>NC_044555.1:120725700-121989141 GCF_007565055.1 Rhinopithecus roxellana | reverse complement strand
GGCTGTATAGTATTCTATTGTGTATAATACCACATTTTCTTTAGTAATCCATCTATTGATCAATATCTAGGTTGTATCCGTACCTTGACTATGGTGAAAGGAACTGCAACAAACATGAGAGTGCCTATGCCAATTTGATATCAATTTGATACCAATTTGACTTTTTTTTTCCTTTTGGGTATATATTCAGCAGTGAGATTGCTGGATCATAGAGTAGCTCTATTTTTAGTTTTATGAGGAACCTCTAAATTGTTTTCCATAGTGATTGTACTAACTTATATTCCCAACAATAGTGTATGAGGGTTCACTGTTCTCCACATGATCACCTGGATTTGTTATTGCCTGTCTTTTGGATATAAGCCATTTTAACTGGGGTGAGATGACATCTCATTGTAGTTTTTATATATCTTCTCATATGTCTGTGTTCCACTTGTATGTCTACTTTTGAGAAATTTCTATTCAAATCTTTTGCCCATTTTTGATCATATTATCAGATTTTTTAACCATAGGATTGTTGGAGCTTCTAATATATTCTGGTTATTAATCTCTCATCAGATGGGGAGTTTGCAAATATTTTCTCCCATTCTGTGGATTGTCTCTTCGTTTTTTGATTGTTTCATTTGCTTGCAGAAATGTTTTAACTTGATTTGATCTCATTTGTCCATTTTTGCTTTTGTAGCCTGTGCTTATGGGGTATTACTCAAGAAATTTTTGCTCAGACCAATGATTATAGATTTAATTCATCAAACAATTTTTATTTGATTTTTATATATGCAAGCAACAAGTTTTTGGATTTTTTTTCTGTTTTTTTTTTTTTTTTTTTTTCTTTTTTGATGGTAGATAGAAGGCAGTGTTAGCATGCTTCCCCCACTTGGAAGGAGAGAATAGTGGGTAGAGATTCACACTGTTAATTTTTTTTCCAAGAACCATCAGAGACACTTGCCAGGAAAACCAAAAGGATCCACAGATCCTTTAAAAGAAGTGGAAGGCTCACTGTGTGAGACAGGCAAAAACCTGTAAGTTTACAGATTATGAGACAGGGAAAGCTGGCCTCTGAGCACACATCCCCACCAGGAAATCTGAAAATTCAAACCATAGGAGAAGGCCTTAACCCTGCCTCGAGCTGAAATGGATCTATGGATGGCATGAAATATAAAAGCAGAAGCAGCAGTGGGATGTGCCTTGTAGTCATTTCCATTATCCAGCATGAGCCCAGGTAAGCCATTCCTGACTATACCTCACAGGGTCCCTTGGGGAAAGTCAGCCAATAAGCTGAAGGGAGGGATCACAGGGTGGAAGAAGCTCCCAAATACATTTTGTGATTTTACTTTGAGTAGGGACGATCTCCTTTAAACAGAACCTGGGAGCAAGTGGGAAGTGTGCTGCAGACATGAGCATAGGAAATGGGTTCCCCGCCTCACGGGCAGACAAGGAGGGTGGTGACCTGAAAGCTGTGATTGTTATCTCTGCAAAGAAGCGTACCAGCTGAGGAAGGTGTAAGTTCTGTGCACAGGCTGCCTGGATCCAAATCTGGTGCTATTAATAGGGCACTGCGGGAGTGAGATCAACCTTGCCTAATAGGTGGGAACTGGGTGAGGCTTATTGCTGCCTGTTACGCCCCACTCCTTTTGCAAAGTCTTGTGCACAGCAGAGCCAGTTAGAGTCCCCTCTGGAACACTACGCCAGTGGCCTGAGAACCACCCTTTGTCTCCCACAGCTGCCACAAAAGACCCCATCCAAAGAAAGTCTTAGCTCAGACCCACCTAAATGTGCCCCTACCTCTTGGTATTTCCCCACTGGTACTGGTAGCTTTACACACAGGACATAAACTTGTGGGAGCTTTATAGCTCTGTCCATTGCCTGGGAAACCAGAATCCTTCCCCTGGACAACTTAGGGCAAACTCAAATCTCACTGCTATTACCACAGCTGGTGCTCTGTGAGTTATTTATGCACCAGAGTTACAGTGTTAAAGTATCCTGTGTTTTTCTGTGTGATTACTCTTACCAGTGAATTTTGTACCTTTGATTGATTTCTTATTTCTCACTAACATCCTTTAATTTCTGATTAACATAATCTCTTTCACATTTCTTTTAGTACAGGTCTGATGTTGATTAAATCCTTCAGCTTTTGTTTGTCTGGAAAGGTCTTTATTTCTCCTTCATGATTGAAGAATAATTTTGCTAGATACAATATTCTAGGGTAAGAGTTTTGATCTTTCAGCACTTCAAGTATGTCATGCCACTCTCTCCTGCCATGTAAAATTTCCACTGAAAAGTACGCTGCCAGTAGTATTTGAACTCCATTGTATTTTATTTGTTTATTTTATCTTGTGGCTTATAGGATCCTTTTTTAAAAAAATCCTTAAATTTTCCAAGTTTGATTGCTAAATTCCTTGAGATAGTGTTCTTTGGGTGAAATCTGCTTTGTGTTATATATCTTTCTTGTACTTACATATTGATATCTTTGTCTAGGTTTGGGAAGGTCTCTGTTGTCATTATCCCTTTAAATATATTTTCTTTTTTTTTTTTTTTATTATACTTTAAGTTCTAGGGTACATGTGCATAACGTGCAGGTTTGTTACATATGTATACTTATGCCATGTTGGTGTGCTGCGCCCATCAACTCGTCAGCACCCATCAATTCATCATTTATATCATGTATAACTCCCCAATGCAATCCCTCCCTCCTCCCCCCTCCCCCCTCCCCATGATAGGCCCCAGTGCGTGATGTTCCCCTTCCCGAGTCCAAGTGATCTCATTGTTCAGTTCCCACCTATCAGTGAGAACATGCGGTGTTTGGTTTTCTGTTCTTGTGATAGTTTGCTAAGAATGATGGTTTCCAGCTGCATCCATGTCCCTACAAAGGACGCAAACTCATCCTTTTTTATGGCTGCATAGTATTCCATGGTGTATATGTGCCACATTTTCTTAATCCAGTCTGTCACAGATGGACATTTGGGTTGATTCCAAGTCTTTGCTATTGTGAATAGTGCTGCAATAAACATACGTGTGCATGTGTCTTTGTAGTAGAATAATTTATAATCCTTTGGGTATATACCCAGTAGTGGGATGGCTGGGTCATATGGTACATCTAGTTCTAGATCCTTGAGGAATTGCCATACTGTTTTCCATAATGGTTGAACTAGTTTACAATCCCACCAACAGTGTAAAAGTGTTCCTATTTCTCCACATCCTCTCCAACACCTGTTGTTTCCTGACTTCTTAATGATTGCCATTCTAACTGGTGTGAGATGGTATCTCATTGTGGTTTTGATTTGCATTTCTCTGATGGCAAGTGATGATGAGCATTTTTTCATGTGTCTGTTGGCTGTATGAATATCTTCTTTTGAGAAATGTCTGTTCATATCCTTTCCCCACTTTTTGATGGGGTTGTTTGTTTTTTTCTCGTATATTTGTTTGAGTTCTTTGTAGATTCTGGATATTAGCCCTTTGTCGGATGAGTAGGTTGCAAAAATATTCTCCCATTCTGTAGGTTGCCTGTTCACTCTGATGGTAGTTTCTTTTGCTGTGCAAAAGCTCTTTAGTTTAATGAGATCCCATTTGTCAATTTTTGCTTTTGCTGCCGTTGCTTTTGGTGTTTTAGACATGAAGTCCTTGCCCATGCCTATGTCCTGAATGGTACTACCTAGATTTTCTTCTAGGGTTTTTATGGTATTAGGTCTAACATTTAAGTCTCTAATCCATCTTGAATTAATCTTCGTATAAGGGATAAGGAAAGGATCCAGTTTCAGCTTTCTACTTATGGCTAGCCAATTTTCCCAGCACCATTTATTAAATAGGGAATCCTTTCCCCATTTCTTGTTTCTCTCAGGTTTCTCAAAGATCAGATGGCTGTAGATGTGCGGTATTATTTCTGAGGACTCTGTTCTGTTCCATTGGTCTATATCTCTGTTTTGGTACCAGTACCATGCTGTTTTGGTTACTGTAGCCTTGTAGTATAGTTTGAAGTCAGGTAGCGTGACGCCTCCAGCTTTGTCCTTTTGACTTAGGATTGTCTTGGCAATGCGGGCTCTTTTTTGGTTCCATATGAACTTTAAAGCAGTTTTTTCCAATTCTGTGAAGAAACTCATTGGTAGCTTGATGGGGATGGCATTGAATCTATAAATAACCTTGGGCAGTATGGCCATTTTCACGATATTGATTCTTCCTATCCATGAGCATGGTATGTTCTTCCATTTGTTTGTGTCCTCTTTGATTTCACTGAGCAGTGGTTTGTAGTTCTCCTTGAAGAGGTCCTTTACATCCCTTGTAAGCTGGATTCCTAGGTATTTTATTCTCTTTGAAGCAATTGTGAATGGAAGTTCATTCCTGATTTGGCTCTCTGCTTGTCTGTTACTGGTGTATAAGAATGCTTGTGATTTTTGCACATTAATTTTGTATCCTGAGACTTTGCTGAAGTTGCTTATCAGCTTAAGGAGATTTTGGGCTGAGACGATGGGGCTTTCTAAATATACAATCATGTCATCTGCAAACAGGGACAATTTGACTTCTTCTTTTCCTAACTGGATACCCTTGATTTCTTTCTCTTGCCTGATTGCCCTAGCCAGAACTTCCAACACTATGTTGAATAGGAGTGGTGAGAGAGGGCATCCCTGTCTTGTGCCAGTTTTCAAAGGGAATTTTTCCAGTTTTTGCCCATTCAGTATGATATTAGCTGTGGGTTTGTCATAAATGGCTCTTATTATTTTGAGATACGTTCCATCAATACCGAATTTATTGAGCGTTTTTAGCATGAAGGGCTGTTGAATTTTGTCAAAAGCCTTTTCTGCATCTATTGAGACAATCATGTGGTTCTTGTCTTTGGTTCTGTTTATATGCTGGATTACGTTTATTGATTTGCGAATGTTGAACCAGCCTTGCATCCCAGGGATGAAGCCCACTTGATCATGGTGGATAAGCTTTTTGATGTGCTGCTGAATCCGGTTTGCCAGTATTTTATTGAGAATTTTTGCATCAATGTTCATCAGGGATATTGGTCTCAAATTCTCTTTTTTGTTGTGTCTCTGCCAGGCTTTGGTATCAGGATGATGTTGGCCTCATAAAATGAGTTAGGGAGGATTCCCTCTTTTTCTATTGATTGGAATAGTTTCAGAAGGAATGGTACCAGCTCCTCCTTGTACCTCTGGTAGAATTCAGCTGTGAATCCATCTGGTCCTGGACTTTTTTTGGTGGGTAGGCTATTAATTGTTGCCTCAATTTCAGAGCCTGCTATTGGTCTATTCAGGGATTCAACTTCTTCCTGGTTTAGCCTTGGGAGAGTGTAAGTGTCCAGGAAATTATCCATTTCTTCTAGATTTTCTAGTTGATTTGCGTAGAGGCGTTTATAGTATTCTCTGATGGTAGTTTGTATTTCTGTGGGGTCAGTGGTGATATCCCCTTTATCATTTTTATTGCATCTATTTGATTCCTCTCTCTTTTCTTCTTTATTAGCCTTGCTAGCGGTCTGTCAATTTTGTTGATCTTTTCAAAAAACCAACTCCTGGATTCATTGATTTTTTAGAGGGTTTTTTGTGTCTCTATCTCCTTCAGTTCTGCTCTGATCTTAGTTATTTCTTGCCTTCTGCTAGCTTTTGAGTGTGTTTGCTCTTGCCTCTCTAGTTCTTTTAATTGTGATGTTAGAGTGTCAATTTTAGATCTTTCCTGCTTTCTCTTGTGGGCATTTAGTGCTATAAATTTCCCTCTACACACTGCTTTAAATGTGTCCCAGAGATTCTGGTATGTTGTATCTTTGTTCTCATTGGTTTCACAGAACATCTTTATTTCCGCTTTCATTTCGTTATGTACCCAGTAGTCATTCAGGAGCAGGTTGTTCAGTTTCCATGTAGTTGAGCGGTTTTGATTGAGTTTCTTAGTCCTGAGTTCTAGTTTGATTGCACTGTGGTCTGAGAGACAGTTTGTTATAATTTCTGTTCTTTTACATTTGCTGAGGAGTGCTTTACTTCCAATTATGTGGTCAATTTTGGAATAAGTGCGATGTGGTGCTGAGAAGAATGTATATTCTGTTGATTTGGGGTGGAGAGTTCTATAGGTGTCTATTAGGTCCGCTTGGTGCAGAGATGAGTTCAATTCCTGGATATCCTTGTTAACTTTCTGTCTCGTTGATCTGTCTAATGTTGACAGCGGAGTGTTGAAGTCTCCCATTATTATTGTATGGGAGTCTAAGTCTCTTTGTAAGTCCCTAAGGACTTGCTTTATGAATCTGGGTGCTCCTGTATTGGGTGCATATATATTTAGGAGAGTTAGCTCTTCCTGTTGAATTGATCCCTTTACCATTATGTAATGGCCTTCTTTGTCTCTTTTGATTTTTGATGGTTTAAAGTCTATTTTATCAGAGACTAGGATTGCAACCCCTGCTTTTTTTTGTTCTCCATTTGCTTGGTAGATCTTCCTCCATCCCTTTATTTTGAGCCTATGTATGTCTCTGCATGTGAGATGGGTCTCCTGAATACAGCAGACTGATGGGTCTTGACTCTTTATCCAGTTTGCCAGTCTGTGTCTTTTAATTGGAGCATTTAGTCCATTAACATTTAAGGTTAATATTGTTATGTGTGAACTTGATCCTGCCATTATGATATTAACTGGTTATTTTGCTCGTTAGTTGATGCAGTTTCTTCCTAGCCTCGATGGTCTTTACATTTTGGCATGTTTTTGCGATGGCTGGTACCGGTTGTTCCTTTCCATGTTTAGTGCTTCCTTCAGGGTCTCTTGTAAGGCAGGCCTGGTGGTGACAAAATCTCTAAGCATTTGCTTATCTGTAAAGGATTTCATTTCTCCTTCACTTATGAAACTTAGTTTGGCTGGATATGAAATTCTGGGTTTAAAATTCTTTTCTTTAAGAACGTTGAATATTGGCCCCCACTCTCTTCTGGCTTGTAGAGTTTCTGCCGAGAGATCTGCTGTTAGTCTGATGGGCTTCCCTTTGTGGGTAACCCGACCTTTCTCTCTGGCTGCCCTTAAGATTTTTCCTTCATTTCAACTTTGGTGAATCTGGCAATGATGTGTCTTGGAGTTGCTCTTCTGGAGGAGTATCTTTGTGGCGTTCTCTGTATTTCCTGAATTTGAATGTTGGCCTGCCCTACTAGGTTGGGGAAGTTCTCCTGGATGATATCCTGAAGAGTGTTTTCCAACTTGGTTCCATTTTCCCCCTCACTTTCAGGCACCCCAATCAGGCGTAGATTTGGTCTTTTTACGTAATCCCATACTTCTTGCAGGCTTTGCTCATTTCTTTTTCTTCTTTTGTCTTTTGGTTTCTCTTCTCGCTTCATTTCATTCATTTGATCTTCAATCGCTGATACTCTTTCTTCCAGTTGATCGAGTCGGTTACTGAAGCTTGTGCATTTGTCACGTATTTCTCGTGTCATGGTTTTCATCTCTGTCATTTCGTTTATGATCTTCTCTGCATTAATTAGTCTAGCTGTCAATTCTTCCACTCTTTTTTCAAGATTTTTAGTTTCTTTGCGCTGGGTACGTAATTCCTCCTTTAGCTCTGATAAGTTTGATGGACTGAAGCCTTCTTCTCTCCTCTCGTCCAAGTCATTCTCTGACCAGCTTTGATCCGTTGCTGGCGATGGGCTGCGCTCCTTTGCAGGGGGAGATGCGCTCTTATTTTTTGAATTTCCAGCTTTTCTGCCCTGCTTCTTCCCCATCTTTGTGGTTTTATCTGTCTCTGGTCTTTGATGGTGGTGACGTACTGATGGGGTTTTGGTATAGGTGTCCTTCCTGTTTGATAGTTTTCCTTCTGACAGTCAGAAGGACTGTCTGTTGGTCTGTTGGAGATTGCTTGAGGTCCACTCCAGACCCTGTTTGCCTGGGTAACAGCAGCAGAGGTTGCCGAAGATAGAATATTGCTGAACAGCGAGTGTACCTGTCTGATTCTTCCTTTGGAAGTTTCCTCTCAGGGGTGTACTCCACCCTGTGAGGTGTGGGGTGTCAGACTGCCCCTACTGGGGTATTTCTCCCAGCTAGGCTACTCAGAGGTCAGGGACACACCTGAGCAGGCAGTCTGTCCGTTCTCAGATCTCAACCTTCGCGTTGGGAGATCCACGGCTCTCCCCAAAGCTGTCAGACAGAGTCGTTCGCGTCTGCACCGGCTCCCGCTACTTCCTCTGTTGGTCTTCAGCTGTGCGCTGTCCCCAGAGGTGGAGACTCAGTTGAAAATGCAGAAATCACCGGTCTTCTGTGTCGCTCGCGCTGAGAGTTGGAGACTGGAGCTGTTCCTATTCGGCCATCTTGCTCCGCCCCCCTAAATATATTTTCTTCCTCAATCTCTTTGCCTTCTCATTAAGCCAATAACTCTTAGATTTGTCCTTTTGAAGCTATTGTCTAAATGCTTTAGATGTGCTTCATTATTTTTTATTATTTTTTCTTTTATCTCCTCTGTCTGTTTTCAAATAGCCCGTCTTCAAACTCACTAATTATTTCTTATACTTAATCAGTTCTGCTATTTAAAAATTCGGATGCATTCTTCATCATGGCAATTCCATTTTTTAGCTCCAGAATTCCTGTGTACTTAATAAAAATTATTTCAATTTATTTGTCAATCTTAATCTGATAGAATTATGACTTTCTTCTCTGTGTCCTCTTTAATTTCTTTGGGTTTCCTCAAAACAGCTATTTTGAATTATCTGAAATTTCACTTATCTCTCTTTCTCCAGGATTGGTCCCTATTTCTTTATTTAATTCATTTGCTGAGGTCTTGTTTTCCTGGATCATCTTGATCCTTTTAGATATCCATCTGTGTGTTAGCATTGAAGAGTTCGGTATTTATTGTAGTCTTCAAAGTCTTGGCTTGTTTGTACCCATTCTTCATGGGAAGGCTTTACAGATAATAAATAAGACATATGTATTGTGATCCATGCTACATCTGCTTTATGGAGCACCCCAAGCCCAGTAATGCAGTGCTTCTTGAAACTCATAGGTGTTCTGCATTGATGGTCCTGGACAAGATTTAAAAAAAATATATGTGGATTACCAGACAGAGATCCTTGTTATTTTCTTTTACTTTCGCCCAAACAAATGGAGTTTCTCTCTGTATTTTGAACCACCTGGTGCTGAGAGTGGAGTGACACTAGCACCCTCGCGGTCAGCACCCCTAGGACTGCATTAGATCAGACCTGAAGCCAGCACAGCACTGGATCTCACCCAAGGCCTGCTGTAACCACTCCCTGGCTAAGGCCTGAGACCACTAAAAGCCCAGGAGCTGTACAATCAGCAGGTGGCAAAACCAGTCAGGCCTAGGTCCTTCCCTTCATGGTGGCAAGTTCTTTCAAACTTTGAGCAAGACAGAGTTTCCTTCTGGGAGCCAGGGATTAGGGTCAAAAACGTTAGAAGTCTATCTGAGTGTCTATTGTGCTGCATTTGAGCTGACACTCAAACCAAAAGACACAGTCCTTCCCACACTTTCCTCACCTTTTCAAAGGCAGAGGATCTTAACCCCATTGCCACCACCACCTTGGGCCCACAGCAAGTACTTTCAGGCTATCACCAGTGTTCCCTTAATGCCAAAGATCTCTTTGGTCAACTTGTTGTGAATACTGCCTGGCCCCGGAATCATTTCCACTGAAAAGTACGCTGCCAATAGTATTTGAACTCCATTGTATTTTATTTGTTTATTTTCTCTTGTGGCTTATAGGATCCTTTTTAAAAAAAATCCTTAAACTTTGCAAGTTTGATTGCTAAATTCCTTGAGGTAGTGTCCTCGTCTTTCAGAGGAACGGGCCCCCATGCGGTTCAGGGTTGGTCCATAAAGGGTGTCTAAGAGCCAAGTCCTGGAATTGGGGATCTCAGTTTCCCACTTGGTGCTCTACCACCCTGTGGCTAAGGTGTAAGACAAAGTACACTTTACTTTTTCCTGCGCTTTTCTCAAGCAGAAGGAGTCTCACCCCGTAGTCACTCCAGCTGGGAATATGCTCAGTCTCACTAGAAACCAGCAAATCTCAGAGGCCCTTGACGTACTACCTGGGTATTGCTCCTGGTTATTCAGAGCCCAAGGTTTCTATTGGTAGCAGGTGTTGAATCCTGACAGGTCTGAGTCTTTCCCTTTAAGGAAGCAAGTCCCCTTCTTACCAGGAGTGTGTCTAGAAATGTTGTGTGAGAGCTAGGTCTTGGGAAAGGGGCCTCAGGACTCTGATCAATGTCCTATCTTGCTGTGGCTGAGGTGTGATCCAAGATGCTAGACAAAGTATTCCCAAATCTTTCTTCTCTTCTCCTCAATTGGAAGGAAGAGATATTTTTTTTGAGCCGAGAGCTCTGAAGCCTCTCCCTGTGGTGTCCCAGTTGGTATCACAGGAGGTCAGGTGGACCCCCAGTCCACTGGCTCTGGGTCCAGCTCAGCACTAGGACTCAATTAGGAGTTGCATTCCCTGTGGTCTAGACTGCCTTTCAAATTTGTTACGGGTCCAGAGTACTTTAGCCCGTGGTGGTGATGTTTGCAGAAACTCAAATTTTGACTGCTGGGATTGATGCTTCCCCTCTGGCTAGGGCTGGTTTAAGTGCTCCCTCCGTGGATGGGCATTAGCTGAGTTTGATCTTGTTTTGTTTTTTGCTATAACAAGGGCAGGACTGAGTTCAATGTCTCACAATTGCTAGCTCCTCCTCTCTCCAGGGCACAAAAATGCTCTCCACATTCTGCTGGTGCTGCCTGGGGATGGGAGAAGGGTAGTGCCAGCAATACAATACTGTTTTTCCTGCTTCTTCTGTGTCTCTTTTACTGATATGAAGTTGAAATCTGGTAATGTGAGTGAGTGCTCACCTTATTTTGGGTTCTTACAAAGGTGGTTTTGTGTGTCTGTGTGTGTGTGTGTAGATGTAAATTGGTGTCCTTGAAGGGGGGGAGGTTTGGTGGATATTCCCATTCCACCATCTTGCCGCCTGAAGGCTTGATCAGTTTTTATTAAGATTTAGGAATGTTTTATCTTCTATGTCTTCTCTTCCCTGAGTTCATGAAATTATTTGTCTATGTGGTTTTCTAAAAGTTTTTCATTTTACTTTTTACCTTAAATCTTTAACTTACTTAAAAATCAATTTTTAAAATTGTGTTAGAGGTGGATAAAGATGGCTGAATAGAAGCCCTCAGAGATCATCTCTCCTGCAGAAATATCAAATTAAACAATCAGCCACCCAAAACACACCTTCATTAAAAAAAAAAAAAAAAAAAAAAAAAAAAAAAAAAAAAAAAAGGCTTCGGTACCAGCTCAGCCACCAATGAGATAGAGCACCAAGTGGGGTCCTGGCATACCAGATTCCAGGCTTTGCTCCTGAATGGCATTTCTTGACCCACTGCTGTGAAGGGTGAGAATCAGACCTGGTAGCATTCACAACAAGCTGACTGAAGAGCCTTTGGGCTTTGAGTGAACATTGGCAGTATCCGTGCAATACTTTCCATGAGTTTTGTGTGGTGGTGGCCATGAGGAGAATGTTTGCTGCTTGAGGAAAGGGGAGAGAAGAGTGGGAAGGGATTTGTCTTGTGCCTTGGGCATCAGATCAGTCATAGTAGAATGGAATATCAGATTGATTTCTAAGTTCAGGTCCATGTTTCCAGTTGGCATCTCTGGACTGGCTTGGAGTTTGGAGGAACTTGCTGCCATGAATAAAAAGATGCAGGGCTGGCTGGATTCACCACCTGCTGATTGTAATGTCCTTGTGCATTAAGAAAGTGTAGGCAGTAGTAGGCAGACAATAGTCATCACAGGCCTTGGGAAAGATACCGTGCTATGCTGGCTTCAGGCTTGATTAATCACATTTTCAGTCCTGATGGCTGCTGTAGTGCTTCTGCAACCCCTGTCTCAGCTCCAGTCAGACTAGCATGGACAGAAGTCTTTACTTCATTCGTTTGGGGGAAGGTAGGGAAGGGAACAACACACTCTGGCTGGTCCAAATCTTACCCAAGACCACCAATGCCATGCCTCCATGAGTCTGCAAGAGGTAGAGTGCTACTGGGCTTGGGGTATCCCCTAATGTAGATATGGCTGCAATGACCAAATATTTACATCACAACACCCAGGTCCCTTGGGATACTTGGAAAGCCTTTCTAAGAAGGATGGCAACAAATAAACCTGGACTGGGAAGACTACAGTAAATTCCTATCTCTTAAATGCCCAGACACCATTGAATATCCACAAGCATCAAGCTTATTCAAGAAAACATGACCTTAACAAATGAACTAAATAAGACATCAGTGACCAATCCCAGAGAGACAGAGTAGTGTGTTTCCTCAGACAGAAGTTTCAAAATAATTGTTTTGAGGAAGTTCAATAAAATTCAAGTTAACACAGAGAAGGAATTCAGAATTTTATCAGATAAACTTAGCAAATAGACTAATAAAAAAGCATCAAGCAGAAATTCTGGAAGTGAAAAATGCAACTAACATACTGAAGAATGTATCAGAGTCCTTTAATAGCAGAATTAAATAAGCAGAAGAAAGAATTAGTGAAGCTATTTGAAAATACATAGTTAGAGGAGATGAAAGACAAATTAAAAAGAATGAAGCATGCCTACAACATTTACAAAATATCCTCTAAAGGGCAAATCTAAGCATTATTGGACTTGAAAATGAGGTAGAGAGAGAGAGAGATCAGTGTAGAAACTTGTACACGTGTATAATAAAAGAAAAAAATCCCAAACCTAAAGAAACACACCAATATTCTAATACAAAAAGGTAATAGACTATCAAGTAGATTTAACCCAAAGAAGACTATGTAAAGGCATTCAATAACAAAACTCCAAAAGGTCAAGGATAAAGAAAGGATCCTAGAAGTAACAAGAGAAAAGACACAAATTACATACAATGCAGCTCAAATACATCAGCAGCAGACTTCTCAGAGGAAACATTCCTGGCAAGAAAACCATGGGATCACCTAACTGAAGTTCTGGAGGAGGAAAACTTTCATTCTGGAGTAGCATATCCAGGGGAAATATCCTTCAAACATGAAGAAGAAATAAAGACATTCCCAGAAAACAAAAGCTGAAGGATATCATCAACACCAGACCTGCCTGACAAGAAATGATAAAGGGAATTCTTCAATCTGAAGGAAAAGGACATTAACAATAGAGCAATAAGAAATCATCTGAAGGTCCAAAACTCACTGGTAACAGTTGGTACACAGCAAAACACAGATTATTATAACACTGTAATTAAGTTCTGTAACTTACTTGTATTGTGAGTAGAAAGGCTAAAAGATGAACCAATGAAAAGTGATAGCTATGACAACTTTTCAAGACATAGGCAATACAATAAAATACAAATAGAAACAACAACATGTTAAAAAGCAGGGAGATGAAGTTAAGGGTAGAGCCTTGATTAGTTTTATCTTTGCTTGTTTGTTAGACTGGTTGTTCCTATGCAATCAGTGTTAGGTGGCCATCAGTTTAAAATAATGGTTTATGAGATGTTCTTTGCAAGCCTCATTCTAACATCATTTTAAAAAAAAAATGTTCAACATACACACACACAAAATAAAAAGCAAGAAATTTAAACATAAGACCTGAGAAAACCACCTTCACTAAAACGCAGACACGAGGGAAGGAAAGAAGGAAGAGAAGACAACAAAATAACCAGAAAACAAATAAAAAATAAGAGTAAGTTTTTACTTATCAATAATAACATTGAACATAAATGGACTAAACTCTCCAATCAAAAGACATAGAGTGATGAATGGATTTCAAAAATCCCAGCAATCTATTGCCCACATGAAAAACATTTCACCTATGAATACACACAGAGACTGAAAATAAGGGATAGAAAAATATATTCCATCTCAATGAAAACCAAAAAAAAAAAAAAAAAAAAAAAGCAGGAGTAGCTATACTTACATCAGATAAAATGGATCTCAAGACAAAAAGTTTAAACAATAACAAAGAAGCTCATTATATAGCAATAAATGGAACAATTCAGCAAAAACATATATAACAATTGTCAATATATAGGCACCCACACTGGAGCACCCAGATATACGAAGCAAATATTATTAGAACTAAAGGAAGAGATATACCCCAATACAATAATACCTGGAGACTTCAACATCCTATATTCAGCATTGGACAGATCATCCAGACAGAAAATTTAAAAAGAAACATCAAATTTAATCTGCATAATAGAACAAATTGACCTAATATTTATTTATAGACTATTTCATCCAACGGCTGTGAAATCCACATTCTTCTCTTCAACACATGGATTATCCTCAAGTATATCTCATGTATTAGGACACACAACAAGTCTTAAAAACTTCAAAAAAATAAAGCAATATTATCTTATCTGACCACAGTGAAATAAAACTAGATATCATTAACAAGATTAATTTAGAAAACTATACAAATACATGAAAAGTAAACAATATGCTAATGAATTACCAGTGGTCAAATGAATATATTTAGAAGATTTTTTTTTTTAAATATGGAAACAAGTTAAAATGAAAACACAATCTACCAAAACCCATGGGATACAGTGAAATTGTTACTAAGAGAAAAGACTATAGCAAAAAGGGCCCATATCAGATAAGTAGAAAAACTTTAAATAACCAACCTAATAATGCATCTTAAAGAACTAGAAAAGCAAGAGCAAGTGAAATCCAAAATTAGTAGAAGAAATAAAGCAATAAAGATCAGAACAGAAATAGATGAAATTAAAAATATACAAAAGATCAATGAAGTAAAAACTTGAAATATTTCAAAAGATAAACAAAACAGACAAACCTTTAACCAGACTAATAACAAAAGAGAGACGACTCAAATAAATAGAATCAGAGATGAAAAAGGTAACATCACAATCAATACCACAGAAATTAAAGGACCATTAAAGGATCAAAGGATCATATAAACAACTATGATGTGCCAATAAATTGGAAAACCTAACAGCGATGGAGAAATTCCTAGACAAACAGAACCTAAGAAGGCTGAACCATAAAAAAACCCAAAACCTGAACACGCCAATATAAAGTGATGAGATTGAAGCCATAATAAATATCTCCCAGCAAAGAAAAGCCCAAGATTCGATGGTTTCACTGCTGAATTTTACCAAACATTTAAAGAACTCATACTAACATTGCTGAAACTATTCCAAAAAACAGAGAAGTAGGGAGTTCTTTCAGACTTATTCTGTGAATTTTGTTATTGCCATAATATCAAAACTAGACAAAAACACATCAAAAAAGAAAACTACAGACCACTATTCCTGATGAACACCGAAGCAAAAGTTCTCAAGAAAATGCTAGCAAATCAAATTCTACAACAGTTGAAAATGATCATTCATCATGACCAAGTGGGATTTATTCCAGAGATGAAAGAATGCTTTCATAGACGCAAATCAATCAATATGATACATTATGTCAGCAGAATGAAGGACAAAAACCATATGATCATTGCAATTGAGGCTGAAAAACCATTAGATAAAACTAAAATCTCTTCATGATAGAAGCCCTCAAAAAACTTGGTATAAAAGGAACACACCTCAACACAGGTAGACCCAAAGCCAGTCTCATGCTGAATGGTGAAAACATGAAAGCCTTTACACTGAGAAGTGGAAGAAGGAAAGGATGTCCACGTTCACTACTGTCATTCAACATAGTAACAGAAGTCCTGTCTACAGAAATCAGAACAAAGAACAAAGAATAAAGAAAAAGAGAGAGAGAGAGAGAAAGAAAGAAAGAAAGAAAGAAAGAAAGAAAGAAAGAAAGAAAGAAAGAAAGAAAGAAAGAAAGAAAGAAAGAAAGAAAGAAAGCATCCAAAGAAGGGCAAAGAAGAAGTCAAATGATCTTGTTTGTATGTGATGTGATCATATATTTGGAAAACCTAAAGATTCCACCAAAAAACAATTAGAAGTCATGGAATTACTGTAACACTATTCACAATAGTTAAGATTTGGAAACAATCTAACTGTCCATCAACAGATGAATTAATAAAGAAAATTTGATACATATATATATATATACACAGTGGAATACTATTCAGCCATAAAAATGAATGAGATCCTATCATTTGCAGCAACATGGATGGAGTTGAAGGTCGTAATGCTAAGTAAAATAAGCCAAGCACAGAAAGACAAACTTCATATATTCTAACTCATTTGTGGGAACTAAACATTAAAGCAATAGAGTTCAAAGATATTGAAAGTAAAATGATAATTGTCAGAGGCTGGAAAGTGTAGTAGGGCTTTGGGAAGGAAGTCGGGGTGGTTAATGTGTACAAAAAAAAATGGAAGGAATGAATAAGATCCAGTGTTTGATAGCACAGTAGGGTGACTATAGTCAATAACAATTTAATCATACATTTTTTAAATAACTAAAAGTGTAATTGGATTTTTTCTCACACAAAGGATAAATGCTTCAGGTGATGGATACCCCATTTCTTCTGATCCTGATGTGATTATTGTACATTGTATGCCTGATTTTAAAAATTAAAACAAAATTAGTATATAAAAAGGAAAATAGAAGATACATTCTTGAGGTGGTGGACATTCTATTTATCCTGATGTGATTATGACACATTGTGTGCCTGTATCAAAATATCTCATGTACCCAATACATATACACAGCTTCTGTGTACCCACAAAAAAACTAAAAATTAAAAAAAATGCAAACTAAAATTAGGAAAAAAATACATATGGTGAATTATAGGTCCAATTTCACTTTTTTAGTCATATGGTCAACCAACTGTCCTAACAACACATTGAAAAGTCTTTCTAATCTTGCCAATTCTTTAGGCATCAAATTTCCATTTATATATCATTTCTAGTTTGGGATTCCTTGTTCTGTTCAATTTATATGTTTGTCTATTCATCTATCCTGACTTAATATAGTTTTATAATAATGTTTACACCTTGCTGGTCAAATCATCCTGCAGTATTTTTCTTCTTCACATGTCTTTGCTATTTTTGGACATTTTCACTTGAATATATATGTTAAAATTAGGTAAAATTGCACCAAAAATCCCTGGAATTTTTTTTTACTGGCAATGTATTCAACTTAAAATTTTTCAAATTCTAGATTTTGTATTCTCAAGCAATTGACTCTAAACTTCAGAAACCAATATATAAGCTTCTCAGGACAGTAATTATTATTTTTTTTGCTCAAACTTGTATCCCATAGGCCTAACATAATGCTTACTGTATAATAGGGACCCAATAAATATTTGTTGAATATTGAAGAAAACAATAATTATATAGATTATTTAAAGGAGATAAGATTTTTTTAATTATTTGCAGTCTTCTGATCCATAAACCTAATATATTTCACTTGTTATTTGTTGCTAGGGCTGCCATAGCAAAACACAAGAGAGTGAGTGGCTTAAATAGCAGAAATTTATTTTGTCAGTTTTCATGGTCACAATTCCAAGATCAAGGTGTCATTAGGGTTGCTTTCTGGTGAAGTCTCCTTCCTGGTTTACCTTGTTACTGTGTCCTCAGATGGCCTTTCCTCTGTGTACATGCAGAGAGATCTCCGGTGTCTCTTCTTCTAATAAGAACATCAGTTCTATGGGATTAGGGCACCAACCTTACGACCTCATTAATTTGAATGATTTCCCTAAAGGCTCTATCTGCAAATACAGTCACATTGAAGATTCGATTATTAATATGAATTTTTGGGTGACATAATTCAGTCCATAGGATTACCATTTATTTCATAATTATTTAATATCTTTCATAAAGTTTTTAAATATCTCCCTATCTAATAAGTATAATTATATATTGATGTTATTGTAAGTATATGTTTTAAATTAAATTTTCTTCCTGTTAGTTTCTGGTATCTACAAATGCAATTTGATTTTCTATAGTGATTTTTGTAAACAACCATCTTGCTGAAATTTTACCTTAATTCTATGATTTATTTATAAATTATTTTGAGTTGTCGGTCTACAGAATCATAAAATCCTTTTCAATCCCTGTAGCTTTGTTCTTTTCCCTTACATTACTGAGTAGGATCTTCAGTGCAGTGTTGAAAATAAATGGTAATAACGAACACACTTGTCTAGGTACTGAAGTCAGTAAACTACGGAATATCTTCAGTGTTCAACAACTATTAACGCAGATCTAGACAAGTAAATTACTTTTACCATTTTAACATGATTATGTTTGCCCTTAATTTTATAGGTATTTTCCTAATTAAAAATATACCTTGTTTGCTAAGTTTTTTTTTCTTCCTGTGAATGAGGGGGAAAAACATTTTGTTGAATTTTAACAAATGATTTTTGTTTATTTAGAGAGATCATTGATTTTTCTCACAAATGTGCTCATGTGGTGAATTATATTAATTGATTTTTTAAAGTTATTACAACCTCTCTCTATTACCACTGTTCTAATTTACCACTAGGGGGTCTTTGCCTTTACTATCAGCAGCACTATAGACTTATTTACCTTTGACAGCTCATAATTTAAATATCCCATTTATTCTTTTAGAACTAAGAAATGCCATGGCCCAGGCTATACCATAATCAGTCTGAGTTTTAGTTTCCCTTCATTTTGTGTTCAGCTTATTTCTGACAAACATCTCTCTACCTTTTACCTCATGAGCAAATAAGGTTTTGTAATTCACTCTCTATATCCACATTTTTTCAATACACTAAAATTTTACTTTTCCCTCAGAAGAGAAAAATCCAGATATGGCCAACAAAATTTTTCCCTCACATCAAAGTTTACAGAAAACAGTTCTGTTCTCAAAATGACTCTCTAGGTCAAAAGTCCCAAGGGAAGGGTACAAGTAAAGGTGAGAAAAAATTGATTGGAATCAGGGAATATATTGAAGTATCATTGTGGAGAATTCTCTTTCTTTTCAGTTGTTAGCTAAGTGCATTAGAACAAAAAAAAAAAAAAGAAAAAAAAAAATGATGACCTTCATAGATAAGGTTGAAATCAAGAAAAAAGCTTTCACTTCCTTTTTCACCCTGAAGGTTGATTTTTATCAGCACACTTAAATGCATTTGAAAAGAATGTTTATGGGTAGGGGTGAACTTTTAATTCACTTTCTTCATTTTCCATTCTTATTGATCAATTACATTTCTTAGGATTGTCACTCAGCCATTTGTTTATTAGTTTTAGTATTAAATTAAGTAATTTTATGTGACTAGAAGACTAATGGTTTTTTTTAATATGACATATATATTTTGGTGTTTATGCAGTGTATATGACTGTAAAATGTGTACACGCTATTGGAGTATGCTAATGCTCGCTATTTATGTATTGTACTTCTTGTTCAATTAATTTTAAGTATTCAAAGATTTTTTAGTTTGAAACATACTTTTGTCACAGATACTACTGATGCATAGTCCAACATCACAGTTATTTTTCTACCAACATAATTTAGCTGTATAGAACTTTTGAAATATAGGACCAGTTTTTTGTGTGCTTGCTACGACCAGACACTGTATGAGGCACCTTCCTCGCACTATGTCATTTAATCTGAACAAAAGTCCTATAAAGAAGATAATATTTTTCTCATTTTATATATGAGAAAAACTGAAACTCAGAAAAGTTGAGTAGCTTACCTGTGGTCACATAGTCAGCTAGTAAGTGCTAGAGTGAGATTAAAACCGAGTCAATGCAATCAGTTGTCAAAATCTGGTTGGAAATAGAGTTGGAGGAAGAGAAGAGATAACTGCTTAATATGCATTTATTGATCCATCAAATATTTATTGAGCACTTAACTCTAGGGTAGTCCTGTGTGTGCAATAGTTATGTAAGTAAAACCATGATTACACAGTGATTCGTAGCTCAGGCTTCATAAGCTCTAGGTAGATAACAAAACTCTATTTTTTTAATGCTTCTTCTGAGACAAGCTCTGTACTGGATGTTTAATATGCACACTGTAACTGGAACCTCACAGAACCCTTTGAGGTAGCTGTTTTTATTCCCCTTTTATAACCAATGAAACTATAAATCAAAGTAATTAAGAAACTTATTTAAGGCTATGTAGTGGACACAGGTTGAGCATCCCAAACCAAAAAAAATTTTGAGATCCAAAGTGCTCCAAATTCTGAAACTTTTTAACCTCCAACATGATACCACATGAGAAAATTTCCACATCTGACCTCATGTGATTGGTCATAGTCCAAACTTTGTTTCACGTACAAAATTATTATAAATACTGTATGAAATTGCCTTTAAGCAATGTGTAAAAGGTTAATATGAAACATAAATAAATTTCATGTTTAAACATTGTTCAGTGCCCAGGATATTTTATTATGTATATGCAAATATTCTGAATCCAAAAAATGTCCCAAATCTAAAACACTGCTGGCCCCAACCTGTGTATGGAACTTGACTTATTCCTAACCAATTATTATAAGCCATGCAGAAGTTTTAAGTGTATTTGATGCTATTGACACTTTATGATATAATTACCACAGAATCATGTATCGTGAAAGCATCTTAATAATAATGAAATACAACTTTTTCATATCGAAGACAGGACTCAAGTCTTGTCATGCTCATATCAGTGGTAGGTACTTGGGACACTACTTTTTCTCTAGACTAGGTGCTTATGGACCTTATCTATTGCTATAAAAAATTGTTGAATGAAGTTCTTCCTAGCAACTTAGTTTGTTTATAATCCACTTTTAATCTTCTTGTCTCCATCAAAGAAATACATAGACATGCCATGTTACGTGTCAGGGATATGTTTTATTGAAAGATTTTATGGAAATCCAGTTCAGCCAGGAGTGGTATTTAATTACACCGATGTGGTCAGAGTAGTATTTACACATTTTGTTATAATCACTGTCACTTGATTTTTGTGTTCTAGATCACAAGGTCCTTGAAAGCAGGCATAGTGTAGTATTTGGGTTTGGACTGACTCAAGTATCTCAACTGAAAGATCTTAAACAACTCATTTAATATTTGTGCAAGAGTTTATTGTTTATAAAATGAAAATAGTTTGTAGAAATCATTTAGCAGAGTGCTAGTCATGTAATACAAACAGCACATATTAATTTTATTTCTCTATTTGTCTCACATATAAAAGGTGATGGGCGAATATTTAGTGAATGAGTAGATGAATGTTTGAATGATAGAAAGCAGTGTAACCTGGATTTATAGTTTGCTCTAGAAGAACCTAGCAAAATTGAATACGAAAAAAACCCACAAAGTTATCCAATAGCTCTTATCCTACATATGTGTTAATTAAACCATCTCTTCACAGATAGTGGTAATATGATCAGCATTTAAAAACATAGGAGGACATTGATCATTTAATGCACCATCCTAGTTACCACTTGCATTATATTAGATGATTGTTCTAAATTATTGATTCCCTCCCCATCCCATCTCCCATCTCCATAAACAGAGTATAGCTTTCCACCTCTTGAGTTTAGGTTCAGCCAATTACTTTCTTTGACACATGATGCATTTGTTACATTTATAACTATCAACGTTCCCCAAAGGTAAAATAATGGTCAGGTGATATCTCCCCTCTATAAAGAGAATAGACTAAAAGTGAGCAATAAAAATACCAATATGTCAAAACCATTAACCAAAAATGTACTTCAATAGGCTAATGGAAAGAAGCAATATACTAGATTCTGTGCCTAAGGTCTCTACATCTGTGTGCTATTTTAAATACTTCAAAAAGTTTAAAGGAAATATAGCACATATCAAATGTAATGATGCACAGCCTAAGCAAGATGATAAATTTGTTTGGTTTTGGCTGAGAGTTTATCAACTCGGTTGTAAAAATCTTGTAGAGAAACCACATATGTTGCATATAAATGATAAACTTCCCATGTGGCTTTTAGGGGAAGGCTCCAAAACTTCATGTAATTTCAAATTGAAGGAACTGCCTCAAAGATCTCTTTGACAGCTGAAACAATGTTACTGCAAAATGATCATAATGATGGATTTCCTTAATTTAGTAGCACAGGAAAACCTGGTCTGTAAGAATTTTACTAATCTTTAGGTTTCTGTAGGTTTCTTAAGGTTAGTATGCCCTTTGAAGAATAATAGTATGCTTTAGAGATGTTTTTCCTGGAGTCAGTTAACCAAATTGCAGTTTTCATTAGGCTTGGTTCTACAGAGCTTATGTGTAGAGGCATATTTACAATGGTTGATGATCCTATTTTTACAGAGTGGTACATCACTACCCAAAAGACTAAGGATGAAAGACATCTGAAAAATGCTTCTTTACAAAATGGATATAAATTTGGACATTAGAACAAGCTATACAGAGTGATAGAATCTATATACAGACTCTGACTGGGACAAAATGTAGATTTCTACACATTTTTGATGGCTGGAGCAACTCTATTTCGTAACTCTTTCTGGCTCTCCTATATTATAAAGGAATATGGGAGAAACTCAATTTTCTGAAGTTAGTTATTACACTTTAACTTACTGCCTCTTCTTTTCCACTTCAGAAACCTACATTGGATTTTGCAGATCAGCTAACCAAGTGCTGCAATATGTAATGCCCAGTTACTTCAGTCACATTGTGTTCATTATAGACACAACTTAATGCTATGTGACTGACGTAATCAGACAATGTAGTGCACGATGAGGTGTCACCCTGAGATATTTAAAGAGACAGATTTTTTTTAAAAAATGACATTTTAAAGTTGTGATACTAGAAACCAAACAAGTAACTCAATTTGGGAGTGATATGCTATGAAAATTATGATATGGAAAACAGAAAAAAAGTAAAACCATTTTTCTTTTCACAGATCAGAAAGATTTGTAAAATGTGCATATGTGTGTGTTTGTGTGTATATATTAATATGTTAAAAGTAGTGAGCTGGAGTGAGTCATAGTAATTTGGCTTTAACTTTTCAAACTATCTTTAAGAGAGAAAAAATCTGCCATTATAAAAATCTCTTTGCACAGTTTTAATACAGGACACATAAATTTGATGCTTAAAACTGTTTTATGTGGCTAAGAAATTAAAAAATACTATGTAGAGTATTTACTGATGATATTTCCAGTATTACCATTATATCATAGAATTATGCCAAGCCACGTATAATGTTAAAAGAGGACTTGGGATTAAAGTCTGAAAGACAGGGAGCAGCTACTAGCTCACTGATACAGTTTGGCCATGTCCTCACTCAAATGTCATCTTGGATTGTAGCTTCCATAATTCCCATGTGTCATGGTAGGGACCCAGTGGGAGGTAATTAAATCATGAAGGCAGAATTTTCCCATGCTGTTCTCATGATAGTGAATAAGTCTCATGAGATCTGATGGTTCGTAAAGGGCACTTCCCCTGCACACACTCCCCCTTGCCTTCCACCATGAAAGACATGCCTTTGCTCCTCCTTCACCTGCCACCATGATTGTGGGGCCTCCCCGGCCATATGGAACTTGTGAGTCCATTAAACCTCTTTTTCTTTATAAATTACCCAGTCTCTGGTATGTCTTTATTAGCAGCGTGAGAACTGATTAACACACACACCTATTATGTAATGTTCCGTTTTAAGTTCTATTATGAACAAATAATCATTAGTTAGCTTAACTAACTCTCTGAACCTAGTTGAAACCTGTCATTCTGGGAATATATTGCATGAAATGGGCCTGTGTGCATAAAATCCCATTAAAACACTGTTGTCTGCACAATTACTATTCTATGTTTACATACCGTTTTCAAGAAGAAGACTTTAATTTCACAGAATGTAAATGCAAAAATATCATGCAGAAGCTCATTTTGATTATGTGGGGGCAACAGATAATGAAGGCCTAAAATAAGACCAGGGAAATGAGGTAGTGGAACTCAGGGAGGTTTTCAATTGATTAAAGAAATACAAATATTCTTACTAATGAATTGGGTAACATACACTATATTTTTATTGACCAAGTTCACTGTGGGAAACTAGAAAGACATTTATTTTGTTAATGAAATGACTACTGCTTTAAAAAATGAAACAAAAACAAAAGCAAAAGCCACACAAAGTGGCAGCAAAATAAGTGACTTACAATCACTCAGAAAATGAACGCCCAAAGTAGCTTTTAGAAAAATTGTGCAATTTGTAGATTTGCTGTGAACTTAATTTTATTTTAATCAAAATCAAATATGCACAGAGTTTAAAAAGTGAAATTATTCCACATGTAAATAAAGGAAAAAAAAATTGTTCGTTCTCTGCCCTGTTTCTCTTAATGACTTATTCTTTTTCTCTGAAACAGGCTTTCAACTCTTAGAGGTTATTTCCACAGTCCTAAATAGTGTGATTATACTAGTAGTATTCATTTTTTTCTACTTTCATATTACCTGTTAACTTCCTACTATAGAATGTGGGGCTTTAGTTTTATGTTCTCAACCTCCAACGAAGAAAAATGTTATCTTTCTTCTCTGCTTCCATTATACTTGTGTAACAGTATTTTTAAATAAGGAAGCATTAATTATTCATATATTTACGATGTTTTCCTTTCCTTGGAATTAAAAATAGCCTTTTTGATTTTTTTATTACCTTGATTTTCATTGAACTTATAAGTAGTCCATAACTACACTCTCTTTAAACCACGTAAATCTGATTTCAATACATTCCACCATGGCAAGTAGGCTGGGTTTTTTTTTTTTTTTCTTTCCCTTATTTTTTTCTTTTTAGTTTGCTAATAACTCCTCCTGAAACTCTCTGTTCTCATTACAATGTGGACCACAACATAGCTTTTATGGAGTTTCTTTTGCTGTCATCCTGAAAATTCACTTCATTACTGTTTTGAATCCACGTCCTTGAATTTCTATATTTTCGTTTACATCCTCATTTTCTTGAGCATATTCTCAAGTTGTTTCCTGGAAAAGATGAGTGAGAAGTTGCTTTTTAAATTGTTTTCATGTCACAAAATGCCTTTTTTAAATCACTTCCGAATTATAATCTGGTTTACATTATAAATGTAAGTTTACATTATAAGTCATCTTCCCTCATAATCTCGAAATCTATGCTCTTTTTGTCTTCTAGTTTTCAGTACTGCCATTGAGAAGTCTGATACCCTACTGATTTGTGATCTTTTGAATGTTATTAGATTGTGTTTCTCTTCCAAGAAGCTTTAAAGATAATCTCTTTAAGTTTAGGATTAAAATTTAATAGCATAATATTTGTGCAGCTATGTTTTCCTTCATTGTGATGAGTATTCTTTGAGCCACTTTATCCTAGAATCTCATATTCTTAAGATCTGCTAAATGTCCTTAAATCGGTTCTTTGATTATTTTCTCTTCTATGTTCTTTGTCATTGTTCTAATCTTTCCTTCTTTTTACCTTTCTTCTTTTTTTCCTTCCTCCCTCCCTCCTTTCCTTCCTCTATCTTTCCTTCCCTCTCCTTTCTACATTGTGAAGGAGTACTTCAACTATATCATTTTTTTCCTTTTTTTCTCTCTCTCTATCTTTCTATATATATATATATATATATATATATACACACATACACACACACACACACATAAATATATACACATGTTATATACACAAACATACACACCCATATAAACAGGTTTTATATAAACAGGTTATATATATACCTATATATTTTTAGGTTTATAAACCTATAGGTATATATATATATATATAGGTATATATATAATATATATATAATTAGGTTTATATTAGGTTTATAAACCTGTTATATATATATATAACCTGTTTATATAAGACCTGTTTATATGTATATATAACCTGTTTGTGTGTGTGTGTGTGTGTGTGTGTGTGTCTGTGTCTGTGTGTAGAGAGAGAGATACAGGGAGGTCCCTTTTGTATCTCATATTAAATAACTTATCTTTTCTTCATGTCATTGACAGTGTTCATGGCTGCTTGTTTCTTTTGTCTTTTGCTCACGTTAGACCCTTTCCACAACAATTTGTTAGTCCTTGACTGTATTCCATAGCTAAGAAAACGTCCTAAGAAGTTGTTTGGAAGTGTTATGTACATTCTTGGAGCTTGTTGATTTTTGTTCTTCATTGTACAGTGATTCTGCTGGAAAGGTTTCACTGAGGAACCTCCAACAGTCAGATTCTTCAGACTCATTTCCCTGACAAATTAGTCTATATTATTGTGATAATAGCTCAAATGTTTCCTTGACAAGAATGATATACATATTTTAGTAGGACTTTTATTTTCTTAATTCTAAAAATAATTGTAATAATAATTTGTGTTACATATAACGAAAAACTTTTGATTATCTTTTCTTCTCTTTCCAATCTACATTTATATTTAGTTAAATTTTTTGAAAGTATTCACAGTATTATTATTGTTATATAATTATTATGACTCAATTATTAAATTCACTTGGCTAAAACTAGTCTCATCACCTTCTCTGGATTATTCTCCTAAACTTTTTATCTTGAGATACTTATACATTCACAGGAATTTGCAATAATAGTACAGAGAAGTTTCATGTACTCTTGACCTGGTTTTCAATGGCTACATATTTCCTTGTAGGAGTGGGTATTTTATATACAGACCCATAACTAATAATTGATCTCTTAACAATATAATGCTGCTGGTATGCTACAGTGGTTGCAAGTCATCACTTTCATAGTGAGAAAATGTGAATCTGTATATATTAGCATAAATCAGACAAATTATAGGAACCACTGTGGAGCAGAATTCACTCTTATAGACTGTGTTGAGAGAAAGCATGTCTGGGTTTCAGTGCTTTTCTGGAAGAGTTGATATATTGGTTTCAACAAAATCCTGTGCTGTCTTTCAAATGTTCTATTAAAATAGATATTAGTAAAATCATGGAACACTGTAATATAGGGAATTATATTTCAGTCTTCAAGTTTTGATAGAGATTGAGAACAATATGGAATTTAAAGAAAGGAATAGATTTCATCCCTGAATAACCGATTAGGCAGTATTTAAATAGTTACTTATATATGTGTTTCTGTGTTCCTATTGATATGAAGTCATCCATATTATTGAGATAAGCCCATTTACAACTAGAAGGAACTTCAGAAAGAATGTAATCCTTTCATTGTACATAGAATTAAACCAAGGTCAAAAGTGATGCAATGACTTTCTCAAGTCACATCCAGATTATATGGGTTCCAGTTCAGTGCTTAATCAGGCATAATTAATTAATTTACTCACCATATATTATCACAAGATTGAGTACACAAAATGAATAGAAAAATATAAAATGTGAGTAAGGCTACTTTACATAAGTCACAATCTCAAACTAAAAATTTACCTTCCATTTTAGTTTACTCATTCAGCAGCATTTGATCAGAAACAGACAAGCATACTCATCTGAAAATACGGAAATAGAAATGAGAATCTGCATGATCTCTGAGAAGTTTTTTTCTAGACCACATAATGTTAGCTTAGGACAGAGATGAATGGGGCTGGGATGAGTTCTAAAACAGCCTACACCTCACAGTTTAGTAAGATAAATTAGCTTAAGTAGGATCTAAAGGGTTTGTATTTTTATTTTATTTCTATTTGTTTTCTTATTAGAGCCTCCATTCCCCCTGTTAATGGTCTGTCCCTAAAAAATAGATACCAATTTTTAAAAGTTGGGGAAAGTCTGTGTCAGCTTGCATCCATATAGACCTCATATCTAGATGAGTAAGATGTTAAAGTATAATTATTTAAGGGGTTTTCTCACCAATGTCTGCTGACATTTACCTTTTATGCACATGTAGGTCACAAGATTAATTTGTTTTTACTATATTGGTTTTTCTGTTCTTTTATTTTTTTTCTAAATACACAACTTGACGTGAGACAGTGATCCCAATTTAGTAGCTCTTGGATGGGGCCATGGCCACTATGACACAGCAGATCATGTTTTAGTTACAGATTGCATATGCAAAACACCCAGCATGCTTTCCAGAAAATATAAGATTTTAATAAATACTGGTTTTCTTTCCTTTATCCACATATTTATCTGTTTCTTCTATTATTAGCTGTGGGCTGCTCAACACTGGGATACACGCCAATTGTTATCACTTCAGTACACATTTCCTTTGGTACAGAGGCTGGCACTTTCCAGGCACAGTCTTCAGTGAAAACTTGTCATATTACTGGACTATTCTACAACAAGATATTACTATGTGAGATTATATTTATGGGGATAGAGTTGGATCTGTGGTCTATGTAAAATCATAGAATAATGAACGTGCCTATCTGAAATTTTTCTCAAAATTTGGGAGACTTACATGAGAAAAGCCACATGTAAAAGTCTACATATAATTGTATTACTGAAGTAAATGTTAAAAGATAGCTTACGATTGATTGGCTTTGAGCTTCTTTATGGAGGGGACCATGCCTTCCACCTTTTGGATAATAACTTAGTACCCCAGATAGTATCATGTTCCTAGAGTAAGCTTAATAAATATTGAATCGATGTATTGTAATTAGCTTTGCCCTTTCAAAAACTATTAAAATTTTTACTTCTCAAGTTATTTTTATTTCCTCTAGCTCATGCTAACATGCACTCAGTAGAAACCCAACATTTTATACGATATGTTATTTGGATTTGAAAAAGAAATGTCATGAACACAGTGAGCAAAAGTTGGGATGTGAAACTTCGTGAATCTAGTTAATAAAGTCCCTTCAATAGAGTAAAGCCAAGTAGATATTTTAGACCATATTCAATGCTAGCTTTTCCTATTCTTCTCTTGGCACTCTGCACTGTCCATATACTTCTCAAGTTTATTTATTTAAAAACAACTTCTGAATTCCTATTACTTTCAGTGTTGCTTGATTGACTTATTTCACTGACTTTTCAGTGGCAAATAATGTAGGCTTACAAGAGGTGAATGTCAAGAAAAAGAAAAAAGGTGCAATTCTCTTAATGTGTGCCAGAATCAGCACACACAACAGTAATCTGCCACTTAGGCCCTTGATAACTAGAAAGTACAGAAACGGACCTTTTCTTCTTGGTGCATACACACAAAGACAAGTAGATCAGTGTTTAGTTATGAGGATAATTGGGCAAAAGACTGGGCATGACTGTTTTATATCATACATGTTTTAATAGAAGCTTAGTCTTGGCATCCCATATAGAAATAAAGTCATAAGGGTCAGTGAGCAAATTCAATTTTATAAGTATGTATTGTAGAATATCTGATATGAACAAGAATGTGAAATGGGTATTGCACTCAAGTGGTTCATATTCTAGAAGAGGAGACAAAAATATAAGCAACATTTGACCCATAATTACTTGAAAACACTATGTAAACAGTAACATCATAGGCATCCAGACAAAGTATAGTGTAAGACAAGACAATAATGCAGTTGAAAGTAGGATTTAATTTTGGCATTGGTATTTTAAAAATAAGTATGACCTTAACAGTCAGAGATAGAGCTCATGTCATTCCAAGGAGAGAAGACATCATGAACAAAAGTAAAGAACCACACAAGTGCAGCCCGAAGTACTTGCAGCAGAGGAAAGAGTGATAAGAATGCAGGCTAAAGAGGTAGGTTAAGAGAGATGATGGTACTTCTGAATACCATGAGGAATTTAGATATTATTCAAAAGACAAAGGACAGTTTTAGAGAAAGTAAGTGGCATAATCAATTTTGAAATTTAGTAAGATCAATGTGGTAGGAGTGTAGTGGTTTAAAATCAGTACAAATCAGAGGGAAAAGAGCATATTGCAATAGACCCCAAGCATGAAAAAAGGGACTAAATTGGGGAAGAGGTGATGAATGGATAAGGGATATGTGAACAATATCTTGCAGTGTAAATCAATACACAATGTAATCAGAGAGCAACACCAACACTTCTACCATAGAGTATGGCAATACTCAGAATACACGACAAGGAATATGACCAGATGTGAAACTGTCATGGATGAATTGAACGTCATGGAATTAAATCAATTATGAGAAGTCTCAGTTGGGAGCAACGGATCTTTAAATATCAATCCATGTGATTCTAAGAGAAACTCTAACTCAAGGATTGGTAAATCAGTGGTATTCCCTCACAGATAAGATGGTTAATAACATTAGTCCAACATTACTTGGACTTACATCTTTCCACCTTTGGAACACTTTTATTTGAAAACAACCTTTAAAAAGATCAGCACTATTCACAATAGCAAAGTCATGAAATCAATCTTACAGTACATCAATGGTGGATTGAATTAAGCAAATGTGGTACATATACACCATGGAATAATATGCAGCCATAAAAATAAGGGAATCATGTACTTTGTAGCAATATGGATGAAACTATAGGTCATTATCCTGAGTACATTAACACAGAAACAGAAAAACAAATACCACATGTTATCACTTAGGAGAGCTAAATAATGGGAATATGTGGACATAAAGATGCAAAAAAAAAAAAAAAGTAGACACTGGGGACTTAAAAGAGGGGTAGGGGCAGGGCGTGGTGTCTCCAACCTGTAAATCCAGCACTTTGGGAGGCCAAAACGGGCAGATCGTTTGAGGCCAGAAGTTTGAGACCAGCCTGGTAAACATGGAGAAACCATGTCTCTAACAAACATATAAGTTAGCCGGCATGGTGGCACACACATGTAGTCCCACTTACACAGGAGGCTGAGGCATGAGAATGGCTGGAAGCCAGGAGGCAGAGGTTGCAGTGTGCTGATATTGTGCTACTGCACTCCAGCCTGGGAGACAGATGGAGACTCTGTCTCACAAAAAGGAGAGGCATAGGTAGGGAGGGGAGAAAGGGTTAAAAACTTACCTGTTGTGTACTATATTCACTGTTTGGATGATGAGTTCACTGGAAGCCCAAACCCCAGCATTAAGCAATATACCCATGTAACAAATACGCACCCCCTGAATCTAAAATGTAAAGAAGAGAGATCAGTGAATTATAAAGTATATGGAAAATGCTTTCATATAAAGTTAAGCACTTAGAGTTTACTTATATAATTGAAGTGCAAATCACCCTTGGCTCTGTAGGTGCAAAATCTTGGTGGGCATGGCTGGGAAACTTTACTAGAAAATCAGAAAAGGTTTTGTTGTTTTAGTTCATTTTTCTTTTCAAGTGTGAGTCATCTCGTGTAAACTCAAAACGCAAGGGTTTTTTGGAAGCCAAAACCATCATTATTTCTACAAGCCAAGTAATGGAAAAGTTTTAGGGTAAATGTGCATATTTCCAGGGATGGCTACTTTCAAACGAAATACTGCAAATCATGTGGGAGACTTCCCAACAGACTTAAGGATTAGGGCCCTTTAGACACTGGTTATAGCATGTACAAATGCAGTGGGTTTTTATAAGTACATTGCACACACATTGTTAGCTGCTGGGACACTTCTATGGCTAATTCCATGGTTATTAAAATCCTGTAATTAGAATTAACTTTTGCAGACTTTAGTGTCAAGACAAGAGTAACTGTGGCAGCAGCACCTACACCTGCACAGATTTGTATTTCTAACTGGAATGAAAACATGTTTTTTTGATAAAACACTTTCAGTGCGATTTGAAGGCAACAAGTAAAGGACAATGTGCATAGTTTAATATTCACACTACTACAGTCACTATCTGATCACAATTGGTATTGGAAAGGATGACATTTCTCTTATAGACAAGAGTATTTTCTAACAGCCAGTGACTACTGAATGTATGTCTCTAATGCATGTGTCCTCAATCATAGAGAATGGCACGAAAATGCCTGCATTATATAGGTATTTAATGCTCACTGTAGAAATAATACTTGCCAAAATGTCAGTTGCTCACAAAAAAAAGCAGATGTTCCTGCATGAACATTGATTTGGCACAGGTTTACCCCAAGCAGTGATTCAGAGTTCCAGGCTCCTTCCATTTAGCGGCTCTGCCAATGCCAAGGGCTTCCTTAGAATACTGCACTATATAATGCACATTTAGCCATCTGTTGAAAATAGTCAAATATACACAACACACGCACATACACACAAACACACACACACACACACACACAGAGAGAGAGAGAGAGAGAGAGAGAGAGAGAGAGAGAGAGAGAGAGAGAGAGAGAAATGACCATGCAGATTTTTAGCAGCCCAGTATGGATTTGATATCCATCACTGTCTACATTCTACATTCTACAATTAGTCACTTGCCAATACCCAGATGCAAAACGACTGGTACATATAGTCTTTCTGTATGTATAGGTGGATAGGAAAATGGTGTGGAAACTGAATTTTTAGCACATTACATTAAGACACAGATTACATGAAATTTAATTATGTCCATGAGGGAAGGCACAAAACATTCCTGATTAAAGAGAAAGATTCCGATAAAACAATTGAGGATCTAGGATTGCACTATTTTTGCATAAAAAGAGTCCTCAATTGATTCCTGTCAGATATTTCAGCTTGTGTGATTGTGGCATGGTCCAATGAAAACACAGTTAGGAGTTTAAATACTTATGGTCTTGACTTCATTACTAGTTATGTGACCTTTGACACAGTCCATAACTATTTCAGTCTTATCATTGGTGTTCAGAAACTCATAACCCAGATTATGGCATTTCGCTGAACCGAAGGAGAAGCCACAAGGTCTCTCTGACCTTCCCTGCACGACTCCCCCACCACTGCCTCCCATCTTTCAATCCAATGTGTCTCCTAAAACAAGGAATAAAGTTGTTCTCTGAAGTTCCTTATCTGCCTAAAGTCCAGACTTGTCAACAGAAAAGCAACAAAAACTGAGTGTTCATTAACTAAACTCATACTGTAGGAAGAAATATTGAAATCTTTCAATCTGTCAATAAACCTGGACAGTCTTTTGTCATGAACCTTGTCATCTCTGGGGGTCCAATAGACTTTGTCCCAGTCCCATTGTATTCTTCAAGTCCACTGAATTCCTCTAAAAATAATGTACTTCCCTTGGCATGCTACTAAATTTGTATGCCATTTTGTAAGTTGATTTTTCAGCAAAACTTCAGAGGGTAAAGGAGCAGTTTTCCCTAGACCCCTATGTCATCTGTCTGTAAAGAGAAACTACTAATTCTAGCCTTTACGTTTCACAATTTATACAAGATAGCTATGATAGACCTAAAGTGAAAGTAGCACAACGCACATCATATAGTAACCCGATCTGCCAACTGGGAATAACTCCTATGCTTTTCGTTTATTCGCCAACTCTAATTTCTCCTGGTTTCTTTCTTATCACACAAGAATTGTTGTTACATAGAATATGATGGGTTAACAGATAAGACTTTAATTATAATCTTCATCTCTGTGCTTTTCTTTGGTTATTCTAGCATGGAAAAGTGAGTACTCTACAGAAGAATATGTATTTCACGGAACAGGTCTACTGAGAAGTGCTGAGCGTGATACATAAAATAACTAAAATAACAGGCAGAAATGACAAATTTTATTTTAACAATTTCTAACTGAATTTTTAGTTCTTTTTAAATAAAAATAGCCAGGTGAAGTGGCTCATGCCTATAATCCCAGCACTTTGGGAGGACATAGTGGGCGGGTCACTTGAGCTCAGGAGTTTAAGACCAGCCTGGGCAACGTAGTGAAACCTCATCTCTTCAAAAAATACAAAAATTAGTGGGGCATGATGTTGCGAGCCTGTGGTTCCAAAATACTCCTGATACAGAGTTGGGAGGATCGCTTGAGCTGGGGCGGCAGAGGATGCAGTGAGCCAAAAGCACACCACTGTCCTCCAGCCTGAGTGGCAGAGCAAGATCCTGTCTCAAATAAACTAAACCTTTAAATAAAAATAAACCTTTTAATACTGTAAACAAAGACAATTGGATCTCAATGTAGAACAAAGAGGGGCCTTTTCCTCTCACTTTCCTCCTTCTTCCAGTTTATTTTTAGTACCACTTTTATGCAAATATTTGTATGAAGCAGGGTAGCACAGTTTCGTATTAGCTTTTTCCAAATGCAAAATAGCTGAAGAGTTACTAAATAAGGAAAATTGAGGTCACATATTTATAGGTATTGATAAGAGAAGTCAAATTAATCATTGGCCTTTTAAGGTGAGGTGTTCCCCCCCCCCCCCGATACTGGAAATGTATTTTATATCATGAGTATTTCATTTGATTTTAAAACTCTGAAACAGAAAAGGTTTGTATAAGGTAAACATAATTTTTGAAACCATAGAGAGACCAGTCTATTGAATATGTTAAAATAATTAAATGGAAGAGGCCATTAAACAGGTGGTTCTAATACCCTGACTTCCTATATAAGCAAACAAAACCTAACTCTGATTCATTTCCTTTAAGCACCTAATGTACAAGAAAATGAAACTTGAGCTCAGCCAATCACAGGTGGCCAACTGAGTATTAATTATATTTGCAGGACCTTCCCACAAGGATAGTACAAATAAAGCAACTGGTCAAACTTTAACCAAAAATTTCTTTGCTCTCCTTCACATTCACCCTATAAAAGTTTTCCTTTCAACCACCTCCACAGGAGCTCCCAGAATACTTTTGGTTTGAAGATACCCCATTCATGAATTGCTGTCTGCTCAAATAAACTCTTTAAAATGTTGAAGTGCGAAGATTTACGTTTCAACAAATACTAATGATCTCATGGATAGCAATAAAAAGTAAACATGTTAAAATTAATAAAATCTTCAGTATTACAACCGATTCAATTCAATTTGAATATACAGTTATTAAGTACTAATTAGCAATTTACATTAACGTTATTACCAATCAATATGAAATCCAGCAATTGTTCCTGGGTCAGTGGTTTGGAACGGGGCTATCTATATTTTGCTGAGGATGAACATAGAGTCTCTCAATATAACCTGGTTATTCAGTTCAACAATATTTATTTATTGAATACCTGCTGACTGCATACCATTATACATAAATGCTGCAGGAAAACACAAAAATTATACAAGAAATGTCAAAGTTAACATGATTAAAGAGACAATGTGCCCTTAGAGAAGAATATTTAAATAAAATTATACAATAATAAGTAAATTTATTTTTCCTGCTGCAATAGTACTTTCAATGGAAAGTAATCATTGCACCCTAAAGAGATAGTGTGGTTTCAAGGACATTGTTAGGTAGTTTGGATTTTGCTTGAGGACAACATCCCAGGCAGAGAGAGAATGGCATGAGAAAAGGTATAGAGGATGTAATGAGTGGGAAAGTGGAGGATGCTGACTAGAAAGGTGAATTTTTACATATTAAACAAAACAATAGGTAGACAAGGCAAGAAAGCTAAAATATGATCAACTTTGAAAGCTAGGCTGAGGTAGGTTTGTGGACTTATTTCTATAGGACATTATAAAATTTTTGCGGGGGGCGGAGCAAGATGGCCGAATAGGAACAACTCCAGTCTCCAACTCCCAGCGCGAGCGACACAGAAGACCGGTGATTTCTGCATTTTCAACTGAGGTACTGGGGTCATCTCACTAGGGAGTGCCGGACAATCGGTGCTGGTCAGCTGCTGCAGCCTGACCAGCGAGAGCTGAAGCAGGGCGAGGCATCGCCTCACCTGGAAGCGCAAGGGGGAAGGGGATCCGTTTTCCTAGCCAGGGGAACTGAGACACACAACACCTGGAAAATCGGGTAACTCCCACCCCAATACTGCGCTGTAAGCATACAGGCATTCCAGGAGAATATATCCCACACCTGGCCGGGAGGGTCCCACGCCCACGAAGCCTCCCTCACTGCTAACACAGCAGTCTGCCGCGATCTATCCGCAAGGCAGCAGCGAGGCTGGGGGAGGGGCGCCCGCCATTGCTGAGGCTTAAGTAGGTAAACAAAGCCGCTGGGAAGCTCGAACTGGGTGGAGCTCACAGCAGCTCAAGGAAGCCTGCCTGTCTCTGTAGTCTCCACCTCTGGGGACAGCGCACAGCTGAAGACCAACAGGGGAAGTAGCGGGAGCCGGTGCAGACCCGAACGACTCTGTCTGACAGCTTTGGGGAGAGCCGCGGATCTCCCAACGCGGAGGTTGAGATCTGAGAACGGACAGACTGCCTGCTCAGGTGTGTCCCTGACCCCTGAGTAGCCTAGCTGGGAGAAATCCCCCACTAGGGGCAGTCTGACACCCCACACCTCACAGGGTGGAGTACACCCCTGAGAGGACACTTCCAAAGGAAGAATCAGACAGGTACACTCGCTGTTCAGCAATATTCTATCTTCGGCAACCTCTGCTGCTGATACCCAGGCAAACAGGGTCTGGAGTGGACCTCAAGCAATCTCCAACAGACCAACAGAGAGTCCTTCTGACTGTCAGAAGGAAAACTATCAAACAGGAAGGACACCTATACCAAAACCCCATCAGTTCGTCACCACCATCAAAGACCAGAGACAGATAAAACCACAAAGATGGGGAAGAAGCAGGGCAGAAAAGCTGGAAATTCAAAAAATAAGAGCGCATCTCCCCCTGCAAAGGAGCGCAGCCCATCACCAGCAACGGATCAAAGCTGGTCAGAGAATGACTTGGACGAGAGGAGAGAAGAAGGCTTCAGTCCATCAAACTTATCAGAGCTAAAGGAGGAATTACGTACCCAGCGCAAAGAAACTAAAAATCTTGAGAAAAGAGTGGAAGAATTGACAGCTAGACTCATTAATGCAGAGAAGATCATAAACGAAATGACAGAGATGAAAACCATGACACGAGAAATACGTGACAAATGCACAAGCTTCAGTAACCGACTCGATCAACTGGAAGAAAGAGTATCAGCGATTGAAGATCAAATGAATGAAATGAAGCGAGAAGAGAAACCAAAAGAAAAAAGAAGAAAAAGAAATGAGCAAAGCCTGCAAGAAGTATGGGATTACGTAAAAAGACCAAATCTACGTCTGATTGGGGTGCCTGAAAGTGAGGGGGAAAATGGAACCAAGTTGGAAAACACTCTTCAGGATATCATCCAGGAGAACTTCCCCAACCTAGTAGGGCAGGCCAACATTCAAATTCAGGAAATACAGAGAACGCCACAAAGATACTCCTCCAGAAGAGCAACTCCAAGACACATAATTGCCAGATTCACCAAAGTTGAAATGAAGGAAAAAATCTTAAGGGCAGCCAGAGAGAAAGGTCGGGTCACCCACAAAGGGAAGCCCATCAGACTAACAGCAGATCTCTCGGCAGAAACTCTACAAGCCAGAAGAGAGTGGGGGCCAATATTCAACGTTCTTAAAGAAAAGAATTTTAAACCCAGAATTTCATATCCAGCCAAACTAAGTTTCATAAGTGAAGGAGAAATAAAATCCTTTACAGATAAGCAAATGCTTAGAGATTTTGTCACCACCAGGCCTGCCTTACAAGAGACCCTGAAGGAAGCCCTAAACATGGAAAGGAACAACCGGTACCAGCCATCGCAAAAACTTGGCAAAATGTAAAGACCATCGAGGCTAGGAAGAAACTGCATCAACTAACGAGCAAAATAACCAGTTAATATCATAATGGCAGGATCAAGTTCACACATAACAATATTAACCTTAAATGTTAATGGACTAAATGCTCCAATTAAAAGACACAGACTGGCAAACTGGATAAAGAGTCAAGACCCATCAGTCTGCTGTATTCAGGAGACCCATCTCACATGCAGAGACATACATAGGCTCAAAATAAAGGGATGGAGGAAGATCTACCAAGCAAATGGAGAACAAAAAAAAGCAGGGGTTGCAATCCTAGTCTCTGATAAAACAGACTTTAAACCATCAAAGATCAAAAGAGACAAAGAAGGCCATTACATAATGGTAAAGGGATCAATTCAACAGGAAGAGCTAACTCTCCTAAATATATATGCACCCAATACAGGAGCACCCAGATTCATAAAGCAAGTCCTTAGAGACTTACAAAGAGACTTAGACTCCCATACAATAATAATGGGGGACTTCAACACTCCGCTGTCAACATTAGACAGATCAACGAGACAGAAAGTTAACAAGGATATCCAGGAATTGAACTCATCTCTGCACCAAGCGGACCTAATAGACATCTATAGAACTCTCCACCCCAAATCAACAGAATATACATTCTTCTCAGCACCACATCGCACTTATTCCAAAATTGACCACATAATTGGAAGTAAAGTACTCCTCAGCAAATGTAAAAGAACAGAAATTATAACAAACTGTCTCTCAGACCACAGTGCAATCAAACTAGAACTCAGGACTAAGAAACTCACTCAAAACCGCTCAACTACATGGAAACTGAACAACCTGCTCCTGAATGACTACTGGGTACATAACGAAATGAAAGCGGAAATAAAGATGTTCTTTGAAACCAATGAGAACAAAGATACAACATACCAGAATCTCTGGGACACATTTAAAGCAGTGTGTAGAGGGAAATTTATAGCACTAAATGCCCACAAGAGAAAGCAGGAAAGATCTAAAATTGACACTCTAACATCACAATTAAAAGAACTAGAGAGGCAAGAGCAATCACATTCAAAAGCTAGCAGAAGGCAAGAAATAACTAAGATCAGAGCAGAACTGAAGGAGATAGAGACACAAAAAACCCTCCAAAAAATCAATGAATCCAGGAGTTGGTTTTTTGAAAAGATCAACAAAATTGACAGACCGCTAGCAAGGCTAATAAAGAAAAAAAGAGAGAGGAATCAAATAGATGCAATAAAAAATGATAAAGGGGATATCACCACTGACCCCACAGAAATACAAACTACCATCAGAGAATACTATAAACGCCTCTACGCAAATCAACTAGAAAATCTAGAAGAAATGGATAATTTCCTGGACACTTACACTCTCCCAAGGCTAAACCAGGAAGAAGTTGAATCCCTGAATAGACCAATAGCAGGCTCTGAAATTGAGGCAACAATTAATAGCCTACCCACCAAAAAAAGTCCAGGACCAGATGGATTCACAGCTGAATTCTACCAGAGGTACAAGGAGGAGCTGGTACCATTCCTTCTGAAACTATTCCAATCAATAGAAAAAGAGGGAATCCTCCCTAACTCATTTTATGAGGCCAACATCATCCTGATACCAAAGCCTGGCAGAGACACAACAAAAAAAGAGAATTTTAGACCAATATCCCTGATGAACATTGATGCAAAAATCCTCAATAAAATACTGGCAAACCGGATTCAGCAGCACATCAAAAAGCTTATCCACCATGATCAAGTGGGCTTCATCCCTGGGATGCAAGGCTGGTTCAACATTCGCAAATCAATAAACGTAATCCAGCATATAAACAGAACCAAAGACAAGAACCACATGATTGTCTCAATAGATGCAGAAAAGGCTTTTGACAAAATTCAACAGCCCTTCATGCTAAAAACGCTCAATAAATTCGGTATTGATGGAACGTACCTCAAAATAATAAGAGCTATTTATGACAAACCCACAGCTAATATCATACTGAATGGGCAAAAACTGGAAAAATTCCCTTTGAAAACTGGCACAAGACAGGGATGCCCTCTCTCACCACTCCTATTCAACATAGTTTTGGAAGTTCTGGCTAGGGCAATCAGGCAAGAGAAAGAAATCAAGGGTATCCAGTTAGGAAAAGAAGAAGTCAAATTGTCCCTGTTTGCAGATGACATGATTGTATATTTAGAAAACCCCATCGTCTCAGCCCAAAATCTCCTTAAGCTGATAAGCAACTTCAGCAAAGTCTCAGGATACAAAATTAATGTGCAAAAATCACAAGCATTCTTATACACCAGCAACAGACAAGCAGAGAGCCAAATCAGGAATGAACTTCCATTCACAATTGCTTCAAAGAGAATAAAATACCTAGGAATCCAGCTTACAAGGGATGTCAAGGACCTCTTCAAGGAGAACTACAAACCACTGCTCAGTGAAATCAAAGAGGACACAAACAAATGGAAGAACATACCATGCTCATGGATAGGAAGAATCAATATCGTGAAAATGGCCATACTGCCCAAGGTTATTTATAGATTCAATGCCATCCCCATCAAGCTACCAATGACTTTCTTCACGGAATTGGAAAAAAACTGCTTTAAAGTTCATATGGAACCAAAAAAGAGCCCGCATTGCCAAGACAATCCTAAGTCAAAAGGACAAAGCTGGAGGCGTCACGCTACCTGACTTCAAACTATACTACAAGGCTACAGTAACCAAAACAGCATGGTACTGGTACCAAAACAGAGATATAGACCAATGGAACAGAACAGAGTCCTCAGAAATAATACCGCACATCTACAGCCATCTGATCTTTGACAAACCTGAGAGAAACAAGAAATGGGGAAAGGATTCCCTATTTAATAAATGGTGCTGGGAAAATTGGCTAGCCATAAGTAGAAAGCTGAAACTGGATCCTTTCCTTACCCCTTATACGAAGATTAATTCAAGATGGATTAGAGACTTAAATGTTAGACCTAATACCATAAAAACCCTAGAAGAAAATCTAGGTAGTACCATTCAGGACATAGGCATGGGCAAGGACTTCATGTCTAAAACACCAAAAGCAACGGCAGCAAAAGCCATAATTGACAAATGGGATCTAATTAAACTAAAGAGCTTTTGCACAGCAAAAGAAACTACCATCAGAGTGAACAGGCAACCTACAGAATGGGAGAAAATTTTTGCAACCTACTCATCTGACAAAGGGCTAATATCCAGAATCTACAAAGAACTCAAACAAATATACGAGAAAAAAACAAACAACCCCATCAAAAAGTGGGGAAAGGATATGAACAGACATTTCTCAAAAGAAGATATTCATACAGCCAACAGACACATGAAAAAATGCTCATCATCACTGGCCATCAGAGAAATGCAAATCAAAACCACAATGAGATACCATCTCACACCAGTTAGAATGGCAATCATTAAGAAGTCAGGAAACAACAGGTGTTGGAGAGGATGTGGAGAAATAGGAACACTTTTACACTGTTGGTGGGATTGTAAACTAGTTCAACCATTATGGAAAACAGTATGGCAATTCCTCAAGGATCTAGAACTAGATGTACCATATGACCCAGCCATCCCACTACTGGGTATATACCCAAAGGATTATAAATTAGTCTACTACAAAGACACATGTACACGTATGTTTATTGCGGCACTATTCACAATAGCAAAGACTTGGAATCAACCCAAATGTCCATCTGTGACAGACTGGATTAAGAAAATGTGGCACATATACACCATGGAATACTATGCAGCCATAAAAAAGGATGAGTTTGCGTCCTTTGTAGGGACATGGATGCAGCTGGAAACCATCATTCTTAGCAAACTATCACAAGAAGAGAAAACCAAACACCGCATGTTCTCACTCATAGGTGGGAACTGAACAATGAGATCACTTGGACTCGGGAAGGGGAACATCACACACTGGGGTCTATCATGGGGAGGGGGGAGGGGGGAGGAGGGAGGGACTGCATTGGGGAGTTATACCTGATATAAATGATGAATTGATGGGTGCTGACGAGTTGATGGGTACAGCACACCAACATGGCATAAGTATACATATGTAACAAACCTGCACGTTATGCACATGTACCCTAGAACTTAAAGTATAATAAAAAAAAAAAAAAAAAAAAAAAAAAAAAAATTTTTGCACAGAAGAATGCCACCATGAAAGCAATATTTGGGACAGCCATGTGGGACCAAACATTGCTTTATAAACCTTTAGCTAATGAAACAAACCGAACAATCTGGTTTTCCAGAAACCACACTCTCTTCACTATTTTATTCTTTTTTACACATTATAATTCTTGCATCATTTTACGGAGGCAGCCTAGGTGCCTAAGCAGAAGTGATAAAGTGTTGGGATTAAGAATCCCTACCTCCTTACACTAAAATAATTGTCTTTTCATCCTGGCCCTACTACATTTTTAGTTAAGTGACTTTGGCCAAATTACTTAATTTCACTGTACTTCAGTTTTCTTGTTTGCATTGTGAAGACAATAATACGGTTATTATAGGATTTTACAGATTGGGAATCCATACTATTCAGGAAGTTCTTAGGGATTTACAATGCTTGGTACATAGTAAGCACTCAGTAAAAGTTAGTTATTATTTTTATTACTCCGGTCTCATATGCCAAGATGCACATGGTTGTTGGTGTTTGCAAAGTGGCTGGAGCCATATAAACATTCACATTTTCAGATAAAACTCAATAAATTCTGAGAAGAGACCTTAAGTCTCACACCAAAGATGATAATATATATATTGTAAATAAGTCAACGTGAAAATAAACAACAGATGTTTCACTAAACTAAGATAAACTCAGAGAATACAGTCAATTCTCATTTTAACTCAACTGTTTTATATACATTCATGTATATTCATTTCAATTCAACAAGTTTTAAAAAGAATTTCTGTCGTGAATCCAGCAGTATTTGTGAATCACTGAGCTATTCATAAGAAATACAAAGTGGAGGCCCAGTACTCAAGGAGCCCCTTCCATTTTAAGCGTGTATAAACAATACTCAGGTCAAAATTAATTTTCTCCCATGAGGATCCCCATAAATCAAAGCTTAAAAAACACATCGATCTTCTAACACAAATGCTATTATTTTTCCTAAATCAGTAACATAAAACAATCAACTGTGTTCTTTTTTCTTGTATATAAAGATATGTTAATTCAGCAAAGTAGTACTGCTAGTTCCTTTGTTCAGAATCATAGTCTGGGGATCATTAGAGCCCCAAAACCTCCTATCGTAAGCTTATCACATTTGTTTTCAGCAAAGTCTTGAGAGAAATTTCATCGGTACATGAGAAAAATGACATTAGCACAAAAAATTTATATTTATTTATTATGTAAGATAATGTTACCCTTGTAAGAGTGCTAATACCTGCAAATAACAATAATTACATTAAGTGGCATTTTCCCTAGTAATCGTATATTAGAAATCATAATAACTGTAAGACAGTCTTTTCTGTAATCCCCAATTTAGGCAGTAGCAAACAAGTCATACATCAAATAAAGTTCACTTTCATTAGCTATAGATGATGCTATAAGTCCTGCTATCTGCATCTGAAAAATATATAAATTCAATTACTTTCCCCTCACAAGGATGAGATTCAATAATCACTTTATTTTGTTATGTTTCTGGATCATGGTAACATCATAGTCCATTTAGGCTGCTCTAACAAAAATTCCATAGACTGGGTGGCTTAAATACAAATACTTGTTTTTCACAGTTCTGGAGAATGAAAATCCAATATCCAGGCACCAGCACATGTGGTATCTGTGAGGGCCTTCTTCTGGGTTGCAGACTGATGACTTCTTGTTGTATTTGCACATAGAGGGAAGAGCTCACTGCCGTCTATTTTTTAAGTGCACCAATCCTATTCATAAGGGTTCCATACTCGACCTAATCACCTGCCAAAAGAAACACATCTTAATACATTGGAATTAGGGTTTCAACAAATGAATTTTAGGAAATCACAAGCAGTGAGTCCATTGCTGTGTCATACTTTTGGTGCTAGTAAAATTAAAATGTATACAAACAACACCTACACTGACACATAATCACACACGCCATTTTTTATGAGGTTATTTGGGTTTTCTGAAGTTTGAATCCAGTGACTTTTACTTCATTTACTAATAGACTTCACCTTATTTATTCTCCAGTTAGAAATAAAAGTATTATCCTTATTGGTGATTTTTCAGCTTTGATGTTAATAAAAAAAAGTCAATTTTTTTTTATTATACTTTAAGTTCTAGGGTACATGTGCACAACATGCAGGTTTGTTACATATGTATACATGTGCCAGGTTGGTGTGCTGCACCCATTAACTCGTCATTTACATTAGGTATATCTCCTAATGCTATTCCTCCACCCTCCCCTCACCCCACAACAGGCCCTGGTGTGTGATGTTCCCCACCCTGTGTCCAAGTGTTCTCATTGTTCAATTCCCACCTATGAGTGAGAACACGTGGTGTTTGGTTTTCTGTTCTTGCGATAGTTTGTTGAGAATGATGATTTCCAGTTTCATCCATGTCCCTACAAAGGGCATGAAATCCTCCTTTTTTATGGCTGCATAGTATTTCATGGTGCGTATGTGCCACATTTTAAAAATTTTTTTAAATTATACTTTAAGTTCTAGGGTACATGTGCACAACATGCAGGTTTGTTACATATGTATACATGTGCCATGTTGGTGTGCTGCACCCATTAACTCGTCATTTATATTAGGTATATCTCCTAATGCTATCCATCCACCCTCCCCTCACCCCACGACAGGCCCTGGTGTGTGATGTTCCCCACCTTGCATCCAAGTGTTCTCATTGTTCAATTCCCACCTATGAGTAAGAACATGTGGTGTTTGGTTTTCTGTTCTTGTGATAGTTTGCTCAGAATGATGGTTTCCAGCTGCATCCATGTCCCTACAAAAGACAAGAACTCATCCTTTTTTATGGCTGCATAGTATTCCATGGTGTATATGTGCCACATTTTCTTAATCCAGTCTGTCATTGATGGACATTTGGGTTGGTTCCAAATCTTTGCTATTGTGAATGGTGCTGCAATAAACCTACTTGTGCATGTGTCTTTATAGCAGCATGATTTATAATCCTTTGGGTATATACCCAGTAATGGGATGACTGGGTCAAATGGTATTTCTAGCTCTAGATCCTTGAGGAATCACCACACTATCTTCCACAATGGTTGTGGAAAGTTCCATCAACAGTGTAAAAGTGTTCCTATTTCTCCACATCCTCTCCAACACCTGTTGTTTCCTGACTTTTTAATGATTGCCATTCTAACTGGTGTGAGATGGTATCTCATTGTGGTTTTGATTTGCATTTCTCTGATGGCCAGTGATGATGAGCATTTTTTCAAGTGTCTATTGGCTACATAAAGGTCTTCTTTTGAGAAATGTCTGTTCATATCCTTTGCCCACTTTTTGATGGGGTTGTTTGTTTTTTTCTTGTAAATTTGTTTGTGTTCTTTGTAGATTCTGGATATTAGCCCTTTGTCAGATGAGTAGATTGCAAAAGTTTTCTCCCATTCTATAGGTTGCCTGTTCACTCTGATGGTAGTTTCTTTTGCTGTGCAGAAGCTCTTTAATTCAATTAGATCTCATTTGTCTATTTTGGCTTTTGTTGCCATTGCTTTTGGTGTTTTAGTCATGAAATCCTTGCTCATTCCTATGTCCTGAATGGGATTGCCTAGGTTTTCTTCTATGGTTTTTATGGTTTTAGGTCAAACATTTAAGTCTTTAATCCATCTTGAATTAATTTTTGTATAAGGTGTAAGGAAGGGATCCAGTTTCAGCCTTCTACATATGGCTAGCCAGTTTTCCCAGCACCATTTATTAAATAGGGTATCCTTTCCCCATTTCTTGTTTTTGTCAGATTTGTCAAAGATCAGATGGTTGTAGATGTGTGCTATTATTTCTGAGGGCTCTGTTCTGTTCCATTGGTCTATATCTCTGTTTTAGTACCAGTACCATGCTGTTTTGGTTACTGTGGCCAAGTCAGTGTTTAAAAGAAGCCTTTGAAAATTTGGAGCTGTCATCAAAACATCCTGACTTATATTTATAGAAGTGTATTAATATTATTCCCTAACTTCCACCTTAGACTTTGTCTTCTAAATAGCACCTTTAACTCTTTATAGCCATAAAACTCTTTTTCTAATCTTGTCACATTAAAAGATAAAGTTTTTTTTAACTGGTTACTAAATAAATTAAAAATAGCAAGTTTAAGGCTTTCAATAATTTAAACTATTGTATTTCAAAAAAAGTTTCATTTATATTCACTGTAAAATCACTTTTCCATTTTCTCTCAAATATGTTGGTGTGGCATTCCATCCAACTTATTTCTCAATTGAAATCTTGTGATATAGTTTGGCTCTGTACCCCCACTCAAATCTGTTCTCCAGTTGTAATCCCCATAATGCCCATGTGTGGAGGGTGGGAACTGGTGAGAGATGTTTGGATCACAAGGATGTTTTCCCCCACGCTGTTCTCATGATAATGAGTTAGTTCTCATGAGATCTGATGGTTTTATAAGGGTTTGACAGTTCCTCCTATACATGCTTTCTTCTCCTACAGCCATGTGAAGAAAGTCCTTGCTTCCCCTTTCCCTTCCAGCATGATTGTTAAGTTTCTTGAGATCTCCCCAGCCATGTGGAACTGTGAGTCAATTAATCTTCTTTCCTTTATAAATTACCCAGTCTTGGGTATTCTTTATAGCAGTGTGAAAATGGACTAATAAACCTTAGCACTATAGTGCAGTCATATTAAATCCATGTAAAAAATTAGCCAAATTTTATGTATGTATATATTTTGTATGCATAAAACAGGAAACATCTTGATAAATTACCAAATTTAGTTTTGTATAATAGAAGTAGTCTAATTTATGTCAGATATATGAATTCTAGGGTTCTATTCTTGACAGAAAGTTCCCATGTGACTTTGAGTATGCCATTAAATCTATCTGTATCTCAATTTCTTCTTCTAAAGACTAGAAAATATAACATGTCTTCCCAAGTTTTCTCTCAAAGCTGTTGTGAATGTCAAATGATGCCATTATTATGGAAATACTTGGGAATGTATGAAGCAATATATATCTTCAAAATGTAGTTATCCAGTTGGCCATTGTGATTGATTCAACATACCTCTTTGTCACTTCTGTTTTAATTAAGGGCAGAGGCTATGTATCTAACAGTCTGAAAAATTCTGTATATCTATTGCAATCACCACAACTTGTGCCAAAGAGGCGGTTCATCAAGGTTAAGAATCTGGATTTGGCCAGGCATTGCTTTGTCGTGAAAAAAAAAAAAAAAAAAGATATCCCTAGGAAAAATTGGAGTGACAAAATTAAAATAGTTCAATTGGAGAGAAAGCACCTGGAACAGAGAAGAGAAGAGATGGATAAGAAGTGACTACTAAGTTGAAAAATATGGTCTCTGGAATCCTTGTACTTTATAAAGGACTTTTTTTTTTTTTTTTTTTTTTTTTTTTTTTTTTTTTTTTGCCCACATATATACTTCTCCAGGGATACACACTCCCTGATGCAAAACCACCATTTTTAGGAAATAATTGTACCAAGCATCATCGGATGATAGCTACGACTACATACCTATATTTAGTGATGAGATAAACAACAAAAACTGTCCTAGTAAGTTAAGACAATGAAGATATGCAACCATTTAATGCTGGAGCTGTCAGTTCATTTCATCTCAGCTCTATTCAACTTTCATAAATTACTTACTTTATGGAACATACCATGAAGCCATTGAGAATCAAACATAGAGAAAATGTGGCTTCTACCCTTTAGAAACTTAACAGAGCTTATCAGGTTAAATATTGAATATATAGATATTTCAGAAAAACTATGATGCCAATAAGAATCAAGTACGAAAGGAACCACATTAAAGACAAAAGGCAGGGAGGGTATTAAAAAGGATAAATTTTATAAATGCTTGCCTCATTTACTATTGAATAATTATCTTGTGGGAATTCAATAGTAATAGAGAGAAAAGACATATATACATCTGAGACATGAGGACTTACAAATGATTAAACAAAATGGGAAAGAATGAATACACTGATGAAAAATTGAGTAAACCTAGGAAGAAATTCTACAGAGATCTCATCACCAAGTCTTTGAGAAATAAAGTTATTAGGACAGGCAAAACAACAAAATCAGTTAATCTATTACACTTATTAAACTATAGTCATACTGACACTGCAGAAAATAAGAATTAATCTTAATATTGCCACTTTTTATTTTAATAATATTTATTTTTTTTATTACATTTTAAGTTCTGGGATACATGTGCAGAACATGCAGGTTTGTTACATAGGTATACCTGTGCCATGGTGATTTGCTGCACCCAGCAGCCCATCATCTAGTTTAGGTATTTCTCCTAATGCTATCCCTCCCCTTGTCCCCTAACCCCCAGCAGGCCCTGGTGTGTGATGTTCCCCTCCCTGTGTCCATGTACTCTCATTATTCAACTCCCACTTATGAGTGAGAACATGCGGTGTTTGCTTTTATGTTCCTGTGTTGGTTTCTGAGAATGATGACTTCCAGCTTCAACCATGTCCCTGTAAAGGACATGAATTCATTCTCTTTTTATGGCTGCATAGTATTTCATGTGTATATGTGCCACGTTTTCATTATCCAGTCTATCATTGATGAACGTTTGGGTTGGTTCCAAGTGTTTGCTGTTGTAAATAGTTTTGCAATAAACATATGTGTGCATGTGTATTTATATTAGAATAATTTATAATCCTTTGGGTATATACTCAGTAATGGGACAGCCAGATCAAATGGTATTTCTAGTTCTAGATCCTTGAGGAATCACCAGATTGTCTTCCACAATGGTTGAACTAATTTACACTCACATCAACAGTGTAAAAGTGTTCCTATTTCTCCACAGCCTCGCCAGCATCTGTTTTTTTCCTGTCTTTTTGATCATTGCCATTCTGACTAGCATCAGATGGTATCTTACCGTGGTTTTGATTTGCATTTCTCTAAGGAGCAGTGTTGATGAGCTATTTTTCATATGTTTGTTGGACACATGAATGTCTTCTTTCGAGAAGTGTCTGTTTATATCTTTTGCCCATTTTTTGATGGATTTTTTTTTTTTTCTTGTAAATTTGTTTAAGTTCCTTGTGGATTCTGTATATTAGACCTTTGTCAGATGGGTAGTTTGTAAAACTTTTCTCCCATTCTTTAGGTTGTCTATTCACTCTGATGATAGTTTCTTTTGCTGTGCAGAAGCTATTTAGTTTGATTAGATCCCATTTGTCAATTTTGACTTTTGTTACAATTGCTTTTGGTGTTTTAATACTGAAATCTTTGCCCATGCTTATTTTCTGAATGATATTGCTTAGGTTTTCTTGTAGAGATTTTATGATTTGGGGTTTTACATTTAAGTCTTTAATCCATCTAGAGTCAATTTTTGTATAAGATGTAAGGAAGGGGTCCAGTTTCTGTTTTCTGCATAAGGCTAGTTAGTTTTCCCAACACCATTTATTAAATAGGGACTCCTTTCCCCATTGCTTGATTTTGTCAGGTTTGTCAAAGACCAGATGGTTGTACATGTGTGCTGTTATTTCTAAGGTTTCTGTTCTTCTCCTTTGGTCTATATATCTGTTTAGGTCTTAGTGCCATGCTGTTTTGGTTACTGTAGTCTTGTAGTATAGTTTTAAGTCAGGTAGCATGATGCCTCCAGCTTTGTTCTTTTTACTTAGGATTGTCTTGGCTATATGCACTCTTTTTTGGTTCCATATGAAATTTAAAGTAGCTTTTTTTTTTTTTCTAATTCTGCAAAGAAAGTCACTGGTAGCTTGATGGGAATAACATTGAATCTATGAATTACTTTGGGCAGTATGGCCATTTTCACAATACTGATTCTTCCAATCCATGAGCATGGAATGTTCTCCCATTTGTTTGTGTCCTCCCTTATTTCCTTGAGCAGTGGTTTGTAGTTCTCCCTGAAGAGGTCCTCCATGTCCCTTTTAGTTGTATTCCTCGGTATTTTACTCTCTTTGTAGCAATTGTGAATGGGAGTTCACTCATCATTTGGCTCTCTGCTTGTCTATTGTTGGTGTATAGGAATGCTTGTGATTTTTGCACATTGATTTTGCGTTCTGAGACTTTGCTGAATTTGCTTAACAGCTTAAGGAGTTTTTTGGGCTGAGATGATGGGCTTTTCTAAATATACAATCGTGTCATCTTCAAACCGGGACAATTTGACTTCCCCTTTTATTTGAATATGCTTTAGTTCTTTCTCTTGCCTGATTTCTCTGGCCAGAACTTCCAATACTATGTTGAATAGGAGTGGTCAGAGAGGGCATCCTCGTCTGCCCTCATTCAATGGGAATGCCCTCATTCAAAGGGAATGCTTCCGGCTTTGTCCCATTCAGTATGATATTGGCTATGGGTTTGTCATAAAAAGCTCTTATTATTTTGAAATAAGTTCCTTCAATACCTAGTTTATTGAGAGTTTTTAGCATGAAGGATGCTGGATTTTATCCAAAGCCTTTTCTGCATCTATTGAGATAATCTTGTGGTTTTTGTCATTGGTTGTGTTTATGTGATGGATTACGTTTATTGATTTGCATATGTTGAAACAGCCTTGCATCCCAGGGATGAAGCTAACTTCATTGTGGTGAATAAGCTTTTTGTTGTGCTGCTGGATTTGGTTTGCCAGTATTTTATTGAGGATTTTTGCATCAATGTTCACCATGGATATTGGCCTGAAATGTTCTTTTTTTGTTGTTGTGTCTCTGCCAGGCTTTGGTATCAGGAAGATGCTGGCCTCGTAAAATGAGTTAAGAAGGAGTCCCTCTTTTTCAATTGTTTGGAATAATTTCAGAAGGAATGATACCAGCTCCCCTTTGTACCTCTGGTACAATTTGGCTGTGAATCTGTTTGGTCCTGGGCTTTTTTTGTTTGGTAGTCTATTAATTACTACCTCAATTTCAGAACTTGTTATTGGTCTATTCAGGAATTTGACTTCTTCCTGGTTTAGGATTAGGAGGATGTATGTGTCCAGGAATTTATCCATTTCTTCCAGATTTTCTCATTTTTTTTTTTGGTTGTTTTTTTGTTTTTTTGTTTGTTTTTTTATAGAGGTGTTTATAGTATTCTCTGATAGTAGTTTCTATTTTTGTGGGATCAGCGGTGATATCCCATTATCATATTTTATTATGTCTATTTGATTCTTCTTTCGTTTCTTTATTAGTCTAGCTAGTGGTCCAACTATTTTGTCCATTTAAAAAAAAACAGCTCCAGGATATATTGATTTTTTGAAAGGTTTTTGTGACTCTGTCTCCTTCAGTTCTGCTCTGATCTTAGTTATTTCTTGTCTTCTGCTAGCATTTGAATTTGTTTGCTCTTGCTGCTCTAGTTCTTAGAATTGTGATCTTAGGGTGCTGATTTTAAATCTTTCCAGCTTTCTGTTGTGGGCATTTAGTGCTATAAATTTCCTTCTTAACACTGCTTTAGCTGTGTCCCAGTGATTTTGGTAATTTGTCTCTTTTTTCTCATTGGTTTCAATGAACTTCTTTATTTCTGCCTTAATTTTATCACTACCTGATAGTCACTCAGGTTGTTCAATTTCCATGTAATTTTGTGGTTTCGAGTGAGTATCTTAATCCTGAGTTCTATTTTGATTGCACTGTGGTCTGAGAGACTGTCTGTTATGATTTCTGTTCTTTTGCATTTGCTGAAGAGTGTTTTGCTTCCAATTATGTGGTCAATTTTAGAATACGTGCCATGTGGTGCTGAGAAGCATGTATGCTATTCTTATATGAGTTGGAGAGTTATTTAGATGCCTATTAGGTCTGCTTGGTCCAGAGCTGAGTTCAAGCCCTGAATATCCTTGTTAATTTTCTGGCTCATTGATCTAATATTGGCAGTAGGGTGTTAAAGTCTCCCATTATTATTGTGTGGGAGTCTAAGTCTCTTCGTAGGTCTGTAAGAACTTGTTTTATGAGCTTTTGTGCTCCTGTTTTGGGTACATATATATTTAGGATAGTTAGCTCTTCCTGTTGCACTGATCCCTTTACCATTATGTAATGCTCTTCTTTGTCTTTTTTGGTCTTTGTTGGTTTAAAGTCTGTTTTACCAGAGACTAGGATTGCAACCCCTGCTTTTTTTTTCTTTCTATTTGCTTGGTAAATATTCCTCCTTCCCTTTATTTTGAGCCTGTGTGTGTCTTTGCACATGAGATGGGTCTCCTGAATACAGCGCACAGATGGGTCTTGACTCTATACAGTTTTCCAGTCGGTGTCTTTTAATTGGAGCATTTAGCCCATTTACATTAAGGTTAATATTGTTATGTGAATTTGATCCTGTCATTATGATGCTAGCTGGTTATTTTAAACATTATTTGATGCAGTTTCTTCATAGTGTCTTTGGCCTTTATATTTTGGTGTGTTTATGCAGTGGCTGGTAACACTTTTTCCTTTTTATATTTAGTGGTTCCTGCAGGAGCTCTTTTAAAGCAGGCCTGGTGTTGACAAAATCCCTCAGCATTTGCTTGTCTGCAAATGATTTTATTTCATCTTCGCTTATAAAGCTTAGTTTGGCTGGGTATGAAATTCTACTTTGAAAATTCTTTTCTTTAAGAATATCAATATTGGCTCCCCCACTCTCTTCTGGCTTGTAGGTTTTCTGCAAGAAATCTGCTGTTAATCTAATGGACTTCCCTTTGTAGGTAACATGACCTTACTCTCTGGCTACCCTTAACACTTTTTCCTTCAATTCAACCTTGGACAATCTGACGATTATGTGTCTTGGTGTTGCTCTACTCGAGGGGTATCTTAGTGATGTTCTATGTATTTCCTCAATTTGAATGTTGTCCTGTATTGCTAGGTTTGGGAAGTTCTCCTAGATCATATCCTGAAGTGTGTTTTCCAACTTGATTCCATTCTCCCTGTTACTTTCAGGTATGCCAATCAATCGTTGGTTTGGTCTTTTCGCATAGTCTCATATTTTTTGGAGACTTTGTTGTTTCCTTTTCATTACTGTTTCTCTAATCTTTTCTTCCTGTCTTATTTCAGTAAGTTGGTCTTCAATCTCTGATATCCTTTCTTCTGCTTGATCAATTTGGCTATTGATACTTGTGTATTCTTAACGAAGTTCTTGTGCTGTGTTTTTCAGCTCCATCTCATCATTTATGTTCCTCTCTAAACTGGTTATTCTAGTTAGCAGTTCCTGTAACCTTTTATCAAGGTTCTTAGCTTCCTTTCATTGGGTTAGAACGTGCTCCTTTAGCTCAGAGGAGTTCGTTATTACCAACCTTCTGAAGCCTACTTCTGTCAAGTCATCAATCTCATTCTCTGTTCAGTTTTGTGCCCTTGATGGAGAGGAGTTGCAATCATCTGGAGAAGGGGCATTCTGGATTTTGGAATTTTCAGTGTTTTTACACTGGTTTTTCCTCATCTTCATGAATTTATCTACCTTTGATCTTTGAGGCTGAAGACCTTTGGATAGGGTTTTTATGGAGGAGTCCTTTACGTTGATCTTGATGTTGTTGCTTTCTGTTTGTTAGTTTTTCTTCTAATAGTCACGCCTCTCTTCTGCAGGTCTGCTGCAGTGTGCTGGAGGTCCACTCCAGACCCTGTTTGCCTGGGTATCACCAGTGGAGGTTGTAGAAGGGTGAAGATTGCTGCCTGCTCCTTTCTCTGGAAGCTTCATCCCAGAGGGGCACCAGCCTGATGCCACCTGGGACTCTCCTGTATGAGGTGTCTGTCGACCCCTGTTGGGAGGTTTCTCCCAATCAAGAGGCTCGGGGCTCAGGGACGCACTTAAGTAGTCTGTCCCTTAGCAGAGCTGGTGCACTGTGCTGGGAGAATCCTTCTTGTCAGGATCAGCTGTTGTCTTCAGAGCTGCAGGCAAAAACAATTTGCTGAAGCTGCCCCCACAGCTGGCCTTTCCCCAAGGAGCTCTGTCCCAGGGAAATGGGGGTTTTGTCTTTAAGCCCCTGACTGGGCCTATTACCTTTCCTTCAGAGATACCCTGCCCAGTGAGGAAGAATCTAGAGAAGTAGTCTGGCCACAGCTGCTTTGTTGCACCCAACCCAGATGTCCCAGCCTCCTTAGCATTATTAGGGGAAAACTGCCTACTAAAGCTTCAGTAACGGCGGATGCCTCTGCTTGATCATCCCAGGTCAACTTCAGACTGCTATGCTGGCAACAAGAATTTCCAGACAATGGTTCTTAGCTTGCTGTGCTCTGTGGGAGTGGGAACCACTGAGCAAGACCACTTGGCTCCCTGGATTCAGGCTCCTTTCCAGGGAGTGAATGGTTCTATCTTGCTGGGGTTCCAGGCTCCACTGTGCTATGAACAAAAACTCCTGTGGCTAGCTCAGGACTGTGCCCAAACAGCCACCCAGTTTTGTGCTTGAAACCCAGGACCATGGTGGTATAGGCACATGAAGAAATCTCCTGATCTGCAGATTGCAAAAACTACGGGGAAAACATAGTAACCCAGCTGGGTAGCACAGTTCCTCACGGTTTCCCTTGACTGGAGGGAGGGATGTCCATGGCACCTTGCACTTCCCGGGAGAAGCGATGCCCCACCCTGCTTCTGCTCGCCCTCCGTGGGCTGCACCCACTGCCTAACCTGTCCCAGTAAGATGAACTGGGTACCTCAGTTGGAAATGCAGAAATCACCCACCTTCTGCATTGGTCTCGCTGGGAGTTGCAGACCGGAGCTGTTCCTATTTGGCCATCTTCCACTATATATTTTAATTGTCAGAAATCACTTTCATTTCCTTTCTATTTTTGGCATATGCTAATAAGTTGTCTGAGAAGTAAGGCTTTATTATACTCGGTTTCAAGTGATGACAAATAAAAATAATTGTGTCCTCTGAAGAAACACTGGATATAGCATGCAAGGCTTTAATAGCCATCTTCTATATATATATATATATTTTTTTTAACAAAATTTACTATTTTAATCGCTTTTAAGTACACAGCTAGCTTAGTAGTGTTATATACATTTCACATTGCATGCAAACAATATCCAAAGCTTTTCATCTTACAGAAATGAAACTCTGTACCCATTAAACAATAACTCCCCATTTCCGCACCTCCCCCGCCCCTGGCGACTGACCACTCTTCTACTTGCTGTTTCTATACATTTGACTACTACATCTTCTATATTTTGTGTGGTTTATGTGTCAACAACGTTCGGTGAGCTGAGAATTAAAAATCTGACTGAGATTAAATTTTACTGATTGAAGAGCTGTAATCTACAAATTTTTTCATTTTAGAAACTTTGTTTAATAATTTGGTGACTCAGTTTACTCATCTTTAAAAAGAGAATAAATGATATTTCTGTATCTGGAAGATTTTCTCTGGAAAAATAACTAATAAAATTAATCATTGCATGCAGTATGTAATATTATAAATGCTTTGTGGACTAAAGCAAAATGGGTTTGTGATTTTAATCATTCTACAAATGGACATAAATAAAAAGACATACATTCTTGTATTCTTTTTTATAAATGGACTGATTTTGAGCAGCTCAGCCTTTTCTTTTCTCTTTGAAGATTTCTCTTCACATTTCTGTTCCTACAAAGCTAGATTTTCTACTTTGTGAATGAAGAATTTCTCTATGTATCATAGCTTAGGAGTAGTTTTTCCTTGTCTGATCTTCTAATGGCTCGGCTTTGATGAAAGCGTCTTGAGGTGCTATGTGTTCGCTTTTCTACCATCAAAGATTCTTTCTCTCTAACGTCCTTCTTTTGAGAGGTACGGCAAGAAGAACTTTCTTTTATTAAATTTGGCAATGAATAAAATACTAAAACAACAACTATTTTATTGTTAATGAAAATAGCTTCAAACTATTTTATTGTTATTAATAGTAGAATTATCCTTGTTATTCTCATTATTCTTCTTATCATTCCTATTATTTGTATTCTCATTATTACTGTAGCAAATTTATTACTCTACAAATTTTCTGGGCAGTTATAGTGTTTTCAGCACCATATACACATTAATTAAATTAGAGCTTAATAATAATCTGTAAAATGGACCTCTAGAAAGGTGTATCTCCATTTTACAGGCAAGGAAACCAAGGCTTAGTGAGATTGTATAATTTGCTGATGATCATTGAGACAAGAAGTAAAAGTGTTGAAATTCAAATACAGATCTGTCTGATGATGAAGTCTACTGTCCTACTAAACAATCTTCTCAAGATAATTCAAGATCTAAGCTATAAATCTAAACATTAACTTATAAATTATAAAAATAAAGTGTATCTCATTAATTGTCATATAAGACACAATAAGTGCATTCAGAAAATCCAAAAGTTACCTGTTTATATTCACTTGCAGCTTCTATGATAAAAGTTTTCAAAGTGTGATACCATAAAACACTAGTGTCCTGAAAATAGAACCAATGTATTTCGTTCCCAGTCTACTAACAATCAGATGATCCTAATCCACAGAAAAATCAAGCTGATTAATAAAATGTTATTCATCTAAAAATGTTTTCATGTAGTTTTCTTGAGCTGTTAGCATTTAAATTTCAGTGGATAATCATTTAATTTTGGTCTTTTCATATGTGCTCTTGCCTTTCTTCATTTTCTACTCTGCAGTAATTTTTTAAAAATAATAGGTTCAATTATATTATTCCCATTCAAAGTCTTACAGTAACTTTCTGTTGTTCTTAGGATAAGGTTCCAAATTTTGCTCCATTCCTGTTTCTCCAAACTGAATTTTGTATTACTCTACTTGCTCTATTCTCTAGTCTCTGGCCTCATTCTTTCTTCAATTACTTAATATATATCTATTCTTCAGGTTTCAATTTTGATACTCCTTCCATCACTGCATAAATGCTCCTATAGGCTTTCTAAATTCATATTACTCACCATGATTATAGTTTATCATTTATATTTAATTACCTGTTTTCTGTCTCCCATGTTATAGCATAAGCTCCATGAGGTCAAGGACTGTTCCTGTATGCTTATCCTTTTATTTCCACTGCCTATCAGAGTGCCTGCTACATAGTAAGTACATAGTAAATACTTATTAAGTGAATGAATAAGATATAGAAAATAGCACTGAAAAAAAATGTTCTATTTAATGTATACTCTTTCAAGGGCCTTTATTATATGTATATACTTCAGGTTAAAAAGCACCCTGTATCTGAAAACTTCAAAGAGAAATAGCAGGTTAATGCAGTGATTAACAAGGTGTTTTATGTTCTACTCAATTAACATAAACTGTCCACATGGGTAGTAAAAATGTGTTTGAGAAACCTAAAACATAAACATTCATTTACATATATGGTGTTTTTCAATGTAGACACAGATACAGCAGAAAAGATTTAAGGTGCCTAATATTAATGAATAGAGCAGAATTAAAATCATTTGAAGCTTACCAAACTTCAAGAGTGCATCACAAAGTGGATTTTATGACTAAATATTTTTTATGTGTTTATTTAGCACTTTTCTGGGTACCAGAATATAATGTTCACAACGCTGTCGTGTATTACACACTTGTTACAGATGAGGAATCTAAGACTTTGATAGACTGATTGACTAGAGTAAGTTCAAGAGTCAAAATCAAACTAAATTCAAAGCCTATGTATGTTCTTTTCATAGTTATGTCCTACTGTTTCTATTGACTCATGAATTTATTGATTGTCGTTTTATACAGTGGCAGTTAGCTTATATTTACCCGAGTCACACTTTTTGAGTACAAAATATAATGATTTGAAAAATAATGTTCTCTTTGAAGACTTAGCTGAAATACTGAAAATAAATATTATACTACTATGTAGGAAGATTTTATATCACAACAATGTAAATTATCCTAAAATTAATATATGCATTTAATGAAATTCCAAATATAATCTTATAGAGTTATATTAGTAAGTTTGTTTATTTTAGAAACACAAATTACTTAAAGTTTATTAAATATCTAAGAAAATTATAAAAGGTAATAATTAAGCATTACTTGCCCTACTAGATATCAAAATATTCTATAAAGCTATTATAATCAAATCAATATTATATTGACATAGGAATAAATAAATATTTTACTGAAATAAAGGAAAGAATTCAGAAACAGATCCTAGGATGAATGAGAATTTAATATAGTAAAAAAATGGTTTTTCAATTCAGTGGTAAAAGAATAGTTTATTTCTTTTCTTTTTTGTACTTTTGTTTTTTTTTTAATTATACTTTAAGTTCTAGGGTACATGTGCATAACGTGCAGGTTTGTTACATATGTATACTTGTGCCATGTTGGTGTGCTGCACCCATCAACTCGTCAGCACCCATCAATTAGTCATTTATATCAGGTATAACTCCCAATCCAATCCCTCCTCCCTCCCCCCTCCCCATGATAGGCCCCGATGTGTGATGTTCCCCTTCCCAAGTCCAAGTGATCTCATTGTTCAGTTCCCAACTATGAGTGAGAACATGCGGTGTTTGGTTTTCTGTTCTTGTGATAGTTTGCTAAGAATGATGGTTTCCAGCTGCATCCATGTCCCTACAAAGGACGCAAACTCATCCTTTTTTATGGCTGCATAGTATTCCATGGTGTATATGTGCCACATTTTCTTAATCCAGTCTGTCACAGATGGACATTTGGGTTGATTCCAAGTCTTTGCTATTGTGAATAGTGCTGCAATAAACATACGTGTGCATGTGTCTTTATAGCAGCATGATTTATAATCCTTTGGGTATATACCCAGTAGTGGGATGGCTGGGTCATATGGTACATCTAGTTCTAAATCCTTGAGGAATTGCCATACTGTTTTCCATAATGGTTGAACTAGTTTACAATCCCACCAACGGTGTAAAAGTGTTCCTATTTCTCCACATCCTCTCCAGCACCTGTTGTTTCCTGACTTTTGAATGATTGCCATTCTAACTGGTGTGAGATGGTATCTCATTGTGGTTTTGATTTGCATTTCTCTGATGGCGAGTGATGATGAGCAGGAAGAAACTGCATCAACTAACGAGCAAAATAACCAGTTAATATCATAATGACAGGATCAAGTTCACACATAACAATATTAACCTTAAATGTAAATGGAATAAATGCTCCAATTAAAAGACACAGACTGGCAAACTGGATAAAGAGTCAAGACCCATCAGTCTGCTGTATTCAGGAGACCCATCTCACATGCACAGACATACATAGGCTCAAAATAAAGGGATGGAGGAAGATCTACCAAGCAAATGGAGAACAAAAAAAAGCAGGGGTTGCAATCCTAGTCTCTGATAAAACAGACTTTAAACCATCAAAGATCAAAAGAGACAAAGAAGGCCATTACATAATGGTAAAGGGGTCAATTCAAAAGGAAGAGCTAACTATCCTAAATATATATGCACCCAATACAGGAGCACCCAAATTCATAAAGCAAGTCCTTAGAGACTTACAAAGAGACTTAGACTCCCATACAATAATAATGGGAGACTTCAACACTCCACTGTCAACATTAGACAGATCAACGAGACAGAAAGTTAACAAGGATATCCAGGAATTGAACTCATCTCTGCACCAAGCGGACCTAATAGACATCTATAGAACTCTCCACCCCAAATCAAAAGAATATACATTCTTCTCAGCACCACATCGCACTTATTCCAAAATTGACCACATAATTGGAAGTAAAGCACTCTTCTGCAAATGTAAAAGAACAGAAATTATAACAAACTGTCTCTCAGACCACAGTGCGATCAAACTAAAACTCACGACTAAGAAACTCAATCAAAACTGCTCAACTACATTTGGAAACTGAACAACCTGCTCCTGAATGACTACTGGGTACATAACGAAATGAAGGCAGAAATAAAGATGTTCTTTGAAACCAATGAGAACAAAGATACAACATACCAGAATCTCTGGGACACATTTAAAGCAGTGTGTAGAGGGAAATTTATAGCACTAAATGCCCACAAGAGAAAGCTGGAAAGATCTAAAATTGGCACTCTAGTTTATTTCATATATGGGATAATCACGACTGACTAGACATCTCTAAGAAAACAAATAAGAATACTACTCATCAATATATCAAAATAAGGACATGAATTAAAAGCAATGTATGAAGAACTAAAAATCTTAAAATATGTACAGACTAAATATGCAATGTAGGATTGGAAAATGAGTTCATCACCAAGACAGGAAACCTAATATCTGTAAAAGAAAATGAAATAAGCACTTTCATTTACAGAAGTTTATAATTTTTCTATGGTAAAACGTGCTTTAAACAAAGTCAATACCTGAAAAAACAAATTTGGAAATAACAAAGTAGATAACCAAGAAAGGTGTAGTATCTACACCAATGCTGCTATAGTTTTAATGGATCCCCCCTCAGTTTATGTGTTAGACAGTTGATCTTCAATGTCATAGTGTTGGGATATGGAGACTTAGTGAAGTTTTTAGGTCATAAGGGCTCCATCTTCATGAGTGAATTAATGACTGTATAAAAAGGGCTTGCAAGGGTGGGTTTTCTTTGTTTTGTTCTTGTGCCATGACATGACATTGTGTTTCTCTTCTCCAAAAGATGAGGTATTCAAAGTGTATCTTGGAAGCAGAGAGACCATGCCTCAACCTGCTGTGCCTTGCTCTTGAACGTCCCAGTTTCCAAGGCTGTGAAAAATAAATTTCTGTTCTTTATAAATTACCAAGTCTCAGATAAGAACTAGGCAGCTGTTGTCAGTTACCTCAGGGAGAAAGTTAGTAGGAAAAGGGATGGGGGGATTATTGGAAATTAAACTTTTAAAATACATTCACATATTGTTTTAATTGTTGCAGTAAATATATATATTTGTAATTTTAAAAATTATACTGATATGTTTTATTTTATTTTATAACAATTACACTCTTTCATTTCATTATTAAGACTGTTTCTGTCTAGTTTTAAAAATTATATCTGATTTCTTCTCTATTGATTAGTTTTATACTTTTGAGTCTGCTGGTGTGCACATATTCAGGTTATTTAATTATTACTTTTGTAGAGCATCTCTTCTCCTAATCTATGTACTATGTAGCCCAGTTCTATTGGAGAGATTTTAAATTTTTTTTCTGATTAAATTATTCCTATTGTTTTGATGCCATTCATTAGCAGCTATTTTCTCCTCAAAAGAACGTGTAATAGATGTTTCTTTTTGAAGGTATTTATAAGCCATATTTTTATGAAGTATATTATGTTATTTTATGAGAAAATAGGCTATTTAAATACATTATATACTAATGATGTAGACAGATAATTATTCCCCAATTTATCTTCCTTTATGAGTTTTAATATTTCTGTGTAACTCTGAATCAAATGATACATGTCTGGAGAATGGCGATGTCCCAATAAAATCTCCTAATTCTAATTTTTAAAAATCATGTTAATTCTTTTGTAAATGACATGGTATTTGCTGATTGTACCTTCCTAAATATAATTTTATAGAACATTTCTACCAAAGACATATCACAAAGTAGAAAAGGTAATAAAATAGAAGTCAAGGGACCTGGATTCTAGTCCTGTCTCTGCTGCTCTGTAACCTTTCAAATCCCATTTAAAAGAAAAATAAAGGTAGGCTAGAAATCACTGAGATCAGCAAAAACATAACAATAAGCAAACATGTATAATTCATCACGCTATTATGCTTTGCTGACCCCAGATATGATCAAATAAACTTTCACAGCCCTAGAAATCGAAACCAATTGACCAGTGTGCAAAGAAAATAAAACTTTTTTTAACTTTTATTTTACATTCAGGAGTACAAGAGCACATTTTTTATACAGGTAAACTTGTGTCATGGGGACTTGCTGTACAGATTATTTCATCAACCGGGCATTAAGCCTATTACCCATTAGTTATTTTTCCTGATACTCTCCCTCTTCCCACTCTCCACCCTCCAAAAGTTCTCATTGTCTGTTGTTCCCTTTGTGTCCATGTGTTCTGGTCACTTATCTCCCACTTATAAATGATACTATATGATATTTTGTATTCTGTCCCTATATTAGTTTGCTAAGGATAATGACCTCCAGTTCCATCCATGTTCCTGCAAAGAACATGATCTCTTGCTTTTTATGGCCACATAGAATTCTATGGTGTATATGTACCATATTTTTCTTATCAAATCTATCGTTGATGGGCATTTAGGTTGATTCTATGTCTTTGCTATTGTGAAAAGTGCTGCAATGAGCAAACTTGTGCATGCATCTTTATAATAAAACCATTTATATTCCTCTGGGCGTCTATGCAGTAACGGGATTGGTGGGTCAAGTGGTATTTCTGTTTTTAGGTCTTTGAGGAATAGCCAGAATGTGTTCCACAATGGCTGAACTAAGTCACACTCCCACTAACAGGGTATAAGCATTCCTTTTTCTCCATAGCCTTGTCAGCACCTGTTTTTTTGTTTTGTTTTGTTTTGTTTTTGTGACTCTTTTATAATAGCCATTCTAATTGGTGTGAGACGGTATCTCATTGTGGTTTTCATTTGCATTTTTCCAATAAGTGATGTTGAGCTCTTTTCATATGCTTGTTGGCCGCATATATGTCTTCTTTTGAAAAGTGTTTATGTGCATTGCCCACTTTTTAATTGGGTTGTTTGATTTTCTCTTGTAAAATTGCTTAAGTTCCTTATAGATTCTGGATATTAGACCTTTGACAGATGCATAGTTTGGGAAAATTTTCTCCTATTCTTCAGGTTGTCTATTACTCCTTTGATAGTTTCCTTTGCTGTGCAGAAGCTCTTTAGTTTAATTATATCTCATTTGTCAATTTTTGCTTTTGTTGCAATTGCTTTTGACAACTTCATCATGAAATGTTTGCCCCTTTCTATGTCCTCAATTTCATTTGCCTAGGGTGCCTTCCAGGGTTTTTATGATATTGGGTTTTATATTTAGGTCTTGAATTCATCTTAAGTTATTTTTTGTACGTGGTGGAAGGAAGGGGTCCAGTTTCAATCATCTGCATGTGGCTAGCCATTTCTCCGAGCACCATTTATTGAATAGGGAATCCTTTCCTTATTATCTGTGTTTGTCAGGTTTGTCAAAGATCATACAGTTGTGGGTATGCACCTTATTTCTGGATTTTCTATTCTGTTCTATTGATTTATATGTCTCTCTCCCCTTTTTTTTTCCACTAGTGGTATGCTGTTTTGGTTACTTTAGCCCTCTAGTATAGTTTGAAGTTGGGTAGCATGAGGCCTCCAGCTTTCTTTTTTTTCTTTTGCTTAGGATTGCCTTGGATATTCAGGCTCCTTTTTTAGTTTTTTTATGCATTTTAAAGTAGTTTTTTTTTTCTAGTTCTGTAAAGAATCTCAATGGTAATTTAGTAGGAATCATATTGAATCTATAAATTGCTTTGGACAATATGGCCATTTTTACGATGCTGATTCTTCCTATCCATGAGCATGAAATGCTTTTCCATTTATTTGTGTCATCTCTTATTTGTTTGAGCAGTGTTTTGTAGTTCTCCTTGTAGAGATCTTTCACCTCCCTAGTTAGTTGTATTCCTAGTTATTTTATTCTGAAAATAAAACTTATTTGTCATTCCAGATGACTACTAATTCATTTCTATCTCTGGCTCTCAAGAACTATTTTTTATTGTCATTCTACCTGATACTTCATTCCTCCACACTTTTTCTCTTTTCTAACATCATTGACTAATATTCTAAATATTACTGCAATGTTTCAAAAAAATTCAAACTGGCCTCACCAAAAAAACAATAATCCACATCTTTCAATTTTCCACTCATCCTGAGCCCTGAGCCCCATCCACTCATTTGGGAAAGTTAAAGCAATGAGAAATTGACCACAGAAGTGTTTTTCTGGAGGTTATTAAGAATTTGATGTGCATAATTACTTGACTCACCTTTTTTTGTTTTATCTCAAAATTACTAAATTTTATGTGTACCGAAGATCAGGCAATAGGCTATACAACTCTCTCTCCAAAACTGTGTTTTGACATAACCTGGTCCAATAAAAAGCACAATAGCAGGTTGTCGGGTGCATATACATTTCAATGTCTTGTCTTAAATTTTGCATTTTAGTGTGTCCATCTGTGAATTTCTATGTGCATGGCTACTGCTAATACTTTGTACATAGTAAATACATGAGATGCCCTACAATTGGAGAGCTGATCCATACATGAATAGGAAAGGAAAAGGAATATTTAGAACAATGTATTAACTGTAGCTCCTTTTAGTTTCAGGTATAAGAGACTACAAGTGAAATTAAAATGCTTTTCCTTCTTTAGAAAATCAGTAGAGGCCACAAAAAGCAGTATAAATTGTATCTCTTACAGTGTTTCCTAGACAGCGCTTTATCAGTGTCACTTTTTGAAGTGAATAATGCAATTGCCCAGGCCCATTTTAATGCTGAGACATGGATTCACTTGTCAACATCTTAAATCAATCAGAAATTTGTTCTTGTATACAGGAAAAAAAATGCTAACTAAAAACACAAACAAGAATATTTTTTGAAAGCAAATAAACCTCTGGGGACTAGAAGATCCTGTTCCTAATTCTGAAGATTCAGTCTTCTTATCAAATATTATTTTTGGTGGTTTTGTGTGATCCATTAAAAGTGTATTTCCAACTAAGATTAAAAACACAAAGGAATAAATTATTAAATAACTGACCAAATAAATAAACATTAGTTCCTTTATAATAGCAAGAACAATAAGTTGTCCTTAATTGCCTTATTATCTGGTAGATCAAATTTACAACAATATTTATCCATTATGAAATTGCTGACAAACTTTTCCTGAAATATTTTTGAATTACTACTAGCAAATTACCATTGCCTCTACATTTTCATGTATAAGAAATTGCTGTATTGTAAAAAACTTTACTGTACTGATCTCATGTTAGGAGATGTGAACTGATGATATGGTGTTTCAATGTCAAGTTTTAACAATCATATCATTTTGTACTATATCATATATCACAGATCACAGACGTACTCAAAACAAATCAAATTTTCCTATGTTACTATAATGTACGCACGAAAACACAACTCAGAAATCACTTAGGAAACCTGACTAAATTTGTTGAAAGTAAAGCCTAACTAGACCCTGGTAGCCATATTCTATGACATCTAGAAGTTATATAGCTTTTATCTGTCACTTCTGCAATATTTAAGTACTCTATATCTATGTCTCTATATCATCTATTAATATATTATCTGTATCATCTATATGTATAGCTATAGCTTTCCATCATCTGTGAGGACTAGTTTGACATTCAAGTCACTAGGAAGAATTACTTCTCTTTTGAGAGTTCAGTATTTACAACGTTATTGGTTTTCTGTTTGGTAATATTTTAGTTAATCACCCATTTTTGACAAGACTCAATCTAACTTCTCTTGAATAGTCCATGTAATAATTATTTGCCTTTATATAACACTTTACCTTTTCAAAACATTTTCAAATACATTATTCCAGTTGATAATCTCAACAATCTTTTAATGTATGGTGGCTAGTAGCATAATTATTTATATAAGAAAAAAAATTGAGATCCCTGTTGGTCAGACAACTGGAACCAGATCCAAGGCTCATGATACTTGGTTTAGTGCTTTATTTATCATAAAACACTGCCTCCTTTGATTGCTTTTTAAAACACCTTTTGGCCTTACATGTTTAGTACTTTTTTTTGTAAATTTATACAACTGGATTTATTTTTACACACAAGATTTGTATAACTCAATTGTATTATACAGTCATGCCTTGTTTTGTTGCATGTCACTTTATTCTGCTTCACAAATAGTGCATTATTTATAAATTTTAGTTTTGGGGCATCCTTGCATTGTGCAATTCTATTGGCACAAATTTTTCACCAGCAAGTCCTCAATTTGTGTCTCTATGTCACGTTGGGGAAATTCTTGTAATATGTTAAACTTTTCATTATTGTTATTTCTGTTATGGTGATCTGTCATCCGCGACCTTTGGTGTTACTATCGTTATTGCTTTGGCGTGCCATGAACCACACCCATACCTTAACTGATAAATGTTGTTTGTTCTGACTGCTCCACCGACCAGTCATTCACCCATCTGTCACTCTCTTCTCTGGCCCTCCTATTCCCTGAGACAGAACAATATTTAAATTAGGCCAATTAATAATCCTACAATGGTCTCTAAGAGCTCAATGAACGGAAGAGTTGCACATCTCTCACTTTAAATCTAAAGCTAGAAATAATTGAGATTAGTGAGGAAGGCACATCAAGAGCAGAGATCAGCTGAAAAATAGGCGTTTGTGTCAAATGATCAGGCAGGTTGTGAATGCAAAGGAAATATCTTGAAGGAAATTAAAAGTGCTACTCCAATTTTTCCTGGAACATTGGCTAACTATATGCAGAAGAAAGAAACTGGACCCTTATCTCTCACCATATACAAAAATTAACTCAAGATGGACAAAAGACCTAATTGTAAGACCTGAAACCATAAAAAAATGCTAGAATAAAATCCTTTAAAAATGCTCTTCTTGAGAACACTCATGGATGACTTTGAGGAATTCAAGACTTCATTGGAGGATATAACTGCAGATTTGATGGAAATAGCAAGACAATTAGAATTAGAAGTGGAGCCTGAAGATGTGAATGAATTGGTGCAATCTCATGATAAACTTGAACAGATAAGGTGTTGTATCTTATGGATGAGCAAAGACAGTAGTTTCCTGAGATGAAGTTTACTGGTAAAAATGTTTTGAACATAGTTGAAATGGCAACAAAGGACTTATATTATTAAACAAACTTAGTTGAAAAAGCAGTGGTAGAGTTTGAGAGGATTGGCTTCAATTTTGAAATAAATTTTACTGTAGGTAAAAATCTGTAAATCAACATCGCATGCTCCAGAGAAATCTTTTGTGAAAGGCAGAGTCAATTGATGTGGCAAACTTCAATGTTGTCTTTTACAAAATATTGCTCCAGGAATCCCAGCCTTCAGCAACCATCATCTTGATCAGTCAGCATCCATCCACATTAAGGCAAGAGCCTTCACCAGTAAAAAGATTATGACTCACTAAAGGCTCAGATGATCAGTAGCAGTTTTTAGCAATAAAATATTTTTAAATAAATGTATGTACATTTTTAGACATAATGCTACTGTACACTTAGTAGACTTCAGTATGGTGTAAACATAACATTTATATGCACTGGGGAATCCAAATACTCTTGTGACCCATTTTTTTTGCAACATTTACTTTTTGCAGTGGTCTAGAACAAAACCCATATTGTTGCCAAGCTATTCTTGTATTCCCCAACCATATGCAAAGTGCTTGATGCCTTCCTGTCTGCTGAACACCTTTGCAAAAAATTCTCATCACCTTGGAAATCTATATTTTTATACTAATAATGATTAACTTGGAATAAAGGCACAAAAATTCTTAATGTCGGCCTTAACCTTAGTGTCAAATTTCACAATTTTAATTTGTCCTAATTCGGGTGTTTTAAACCAGTGTTCACAATGTACCCTGACTTACCTGTAGAAATTAGTGAACTGTCATATCTCTAAGAAATAAGTTATTTTCCATACTTACAGTTCTTAATAATAAGGGCCTATTTGCTACCTACAACTCCCTTAGTATCTTATTATTCAGACATGTAGCAGACAACTAATAAGATCACTAGAGAAATAGCTGGCATATTATCACTGCAGATAGGAAATCCAGATGCCATTTGCAACACATGGGCAGGTAGGATATTGATCTATATTTACTATTCAAATGACTAGACATCACGGTAATATAAAATGATTTGTCACTTCATTACATTCTCTTTCTTAACATTGCTAAGTGCCTTAATGTAAAGGTACTATTTAAAAGTAACAGGTAACGGTGCAATTCAGAATATTATTAGCTACTTAATTTTATTTCTCAATTTACAGCATTAAGACGTTTTTCAAGTTTGTGTGAATATGACTGAGTGGACCTATCTGGCAGTGATGTTTTCTTGGGTCATGAGGAAATAATTATCTAGTATGTATGGGGAAACCTTTACATTTGTTAATTATTTCAAAGAAAATGTATTTGTGGGTGTATAAATAGCAAGTGTTGCACTATTAGAGACTATTGTTCACTAACAAGGATGACAGAACATAACCTTCACCTCAAAAGTTTGAGGGTCCCTAAAACATCTCAGTATTTTTAAACTAACCACTGTAGATTGCCGATGGACCTATTGAGACACTTCTGGAAATGTTTATTATTATTATTGTTTTTCCCCTAGGTTTCCTCCCCAACTTCTCTACAGAGGAGTGGTTAGTGAGCTTGGACAGCTGAGCAATAAATCTGCATGAGAGGTAAAGAGAGAGTTATTTTCTTTTTTTTTTTTTTTTTTTTTTTATTATACTTTAAGTTCTAGGGTACATGTGCATAACGTGCAGGTTTGTTACATATGTATACTTATGCCATGTTGGTGTGCTGCACCCATCAACTCGTCAGCACCCATCAATTCATCATTTATATCTTGTATAACTCCCCAATGCAAGCCCTCCCTCCTCCCCCCTCCCCCCTCCCCATGATAGGCCCCTGTGCGTGATGTTCCCCTTCCCGAGTCCAAGTGATCTCATTGTTCAGTTCCCACCTATGAGTGAGAACATGCGGTGTTTGGTTTTCTGTTCTTGTGATAGTTTGCTAAGAATGATGGTTTCCAGCTGCATCCATGTCCCTACAAAGGACGCAAACTCATCCTTTTTTATGGCTGCATAGTATTCCATGATGTATATGTGCCACATTTTCTTAATCCAGTCTGTCACAGATGGACATTTGGGTTGATTCCAAGTCTTTGCTATTGTGAATAGTGCCGCAATAAACATACGTGTACATGTGTCTTTGTAGTAGAATAATTTATAATCTTTTGGGTATATACCCAGTAGTGGGATGGCTGGGTCATATGGTACATCTAGTTCTAGATCCTTGAGGAATTGCCATACTGTTTTCCATAATGGTTGAACTAGTTTACAATCCCACCAACAGTGTAAAAGTGTTCCTATTTCTCCACATCCTCTCCAACACCTGTTGTTTCCTGACTTCTTAATGATTGCCATTCTAACTGGTGTGAGATGGTATCTCATTGTGGTTTTGATTTGCATTTCTCTGATGGCGAGTGATGATGAGCATTTTTTCATGTGTCTGTTGGCTGTATGAATATCTTCTTTTGAGAAATGTCTGTTCATATCCTTTCCCCACTTTTTGATGGGGTTGTTTGTTTTTTTCTTGTATATTTGTTTGAGTTCTTTGTAGATTCTGGATATTAGCCCTTTGTCAGATGAGTAGGTTGCAAAAATTTTCTCCCATTCTGTAGGTTGCCTGTTCACTCTGATGGTAGTTTCTTTTGCTGTGCAAAAGCTCTTTAGTTTAATGAGATCCCATTTGTCAATTTTTGCTTTTGCTGCCGTTGCTTTTGGTGTTTTAGACATGAAGTCCTTACCCATGCCTATGTCCTGAATGGTACTACCTAGATTTTCTTCTAGGGTTTTTATGGTATTAGGTCTAACATTTAAGTCTCTAATCCATCTTCAATTAATCTTCGTATAAGGGGTAAGGAAAGGATCCAGTTTCAGCTTTCTACTTATGGCTAGCCAATTTTCCCAGCACCATTTATTAAATAGGGAATCTTTTCCCCATTTCTTTTTTCTCTCAGGTTTGTCAAAGATCAGATGGCTGTAGACGTGTGGTATTATTTCTGAGGACTCTGTTCTGTTCCATTGATCTATATCTCTGTTTTGGTACCAGTACCATGCTGTTTTGGTTACTGTAGCCTTGTAGTATAGTTTGAAGTCAGGTAGCGTGACGCCTCCAGCTTTGTCCTTTTGACTTAGGATTGTCTTGGCAATGCGGGCTCTTTTTTGGGTCCATATGAACTTTAAAGCAGTTTTTTCCAATTCTGTGAAGAAACTCATTGGTAGCTTGATGGGGATGGCATTGAATCTATAAATAACCTTGGGGAGTATGGCCATTTTCACGATATTGATTCTTCCTATCCATGAGCATGGTATGTTCTTCCATTTGTTTGTGTCCTCTTTGATTTCACTGAGCAGTGGTTTGTAGTTCTCCTTGAAGAGGTCCTTGACATCCCTTGTAAGCTGGATTCCTAGGTATTTTATTCTCTTTGAAGCAATTGTGAATGGAAGTTCATTCCTGATTTGGCTCTCTGCTTGTCTGTTACTGGTGTATAAGAATGCTTGTGATTTTTGCACATTAATTTTGTATCCTGAGACTTTGCTGAAGTTGCTTATCAGCTTAAGGAGATTTTGGGCTGAGACGATGGGGTTTTCTAAATATACAATCATGTCATCTGCAAACAGGGACAATTTGACTTCTTCTTTTCCTAACTGGATACCCTTGATTTCTTTCTCTTGCCTGATTACCCTAGCCAGAACTTCCATCACTATGTTGAATAGGAGTGGTGAGAGAGGGCATCCCTGTCTTGTGCCAGTTTTCAAAGGGAATTTTTCCAGTTTTTGCCCATTCAGTATGATATTAGCTGTGGGTTTGTCATAAATAGCTCTTATTATTTTGAGGTACGTTCCATCAATACCGAATTTATTGAGCGTTTTTAGCATGAAGGGCTGTTGAATTTTGTCAAAAGCCTTTTCTGCATCTATTGAGACAATCATGTGGTTCTTGTCTTTGGTTCTGTTTATATGCTGGATTACGTTTATTGATTTGCGAATGTTGAACCAGCCTTGCATCCCAGGGATGAAGCCCACTTGATCATGGTGGATAAGCTTTTTGATGTGCTGCTGAATCCGGTTTGCCAGTATTTTATTGAGAATTTTTGCATCGATGTTCATCAGGGATATTGGTCTAAAATTCTCTTTTTTTGATGTGTCTCTGCCAGGCTTTGGTATCAGGATGATGTTGGCCTCATAAAATGAGTTAGGGAGGATTCCCTCTTTTTCTATTGATTGGAATAGTTTCAGAAGGAATGGTACCAGCTCCTCCTTGTACCTCTGGTAGAATTCAGCTGTGAATCCATCTGGTCCTGGACTTTTTTTGGTGGGTAGGCTGTTAATTGTTGCCTCAATTTCAGAGCCTACTATTGGTCTATTCAGGGATTCAACTTCTTTCTGGTTTAGCCTTGGGAGAGTGTAAGTGTCCAGGAATTTATCCATTTCTTCTAGATTTTCTAGTTGATTTGCGTAGAGGCGTTTATAGTATTCTCTGATGGTAGTTTGTATTTCTGTGGGGTCAGTGGTGATATCCCCTTTATCATTTTTTATTGCATCTATTTGATTCCTCTCTCTTTTCTTCTTTATTAGCCTTGCTAGCGGTCTGTCAATTTTGTTGATCTTTTCAAAAAACCAACTCCTGGATTCATTGATTTTTTGGAGGGTTTTTTGTGTCTCTATCTCCTTCAGTTCTGCTCTGATCTTAGTTATTTCTTGCCTTCTGCTAGCTTTTGAATGTGATTGCTCTTGCCTCTCTAGTTCTTTTAATTGTGATGTTAGAGTGTCAATTTTAGATCTTTCCTGCTTTCTCTTGTGGGCATTTAGTGCTATAAATTTCCCTCTACACACTGCTTTAAATGTGTCCCAGAGATTCTGGTATGTTGTATCTTTGTTCTCATTGGTTTCAAAGAACATCTTTATTTCTGCTTTCATTTCGTTATGTACCCAGTAGTCATTCAGGAGCAGGTTGTTCAGTTTCCATGTAGTTGAGCGGTTTTGATTGAGTTTCTTAGTCCTGAGTTCTAGTTTGATTGCACTGTGGTCTGAGAGACAGTTTGTTATAATTTCTGTTCTTTTACATTTGCTGAGGAGTGCTTTACTTCCAATTATGTGGTCAATTTTGGAATAAGTGCGATGTGGTGCTGAGAAGAATGTATATTCTGTTGATTTGGGGTGGAGAGTTCTATAGATGTCTATTAGGTCCGCTTGGTGCATAGATGAGTTCAATTCCTGGATATCCTTGTTAACTTTCTGTCTCGTTGATCTGTCTAATGTTGACAGTGGAGTGTTGAAGTCTCCCATTATTATTGTATGGGAGTCTAAGTCTCTTTGTAAGTCTCTAAGGACTTGCTTTATGAATCTGGGTGCTCCTGTATTGGGTGCATATATATTTAGGAGAGTTAGCTCTTCCTGTTGAATTGATCCCTTTACCATTATGTAATGGCCTTCTTTGTCTCTTTTGATCTTTGATGGTTTAAAGTCTATTTTATCAGAGACTAGGATTGCAACGCCTGCTTTTTTTTGTTCTTCATTTGCTTGGTAGATCTTCCTCCATCCCTTTATTTTGAGCCTATGTATGTCTCTGCATGTGAGATGGGTCTCCTGAATACAGCAGACTGATGGGTCTTGACTCTTTATCCAGTTTGCCAGTCTGTGTCTTTTAATTGGAGCATTTAGTCCATTAACATTTAAGGTTAATATTGTTATGTGTGAACTTGATCCTGCCATTATGATATTAACTGGTTATTTTGCTCGTTAGTTGATGCAGTTTCTTCCTAGCCTCGATGGTCTTTACATTTTGGCATGTTTTTGTGATGGCTGGTACCGGTTGTTCGTTTCCATGTTTAGGGCTTCCTTCAGGGTCTCTTGTAAGGCAGGCCTGGTGGTGACAAAATCTCTAAGCATTTGCTTATCTGTAAAGGATTTTATTTCTCCTTCACTTATGAAACTTAGTTTGGCTGGATATGAAATTCTAGGTTTAAAATTCTTTTCTTTAAGAACGTTGAATATTGGCCCCCACTCTCTTCTGGCTTGTAGAGTTTCTGCCGAGAGATCTGCTGTTATTCTGATGGGCTTCCCTTTGTGGGTTACCCGACCTTTCTCTCTGGCTGCCCTTAAGATTTTTTCCTTCATTTCAACTTTGGTGAATCTGGCAATGATGTGTCTTGGAGTTGCTCTTCTGGAGGAGTATCTTTGTGGCGTTCTCTGTATTTCCTGAATTTGAATGTTGTCCTGCCCTACTAGGTTGGGGAAGTTCTCCTGGATGATATCCTGAAGAGTGTTTTCCAACTTGGTTCCATTTTCCCCCTCACTTTCAGGCACCCCAATCAGACGTAGATTTGGTCTTTTTACGTAATCCCATACTTCTTGCAGGCTTTGCTCATTTCTTTTTCTTCTTTTTTCTTTTGGTTTCTCTTCTCGCTTCATTTCATTCATTTGATCTTCAATCGCTGATACTCTTTCTTCCAGTTGATCGAGTCGGTTACTGAAGCTTGTGCATTTGTCACGTATTTCTCGTGTCATGGTTTTCATCTCTGTCATTTCGTTTATGATCTTCTCTGCATTAATTAGTCTAGCTGTCAATTCTTCCACTCTTTTTTCAAGATTTTTAGTTTCTTTGCGCTGGGTACGTAATTCCTCCTTTAGCTCTGAGAAGTTTGATGGACTGAAGCCTTCTTCTCTCCTCTCGTCCAAGTCATTCTCTGACCAGCTTTGATCCGTTGCTGGCGATGGGCTGCGCTCCTTTGCAGGGGGAGATGCGCTCTTATTTTTTGAATTTCCAGCTTTTCTGCCCTGCTTCTTCCCCATCTTTGTGGTTTTATCTGTCTCTGGTCTTTGATGGTGGTGACGTACTGATGGGGTTTTGGTATAGGTGTCCTTCCTGTTTGATAGTTTTCCTTCTGACAGTCAGAAGGACTGTCTGTTGGTCTGTTGGAGATTGCTTGAGGTCCACTCCAGACCCTGTTTGCCTGGGTAACAGCAGCAGAGGTTGCCGAAGATAGAATATTGCTGAACAGCTAGTGTACCTGTCTGATTCTTCCTTTGGAAGTTTCCTCTCAGGGGTGTACTCCACCCTGTGAGGTGTGGGGTGTCAGACTGCCCCTAGTGGGGGATTTCTCCCAGCTAGGCTACTCAGGGGTCAGAGACACACCTGAGCAGGCAGTCTGTCCGTTCTCAGATCTCAACCTCCGCGTTGGGAGATCCAAGGCTCTCCCCAAAGCTGTCAGACAGAGTCGTTCGCGTCTGCACCGGCTCCCGCTACTTCCCCTGTTGGTCTTCAGCTGTGCGCTGTCCCCAGAGGTGGAGACTACAGAGACAGGCAGGCTTCCTTGAGCTGCTGTGAGCTCCACCCAGTTCGAGCTTCCCAGCGGCTTTGTTTACCTACTTAAGCCTCAGCAATGGCGGGCGCCCCTCCCCCAGCCTCGCTGCTGCCTTGCGGATAGATCGTGGCAGACTGCTGTGTTAGCAGTGAGGGAGGCTTCGTGGGCGTGGGACCCTCCCGGCCAGGATTGGGATATATTCTCCTGGTGTGCCTGTATGCTTACAGCGCAGTATTGGGGTGGGAGTTACCCGATTTTCCAGGTGTTGTGTGTCTCAGTTCCCCTGGCTAGGAAAACTGATCCCCTTCCCCCTTGCGCTTCCAGGTGAGGCGATGCCTCGCCCTGCTTCAGCTCTCGCTGGTCAGGCTGCAGCAGCTGACCAGCACCGATTGTCCGGCACTCCCTAGTGAGACGACCCCAGTACCTCAGTTGAAAATGCAGAAATCACCGGTCTTCTGTGTCGCTTGCGCTGGGAGTTGGAGACTGGAGCTGTTCCTATTCGGCCATCTTGCTCCGCCCCCGAGAGAGTTATTTTCAAAAGTTCTCCTAGAAAACCAGTATAAAAGCTGAAATCTCAACACATGATATATTTGCAATTATGTCAATAGAAACTCAAATGCCAGATGTGCCCAAATAACCCATAACATGGAGTTGATAATATATCAGGGGAAGCTGGTAAGCTCAAAGCTGTTGTATTACCTATTTGCAATGACAACAATCCCCAAGCAATTTTAAGTACAATGTGATTTGGAACATCTAAAATTCAACAAACGTTGAAACCTCTGAACTTGTGGAGTTGCCTTTTCCTAGAGGACTGAATCGACAGCATGGATAAGAAAACTATGGCTGACAGAATAAGTGATTCAGGTAACTGAAAATAACTTGCTAGACTCATGGGGGAAATACAGATACACCTGCACTTCTGCAAAGTATTTGCTTTTTAAGAGCCAAGAATTACGTGTTGTGACAGGAAGCCTCACGTCGCTTGCTTGACTTCAGTGTTGAGCCTTCTGCTTTGGCATAGGAGGAGTGGAATGCTGAGCCTAATGAGTTTGGGAATTCAGCACATGCCAAAAGAACCAAACTGTTTCAATTGGTTCAGGTGACTTTTACTACTCAGGATCTTGAAAATACTGATTCTGTAATAAGACCTAAAATAAATGCCATCCCTGGAATATTCCTTTTTCCCTCTCCTACTTTTACAAGGGACCATTTTGATGAGAGGATACCATAAAATATATAGATATAATTGTTATACATATCGTGTGTGAGATGTTATATATCATGGATGAAATAATCTTAACCTTGAAAATAATTCATGCATGTGTAAGTAATAACCACATTAACTATAAAAATAATCTCAATAAAATAGACATTAAAAAGTATTAAGGGGATGCAATCCCATGCCGGCAGGCATGTTTGAATTAGATGTCTTGCAACCACACTTCTTATAAATAATTCAATTATTATATGCTCAACACTGTTTTCGGCATCATAGGGGACTCAAAATGAAGAGCAATGATTTGTCTTCTAGCAAGAGGAAACTCGCTTGAGAACAACATATGTCCATGTTCTAGAAATTCTTAATGTCTATTTTATTGTAATTCCTTATTGGTTAATGAGGGTATTGGCTACACATGCCTTAAAAGTTTTCTAGGTGAAGATAATCCATGCTGTGTACAACGTATTGTGAATACTTCAGTTCTATTGTGTTAGATAGGTTTTGAAATTATTTTCTTATGAGATTGAAGGTCTTATTCCTACAGCATCTTACCACAGATCTTGAATGGTCTTCTTGTACAAGTATATCTCAAAGATTAAAAAACAATATCAAGTTTTTGCATGCCCCCAAAGGAATGAGACAGGGAATGTTGCAAGATGATTCTAGATGTCTTCTTATACTAGAAAGTAAAAAAGTGTTCAAAAAATCATGGGGCCATGTCAAAAGGACACAGAGTCATCTTGAAAAACACTATACTGGGCCAATTGTGACAACATTTAAACATCAAAATAAATACTAAGAGTAACGGATTATAACTTATTGAATACAGTAAGAATCCATACTTCCACAGTGATAAAAATAAGTAAATGAGTAAATGGGGAAGAAGAGAAAGGTCTTTCTTATAGTAGAATGCCAACTAGTAAATGTAGAAAGAATGATGGAGTTAGAAAATAATCACTGAAATGTAAAGCTTGTGAGTGATACTCTAATAAAGAACAAGATACCTATATCATCCCAAAGTATCTTCTCAAAAATTACCTATTAATTAAAAAGAGGGGAAAAGTGTCTTGAAAGTGGAGAAACCTGGAGGACGTCACCTTATATAAGCAATCAAAGTTAAAATCACCAATAATAAAATAAACTCATATCACTTGTTTTCTATTATGATTCCTTGGAAAGGTTATATCACTTTCCTAGTATCCCTGCTAGAATGTATAAATTAAACATAATCATGACAAAATATCTAATATTTAGGGATATAGTTCAATGTAACAGGCCTGTACACTTCAAAAAATTAAAAGAGACTAAGGATATATGAAAAATAAATATAATGCATGCTCCTGTATTAGATGATGAATAGGAAAGTTGTATAGCTTTAGCATACGTTGTTTCAACGATTGTAAAAATGTATTTATGGACTGTGGATTACATAATAGTATTGTAGCATATATCAAATGTATGGATTGTACTAATTATACTCTGGCTATGTAGGAGAATAGTTTTACTTTTATTTTTAGAAAACCTGTACTGAAGTATTCAGGCATGTGAAGAACTGTTCATGAAGACAGCTAGGGCTGCAATAACAATGCATCACAAACTGGGTGGTTTAAACAAACAAACAAACAAATCCTTTCTCACAGTTCTAGAAGTTAGAAATACAAAATCAAGGTGTCAATGAGGTTTGTTTCTTCTGAAGCTGTGAAAGAAAGATCTATTTCAGATATTCCTCTTGAATTATAGATGATTATCTTCTCCCTGTGTCTCATCACATGGTGTTGTACCTGTATCCCTGTGCCTAAATATTCCCCTTTCATAAGGACACCAATCATTTTGTATTGCGGTCCACTGTAATCATCCCTCATTGACTTGATTATTTCTGTAAGACCTTATCTCCAAATAAGGTGACATTTTGAGGCACTGGGGGTTAAGGCTTCAACATATATATTTTGGGTGACCACATGTCAACCCATAACATTCAATATCTCCAATCCCCAGTTATTCTGAAATGATTCAGAACAATGTATTCATTTATAAAGGTAAGATATAAAGTTATATTAGATAGAATGCATTTTAGATCGATATCTAATCTTCAAAAACTTAAATAGATTTTTTTAAACAAAAATAGCAATATTTCAGGTATATGCTACATCTGATTATTAGTTTTTTGTGTCAAATTAGCTAGAAAATAGTCCCCAATTATTTATAATAATCAAACAATAATCTATGTATTACTGTGAACATATCCTTTGTATGTAGTTAACATCTACAACAAGTTGACTTTAAATTTAAAACATTACACTGGATAATGTGAGTAGGACCTTGCCCAGTCAGTTAGTTCAAAGGTTTTGAGAATGAAAATGGATGCTAACTGAAAAAAAGAGCAATTCTGCCTCAATACTGCAGCATTAACTCCTACTTGACTTTCCAGACTGCCGGCCTGCCCTACCAATTTTAAACTTGCCAGCCCCCACAACTGTGTGAGACAATTTCTCACAATAAATATATTTCTACAGAGAGGTAGATAAATAAATAGATGGATAGACACTTCTAGACTGAGATAATCTATAGACTTCTTTATCTACCAGTCTATTTAAGATACATATGTTTATCTTTATCTGTATTATCTATCAGTTCTCTCTCTCTCTCTCTCTCTCTCTTTCTCTCTCTCTCTCTGTCACTCTCTCTCTCTCTGTGTCTTTCTCTTTCTCTCTCCTCTCTCTCCTGGTTCTGTTTCTCTGGAAACCTCAAATGATACAAATTTTGGTACCAAGAGATTTTCACAGCAATATAATCTTAAAAATGAGTTTCTTAATTATTTCTGGGTTTTTTTTTTTTGCCCTTTCTTCTCTAATCTTATTAGATTTCAAGGCACTAATTATTCTATTTTTATTGATAAAGAGGACACTGATAGTCAATGGCATAATGTGGCAATAGAGATATGTGAAATATCACCTTTAGATACCCCTAATCTAATAGTTATTTTAAAAATATAAAACAAAAACCCCTTACAAAAAGGCAAAGTCCTGAGTATTCAGGCATTTGATACCTTAGAACATTTTGTCAAATTAATGAGAATAATGTAACTGGCTGGTTGCTTCTAACTGTGCTGTTAGAAGTGGATGGGCAGGAGATGAAGCATGAGTTCAAGGCTTATAATTCCCAGCTAAATTATCTGAAAATTTAGAACTACCTCTACCTAGAAAAATTGTAAACAAAAGCAGTACCACATGTCTGGAGGGACTCCAGAGGTTAGTATCACAATCATGGACTTGAAAGATGCTCACCCCACATCTCATTAAACTCACCTATTTGTTCTGTGCAGAAAACATATAGATCTTAGAGAATGACAGTGGATTATTGTAAGCTTAACCAGGTGATGACTCCAATTACAGCCACTGTATCTGATGTGACTTAATTTCTTTAGCAAATTAACACATCCCCTGGTACCTAGTATGTGGGTATTGATGTAGCAAATGCTTTTTTATTTATGTCTGTTAATAAAGACCACCAGAAGCAGTTGGCTTTCCACTGACAAGACCAGCAATACACCTTTACTGTTATACTCCGTGGCTATATCAATACTCCAGCCCTATGCCATCACAGAGGTAAGGAAAATTTGATTTGCTTTTCTCTTCCATAAGACATTACACTGGTCCATTACACTGATAATATTTTGTTGATTGTTTATAGTATGTAGGAAGTAGCAATTACTCTAGGATTATTGGTAAAATATTTCCTTGTGTTAGAAGGTAATGAAATAAATTTCACAGAAATTCAAGGGCCTTCGATGTCAGTGAAATTTCTAGAAGACCAGTGGTGTGGAGCATGTCACCATATACTTCCTGAGATGAATAATACGTGGGTGCATCTGGATCCTTGTACAACCGAAAAAGAAAAAGACACATCTAATGGGCCTCTTTAGCCATTGGAGGCAATCATATCTCATTGAGGTATACTACTCCAGTATATTTTTCTTTTCTTTTTTTTTTTTGTCTATAATAAAGTTTAATTTATAAATTAGGCACAGTAAGAGATAAACAACAATAACTAATAATAAAATAGAACAATTATAACAATATACTATAATAAAAGTTATATGAATATGGTCTCTCTCTTTTTCCCCCTCTCTCAAAACATCTTATTGTACTATACTGTGGGTGTAGAAACCACAGAAAGCAAAAGCACAGATAAAGGGGGATTGCTGTACAAACATTCAGTTTTTCACTTTCAATACACTATTCAACAAATTACAAGAGACACTCAAGACTTCATTCTATGAAATGGACTTTTTTAAAAAAAATAATTTTCAACTGCAATAAAAAGCTGCTAGTTTTAAGTGGTGTCTAGCACAAGAGAAGACTTTCCAGAGGCCCAGGTTGCTGTGCAAGATGTTCTATCACTTGGGCCATATGATCCAGCAGATCCAATGGTGTTTCAAGTGTCTATGGCAGATAGAGATGCTTTTTGAAGGTTTTGTCATTTTGATAAGTGGCTTTTTGCTTGGTACTGGGCCTTAGTACATTATGAATGCTTGATTATGAACCACCGAGTTAACATATGACCTGAGTTTCTCATTATAAACTGGATATTGTCTAACCCATGAATCTATAAAGTCGAGCATGCACAACAGCATTGCATTATTAAATGGAAGTGACAAACATTATCATGATTGAGTAGACCCAAAGGCACAAGGAAGTTATGTAACAAAGTAGCCCCAATGCCTATAGTTTCGACATTTGTTACTATAAAGGTAATAACCTTTACTCACTCATCCCACCCTTATAGCCTCATGTGGAGTTCTTTATGATTGTTTCACTGAATAAGAGATAACTCAGGTCTGGTTTGCAGATTGTTCTATACGATATGCAGTACTACCTGAAGGTGGACAGCTGCAGCACAGCAGCCTATTTCTGAGACATCTCTGAATGACAACGGTGAAGGAAAATTCTCTCAGTGGTCGGAAACTCAAGCTGTACACTGGTTTTAAATTTTAGGGGGAGAAAAAAATTCCCAGAGGGATGGAGAAAAAAATTAAATGGATAGAATGACCGATTCTGATGATAGCAATCAACTTTTTTTCCAAGACACTCCTGTATCAACCAGTGGGCTCATAACAATGACCATGATGGCAGAGAGAGAGATTATGCATTGGCTCAGCAACATAAACTTCCACCCATCAAGGTTGATTTTGTTACCACCACTGCTGAGTGTCTAATTTGCTAGCAGCAGAAACCAACACTGAGTCTCTGATGTGGACTATTCACCAGATGAACAGACAGCTATTTGGTAACAGGTTAATTACATGTAGCCATTTCTATTATGAAAGAAGCAGCCAGCACTCTGTTATGTGACCGGAATGGACATTTACTTTAGAAAAATATTTACCTTCCCTGAACACAATGATTCTGAAAAAACTATCATCTGCGGACTTACAGAATACCTTATACACTACCATGGTATATAATACAGCATTATTTATGATCAAAGAATTTACTTCACGGCAATTATAGGCAATATGCTTATGTCCATGGAATTCAATAATTTTACTGTGTTTCTCACCATGCTGCAGCAGTTGGCCTTATAAATCAGTGTACTAATCTTTTGATGAGTCAGTGATGGTGGCAGCTAAGTAGCAATACCTTGCAGGGCTGGGGCAAGGTTCCCCAGGAAGATATATATGTTCTGAATCAGTGTCTAACATATAATGCTGATTCTACTACATATGCAATATGTGTGTCAAAAAATCAAGGGTAGAAGTGGGAGTGACACCACTCACTACTGCCTCTATTGACCCATGAACAAAATTGTTTCTTCTTGTTCCGGTGAATTTATGCTGTATTGGCCAAGAGATTATAGTTCCAGAGGAAAGACTGCTTCTACCAGAAGACCCAAAAATGATTTCATTGAAATAGAAGTTAAGACTACTACCCATCTACTTTGGGTTCCTCATGCCTCTAAATAAATTTTGCTTATTTTTAGTTACTGTGCTAATTGGAACAATTGATCCTGACTACCAAGAAGAATCGGACTGTTGCTACACAATAGAGGTAAGGGAAGACTATGTCTAGAAGGCAGGAGATCTTTCTGGATATCTGTTAGTGCTACTATGCCCTGTGGTTTTAAGTCAATGGAAAACTATAATAACCAAATCCAGGGAGGACTACCAATAGCCAAGATCCTGCAAGAATGAAGGTTTGTGTTACCCAGCAGACAAAGAACCATGGCCAACTGACATTCTTGCTGAGAAAAAAGAATGTAATCAATGGAAAGTGGAAAAAGGTAAGGTAAGTATAAATAGAACCTACAACCATGCAATCAGTTTTCAGTTATGAGTACTATAATAATTATCAATATGTATACTGAATTTTGTTTTGAGTTTGTGTGTATATAAAATTTTTGTTTTCTTCTTTATTATTCCCTTATCCTTTAACATAAGATGTTTTAATAATGGTTAACTTTACATCAGAGTAATTAAGTTACTGGATGTATTAGTTTGCTAGGACCACAATAACAAACCACCACAAACTGAGCAGATAAAACAAGATAAATTTATGTTCTCACAGTTCTGGAGGCTATAATTTTGAAATTGAGATGTCAGGAGGGTTGGTTCTTCCTGAGGGCTGTAAGGGAAAAACCTGTTCCAGGCCTTACTCCTCCACTTTCCCAGATAAAAGCCAAAGAAGTCTATTACCACTAGACCTACTCTGTAAGAAATGCTAGTGGGAGTCCTTCAATTTGAAACAATAAGTCAGTAGGCAGTAACACAAAGCCATCCAAAAATATAAAGCTCTCTATTAATGGTAAATACATGGGCTAATATATCCATTGTGATTTTGGTCCATATAATTTTAATGATAAAAACACAAAAAAATGTTAATGTACATACAACATATAAAGATATATTTTGTGACATTGATAACATAAAGTATGGAAGGTGGAGAATTAAAGTAGTTGAATTTCATATGTGATTGGACTTAAATTGTTATCAGTTTAAAACAGAATTCTATAACCACGATGTTTTCTGTAATCGCAATAATAACTACAAAATATACATGAAAGGAGATAATAAGGCATTAAAAGCACATAAATACAAAAAACCAACAGAACACAAAGGAAGTCAGTAAGAGGGGAAATGCACAAAAAAGCTACAAGACATATGGAAAGCAATGAACAAAATGGCAACAGTAAGTCCTTCCCTACCAGTAATTACTTTAAATGTAAATGGATGAATCTCCTCAGTCGAAAGATACAGACAGGCAGAATGAATTTAAAAAAACAGGATCCAATTATATGCTCTCTCCAGGACATTCACTTTATTTTTATTTACTTATTTTTAATTTTTTTTATTTCCATAGGTTTTTGGGGAACAGGTGGTATTTGATTATTTGAGTAAGTTCTTTAGTAGTGATGTGTGAAATATTGGTGCCCCCATCACCTGAGCAGTACACACTGAACCCAATTTGTAGTCTTTTATCCCTCAACCCCCTCCCACCATTTCCCCCTGAGTCCCCAAAGTCCATTGTGTCATTCGTATGCCTTTACATCCTCAAAATTTAGCTCCCACTTATGAGTGAGAATATACGATGTTTGCTTTTTTATTTCTGAGTTACTTCACTTAGAATAATAGTCTCCAATCCCATCCAGGTTACTGTGAATGTCATTAATTCATTTCCTTTTATGGCTGAGTAGTATTCCATCATATACATACCACAGTTTCTTTATCCACTCTTTGATTGATGGGCATTTGAGTTGGTTCCACATTTTTGCAATTGCGAATTGTGCTGCTATAATCATGCCTATGCAAGTATTTTTTTTTTTTTTTTTGTATAATTACTTCTTTTCCTCTGGGTAGACACTCAATAGTGGGATTGCTGAATCAAATGGTAGTTCTATTTTTAGTTCTTTAAAAAATCTCTTGGCCGGGCGCCGTGGCTCAAGCCTGTAATCCCAGCACTTTGGGAGGCCGAGACGGGCGGATCACGAGGTCAGGAGATCGAGACCATCCTGGCTAACACAGTGAAACTCTGTCTCTACTAAAAAATACAAAAAACTAGCTGGGTGAGGTGGCGGGCGCCTGTAGTCCCAGCTACACGGGAGGCTGAGGCAGGAGAATGGTGTAAACCTGGGAGGCGGAGCTTGCAGTGAGCTGAGATCCGGCCACTGCACTCCAGCCTGGGCGACAGAGCAAGACTCCATCTCAAAAAAAAAAAAAAAAAAAAAAAAAAAATCTCCACACTGTTTTCCCTAGTCGTTGCACTCCTTTACTTTCCCAACAGCAGTGTAGAAGTGTTCCTTTTTCACTGCATCAATGCCAACATCTATTATTTTTTGATTTTTAAATTATGGCCATCATTACCAGAGTAAGGTGGTATCCCATTGTGTTTTGATTTGCATTTCCCTGATCATTACTGATGTTGAGCATTTTTTCATGTTTACTGACCATTTGTATAGCTTCTTTTGAGAATTGTTTGTTCATGTCCTTAGCCCACTTTTTGATGGAATTTTTTTTCTTACTAATTTGTTTGAGTTCATTGTAGATTCTGGATATTAATTCTTTGTCGGGTGTAGAGATTGTGATGATTTTCTCCCACTCTGTGAGTTGCCTGTTAAATCTGCTGATTGTTCCTTTTGCTGTATGAAAGCTCTTTAATTCAATTAATTCTCATGTATTTATCTTTATTTTTATTGCATTTCCTTTGGGGTTCTTGTTCATGAAGTCCTTGCATAAGCCAATGTCTAAAAAGGTTTTTCCAATGCTATATTCTAGAATTTGTATAGTTTCAGGTCTTTGATATAAGTCCTTGATCCTTCTTGAGTTGATTTTTGTATAAGGTGAGAGATGAGGACCCAGTTTTATTCTCTTATACATGGCTTGCCAATTATCCCAGCACCATTTGTGGAATAGGTTGTCCCCTCCCCACTTCATGTTTTTGTTTGCTTTGTCAAAGATCAGTTGGCTGTAAGTATTTGGGTTTATTTCTAGGTTCTCTTTTCTGCTCCATTTGTCTATGTGCCTATTTTTATACCACTACCATGCTGTGTTGGTGACTATGACCTTATAGTATAGTTAGAAATCAGGTAATGTGATGCCTCTGGATATGTTCTTTTTGCTTAGTCTTGGTTTGGCTATGAGGGATCTCTTTTTGTTCCATATAAATTTTAGATTTTTTTTCTAGTTTGGTGAAAAATGATGATGATATTTTCATGGGAATTACATTGAATTTGTAGATTGTTTTGGCAGTGTCGTCATTTTCACAATATTGATTCTACCCATCCAAGAGCATGGAATGTGTTTGCATTTGTTTGTGTCATCTATAATTTCTTTCAACAGTGTTTTGTAGTTTTCCTTGTAAAGATCCTTCACCTCCTCGGTTAAGTATATTCCTAAGTAGGGTTGAGTTCTTGATTTGATTCTCAGCTTGATTGCTGTTGGTGTATAGCAGAGCTACTAATTTGTGTACATTAATTTTGTATCCTAAAACTTTGCAGAATTCTTTTTTTGTTTGTTTGTTTTTTGTTTGCTTGTTTGTTTGTTTGTTTGTTGAGACAAAGTCTCGCTCTGTCACCCAGGCTGGAATGCAATGGTGCCAATCTTGGCTCACTGCAACTTCCGCCTTCTGGGTTCAAGCAATTCTCCTGTCTCAGCCTCCCAAGTGGCTGGGATTACAGGCACCCACCACCATACCCGGCCAATTTTTAGTATTTTTAGTAGAGACGGGGTTTTGCCATGTTGACCAGGCTAGTCTTGAACTCCTGACCTCAGGTGATCCACCTGCCTTGGCCTCCCAAAGTGCTGGGATTACAGATGTGAGCCACTGCACCCGGCCTTTGCTGAATTATTTTACCAGTTATAGGTGCTTTATGGCGCAGTCTCTAGGGTTTTTAGGTATGCAGTTATACCATCAGAAACAGTGACAGTTTGACTCTCTCTTTACTGATTTGGATGCCCTTTATTTCTTTCTCCTGTCTGGTTACTCTGACTAGGATTTCCAGTACTGTTGAATGGAAGTTGTGAATGTGGGTATCCTTATCTTTTTCCAGTTCTCAGAGGGAATGCTCTCAACTTTTTCCCATTCAGTATTATGGTGGCTGTGAGTTTGTCATAGGTGGATTTTATTTTATTGAGGTATACCCCTTGTATGCCGATTTTACTGAGGGTTTTAATCATAAATGGATGCTGGATTTTGTCAAATGCTTTTTCTGTCTCTATTGAGATGATCACGTCATTTTTGTTTTTAATTCTGTTAATGTGGTGTATCTCATTTATTGACTTGTGTATGTTAAACCACCCCTGCATCCTTGGTATGAAACCCACTTGATCATGGTGGATTATCTTTTGGATATGTTGTTGGATTCAGTTAGTTAGTATTTTGTTAAGGATTTCTACATCTATGTTCATCAGAGACATTGGTTTGTAGTTTTCTTTTTTTGTTATATCCTTTCCTGGTTTTGGTATTAGAGTGATATTGGCCTTATAGAATGATTTAGGGAGGATTCCCTTTTTATCTATCTTGTAGAATAGTGTCAATAGAATTGGTATCAATTATTATTTGAATGTCTGGTAGAATTCAGCTGTGAATCTGCCTGGCCATGGACTTTTTTTTGATGGTAATTTATCATTATTATTACTATTATTATTATTATACTTTAAGTTGTGGGATACTTGTGTAGACATGCAGGTTTGTTACATAGGTATACACGTGACATGGTCGTCTGCTGCACCCATCAACCCATAATCTACATTAGGTACTTCTCCTAATGCTATCATTCCCCTAGTCCCGCACTCCTTGACAGGCCCTGGTATGTGAAGTTCCCCTCCCTTTTTTCATGTGTTCTCATTGTTCAACTCCCACTTACGAGTGAGAACATGTGGTGTCTGGTTGTCTGTTCCTGTGTTAGTTGGCAGAGAATGATGGTTTTCAGCTTCATCCATGTCCCCTAGGAGGGATTTATATTTTCAGGAATTTATTCATCTCCTCTAGATTTTCTAGTTTATGATGCAAAGGTGTTCATAGTATCCTTGAATGATCTTTTGTCTTTCTGTGATGTCATCTGTAATAGCTCCAGTTTTATTTCTCATTGAGTTTATTTGGATTTTCTCTCTTCTTTTCTTGGTTAATCTTGCTAATGGCCTATCAATTTCATTTTACCTTTTCAAAGAAACAGCCTTTATTTCATTTATCTTTTGTATTGTTTTTCTTCTTTTAATTTCATTTGATTTCTGCTCTGATCTTGGTTATTTCCTTTCTTCTGCTGGGTTTGGATTTGATTTGTTCTCATTTCTCTATTTTCTTGAGGTGTGACCTCAGATTTTTTATTTGTACTCTTTCAGGCTTTTTGATTTGGCATTTATGGCTATGAACTTTCCTCTTAGCACTGCCTTTGCTGTATCCCAAATGTTTTGATACATTGTGTCATTATTATTGTTCAGTTCAAAGAATTTATTAATTTCCATCTTGACTTTATTGTTGACCCAATAATCACTCAGGAGCAGGTTACTTAATTTCCACATATTTGTATGGTTTTGAACATTCTTTTTAGAGTTGATTACTAGTTTTATTCCACTGTGGTCTGAAAGAGTACTAGTTATAATCTCAATTTTCTGAAATTTATTGAGACTTGTTTTGTGGCCTATTATATGATCTATCTTGGAGAAACTTCCATGTACTGATGAATAGAATGTATATTCTATGGTTGTTGGGTAGAATGTTCTGCAAATATCTGTTAAGTCCATTTGTTCCAGGGTATAACTTAAATCCATTGTTTGTCTGTTTATTTTCTGTCTTGATGACCTGCCTAGTGCTGTCAGTGGAGTATTGAAGTCTCCCAATATTTTTGTGTTGCTGTCTATCTCATTTCTTAGGTCAAGTAGTAATTGTTTTATAAATGTGGGAGCTCCAGTGTTAGGTGGATATATATTTAGGATTTTGATATTTTCTTGTTGGACAAGGCCTTTTATCGTTATATAACGTCTCTCTTTGTCTTTTTTACTGCTATTGCTTTAAGGTATGGTATGTCTGATATAAAAATAGCTCCTCCCACTCGCTTTCGGCATCCATTTGCATGGAATGTCTTTTTCCACCCCTTTACCCTAAGTTTATGTGAGTCCTTACGTGTTAGGTGAGTCTCTTGAAGGCAGCAGATAGTTGGTTAGTAAATTATTACTTTTTTTTCCATTCTGCAATTCTGTATCTTTTAAGTGAAGCATTTAGGCCATTTACATTCAATGTTAATATTGAGATGTGAGGTACTATTCTATTCATCATGCTATTTGTTGCCTGTATACCTTAGGGTTTTTTTGTTTGTTTGTTTTTTACTGTATCTTTGTTTTATAGGTCCTGTGACATTTATGTTTTATAGAGGTTCTGTTTTGATGTGTTTTCAGGATTTGTTTTAAGACTTAGAGCTCCTTTTTAGCATTTCTTGTAGTGCTGGCTTGGTAGTGGTGGATTCTCTCAGCACTTGTTTGTTGGAAAAAGAGTGCCTTTCCTTCACTTATGAAGCTTACTTTTGCTGAATATAAAAGTCTTGGCTGATAATTTTTTTGTTTGAGGAGGCTGAAGATAGGACCCCAATCCCTTCTAGCTTGTAGCATTTCATCTGAGAAATCTGCTATTAATCTGACAGGTTTTTCTGTATAGGTTACCTGATGCTTTTGTCTCACAATTCTTAAGATTCTTCCCTTTATCTTGACTTTAGATAACCTGATGACAAAATGCCTAGGTGATGGTCTTTTTGTGATGAGTTTCCCAGGTGTTCTTTGAGATTCTTATCTTTCTTTGAGATTCCCAGGTGTTCTCTGAGATGTCTAGGTCTCTAGAAAGGCTGGTGAAGTTTTCCTCAATTATTCCCCCAAATATGTTTTCCAAACTTTTAGTTTTCTCCTCTGCTTCAGGAATGCCTATTATTCTTAGGTTTTGTTGCCCATCATAATACCAAACTTCTTGGATGCTTTCATTATTTTTTTATTCTCTTTGTTTGGTAGTTTATGTTGGATTGGGTTAATTTGAAAACTTTCTCTTGGAGCACGGAAGTTCTTTTTTTCTTTTTTCTTTTCCTTTCTTTTTTTTTTTTGAGACAGCGTCTCGCTCTGTCACTCAGGCTGGAGTGCAGTGGTGCGATCTCAGCTCACTGCAAATGTCTGCCTCCCAGGTTCAAGCAATTCTCCTGCCTCAGCTTTCCGAGTAGCTGGGATTACAGGCACATGCCACTATACCTGGTTAATTTTTGTATCTTTAGTAGAGACAGGTTTCACCATGTTGGCCAGGCTGCTCTTGAACTCCTGACCTCAGGAGATCCACCTATCTCAGCCTCCCAAAGTGCTGGGATTACAGGCATGAGCCACCAGTCCCGGCCTGAAGTTCTTTCTTTCTTTCTTTTTTTATTTTTTAGGTTTTTTTCTTTTTCTTTTTTTTTTTTTTTTTTAGATGAAGTCTCACTCTGTTGCCCAAGGTGGAGTGCAGTGGTGCCATTTTGGCTCACTGCAACCTCCACCTCCTGGGTTCAAATGATTCTCCTACCTCAGCCTCCCAAGTAGCTGGGATTAAAGGCACACACCATCATGTCTGGCTAATTTTTGTATTCATAGTAGAGATGGGGTTTCACCATATTGGGTAGGCTGATCTTGAACTCCTGACCTCCAGTGATCCTCCTGCCTTGGCCTCCCAATGAACTCTAAAGTTCTTTCTTCTTCTTCTTCTTCAATTCTATTGTTGAGACTTTCCAGAACATTTTGCATTTCTCTAAGTGTGTCCTTTGTTTCCTGATGCTGTGATTATTTTTTATTTATGTTATCTATTTCACTGGAGATTTCCCTCTCATTTCTTGTATATATTTTTAAAATTATTTCTTTAAATTAGACTTCACCTTTCTCTGGTGCCTCCTTGAATGTCTTAATAACTGACCTTTTGAGTTCTTTGTCAGGTAAATCAGGAATTTCTCCTTGGTTTGGAACCATTCCCTTGGGGTTTTCCCTTGATGTAGTACTCTCCCCCTTTTCCTAGGGATGTGACTTCCTGAAAGCCAAGCTGTAGTAATTGTTAGCCGTCTTCTGGATCTAGCCACTCAGCAGATCTACCAGGCTCCGGGCTTTTCCTGGAGGTTGTCTGCACAGAGTCATTTGATGTGAACCATCCGCAATTCTCTCAGCTGTGGGTACCAGCACCTGCTCTGGGGTGAAATGAACTATGTGGTTCCTTGGATAGAGTTCCATTGGTTGTTTAATGCATTATTTTTGTGCTGGTTGATCTCCTGCCAGGAGGTGACACTTTCAAAAGAGCATCAGCTGTGGTAGCATAGGGAGAATTAAGAGGTGGTCAGTGCCCTAGAACTCCCAAGAGTATATGTTCTTTGTCTTCAGCTAACAGGGTGGGTAGGGAAGGACCATCAGGTGGGGGCAGGGCTAGGCATATCTGAGCTCGTATTCTCTTGGGTGGGTCTTGCTGCAGCTGCTGTGGGGGATGGATGTATGTGGTTCCCAGGTAAACGGAGTTATGTTCCCAGGATGATTATGGCTGCCTCTGTTGTGTCATGCAAGTTGTCAGAGAAGTGGGAGAAATCTGGCAGTCACAGGCCTCAACCAGCTCCCACACAGCCCAAAAGGCCGGTCTCACTCCTACCACGCCCCTCACAACAGTACCACATGTATTTCCAGGCAGTGGGTGATCAGGACTGAGAACTTGCCCTAGGCTGCCAGCCTCCCAGCTGCAAAAGCAGGCAGGGAGGCTGGGGAGTCTGCACACCAGATTCATGCCCTCTCCCGATTTCTGGCCAGGAGACTTTACATTCAGTTGGAATTGTTACAAAGTTCAGCTGGAGACTTCCTTCTCCCTGGGGTATTTTCCCAGTACCTCTGGCAGCTCTCCCTAAGGACCCCTGTGAGACAAATACAAAACAGCTTCCCAGGGGATCCAGAGAACCCACAGGGCTTTTCTCACTGCTTTCTCTACTCCTGCATTTTGCTGTATTTTCTCTAAATTGACTCAGCTCCAGGTAAGGTCAGATCCTTCTCCTGGGATCTAGACCTTCAGGTTCCCCAGTGAGGGTGTGGGTTCAGGGGTGGACACTCCCTCTTTTCCACTTTCACAGCTTGGGCACTCACAGTAGTATTTGGACTGTCTCCTGGGTGCTGCAGGAGCAATCCACTTTCTTCAGACCGTCTGTGGGTTCTCTTGACTTTCCTGGTTTATTCCTCCAGTAGTTGTGGAGCAAAAGTTCACAATGCGAGTCTCCACACACTGCTCTGTCTGTCGAGTGGGACTTGCAATCTAGTCCCAACTGGTAATGCATATGTTAATTAGCTTCATTGAGTCATTCCTCAATGTATGCATATTTCAAAACATCATGTTGTATATAATAAATACATAAAAGTTTCATTTGCCAATTAAATTTTTTGTAAAAATACACGGTATGCAGTGAAAGCAGTGCTAAGAGGGAAGTTTGTAGATGCAAATGTAAACATAAAATAATCCTCAAATCAACAACCTAATTTTATACCACAGAAATTAGAAAAGGAAAAATAAACTCTACTCAAAGCTGGCAGAAGGAAAGAGATAATACAGATGAGAGCAGACATAAAAGAAACAGAATAGGAAAAGGGAAAAGTTAATAAGACTAAGAGTTTGTTTCATCAAAGAGCAATAAAACAAACAGAGTTTTAGCTAGATAAACTAAGAGAAAATTCCAGTGAAATCAGAAATAAAAGAGAGAACTTTACAACTAACATCACAGAAATAGAATGTATTATAAGAATACTATGAACAATTGAATGCTAACAAATTGAATAACCTAGAAGAAATGAACAAATTCCTACCAACACACAATCTGCCAAGACTGTATCAATAAGTAACAAAAAAACAAGAACAGTAAACAATAGTTAAGAGGATTGAATTCAGTAATCAAATCCCCCAACTAAAAGAAAGCCCCAAACCAGATGGCTTCAATGGAGAATCCCACTAAACATTTAAAGAAGAATTAACATAAATCCTCCTGAATCTTTCACAATCTGAAGTGGAGGAAGCATTTCCAAAGTGATTTTACAAGGCCAGAATACTCTGATACCAAAGCCAGACAGACACTACAAAAACAAAAACAAAAACTACAGCCAATATCCCAGATGAATATTGATGCAGAAATCCTCAATAATATACTAGCAAATGGAATTCAGCAGCACATTACAAGGATTATGCACTATGACAAAGTAGGACTTATTGGAATGTAAGTGTGGTTCAACATATGAAAATTAATAAATGCAAGACACCACATTAACAGAATGAAGGACAAGAACCACATGATTATCTCAATTGATGCATAGAAAGCATTTGAAAATATTCAACATCTTTTCATGATAAAAACATTTTTAAAATTAAGAATCAAATGTAACTATCTCAATATAATAAAAGCCATTTATAAAAAACTCAGAGCTAAAAACATCATACAGAATGGTGAAAGACTGAGAGCTTTTCCCTTAGGTTCCAGATGAAGGCAAGCATGCCCACTTTTAACAATTCTATTCAACTTCGCATTAGAAGCACAAGCCAGAGCAATTGGGCAAGAAAAATAATACTATGCAACCCTAAAACAATGAAATAATTTCCTTTGCAGCAACATGGATAAAACTGGAGGCCATAAACCTAAGCAAATTAATACAAGAACAGAAAACCAAGTACTACATGTTCTCACTTATAAGTGGGAGCTAAGCATTGAGCACGTGTGGACATAAATATGGGAACAATAGACACTGTGAATTACTAAAAGGTAGAGGGGTGGTGGGTTAAAAAAAAAAAAAAAAAAAAAACTATCTACTAATGAGGTACTATGCTCACTACCAGGGAGATAGGATTTGTACTCTAAACTCAGCATCACACAATATTCCCATGTAACCAACCTGCACATGTACCCCATATATAAAATAAAAGTTGAAATTATAAAAAAGAAGGCATCCAAATTGGAAAGGAAGAATTAAAATGATCTCTGTTTGCAGATTATATGATCTTATATGTAGAAAATCCTTACAATTCTACAAAAATTTGCTATCACTGAAGACAATTTCAGCGAAGATACAGGAAACAAAATAAACACATAAAAATTAGCTGTGATTTCATATGCTATCGATGAACAATCTGAAATAAAAATTAAGAAAACAATTTTGTTCACAATAGCATCACAAGTGATAAAATAATTAGAAATAAATCTAACAAAGGTGGGTAAGGACTGAAAACTACAAAGCATTGCGGAAAGAGAATAAAGAAGGCAAACAAGTGGTAAGATATCCGTTGTTCAGGATCAGAAGATTTAATATTGTTAAGATATCTGTATTGTCTGAAGCAATCTACAGATTCATTTAACACGATGTCTTATCAAAATATCAAAAAATATCAAAATTTTACAGAAATTTTTAGAATTCACCTGTATCTGTATGTCTGTATGTGTGTGTGTGCGTGTGTGTGTGTGTTTATGTGTGTGTGTGTATTTATTCTATTGGTTCTGTTTCCCTGAAAAACCCTGATTGATACTGTAGGGAATATATAGGACTTCACACTCACTGCTACAATTATCTATCAAAAGTTTTGCTGAGTAAACTATTTATTGAGTAGTATTTAAAGAATATGGATGCAGTATATTAATTTATAGGTCTAGATTATCTAAAATCTAGCCTAGAATTAAATGAGAGCTATTTGTCTAGACCCTATTTTATTCTTTCCCCTTCTCTCCTTCTCTATCCATACCGGTGACTGCATTGCTTTTTGTAAACTGTTCATTGTAACTCCATCTGTCTATTTTAAGGAAAGCTATAGGAAAAGTCTTTATGAAACTCATCACTCAGTGTATTCCAAGGATGTTGCAGATAACATTTAGTACATTGCAAGAACCTTCTGGAGAAATTTAATCTTGATTTTAGCATTAGAAAGTTTTGCCTTTCCTGAGTCTTGTTTTCAATTCTCTGCACTGTGTATTTGATCAAGTTTCTCTGTTCACTTTCTAAAACTTTCAACTTTTACTTTAGATACAGGGAGCAAATGTGCAGGTGTGTTACATGGGAATATTGCATGAGGCTGAGGTTTGGAGTATGGGTCTCATCACCCAGGAAGTGAGCACAGTTCACTCTTGTTGCTAGAAAGTATAAGAGCAAAATTGATCGTCTGCTGGTAATAAGTATATAGAATAATTTGTAGCCCATATTTTTTATTAGCCTCACTCCTGGTTTATCTTCACATTGCTTTTTTAAACCTATACCTTTATCTTCTATGATTAACTTATTTGATATTGTGTGTATGTGAACATGTGTCTATATATCCCACTATATACTTGTTATAGGGCAGCATGTGCATTTCTGGGTGATGATAGGAATATAAATAAATAATTATAAAAATATAAAGCAACAATGGCCTTAGATATTATCTAGTCCAATATGTTATACATGAGGAAACTGAGTCTAAATGTGGGGTTTTGACTTGACTGGATGATGCAATCAATCTATGAAAAAGTCATACAATAAACTTTGTCTCATGGTTTTCAATCATATCAAGTTAAAAATGTCCATACAAGGTGGTGCATGACTGAAGGGTAAAAATGATTGAGGCCAAGAGTAGATATTACATTTTCTGCAAGTAAGAGTGAGTTCACTGTAGACTCTCTAGAGAATATGGTCCTTAAGCTGCGCCTTAAAAATAGAGATTGGATAACTATGGAAGGAATTATAAAGAAAACCTTGCAATGAAAATGGCAGAGCTGTGTGAACGAGTATACGTTCCAGAGAGCATGAAGAAACAAGCCTCTCTGGAATTGAAGTTTTACATTAAGCAGAAATCAAAAGAAAGAAAGAGAGGAAGAGCTATATAGATATCATAAGTTTAGATGACACAGAGCCTTGAATGTCAAAACACGGCATTCAGAGGTAGCTTTGTAGACGTCATGAATACCTCTCAAAAGCAGATTACCCTACTCCCAGAAAAGGTTGACATAACTATAAAAGCATCCCTTCTGTAGTCATGCTGGAAATAGAAAACTGAGCTCAGAAGATTAAAAAAAATGGGAGAAATAAGCCATTAGGTGATTACAAATCCTAGGGGCAGAATCAAGTCTCCCCTTTCTTCACGTCAAAGAGAGAAGAGGCCTGAAGATCTAGATAGCCATTCCCTGAGAAGTCTGACAAAACTCCAACATTGGTCAGTCTTCACTGGAGTTCTGATCCTTCGAAATAGAACTGAAGGGAGGAAGTGAATAATCATTTTGTAACCATTTCATAAAGGTGGAGATATCTATTTAATTAATTAATTAATTATCCATCAGAGACATCTGTATCTGTTCCTCTCCCTCACTATGGGATCACAAAGGATGAATAACTAATGTCTGCCTACTCTATTAAATATTTATCAAACATGTGCATTTCTCTCCATCCCCACTGCCACTATCAAAGACCACCATCTCTCTCTAGAATTATTGCAATCGTCTCTAAATTGAACTCTTTGCTTCTAAATGTTGTCTTACCCTCACGTTCAATCCCTGCTTGTCATAGATTGTATCCTTTAAAATGCAAAGCTTCTCTTTTTACTCTTTTGTTTAATACTTTTAGTGCTTATTTATTATTTACTGTAGTGATTTCCAAACAGGCATTTTGACCCATTAAGAGGTAGTGAATTTAATTTAGTGGGTCACTACCATGAATTTAAACAACAGAAGAGAGTATTTCAGGGTGCTCATATATATCAGAGGCAGATACTTTCTTGGAAAATGATTCTATAGTAAATATATATATATATATATATATACACACACACACCCATATATGAATATAGAAGTATTTATATGTGTACTAAGTCACAATGTAATACATATTTCCTATTTTAGGTCAATGTCAAAAACAGTTTAAAAGCTACTGTCCTACTCAGAAAAGAGCAAACTCCTTAGTATGGTACAAAATTCATTAGTAAGTTCACTGTTTCTCAAATACAGCCAGAGTCAGAATTACCTGGTGGACTTCTTAAAGCACAGATTGCTAGGTCCTACCACCAGAGGATATCACTTAAGTGGGCCTTAGTTATTCATCCAGTGTGATGTTCCCCACCCTGTATCCACGTGTGCTCATTGTTCAACTCCCACCTATAAGTGAGAACACGAGGTACTCTAGTTTTAAAAGTCCAGTCACCTAGTTGTTTGACCTCCCACTGAATTCCTCTTTTCAGTCATTCACAGTTCCTCTAATTCAGTCTTTCCTCAATTTTTCCTGAGATAAAAGTACACATTTGTGCTACTTAAAGTAAAAGTTGTCAGGTTACTCCATCTGATACAGCAAGTCTAGGGATGAGCCCGAGATTCTGTATTTTTAAAGAGATACTTTAAGTGTTTTTTTCCCTTAGACAAGTTTTTGAAGCACAAAGCAAATTCTATTTTATTTGCAGAGTAAAATAATTGCCTACTCTAAACAGTGAGTACTTAAGCTGCGTGGAAACAATTACTGATTTCTTCCTTTCCCTCTATAGCAGAGGTTATTACACTTGTCATGGTAGTCATCTGCCTGACACTTCGGTGAAATCTACAGACCCCTTCACAATAATATTTTTAAATGCATAAAATAAAATACAAAGGATTACAAACCAATTATACTGAAATGAAGATATAAAAATATTGTATAACATAAATTGTATTATGATAATATATGCAGTGAATTATTAATACATTAAGTAAAAATATCTAGGAGTGGGCCTTATAACTTTTAGTGATATTGGCAAAAATTTCAAAGTAATTTCAAAGTAATACTTTTAGTGATATTGGCAAAAGTTGTAATGTTATGTAAAATAATATCTGTGATTTCTGTTGGTGACCAAGTTAAGGTTCTGATGATAACACTGTGGACTGTTAGCAACATTCATTAATTGTAAGAAGTGCTTAATTTCTATGAAACATTAATGAAAATAAAAATGTGTTTTTTTAATTCAATTTCAAGAACTTTCTAAATACCCTAACTTTAAGGAATTTTCCTTTAGAGGCTCTTCCTGAAATCTTTCAAGTAGATCACCTTAGACAGATAGAGCTAGAGGGCGTTGATGAGATGTAGAGAAGAGATTGGGGAGGTTAATGCATTTCTATTTACGGAGGGGTAAACAGACCTGTACCTAACATTGAAATTGTGAAATGACTGATTCGTTGCCAGCTGATGGTGTTCTCACTGGGTCTTCTTGGTGTGTATATGGAGTCCAATTAGCTGGAAAAAGAATCAGGAGCCACTAGCCTCATTGTTTTCTTTGATCAGTTTGTCTTGCCTGATTTTCTCTTTAGAGCTTTTGCAATCTTAGCCCCACATTTCACCTTCCTTATCTGAGACCATCTACCTTTTTCATAGCCTAGACTAGAAAGTCATTTAGGTAATAATGTAGCTTAGATTGGGAGCTGTCCCTTCAACTTATGTTTTTCTTTGCCTTTGAGAGCAAATAAGTTTTATACGGCTAGTAAGTTTTTGAAATACAAACATATGTATCACTAAACATAACTCAGATGATCTTCTGACATACTGTAGTCTGCCAAAAGAGAATTTCCAGAGCAGTTGCAATCAACTTGGATTTTTTTTGTCTCTCTCTTCATCCATGGGACAATGTGTTTAATTTTGGTTAGAAATAATAGAGGGTACAACAAATGAAGTAAGTTTCCAAATATCTCCTATGTTGTAATCATCTTAAAAATAATTCTGAGAGAAAGGCATCGTCATTACGGTAACTGCTCTTTTGGCCCTTCTTACCCATGACATTACTCTTACACAATGTGCTTATTTGGATAAAATAATTCAACAGTAACTTTTTGAGGCTCTTCACTATAAATAAAGCTTTGCACATCATATTGCATCAGAGAAATCAGCCCAAATAAGACAAGCACAATTATTTTTTAAATACCCCCCTGCAAAAACATAAGTGGACTTCTATGGCAATGACATTTTGGATAGGGAATATGTTTGAATTAAACGAAGGAGAACATTTTTGGTAATATGCACTGTCTTTTTTTTTTTTTTTTTCTCTAAGAACCTGGTCGGGCAGTAATCAGACTAGAAACTGTCAACAAATATTGCTCTGTTACATTCTACATAACTCAGTTACCATGGCAACTGTAGCCCTATTGACAAGAAAGAAAGAGAAACATATGGTTGGGTAACAGTCTTACTTCAAGAAGCATAAAATCTATTTACAGGATAATCATTCTTTCTGAGATAAGTAAGGTACTCAAAACCAAAAGAAGCTTTAATCAAATATCCTTATGGACTGTTAAAAATGTTTTTATTTCTTTTGCTAATAAGAAAAAAAAATGTTGCTTTGCAGTATTTTCAGAATATTTTATTTATTTTCAAAAATCAGTATAAGTCAATGAAAGTCCATTCATAATCAAACATGCATTGCACCTTGCATAGCTTATTCTTACTACTAAAATATATTCAGGTGGCATTTACGAAGTACCTACCATGTACATAACAGAATACTAAACTCAGTGATCTAATGTAATATTTTGTCCATCAGTTTCATATGAGTTATTAAAGAATATAAATGCATACATAAATCACTGAAGAGTGAAGAATGTAAAAATATAAGTGATATAACGAAGCAATAAGTGTCATTTATAGAAACATGGAGAGATATTAATTAGGTGATCTTTTCTCTAGGGTTCCACTGAAACTTGTTCATTCCTCCAACATTGCAATTACCACATTGTGTACCTTACACATAGTATTTAATTAATAAATGTATGTTTCTTACTGATCATTTATTGATCTCTTTGCATATCTATTTATCCATAAGACTATAATCAAATTTTACTCTAGGTATGTGTAGTTAGAATATAGCATTGTGCCTAATGAATGATAAACCTAAAAAATGTATTAAATGTGTTAATGATTTGGAGGGTTGAATTTTTACCCGAGTCTTGAAAAATCAATATCTTTTCTATATTTAGAAATAGTGTATAGATTTCTACTTTTTCTAACTTAATAATTCTAAATTATCCAAAATTTAGAATTTACCCAAAAAATGGGTAAATTTGCAAATTTCTATTAAATTTCATTAGATCTCTTCAAAATTTTCTGCCTATTTGGATATCTAGAGAGTAATATTAGATTGGTGCAAAAATCACTGCAGATTTTGCCATGGAAAGTAATGCCAAATTCCAATTAGTTTTGCACCAACCTAATAAGAATAACATATTTAATAAAAAGTCTATAGACTTCATCATCAGCATGCTAGAGGTAAATCTTTATATGCATCTAATAATAAAATGTGTCTGGTTTTAGATGGGGAAAACATAAGAATAAGGATATTAGTAATTTATATCAAATATGGGAGAAACTCCAAGTATTACCATTTCTTGTCTTACTAGTAAAATTACAGTGAACTTTGTCACTTAAAGTCCACATTTTGTTGGCAAGACCTTCATTTTGAGCCTTAGTCTCTTCTCTTGGAGAATACAGATTTTAAACTAGTGATCATTAATATTCTGTGAAAGTCTGATGGACTGTGACTCAGCTTCAGTATAAGTTTAAAAATTACAAAGGAATGAAAAATGTGAAATGAATCATCAGTTTATGTGGTGCTATTAAAGCCGACTACTTAATACACCATTTTCCCTAAAGCATGATAACTAGAATACATCTGGGTTAGGTTTTAACTTTGTAATACCAGTTTACAAAAATTATGTGATGTTTATAAATGAAAGTTTTGCTAAACTGAAAAAAACAAGGTTTGGGGGGTACTAAGACTATTTAGACTAAAGGTATTCATTAGAACACCCTCCTCCAAACACACACACACACAACACCCGTGTGCATGTGTTTCTTTGATAGGTAAACTCTTATTCATTTTTCAAGCTCCAAATCAAATGACACCTTCCCTCTATCTGTCCAATAGAACATTGTGACAGTGGGAAAGGTCTATATATCAGTAGTGTGAAATGTAGTAGGCACAAACCACACGTGGGTATTGACCGCTAGAAATGTGGCTAGCACACTGAGGAACTGAATTTTAATTTTCATTAATTTTAATATTAATATAAATAACCACATGTGGCAAGTAGAAACTGTGTTGGACAGCTCAAATTGAGATTTAAAAGAAAAAAATATTTCAATGACCTGAAACATTTCCCTTTACAAGTGAGATGTGAATTTTAACTTATTCTTAAGTATTTATTAAATCAGTCAGTAAGGCATGAACCTAGTGGGAATTACTTCCCACCTTTGAAGATAATCAAATTGTATTGCCTTAAAATTATTTAGAATTTACAGCTCTCACTATTTTGTACTAATATTTCTCTAATTTCCTTACTCAGGTATTTTACTGGACAATTTTAAATTCAGTTTTATATCCTGAATTTTACATAATATTCAGAACAATCTAGAAATACTGGCAGGTTAATTTTTTTTAATTCTACAGATAAAATTTTGAGCAAGAAGAACTGTGAAAGACAATAGAACTTGTAATTTGCAGAGCCAAAATCCTAATTTAGGCCTCCTACTTTTTAAAAATTAGCTTCCATTCTATTATAACCTGAGTGCAATGTATTAAGTGTGTTGGTAAAATTTCACTTGAAATTCATGAGAACTTCTTTTTCTCATTAAATTCCCATCAAATGTATTTATTAGGCTGCTTGGTGCACTAATCAGTGATTAGAACATTGAACCTATCAAAAATAGGAATGAGCAAGAATGAGAGCAACAGTGAGAGAGCAAGAGAAAAAGGAAGAGAGAGAGAGAGAGAGGGAGAAAAAGCAAGAGAGAGAGAAATTTTTAACCATTCTAGCAGAAGTTTTCCTAAGCTATGCATGAAGTTGTTTAGACAGAGAAAAACAGTACATAATATCTCTGTGCTATTAAGTAGAACTTTTTTCTCAAATATATTTTCATATTGACAGTAAGAATACTACAGGAAGTAACTTACATTTTGCACTTGAGATTTTACAAGCTTACAGACAAGATTTAACACTGAATAGTGTTGTTTGCAATGTCTTTCTTTTTTTGGTGGGGGCATAGTATGGAGGGGAAAAAAGTAATACAGTATTGAAGGGGCCAATAGTACATGTTTAATCATTTGAATTCCATGTGGATGACATACTACAGAAATAGAATATTCTTTTATTCAAACAAATGCTACTTTCACAGACAATAATACAAAGATTTGCATTATTATTCACATATGGAATATTCCCCAAGGAAGCTGTTTTCCCAAGATGTGGTGCCATGAATTCCTTTGATAGACCAAAGTATTAGATACATCTTCATACCTATCTTCTGCTCCTGCAAGAATTTTTAAAGGTGGTGTCAGTCCCTCATTTTTAATGCAGGAATAGTATATGAATGCAATGGACATCTCAGAAAAATAAGTTCTCTAAAATTACAGACAGGAAATTCTAGAAAGACAAGTGGACACAATTCTAGAAAACTGTGGAAGTACAATGTTTTAAGTAGTTTATTTGACAAAGATCCCCAAATGCATTTTTAGAAGTACACTGATTTAAAAAGTGTTGCTAAAGTGATGACTGAATAAGACATGATTATGAACCAGGTGTGAAAAATAATCCTAGCCCAAGTCACTGACATTTGTAAGCTCCTCTTTCTGCCTTTGTCTGAAATCTTTGGAAACTGTCAGAAACATACAGTCTGCCAGTTAAATGTCTCCTTGGGCTAACAAGAATTTTATGACAATTATAGTCCTGCAAAGTAATGATTCTAATGCATTCATGCATGCCTGTTATAAGGACTAAAGACTAAACACACTGTGGGTTCTTATTAGTGGTCATTATTAAGTGTAGCTGTATAGGAGCAGGTCTCATTAAAGGAAATTAAATTGTAAAAATATGCTGCCATATAGCATGAAAGCAGTAAAGTTCAGATATCTTTTGCCATATATGTCATTGAAATCATTCCCCAGCATTTCATTTACTACCATTAGTGGGCCAACAGATTTACTCTTCATTTTTGTAAATGCTGGTGGAATCACTGGTTGGGTTAGCCTTCTACACTTCTTTCAATCTTCAGCCAAAATCTTTGTACTCATTTCTAAAATCCAGAAACAGTGAAAAATGTTGAGTAATAAGTCCCAAGAAATTATATGGAAAATTTCATTTTTCTATTGTCTCATTTAGATTTTGGTACAAGCCAGAGTAATTTTCAGTCTGGATCTCATTTTTTTTTATTATTTTGTAATTATGAGGAGGTACAGTATAATATCTAAGAAAAGCCCAAGATTTGAAATCAGCCAGTCCCACATTCTAGCCTCTGCTTCATACATCTTACTAGCTATATAATCATGACAAGCTGCAAAATTTTGCTTGACCCTCAATTCCCTCACCTATAAAATGAGGATAGTAATAACCCCTATCTCATAATGTTGTTGTGAAGATAAAGTAAAACATGGATGTGGTGAATTTCTTAGCACAGTACTCAACACTAAGTAAATGACACCAGGTATTACTTAATGGAAAATAAACCATAAGGTTTATATGTGTGGTTCATTTTTCTACATGTCAAGAAGTGACTCCTTTCACTTGATCAACTTTCAGTTGATATTCTGTGGGTACTTGCCATATGTGAAGCATTTCTATATGTCATAGCAGTATTGAAAGATGAGTTAGACATGGTTTCTTTGCTCAAAGTGCATAATAGTGTCTAATCTGGCAAATAGCTAAAGAAAAATTACAGAGGTCTTGCGTTATTCTTTGTATAAAATATACATCTGAATATTCTAGAAGAGGGAAATGTGCTATGAGTTTAAAAGGCGAAGGAGGAAGAACTTTATAGTCTTGTTTCCTTTGTATTTGCTTATTTCTAATTTTTCACATAAAGAGAAAGTCTGAAGACAGAAGTTGAAGTGCCAGATATGTCTTTCAATTGATGTACTGACCTGAAGCAAATTATTGCTCCTCTCTAGACCTCATTTTATTATCTGTAAAACAGGGAGTTTTGATTAAATAGTCTTTAATATCTAAACACTCTCTGAGATAAATCTCAAGTAAATCCAACCTCAAAAGACATAATGGACTTGGACTGGAAGAGGGGACATTCTTTAATAACTAGTAAAATTTCCATTAAAAAATATTGCTTTATGGCCAGCCAAAAGGAAGAAGACATTATGGATATGCCTGTGGATTGCATTTCTGCAAATGGGAGCACTCGCTGAGTTAGTCAGAGCCTTTTCAGCAAAGCCTCTATGGAGAAGTGTCCAGAAATATTACATTGACATCTACTTTTCTGTTCTCTTTAAATCCTCTGAAATCATGAAATGTCTCTGGCCACAGTTTCCTTCATATTATTTTGATCAGTCTTTCCACGTTGAAGTAGTTTGTGATACATCTCATAATATCAAAGGTCTTTCCCAGTCTTTGTTTACTTGCAAATTTTACCCTGTTTTTTTCCACCATTTGCGTAAAGGTAACTCTAGTCACCATAAAACTTATATTTTAATATTCACTTTGGCAATATTTTTCTCAGGACAGATCTGATACTATTGCTTTAAACTTATAATCAAATCTGTTAGCCAGAATGTAAAATAAAGGGAAGAAGGGCCACAGTGGTGTAAATAATGCACATAGCAAAACACTCAACTCGGGATAGTTAGAGCAATATTGGCAGTACGCTATTTTTGACACTTACTGACTGGGAGAATGCTCTCATTCCTGAGTGTATATAAGAGCACATAGATAATTAAGTGGTGAAAGAACAAGGAGGGCAGAGAAAGAAAGGGAGCACATGTGCTGGAATTGATCTCTCAGCCTTTACAATTTTGCTGTTCTCCGAGAATCATTCATTCCTGGAGCCTCTTATTTACACTTAATCCCTAAGTGATTACATCAACTTTTCATGGTTTTAATAGACCACCTTATCTCATACTATTGTTGACAACCTTCTCCTTCTTGTGCCTATAACGTTTTCCCTCCAGATAGCTGTGTCTCTAGCTCTCTCAAATTTCAAATCATTTTTCAACTTCAAAATTATTGAGGCTTGTTTTGACTATTGCATTTAAAATATCGCCACTCTCTACTCCTTTCCTGCTTTACTCTTCTTTATAGAACTTATCACCATTTAACCTGCCATGTGTTTTACTTGTACATTTGTGTATCGTATGCTTTTTTCACAATGACAGGAAGGCTTTTTGTCTGGTTTGTTCACAACTGTATTCTTCAGACCCATATGAATCACTTCCCATGAGTGAACTCATATGTAACACACACACAAATGAAAAAAAAATTCAAAACGAAAATGGCATTGTAATAAATCAACACTACGTTATATTGTATTTAGGAGGTGCTTGTATGTTGAACTGAGGATTTGTGGCTGAATCAGTAAGAAAATCAAGAAAATATTTGAGCTTCTACTACACTTAAGGCACAGTTTTAATTGCTATTCTTCATGAAATATTCTCAAATTGGGTGTTAGGGAACAAATATAAACAAATTTCCTGAATAGTCTAGTCAGGGAAAATAGTGTATCCAGATTACTTTATAGCAAAGCTCTTTGGTATTACTTTATTATTCCATTACAGCTCTAATAACACAACATTGCCCTGTGACTATTTCTGATTCTCTGATGTCTCTGTCTTTCTCACTGAGCTCTCTTCTCCCTTCCCTATCTACATAAAATTTTGGCTTAGTGTGGTCCACTGAGTTGCATCATCCTCAACATTCTGGTTTGAGAAAGTAGGCCTGGGTTAATGAATCATTGGTACAACAGGATAAAAATAGTAATAACACCAAAATGCTGGCAATATCATGTGTTAGAGCTCCATCCTTGCATTAAAGCCTTACATATAAAATACTAATCTTCTTGCTCTAGTATTTTCATAAAGAAACACGGGTTTTACCTGAGAATAGTATTGAATTTTCTTGCCATGACAGTGACTAATTAAAATTATGCAAGTCAAATTTGTATTCATTATCATTACTATATAGTATAAAAATTTTCCAATTTCTAAAGGAGAAAAATAGTACATTTCTTAGTGTTGACATTTTGTATGTTTTAAATTATATATATTTAATCTTTCAGCTATTATATTTTGCTGTTGCTGTTATTGTTGCTTTAAATACCATAGATCAGAAACACATTTGTAGTCCTGATACACTGTTTATCATTCAACTGTTCCTTACAGGCTGGTAAGACTCCTGCCAAGAAAACTATCTCCCACCCTTCAGTAATGTTCGACCTCCAATTTAAAAATGTTTTCTTTCTGTCTCTTCTTGCCAGCAATCAATTATGTGTATGCTTAAAAGCTAGGTGGCTATCATTTATGTTTGTACTATCTTGAAAGTATCCAACATGGTCTTTGGCAGAAAGTAAGAATAAATGAAGAATCACTATTCTCCAAAATAGCATTGATTATTTTCAGTGAGGATCTTATATTGATACGTTAACAGCTGATATTAGTAATTTTAGTAATTATTAATGCGTATTTAAATATCAACTTGAAATTTAAAAACATTTAAGATGATATAATGATGATTCAATGGTTATCATTATTAATCTTTAGATGGTATTTGGTTTTGTAGCACATATAAAGAAGGGACAGTGAACTTTGAATTCTTCACATGGGTTCGTGGGAAATTATTGTCGTGATAAGCAGTATTCTTATTTTGAGACCATTTCATTATTTTTCTGTCAAGAAATGAATGACATACTCACATGTGTAGATCTTTTTTCTTTACCATGACATCCTGTTTCGTCTGAATGGTTTGTCTGCTGTTATTGACAATTGCATCAAAATCACATTAAAATCTGGCCTGCAAGGGCAATTGCATTTTCCAGGCACAAATGTGTCCTCACCTGATAGATATTCTGATCATATAATTTTACTGTGCATCTAAACTTCTCCAAGAATATTCAAGTGAGACTGCAGAGTTGGAACAGGTTCTGATTTCTCTTTAAAAAAAACTCCTTTTCTGGTTCTTCCTATTCAGAATTCTTCTGTAATATATGACTTAGGCTAACACATTATGTGATTTTTTTGTGAATAGTACTGAAAATGGGTTTTAGAGTGGAAGTGCTGCAGGTGGAATATTTACATTTGTTTTTTAGACTCATGGTTATGTGGATATTTAAATGGAGAAACAAATTTTTTCTCAATATGTGTAATCCAAGTTAGATTTCAAATGATCATTCTTGGGAGTACTGTTGCTGGTGTCTTGAAAATATTCTGCTTTTCAATAGCTTTCAAATAGTTCTCCAAAAAAAGCAGAATAAACAAATCTTTCTCTACACTTTCCTTGATGTGTATGATAGAAAAAGTTGTTTCCTTAATAAATGTAGCATAATCCATTTATGTCTAAATCTTTACTACTCTTACTAGTTCACCTTGTGCATTTTGCCTTTTAGACACAAATGGAGATAAGTGCTTCAATTAATTTCCTTTCAAATATCATGAATCTACACAAGAAAGGGGACAGTGTGGACAGCTATCAAGGTTATATCAGTATCATTATGCTTATTTACTCACAAAGCTCTATAGGGACAATCATCTACTTTGATTTTAAATACAAAACAATAAGTAGCTCCAAACAGACACATCTCTGGAAGTGACATATACGTTGGAAACTTTTAGGCAACATGATCAGAAGATATAATTACCTCTCTTTAGCAACAACAACAACAACAAACACTAAATTCAGCATCCTTCATGTATGATCATATTTTCAAGAGCAGAAAACAGTAAATATAAGCTTACATATACACAGATAATCAAGTCTTGTGTTTTATATAATTGGCCTAGCCTGAAAAACACCCTGCAAATTAGTCCCGATGGCTGCTGTCTTTCCCTGTACCACATGAATCTTTGTTCTCAGTTGTCTTTGTACATTTTCCTTTTGTTCAGTCTTTTACACTGTGCTTCAAAAGTGTTCACTGTGTACCTCTTCTATATTCTCTAGTGTTAGTGAACTCAGTAGGAGACCTCTAACATAATAGTTCAATGTCCTATCACTTTAAGGAGGCGTAGTAACTAATTAAATGTATTTAAATTTCCTCAATAACGTGCGTTAGCGCTTTATGCACAATTTACAGCAAAGTTTTTGAGCTGAAGGGAATACTATAATTTGAAGACTTAAGATTATGAATCTCCTTAATGTCAGACAACTTGCATAAAGTCCAGGAAAATGGGTGAAGTCTTTGTTTTAACAGTAACTTTTAACTAAAGTTATGCTTTGAACTTTAAATGTGAAATTGAAGGCAAATTTGCTTAGACTCATAAGATGATGTTTTGCTAGTGAACTTTAACACAAGTTAATTGTGCCTAAATTGAGGGCTTAGTAATACATAAACACATAGTTTGAAATTTCTGGTTTATATTTATTGTATTTGTATTTGAATAGGTTAGTTAATTAATTAATTAATTTTCTTTATTTTTTGAGACGGAGTCTCACTCTGTCGCCAGGCTGGAGTGCAATGGCATGATCTCAGCTCACTGCAACCTCTGCCTCCCGGTTGCAAGCGATTCTCCCTCCTCAGCCTCACTAGTAGCTGGGACTACAGGCACGGGCCACCACACCCAGTTAATTTTTGTATTGTTTTTCTAGTGGAGAAGGGGTTTCATCATGTTGGCCAGAATGGTATCCATCTCTTGACCCTGTGATCCGCCCGCCTTGGCCTCCCAAAGTGCTGGGATTACAGGCATGAGTCACCACGCCCGATCTGAGTATGTTAATTTAAAGCAACGCCTTTAGACAAACAGAATATATCATGAAGAGGAGCCAAGTATTTTCATTGACGAGTGAGTTTCTAGCATAACCTTTAAAAAAGTCATAGGTGCTTTGATGCTTTACGAGTAGAAAACTATGTACTGATCTTGGTAACAGGGTAATACTGGCCTCTTAGAATGTGTTTGGAAGTAATCCCTCTTCCTCTATTTTTCAGAATAGTTTGAGTAGGATTGGTATTACATCTTTAAATGTTTGGTAGAATTTAGCAGTAAAGGCACCAGGTCCTGCGTCTTTTTCCTTTTCTTTTTTTTTTTCTGGGAGACTTTTTATTATGGCTTTGATCTTATTACTTGTTATGGGTCAGTTCACCTTTTGGATTTATTCCTGGTTCTATCTTGGGAGGTTGTATGTGTTTAGAAATTCATCATTTTCTTCTAGATTTTCCAATTTATTTGCATACAGTGGCTCATAGTAGCCACTAATGATTCTTTGAATTTCTGCATTATCAGTTGTAATGTCTCATTTGTCATTTCTGATTTTATCTATTGTATATTCTCTATTTTTTCTTAGTCTGGCTAAAATTTTGTCAATTTTGCTTAACTTTTAAAAATGCAAATTTTTGTTTCATTAATCTATTGTATTTTTTTCATTATTTCAATTTCAGTAGTTTTTTATCTAATTTCTATTTTTTTTTTCTTCTACTAATGTTGGATTTGGTTTGTTCCTGTTTTTCTAGTTTTTTAAGATGTACCATTCATTAGATTGCTAATTTAAAGTTTTTTCTATTTTTTGACGTAGCCATTTACAGCTATAAATTTCCCTATTAATACTACTTTCGTTGTATCCCATGGGTTTTGGTATACTGTGCTTCTACTGTCTCATTATCATTTGTTTCAAGAAATTTTCCAATTTCTTTTTAATTTCTTCATTGATCACTGGTCATTCAGAAGCCCATTGCTTTTCATTTATTTATAGCATTTCAAATATTCCTCTTATTTATGTATAATTTTATTCCATTGTGGTTAGAGAAGTTACTTTTATTTTTTTTCTTTCTTTTTTTTTTTTTTTTTTTTTTTTTTTGAGACGGAGTCTTGCCCTTTCACCCAGGCTGGAGTGCAGTGGTGTGATCTCGGATTGCTGCAAGCTCTGCGTCCTGGGTTCACACCATTCTACTGCCTCAGCCTCCTGAGTAGCTGGGACTACAGGTGCCCGCCACCACGCCCAGCTATTTTTTTAATTTTATTTTTAGTAGAGACGGGTTTCACCATGTTAGACAGGATGGTCTCAATCTCCTGACCTCGTAATCCACCCGCCTTGGCCTCCCAAAATGCTGGGATTATAGGCATAAGCCACCTCACCTAGCCAGAGAAGGTTCTTGATAGGATTTTAATTTTTTGAATGTTATGACTTACTTTATGACCTAACATATAGTCTATCCTTGAGAATAGTCCATGTGTTGAGGAAAAGAATGTGTATTTTACAGCCACTGGATACAACATCCTGTAAATATCTATTAGATCTATTTGGTCTACAGTGCAGATTAAGTTCAATGTTTCTTTGTTGATTTTCTGTCTGGAAGATCTGTCAGATGCTGAAAATGAGGTGTTGAAGTCCTCACCTGTTATTGTATTTTGTCTATCTCTCTGTTTAGCTCTAATAATATTTGATTTATATATTGGACACTCCAATGTTGGGTGCTTATATGCTTAAAATTGTTATATCTTCTTGCTAATTTGATGCCTTAATCATTATATGGTGACCTATTTTGTCTCTTCTTACAGGTTTCATCTTGAAATATATTTTGTCTAAGTATAGTGAATTCTGCTCTTTTTGGTTGCTATTGGTATAGAATAATTTTTTCCATTCCATTATTTTTAGTCTATGTGTGTTTTTTTTTTTTTTTTTTTTGAGACGGAGTCTCGCTCTGTCGCCCGGGCTGGAGTGCAGTGGCCGGATCTCAGCTCACTGCAAGCTCCGCCTCCCGGGTTTACGCCATTCTCCTGCCTCAGCCTCCCGAGTAGCTGGGACTACAGGCGCCCGCCACCTCGCCCGGCTAGTTTTTTGTATTTTTTAGTAGAGACGGGGTTTCACAGTGTTAGCCAGGATGGTCTTGATCTCCTGACCTCGTGATCCGCCCGTCTCGGCCTCCCAAAGTGCTGGGATTACAGGCTTGAGCCACCGCGCCCGGCCTAGTCTATGTGTGTTTTTATAAGTGAAGCATGTTTTTTGTAGGCAACAGATCAATGAGTCTTGTTTTTCATCCATTCTCTGTCTTTTGACTGGAGAGTTTAGTCTATTTACAGTCGATGTTATTATTAACAACGAAGGACTTATTCCTGCCATCTTGTTAGTTGTTTCCTGGTTGTTTTGTGCACTGTTTGTATAAACAAACACACAAGCAAAAGAAAACCAACAGAAATTTCATGCCTTAAATTTGTCCCCCCATTTTTAAACATTTTGTTGTTTCTATTTACATCATATTTACTGCCTGTGTCTTGAAACCTTGTTGTAGTTATTATTTGTGAATTGGTTTATTGCTTAGTCTTTCTAATTAGGCTAAACATAGTTTACACATTGCAGTTTCAGTGTTACATCTATTTTTAGTGTACTTACAATTGCCAGTGAGTTTTGCACCTTCATGTGATTAATTATTGCTCATTAATGTCTTTTTCTTTTTGATTGAAGTACTCCCTTTAGCATTTCTTGTAGGATAGGTCTGGTGTTGATGAAATCCCTCAACTTTTGTTTTTCTGGGAAAGTCTGTATTTATTCTTTATGTTTGAAAGATATTTTTACCAGTTTACCATTCTAAGGTATTTTTTCTTTCAGCACTTTAAATCTATCATACCACTCTGTCCTGGTCTGTAAGGTTTCCACTAAAAAGTCTGCTGCCAGATATATTGAAGCTCCATTGATTGTTATTTGTTTATTTTCTCTTGTTGCTTGTAGGATCCTTTCTTTACCCTTGATCTTTGGGAGTTTCATTACTAAATACCTTGAGATAGTCTTCTTTGTGTTAAATCTCCTTGGTTTTCTATAAACTTCTTGTACTTGGATATTGATATTTTTTCTAGGTTTAAGAACTTCTCTGTTATTATTTTTTTGAATAAACTTTCTACCCCTTTCTCTTTCTCTACCTCATGTTTAAGACCAAAGACTCTAACTTTTCCCCTTTTGAAGTTATTTTCTATATCCTGTAGGCATGCTTCATTGTTTTTATACTTTTTTTCTCTTGTGTCTCCTCTCACTGCTGTACTTTCAAATCACCTATCTTCAAGCTCACAAATTCTTTCTTCTGCTTGATTTATTGTGTTATTAAGGGACTCTGATGCATTCTTCAGTATGCCAATTGTATTTTTCAGCTCCAGAAGTTTTGTTTCTTCTTAACTATTTCAATATTTTTTGTTGACTGTATCTGATATAATTCTGAATTATTTCTCTGTTATAGAATTCTCTGTCTGAAAAGTCATATATCTCTGTTTCTCCAGGATTGATCCCTAGTTTCTTATTTAGTTCATTTGGTGAAGTCATGTTTTCCTGGATGGTGTTGATGCAGACAGATGTTATTTGATTTCTAGGCATTGAAGGGTGAGATTTTTATTTTAGTCTTTACTGTCTGGGCTTGTTTGTAGCCATATTTCTTGGGAAACTTTCCAGCTATTTGAAAGAACTTTGGTGTTATTATCTCAGCTGCATCTGCTTTAGGGGCCACCTCAAACCCAGTAATACTGTGGTTCTTGCAGAATCATAGAAGTGCCACCTTGATGGTCTTGGACGAGATCTGGGAGAGTTCTCTGGATTATCAGGCAGAGACTTTTGTTCCCTTACCTTACTTTCTTCCAAAGAAAAAACGTCTGTCTCTCCCTCTGTTCTGAGCCAGGTAAGGCTGGGAATGGAGTGACACAAGTGCCCCTGTGGCCACCACCACTATGACTGTGTTGTGGCGAGATCCAATGCCAGCACAACACTGGGTTTTACCCAAGGCTGGCTTTAACCATTCCCATACTACTGCCTATGTTCACTCAAGACCTGGGTACTCTACAATAAGCTGGTGGCCAAGTCAGCCAGACCTGTGTCCTCCACTTCAGGGCAGGAAGGTTCCTTAGGCCCCGGGTGGATCCAGAAGTGCCATCCTTGTTTCAGGGACTAGAGTCAAAAACCTTACAAGTCTACCTGGTGTTCTATTGTACTGTAGCTGAGCAGGCACTGAAACCACAAGATGCAGACCTTCCTACTCTTGCCTCCCCCGCCCAAAAGCAGTAGAGCCTTACCCAGTAGCTATCATCACCCAAGGCCATTAAGTGTGCTGTCATAATACCACGAATGTCCCTTTAAAACCCAAGGGCTCTTAAGTCAGCTTGTGGTGAATGCTGCCTGGCCTAGGACTCACCCTTTCAGGGCAGTGGGCCCCCTCTCACCCGGACCAGTCCAGAAATGCTGTTCAAGAATCAAGTCCTCGAATTGGGAATCCCATGAGCCTGCTTAGTGGTCTACCTTCCCTGTGGCTGTGCTCGTACGTAAAGCCAGAAAGTCTCAGAGGTTCACCCAAGGCCCTGGACATAGTATCTGAGTATTTCTGCTGACTATTCAGGCCCCAAGGACTCTTGAATTAGCAGCTAATAAATCCTGCCAGGACTGGGTCCTTTCCTTCAAGGCAGTGGGTTTCCTTCTAGCCCAGGGTGTGTCTAGAAATGTTGTCTGGGAGCTAAGGCCTAGAACAGAGGCTCCACGACTAGCCAGTGCCCCATTCTGCTGTGACTCAGCTAGTATCCAAGATGCCAGACAAAATCCTCCCTACTCTTACATCTCCTTTCTTCAAGCTACAAGAAGGGGTCTCTTTTAGAGCTGTGAGCTTTGCAGATTGGGGTTAGGGGAGGGATAATGCCAGCACTCCCTTAGCTTTCTCAGCTGGTATTTTAGTGTGCTGTGTGCCCCACCCCCTGTCCACTGTCTCTGGGCCTACTTCAACACTAGGGCTTACTTATGAATTGCAGTCCTTATGATGTATACTGCCTTTCAAGTTTACTTAGAGACCCATAGCACTCCAGCCCTTGGTGACGAGGTTTGTGGGAACTTAAGTTCTGACTGCTGGTATCAGCAATTACCCTCTGGCTAGAGCTGGATTAAATGCTCCCTCCATGAGCTGGCATCAGCTGTGTTTGGTCTGGTTTTCCTTTCTGCTTTAACAGGATAGCACTGAGTTCAGTGCCTGCCTCGCATTTGCTGTGCTCTACTTCCCCCAGTACCCAGAGACACTCTCAGTACCAGGCCACCCTGACTGAGATGTGGGAAAGGGGTAGCATTCAATATTGAAGATTATTTTTTTCTATCTCTTCAGTATTTCTTTAAGTGACAGAAAGTTAAAACCAGGTACTATAGGTGATCGTCTGATTTTTTGTTCTCATGAAGCTATTTTTTTGTTTCTGTATAGACACATGTTAAATTGATGTCGTTGCAGAGACATGATTGGTAGAGCCTTCTGTTCCATCACCTTGTTCCACCTCTGGAAACTTGTTTTAAATACAGAATATCAGGTCGCACCTCAGAGGTACCTAATGAATGCAAACCTGCATTTTAACAGCATCTCTAAGTGATTCCTATACACATAAAGTTTGAAAAGCATTGATCTAGCTGACTGGTCTCATGAAATGCTTGTAGTTTTATATAGTAATAACTATATTTCTATTACATGGGCAAAATTTGTTTAAATATAGCAGTCACTGATATTACTTGAAGAGTAATGTCCTTTTTGTTATTATTAAATAATCATTAAATAATTGCCTGGGAAGAGTATGGCATTGTGAGTTGTGAGTGGTTCTGAGTAGTCCTGTTTCTATTGGGAAAAAAAAAAAAATGATTGAAAAAAATTGCTCTATGGCAATGGGTGCATTTAAGTCTTGGGCTGTTTGAAGGTCGTATCGGTGCATGGATTATAAATGATAAATGTAACCTTAGTCTATTAGATACAAATAATATCTGAGTTGCATAGTTCATAACACTCTTCACAAAGACTGTGTCTATAATTATTTCTAAATGGAAAATCTCATTAAAATTTTGGAAAAATAATCTTTATATATTAGAGTAAGTAAGGAGTTAGTTTACCAAAAATACTATGTAGATTATTTTTACTCAGATTCCAGTGGAAATAGAGTAAATAATTATAATTTTGAGAGTGGAAGGAAAAATAGAAACAGTATAACTCAGCACCTTCATTTCATAAATGAGCAACTTAAAGTGAAATTATAATTTTGTACAAGTTCAAGTTGTAAGTAGGAGTTACTACTTGAGCTTGGATCTTGGTACTCTCTTATTTTAGTCCTTTCTCTTATACTGACATATTTCCTGATATGACTTTGAGTCTAAATTTTATTTATATATGCTAAAAACAAACAGTGATAGAATCTATTTTATAGGGTTATTGTGAAGATTAAATGTGATTTTACAAAAGCAATGCACTTAGCACAGTCCCTGTAATGTAAAAAGGGAAAAACATAGCATTAATGGACTTCAGCAAGGTCACAAAGTAAATTATCTGAATAATCACATTGCTGAACATTGTTCTAATTAAGCCTCAGAATTTTAGAATTTGGTTTCCAGCCAAGTGAAATGCCATCCTTTAGGTCTGTAAGATATCCCAAGGCACAACTGAAAATTTACCCAGGGCATGAGAATTTTCTTTTTGTTTGTCCTGTCCTTTCCTTTCCAATCCCATTCTGAAAGATCAGCGTCAAGGAGAAAATGACAGAGGCTGCAGTGAAGAAAGGTGGTTTTACCTTTAGGTCTTAGAGGCAGCAGCAAGAGACTGGAAGACAGTGAGAGAGAAAGAGAGAGAGAGAGAAAGAGAGAAAGAGAAAGCGAAACAGAAAGAGAAAGAAAGAGAAAGAGAGAGAGAGAAAGAGAAACTGAAAGAGAAAGAGAGAACATTCTCCCCACAAGATCTTAGCTTAACCTCCTAATTAAGATTGTGTATTTGACACATCAATTTGATATTCTGGAAAGCTCATTTCCAGATTCTATTTTTTTTCAGATATATTAGTAGTAATCTGTAAGCATTTAGCCTCAAGAACATTGTTTTGCTGTTTTATAATTACCAATACCTAGTACAGGGTTTACACAGAGTAGGGCCTTAATGAACGGTGAGTTAATGAATAATAATAATAAGATTAGCAATGTTAACTCATGTCATATTCATAACCCAACTACTACCACTATAGAGGTTGGAATAGCAGGGCACTTTTTATGTGAATAGGCCATGTCCAACAAATTAGTCCATCATCATTTTTCAATGAGCTATTAATGCATATCAAATACTATGCTAGGTTCTTTACAAACATTCTTTCTAATCATCGTAAGGCAATATGCTGTCTGGTACATGGGAAAACAATATACTGACTGGGTAAGTAATCTTCTCAAGATCTCAGAGCTAATAAGTCACTGCCACATTTGAATCCAATTCTACCTCATATCTAAGCCCACGTTACTTAACATTTTACCTGCCTTTTCTCACTTTCTCCTTTACTCCTGTTTTTCCTTTCTCCCAACACATATTAAACACTTAATAAATGTCAGACGTTGTGTTAGGCATAGTGTCTATATTCAGCATTATTAATTTTATTTATCATTATATAATAAGTTACAGTTCTACATTTTGCATTCAGAATCACATTTGATTCAACATCCTGCTCCATTTTTTAAAAGAAACAGCTGAATCTGAAAGAAGTTAAATAATAAGCCCAAGTTTATGCACGTCTTAAGTGGGATATTGGGACCCAAACCAAGATATTGGTCTTCTCTTCCATTGCTTCATTTTTAGTATATCACATGATTGCAAAGTAGGGCAGAAAACCCACCCGTAAGGTTCAGATATGGGCTCTAATCTTGACTTTTTACATAGTAGCTGTTTGTTGCTTAACAAATTATAACCCCTCTGAGACTCAGTTCCCCCATAACAGTAATTATAGTGGGAATTGCAATAATAAACACTTCAGAATATTGATAAGAGTATAAGATTCATGTAAAACACTTATAGTTATTCAATGAATCCTTCCACAGTATTATCATCATCATTGTGAAAATTGAAAATATCAAATACAGAATGCCTAAAGCAGTGTTTGGAAACTAAGTGGATGGAAAAGAAGTGTTTATCAGTTATTAATATAACTGAAACAAGTTTATTGATGCTTAAAAATCTGCATTTGAAGCAACTCAAATGGAGTACTTATTTCTTAACATATACTAGAAAATTTGTAGTGCTCGTTACCCTTAATGGTAGGTATAGTTAGAAAGATCAATTCATTTTATTTAGATTTAGATGAATTCTGGGATGGTAGTTATTCAGGAAAGCTAAACATTATTATGGGAAAATTTGTAGCCCTTCACATCATGAAGGATAGTTGTCACTTTCTTTAATATATATTTGTATACTGAAAAGAAGAAGAGTACTGGACTAGGCAGCTTAAAATTCTTAATAAGAAAGAAGAGAGGGGCAGTTTGAGGATTATTCAACTGGATCCTAAAAGAGCTTCCTGTATTACCATTTAGGACTGCCAAAACCACATTCCAAATAAATCTGTGATCCACTGGGACGTACACAGGTAGTGTTTTGATTTCAAAGCTAATTGGTAATTTTCCTTCCATGTTACAAAGAGATTAGAAGTCATGAGTTTGCAAGGTGGCTCACAGAATCCCAGGGACACAGATGTGTGCTGCTTGCTTTTCTATTTATTTTGTTTTGGATGTTTTTTATTTTTTTTATTTGTCAAGGGGAATTAAGAAAAAAAAAAAAAAAAAAAAAAGCAATGGTTTGGTCCAAACACAGATTTCTTAAATGTAAGGAAAACTCTGAAAATACTTTGTTAAATAAATTACATCATTCAATATGAAACAAAAAATTCAGATTAGATAAAAACTCAATGTGGCATCAATAGATAGCTACGTAATCAACAATGTTGTGTATTTTGTAAATTTGCCACTCATCGTATATGGTTAGCAAACATTTCCATTTCTGTAAACATTGAGGCTAACTTTCAGGGTATGCTTAATTTTTCCCAGCCTTTAATATCCATTTGGATGCATCTGAGGATAGATAGTTAACACAGTATGCTGTTATGTTCCTATGAAGGATCAATGAATAAAACAGATATTTTAGATATTTATAATGAGCATATCATTTGTGGATCATCTATATCATCTCTTTTTATCACCACCTTCATTGAGATTTAATCATGGCAAAGCATTTGCTTTCAGTCTTTGCATTTTCTGAAAACATTTTAGATGCAACAAAATAAGAGAGAAGAATGAAAAGCGGAAACTATACATAAGAGTTGTTGACCACAGAGACTTTAATTTTTTAGACACCAGGATAAATTCATAAACCATACAGTCTACTACATGAAAATGAAAAAGTTTTTACTGCTTAGAAGTGAAATCAGAAGTGCAAACATAATGAAATATATCTTATATAATGTTAAAATTATTCAATTTAAGGCGTTTTGGTGTTTTCTGAGGTTGTGTCTTTTTTATCCTTTGAAAGTTAAAATATCCTTTATTTTGTAAAGTAATAGTGATAGCTAATAGGTTCCTTTAAAATTCTTTCTCTGTGAAATCTAAAGCCTAGATATTGGCATAGAGAATCAAAGCTGATAAGGAATTTTCCTCTCACATTTCAATATTATATGATTTATTTATTTGAAACTTCAGTAATATAGAATAGTGTATATATCAATACCTGCACCCTAATTAAGTGAGGAAAATATGCACACAAATAAAGTGAGTTAAAAGAACAGTTAGGTTTGTGCAAACTCTGAATTAAATATAATTCTTAACTCAATAGAGTTTTACTACTTTCCAGTACATTAAAAATCCTGAAACTTATGACTAGCAAACTGTTATCAAGTAGAGGAGCTATGGATCTAACTTCTATGAATAAATGACCCATTCATAATTAGCATATCAATTATTCATATGGAAATGAATGTCCCTGCAACCCCCTACAGACTTCTTTTCAATTATTAAATTTACATTCAAAATAATAATGCTTAGGGTACAGAGTATTCTGGTTAATTGAAATTTCTAATGAATTGGGAAAAATTCTAATTTTTAAAATTTATGCTGATGTTGAAAATGTTTCAGTTGAGTTCATTTATCTTACTATATGTGTAAAATTTTGTTTTGCTACTTGAATCTATAATCTCTGGGTTATTACTACAGAATTCACTAAGATCCAAAAATGAAGGAGATATGATGTAGGAAAATGTGCTGAAGGACAACTGAGTTTAAAACACATTCTTTTGGAAGGCATTTCATTCCATTTTAAGTAATTTCTTGATATCAGCTGGATTTGGTCTGATATGCTTCTTTCTCCTAAAAGCATAGCATAGCCACATATGCTGGTGAAGGTGCTGGTTAATTGACCTGGGGGATTGTACCGCATGGTCTTATTACACATTCTGAAGCTCAGAAAAAAATATCTGACTTACTAGTGATATGGTTTGGCTGTGTCTCCAATCAAATTTTATCTTGACTTCCCATGTGTTGTGGGAGGGACCCAGTGGGAGGTAATTGAATCATGGAGGCAGGTCTTTCCCATGCTGTTCTCATGATAGTTTAAAAGTCTCATAAGGTCTGATGGTTTTTAAAAAATGAAGTTTCCCTGCACAAGCTCTCTCTTTGCCTGCTGCCACCCATGTAAGACGTGACTTGCTCCTCTTTGCCTTCCACCATGATTGTGAGGTCTCCTCAGCCACATGGAAATGTAGGTCCATTAAACTCCTTTTCCTGTATAAATTACCTAGTATCAGGTATGTCTTTATCAGCAGCATGAAAACAGACTAATACAGTAAATTGGTACCAATAAGTGAGGCGCTTCTGAAAATATACCCAAAAATGTGGAAGCAACTTTGGAACTGGGTAACAGGAAAAGGTTGAAAGAGTTTGGCGGACTCAGGAGATGACAGAAAAATGTGGGAAAGTTGGAAACTCCCTGTAGACTTGTTGAATGGCTTTGCCCAAAATAGTGATAGCAACATGGGCAATAAAGTCTGGGCTGAGGTGGTCTCAGATGGAAATGAGGAACTTGGGAACTGAAGCAGAGGTTATTCTTGTTGTGTTTTAGCAAAAAGATGGGCAGGATTTTGTCCCTGTCCTAGAGAACTGTGGAACTTTGAACTCGAGGGAAATGATTTGGGTATCTGGCGGAAGAAATTTCTAAGCAGCAAAGCATTCAAGAGGTGATTTGGGTGCTGTTAAAAGCATTAAGTTTTAAAAGGGAAACGGAACATAAAAGTTCAACAATTTTGCAGCCTGACAATGTGATAGAATAAAAAATCTCATTTTCTGAGGAAAAATTCAAGCCTGCTGCAGAAATTTGCATAAGAAATTAGGAGCCAAACGTTAATCACCAAGACAATGGGGAAAATGTCTCCAGGGCATGTCAGAGGTCTTCACAGCAGTCCCTCCCATCACAGGCCCAGAGGCCTAAGAGGAAAAAAATTGTTTCCTGGGCTGGGTCCAGGGTACCTCTGCTGTGTGCAACTTAGGGACTTGGTGCCCTGCATCCCAGCCCACCCAGCCATGACTAAAAAGGGTCAAGGTGCAGCTCGGGCTGTGGCTTCAGAGGGTGGAAGCCCCAAGCCTTGGCAGCTTCCACCTGGTGTTGAGTCTGTGGGTGCACAGAAGTCAAGAACTGAGGTTTGAAAACCTCCACCTACATGTCAGGGGATGTATGGAAACATCTGGATACCCAGGCAAATGTTTGCTGTGAGGGAGGGGCTCTCATGGAGAACCTCTGCATGGGCAGTGCAGAAGAAAAATGCAAGGTGGGAGCCCCTACACTGAGTCCCTACTGCAGCACCTCCTTGTGGAGCTGCGAGAAGAGAGCCACCATCTTCCAGACCACAGAATGATAGATCTGCCGACAGCTTGCACTGTGTGCCTGGAAAAGCCACAGACACTCAATGCCAGCCTGTGAAAGCAACTTGGAGAGAGACTGTACACTGAAAAACCACAATGGCAGAACTGCCCAAGACCATGGGAGCTTACCTCTTTCATCAGCATGACCAGAATGTGAGACATGGAGTCAAAGGAGATCATTTTGTATCTTTAAGATTTGACTGCCCCAGTGGACTTTGGACTTTCGTGGGGCCTGTAGCCCCTTTGTTTTAGCAAAGTAAATATTTCTCCCATGTGGGATGGATATATTTACTCAATACCTGTACTCCCATTGTATCTAGGAAGTAAATATCTTGCTTTTGATTTCACAGGCTCATAGGCGAAAGGGACTAGACTTGTCTCAGATGAGATATTGTACTGTGGACTTTTGAGTTAATTCTGAAATGAGTTATGACTTTGGGGGATGGTTGGGAAAGTGTGATTGATTTTGAAATGTGATGACAATAGGTTTGGGAGGGGCCAGAGGTGCAATGATACGGTTTGGCTATGTTCTTACCCAAATCTCATCTTGAATTCCCATGCGTTGTGGGAGGATGCTGGTGGGAGGTAATTGAATCATAGGGTTGGGTCTTTCTTGTGCTGTTCTTCTGATAGTGAATAAGCCTCATGAGATCTGATGATTTAAAAAATGGGAGTTTTCCTGCACAAGCTCTCTCTTTGCCTACTGCTGTCCATATAAGACATGACTTTCTCCTCCTTGCCTTCTGCTATGATTGTGAGGCCTCCTCAGCCACATGAAACTGTAAGTCCATTAAACCCTTTTTCCTGTATAAATTACCCAGTCTCGAGTATGTCTTTATCAGCAGCATGAAAATGGACTAATACAACTAATTAATTTTAGTTTTTAAAATATTTAAAAATTAGAAGAGTACAATCCCATTTACATGTCACAGTTGATGAATACTACTTCAAACATTTTTTGTTATAAAAACAGTAGAATATTACAGATCAAGTTGAGGGTTCCTAAGAGTTCTCTTTGTACTGCCTCTCCTTGACAACCAATGTAATGACTAGGTGTATATTATTTTAAAATATATACATAAAATAAATATATTTGGATATATATGGACACTTATAGTATATGCTTTTCTTCCTTGGGACACTTACTGGAAATTAACATAAATTATATCACTAAATCATATTTTTAACTAAATATTGTTTTCAATATTTGTCAATATATATACAGAAAAATCTAGCTTTACTCAATATTACAATTAACTTTTAAGTTTAAATATACATAGAAAATATGCATAAAATATGTTTGCATGTTCACTTTTGCACAATATACAATTGTTTGAATATAAAATAATTTAATTATTTGCTCCTTCAAGTATAAATATTTATATTGTTTCTTGGTTTTTGCTTCTACACTGTTATAACAAACTTGCTCATCTATGTCTTCTGGAGTACATGTACATATTTTCCAAGAGTTTATACCTAGCAGAATTGCTGAGTTATGAAGCATCTTTAGGATGCATTCTGTGAACATTTTGTGTGCTCTGCCTTGTGGACATGTTCCCACAAAGGAGTTTCATATTTTGCCTGTTAAGTTTACCTTCAAATTTTTCTTGTTAATAATCAGAATTTTTAAAAATAAATTTTATTGTTGAAATACAAAACACAATCAGAAAAAAATGTAAAATATGAAGTGTACAGTTCAGTGAGTTATAATAGAATCACATAGAGGCATCCACTAATCAAGTCAAAATAAAAAACATTACTGATACCTAACAACTTACCTTCCCTCTCCTCTCTAAACAAAACAAAGCAAAACAAGACAAAACAAAAAATATCCTGAGTTACAATATTATAATTTTGTATAATTTTATATAAATGAAATACTTATGTATGCATTTTATGTTTAGCTTGTTTGTTCAGCATTATGGCTATAGCATTTACCCATGTGGTTGCATATAGCAGTTCATGTATTTTCACTGTTGTATTTTACTGTGTGAATATGGCATAATTTATTTTTAAGTTAAAGAATAGTTGGATTGTTACACACATGAACACACACACACACACACACAAACACAATTTTGGATATTTAGTTTGGAATGGAATTTTGGGTCCCTGGTTCTGTGTATGTTAAATTTTAGTTAATATTACCAAACAATTTTATATAGTGGTTTTAAGAATTCACTTTTCTAAAAATACAAAATTAGCCGGGTGTTGGTGGCGCATGCCTGTAATCCCAGCTGCTTGGGAGGCTGAGGCAGGAAAATTGCTTGAACCCGGGACGTGGAGGTTGTGGTGCACTCCAGCCTGGGCAGCAAGAGTGAAACTCCGTCTCTGTCTCAAAAACTGGACTTGTTATTTTGATCATGTACAAAACACAGGTAAGCCTGATGCTCTGGGCACATGGGATGCTGTTAACAGTTGGAAGAGGGGAGAAACATTTCTTGAGGTGCTAATTGAAGTGCTTGAAATACTTTATGTTATTTAATCCTCATAACCACACTGAAGCATCGTTGTCCTAGTTAAGACTCTTTAGCTAAGACTCTTCAGTTGCAAAAACAGAAATCCATTTCAGACAGCTTTAAGTCAAACAACAACAACAGAAAGCATTTGTTATACGGGCGTAAGGTTATTTCACAGAACCCAAGAGTAAGAATGCAGCTGTGTCTTCAAGGCTGAACCAAACCAAGTGCTCCTTGAGGCTCTAAATATATTTTTCATCTGCTAGATAAACCATATTTCTATATGTTAAACTAAATATTTCAAAAGAAGTCGCCAATAATAGGTGCCTTGGGGGCTTCCGTGAGGGTTCAGGATTCGACATTCCCGCAATAGAGACGGGGTTTCTCCATGTTGGTCAGGGTGGTCTGGAACTCCCAACCTCAGATGATCCGCCCCCTCGGCCTCCCAAAGTGCTGGAATTACAGGCGTGAGCCATCGTGCCCAGCCAGTTTTCTTTTTTGCAAGTTTTTCCTCATTCCAGCCTTCATCTTTCGGGTGTTATGATTTATGTTTGCTGTTTTTTTTTTTTTTTTTTTTTGCTATGTTTTGAAGTTTTGTTTGTTCCTGAAAGGATTGAGTTGGTCATATTCCTCAGTTCATGGCACACTATCATCGGACCCTGACAGTAAGGCCCTCTTGATTTATTTTTTTATTTATACCCTTCAAATCCCACTTTCTCCTATAATACGCATTTTCTAATGTGCTTAATGTGCATATTTCCATTTATGTGTTTTCTAAACATAGTTATTATTTCATGGGCATGCATTATTAAATGTACTCCAAAGCTACTCAGATATTTGTCTCATTACATGTATTTGTTTAACCTAAGCACTGTTTTTTAGCTCCATCCACATTGCCAGATGTTAATATTTAATCTGCTACTTCACATTGATGCCTAATAGTCCGAGGTATGCATCTGTCCACTCTTCCATTGATGAGCTCCCATGCTGCTTCCAACTCCATGCTACTACAAATAACCTTGCACTGAACATCCTTGTATTGGTCCCCTTGTGAACTCGTAAATAATTTGCTTTATGTTACTCAGGGGAGGAATTGCTGCTGGGCTACTGGGTATGAATCTGTTTAATGTGTCCGAGTAATGCCATATTGCTTTCCAAAAGTGGTGGAACCAATCTTGCAGCAGTGCAAGATTCTGTATTTCCACATCTGACAACACTTGCAATTTTTCTTTTTCTTTCTTTTCTTTTTTTCTTTCTCCCCCCCCCCCTTTTTTTTTTTTTTGAGACAGAGTCTCACTCTGCTGTCCAGGCTGGGGTGCAGTGGTGTAATTATGGCTCACTGCAGCCTCCCAGCCTCAACCGATCCTCCTGCTTCAGCCTCCTGAGTAGCTGGGACTATAGGCGCATACCACCATGCTCAGCTAATTTTTTAAATTTTTTTGTAGAAGTGGGATCCCACTGTGTTGCCCAGGCTGGTCTCAAACTCCTGGGGTCAAGAAGTTCTCCCGCATTGGCCTCCCAAAATACTGGGACTACAGGCAAGAGCCACTGCACCCAGCCAACACTTGCTATCTTCTAGATTTCTAATCCCTGGTTTGATAGGAATAAAGTGATATCTCATTATTTGTTTAGTTTGCATTTGATTACTAATATAAATTTCCACATATTTATTAGCTTTCTCCTCTGCAATTAACTGCCTGTTCATATTCTTTGCTCCTTTTTTTAAAAAATTGGGTTGCTTTTTCCTGTTCATTTGCAGGAGTTCCTTATATATTTTAGAGTGGTATTACACCCTTGTCAGTTTTAGACAAAGCAAATGTATTCTCCATCCTGCCATCTGCCTGTTAACTTGGTTAATAATGCCCTTTATGGAACAGAAATCCTTGATTTTTTCATAATAAAACTCCCCAGCTTTTGCTTTAAAAAAAAAAAAAAAGAATTCACTTTTCCTCCTCTCACAAGCAGTATATGACAGAGGAAGCAACCCCAACTTTAGAGTATTATTGCCTGTTTTAAATTTTAGCCATTTTGATGTACATGTAGTCTGGTGTACATGTAATTGTGATTTTAATTTGCATATTCCTGATAAGTAGTAATGTCCATCACATTTTCCTATGCTGATTGATTGGTCATTTGAATATTTTCCTTTCTGAAATGACTGTTCAAGTATTTTGTCCATTTTATTTTATTATCTCTCTTTTCTTATTGACTTATAGCAGTTTTTTTCCAATATATATGCTAGATTGACTCCTGCTTTTGAACACACATAAAAATTAATTCCAAGTGGATTGTTATTCTAAATGTAATAGATGAAACATTACATAAGGTAGCATATAAAAATATTTTCATGAACTGGGAATAGGCAACATTCTCTTTCATGAACTGGGAGCAGCCATGATTCTCTTCCTTTATCATTACCATAATGGAAAAAAATGACAATTAGATTATATTAAATAAGAACTTTTCATGTAAAAACACCACCAAAGAAAATTCAAGCCACAGAGTGGAAGAAAATATTTGCAACACATGAAATCAAGAATCAAATTTGTAAATGCATGTTTTGGTTTGAATCCCATGTCTTATGGGTCCTGTGACATCAGATCCTACAACCAAGCACATGTGGGGTTTTGATTTCTGGAAAGAAGATAATTATTTTGCCACCTGAAGCCTAGCTCCAGTTCTTTGTAGAAATGGGGCTGGTAGCCTAAGTATCCTCTGTCAAGAGAGTGACAGATCCTCAGGACCCCAAGCATTATGGTGTATACCTGATTCACATCTGAAATTTAGCTTTGGATTTTGTTACTTTTCTCATTTATTTCCTTTGTCATCTCTGGCATCACAATATTTCATTTTCTTTATGTCAAATTCAGTTATATATCCCAAAATTATTTTGTTTTCTTTTATCAAACACTTCCAAGTGTTTTGAGTGGGAGGTGGGCAGGATCAGAGTGTGTCCTGCTGTGTCAGCTCAGTCTACCCTATTGACTAAGAGCAAATCAATGAGTTTTCACAAATTAAATTCTCCTTTCTAATGCAGTGGCACAGGTAGCACTTGGCTTTATTGACACACTGCTAAAGAGGACACAACTTCCTGAAGAAAAAGAGAAGCCAATGAGGCGATTTTGTGAGTTGAATAAATCATGATGGCTTTTCTGTACCAATTGACGGAGTGGGTGAGCAGGAGGCAAGTTGTCAAATACCTGTGTGTATAGTATATAACAGCTTTAGAACATTGTTTTTCATAAGTGAATTTTCTCCAAAACTTGAATGAACTTATTTAAACACTTTTAAATATTTCCTTTTGTAAATGTAGTTGTATGACCTTTTCAACCATTTAAAACGCAATTTCCTAGGCATGATGTAATCTTCATTGCAAACAGCGAAGATTTTGCTTGTAACATAAATCATGACCTCAGAGGCTGTGACGGTGGGCAGAACCATTTTCCCCTAAACTAAATAGCTCATGATAGCTGAGTGTCTTGAATTAGTACATCATGGACAACTCAAATAGTGTTGATACCACTTATTTTGCTGTCAGACAACTCTGTCTATTTTTTCCAATGTGCCTGCCTCTAGCTTCAGCTTATTCATTCTAAATGTGGTGGGCTAAGAAGGAAGATACATAGATATTTGATATTTGGGTGTAGACCAAGATGGTAAATTTGTTGCAAGACACTTTAATATGAATTCATTGCCTGGTGTTTATTATACAAACTTTGGAATCCTTTATTGTTTTTCTATTTAAAAGTTAAATTTGCCTTTCAAACTCAAATCTCATCTTTTTTCCAGTTAGACAAATTTGTCACATAATCTCTAAATACTTTGCGTACATATTTATATGCATACACATATGAACAAGCTACTGAACCCTAAGTTACAAATGATGTTATAACTCCACTAAACCTACACTATGTGTTTTACAATTATACATTATGAAGGATTTTTTTTTTTTACTTAAGTGCATATAAGAGTTTTTCGAGTCTCCAACTCCCAGCGCAAGCGACACAGAAGACCGGTGATTTCTGCATTTTCAACTGAGGTACTGGGGTCATCTCACTAGGGAGTGCCGGACAATTGGTGCTGGTCAGCTGCTGCAGCCCGACCAGCGAGAGCTGAAGCAGGGCGAGGCATCACCTCACCTGGGAAGCGCAAGGGGGAAGGGAATCCCTTTTCCCAGCCAGGGGAACTGAGAAACACCACACCTGGAAAATCGGGTAACTCCCACCCCAATACTGTGCTTTAAGCAAACGGGCACACCAGGTGATTATACTCACACCTGGCCGGGGTGGTCCCACGGCCACGGAGCCTCCCTCATTGCTAGCACAGCAGTCTGCGATCTAACCGCAAGGCAGCAGCGAGGCTGGGGGAGGGGCGCCCGCCATTGCTGAGGCTTAAGTAGGTAAACAAAGCCGCTGGGAAGCTCGAACTGGGTGGAGCTCACAGCAGCTCAAGGAAACCTGCCTGTCTCTGTAGACTCCACCTCTGGGGACAGGGCACAGCTAAACAACAACAACAACAAAAGCAGCAGAAACCTGTGCAGATGCAAACGACTCTGTCTGACAGCTTTGAAGAGAGCAGTGGATCTCCCAACGCGGAGGTTGAGATCTAAGAAGGGACAGACTGCCTGCTCAAGTGGGTCCCTGACCCCTGAGTAGCCTAACTGGGAGACATCCCCCACTAGGGGCAGTCTGACACCCCACACCTCACAGGGTGGAGTACACCCCTGAGAGGAAGCTTCCAAAGAAAGAATCAGACAGGTACACTCGCTGGTCAGCAATATTCTATCTTCTGCAACCTCTGCTGCTGATACCCAGGCAAACAGGGTCTGGAGTGGACCTCAAGCAATCTCCAACAGACCTACAGCTGAAAGTCCTGACTATTAGAAGGAAAACTATCAAACAGGAAGAACACCTATACCAAAACCCCATCAGTACGTCACCATCATCAAAGACCAGAGGCAGATAAAACCACAAAGATGGGGAAAAAGCAGGGCAGAAAAGCTGGAAATTCAAAAAATAAGAGTGCATCTTCCCCTGCAAAGGAGTGCAGCTCATTGCCAGCAATGGATCAAAGCTGGTCAGAGAATGACTTTGACGAGATGAGAGAAGAAGGCTTCAGTCCATCAAACTTCTCAGAGCTAAAGGAGGAATTATGTACCCAGCACAAAGAAACTAAAAATCTTGAAAAAAGAGTGGAAGAATTGATAGCTAGAATAATTAATGCAGAGAAAGTCATAAACGAAATGACAGAGATGAAAACCATGACACGAGAAATACGTGACAAATCCACAAGCTTCAGTAACCGACTCGATCAACTGGAAGAAAGAGTATCAGCGATTGAGGATCAAATGAATGAAATGAAGCGAGAAGAGAAACCAAAAGAAAAAAGAAGAAAAAGAAATGAACAAAGCCTGCAAGAAGTATGGGATTATGTAAAAAGACCAAATCTACGTCTGATTGGGGTGCCTGAAAGTGAGGGGGAAAATGGAACCAAGTTGGAAAACACTCTTCAGGATATCATCCAGGAGAACTTCCCCAACCTAGTAGGGCAGGCCAACATTCAAATTCAGGAAATACAGAGAACACCACAAAGATACTCCTCCAGAAGAGCAACTCCAAGACACATAATTGCCAGATTCACCAAAGTTGAAATGAAGGAAAAAATCTTAAGGGCAGCCAGAGAGAAAGGTCGGGTTACCCACAAAGGGAAGCCCATCAGACTAACAGCAGACCTCTCGGCAGAAACTCTACAAGCCAGAAGGGAGTGGGGGCCAATATTCAACATTCTTAAAGAAAAGAATTTTAAACCCAGAATTTCATATCCAGCCAAACTAAGTTTCATCAGTGAAGGAGAAATAAAATCCTTTACAGATAAGCAAATGCTTAGAGATTTTGTCACCACCAGGCCTGCCTTACAAGAGACCCTGAAGGAAGCCCTAAACATGGAAAGGAACAACCGGTACCAGCCATTGCAAAAACATGCCAAAATGTAAAGACCATCGAGGCTAGGAAGAAACTGCATCAACTAACGAGCAAAATCACCAGTTAATATCATAATGGCAGGATCAAGTTCACACATAACAATATTAACCTTAAATGTCAATGGACTAAATGCTCCAATTAAAAGACACAGACTGGCAAACTTGATAAAGAGTCAAGACCCATCAGTCTGCTGTATTCAGGAGACCCATCTCACATGCAGAGACATACATAGGCTCAAAATAAAGGGATGGAGGAAGATCTACCAAGCAAATGGAGAACAAAAAAAAGCAGGTGTTGCAATCCTAGTCTCTGATAAAATAGACTTTAAACCATCAAAGATCAAAAGAGACAAAGAAGGCCATTACATAATGATAAAGGGATCAATTCAACAGGAAGAGCTAACTATCCTAAATATATATGCACCCAATACAGGAGCACTCAGATTCATAAAGCAAGTCCTTAGAAACTTACAAAGAGACTTAGACTCCCATACAATAATAATGGGAGAGTTCAACACTCCACTGTCAACATTAGACAGATCAACGAGACAGAAAGTTAACAAGGATATCCAGGAATTGAACTCATCTCTGCACCAAGCGGACCTAATAGACATCTATAGAACTCTCCACCCCAAATCAACAGAACATACATTCTTCTCAGCACCACATCGCACTTATTCCAAAATTGACCACATAATTGGAAGTAAAGCACTCCTTAGCAAATGTAAAAGAACAGAAATTATAACAAACTGTCTCTCAGACCACAGTGCAATCAAACTAGAACTCAGGAATAAGAAACTCAATCAAAACCTCTCAACTACATGGAAACTGAACAACCTGCTCCTGAATGACTACTGGGTACATAATGAAATGAAGGCAGAAATAAAGATGTTCTTTGAAACCAATGAGAACAAAGATACAACATACCAGAATCTCTGGGACACATTTAAAGCAGTGTGTAGAGGGAAATATATAGCACTAAATGCCCGCAAGAGAAAGCTGGAAAGATCTAAAATTGACACTCTAACATCACAATTAAAAGAACTGGAGAAGCAAGAGCAAACACATTCAAAAGCTAGCAGAAGGCAAGAAATAACTAAGATCAGAGCAGAACTGAAGGAGATAGAGACAAAAAATCCCTCCAAAAAATCAATTAATCCAGGAGTTGGATTTTTGAAAAAATCAACAAAATTGCAGACCGCTAGCAAGACTAATAAAGAAGAAAAGAGAGAAGAATCAAATAGACGCAATAAAAAATGATAAAGGGGATATCACCACCGACCCCACAGAAATACAAACTACCATCAGAGAATACTGTAAACACCTCTACGCAAATCAACTAGAAAATCTAGAAGAAATGGATAATTTCCTGGACACTTACACTCTTCCAAGACTAAACCAGGAAGAAGTTGAATCCCTGAATAGACCAATAGCAGGCTCTGAAATTGAGGCAACAATTAATAGCCTACCCACCAAAAAAAGTCCAGGACCAGATGGATTCACAGCTGAATTCTACCAGAGGTACAAGGAGGAGCTGGTACCATTCCTTCTGAAACTATTCCAATCAATAGAAATAGAGGGAATCCTCCCTAACTCATTTTATGAGGCCAACATCATCCTGATACCAAAGCCTGGCAGAGACACAACAAAAAAAAGAGAATTTTACACCAATATCCCTGATGAGCATCGATGCAAAAATCCTCAATAAAATACTGGCAAACCGGATTCAGCAGCACATCAAAAAGCTTATCCACCATGATCAAGTGGGCTTCATCCCTGGGATGCAAGGCTGGTTCAACATTTGCAAATCAATAAACGGAATCCAGCATATAAACAGAACCAAAGACAAGAACCACATGATTATCTCAATGGATGCAGAAAAGGCTTTTGACAAAATTCCACAGCCCTTCATGCTAAAAACGCTCAATAAATTCGGTATTGATGGAACGTACCTCAAAATAATAAGAGCTATTTATGACAAACCCACAGCCAATATCATACTGAATGGGCAAAAACTGGAAAAATTCCATTTAAAACTGGCATAAGACAGGGATGCCCTCTGTCACCACTCCTATTCAACATAGTGTTGGAAGTTCTGGCTAGGGCAATCAGGCAAGAGAAAGAAATCAAGGGTATTCAGTTAGGAAAAGAAGAAGTCAAATTGTCCCTGTTTGCAGATGACATGATTGTATGTTTAGAAAACCCCATTGTCAGCCGGGCGCGGTGGCTCAAGCCTGTAATCCCAGCACTTTGGGAGGCCGAGACGGGCGGATCACGAGGTCAGGAGATCGAGACCATCCTGGCTAACATGGTGAAACCCCATCTCTACTAAAAAATACAAAAACTAGCCAGGCGAGGTGGCGGGCGCCTGTAGTCCCAGCTACTCGGGAGGCTGAGGCAGGAGAATGGCATAAACCTGGGAGGCAGAGCTTGCAGTGAGCTGAGATCCGGCCACTGCACTCCAGCCTGGGCGACAGAGCGAGACTCCGTCTCGAAAAAAAAAAAAAAAAAAAAAAAAAAAAAAAGAAAACCCCATTGTCTCAGCCCAAAATCTCCTTAAACTGATAAGCAACTTCAGCAAAGTCTCAGGATACAAAATTAATGTGCAAAAATCACAAGCATTCTTATACACCAGTAACAGACAAGCAGAGAGCCAAATCAGGAATGAACTTCCATTCACAATTGCTTCAAAGAGAATAAAATACCTAGGAATCCAGCTTACAAGGGATGTAAAGGACCTCTTCAAGGAGAACTACAAACCACTGCTCAGTGAAATCAAAGAGGACACAAACAAATGGAAGAACATACCATGCTCATGGATAGGAAGAATCAATATCATGAAAATGGCCATACTGCCCAAGGTTATTTATAGATTCAATGCGATCCCCATCAAGCTACCAATGAGTTTCTTCACAGAATTGGAAAAAACTGCTTTAAAGTTCATATGGACCCAAAAAAGAGCCCGCATTGCCAAGACAATCCTAAGTCAAAAGAACAAAGCTGGAGGCATCATGCTACCTGACTTCAAACTATACTACAAGGCTACAGTAACCAAAACAGCATGGTACTGGTACCAAAACAGAGATATAGACCAATGGAACAGAACTGAGTCCTCTGAAATAATACCACACATCTACAGCCATCTGATCTTTGACAAACCTAAGAGAAACAAGAAATGGGGAAAGGATTCCCTATTTAATAAATGGTGCTGGGAAAATTGGCTAGCCATAAGTAGAAAGCTGAAATTGGATCCTTTCCTTACTCCTTATACGAAAATTAATTGAAGATGGATTAGAGACTTAAATGTTAGACCTAATAGCATAAAAACTCTAGAAGAAAACCTAGGTCGTACCATTCAGGACATAGGCATGGGCAAGGACTTCATGTCAAAAACACCAAAAGCAACGGCAGCAAAAGCCAAAATTGACAAATGGGATCTAATTAAACTAAAGAGCTTCTGCACAGCAAAAGAAACTACCAGCAGAGTGAACAGGCAACCTACAGAATGGGAGAAAATTTTTGCAATCTACTCATCTGACAAAAGGCTAATATCCAGAACCTACAAAGAACTCAAACAAATTTACAAGAAAAAAACAACCCCATCAAAAAGTGGGCAAAGGATATGAACAGACATTTCTCAAAAGAGGACATTCATACAGCCAACAGACACATGAAAAAATGCTCATCATCACTTGCCATCAGAGAAATGCAAATCAAAACCACAATGAGATACCATCTCACACCAGTTAGAATGGCAACCAGTAAAAAATCAGGAAAGAACAGGTGCTGGAGAGGATGTGGAGAAATAGGAACACTTTTACACTGTTGGTGGGATTGTAAACTAGTTCAACCATTATGGGAAACAGTATGGCAATTCCTCAAGGATCTAGAACTAGATGTACCATATGACCCAGCCATCCCACTACTGGGTATATACCCAAAGGATTATAAATTATTCTACTACAAAGACACATGCACACGTATGTTTATTGCGGCACTATTCACAATAGCAAAGACTTGGAATCAACCCAAATGTCCATCAGTGACAGACTGGATTAAGAAAATGTGGGACATATATACCATGGAATATTATGCAGCCATAAAAAAGGATGAGTTCGCGTCCTTTGTAGGGACATGGATGCAGCTGGAAACCATCATTCTTAGCAAACTATCACAAGAACAGAAAACCAAACACCGCATGTTCTCACTCATAGGTGGGAACTGAACAATGAGATCACTTGGACTCGGGAAGGGGAACATCACACACTGGGGCCTATCATGGGGAGGGGGGAGGGGGAGGGATTGCATTGGGAGTTATAACTGATATAAATGACGAATTGATGGGTGCTGACGAGTTGATGGGTGCAGCACACCAACATGGCACAAATATACATATGTAACAAACCTGCACGTTATGCACATGTACCCTAGAACTTAAAGCATAAAAATATATATATATATATGTATCTGCATTTCTCTGTTTATTTCATTTCTATTATTTATAATACCAAAGATAAAAAATAAACCTAAGCATCTATCAAAGGAAAAAAAAAAAAAGAGTTTTTCAAGTTCATACTCCTTTCCTTTTTTTTTTTTTTCATGAGATCATAAAGGCTGACCATAATGTTTATTTACATAAAATGTTTTTGGTTCCATCTTCTTCCCTGCTATATAAGGCCATGGCCTCATTATCCTACTATTTCTTTTGCTTTTAATTTTCAAACTATGAAACTCCACTTTAAAATCAATTTTTTTCCAAGCCCAAGGACTTTCTTCTAAGAGGGTTTCAATACCAAAGTAAGAATAAATAAATCTAGGGTATATAAAATTTAATTAACATCTAAGTTTTTTTTCTTTAGACTTTGTAGATAAATACTGCTTCTCAATCTGAATAAAATTGCATGAAGACTTGGAAAATGCATACTTAAAGGAAGGCAAGTTTGAAAATCTGGTTTGGGGATTTATGGTGGATATTTTTGCTTAACACTATGTCATACAACAGTAATAAAAAATAAAAAGGTGCTGTTTCAATAAAATTAAGCTACATTTCTCTGATTATTATTGAATAAAGGTTGCAAAAAATAGAAGTTTGTAGGGGAAGCATTTGTTGATCTTTTTTGTTTTTGTTTTTATTTCTTTGAAATAGGGTCTCTATCACCCAGGCTAGAATGCAGTGGCACAATCATAGCCTCAAACTCCTGAGCTTCAGACATCATCCCTGCTTAGCCTCATGAATAGCTGGAACTACGGGTGAGCATCACCATGCCCAGCTAAATTTTAACTTTACTTTTTTAGAGACAGGGTCTCCCTATGTTGCTTATACCGGCCTTGAACTCTTGGCCTCAAGCAATCTTCATGCCTTGGCTCTCAAAGTGCTGAGATTACAAACATGAGCAATCGCAATTGGCTTAGTTTACCTTTCACTATAGTAAAGAGTCTGTTACCCAGATGTAGTAATGAAAGGCTGTCAAAATTTACTTGTTACAAAGTTTGACTTATAATCACTTAGCTCAGAGTTATTTATCTAATAGTATACCAGCTAATTAATTCAAAGTGTTTATTTCTGCACCTTGTTCCTTTTTAAAATATTAAGTCTGATAGAAATATCACCTAAGCTTTGGTTTCTTTTGATTTTGACATTGAATTGCGGAGGTGGGGGTTAGGGAGAGAACCATTTGATTGAATATTTTATTTCTCTTTTGTTCTTTTCTATTCTAATTTCAGTAACAGAACATGTAGAGGAATAACTTCTGATGCAAAGTGATAACAATATAGATTTGACAATTTAATGTAGAAATTGGTGATCCTTGAGCTTTGCAGAAAAATATCTTCTTTTTAATGGATTATTTTGGACTTACATTTGAGATCAGATTTAGATAAGAGGCAATTGGTCATGTTAGAATTGAGAGCAGACCATTAAATTCTTTTGAAAAGTTTCATCTACAAATATATACAGATCTCCTTTGATGAAGACAAAGAAATAAGAAATAAGATAAAGATTAATAATTATGGTGACTATTATTTACTGAGTACTTGAATTGTGCCCAATGTGTCATATTCATTTTATATCCTATTTTTACACATGAGACGGCTGTGACACAGAACACTAAGGTAGCTTGTCGAAGATCACACAGATAAAAGTAGAAAAACTAAATTCGAATAATTAAGTGCATTAGTCCATTCTCACATTGCTATAAAGAACTATCTGAGACTGGGTGATTTACAAAGAAAAGAGGATTAACTGACTCACAGTTCCACAGGCTGTACAGTAAGCATGGTTTGGGAGGCCTCGGGAAACTTACAATCATGGCAGAAGGTGAAGAGGAAGGAGGCACATCCTACATGGCAAAAACAAGAGGAAGAGAGAGTAGTAGGAGGTGCTCCACACCTTTAAACAACCAGATCTCATGAGAATTCACTCATTATCATGGGAATAGCAAAGGAGAAATCCACCCCCATGATCCAGTCACCTCCCAGCAGGACCCTCCTACAACACTGGGGCTCACAATTCCACATGAGATTTGGGCAAGGACACAAATTCAAAGGATATCATTAAGCATGACTCCAAAGGCTTTTCTCTTAAATACTGCTCTATAGTGCATTGCACTGAATGACTAATGATTGAAATGTTTATTGATAAATCATATTTTAAGGAATATTTTGAAATACACTTCAGGATATTATTCTTACAAAGAATAAAAAATATGGATTCTTTATATAATACAAGTTGTACTTCAGGTAACAGTATATGTGGTGGCAATTTTTGAATTCCTGTAACTGAAAGACTGAAAATTTGGAATTCCTGGCACTAAAAGACTTGAAAATGGTGTATCCATCTAGCTAGAAATCATGAAATTATCTATATTGCCTCTGCCATAGCTAGTCATAGCATAGCCATCTGTATTAAGTCAGAGTTCTCCAGAGAAATGGAAACAATACACAGAGATTCAGTTTGAGGATTTCACTTATGGAGGCTGAGAAATACCACAATCTGCTATCTGCAGTCTGGAAGCAATAGGATACATAGAATCAATGGTATACATAAACCTACACACACACACACACACACACACGAGGGGAAGTGACTCAGAGAATTATGAAGGTTGAGAATTCCCATCCTCTGATGCTGTCTATAAGCTTGGAAAACAGGAAAGCCAGTGGTATATTTACAGTTCAAGTCAGAAAGTCTGAGAATCAGGATAGCGGATGGTGTAGTTCTAGCCTGAAGGTTGGTAGACTTGAGACCCCGGATAAGCCAGTGTTTCTGTTCAAGTGCCAAATTAGGAAATAGATTGATGTCTCGTCTCAAAGGCATTAAGGCAAGAGAAATCCCCTCTTACTCAAGAGAAGGCCAGCTTTCTTGTTCTATTTAGGCTTTCAACTGATTGGATGTGGCCACTCACATTAGCAAAGCCAATATACTTTACTAATAATGGCAGCAGTGGGCCATCTAGAGTGTCCACTGCCATCACGTTGGCTGCAGCATGGAGACACAGCCAGGGCTGCACAATCCATGGAGCTGGTGGGAGCCAGGGACAATTGGGAGCACCACCCCTTCCAAGTTAGGTTGGGAGCTCCCTGGGTGCCACAGTAGCCACCCAAACCATGGCTGAGGACCTGGGTATCTCTGTGCTCTGGTGGCACAGGAAGGTCCCCTTTGCCCTCACAGATTTGGAAATGCCTGCTCCTACTGCCTGGCTTCTCCTTCCTGTCAGTGACTGCTCCAACAGTGAGGAGTAGCAATGTCAAGATGACGAGCTGCAGAAAAGAGTTACCCACTGCAGGTTTTTTTCTGAGCTTTTCTATCATTCAGTAGAGCTCCTCTTCATCTTGCTCACCCTCCACTTGTCTGTGTATCTCATCTTCCCAGTTGCAGGACAAGAACTCAAGACCTATAGAATGGCAGGGCTAAAAGAGCTGTAACACAAGCAGGGCGTGAACATGCAACATACTTGCCATGTTGCGGGTAAAGAGAAGAGCTGCAGCCTTCTAGGACCCCAGACATGGGAACTCCCAGAGCCAAGGCTATGACTCCCTCTTTGGGGCCCTGTTGTTCCTGGCATCTCCAAGCTTTGGGTGCCACTGCATTCTCCAGTGCAAGCCATGGAAGCTGCTTGCAGCGTGCCTGATCCAGCCACAACCTCACAGAGACCTGATGCCCATGCCAGTACCTGGAGTTGTCCACCTTGTGGCAGCAGCCAGCATGTCTGACTGCACAGTGACTGGAACATACACTTGCTCTTACACCCCTCCCTGCTCCACGCCTTAGTTGCCCTTGGCAGGCATGAGATCCAAGTCGGTAGTGTGAGCCAAGTGCAGCCTGCCAGGCCAAGTGGGTGAAATGACAACAGTGGACCTGAGCAAAACTCAGGCAAAGGCACCACTGGTCACAGAGATCTTTGGCCAGAAAAGCAGCACCCCAAAGATCCCATAACACTAAGTCTACCAGTTCAAATGTTAATCTCATTCAGAAACACCCTCAAAGACCCAGAATAATGTTTGACCAAATATCTGACTACCTCAGGGCCCATTCAGGTTGACACATAAACTTAACCATCCCAAGTGTACCCCTTGTCAACTAGGGACCCCTAAGCATGTCGTTAAGCTATACTTAATTTCCAAATAGAAACAATGACAAAGTGGTAGTTTCTCCATACATAATTCAACAGAAAATGCACTAACCTCCTCCCCAGAAGAGGAGGTAAAGTTCTGGAGTGATGTTTACTCTTCTACTGGATATCCCACAAGTTAAATACTATGATGCAAAATGTACAATATTTTAATACTATGATATAAAGTCAGTATATCTTGGGTTACATGATAAGGGAATAGGAGAGGGAAGAAACCAAACAATATTTGGCACCCAGCACATATGAACATATTAATAACAAGGAGAAAATAGGATAATTACAGTCTTTGTTTCTGTAACTGGCCATATAGAAATGGTTGGTGTTTATAGTTACATTTTTCTACTATCCATTCTGTATTTTCTTTGCCTTTGTTAAGCAACTCAGCTGGTCATGGTTCTTAACCTGATGGTGTGATTCAAACCTTCATTTCCGAAGAGTCTGGGCCGTTAGTAGTACTGACTGGATTGGGTTGTTACAGTTTTTATTTACCTTAATCACAGGTCATGTAAAACTGAGAGACAACCTAAGGATCTCTTGCATTACAGACATACTGTTTCTTACCTACATTGTGGAATAGTGGTCTGATTCCCCCTTTGGTTGTCAGGCCCACTAACCCTAGCCAGTATAGTAACTCCTTTCCCTTTTGAATCAGAGGCATGAAGAGCCCACATTGTCCAGGTGACACTTTACACTTCCAGTTCAATGCAATTATTGTTGTATCTCCTGGTAAAATCATTCCTCCTTTTGGAGCTAAGACCTCTGGGTCAACAGAGTGTAAGGTCATAGGAATAGGAAACAAAAATTTTCCTAGTGGGTCACAGAGTGTAATAATCTGCGGTGCTTCTTGATTTTTACTCCTTGGTTTTCCTTTTTGATTCATGGACCCATGAATTCTGATTATGAGACAAAGGGCACCATACATTAGATACTGATTCAGAACATACACAGCCTTCTGGACAACCTGCTCCAGTCCTGCAAGATGTTGCAGCCTAGCTGGTACAGTAATGGCATATTCAAAAGGCTATTCTACCGTTCTATCAAGCCAGCCCCTTCATGATAGTGAGGAACAATGTAAGACCTGTGAATTCCACGAGCATAGGCCCACTGCCACACTTCTTTTGCTCAGAAGCAATGTTGTGTGGAATACCATGATAAAAGATAAGACATCTTATATAAGTCCATGGATGGTAATTTTGGTAGAAGCATTCCTTTCAGGGAAGGCAAATCCATTCCCAGAGTAAGTGTCTCTTCTACCAAGAGCAAAACACTGCCACTTCCCTGATGGAAGTAGTCTAATGTCATCAACATGCCACCAGGTAGCTGGCTGATATCCCTGGAGTATGGTGTCATAATGAGAACCAATGTTGGTTTCTTCTAATGGCAAATTAGACACTGAGTGGTAGCAGTATCCAGGTCAGCCTTGAAGAATGGAGTCCATATTGCTGAACTCATATATAGCCTCCATCTCTGCCACCATGGCCACTTTGCTCATGAGCCCATTAGGTGATGACAAGTAAAATTAAATAGTATTACATGGAAAAATTACATTCCTAGCTAACTAACCTAGAAAAACGAAAACGTATCTATACAAACAAATGTACATGAACGTCAATAGCAACACTATTCACAAGAGTCCCAAAGTTGAGACAATCCAGATGTCCATAAACTGGTGAATGGATAAACAAAATGTGGTGTATTTACACAATGAACTATTATTTAGCCAAAAAAAGAAATGAAGTATTCATACATGCCATTACATGAATAAGCCTCAAAAATGTGATAAGAAGCCAGATGTAAAAGTTCATATGTGGTATAATTTAATTTGTTTAAAATGTCTAGAAAATGCAAATCTATAGATTTTTTTACTTATACGCATATTAGAATTTTTCCAGTCCACACTCCTTTCCTTCTTTTTTTTTTTTTTCATTAGATCATAAAACCTGTCCAAAATGTTTATTTACATAAAATGTTTTTCGTTTCATCTTCTACCCTGCTATGTAAGGCCATGACCTCCTTATCCTACTACTTTTAATAGTAGGATAGTTGCAATTAAATCAAGTTTAATTGCAAGATTAGATCTAATTGACAGAGCCATAGGTAAATGATATCAACTTGTTTCAAAGAACATCTGAACCAGTAGCTGACAAGTTTGGCCTTAAACTCACCTTTAAGCTCTATTTGTTAGTGTCTCATTACAGCCAAAGGGATTAATAGTGGTTTGATTGTTGCTATAACTCAAAGAAATCAACCCAAGGGTCTGGAAGAAATAATATTCCAAGGTTTTTAGTGTGAGAAAAGAGAAATAATCCTGTTATCAATAGATTTGGCATTGTTTAATTTACATTTCTAATCTGCCAAGGCTCTTCATCCTCCTTCTTAGATGGTTGATGAAGTAGGTAGTATTCATATCAATAGGAGTTGAGTTGATGAAATAAGGCAAAATGATCAGTCTGATATTGTCTAACACTTAAAATGCAATTTGTGCATCAATGAGCTTTGGACTTAATACAGTTTTGTTGGCTTCAACTAGTCCTCTTTCTATTTCGATGATTCATATCAGCATGACTCTTTCTCTGTATCTTAGCACACATATATGAAGTTTAAATAGATTTAAGAGAGTTTGACCAGCTAAATGTTGCCTGAACTGTTACTAGCATTTTAATTTGTTGCATTATGGGAGTGGGTTGTTCTATTGCATTTCCCCTCACTTTTATCCTTGTATAGCTTCCTAATGGCTTAATGGTCCATTTGGATCATTTCCTCCATAAGAGTTTAATTCTAATTTCTAGTTTTGTCATCTGTAGATTTCCAGTTTAAATATTTAGAAACATGACTTGATGCCATATTACTTAAGAGGTTTAATGTAATTGTTTTGAATGCATGAAAAAAAAATACCTCATGTCTTATTTTTATAAATTTTAAGTGAAAGTTAATTTATACAGAATAATAATCAAACCCCTGCAGATATGTGTATCATTCAGATATCCTGCCCTGCATGGGACATCAAACATGAACAACTGAAAAATACACTTTCCTTTCACCCTGCTGGTGTTAGGATTTGGAATTGTGCATAAGATGGTTCATCTTATACAATTATTTCTTAGTTATCTATTGTAGGATGATAGCAAAGAAACGAATGAATACCAAATGTCACACATTTCCAGGATTTTTCTGAAAGGAGGGTGAATCACTGTATTTAAAAGTAGTAATGAATATGCTCATACAAATTTATTGCTGCACTGTGTAGGTAAATAAGTATTCCTCACAGAAACACTCTTTTGACTCCTGAGCCTAAAAAAATCCAGCAAAAAAAAAAAAAAAAAAAAAAAAAAAAAAAAAAAGCAACTGATTAGTTTTAACAGATTGTAATAGGGTGTATGTGATTAAATATAGTAAGTATATTAGTAAGGGTTCTCCAGAAGACAGAACCAGAGACAGACAGGTAGATAGATAGATAGATAGATAGATAGATAGATAGATAGATAGATAGATAGATAGATAGATAGAATTTATTAGGAAAATTGGCTCATGCCATTATAGAGGCTAAGAAGTCCCATGATAGGCTTTTAGCAAGATGGCAAATGAGGGAAGTCAGTAGCTTGTCTCAGTTCAAATCTAAAGGCCTGAGAACCCGGGAAGCCAATGGTATAACTATCAGTCTGAGGTTGAAGGCTTGAGAATTGGGAGACTGCTGATGTGAATCCCAAAATCTACAAACCTGGGAATTTAGAGTCCTGATGTACAAATGCAGGCAAAAAGGGGTGTCTCCACTCCAGAAGAAGAAGAGTGAACTGCCCATTTGTTCTATCCAGGCCCTCAGCAGATTGATGGTGCCCACCCGCATTGGGTGAGGGCAGATCTTCCTTACTCAGTCCACTAGTTCAAATGTCAATCTCTTCTGGAAATACTATAACAGTCATACCTCAAAATAATGCTACACCAGCTATCTGGATATCTCTCAATCCAGTCAAGTTAACACTTAAAATTAACCATCACAGTAGGGTACTAATGAAGGAGATATATGATTGTTGCCTTCAAGTATTTAAAGATTGTTATTTAGGACAGAATTAATGTCTTTTTTTTCCTCTACATGGCAGATTTAGAAGTAGTAGGCCACAGACAAGGCAGAAAAAACATTGATTCAGTAAAAGAAATATTTTCAGTGACATGAATTGCCAAACGATAGATTGACTTTCCACAGAAGACATTTACTATACATTGCTGAATCTGTTTAATCAGAGGCCTAATTTCCTCATGGTAGGGAAACATACAAGGAACTAATATACTGACAGAAGATTGGTCCAGATGATTTCCAATGCTCCTTCCACCTGGATAATCTATGCTTCTGCACTCTTAAAAACAACCAGAAAAAATAAACAAACAAAAACAGGAACCTTTAGAGGGTTGGTCCTATGCAATAGATAATGGGGCTAATAGCTGTGTACTGTTCATACTAATACTGGAAGATCAAACATTTTCCCTCCAATACCTACTAATCTTGCTTGCTTCAGTGCATGGGGTTCTCATCATGTAGTTTAAATCTTTGGAATCTTCTGGACACAGGTATGTTTGGCCTTCATGTAAGGAATGAGGGTTTCTATATGAGTTATGAGAGCATTCCATAGGAGTCAGTTTATTTTATGAAAACTCTACCTAATCTCCTTACCACAAATTGAGCAGGTCACCTTACATAGTGCCATACAATGATCTCTAATTGTCTACAGATAAGTACAAACTTCTTTGATGAAATTACACAGACATTTATGAGCTGATTTGAATCTACCTCTCAAACCTCAACTTCTTTTTTTCAATCCACGTGCTCTCGATTGAGCTACTTGTTATTCCTCCCAAATTGCTGGGTTTTCCATAAATCTGTGGCTATATAAACACTATGCCCTTCCCAGGGATGCCAGTTTATCTCTTTTATTACTTATTGAACGCCTGCTTATTCCTCGAGACTTCCCTCAAGTACGAAATTTCCTCAGAGAGCTTTCCCAGTCTTCTGAGTAAGTCACTTTTTCTTCCATTATCCCATGGCATTTTGTAAAAGATCAATTATAACACATGTTATTGTATTATAACTTCCTGTTTTTCAGTCATCTCAAGCTCCCATTATACTCAGTTTCTTGAGGCCAATGAACAGTGTTATATTCTATATCCCCAGTGTTTAGTTCACATCCTCACAGAGTCTTAATATTCCATGACTTTTTTGTTAGATGATGTGTGTGTGATATAAATATTCTAATTCATAAGTATATTGATTTAATTTGTGAGTGGAAAATGTAGGGACATGTGCAATGCATATGTCTCACTGAAACTCTGCATGTATCCAAAAAGAGAGTGAGTATACTAGGAGAATAACTTGAGAATAGAAGACAGCAGAGAGTGGACAGCGATAGAAAGCCTTAGGAAAGGACGTAAAAACACTGTCATTAAGGATTTATGTCAGGAATGCCACAGGAAAAAAAAAATCCTTTACTTCTGCTCGGGTTCAAAGGATTAGTTTTGAGATGCTTTGAACTAGAAGGCTTTTGGATTTCTCCAGTTATAGAGATATGTTAATACTGTCTTGTGCCTTATTGGGAAATTGCCACCCTTTATTTTCATGTGCCTAGATTCAAAAGATTTGTAAGAACTGTGATCAATTGCTGAAGTTAAGTTGAATTCATAATTTTGTTTTTTTCTGTCTCATAGGCATACTTTTGCACTTCTAGACTCATAGTGACTTAGCAAAATTATATTACAAACTATCATGTGCCAGAGGTTAACACTGTTACAGCACAATACTTTCTACTTGCTTTTCTACTTAACTCTGAGCTAACACATTTTAGTTCCTGTTCCTCTAGACACAGGATGTCACTCACATTGACTGACATAGCAAAGATAAAAAAAATCACTTCTTTGGTTACAAAATACAAATAAACAGTAAATGATTTGTAAAACATCAAGGGGAATATAGGGCCATTTCACTGTATGTTTAATTAATCAACAGATATTATTTAAACATGATGCCTCTGCACTCTAGAGACTGGAGCATTGTTAGAAGCACAGAGAAACAACTCTTGTCATTGTAGCAGCAGGGTTTCTTTTTTCACCATTTCCAGTTACTGGAGATAAAAGACACACCTGGCATGTTACTTCATGTCTGAATTTTTTCATTTTTAAATATATTTGGTCTATTTCTTGAAAAACTGCATAATTTTCATTAATGCTATAAACTGTCATTATTTATTTACCATTACATTTTAAAGGAGAAGGAAGAGTTGTGAAGGTCATGATAATTTTACTTTCCTGGAGACTGTAACTCCCAGGAGAAGGGGTTGAAGGTGAGACATGCACTCATTTGTGAAAGAAAAGACCACAGAATGTAATTGAAGCATCATCAGTTGATTTCTTGTAAAAGTGATCATATTATTTCTCATGTTTAAGTACAATGAAACTTTTGCACACTTACTATGTGAAAGTAACCATGCTTAGCTTAGTATTTTAGGAGACAGAGGAATTTGAAAAATCACAATTCCTGTCCTCAAAAGGAATACTATCTGATGGGTAAAAATGCTGTGTTTACAAACAAATATTTTTTCTTAATGGATTGATTTAAGCAAAACAGTCGTAGTATTTTAAATTTTATACATGTGATCTAGCAAATATTACGCTACTTTTACAAAGAATTCTTTCTTTCTTTCTCCTATCATTACCAGGTAAACAAGCTTTTCAACAAAATATTAGGGAATTCCTATATCAATATATTTACCTAGCTTAAAACAGTGTAGCAAAGAACTAATAAGTTACAAATATAATAGATAATAATTTTGGATAAGGCCTCCTTATTAATTTTGATAAAAAGTCTAATATTCTTTTTTTTTTTTTTTTTTACTAGAGTTTTTTTTTTTTTTTTTTTTTTTTTTATTTTATTTTTTTTTTTTTTATTATACTTTAAGTTCTAGGGTACATGTGCATAACGTGCAGGTTTGTTACATATGTATACTTATGCCATGTTGGTGTGCTGCACCCATCAACTCGTCAGCACCCATCAATTCATCATTTATATCATGTATAACTCCCCAATGCAATCCCTCCCTCCTCCCCCCTCCCCCCTCCCCATGATAGACCCCAGTGTGTGATGTTCCCCTTCCCGAGTCCAAGTGATCTCATTGTTCAGTTCCCACCTATGAGTGAGAACATGCGGTGTTTGGTTTTCTCTTCTTGTGATAGTTTGCTAAGAATGATGGTTTCCAGCTGCATCCATGTCCCTACAAAGGACGCAAACTCATCCTTTTTTATGGCTGCATAGTATTCCATGGTGTATATGTGCCACATTTTCTTAATCCAGTCTGTCACAGATGGACATTTGGGTTGATTCCAAGTCTTTGCTATTGTGAATAGTGCCGCAATAAACATACGTGTACATGTGTCTTTGTAGTAGACTAATTTATAATCCTTTGGGTATATACCCAGTAGTGGGATGGCTGGGTCATATGGTACATCTAGTTCTAGATCCTTGAGGAATTGCCATACTGTTTTCCATAATGGTTGAACTAGTTTACAATCCCACCAACAGTGTAAAAGTGTTCCTATTTCTCCACATCCTCTCCAACACCTGTTGTTTCCTGACTTCTTAATGATTGCCATTCTAACTGGTGTGAGATGGTATCTCATTGTGGTTTTGATTTGCATTTCTCTGATGGCCAGTGATGATGAGCATTTTTTCATGTGTCTGTTGGCTGTATGAATATCTTCTTTTGAGAAATGTCTGTTCATATCCTTTCCCCACTTTTTGATGGGGTTGTTTGTTTTTTTCTCGTATATTTGTTTGAGTTCTTTGTAGATTCTGGAAATTAGCCCTTTGTCAGATGAGTAGGTTGCAAAAATTTTCTCCCATTCTGTAGGTTGCCTGTTCACTCTGATGGTAGTTTCTTTTGCTGTGCAAAAGCTCTTTAGTTTAATTAGATCCCATTTGTCAATTATGGCTTTTGCTGCCGTTGCTTTTGGTGTTTTAGACATGAAGTCCTTGCCCATGCCTATGTCCTGAATGGTACTACCTAGATTTTCTTCTAGGGTTTTTATGGTATTAGGTCTAACATTTAAGTCTCTAATCCATCTTGAATTAATCTTCGTATAAGGGGTAAGGAAAGGATCCAGTTTCAGCTTTCTACTTATGGCTAGCCAATTTTCCCAGCACCATTTATTAAATAGGGAATCCTTTCCCCATTTCTTGTTTCTCTCAGGTTTGTCAAAGATCAGATGGCTGTAGATGTGCGGTATTATTTCTGAGGACTCTGTTCTGTTCCATTGGTCTATATCTCTGTTTTGGTACCAGTACCATGCTGTTTTGCTTACTGTAGCCTTGTAGTATAGTTTGAAGTCAGGTAGCGTGACGCCTCCAGCTTTGTCCTTTTGACTTAGGATTGTCTTGGCAATGCGGGCTCTTTTTTGGTTCCATATGAACTTTAAAGCAGTTTTTTCCAATTCTGTGAAGAAAGTCATTGGTAGCTTGATGGGAATGGCATTGAATCTATAAATAACCTTGGGGAGTATGGCCATTTTCACGATATTGATTCTTCCTATCCATGAGCATGGTATGTTCTTCCATTTGTTTGTGTCCTCTTTGATTTCACTGAGCAGTGGTTTGTAGTTCTCCTTGAAGAGGTCCTTTACATCCCTTGTAAGCTGGATTCCTAGGTATTTTATTCTCTTTGAGGCAATTGTGAATGGAAGTTCATTCCTGATTTGGCTCTCTGCTTGTCTGTTGCTGGTGTATAAGAATGCTTGTGATTTTTGCACATTAATTTTGTATCCTGAGACTTTGCTGAAGTTGCTTATCAGCTTCAGGAGATTTTGGGCTGAGACGATGGGGTTTTCTAAATATACAATCATGTCATCTGCAAACAGGGACAATTTGACTTCTTCTTTTCCTAACTGGATACCCTTGATTTCTTTCTCTTGCCTGATTGCCCTAGCCAGAACTTCCAACACTATGTTGAATAGGAGTGGTGAGAGAGGGCATCCCTGTCTTGTGCCAGTTTTCAAAGGGAATTTTTCCAGTTTTTGCCCATTCAGTATGATATTAGCTGTGGGTTTGTCATAAATAGCTCTTATTATTTTGAGGTACGTTCCATCAATACCGAATTTATTGAGCGTTTTTAGCATGAAGGGCTGTTGAATTTTGTCAAAAGCCTTTTCTGCATCTATTGAGACAATCATGTGGTTCTTGTCTTTGGTTCTGTTTATATGCTGGATTACATTTATTGATTTGCGAATGTTGAACCAGCCTTGCATCCCAGGGATGAAGCCCACTTGATCATGGTGGATAAGCTTTTTGATGTGCTGCTGAATCCGGTTTGCCAGTATTTTATTGAGGATTTTTGCATCAATGTTCATCAGGGATATTGGTCTAAAATTCTCTTTTTTTGTTGTGTCTCTGCCAGGCTTTGGTATCAGGATGATGTTGGCCTCATAAAATGAGTTAGGGAGGATTCCCTCTTTTTCTATTGATTGGAATAGTTTCAGAAGGAATGGTACCAGCTCCTCCTTGTACCTCTGGTAGAATTCAGCTGTGAATCCATCTGGTCCTGGACTTTTTTTGGTGGGTAGGCTATTAATTGTTGCCTCAATTTCAGAGCCTGCTATTGGTCTATTCAGGGATTCAACTTCTTCCTGGTTTAGCCTTGGGAGAGTGTAAGTGTCCAGGAAATTATCCATTTCTTCTAGATTTTCTAGTTGATTTGCGTAGAGGTGTTTATAGTATTCTCTGATGGCAGTTTGTATTTCTGTGGGGTCAGTGGTGATATCCCCTTTATCATTTTTTATTGCATCTATTTGATTCCTCTCTCTTTTTTTCTTTATTAGCCTTGCTAGCGGTCTGTCAATTTTGTTGATCTTTTCAAAAAACCAACTCCTGGATTCATTGATTTTTTGGAGGGTTTTTTGTGTCTCTATCTCCTTCAGTTCTGCTCTGATCTTAGTTATTTCTTGCCTTCTGCTAGCTTTTGAATGTGATTGCTCTTGCCTCTCTAGTTCTTTTAATTGTGATGTTAGAGTGTCAATTTTAGATCTTTCCTGCTTTCTCTTGTGGGCATTTAGTGCTATAAATTTCCCTCTACACACTGCTTTAAATGTGTCCCAGAGATTCTGGTATGTTGTATCTTTGTTCTCATTGGTATCAAAGAACATCTTTATTTCCGCTTTCATTTCGTTATGTACCCAATAGTCATTCAGGAGCAGGTTGTTCAGTTTCCATGTAGTTGAGCGGTTTTGATTGAGTTTCTTAGTCCTGAGTTCTAGTTTGATTGCACTGTGGTCTGAGAGACAGTTTGTTATAATTTCTGTTCTTTTACATTTGCTGAGGAGTGCTTTACTTCCAATTATGTGGTCAATTTTGGAATAAGTGCGATGTGGTGCTGAGAAGAATGTATATTCTGTTGATTTGGGGTGGAGAGTTCTATAGATGTCTATTAGGTCCGCTTGGTGCAGAGATGAGTTCAATTCCTGGATATCCTTGTTAACTTTCTGTCTCGTTGATCTGTCTAATGTTGACAGCGGAGTGTTGAAGTCCCCCATTATTATTGTATGGGAGTCTAAGTCTCTTTGTAAGTCTCTAAGGACTTGCTTTATGAATCTGGGTGCTCCTGTATTGGGTGCATATATATTTAGGAGAGTTAGCTCTTCCTGTTGAATTGATCCCTTTACCATTATGTAATGGCCTTCTTTGTCTCTTTTGATCTTTGATGGTTTAAAGTCTGTTTTATCAGAGACTAGGATTGCAACCCCTGCTTTTTTTTGTTCTCCATTTGCTTGGTAGATCTTCCTCCATCCCTTTATTTTGAGCCTATGTATGTCTCTGCATGTGAGATGGGTCTCCTGAATACAGCAGACTGATGGGTCTTGACTCTTTATCCAGTTTGCCAGTCTGTGTCTTTTAATTGGAGCATTTAGTCCATTAACATTTAAGGTTAATATTGTTATGTGTGAACTTGATCCTGCCATTATGATATTAACTGGTTATTTTGCTCGTTAGTTGATGCAGTTTCTTCCTAGCCTCGATGGTCTTTACATTTTGCCAAGTTTTTGCGATGGCTGGTACCGGTTGTTCCTTTCCATGTTTAGGGCTTCCTTCAGGGTCTCTTGTAAGGCAGGCCTGGTGGTGACAAAATCTCTAAGCATTTGCTTATCTGTAAAGGATTTTATTTCTCCTTCACTTATGAAACTTAGTTTGGCTGGATATGAAATTCTGGGTTGAAAATTCTTTTCTTTAAGAACGTTGAATATTGGCCCCCACTCTCTTCTGGCTTGTAGAGTTTCTGCCGAGAGATCTGCTGTTAGTCTGATGGGCTTCCCTTTGTGGGTGACCCGACCTTTCTCTCTGGCTGCCCTTAAGATTTTTTCCTTCATTTCAACTTTGGTGAATCTGGCAATGATGTGTCTTGGAGTTGCTCTTCTGGAGGAGTATCTTTGTGGCGTTCTCTGTATTTCCTGAATTTGAATGTTGGCCTGCCCTACTAGGTTGGGGAAGTTCTCCTGGATGATATCCTGAAGAGTGTTTTCCAACTTGGTTCCATTTTCCCCCTCACTTTCAGGCACCCCAATCAGACGTAGATTTGGTCTTTTTACGTAATCCCATACTTCTTGCAGGCTTTGCTCATTTCTTTTTCTTCTTTTTTCTTTTGGTTTCTCTTCTCGCTTCATTTCATTCATTTGATCTTCAATCGCTGATACTCTTTCTTCCAGTTGATCGAGTCGGTTACTGAAGCTTGTGCATTTGTCACGTATTTCTCGTGTCATGGTTTTCATCTCTGTCATTTCGTTTATGATCTTCTCTGCATTAATGAGTCTAGCTGTCAATTCTTCCACTCTTTTTTCAAGATTTTTAGTTTCTTTGCGCTGGGTACGTAATTCCTCCTTTAGCTCTGATAAGTTTGATGGACTGAAGCCTTCTTCTCTCCTCTCGTCCAAGTCATTCTCTGACCAGCTTTGATCCGTTGCTGGTGATGGGCTGCGCTCCTTTGCAGGGGGAGATGCGCTCTTATTTTTTGAATTTCCAGCTTTTCTGCCCTGCTTCTTCCCCATCTTTGTGGTTTTATCTGTCTCTGGTCTTTGATGGTGGTGACGAACTGATGGGGTTTTGGTATAGGTGTCCTTCCTGTTTGATAGTTTTCCTTCTGACAGTCAGAAGGACTCTCTGTTGGTCTGTTGGAGATTGCTTGAGGTCCACTCCAGACCCTGTTTGCCTGGGTATCAGCAGCAGAGGTTGCCGAAGATTGAATATTGCTGAACAGCGAGTGTACCTGTCTGATTCTTCCTTTGGAAGTGTCCTCTCAGGGGTGTACTCCACCCTGTGAGGTGTGGGGTGTCAGACTGCCCCTAGTGGGGGATTTCTCCCAGCTAGGCTACTCAGGGGTCAGGGACACACCTGAGCAGGCAGTCTGTCCGTTCTCAGATCTCAACCTCCGCGTTGGGAGATCCGCGGCTCTCCCCAAAGCTGTCAGACAGAGTCGTTCGCGTCTGCACCGGCTCCCGCTACTTCCCCTGTTGGTCTTCAGCTGTGCGCTGTCCCCAGAGGTGGAGACTACAGAGACAGGCAGGCTTCCTTGAGCTGCTGTGAGCTCCACCCAGTTCGAGCTTCCCAGCGGCTTTGTTTACCTACTTAAGCCTCAGCAATGGCGGGCGCCCCTCCCCCAGCCTCGCTGCTGCCTTGCGGATAGATCGCGGCAGACTGCTGTGTTAGCAGTGAGGGAGGCTTCGTGGGCGTGGGACCCTCCCGGCCAGGTGTGGGATATATTCTCCTGGAATGCCTGTATGCTTACAGCGCAGTATTGGGGTGGGAGTTACCCGATTTTCCAGGTGTTGTGTGTCTCAGTTCCCCTGGCTAGGAAAACGGATCCCCCTTCCCCCTTGCGCTTCCAGGTGAGGCGATGCCTCGCCCTGCTTCAGCTCTCGCTGGTCAGGCTGCAGCAGCTGACCAGCACCGATTGTCCGGCACTCCCTAGTGAGATGACCCCAGTACCTCAGTTGAAAATGCAGAAATCACCGGTCTTCTGTGTCGCTCGCGCTGGGAGTTGGAGACTGGAGTTGTTCCTATTCGGCCATCTTGCTCCGCCCCCCAAAAAGTCTAATATTCTAACTTACCTTGCCTATGACTAGAACACAAGACTACAACTTTTCTTGCAAGAACAGAGTAGGATGTTTTTATTCACTAAACATCTAATAAAGAAGCTATGGGTCAAGTCATTTTCTTAAGTGAGACTCTACTTTTTATTTTATTTTTACTGCCATTACTCCGTATTTCAGGCTCAGTATCTCAAAACCAAATAAAATAGAATCAAGTTGGCTGTGTTTCAGAGAGCATCTAAGGCATCTACTCAGAACAATATTCCATTTGCATCAGGAATGCCAGATGGTAGCAGATAAGTTATGTAATAGATAAAGTATGTGTCATTAATAGCAACGACACATCCAATTGAAATCCAACTTTTGTCACCTATAACTTAAGTATATTTGGGAAAGTCATTTACCTTCTTTAAGTCTCAGTTTCCATGCCTATAAAACTGAAATAATAATTTCTACGTGACAGTGTTATTTCAGTTTTGTTTGTTTGTTTTTTGAGACAGGGTGTCACTGTCACCCAGGCTGGAGTGCAGTGACATGATCACGGCTCACTTCAGCCTCAACTTCCTGGGCTCAGGTGATTCTTCCACCTCAGCCTCCTTAGTTTCTGGGACCATAGGCAGGGGCCACCATCTCCAGCTTATTTTTGTATTTTTTGTAGAGACATGGTTTCATCATGTTACCAAGGTTGGTCTCAAACTCCTAGGCTCAAGTGATCCTCCTGTTTCGGCCTCCCAAAGCACCAGAGTAACAGGAGTGAGCCACTACATCTGGCCTTATTTTAGCTTTTAAACACAAAGCATCCATTACACTGTCTGGCATATATTTGATATTCAAAAAAATAGTTTACTTTTACTTTATTATTTTATTTTACATTCAGGGAGTACATGGTGTAGGTTTCTTACATAGGCATATTGTGTAATGGTGGGGGTTAGGCTTCTAATGTACCCACCACCCAAATAGTGAACAGTGCACCTGACAGGTAATTTTTCAATCCTCACCCCCCTCTCATCTTTCCCATTTTTGCAGTCCCTGGTGTCTACTATTTTCATCTTTATGTCCATGTGTAGGCAGTGTTTAGCTCCCACTTACAAGTGAGAACATACGGTATTTGATTTTCTGTTTCTGAGTTAATTTGCTTAAAATAATGGCCTCCAGATCCATCCATGTTGCTGCAAAGGACATGACTTCATTCTTTTTATGGATGCATAGTATTCCATAGTGTACATATACCACATTTTCTTTATCTGATCAAACATTGATGGACACTTAGGTTGATTCAATGACTTTGCTGCTGTGAATAGTACCACAATGAACATATGAGTGCAGATTTTTTTTTAATATACTGAGCTCTTTTACTTTAGGTAGATACTCAGTAGTGGGACTGCTGGGTCAAATGGTAGTTCTATTTTTAGTTCTTTGAGAAATCATCATACTGTTTTCCATAGAAGTTAAACTAATTTCCATTCCCATCAACAGTGTGAGTGTTCCCTTTTCTCTACATCCATGCCAACATCTATTGTTTTTTGACTTTTTAATAATAGACATTCTGACTGGTATAAGATGATATATTATTGTGACTTTAATTTGCATTTCTCTGACAATTAGTGTTGTTGAGCATTTTTTCATATGCTTGTTGGCTGCTTTTATGTCTTTTTTTGAGAAAAATCTGTTCATGTCCTTTGCCCCCTTCCTAATGGAGCTGTTTTTTATTGTAGTTGTTGAGTTTCTTGTATGTTGGTGAAAAAGTTTGGTTCCTGCCATTGAAAGTAATGACAAAAACTGCAATTTCTTTTCCACCAAACTAACAGATACTGGATATCAATCACTTGTCAGAGGCATAATTTGCAAATATTTTCTCCCAGTTGATAGTTTGTGTTGTGCCCGAAGTCGCGAGACCCCGGTAAGTGACCACTAGAGACCAGAGTCAAAGCCAAATAGCCGGGGTCGCTTTATTACGAGTTCGAACCCGGACCTCTCCGCTTTATACAATGGCAGGTAAAGAGAGAGGCCCCGGCTGCTGTTTTAGGGTTTCTTTTATAGCGAGGTACAAACAAGTCACAGAGAAACAGTAGTTACAAGCTTATTATTGGTTAACATTTGAAGTTGAACATTCGGCAGTTTCTGGCTGGTTCCCACCTTTTTCGCAACCTCAAACGGCTGGGGGTTTTCCAGATAAGTTGTTTGTGTAAGCCCGGGGGGTGGTCACATGCATGTATGTTGCAACCTCAAAGGGCTAGGGGTTTTCTAGATAAGTTGTTTGTGTAAGCCCGGGGGGTGGTCACATGCATGTATGTTTAGAATTTTTCCCTTAGGGGCTATCTCAGTTTGGTTGTCTGTTTATTCTGTTGATTATTTTTTTCTGTGTAAATTTTTTATTCTAAGTCTCTTATGTCTATTTTTGGTTTTGGTACATTTACTTTTAGGGCTTTAGTTATTAATTAACTGCCTATGCCAACGTCCAAAAGAGTTTTTCTTAGGTTTTCTTCCAGGATTTTTATATTTTCTGGTCTTATGTTTAAGTCTTTACTCCATTTTGAGTTTATGTTTTTATACAATGAGAGATGGGGTCCTGTTTCATTTTTCTGCATGACACTATCCAATTTTCCCAGTACCATTTCTTTTATAGGGTATTCTTTTCTATTGTTTATTTTTGTTGACTTTGTTGAAGATTCGTTTGTTGTCAGCGTGTGGCTTTATTTCTGAGTTAACTATTCTCTTCAATGATTTATGTGTCTATCTTTGTACCAGTACCATGTTTGTTTGGTTACTTCAGCTTTGTAGTATAATTTGAATTCATGCAATATGATGCCTCTAGATTTGCTCTTTGTCCTGCTTAAGATTGCTTTAGCCGGGCGCGGTGGCTCAAGCCTGTAATCCCAGCACTTTGGGAGGCCGAGACGGGCGGATCATGAGGTCAGGAGATCGAGACCATCCTGGCTAACACAGTGAAACCCCGTCTCTACTAAAAAATACAAAAAATTAGCCGGGTGAGGTGGTGGGTGCCTGTAGTCCCAGCTACTCGGGAGGCTGAGGCAGGAGAATGGCGTGAACCCGGGAGGCGGAGCTTGCAGTGAGCTGAGATCCGGCCACTGCACTCCAGCCTGGGCGACAGAGCAAGACTCCGTCTCAAAAAAAAAAAAAAAAAAAAAAAAAAAAAAAAAAAAAAAAAAGATTGCTTTAGCTATTTGGGCTTTTTTGGTTCTATATTAAATTTAGGATGTTTTTTACTAATTCTGTGAAAAATGATGTGTGTAATTTCATAGGAATTATGTTGAATCTGTAGATTTCTTTGGGTAGTTCAAAACGTAGTTTACTTTTATGCCTCTGATATGTGCAAATAATGCTGTATTGCTAAGACAGAGTTTTCTTTTAGTTTATAGTATCATTTTGTTCCCTTAACTTTAGGGGACCATGTTGAAAATATATACCCTTTTGCTCAAGGAACACTAGGCAAAAAATATAAATGCTTCAGTGCAAATTCATTGCCATAACTGGAGACAAAAATATTGCTTTTTTCCATTAATAGTAAAATATTAAGATAGTCTTCAAGTAATAAAGCTAAGCTGATATTGTGAAATGGTATGGAGTTCACTGATTAAATATCTGACTCATTTTCTTACTAGAGTACCTGTAGAGGTTTACCAAATAAAACTTAGAGAAAGTCACTTAAATATTAGATACCATAGCTTTTCCATTTTAGAGGCAGTGGTAATCTCTGCCCACTAGAAACATAACATCAGCATTTTATAGTATATTAATTAAAAATTATAAAGTGTCAGTATTGCTGTCATTTTTTAAATGATTCAGTAGTAAGGCCTTTCCAAAATAATGAAATTATATTACACGTTTTTCAAGATAACATATAATGAATTTCTTGCAACCAAAGAGTTTACAATTCCAGAAGAATTTGTCAGTGAAAGTAGTAAAAGCATTACTGTGGTCAAGAAAAACATATTTGTTACAGCCTACAACAATCATTTTTTAATAAGAAAATTATATTGAACTTTGCAAAAATAGTTTTTAAATGAACAATCACAAAAAATAATTTTTATGCAGCAAGTATTCAATTAACAAGTTTTCTATTATGAAACTTGTTAATGGTTTCTTTATTTGTTAATATTTACTATGTTGTCTACATAATCTTCAAGAAATGGGGAGAAGATATTCAGAGAATATATCATACAACGTCCCTACTCTTAAGAAGTTTGAAATCTAATTGGGGAGACAAAGGTTGAAACAATAGCTTACAGAGTGAGATAGAATATAACTCAGGACTAAGCTGCATAGTATTAATTCTAAGTGTTGCAAATATTCTGAGAAGAAAGAGATATTTTGTCTCCAGAGTAATTGAAGATGCCTTCAAGCAAGGAATGGAATGTAATCTGGACTTCAATGGAAATGTGGAATTTGCATAGGCAGAATAGGGCTGCACTTATGTACCTGTCACAAACAATGCAAAAGCAAAGTCCTTGAGTGGTTAATTAGCATAGCACATCAATGTAAAAAGAACTAGAGAGCACATCGTAGTGAAAATGAAGGCTGTAGAATTATAACAGAGCACATTTTAAACCATGAAACACAGCCAGAGAAATGTGAACTTGACGTACTAGGAAACAATATAGAACGGAATAACTTGCTAGAGATTTCCCAGCTGTGGTATATGGAGATTCAATGCAAGGACATCAAGTATCTTGTAAGCATTGTGAATGAGGACCCCAAAATCATGAAGTCAAAGGGAAAAGTCAAACTAGGAACTGCACAGGGCAAACCTGGCTCCATTGTATTCCTAAATAAGATAACTACCAAGATTGTAAAAAAAACTACACACCTCTCTCACAATTTGCCCACAAGGAAATTCCTTGTGGACAAAGGACATACAGAGCTCAAAGTCATTCCTTGGCTCACTTGAGACAAATGCATATCTGATGGCTTCCTTTGCCCTATTGTTTTACTAAGTCAGCCTAAGGCATAAGTGACTATTCCTATAAATTGTGTATTCAGTGAAAGGCTAATCAGAAACTCAAAGGAATGCAACCTTTTTCTCTTTTCTACCTGTGATATGGAAGCCCCCTAACTGCTTGAGTTGTCCCACATTTCTGGACAGAATCAATGTACATCTTACATATTATATATTAATGGATGTCTCATGGATCCCTAAAATGTGTAAAACCAAGCTGCGTCTCAACCACCTTGGGCACCAGTCATCAAGACCTCCTGAGGCTGTGACATGGTCATGCCATTAAACTTGTCAAAACAAACTTTTTAAATTGATTGAGACTTGTCTCAGATAGGTTTTGGTTTACAAATTGATGATCAATGAAAGCGACTCTGAGCAGAGGTGGTCCTGACTTTTGACAAATCTCTTATCATACTCACAATTTGAAGGAAGAATTGAGATGACTTAATAACTAAGTAGAAATCTAAGATGTTTACTGTTGATAGTTTATATATTTCAGTATTTAGAATAAATTTTCAAGATGTCTTTGTACTCTTAAAAATAAATGAACCTTCAATCACAGTGTTACCCCAGCAGATTACAGAGGTGCCTCAGTCACTGTAAGGTAAGCTGAAGAGCAGGCTGAAGATACTGCTGCCTGGCATAAGATTGAAATAAGTTAGTTTTCCTGTATTTGTGAAAAAATATTGAATGTGCTATTAAAACATTAGAAATTGAACAATAATTAGTAGATGCATTTATATAAAGCATTTATGCAAATGTCTACTATTTTATACATTTCTTGCTGATGTTTCTATTATTAAATGTATCTTGATCTAGATCTTAGTCTTTCATTTTTCTAGATTTTATTTAGAACTCTTCATTCAAACTCACTGTAAATAATTAGCTTGGAGTATGTCTCAGCTATATCAGCTGTACAACATCAAACCGTGTTGACACCAGGATGTCATTCACATTGACTGACAAAACAAAGATAAAAAAAGCATCACTTTTTTGGTTACAAAATACAAATAAACAGTAAATTTCTAAGAACTTTCTAAGTTCTTATGGTTGTTAGTGGCTTAATTCTGTTTTAGCCAAGGGCTGTTTACCCACTTTGAGTAATCAAAAGGATGGTTATAGTTCTCTCTGGCTTCCAGTAATGTTGGAGGGTCTTTCATTTTGGATTTTTCAGTTGAAATACATCAGATGATATTTTCATTTTGGCTAGAAGAAAAAGTGTTAAAGATAGCAGGTATGTTTCTATTTCAGTTTGAAACCCAAATGTCTTGATTTTTATATCAGAAAGTTGACTACATTCTTGAGAATGAACAAAGTATTTCCTACTAAAATACATTCTTGCTACTACATAAAGTAGGTGTAATTTCAAGTAAAATATTTTCTTAGGAATACTGTAGCAACCTGTTTTAGAACAGCTTAATTTAATACCTTAAACTATTTGCTATATCATAAAACTTCCAAGTTGTTACAAAATTCCATTGGTACTCTGATTTGAGGAGATAGCTAATTCCATAACCAATGTAATATAATTTTATGTAACAGATTTTTTTATTTCAGTAAATATTTATTGAGTGTACACCATGTTTTTTGTACACCAGATACTCTGCTAGACTCTGTGGAGACAATGGCAGGAAAGCCAGGCCAGGCAGTGGCCTTTACAGAAATGGAATACAGCTAACCAAAGAGGTGAAGGATCTCTACAATAAGAATTACATAACACTGTGGAAAGAAAGCAGGGATGACACAAACATTCCATTCTCATCAATAGGTTGAATTGATATTGTTAAAATGGCCATACTATCCAAAGCATTTTATAGATTCAATGTTATTTCTATTAAACTATCAATAACATTCTTTACAGAATTAGAAAAAAACTATTCTAAAATTTGTATGTAGCCAAAAAAGAGCCCAAACAGCCAAAGCTTTCCTAAGGAAAAAGAATAAAGTTGGGGGCAGCACATTACCTGACTTCAAATTATACAACAAAGCTACAGTAACCCAAACAGTACAGGACTACTACAAAAAAATAGACACATAAACCAATGGAAGAAGAAAGAGAGCCCTGGAATAAAGCCACAACTATCTGGTCTTCAACAAAATTAACAAAAGCAAACAATTGGAAAAGGACTCATTATTCAATTAATGGTGCTGGGATAACTGGCTAGCCATATGCAGAAGATTTAAACTGGACCCCCTTCCTTACACCATATAAAAAAATCAACTCAAGATGGATTAAAGACTTAAATGTGAAACCTAAAAATATAAAAACTCTTGAAGAAAGCCTAGTATATTAGTGTATTCTCATGTTGCTAATAAAGATATACCCAATACTGGGTGATTTATAAAGGAAAGAGGTTTAACTGACTCACAGTTTCATGTGGCTGGGGAGACCTCACAATCATGGTGGAAGGTGAATGAGTAGCAAATTTATGTCTTGCATAGCAGCAGGCAAGAGCTTGTGCACAGGATTTCCCATTTATAAAATTATCAGATCTCATGAGACTTATTCACTACCATGAGAACAATATGGGGGAAAAATATCGGGGAAACTGCCCCCATAATTCTATTGTCTCCACCCGGCCACACCCTTGAAACATGGATATTATTACAATTCAAGGTAAGATTTGGGTGGGGACAGAGCCAAACCATGTCATTCTGCCTTTGGCCCCTCCCAAATCTCATGCAGTCATATTTCAAAATCAAGTATTCTTTCTCAACAGTCCTGCAAGGTTTTAACTCATTTTAGCATTAACTCAAAAGTCCACAGTCCAAAGTCTTCTGAGACAAGGCAAGTGCCTTCCACCTATGAGCCTGTAAAATCAAAAGCAAGCTAGTTATTTCCTAGATGCAATTGTGGGGGTAGAACCATTGGGTAAATGCACCCATTACAAATGGGAGAAATTGGCCAAAACAGAGCAGCAAAAGGCTCCATTTGAGTCCAAAATTCAGCAGGGCAGTTATTAAATCTTTAAGCTCCAAAATGGTCTTCTTTGACTCCATGTCTCACATTCAGGTCACATTGATGCCAGAGGTGGGCTCCCACTGCCTTGGGCAGCTCTGCCCCTGTGACTTTGCAAGGTACAGTTCCCCTCCCAGCTGCTTTCATGGGCTGGCGTTGAGTAACTGTGGCTTTTTCGGGTGCATGGTACAAGCTGTTGATGGATCTACCATTGTGGGATCTGGAGGATGGTAACCCTCTTCTCACTGCTCCACTAGGCAGTGCCCCAGTGTGGCCTCTGTGTGGGGTCTCCAACCCCACATTTTCCTTCTGCACTGCCATAGAAGAGGTTCTCCATGATGGCCCCATCCCTGAAGCACACTTCTACCTAGACATCGAGGCATTTCCATACATTCTCTGAAATCTAGGAGGAGGTTCCCAAACCTCAATTCTTGACTGTTGTGCACCTGCAGGCTCAACACCATGTGAAAGCTGCCAAGGTTTGGGGCTAAGCTGTACCTTGGCTACCTTTAGCCATGGCTGGAGCAGCTGCAATGCAGGGCAGCAAGTTCCTAGGCTGCACACAGCAGGGGTGCCCTGGAACCAGCCTAGGAAACCATTTTTTTCCTCTTAGGCCTCTGGGCCTGTGATGGGAGGGGCTGCCATGAAGTTCTCTGCCTTGCCCTGGAGACACATTTCCCGTTGTCTTGGTAATTAACATTCAGCTCCTCATTACTTGTGCAAATTTCTGCAGCAGGCTTGAATCTCTCTCCAGAAAATGAGTTTTTCTTTTCTACTACATTGTCAGGCTGCATATTTTCCAAACTTTTATGCTCTGTAATCTCATAAAGTCTTTGTGCTTAGAAATTTTTTCCACCACATACCCCATATCATCTCTCTCAAGTTCAAAGTTCCACAGACCTCTAGGGCAGGAGAAAAATGCCACCAGTCCCTTTGCATAGCAAGAGTGACCTTTACTCCAGTTCCCAATAAGTTCCTCTTCTCTCTCTGAGATCACCTCAGCCTGGGTTTTAGTGTCCATGTTATTATCAGCATTTTGGTCAAAGCCATTCAATAAGTCTCTAGGAAGTTCCACACTTTTCCACATTTTTCTGTCTCTGAGCCCTCCAAACGGTTCCACCCTCTGCCTGTTACCCAGTTTCAAATTTGCTTCCACATTTTTGGGTATCTTCACAGCAGCACCCCACTCCCAGTACCAATTTAATGTATTAGTCTGTTCTTACACTGCTATTAAAGACTTACCTGAGACTAATTTATTTTAAAAAAAAAAAAAGAGTATTACTTTACTCATAGTTCCATATGACTGGGGAGGCCCCACAATCATGGTGAAAGGTGAATGAGGAGCAAATTCATGTCTTACATGGCAGCAGGCAATAACTTGTGCACAGGAACTCCCATTTATAAAATTATCAGATCTTGTGAGATTTATTCACTACCAAGAGAACAGTATGGGGGAAACTGTCCCCCATGATTCAATTATCTCAACCTGGCACCACCCTTGCCAGGTGGAGATTATTGCAATTTAAGGTGAGATATGAGTGGGAACACAGCCAAACCAAATCACCTAGAAAATACATTCTAGACATAGGCCCTAGCAAAGATTTTTGACAAGGATGCCAAAAGCAATTACAACAAAAACAAAAATTGACAAATGGGAGCTAATTAAACTAAAGAGCTTCCACACAGCATAAGAAACTATCAATAGAGTAAATGTAAACAGAAAACACAAAGTATAGGAGAAAATATTTGCAAACTATACATATGACAAAGGCCTAATATCCAGAATCTATAAAGAACTTAAATTAATAAGCAGAAAACAAACAACCCAATTGAAAAATGGACAAAGATATTAACAGACACTTTTCAGAAGAGGACATACATATGGCCAAGAAGCATATGAAAAAGTGCTCAACATAACTAATTATTAGAGAAATGCAAATCAAAAGCACAATGTGATACCTCCTAACCCCAGTCAGGATGGCCATTATTAAAAAGTCAAAAAATAACAGAAACTGGTGATGCTGTGGAGAAAATGGAATGCTTGTACACCGCTGGTGGGAATTTAAATTAGTTCAGCCACTGTGGAAAGCAGTTTGACAATTTCTCAAAGAACTTAAAACAGAACTGCTATTCGACCCAGCAATTCTATTACTGGGTATATACACAAAGGAATATAAATAGTTTTACCGTAAAGACACATGCACATGTATGTTTGTAAAAGCACTATTCAAAATAGCAAAGACATGGAATCAAAGTAAAGGCCCATTAACGGTAGATTTGATATCAAAAATGTGGTAAATATATACCATGGAATACTACACAGACATAAAAAAGAACAAATCATGTCCTTTGCAGGAATGTAGATAGATGTGGAGGCCAGTATCCTAAGTAAACTAATGCAAGAAGACAAAAATCAAACACTGTGTGTTCTCACTTATATGTGGGAGCTTATCATTGAGGACACATAGACACAAAGAAAGGAACAATAGGTACCAGGGTCTACTTCAGGGTGGAAAGTTGGAGGAAGGTAAAGATCAAAAAACTGCCTATAATGTACGTGCTTATCACTTGAGTGATGAAATAATATGTACACTGAATCCCTGCAACATGCAATTTATCTACAGAACCAACCTGTCTATGTACCCCTGTACCTAAAAAGTTTTTAAAAAGGAAACATTTAGTCCAATAGATGTCAAATACTTCTTGATATGGGTACAAGGAAGGATAAAATCTTGAGTACAACTCTTATCAGAGAGAATAAAAGATGTACAAACATTCAGAGTACGGGGGATTAAACTTTGTTGTTACTAAAGTCTAATTTATTCACTAAACTCTTTTCTGAAAGGCCTGATAAACCTATAAAATGCTTATGTTTCCAACACATTTTAAACAGGAAACAATTTTTGCACAAAATATAAAGTGGGGTAATCTACTCACAAAGATAAAGTAGCCTCAAAAAGCCAAAGAACAGAGTATGAATTACCTCAAACTATCACCTGCTGATTAGATATCGAGAGCAGAAAAAGATCTGTTGAACCTGATGATGTTAGAGACAGTGGTTTGCAGTAGACTTGTGGGATGCTAAGCCAGATTCAAAGAATACAGCAGAGTGTGGGTGGTGAGAAAATGGAGGACAGACGATAAAGATTAAACATGAGAGAAGGTTGATAGAGAAAAGAGAGACATTTCTAGAATGGATGATTAGGTTAAGTAAAGTTAATTTTTTGTCATTTTTCTCCTAGGATGGATGGACCCAGACATGTTTAAAAGTAATAATCAGTTTTTAAACAGAAAGCATAATAAAAGTTTTGGTTGAAAAAAAATAAATATTTAGCACATTCTACATTTTCATGAAGGAATATGTAATAGAAACAACAGTCCCAAATTCCTAATATTAAATTTCACATTCCTCAGAAAAAGTTATTCTCAGTGGTCATTAATTATTTGATCTAAATGGTACATCATGGCAAAAGCTATTTAGTCATCAGATAATAAAACGAAAACTCCTTAGTTCTAGAAATGAGATATCGGGAAGGATTTATGTCTTGACTAGAACTGTCAGAAGACCCAAAAGCAAGTATAATTTTAATATCATCAGAACATTTGACCTGTTAGTTGGGATTCATCTGTTTAAAAGTCATCGTTTCTTGTGAACAAGGTTATTTTAGGAAAAGAGGGATGGTAACAAAAATTACTATTCTTTAAGCTTCATTTAATGCTGATATATATTTTTTTTATTTTCTAGCAAAACTTACAATCTGCATAATTTACCTGTATTCTCTACTTTTGCTTCCATAATTCCCCATAGGAACTTGGTTCACTGGAATGTTTGCCATTCATTATGTGTAATACATTTAAAACATTTTAGAATGCTGATCTTCATTCAGTTTCTGAATTAGAAGGACAGCTATGTGGAATTTTAGGTTGTTTTCCTATTTTTTTGAAGTTCAAATTTATTTCCAATTTTGAGTAAGATATCTGTACATTTGAAACTGGAGTCTTAATATACTAGATATGCACAACATTGAATTTAAAATGTACTAATATTCCAAAATGCAACAAAATTGATAAAAGTATAAAGAATACCGTTGAAGTTAAAGGACTTCATTTTACTGATTTTTCCTATTTCCAAAGAGCACACATTTTTGCTATGAAAGAGCATACCTATAACCTATTAAATAACTTTACAATAACCCACAATTCTCTTGAAAGTGAGGTATGGAAAGACAAATTCATTTGTAGAATGTATTCTAGATACTATTCAATCAGAGCCTTTGCAGTCGTAGAATTTTAAAAGCTCATAATTCCATAAAAAGAATATCTACCAAACTACATCAATGGGAAAATAAGAAGGATCTTCTGTCATTTCAGTTATGTCCTTTTCTTATGAACAGGGATCATAATATAGTATATACAATTCTTCCACCTATAGAAATTGTTTAGTTTTATTAAGCATTACTACAAGAATGAGTAGAATGTTAAATCAGTTCTATAACTCCAAACCATGTTAAAATAGTATTTTTTTGTGAATGTTTTTGAGAAGACACTCTAGTGATATTATGATGAATGTTCAGGTTTAGATGTAAGATACTGTTTCTTTAACACTTTATCATTTTCTGACATTTTAATTTCTCAGTGAGTATGATTAATATTACTTGGAAATAATTTATCACTAACACTAATTCAAATGGTGGGTCATCTCTAAACATCAGTTGGCAATAAAACTGATATCCTGCTGATATCCTACTAGTTTAATGTATTAACATACACTCTCATTAATACTATGTTTATCCTTGTTGACAGGTATCACATTTGCTGGTTTTAAAAAGTGTGTCCCCTTCAGTTCAAAGACATCTTGGTCTTTAGAAAACTAAATTATGCTAAAGTCAGAGACTGATGCATACAAGCTTATTCTTGGCTGTGTATTTAAAGGAATCAAGTAGTTGAAGTTGCATCTCTCCATTGTTTACTCTGCTATAAAAGGACTAGTGTAATGAATCATGCGGTACTGCAAAGGAGCAAGTTTTCTTTTTGTCTTAATTTCCTATTAAATTTGGCTAGCAATTGCAGTGACAGTAAAAGTAGGTTATGCATATGAGCTAAAAACAGGAATCACTTGCCAAGAAATCTATATTGTGTACATTATTTAAATATATCAAGTTGCTTATCTTTAGAAAATAAACTTTTCTACTGGCTTCCACCTATAAAATGGGTCTTTTAAAAAATATAAATATAGAGTGTAAAGTGACTTCTTTCATGAGAAAAAAATTCTCTGAAAAATGCCATGTTGTTTTCAAAATTCATTTGCTACTGAAGCATCCTGTACAGTATGAACAGAAATAGATAGGCAATAATGCTATGCTACCACCACATAAAAGGCAAGACAAACTAAATTGTGAGATTGACTCAATTTCTCTCATAGTGGCATTTATTTGCAATACTTTTTTTTCTGCCCAAATGCAGGCTTAGCTATTCATAGAGTTGTGCCAGCTGTAATGAATTCACCAAAGATGTTGTAGAAAATTGCAACCCTGTTCCCACATCCAGTATTTCTAGATGTCGGTATTAATTGGCATGGTCAATCTGAATAGTAAAACTATGGGGGACCATCCTTCCTCTCTCACAATAATGACAACAATGTTCTTGTAATTGTCATCTTTTCAACTTTCAACAATTCTGTATTAAGTAATTTCCATGTTGCTGGCTCTGTGTTAATTGCCAACAACACAAAGAAAATTAAAATGTGGTCTCCGACCTCAAGGGACTGTTCCTAAAGGGACCTGATGATTGGGTGGAAGTAAAAATAATCAAGCAATGTCAGCAAATGTCTTACTATAGGATTTTAAACCGTTTAATGGTTGTCAATGAAAAGAGCAAAACTTTGCAAAATATTTTAAGAGATTTATTCTGAGTTAAATATGAGTGACCATGTCCCAAGACACAGCCCTTATAAGGTCCTGAGAACATGTACCCAATGTGGTCAGGCTGCAGCTTGGTTTTATACATTTTAGGGAGGCATGAGACATTAATCAAATACATTTAAGAAATACATTGGTCCAGAAAGGTGGGACAACTCAAAGTGTGGGCCAGGGTTGGGGGGGTGGTCTTCCAGGCTATAGGTACATTTAAACATTTTCTTGTTGACAATTGGTTGAGATTGTCTGAAGACTTGGGACTGATAGAAGGGGAAGGTTCAGGTTAAGATGAAAGATTGTGGAGACCAAGGTTCCTTCAAAGTCTTATAGTGGCTGTCCTTAGAGATAATAAACGACAAATGCTTTAGACCCTTAGGTAAAGTCTTTAGGATTGGGAGGGCCTGGAAGATAAAGATCTAGCTATGTTAATAAAGATTCTTTACAGATCCAAATTTTCCCCCACAAAGGACAGCTTTGCAGGGCCATTTCAAGATATGACAAATAAACATGTTTTGGGGTGAAATATTTTTATTTTCTTCCTTGTCTCGTAATGTTATGCCAGAATCAGATTGGAAAATAAGTCACAATATATAGAGTTAAACAAACCCATCTGATGAGAATTTATTGTTTGTAGACCATCACTCCCCAGACTTCTTAGATAGGAATTTGGGCAAGATAAAAAAAAAAAAAAAAAAAAAGTCAGAGCTTAGTCATTATGGTCTTTTTCTGGTTAAGCTCCAAAGTCCCAATGGGTACAGATATTTACCAAATGTAATTTATTCTGCTATAGTACATCACAATATGAAGATGCCTAGGAAGGGAAATTCTGTTATTGTCAAGTCTCATGCTATTTTCTTCTAAACCTCACGCAGCCTAAGATTATTTCATACCACCTGAGGACAGAAATCCCAGAGAGTTATCTTGAATATAATACTTGAGCTGATTAATATGAAAAAATGATATGACTCAAAGTTAAGTACCACTGAGTCACAGAAAAATCTAGGTATCAACACAAATGAATCTAGCCTGCAGGAGTCAGAAGAGAACATTTCATGGTTGAGGCCCAATAAGAATTAGTCACTGGGGGGTTCCACTTTATAAAATACTATGTTGTCCATGGAATACTATGCAGCCATAAAAAAGGATGAGTTCATATCCTTTGTAGGGACGTAGATGCTGCTGGAAACCATCATTCTCAGCAAACTATCTCAAGAACAGAAAACCAAACACCGCATGTTCTCACTCATAGGTGGGAAGTGAACAATGAGAACACTTGGACACATGAAGGGGAACATCACACACCAGGGACCATTGTGGGGAGGGGGGAGTGGGGAGGGATAGCAGTAGGAGATATACCTAATGTAAATGATGAGTTAATGAGTACAGCACACCAACATGGCACATGTATACATATGTAACAAACCTGCACATTGTGCACATGTACCCTAGAACTTAAAGTATAATAAAAAAGAAAAAATAATAATAAAATAAAATACTATGTTGTAACAGTTTTTGAAAACTTACTGGAAACACTAATCTTTGCCGGCAATGACAGTTACTTGTTCATCATTTATAATCCCTAACATAAAAGATGTGTCATATAGCAGAGAATGTTTATTTTTCATTTATTTAGGACCTATTCTCTGTTAAACACTTAACATATATTAAATCTAATCTTCCTATACACCCCCATTTTACAAATGAGAAAACTGAGGCCAGAGTGGCCAGGCCCATGCTCTAGTATTAATTAGTAATTGGTGGGCCTGGGATTCCAGCCAAGGTAGGTCTGACTACAGATTACCATACTGTTTTTAGTTTGCCATGATGCATTGAAATAAACGGTGGAATGGAAGAGAAAGGTCCAGACATACAATTACTGCAGAAATGTGAAAGACTGATATTTGCTGAATATTTTCTTAAAAAGTGGAAGATGAAGGGAGTCCTTAAAAGTGGAAGATGAAGGGAGAAGAGCGTGTTAGAGAGATCTATGACTTGAGAGATAGTAAACATGCCATTGCTGTCTTTGAAGATGAAGGAAGGAGATCATGAGCCAAGGAATAGAAATGATCCTCAAGTTAAAGCTAGCAAGGAAAAGGGGATTTCACTCATAACAACCAATCACGAGGAGCTTAAATAGTCATGGAAATACATTCTCCCTTAGAACCTCTAGAAATAAATGTAGCTCTGGGAGCATCTAGTTTTTTGTTTGTTTGTTTGTTTTGGGTTTTTTTGTTTTGTTTTGTTTTGTTTTTGAGACGGAGTCTTGCTCTGTCGCCGGACTGGAGTGCAGTGGCCCGATCTTGGCTTATGGCAACCTCTGACTCCTGGGTTCAAGTGATTCTCCTGCCTCAGCCTCCTGTGTAGCTGCGAATACAGGCACATGGCACCACGTCCAGCTAATTTTTGTATTCTTAATAGAGACGGGGTTCCACCATGTTGGCCAGGCTGGTCTTGATCTGCTGACCTCATGATCTGCCTGCCTTGGCCTTCCAAAATGCTGGGATTATAGGCGTGAGCCACCATGCCCAGCCCAGCATCTAGTTTTTAACCCAATGAGATCCATGTCATACTTTTGACATACAAAACTGTGAGATAATAATGTACTGTAAGTTTCTAAATTTGTGATAATTTTTTAGGTCAGCAATAGAAAACTAATGCATAGTTACTTTTCACACACACACACGCCACACACACACATACACACACACACACACACACACACTTCCCTTCCCGTTCTCCTAATATAGTTGTATTGCCATTTTGGTTGATTCAATAGTTAATGTTTATATTATCATGACTTTATAAATGTTATTAGTGGCTGAGCCATGTACTGTAATGTATTTTTTTCTTTCCCATGTGTGATCGTTAATATTGAGTGTCAACTTGATTGGATTGAAGGATGCAAAATATTGTTCCTGGGTGTGTCTGTGAGGGTGCTGCCAAAAGAGATTAACATTTGAGTCAGTGGACTGGGAGAGGCAGACCCACCTTCAATCTGGGTAGGCACCATCTAATCAGCTGCCAGCACGGTTAGGATAAAAGCAGGCTGAGTCTTCCAGCTTTCATATTTCTCCCATGCTGGATGCTTCTTGCCTTGGTACATCAGACTTCAAGTTATTCAGCTTTTGGACTCTTGGGTCTACACCAGTGGTTAGCCAGGGCCTCTCAGGCCTTAGGCCACAGACTGAAGTCTGCACTGTTGGCTTTCTTACTTTTGAGATTTTGGGACTTGGACTGGCTTCCTTGCTCCTTAGCTTGCAGATGGCCTATTGAGGAACTTCACCTTGTGATCCTGTGAATCAATACTTCTTAATAAACTTGCCTTCATATATGCATCTTTCCTATTAGTTCTTTCCCTCTAGAGAACTCTGACTAATACAGATTTTGGTCCAGGAGTGGTTCTAGAGGAACAGAATTTTAAGGATGGATTTCTTCAGTTGGTTTTGGGGTTTCTAGGTTGGCTGCTTAATATGATTAGACTCCAAAATTTCTAATAGTATGGAGAACAGCGATAGTCATTGGCATAAGCTGTTGAGAGAAATATGCAGAATAAATGCATTTAACACTCCTGATTCACCACTTTTGAGAGGCAAGAAGTTTAGTGACACTATACACAATACCTTCAACCATATGTGGAGCATCAAGGGATATAATGAAGTTGGTTGGTTGCTTTTAAGTTCACTGGACAAAGTGATGAATGAAAACAATGAGCTCAGTGATTCTAACTCCTGGCTCTGGAAGCACATACTGAGCATTAAATCTTCTAAAATTGTCCTGAGTAAGAGTCTTATCTCCTGTAGACACACAGCTAAAATTGTAGAAAATCAGACACAAGCTTTTATCATGTGAGTGGCTGACCTGCAATGAAAGGCACATGCACAGCCTCACCAGTTGTCTACTTTTATAGTAAGGGCATTGATTGGAAAAGAAGGTACCCTGCAACTTAAATGGGGACATACGGGAGAAACCTGATGAGCCTGGGGGCATTGAGCTACTAAATTCTGATGAGTCTTTTCTGCCAGAGAAAACAGCCTCCCCACCCCCAGTAGTGGCAACATCCCCTCCCCCACCCAGGCTACCATCAGCCTTTCCACCTTTGTCTGAGAAGATTAACCCTGTACTGCTTGAAGCAACAGTGATGGCCTCCCCTGAGGAAGTTGACAGGCAATACAATGCTGATGCTCCTCAGGACCCACTGCCAAACCCCCATTGGCTTCTAGACCTATAACTGGACTCAAGTCCTGGCAGGCCCCTAAAGGTGAGGTTCAGAGTGTGACCAACGAGGAGATGTGCTACACCCCAAAATAACTGCTTGAGTTTTCTAATTTATATAAGTAGAAATCTGGAGAACAGGCCTGGGAATGGATATTATGGATGTGGGATAATGGTGGCAGAAACAAAAAGTTGGATCAGGGTGAATTTATTGATATGGGCCCACTAAGCAGGGATTCTGCATTTAATGTTGCAGCTTGGGGAGTTAAAAAAAGTTGTAATTGTTTACTATAAATTCTTTTCACAATCCTATCTCCACTGGAGGCAATCTCTGATCTAATATTTGTGACCATAACTTAGATTATTTTTATATAAATGTAAATATACTGTGTATAGTGTTTTGGATTGGCCCCTTTCCCTCAAAATAATATCTATGAGATTAATTCATGCTACGGTGCATTGCAGCAGCTCATTTTTATTGTTGAGTATTTTTTCATGGCATAAATATACCATAATTTATTTATCTACTTACCAATGGATAAATTGTGGGGGTGTTTTAATTTTGAGGCTGTTATAAATGAAGCTGGTATAGGCATATGTGTATAAGCCTTGTTGTGGGTATATATTTTCATTTCTTTTTGAATAATCAAGACTGGAATTACTGTGTCACAGATCAGGTGCATGTTTAATTTTATAAGAAACTGCCAAACTCTTTGTCAAGTTTGAAGTATAATTTTATACTCCCACCAGAAAAACATGAGACTTTCAATAGCTCTATACTCACACCAACATTCTTCCTTGTCCAATCTTGTCTTTTAAGCCATTCTAGTGGATGGGAAGTAATATTGTTGTTTTCATTTGAGTTTTCTTGAAGACTAAAATTGCTGATTATTGTTTCATGCATTGTCATTTCTACATCTTCTTTTGTGAATATTTAATCATTCTGCATAATTTTAATTTCTTTTCTTATTTGTTATTATTATTGTATTAAAAGTTGTTTATATATTTTCCAGGCAAGATTTTTGTCAGATACATGTAGTACACATATATGTTTTTAGTTAATGTCTTGACTTTCCATTCTGTTAAAAAGGTAACTTCTAAAAAGCACAGGTTTCTACTGCCAATGAAGTCAAATTTATCTGTGTTTTCATTCATGAAAAGATGACCAATGCAATGTTTCTTATAGAAATTGTCTAAATTTAATTTTATTTTTAGGTCTTTAACACATTTTGAATTTGTATGTGTATGTATTGTGATCAGTAATAGTTTATCTTCGTTTTCTCCATAGAGATATATAGTTGTCCTAGCATCATTATTCAAGTTTTCCTTTTTACCTTGGTAGTTTTGTCAAAATAATTTGCACATAGATAGGTAGGTTTACTGCTAGACTCTTAATTTTGTTCCACTGAACTATGTATCTGTTCTTATGCCAACACCACACTGTCTTGATTACTATAGTTTTATAGTAAGCCTCGAATAAGGTACCATGTGTCCTCTAACTTATTGCTTCTATTTCACAAATAATTTGGCTCTTCTAGATAATTTAAATTCCAATTTCAATATATATTTTAGAATAATATTGTCAATTGATATGTTTCATGTACTGGAGTTTTGATTGAAATGGCATGGAATTCATAGAAATTTTTTTTTTGTTTGTTTGTTTGAGATGGAGTCTCGCTCTGTCGCCCAGGCTGGAGTGTAGTGGCAGCAATGTCGGCTCACTGTAAGCTCCGCCTCCCAGGTTCACGCCATTCTCCTGCCTCAGCCTCCTGAGAAGCTGGGACTACAGGCACCTGCCACCATGCCCGGCAAATTGTGTGTGTGTGTGTATGTGTGTATTTTTAGTAGAGGTGGGGTTTCACCGTGTTAGCCAGGATGGTCTCCATCTTCTGACCTTGTGATCCGCCCACCTCAGCCTCCCAAAGTGCTGGGATTACAAGCGTGAGCCACCGTGCCTGGCCTATAGAAATATTTTGGGAAGAATTCAAATTGTAGCAATATTGTGTATTCCAACACATGAATAAAGTACACTTCTCCATTTATGTTGGTCTTCTTTCACTTCTCTAAGCAATATGCTATGGATTTAAGTGACTAGGTGATACATGCCTTTTGTAAAATATATTTTAAAATATTTAATGCATTTTTATACCTTTGGATAACAATTTTAAATTTTCCTTGATAATTATTTGCTGTAGGTAAAGAGAAATACAACTATTTTTGTATTTTATCGACATAATATATAACTTTGCTGAATTCATTTTACCAATTAGTGTTTTTTCTTAAGATTCTTAAATTTTCTTAAATGTACATAAGTAAGTCATCTCTGAATGACTTTTAATGTGACAAATTTACTTTCACCTTTACAATCTGTGTGTATCCTAAATATTTTTATGCCTTCTTGCAATTTTCAGAGCTTGAGTACAATATTAAACAGAAGTGGTGAGAACAACATTCTTGCCTTCTTTCCAATCTTAGGGATAAAGTGTGTAATATATCACCATTTATTATAACGTCAGATACAAGTGAGTTTTTGTTGTTGTTGTTGTGGCTTTTTGTCTGATTTCCAGGAGATCCCCTGCTATTCATAGTTTATTGTTGAGAGTTGTTATCTTGAATGGATATTGATTTTGTCAATTGTTCTTTGTGTATCTACTGCTACAAAAATATGACTTTCTTCTTTATTTTAATATTTTTAATTGCATTTGTTGCTTTTTTAGTATTGAACAAATTTGCATTCTTGGAATACTATCTACTTGATCATGATATGTTATCCTTTAAATATATCTGATATACTTAATTTGCTAATATTTTGGCACTCTTTTTTTTGCCATCCAGGCTCATAAAACATACAGAACTATAATACACTTTTCTTGCGATGTCCTTGTCCGGTTTTGGCATCGTGGTTACATTGGCCTCATGAAATGTGTAGCAAAGTGTATCTCCTGCATTTTCTGAAAGACTTTGTGTAAAGTTATTATTATTTCTTCCATAAGTGATTGATAAAATGTATCAGCATAACCATTTAGGTCCGTAGTTTTCCTTTTATGTCTATATGTTTTACTATAAATTTTATTTCTTTAAAAAAACATTAATATTTTCTGCTTTTGTCATATCAGCTTTTTTGTTTGTTCATTTAAAGATGATGTTTTACTGTGTTGCCCAGGCAGAAATCCAATTCCTTGGCTCCAGTGATCCTCTTTCTTGGCTTCCCAAGTAGCTGGTACTACAGACACATGCAAATGTGCTGGGCTCATTATGTCAGTTTTTAAAGTTGTGTTTTTCAAATAATTTGTTCACTTCAGTTAATTTTTCAAATATCTTGATGTAAAGTTGTTCTTAATCACCTTTATTATTCTTTTGATTTGTGCCTTTTTCTTTTATATTTTTTTCTTCTATTATTTTAAGTGTATTTTATTCTGCTTTTTCTAGCTTGCTGAGGTAGAAATTGATTTTAAACCTTTCTTCTGCACTATTAAAAATACTTAAAACTGTACATTCCCTGAAAGCAATGCTGAAAGTACTTAAAACTACAAATTCCCTAAAAGCAATGCTCTAAAAGCACATACAAATGTTGAAACATTGTGTTTTAATTACAATTTATTTAAAAATTTTTCTAATTTCCCTTTTGCATATACATGTGTGTTTTGACCAATAAGTTAGTAAGAATGCTGTTGCTTGTCTTCCAAATACTCAAAGATTTTCTAACTATTTTATTGCTACGCATTGCTAAACAGTTCTTTACTAAGAGAACATTTTTCAGTTCTATTTTCACTACAAATATTGAATAATGCTATTATATTTTAACTTTTATTTTAGTTTCAGAGATACATGTGCAGGTACACCAACAATGTCCAAGCTGAGAGCCAAATCAAGCATTCAATCTCATTCACAATAGCCACAAAAATAAAATATCTAGGAATACAACTAACCAGGGAGGTGAAAGATCTCTACCACAAGAATTACAAAAGACTACTGAAAGAAATCAGATATGACACAAACAAAGGGAAAAACATTCCATATTCATGAATTGAAAGAATCAATATTGTAAAAATGGCCATACTGCACAAAGCAAATTACAGATTCAATGCTATTCCTATCAAATTATCAATAACATTCTTCATAGCGTTAGAAAAAACTATTTTAAAATTCATATGGAACCAAAAAGGAGCCTGAATAGCCAAGGAAATCCTATGCAAAAAGAACAAAGGTGGAGCCATCATGTTACCTGACTTCAAAATATATTACAAGCCTACAATAACTAAAACAGCACAGTACTGGTACAAAAACAGACACATAAACCAATGCAAAAGAATAGAGAGTCCAGAAATAAAGCTGCACACCTATAACCATCTGATCTTTCACAAAGTTGACACAAACAAGCAATGGGGAAAGGACTCACTATTCAATAAATGGTGCTGAGACAACTAGCTAGCCATATGCAGAAGACTGAAACTTCCTTACAGCATATACAAACATCAAAATTTGAGTCTTTCAAAATTTGTCAAGACTAATTTTATGGCCTAGCATATGGTCTTTCTTGGTGAATGCTCTGTGTGCTTTTTCTTCTTTTCTTTATTGATGCATGACACATGTACGTGGTAATATGGTATATGTGATAATTTAATATTCACATTTGTAAAGATCAAAACAGTGTACTTGGGATATCTGTGATCTTAAATATTTGCCTTTTCTTTACACTAGAACCATTTGAGTTCTTCTCTTATAGCTTTTGAAATATACATTAGACTTCTGTAAACTATATTTACCCTACTGTTCTTTTAACACTAAATCTTTCTTCAAACTGCATATTTGTACCCATTAATCAACTTCTCTTCATCCCTCACCCACTACCTTCCATGGCTTCTGGTAACTGCCAATCAACTCTCTATTTTCATGACCACTTTTATACCCACATATGTGTAAAAATGTGTGATATTTGTCTTTCTGTGCTTGACTTATTTCATTTGACATAATGACCTTCAGTTCCATCCATTTTGCTGCAAATACTAGGATTTCATTCCTTTAATGGCTGAATACAATTTGATTGTGTATATATACCATGCTCTTTCTTTATCCTTTCTTCCATTGATAGGTATTTAAGTCATTTCTATATTTTGGCTATTGCAAATAGTGCTTTAATAAACATGAGAGTGAAGATGTCTTTTCAATATATTGGTTTTCTTTTCATGAATATATGCCCAGTAGTGAAATTGCTGTATTGTATTTTATTTCTATTTTTAGATTTTTGAGAAATTTCCATACTGTTCTGCATACCACCAATACTATTTACATTCCTACAATGATATCTCCTTGTAGTTTTGATTTGCATTTCTCTGATGATTAGCAATGTTGAGCATTTTTTTATAGACCTGTTGGACATTCGTATGTCTTTTTCTGAGAAATGTCAAGAGATCATTTATTTTGCTCATTGTAATTGTTTTTTTTTTTTTTTTTTTTTTTTTTTTTTTTTGTTATTGAGTTTTTTAAGCTAATCCCTGGTTAGGTAAGTAGTTTGCAAATATTTTCTTCCATTCTGTAGGTTGTCTGTTCACTTTGCTGATTATTTTCTTTAATGTGCAGAACCTTTTTAGCTTCATGTAGTCCCATTTGTCTATGTCTGCTTTGATTGTCTGTGCTTTTGAGGTCTTACAAAGTTTTGCCTAGACCAATGTCCCAAAGCATTTCCCCAATGTTTTCCTCTAGTAGTTTCATAGGTTCAAGCCTTAGATTTAAGTCTTTAGTATATTTTGACTTGATTTTTGTGTATGCAGTTTTCCTAGCACTATTTATTGAAGACAACATCCCTTTCCTACTGTATGTTCCTGGTGCATTTGTTGAAAATTAGTTCACTGTGGGTTTATATGTAGGTTCTCCATTTTGTTCCATTGGTCTATGTGCTTCTTTTTATGCCAGTACTACTTGGTTACTCTAGCTTTGTAGTAAATCTTGAATTCAGGTAGTGTGATGCCTCCAGCCTTGTCCTTTTTGCTCAGGATTGCTTTGGTTATTTTGGGTCTTTTGTGTTTTTATATATATTTTACGATTTGTTTTATTTTTCGGTAATGAATATCATTGATATTTTGATAGGGATTGCATTGAATCTGCAAATTGTTAAATTGCCATTTTAAGAATATTATTTTTTTCACTTATGAGCATGAAATATCTTTTCATTTTTTTATATCCTCTTTGATTTCTTTTATCAGTGTTTTATAGTTTTCTTTTTATAGATTTTTCAGTTATTTTGTTAAATTTATTACTAGGTATTTTATATTCTTTGTAGCTATTGTAACTGGGATTGCTTTATTCATTTCCTTCAGATTGTTTGCTGTTGACATAAATATATCCTACCAATTTTTGTATGTTGATTTTGTATCCTGAAACTTTAAAGAATTTGTTTATCATTTCAAACAGTTTTTCTGGTGGAATCGTTTAGGTTTTTCTAAGTGTAAGACTATGCAATCTGTAAACATTGCTCATTTGACTGCTTCCTTTCCAATTTGAATGGATACCCTTTATTTATTTCTCTTGCATAATTGCTCGAGCCAGGACTTGTAGTACCATACTGAATAAAAGTTGTGAAAGTGGATATCCTTGTCTTGTTTCAGATCTTCAATGATAGGACTTTAATTTTTCTCTGTCCCATACGATATTAGCTGTGGGTTTGTCATATATAACTCTTATTATTTTCAGGTATGCTTTTTTCTTACCCAGTTTGATTAGCGTTTTTATCGAAAGAGGATGTTGAATTTTGTTTGACACTTTTTCAGCATGTATTGAAGTAATCATATAGTTTATGTTCTTGGTTCTGTTAATCTGATGTTTCACACTTGTTGATTTGTGTATGTTGAACTATCCTTGTGTCCCCGAGATGAATCCCACTGATTATGGTGAATGATCTTTCTAGTGTGTTGTTGAGTTAGACTGGCTAGTAATTTTTTTGAGAATTTTTGCATCTCTTTGTATTTATGATATTAACCTGTAGTTTTCTTTCTTGTTAGGTCCTTGTCTGGTTTTGGTATCAGGGCAGTGCTTGCCTCGTATAGTGAATTTGCAAGTAGTCTCTCCTCTTGAATTTTTTTAAAAGTTTGAGTAGAATTCGTATTAGTTCTTCTTTAAATGATTGCTAGAATTCAGCAGTAAATGAATTGCTTTTCTGTGTTATCTTGAAGATCACTAAACTTCTGTAAAATTACTATTTTGAATTCTTGGTGAGGAAGCTCACATATCACAGTCTTGTTAGGATTAGTTACTGGTTCCTTGCTTTGTCCATTTGGGAAAATATTTCTCTGTTTTCTGTTGTTTCTTGTGGGTATACTTCTATATCTTAGCATTAAAAGATAAGTTATTTATTCCAATTTTCCTGTCTGGATTATTTTCGATTTTATTGTATATGTTTTCTTAGAGTTTCTTTATTACTAAATCACTGCCTACTTTGCAGCTGTAGGTGGTGCCTTAAGCCCAGGTTCACCTAACCTGTAGTAAATAAATGTAGTACTGTCCTTCCCAAATGAGAGAGAATCCAAAGGGAATATTCCAGCAGTGTGAGAAGGCTGGGTAGGAGTTCATGCCCAGGGGCTCTGAGTGATAAACTTTCTACAGGTTGAACAGCCACTCTGATTGGGCATCTCTACATTTAGTTCTTTAAGAAATCTCCATACTGTTTTCCATAGTGGTTCACTAGTTTACATGCCCACCAGCAGTGTAATAGTCCTTTTCATCACATCCACAACAATATTTAGTATTTTTTTATTTTTGAATTATGGACATTTTTGCAGAAGTAAGGTGGTATCTCACTGGGATTTTAATTTGCATTTCCCTAATAATTAGTGATATTGAGCATTTTTTTCATATGTTTGTTGGCCATTTGTATATCTTCTTTTGAGAATTGTCTATTCATGTCTGTATTAGTTCTTTTCCACACTGTGATAAATAAATACTCAAGACTGGGTAATTTATAGAGGAAGGAGGTTTCACTGATTCACAGTTCTACATGGCATTGGAGGCTTCAGGAAACTTAAAATCATGGCAGAAGGTGAAGGGGAAGCAAGGACCTTCTTCACATGGTGGCAGAAGAGAGAAGAGTGAGAGCAAAAGGGGAAAAATACCATATAAAATCATCAGATCTCATGAGAACTCACTTGCTATCACGAGAACAGTATGGGGGAAACTGCCCCAATGATTCAATGTCTTCCCACCATGTCTCCCCCAGACATGTGAGGATTATTGTGGGGATTACATTTCAAGATGAGATTTTGATGGGGACACAATGAAACCATATCAATGTCCTTTGCCCACTTTTTGAAAGGATTATTTGTTTTTTTCTTGCTGATTTGTTTGAGTTCCTTGTAGGTGCTGGATATTCATCTTTTGTTGGCTGCATAGTTTGTGAATATTTTCTCCCACTCTGTGGGTCATCTGTTTACTCTACTGATTATTTATTTTGCTGTGCAAAAGCTTTTTAGTTTAATTTGGTCCCATTTATTTATTTTTTGTTTTGTTGCATTTGCCTTTGGGTTCTTGGTCACGAATTCTTTGCCTAAGCCAATGTTTAGAAGAGGCTTTCCAATGTTAACTTCTAGAATTTTTAAGGTTTCAGGTGTTAGATTTAAGTCGTTGATCCATCTTGAGCTGATTTTTGTATAAGGTGACAGATGGGGATCCATTTTCATTCTTCTACATGTGGTTTGCCAGTTTTCTTAGCACCATTTATTGAATAGGATATCCTTTCCCCAATTGATGTTTTTGTAAGTTTTGTCAAAGATCAGTTGGCTGTAAGTATTTAGCTTTATTTCTGTGTTGTCTGTTCTGTTCCATTTGTTTATGTGCCTATTTTTATACCAGTACCATGCGGTTTTGGTAACTATAGCCTTGTAGTATAAAGTCAGGTAATGTGATGTCTCCAGATTTGTCCTTTTTGCTTAGTATTGCTTTGGCAATGTGGGTTCTTTTTCGGTGCCATATGAATTTTAGAATTTTTTTTTTAAGAATGATGATGGTATGTTGAAGGGAAATACATTGAATCTATAGATTGCTTGGGGTAGTATTGTCATTTTCACAATATTCATTCTACCCAACCATGAGCAGGGGATGTGTTTTCATTTGATTGCATCATCAGTGATTTATTTCAGCAGTGTTTGGTAGTGTCACTTGTAGAGATCTTTCACCTGCTTGGTTAAGTAGGTTTCTGAATATTTTATTTTTATTTTTTGCAAACTTTGTAAAATGTATTGAGTTCTTCATTTGATTGTCAGCTTGGTCGTTGTTGGTGTATAGCACTGCTACTTATTTGTGTACATTGTTTTGGTATCCTGAAATGTTACTGAATTTGTTTATTAAATGTGGGAGTTTTTTTTGATGAGGTTTTAGGGTTTTCTTTTTGTTGTTGTTGTTGTTCTTTTAATAGAGCCTTTAGGGTTGTCTAGGTATACAATTATATGAATTGTGAACAGAGACAGTTTGACTCCTTATTTTCCAATTTGGATGCCCTTTATTCTTCTCTCTTGTCTACTTGCTCTGTTTGGGACTTGTACTATGTTGAATCAAAGTGGTAAAAGTGGGCATCCTTGTCTTGTTCCCATTCTCAGGAAGAATGATTTTAACTTTTCCCCACTCATTATGATGTTGGTAGTGTGCTTGCCATAGGTGATATTTATTACTTTGAGGTATGTCCTTTCTATGCCAATTTTGTTGAAGGTTTTTATCACAAAGGAATGATGAATTTTATCAAATATTGTTTATTTGTCTCTTGAGATGATCCTATTTTTTTTTTGTTTTTAATTCTGTTTATGAGATGTATCACATTTATTGCTGGTGTATGTTAAACCATCCCTGCATCTCTGGCATGAAACTCACCTAATCATAACATATTATCTTTCTGGTATGCTGTTGGATTCAGTTAGCTGGTATCTTTTGAGAATTTTTACATCTCTACAATGGGCAATGGGAAATTGCCAGTGCCTTCCCCAGCAAGCCTCTCCTCCATATCTTAAGTCTGGCAGATGCACTAGTCACTTTTTATTGGCTGACAGAGGCTTGTTTTTTTCTTTAATTTTGACTGCTGTGGAATTTAGAGACTCTGAATAAAAGGACAGAAAGCAGATCTGCTTTTACTCACCCATCTGCAAATCCCAGATGAGCCCCTGAAAATGTGACGAGATCTTTGGGATGTTAATTTTCTGGCCAGAAACCTCTGTGGCCAGTGGTACCTTTGTCTGAGTTCTTGTCCTGCGTCCAGGAAGAATGAGGTATGCAGACAAGTGGAGGGTAAGCAAGGAAAAGAGGAGCTTTGTTGAGTGTTAGAACAGCTCAGAGGAGACTTGCACTGGGTAGTTCCTCTCTGTAGGTCAGGTCATCCCATCAACTGTTCAGCTCTCAGCAGAGAGGAGGGCCTGGAGAGGGTAGCTTCTCTCTGTAGCCGGTCATCCTGACATCTGCCCAGGTCCTAGAAGAGAGGAGACCATAGAGTGGGTTGCTCCTCTCTACAGCTGGTAGTCCCATCGTCTCTGCAGGTCTCTGAATCTCTCAGCAGAGAGCCTACTTCCTCTCTGCAGCTGATCATCCCACTGTCTGCTCAGCCCTGGCTGAACCCAGGACTTTTATGGGCCTCAGGGAGGATGAAGTGCACACAAATTGGTCCGTGAACAGCCATGGGCAGGCCCAGGAAAGGCATCATGAATTCCCAGTCGGGTTCATGGGACTTGCTGCCTGGCCCCCAGCCTTCAGGCCCTCCCTACCCTGAAGGTGGGGCCTCACTGGGGTCCTGCCCACTTCCACCCAGGAATTTGTCTGCCTTCTGCTGCTGTTCATGGTTCCTGGGCTTGATCCTGACTTGGCTCTGAGATCAGAGTGGGCTCCGACAGCAGGGAGAAGCCAGGCAGTGGGATCAGGCACTTCTGAGCCTGCAAGGGTAGGGAGGACCTTCCTGGACCCACAAGAGTGAAGGAATGCCTGTGTGTTCAGCTCCACCCAGGGAAGTGGGGCTCCTTCCTTCTCTGTGGAGATGGAGGCCTGGGTTTGCAGCCACAGCTTGGACGGCTGAAGCTGAGCCTGGTGGGGCAGGGCTCCTGACCGCTCCCTGCCCGCAAAGAGCACAGGAAAGCTCCGATCTGCAGCCACAACCTGGGAGGCTGCAGCCCCACTCAGGAGGGCGGGGCTCCTGCCTGCTCCATGAAGCATGTAACCTTGGTCACACCCCCCTGCTGCAGCCAGTGTAATGTCACCTGTAGGTCGTCTAGAGTAGCAGCTACCATCACTAATAGTGCGTAGTATATATCCAGGCAGCCTGTGCACAGAACTTGGATCTGCCCCAGGCAATAGGCTTTCCCACTGAGAAAGCAAGCAAGGTTTTCCGACCACTCCCATCCCTGTCTGCTGGCAAACTGGGTGCATCACATCTGCACTCCTATCTGCTGCACTTCCTATTCACCATCTCCCAGATTCTGTTCAAGGAGGCCTGTGCATACTTAAAATTTTAAACAAAATTAAGCTGGGAGCTTCTTTCATCCTGAGACCCCCCCCCCCCACCGAAGTTCACAGACTGTTTCCCCAAGGGTCCCTGTGAGATAGTCATGGGTGGCTTCCCTGGGCGTGACATGGAGACTGGGCATGCCTTCAAGGCTCTTCCTACTGCTGCCTCTACTTTTATATTTCATGCCACTCCCTAAATTTGTTACAGCTCTACATAAGGTTAAAGCCTTCTCCTGTAATCTGGATTTTCAGATTCTCCAGTAGGGATGTGTTTTTGGAGGCAGGTTCTCCCTGACTCACACTCTGGGAACTCACAGTTTTTCGCCTGTCTCACAGAGTTTGCAGTGGCATGCTGCTTCCTTCAAAGGATCTGTTAATTCTTTTGGTTTTCCTGGTATGTTCTTGTGGTGGTTCTTGGAACAAAAGTTTACGGTGTGAATCTCCGCACTCTGTTCTGTCTGTCCAAGTGGCAGAAACATGCTAACACTACCTCCTATCTGCCATCTTGGAAAGAAAAAATTATTTTACCATTTTGGAACCTGAAGTCTCCTCTGTGTGTTCTTGAAAGAAATATTTATTGTGTTGCTTTTGTATCTTCTACAAATGGCAATTAAGCCAAAATGCTTGTCAGTCTTATTCAGATCTTTCATACACTTGCTATGTTTATATCTATCTGTTCTATCAATTACTGAAAGGTGATACAATCTGCAACCATGATTATAAAATTTTCTATTTTTTCTTTAGTTTGATTAGTATATGTTCAATGTATTTTGAAGCTGTTTGACAGCTGAAAACACATTTAATTTGTTCACGTCCTTCTATTGAACTAACCCTTTTATCACTAAGAATTCATCTGTTTATTTCTAGTACTCCTTGTTTTGAAGTATGCTTTATCTGTTATTAATATAGCTATGGAAGTTTTCTGGTATTTACCATTTGCATGATACACATTTTCACATTATTTCACTTTCAATCTACCTGCACTTTTATATTTAAAGGGATTGTCTTTTAAACAGCATATGTTGAGTCTTGCTTTAGATTGTTTTTATCCAACCTAAGGCTATCTACCTTAATTAATGTGTTTGATAGTTTTATATTTGACATACTACAATAGCCCTCCCGTATCTGTGGGGGAGAATTCAAAGATCCCCAGTAGATGCCTAAAACCATGGATAGTACTGAACCCTACATATATAGTTGTTTTTCTATACATGCGTACATATGATAAGGTGTAATGAATAAATTAGGCGCAATAAGAGATTGACAGCATAATTAATAAAATGGAGCAATTACAACAATATATTGCTAACAATTTCATAAATAGAAAATTCGTTCTTACAGATCTTAGCAACCTCAGCACAAAAGTTTTTTTTTCTTTCCTTAAGTTGAGAACTTTCACCTTTTTACTTAAAGGAAACACTTTACAGTTTCTCCTAGGTATATCCAAATTTCCAGTATCACTGGTCTAGCACTTTGGGGCCATTATTGAGTAGAATCAAGGCTATTTAAACACAAGCACTACAATACCTCAACAGTAAATCTGATAACCAAGATAGCTATTAAGCGATTAATAGACATGTAGTGTAGACAGCATGTTTACATCGCAGATGTAATAGAGTGGGAAGGCATGATATTTCATCATGCTAGGTGCATAAATTAAAACTTACAGATTCTTTATTTCTGGAATTTTATCATTAACATTTTAAAATATTTACCTTTAATATTTTTAGCATAACTAAAAATTCAGTTACCTTAGGTAACTGAAACCATAGAGAGTAAAATAACTTTTAAGAGGGGACTACTGTAATTGACTTGGTTGGATTTATATCTACCATTTTGCTATTTTTATTATTTGTCTCATTTGTTATTTTTCCTTGTTACTCTATAATTGTTTTCTTTTGGATCAGTCTACTATGTTTTAATCTTATTTCATTTATTTCCTACATTACCTTGTAGTATACATTTTCTTATTTTTAGTTGATGCTTTTGGCATTACCATATGCATTGTTAGTTATCACAGTCTATTTAAAAGAAAATTGTACCAATCAATATGTCATACAAGGGAACAAGAATGCAAATGATGCTGAGTTTCTCATTAGAAACAATGGAGGCTAGAATACAATGTAACAACATTTTTAAATCACAGAAATAGAAAAACAGAAACAAAAATCTGTCTATTCAAAATTAAATATTTATGAAAAAATCCTTAAAAACATGAAGGTAAAATAAAAATATTTTCTCAATTAAAAAACCTAAAATAAGTTGTTGCCTGCAGACGTGAGCTACAATAAATTCATAAAACATTTCTTCAATCTAACAAGAAACATTAGTTTTACAATTCAGATATATAAAAAGGAAAAAAAGAGCCCTCATTACAACAAATTGTAAATGGTTAATATATACAAGTTACCTTTTTCTTCTCTTTTTATAAGAGGCAAGTGACTATAAAATAAAGCCATTTTAGATTAAAATATTTATTACTTTTAGTGACAACCTTCAAAATCTTCTCTTATTGTACAATTTGATTTATGCATACATGCATTGAAACATCACATTGCACGCCATAATTATGTAAAATGATTATACCAATTATAAATTAAAAAGAATAGCAATATATCTACGTAGACAAAATAATTTTAACTCACATTGCACACAAAAGTAAATTTAAATTGGCTAGTAGAACTAAAAATGAGAAAAAAATAAAATTTCTAGAAGATAGCATAGATGTATATTTTTATGATTTTCTGTATTATGTCTTAAGTCACATAAAACAACAAGCATAAGATAATAAATTGATAACTTTAGCAATATTATAGCAATAATTTTTTTTTTCATGAAAAAGCGTCATTGGGAAAGTCATAGAATGTAGGAAAACCTATGTAACAAAGGTGAATATGTGGAACATGTAAAGATCTCCTACAAATCAATAAGAAAAACTCAGCTTACTTAAGGGTAAATAAGGGCAAGAGATGTAAATAGACACTTTAAAAAATGATGACATTCATGTGGCCTACATATATATGAAAAAGTACTCAAAATATTAGAAATGAAAAAAATTCAAATTAAAACCTTAATGAATCTCATTACAAAACCATTAAAATGGCAAAATAAATTAAAACATACTAAAAATACCACAGTAAACCAAGATATGGAGCAACTGGAACTCTCATACACTGCTGTTGGGAATGTGAATTTGCAAAACCACTTTTGTTATTTTTTTTTTAATTTTTAACTTATTTTTTCTTTTATTTATTTTTTTAAAAAAACACTTTTGAAAACACTTTGACATTTATTTTCTCTGCTTTTCTTTGTTTATTTTACTTTAAGTTCTGGGATACATGTGCAGAACTTGCAGGTTTGTTACACAGGTATACATGTGTCATGGTGGTTTGCTGCACCCATCAACCCATCATCTAGGTTTTAAGCCCCTCATACATTAGGCATTTGTCCTAACGCTCTCCCTCCCCTTGCCCCCCACCCCTGACAGGCCCCGGTGTGAGATGTTCCCCTCCCTGTGACCATGTGTTCTCACTGTTCAGCTCCCACTTATGAGTGAGAACATGTGAATACTTTGACATTTTCTGTAAACTATGAAAGTACAAATATTGTACAGCCCAGATACTACACTCTTAAGAATTGCATGCACATTTCTACCAGAATGCATGCATGATAATGTGTATAGTATCATTACTTGTAAAAGACAAAAACTGGAAACAACCCAAATGTTCACCAACAATAGACTGGATAAATCAATTATGCTGTACACATAAAATGAAAAGTGATACAAGAATAAATAATTATTACATGTTTCCTTGAACGTTTTATGCAATGGTTTCCTTGAACTCCTTGACTTATTAACAATGAGTATTTACTGTAGGCATACTTTGTGCCAAGGAAATTTTTAAACACTGTACATACACGTTCCATTTGATGTAACTAAAAAGAATTGAGGGAAACACTCTAATTATTGTCCATTTTACAAATGAAGAAATTTTAGGCTACATATTTGAGTAATGTAGGCAGTAAGTAGCAAAGCTGTGATTTGAATATGCCGTATCTGTTTCCAAATATGGTAGTTTTTCTATTCCATCTCAGTCCATTTCATTGTAAACAATTAATACATATTTTATCTTACTAATACAATATGGAATTAACCTCTAAATACAGATTATATATAGCCTCACCACCTAATGTTATACCATACGCATTTCCCATGCTAATAAATATTTTCAGAAAACTTGGTTTAATTTAATTATTTAACAAATTTACTTACAGAGAAGTTAGCTTATTGTGCTTTATAAGCTTTAAAGTTTTAGGCCTGGCATGATGGCTAATGCCTGTAATCCCAGCACTTTGGGAGGCTGAGGTGGGCAGATCATTTGAGGTCAGGAGTTTGAGACCAGCCTGGCCAACATGTTGAAACCCCATCTCTAATAAAAAATACAAAAATTAGCCGAGTGTGGTGGCAGGAGCCTATAAGCCCAGCTACTTTGGAGGCTGAGGCAGGAGAATAGCTTGAACCCAGGAGGTGGAGGCTGCAGTGAACTGGGGCATGCCATTGCACTCCAGCCTGGGAGACAGAGCAAGACTCTGTCTCAAATAAAAAATAATAATAATAAAAAAATAAAAAATAAAAAAACTTTATCGTTTTAATGCATACATATATCCTTGTAATCAAAACCACAAACAGGATACCAGAAATTCTAATACTCAAAAGTATTTCCTTATACTTCCTCTTTGTAGTAAAGCCTCCCCCCAACTGTATGCCCTGGAAACCACTGATACATTATCCATCTTTATAGTTTGGGTTATCATATAAATGAAATGATATATGAGTGGAATGTCATACAAATAAAACCACAGAGTATATAATATTTGTGACTGCCTTCTTTAACTCAGCATAATTATTTTGAAATCCACCTATGTTGTTTTGTGAATCAATAGTTTGTTCTTTTTAACTGCTGTGTAGCATTCCGTTATCTGAGTATACAACTGTGTTTTGTTTTCATCCATTCACACTCCAAGGAAAAGATAGTATTAATGACTGCGTTACAATGTTTTATTTAATTTTTCACTTTGTAAAACATTTGATGCATCTTGGCAGTGTGTTTGCACAAAGACTAAGTCAATTAAATTCCCCAAACTTGTAGATGAGAATGTATTTCTCAATCCCTTGCCAACATTGTGTAATTTTTCTATATAATTTTAATTGCATTTATTTGATTAATAACAGTTAATAGAGTTTTTAATTGTCTACATGTGCACCACACACCTTAATAAACGCTTTGCATAGATTCACTCATTCATTCCTGACGTCAACATCATGAAAATATTATTGTTAACACTTATAGGTGAAGAAATTGAAGCACAGAGAGGTTAGGTAAGCTATGATAGATTGTATACATTCTGATTCTAGATCCAAAGGTCTAAATCAATGTTATATATTCTACTTTCATTACTTTTGAAAGTAAAACTTTATTTCGTGTTTATTATTTTCTTTTCTTTTTTAATTGTCAATTCATATTCCTTGCATATGCTTCTCTTGAGAGTAAAGAGTTTGTTTTGATGCAATATAAACCTTTATATATAAAATATATTGCCCTCATTTCTCACATTTGTTTCAGGTAGTTTTTTTAGCTTGCTATTTTCTTCTTTACTTAGTTCAAAGAAATTTTATTACTAAAATATTCAATTTAGTAAGGTCAAAACTAATTTAATACTTACAAATATCTTGTGTATTTCAAGATCAATTAGTCACTAATCTCATATTTTCTCTATTTTAATATTTAGCATTAGAATGTATTTACTTCAATTTTTATAATATTAAAAACGTTAATTTATCTTTGGTTTATGGGTTATATATATAAAGGGGGGACTTAAATTTCCTTTATTTCCCCAATACATGGTATATTAGATTCCTATTCCTGCTGTAAAAAATTGCTACAAACTTATTGGCTTAAAACAATGTAAATGTATTCTACTACAGCTCTGGGAGTCAGAGGATCAAAATGAGTTTTACTGGGATAAAATTAAGGTTTCCTCTGGCTGTCTATTTTGAAGGTTCTAGAGGAGAATCTGTTTCCTTGCCTTGTTCAGTTTCTAGAAGCTGCCCAAATTTCTCAGCTACTCGTCTCCTTCCATCTTCAGAGATATTAATGAATAGATGGAGTCTTTCTTCCATTGCAACTTATCAATCTTCTGATATAAAAAGTTCTACAAGGGTATTTTTATTCACCTTTCTATAGAAGGTGCAAAAATTTCCCTTGGGTCAATTCACTTTTTACTGAGAGTCCTATTGAGTCCTGTTTCATCATTGTTGAAACAGGTCAGTGGTCACTGGTCTTGTTGTCTAAGGTGTTATCCAAGCTTGTTGTCTCATGAACAAGAGAATTAAGGAGCATGGACACAAAGGGTCATATTGGAGCAAAAGTTTAATAAGCTAAAGAAGAAAGCTCTCCACCGTGGAGAGGGGAGCCCAAGTGGGTTGCCATTTGTACAGTTGAATCTGAAAACTTTATGAGAAACTCCTGTCATCTCTGTAGCAGTTTGAGTAACTTATCAGTGAAGCTGTCTGCACAACTCCTCTTATGCAGTTGTGGGTAGATCTCCAGGAAAGCATAAAGCGCCACTTCTCTTGTTTGTATAACTGTGGATTTGTTTTAGGTGAGACCTCCTCCTCGTTATTCCAGTTTCCACAGAACCCTCTGTGAACAGGTCTGAAAAGGAGAGAAAACTTTGTCCTTGGAATCCGTTAATCACACAAAACCCAAAAGGCTTCTGTGCTGGAACCTGCCTGCTTATCTGTGCAGGTGCAGTCTGAGTTTTCCCCAGGCTGCTAAATTTTTGTCTGTTGTTGATATTTTTCAGGCAGACTGCTTTTCTGAGGACTAGCCTTAGCTATCTACCTAACTGATTTTTCCTTTGCTTCTGCCTCAGTATGACATTGACTTCTCTTCTGCCTCCCACTTCCACATTTCAAGACCATTTTGTTTACATTGAGCCTAACAAGATAATACAGGATAATCTCCTATTTTCAGGTCAATTGATTCACAACCTTAATTTCCCTTTGCCATACAATCTAACATATATTCTTGTTTCAGGAATTGAAATGCACATTTTTTAGAAACTCCTGTGAATCACCCTGATAATTTTTTTTATTCTTCTGTATTCATTTTCATAGATCCATCTGTAATGAGGAATGTTCTTGTTAGTTTTGGTTTTGGTTTGATAACTCCTTTGTTTTTCTATCAACTTATCAATCTTCTGATATAAAAAGTTCTACAAGGGTATTTTTATTCACCTTTCTATAGAAGGTGCAAAAATTTCCCTTGGGTCAATTCACTTTTTACTGAGAGTCCTATTGAGTCCTGTTATCAGATCTTTGGCTCAAGATCCAATTGATATGCTCACTTCTTAAGTCAATTTTTGTTATTTAATCAGAAGTTATCCGGTGAAACTCTACAGTACCTTAGTGAAATATTATTTTACCTTTAATATCTTCTTTAATGATTGTCTCAACTTATGAATGTACAAAAAAATATGACTAGAATAAAGAGATACCAGCATTTTTCTTTTTATTCCACCTGAATTGTTTCATTTACTATTACTACATCTTCTAAAATATGATGCGCCATGATTATTACCATCCCTATGTTTCCCTTCAGCTTCGTTCCCATACTTCTATCTGTTCCTTTTTTTTTTTTTGTCATGTTTTCCTTGTTCAATTTCTTAAATGAATACAGAGAGATATGGGTAAAGAGCAAAATAATTGATTTCTTCAAAATAGTATATTTACAATTTAACAATCACAATTCAAGTTTCTGGTTGATACAGACACAGGATAGTTAGTGCAACATTCTCTTTTTATGGAACATATCATATCCCTTCCAACAAATTGCTAGCACTTCTCTATTTCATGTAGTAATAAATAAAGAGTTTATTGATAGTGTTGTTTTCACTCCTGCTTTTTCAGCCAGTTAGTGGAAACTCTTTGTAGGGTATAAAAATTGAGGTCATATGTTTTGTTTTTATTATGTTAGTTTGTTTACCTATTTTTTTTCTGGGAATATTTTTGGGTGGCAAAGGTAATTTAATTTTAGGTTTAGGTGGTATTATGGGCTCTCTTTTTATTTTTTGTTTTATTTTTGATTAGTGTAAGCATAAAAGAAAAAGACTTTTTTCATAATAATGAACCATAAGGGACCTAAATTTATGCTACAGTCAAGTATACCATAGACAATTTGTTTATGTATATTGTAATATGTATATTTGTTCTATTTTTACAAATGTTTAAAGATCTGCGTTTGGTTATTGGCTTGTAACTTTAGAGGGATGTCAGTTACACAGATCTTCAAATAACAATAAAGAAAGAAACTAGTCAAATGGAAAATTACAGTCACAAATTTGAATAGAAAGACTTACAAAATTAAATAGGTGTTAAGTTCAGGTAGCCGGTTACCATTAATTCTTGAGCCTCGTAAAAATTACAACAATTAAAAAAGTTGTTACTGTCCAAAAAGAATACTGAGCTCCATGGATCACTGGAGTAACCTAGGTAGGCTATTATAAAACTCTTATGGAGAATGTACAGCCTAAATAGAATAGGTTAAATGATTAAATATCAAAACTGCAGAAACTCAGGTAACAGACTTTTAACCCTAGCTGTTTTGCTTGAGAAATGTCTGAAAGTTGTACATAAGAAGCGGTAATAGAATGTTGACCTTTTGAGGGAGTTGAAGACTCATAAACAACATTTAAACATTTTTCCTACCTTAAGTAGGTATATCTTTAACACTCCTTCACACTACAGCTTGAAATAATTTTTTAGCAATATTGTATAAAAATCACTTTAGCAGAAGACACTAATAAAGGGTATGTGCTTTGGTCCAAAGCTGAGCTGACTGTAGTTCATAGATAAATAAATTTAAAAAAAAGTAATAGAAGTGATTGAAACAATACTTAAGTATAAAAATATATCTATGTATATGTAAATATGAGTATTTATGAATAAATATGGGAGGTATATATACATACACACATAAATATGCAAGCACATATATAGATCCATTGCTCATTTCAAGGTATCAATTTTTTTGTTTGTTTTAAAAGCATTTGAATTCACATAATACTGACTTAACTGGCCTTTTAGGCATTTTAATGGAAAATTGTCAACATCTGCAATGAGCCCCTCCCTTGGCACTCTATTTGGATGAATCTTCCTGAAGGATTTCAGAAGAAATCTTCCTCTTGAACAGTAAGATTTCTGGTTAGATATCCTACCAATTACATTGCCATTTACCCATGTTCAAGCTTACATAAATATAGATCAAAGTAAAATAACTGTGTTTAATATTTTGAGCTATACAGATTTTTGCCTTTCCATCCTCAGAGCTATAGATTCTAAGATGTCGGACTGGTCATTTACCAAGACCACTGTATTAAGCATTCTCCTGAGAAAGGAGATAAAAATGTTAATTTCTGTAGGGATGTAGAAGCTGTGGAAACAGTTTCTTGTCTGTATTGGGCAATCCTTGTAACATTTGCCCTTTTAGAATCCGATATCTACACTCTCTAACCCCCTAAGTAAGCTTTGGAATTGTAAGTCCCGGGGTTACTTGAAGTCACATAATATGGTTAGAAGGGTGGAATTTCATTTATTTATGTTTTTCATTGTAGTTACCATGAAACATTCTTCCCAAAACAAAGCTTGGCATAAAATAGTGTCTTATGGCTTGTATATAGAGTCTCACCCTGCTGTGTAAAACATACAAAAATAAATGAGACCGAATATAGAGAGATTATAACCAATAATAAGCTATACATTTTCAGAGCCTAAAGATGTAAATCTAAGTGTTAGATTACATGACATAGAGTTTATTATTTTCAAATAATTTTAAAATATATATATATTTAATTATTCTTTAAGTTATGGGATACATGTACAGAACATGGAGGTTTGTTACATAGGTATATACACGGGCCATGGTGGTTTGCTGCATCCATCAACCCGTCATCTACATTAGGTGTTTCTCCTAATGTTATCCCTCCACTAGCCCCCCACCTCTCGACAGGCCCTGGTGTGTGACTGTTCCCATCCTGTGTCCATGTGTTCTCATTGTTTAACTCCCACTTATGAGTGAGAACATGTGGTATTTAGTTTTCTGCTCCTGTGTTAGTTTGTGGAGAATAATGGTTTCCTGCTTCATCCGTATCTCTGCAAAGGACACGAACTCATCCTTTTTTATGGCTGCATAGTATTCCATGGTGCATATGTGTCACATTTTCTTTTTCCAGTCAATCATTGATAGGCATTTGGGTTGGTTCCAAGTCTTCTCTATTGTGAACAGTGCTGCAATAAACATACGTGTGCATGTGTCTTTATAGTAGAATGATTTATAATCCTTTGGGTATATACCCAGTAATGGGATTGCTGTGTCAAAAGGTATTTCTGGTTCTAGATCATTGAGGAATCACCACAATATTTTATCTATTCTTTTAAGTGGTAAAATTAGTTTGTATTCCTTTATGTTTCTTTCTTATAAACAAAAAACTATCATTTTTCAAGTGCAGCCACAATATTTTATTTAAGATGTATAAACTTACATTTTACTTAAAGGTATCTTGATGTTTATTTTCATCATATGATGGAGAAAGATGAGAAGTTGGTGGTATTATTTTCATAATATCTGAGAGAGAGTTTACCATTTGCTCAGTTGAGCTTGTATTGTCAGTTTGATTTTATCAGAACTAGAAAGCATTGTTTTGGCTTCAAAATTGTCTTTAAAAGATTTAGTACTTAGCATAAAACAAGCACTATTATAAGACTATTTGATCACATTTTTGCTATATTTTGTTTCACAATAGAGAAAATATCCTCATTCTAAAAACTAAGCAGAAAAGATAGACTTAAAAGTTACACCATTTAGTCACTGGCATGTTTTATTCACATATTTACATCTCTTCAATTCTATCATATGTTGAGAAAAGTGTTTAAAAATTGAAAGTCATCAAATAGCAATGATTTACAAATCTGCTCATTTATGGGCTGCATAAGAAATTGAAATAAAATCTGAAAGTCTTGCATAGAAGAAGTGTAGACTATGAATAAGATAATTCAAGTTTAATGAATGCTCATTATGAAGTCAAACCTCATATAGTATTCATGGCTAAAGTGTTTACACTGTTGATATCACATTTGAGTTCACCCTCTAAGTATTTTGCTGTTGATGGAAGTAGACTGTTACTATTTAAGATATAATCATATTTTCATTTTACAGGGGATACAAAGGCTTACAATTGATTCACAAGATTATACAAATGCATCTAGGATATACAACTCATCCAAGGTGAAGTTCTATTTCTAGTGTGTAAACTAGAAATAGAATGTTAATAAATTGGAATTTTGTCCTGTGGCCATGTGTTCTAAGGTAGAATAACTATCAGTTTTAAAATAACAACCATGGCCTTCATAATTTGTTTCCACTGATAAAATATTTTAGTGTATATTTCATCTTATTTTGTTCTCACAATAACTCTGATGTATGGTATTAATATTCTGATCTTATAGGCAATGACATTGTTGCCTACAGTGAGGCTGAAAATGTAATATTAACACCTTAATAGTTTTTTTTAAGTTGCATAGCTATTATGTAGTAGAACCAAGACTTGAACTCAGGTTATCTGACTCTAAATTCATATACCAATCACAAATACAAGTGAGGGGCCAGACGGATAATATAAATAAGAAGAGTGATCAATATTAACTTGATTGAAAAACTGCAAATGCATTTTGCATATACAAAACACACAAGAACATACTGCATTTTTCCCCCTACTTTGATAGAATAGTGGAAGAATTATTGCACTTTTCCCTTCGCTGTAATACAACCTACAAGACAACATGGGACTGTGTGTAGAAAAGGGAGTAACAAACAAGTTTAACAAACTCGGTGGATGTAAGACCAGTATACAAAATTCAACTATGTTTTGATATCCTAACAATGAACAATCTAAAATAAAATTAATAAAACAATTCTAATCAAAATAACATTGGAAAATAAAATAGTTAAAGCAGTGCAGGAGTTGCGTAATGGTAATTATAAAATATTGCTGATAGAAATTAAAGATGTGTAAGTGGAGAGATATTCCATGTTCATTATTATCAAGATGACATTGTTGCCCATAGTGAGTTGTAGATTCAATATAATTTCTAACGAAATATCAAGATAATTTTTAGTGTAAATTGACAAGCTAATTTTTCAACTTACATTGAAATGCAAAAACCCAAGAACAGCCAAAACCATCTTGAGAAAGAAGAACAAAGTTGGAGGATTCACCTTTCCCTATTTATTGTATTACAAAGCTACAGAAATCAAAAGAGTGTGGCACTGGTGTAAAGATAGAGTTATAGATCAATAGAACAGAATTGAGAGCATATTCTTAAAAATCCTTTGCATTTATAACTAATTTTGACCAAGATGAGAAAATGAGGAAATAATAGTGTTTTCAACAAATAATGTTTGAACAATTGGAAAGCCACATGTAACAGAATGAAGTTAAACCTTTATTTCCCCGCATATTAAAAAAACCTCAAAATAGATCAAAGATTTACATATAATAGGCCAGGCGCCGTGGTTCAAGCCTGTAATCCCAGCACTTTGGGAGGCTGAGAAAGGCGGATCACAAGGTCAGGAGATCAAGACCATCCTGGCTAACCCGGTGAAACCCCATCTCTACTAAAAAATACAAAAAACTAGCCTGGCGAGGTGGCGGGCACCTGTAGTCCCAGCTACACGGGAGGCTGAGGCAGGAGAATGGCGTAAACCCAGAGGCGGAGCTTGCAGTGAGCTGAGATCCGGCCACTGCACTCCAGCCCGGGCGACAGAGCGAGAGTCAGTCTCAAAAAAAAAAAAAAAAGAAAAAGAAAAAGTTTACATATAATAGAAAAAATTATAATACTCTTAAAAGAAAACGTGCAAGGAAATTTGTATGACTTTGGATTAAGCAATGGTTTCTTAAACATAAAACTGGTAAATGAAAAACTTTTGACAAATTAAATTGAACAGAGTTTATTTCAGGAAAGAATGATTCGAGACTAGGGCTGCACTCCGAAACCAGAGAGGTTCAGAGAGCTCTGCTCTGTAACGTGGACAGTGAATATTTATAGACAATACACAAAAAGGAAGTACAGACATAGCTTGATTGGTTACGGATAGGCTGTTTGCTTATTTGGATATGGTCAGATCAGTTGGCTGCCTGTGATTGGCTGAGTTTGACTGCTGGTGATTTGCTCAGGAACTGTTATCTGTTACAAAAATTGGACTTGTAAATTAAGTTTCTGTTTGGTTACGTGGTAAGTTAGGTTGCACTTTGTTGCTTAAAAATTCAAAGTGTGAAGACAGACTCAGTCTAATGACATACTGCTTAGATAATACAACGAAAGCACAAAGAGCAACATCAAAATAATTTGGGCATTTTCAACATTTTAGAAAGAAATTGTTCCTAAATGGGCACTATCATGGAAGTGAAAAGGCAATCACAGAATGAAAAAAGTATATTTTCAAATTATATAATTAAAAGGTATATTATCCAGGATATATAAAGAGCCTTTACAGTGCGATAGTAAAGAATGTTTAACTCTATTAAAAATGGGCAAAGGGTTTAAATAGACATTTCTATAAAGAGGATATACAAGGAATTAATAAGCACATAAAATGCTCAATATCATTAGACATTACAGAAATGTAAATCAAAACTACAATGAGATATCACTTCACACCTATTAGAATAGCTATGGAAAAACTAAAACAAAAGGAAAAAGTTTCAAATAGAATTTGGAAATATTGGAACTCTCATGGATTGACGTTGAAAAAGTAAAGTAATGTAACTACTGTGGAGTACCATTTCTCAGTTCCTCAAAATTTAATCTTGGAGTTACCATGTGATCCAGCAGTTCTACTCCTAGATATATAGACAAGAAAAATTATAATCTAATGACCACATAAAAAGGTGCACATGAATGTTTATAGTGACATTATTCACAATACCAAAAAGCAGAAACAACCCAAATATCATTTAAGAGACGGACAAGACAAATGAAGTATATACATACAATGCACTATTATTTATCAAAATAGATAAATGACATCCTGATACATCCTACAACATGGATGAACTTTGAAAATATTATACTAAATGATATAAGCCAAACATAAAAGTGTACATATGGTATGAATCCATTAATATGAATTGTCTAGAATAGAAAAATTTATAAAGACAGGAAATATATTAGTGGTTGCCAGGGGCTGCCAAGAGGAAGAAATAGTGAATGACTGCTAAAGCATGTGAGGTTTATTTTGGGGTGAGAGAAATATTTTGAAGTTAGATTGTGATTATTAATGCACAACTTCATGAATATACTAAAGCTACTGAATTGTATAATTTAAAAGGGTGAATTCTATGGTAGGTGCAGTTTACTTCAATAATGCTGTTAAAAAGAAACCATAAGCATATACATAAAAATAATGGCAATTAGCACTTGGCCTTTATAACAAGGACAGAAATACTTGCTCCCTTTTTATTATTAACTCAGTGGTTCTCGAAGCACATTGATGTTTTGATTACGGTTCGCAAAAGAGCATGAATCCACTACAGTTTTTGCTTGTTTGTGCATCCTGAAATGTTATCTTACTAAAATAGCAGAAGACAGTTGGCAGTGAAATTCTTTCACTTCAATTAATATTCCAGTGCTTTATAATTACAAGCATGTTTAGACTCTGAGAATGAAACAGTTGATACTATTAATATGTAACCTATGCAGATGTCTAGAAGATAACTTTGTTTTTTCCTTTATGGTATACTCCTACAAAGTCATGATGGGGAGCTCCAGGACTCAGAGTCATCTACAAAAGTGTGACTTGGTTTAAATCACTGTTTCCCAATCCAGCCTCTCTGTAACACTGAAGGAAAAAAGGAGAGACATCTTCTTGATAATAGAAGCAGGTAGGCTATCAGTCAGTAGTGTGTCCATGAGAATAAAGTATGGGATATGAAGAGTTCTTACTTTGGGAATGGAGCAGAACCTATATCACCTCCAACAACTCAGTTATTGAGACTCACAAGACTTCAAGGAGTTCACTTCATTCGAGGAATAGAGAAAGGGAAAGAAGAGTCACTAAAGCTATTACAGTAAGAAGGAAATGGGCACAGAAATAAAGACAATTATAGACCCTAATCACATATTTAAGAATGGTAAAAATGTCAGATTGTATCAAATGAGAAAGACAAACCTACATTCTCCCACTATGATTTATACTGACGTTAATGTTTTTCAACAGACTTTGAGGATTGTACTAATTACCACAGCTCTCTCTATTGTCAATTTATCACTATTTCTGCTGATCCATGCCTTCTAAAAAAACTAACATGGTTTGATTTTGTCCATCAAGATAATTTTTTTTTCTCTCTTGTTGCCCAGGCTGGAGTGCAATGGCGCAATTTCAGCTCACTGCAACCTCCACCTCCCAGGTTCAAGCGATTCTCCTTTCTCAGCCTCCCAAGTAGCTGGGATTACAGGCACATGCCACCACACTCGGCTAATTTTTGTACTTTTAGTAGAGATAGGGTTTCATCATATTGGTCAGGCTGGTCTCGGACTCCTGACCTCAGGTGACCCGCCCACTTCGGCCTCCCAAAGTGCTGGGATTACAGGTGTGAGCCACTACGCCTGGCCAAGACAAATTTTTCAGTAGAGTTTCTCAATAATTTACTTACATTTCTGAACTTATGGTTTTGTGCATAGGACACCCACATGTAGTGTGATTATTATAATTAGCAATAATTTGGGTAGCACTTTGTATTTTTCTAAGTGGTTTGCAGTAATTTTTCACAATAATTACAAGTACCAATTCACTATTTTCATTTCCATTTCAGAGATAGGAAAATGGCAGAACAGACAGGCTATTTGTCCTGGCTGGGGTCATAGTTTGGGGTATGGACTGAGATATTTTTTTCTTTAAATCTTAGCAGGTAATTTGAGCATTTCAGGAATATCAATTAATATAAACGCTGGGTCAGTCCTTGTTTCAAGGAGATCTTCAAAAACAAAAGAGAGGTTTTAGTGTTGTAGAGTGTAAACATTTTGGGTTAAAGTCTTTCCGGTATTTTAAATTTTACACATTTTTATTTTTTCTGTTTTTAAATGGGTTCCTTCGGTTTTGCTTTTCTTAATGTGGAGAAGTAACTAAATCAGAAATACATTGTTCAAAAGCACTGTTCTAATATCAAACTTGATTTGAAGGTAGTGAAAATTAAGAATATATAAAAAAATCTGTAATTTATGAATAAGATAAAGTGTTTAAATACATGTATTAAATAGAAGAAAAAGAGCAGGGCTTAAATGACTATATATATGCATCCTCCTTCTAAGAGGAATAGAAAATTGCTTTTAGTCTGTGTCCAGTTAGTTCAGTTTTTCCACTTCATACTATTGAGACCACTGTTAACCCATCAGTCCCCCGGTGGATCAATTGGAATTGCACTTTTCATGACAGAATCTGCACACAGAACCCTTAACAACTGTCTAGTGAAATAGCTGTTATTGGTCACGTGGAGCTGTGAGCAGGAAAGATAAATGTGTCCTACTTAGAGCTACCTAGTTCCCTTGAATGAAGACAGTTCGTTCTCACTGATTGTTATTTCAGAAATATCAAGTGATAATAGCAAAGAATACTTACGCATAAGCCCATCTTAACAATTTTATTTTAAAGAGTGATAAATAAATGCTGGTATTAAAGTCAAAAAAGTGATGTGTAAGCCTTGTTTGCTACACAGTTTGATCTCTATTTATCTAAGGAATCAAAATGAATTTTGAAAAGCAATTAAAGAATAAAGCAATATGATCTTTAATAGACATGCTCAGGCCACTCACTTATTTATTAATAATTGATTTCAATTAACCAGCCCATCAATAATTTTTTATTATTATTGGCGTATAAAATTTTATGATAGTATTTTCAAATGCATTAACACTAGGAAAGAATTTAGTAAGAATAGCACAATAAAACAAAAGAAATCGTGGAGTAAAAAAATAGTAATTGCTAGTGAAGAAGCAGAAACTCTAGAGACAAAACCATATTAGTGAAATGCCACTGAACATCAAGAGTTCATTGTGTTTGCCACGGTGCTAGTAGAAAATTAACTTTTAGTATTTCCCATGAGCCAAAGAAATGCTTTATTCAAAATATGTTTTTATTCTATCTGATTTTGAAATTGCTAATAGGAAATCGTAGAATGAATCTGGGGGGAAAATCACAGCTCTACTAAAAGCAGTAAAAGAGGATTAAAACTTTTCATAAAATTTGATGGAGAAACTATTTTTAGTATAATACAAGGTAAGTTATAATTTCAGATGGCTTAGCATGACAGTAATTCTGTGTTAAAAGACCCAAGCCAAACTAATATTCGGTTGGGGAAGCATAGTCTCTGAAAATGGGAAATCTTGAGACATTCACTTTCTAACTGTCATACATCAGACAAGTTACTTAATTATATAGACTTTCATTTTTCTTATTTATAAAGTAAATATAATAATATATTCTTTATAACATTATTGTGAGGATTTAATAAAAGTTCATGTAAAACTCAACGTCGTGCATGATGGTCACTTGCTTCATATTAATATTAATTAGAACTGATAGTGGATTTAATATAAATATTTGTATTGATGTTAGCATTGATCTTTCATTGGTATGAATATTAGTTTTAGTGTCACTATCAGTATTAGTCTTACGGTTATCATTTCTTTTCTTGCTTATAATTATAATCACAATGTTTCCAACTTAATAACACTTTAGGGTCATTTAGTTCAATTACCTCACAGTGTAGGAATCCTGTCTATAACATTCACAGCTGGTATTTTCAAACAAAATATTGCATTTTGTAACTATTGCTGTGACTTTTTTTGTTGATTTTTTTTTAAGTTTGGGGATCTCTTTCTCACAAGTCCAGAAATGAGTAAATGTCAAGTTTAACTTAAATAAAAGAAAATGAAAACACAATTGACATGTAGAAATTAAAATCAGTTTTGAAGTAAATCTATTACACAGAGTCACAAATGTTCCATTTTAAAATTTAGTTTATTCAGTTTTTTTGCCTGCAAACTAATGATTAAATTTAAGCTTCTCATTTCACATTATCGTAAAAATGATGATTTACCTCTCTTTTCTAATTTTTTCCCTCTTGAACATTTTTGTATCTGCCCCATGTCACTTTCATATGTCCAGCATGCCATTTTCACAGCATGTCCATTTTTGTCTCACCTCATCTGCACTTTAACAAATATTTGCGGCCGGGCGCGGTGGCTCAAGCCTGTAATCCCAGCACTTTGGGAGGCCGAGACTGGCGGATCACGAGGTCAGGAGATCGAGACCATCCTGGCTAACACGGTGAAACCCCGTCTCTACTAAAAAAAGACAAAAAACTAGCCGGGCGAGGTGGCGGAGCCTGTAGTCCCAGCTACTCGGGAGGCTGAGGCAGGAGAATGGCGTGAACCCGGGAGGCGGAGCTTGCAGTGAGCTGAGATCTGGCCACTGCACTCCAGTCTGGGTGACAGAGCGAGACTCCGTCTCAAAAAAAAAAAAAAAAAAAAAAAAAAAAAAAAAAAAAAAAAACAAATATTTGCATGTAATGAATGCAATTGGATTCTCATAAACTGCTGCTGAAACTGTCTTACTGAGATGACCTATTACTTAATTATTTACTTGGTGACAAGTCCTGTGTTGTCTAATTTACAAAGTGTTGGCTAAGGTGTTGGCTGATTTACAAAGTTTCTGTTTTAGTATTTTAAAAAATGAGCTCCAACGAAGTATAGGCTAACTACAGGAAATTTGGAAAATAAAAAAGCTCACAAACTTTTTAAAAAGTCATTCCTAATGTCTCTTAAAATATTGCTTTATCATTTTCAATTTTTTCCCTAAATAAAGTTATGTATATAATTCTGTATGTCTATTCACCTAATTACTATACATATTTAGAATCACGCTGTACATGGAGTGTTATTTTGAATTGTCCTTTTACATGCCTTAAAATATAAGAGCAAAGACTCCAGAACTAGACTGCCAGGCTCTTCCACTCAATAGTTTTATAAACTTGGTTATGTGATATAAGAACCTCTGGGTGCCTCCGTTTCCTCATCTATAAAATAGGAAGAATAATGGTCATACCTATCGCATAAAGCTTTCACAAAGATTAAATTCATTATCATATAGGAAGTACTTCCAACAGTGCCTGGTATGTGAAAAAGCTCTGGAAAAGTATGAGTTGTCAGTACTAATATGGCAGCATTACTATGTCAAAATTGTACTCTATGGCATAATATTTTAAAATATATATAATGCCTTATCAGTGTAACCCAAGGTATCTAATCAACCTCTTATCATTGAGCATTTCTGATAGTTCTAAGTTTTCACTACATTGTTACTATAATGAGCATCCTTGTACCTAAATGGCTCCTCACATATCAAATATTAGGCACAAATACCTATGGATCTCTCAAAAATGGCTGAGTTCCTATGTGATTATTCTACAGGAAGTTGTATTGATTCCAAATATCACCTTTGAAAAAGATATTACTATCATCTTTTAAGCTTTATTTGTAAATATGGACTGCCAAGTTGGTTACATTTTATTATTAATTTAGGGATAGAGGGTTTGAAACTATTGACTCTTCCCAGTCAAGTATAAGTTTAATTTCCCTGTATAAACAGATCTTTATGCATACACGGAAGTTATATCTTATATAGACCATCTAATTTTTTATTAAGTACATCCCTATTATTTTCAGAAGATCTATGTTTGTTGTGACGAATTCTTCCTTTTTTGCCTTCTGTGGGAAGTACACTCAAGCTTAGTACTAATTTTTTTTGTTTCTCATCTCGTCTTTGAACTTAACGAGTTCAAGTAGAATTATAATGTTGCAGATAATTTGAATATCCCTATAGGATGATAACTATGAAAAATTGTGAAATGCTTTAAATATAGTGATGCATTCACAAGTATGCAGAAGTATATATATTGCTCCATGCATGTACTATCACATAGTCAAATCAATAATGAAAAAATTGAAGCTATTGTAAATTGTTAGATTTAGTACATCATAATTTATCATGTCAAATTGCATGTGCTTCTGTTTTCTATAATTTTGGCCTTAATTTTGTAGTATCAAATAAAAATGAAAGTGTCTTAGCCTTTCTATTTAGGATCTCTTTTTAACAAGGAATTTTGATGGAAATTTGGAGATAAACATATATATATATATATATATATATACTTTCAGAAAAGCATGAGTATATTTGTCAGAGTTCTGTAACCATAATTTAATGTAAGACAATATCTGAAACAAACTGATGCATTCATACAGACTTTATATTCACATTACATGATCTTATCTTCACATCAACCAATTTAACAGGTAAGAAATTTTAATATTGGTTAAAAAACTTGCCCAAGGTTACAAATACATTTGCTGTCAGGGCTCATGTGCTTCTTGATTCCATGACCAGCGCTCTTTTCACTATATATCCTGAGAAATGTACAATTTATGTGTTTTCATGTTTTATTACATTAATCTGAAAGCTACCCAATTATTTTCACAAAATGTCATATTATTCAAATCTTTATCAAACCCCCAAGCAAGACATTGGAAAACATTATGGATGAATAACTTGAGAAGGAACTTTTTAAAGAAATGGGGAATTATTTGACATTACGAAGAAAAAACTGTTGAGTGTTACAGAGACCTGTACACAATTTTTGGAAAAAGAATCTGAATTTCCTTTATGTTCTATGACGCTCATACAGGAAAAGAAAGTCTATAGAGAAAATATAATGTATGAATTACCTTGAGCTCTATGTAGAAGGTGTTCATTAATGAAAAATTACAAAACATTTCTGAGAAATTATAGGTTACAATGACATAAAAATAGTTTCTAAATAGTTCAACATAATCAGTGATTGTGCCGTGAACATACAACAGTAAAAATTAAAAATGATTGGACATTTAAAGGAGATTCTAAATTGCAACTCTAAATGTATTTTCTCAAAGGTAATCACAAATACTTTTTGATTTTTAGTGTTTGTGGTACACAGTACATGTATATATTTATGAGGTCCATGAGATATTTTGATACAGGCATGTAATGTGAAATAAACATGTCATGGAGAATGAGATATCCATCCCCTCAATTATTTATTCTTTAAGTTATCAATGGGACAATTACACTTTCAAGTTATTTTAAAATATATGATTAAATTATTTTTCACCATAGTCACCCTATCATATATTCTTAAAATTCAAATAAGTAGAATATTTTTCAGTTGTTAGTCTAAAGAAAGCAAAATGTACTTCTACAACAATTTGATACTGGCTGAATTTTAAAAAGAAACAAAATGGGCAGCCCAGGAAAATCTACATCAGAATTTGGTATTTACGTCAACTGATACTTCAGAAAAATATCAGTTGAAATTTATTGATTTGTATCCAATAACTGCTATGTGCAAGTGTATTAAATTGACACTCATCTTCTGTTAAATATGTTCCACACAATGCTAGAAGCTACGTTATTAGTATTAATACTTACTAATGTTAAGAATTATCGAATTAAAACAGATATTCCTAAAACAGAGGTGGATGAGTTCTGTCCCCCAGAGTTTTCGAACAAGTAAGTCTGGGGTGAGGCCCAAGAGTTTGTATTACTAAATAGTTAAGTGATGCTGCTGTTTTCATTCCAGGGACTGCGCTTTAAGAACTGCTCTGGGAATAGTGGCTAAGGGTTACAAAGGAGTCAAGTAGACTTTAAATTGAACAAATGGATTGAAAAGAGAAAAGGTATATTGTCAGAAACATAATGGTCAATTAAAAGCTTCATGGGAAAGACAAAAGAGAGTCATACATAGGATTCTTAGATTTTATCATAGGCATGACTGCAGTTGAGAGAATGGAGTAAGGTTCCCTATTTTAACTTTTCCTTCACTTTATCAGAAACAGTATAATGTATTCAGAGTGGAGCTATTTTATATGGTTTTTTAATTATTCTTTTAATTTTGTAATCTGCACATCTTATCTTTAGCAATAGAGAGTAATGCCACTGAATTCCTTAAGGAATTGGTTTTTTTCATTTTTTTGTTCTTTTCATTTCTTTTTGGTTGTCATTTTAAGCCCATTTCATTTTAACTGACAGACAAGCATCATTTTCTCCCTTGATGGTAGAAGGATCGAGTAAATTGGATTTGAGATGTTTAATTTAGTCAATTACAGACAAATGGACTTGACGACTCGCAGGTTAGTGTGGTGCAGTTCAAGAGCAACAATAGCAACTGAAATAAACTTGTGGACATAAGATTTAAGATTTTTTTCAAGGTCATGCCACAGAATTCATTTGGAAAAGAAGTAGCAGTATGCAGACAAAAAGTAAGTATTAAAACCCTGTACTGGACAGACTAACAATACAAGAATGCCTATGAACTCTAGCCAATACCTATTGCCAATTGATGCTGGTGAAAATTGTGACTTGAAAATATTTTATATCTAAGTATACATCTGTATTTCATTATTTTCTGTAAATGCATTAAACTATGGATGGAAAAAATTGTAGTCAATATAGGGAGTGATCTACATTTTTGCTCAGTGTTCAGAATATTGGTAAGTGGTTTTTATATTAAATCAAGGGAATATATAACCACATATATATATAGTTCTATATCTATATACCCTATAGATATATATGGTTATATATATATACGATATATATATACACGCACACACACATACACACACTCACATATATACAAAATGGTAGAGAAGAGATGGGCATTCTTAACCATTTCTGAGCCATAACAATCTGTTAAAGCACGGGTGTCCAATGTTTTGACTTCCCTGGGCCATATGTCAAGAAGAATTGTGTTGGATGACACATAAAATACACTAACACTAACAATAGCTGGTGAGCTAAAAAATAAAGATTCGTGTATAATTTTTGTGATATCCACCACCACAGATAAGCAAAAAAGTCCTTGCATTCAAAGGTTTGGATGCAGCTGTAAAGTAAAGTGTATGAATTTCTCAGATTAATGTTTGTAATAGATTAAAAAATAGATAAGATTTGAAAGAAAAATCATATTGAATTACTTACTAAATATTAAAAACTATATTATATGGTAATATACACATTTATTAATGCATCAATAACAAAATAATATGTATTAAATATAAGTGTGTTAAGATTCTTTTTTAACCTTTTACTGTGATAGTAGATGCTGCTTAGCTTGAATAAGACCATTAACATGTGAAGTCACATACTTTATGATGAATATCTAGTTGATTTTTACTTTTGTTTTTATTTTGATAGTTACAAGAGCAGAAAATATCTATTTGCAAAGATATATTATTGAACATGAAATTAAAGCTTTCATATATATATATCCCTTTAGAATGTAAGGACTCGTTTGTCACAATGAACACTAGGATTGTCCAGGGCTGCTTGAGTAAAATTCCAATGGTAAAAAGTTCTTTCTAACATCAATGAGTTCATCTTTGGCTAGTTCAACATCTTTGAAACAGTCTATATCAGAAGAAAGGATTGTGAATCTATGATTCATCTATAGTGCTATCAATGCAGAAATACCTTTTGAAAATGTTCTGATGTGTTTCTAGGTCTTTGTAAATTTCTCTTTTCAAATAAATTGACAGAACATTATATAAAACCATTCAATTATGTTAAAATATTTCCCTCAGAATTTAAAGTCAGACACACGTATGTCTGACTCTACTTTTCCTTTTTGGCAACTTAGTCAAGAAAGCTTGAAATTTTTCAGAAGTGTCCATATGGTGACTTCAGAATTTTTAATGATTTATCTCATTCATTTGGTTAAAAATACCTGTCAGGTAAATCAACCAATAGATAAAATGCATTCTTCCAAAATGATCCAAGAGTAATTTTTTTTTTCCAAAAAAGTAAAATTTCTGCTGTAATTTGATCCAGAACAGCAAGGCTTGTCTTGAAATTCATTGAATTTCCATATGGTAGAGATGAATATAACATTATACTTCTATTTTTAAAAAATGTAAATAAGGTGACTCAGAGATCTGCATCTGATTTTATTGATAACATTTATGGCTCTTGACAAAACTCCGTTCAGGTTTGTTGCAAAAGCTTTTGTTGCCAGTGCATGTCTCCGTAAAAAGCAGCGTGTGACAATGACATAAGATGATTTTTTTTCACTGAAGTAGCAAAAGCCGATGTATTGCCAGTCATTGTAGAAGCTCCATCTGTGCAAAGAGTGTGAAGACTTTTTTTTCTTAGTCAAAATTTATTTGGCAAAATAACATTTTACCATTTCTAAACATCATCAGCCCTTGCAATATTCAAAAGCGACCACTCAAAAAATGCAATTTCTCTTTTTAAAAGTGCCAGTATGCCCATCGTGAACAAAAACAAGCTGTTGGCTACACTGAGAGGTGTCTATTGTTTTATCTAGTTACATCGTGAAAGTGAATGTTGAGGATGCCCATTCCTTGATGACCTCCTTCAAAAACATATCACAGCATTTGAATAAAAAACTACTTCTAAGCTTTTTTCACTGTTCTGTTCCCAAACCATCTTGATTTCTTCCAGTGCAGACAGCTGTGCTATATAACCTTTGTAATACTGTGCAAGGAGAAATAGTGAGCAATCTCATGGCCGGTCTAAAAACTACCACAATTTAAATAATAATGAGTGTAAATGATATTTTGAAACTGAAATGTTGGTAAAGACACGAGGCAGCCAAATGCCTAGGCAGCTAGAGATGAGCCCCCAGTGACATTCCCGCCTTCAAGACAAAAAGCAGCCTGAAAAGCTAAAAGACCAGACTGTTGGTTCCAGATGAAACCCAAGACCCAGAGTGAGACCTTCTGTTCCTTTTTAGCCCGCCCTTTCCTGATTTATTATTTCTGAATAATGTCTTTTAATCAATCGAATGTTGCCTTTTCCAACACTACCTATGGCCTACCCCTCCCCTGTTTTGAGCCCATAAAAGTCCTAGGCTCACCCAAATTGCGGGGACATTCTTGCTTTCGAGTAGGGTGACAGCCCCCGCATCTCCTCTCAGCAGAAAACTGTATCATCACTCAGTAAAACTCCGCACCTTGTTCCCTCTTTGATTGTCAGCATATGCTCATTCTTCTTGGATACTGCACAAGAGCTTGGGACCCGCTGAGTGCAGGTTCCCAGAAAGGCTGTCACACTGGCCTTTGGCCCCCACCAGCAGAGGGCAGGTGCCTCATGCAACAGAGCCAGGGGGCGATTGAACTGTTAACATACCACCATCTATCAGGATGTGGATGGTGGAATTAAAATAGCTAATTAGCACACTAACATCCTCTCTGAGGCTTCAGGATCGCGAGCATCCTTGCCTGGGCACCACCGCTTTCGCTTCTAGGTGACACGCCTGGTCTGGCGGCGGGCCCCACCAGATCCTGCACTGGCTCACTCACGTGCTCCCGCCTTGCAAGGGGCTGATCGCGGTAGGCTAAGTTGACAGGGTGACCCTGCTATGAGTCCGGAAAAGGGGCTGAGAGAAAAATTCTGCATCATTTTGGGGACTTATCTGGGATACCTGAATGGTGAGTAAATGTGGACATAGACTCTTCACTTTTTTCTGAGGCTGCTTCTCCTCAGACTTTCTTCTGAATGCAGAGGAAGCACAGAACCTCTGACTAGCCTGTTGAAAGCGAATGGCGCAGCTACAGAAGACAGGATGCAACCCTGCCACCTCTCTCTCTCTCTCTTTTCGGGGAAAGAAATGTTGGCTTTGTTTCCTATCACGAAGGTCTAGCCGTGGTGTAGGACTAGAATAAGGTCTTGGGGCAACTGAAGGCATCCGGCTGAGGACACGCCTTGGTGTTGCTGAAAAGTAAGCCCCTAGACTGGCTCCGTCCCCAACCACTAGTTAGGACATCAGCCAAGACCCCCAAAATTTTCTGGGATTTTTCCTTTCTTCTTTGATGGTTTGAAATGGTTCCTATCCTTTTATAATAGTAAGGGTGTTGCTGCAAACTGCAGAGATATTACTAGGTAGAATGAGCATTCAGCCCAGCCATCAGATATGCAATTCAAAATAATAGGCCAGGAGGCCACGAAGGGCGGATCACTTGAGGTCAAGAGTTCAAGACCAGCCTAACTAACATGGGGAAACCCCGTCTCTACTAAAAATACAAAATTATCGGGGCGTGGTGGCACATGCCTATAATCCTAGCTACTTGGGAGGCTGAGACAGGAGAATCGCTTGAACCTGGGAGGTAGAGGTTGCGGTGAACCCAGATGGCACCTTTGCACTTCAGCCTGGGCAACAAGAGTGAAACTCTCTGTCTCAAAATCAATCAATCAATCAATCAATAAATATAAAAATCGGGTTTTCATCTGGCAAGGAAGTGACAGTGATTAAGAGTTTTTCTCCTGTTGAAGGAACCCATTTACATAAAGCAAGAGGCTTTTCCCCCCAGGCAAATTTAATTGCAGGTCAACCACTTGCATGATAAAAGCTTGTGTCTGATTTTCCACAATGTCAGCTCTTTCTCTATAGGAGATAAGACTCTCACTGGGGCAATCTTAGAAGATTTGAGGCTCAGCATGTGCTTCTGGATCTGGGAGTCAGAATCCCTGAGTTCATCGTTTTCATTCATCACTTTGTCCAGCAAACATAGGAGCAACCAACCAATTTCATTATATTCCTTGCTTCCCTACGTTTGGTCAGAAGTATTATGTATAGAGTCCTTAAACTCCTTGCTCCTCACAGCAGTAAATCGGGAGTATCAAATGCATTTATTTTGCATAAATCTCTAAATAGTTCATGCCAAGGACTACCACTGTTCTCTCTACTATTAGAAGTAGAGTCCTTAGCATTTCTTGATCTAATCATATAAAGCAGCCAACTCCAGAAACCTCAAAACCAACTAAAGAAATTCATCTTTGAAATCTCGTTCCTCTAGAACCACTCCTGGTACCAAAATCTGTATTAGACAGGGTTCCCTAAAGGGAAAGAACTAATAGGATAGATAACTATATGAAGAGGAGTTTATTAGGAGAATTGACTCACATGTTCACAAGGTGAAATCTCCCAATAGGCCATCTGCAAGCTGAGGAACCAGGAAGCCATCTGAGTCTCAAAACCTCAAGGTAGGGAAGCTGGCAATACAGCCTTTAGTCTGTGGCTGAAGGCCTGAGAGTCCCCGGCAAATCACTAGTGGAAGTCTCAGAGTCCAGAAGCTGAAGAAATTAGAGTCCAATGTTTGAGAGCAGAAAGCATCCAGCATGGGAGAAATATGGAGAACAGAAGACTCAACCAGTCTGCTCTTTCCATGCCTGCTTTTATGCTAGCAGCTGATTAGATGGTGCCCATCCAGATTGAGAGGGGTCTGCCTCTCCTAGTCCAGTGAGTCAAATGTTAATCTCTTTTGGCAACATCCTCACAGACACACACACCCAGGAATAATACTTTACATCCTTCAATTCAAGAAAGTCGACACTCAATATTAACCATCACACCCCCACCCCCACATTTATCATCTATGCTTTTTTTTTTTCTTTTGGCCATCATGTCAGTAGTTAACACATACGTGTGAGTACAGGGAGATTTTCTATGAGAGACTTTTGTTTTTGTTTTTGTTTTAGTTTTTGTTTTTTCCCTTTTGGAAAGCATCTTACTAGGTCAGTTCTCCAATTCTTCCTTTTTTCTCTCTTGTTTGAGGAAGACCCAGATCCACAGCTTCACTTTAGCATTTGGCTTATGATAAGGAAGCAGCAAAGGAGCAGCCCTGCTGGCTGGTGGCTGCAAATTTAGCCAGGGCCACCTGGGACTTAATTTAAATGAATCCATGCACTCCCTGAGGCAGTTTTTTTGTTCTAAACTCATTTCTAAGCTTCAGGTTGAAGCCCTAGAAAGAAAATCTGTGTTGGCTCTCGAAGTAGCTGGCCATATCCCACACTCATTCACTCATATTCCCTCCTGCAAGTGGCTAAGTGCAGCAGGTCGATAGATGGGGTGCCCCTGCTGCAAGTCCGACAAAGGTTCCAAGAGAAAATTTCTGTATCAGTGGTATAAAAAAAATAGACTATTTCTACTGGTGACAAAAATCACAGGATCTACCAACAATACTGTGGCTTGTTGCCTACATTTACAAGAAAGAAAATAATATGGAATACCTAAAATCTACCCCCAAGCCTGTGGTGATGGTCTGTGGATTCCAGCTCAAGGAGCCTCCATTAAGAGGGCTATCCATAGGTGGAACTATGGCTCATAATTACACCTGTTTACACACAGCCTCTTCAATTTTCTACCGATGAATTATTAACGTTGCTGTTATGCATGTGATTTTTTCCCACTTTTCTTAGGGAGTTTAAGCATGAAGCAAATTGACTTTCTGTTCTCTTATTTTATTTTATCTTGTTTCACTATTTCTCTCCCAGCATATTTTAAGATAGAAGGAGAAATGGGAAATTTAAGATCTCCTTCCATATTCAGACTCACCATCTAGTCAAAATACATTAAAAACCTCTTAAGACCACTATGAAATGAATGAATGAGACAAATCATGAGCATGAGGTTGGGAGGTAGTGAGGAAAAGTCAGGTGATTAAAAAAAAGTGATGTATCAAGTGTACATAATGATGCAAAGTAGAAATGGTGGGAAAAAAAATTAACTCCTTTGCAATTTTCTCGCAATATAATTATATATATATATATATATATATATATATATATATATATTTTTTTTTTTTTTTTTTTTTTTTTTTTTTTTTTTTTGAGATGGAGTCTCACTATCTCCTAGGCTGGAGTGCAGTGGCGCCATCTCGGCTCACTGCAACCTCCGCCTCCCGGGTTCATTCCATTCTTCTGCCTTAGCCTCCTAAGTAGCTGGGACTACATGCACCCACCACCATGCCTGGTTAATATTTTTGTATTTTTAGTAGAGACGGGGTTTCACAGTGTTAGCCAGGATGGTCTCGCTCTCCTGACCTCATGATCCGCCTGCCTTGGCCTCCCAAAGTGCTGGGATTATGGGTGTGAGCCACCGCACCCGGCCCCTATATTCTGTTGTTTTAACTGGGCTGAATTTTGAGAACATGAAAGTTATCCTAATTCAAATACAAATATAATATTTTTTAAATTAATAATAAATTCTTGTGCAAGCTCTTTACTTTGATAAATTTTTCTCACCTATTGAGACCATCCTGGCTAACACCATGAAACCCCGTCTCTACTAAAAATACAAAAAAGAAAAAAAAATTAGCCGGGTGTTGTGGCGGGCACATGTAGTCCTAGCTACTCGGGAGGCTGAGGCAGGAGAATGCTGTGAACCCGGGAGGCAGAGTTTGCAGTGAGCCAAGATCACGCCACTGCACTCCAGCCTGGGCAACAAAAGCGAGACTCCGTCACACACACACACAAAAAAAGAAATAATAATATCTACATGAGGGGATTTTTAAAAGTTCATGAAAAATTTACTATAAGATATAAATTAAAAATGACTTTTATTTCTCAACATAAGATCTATCAATTTCAAGACACTTTTGTAAGTAATGATTCCAGTCGCTTAGTACATTTCTAAAGCATTGGTGATTCTGGAAATTTGACCATGTCACTACAGTATTTGTTATATTACTAACTGAGGAAAAATAGATGCCCTTTAAGGATTTTAATAAGACTAGAAAACAAAAAAGAAGCCAGAAGACTCCAAATCAGAGCTGCATAATGGATGCCTAATTATTTTCCACTGGAATTCTCACAAAATTGCTGTTATTTTGTGAGAGGAATGATCAAGAGCACTGTTGTGGTGGAGAAAAGCTCTGGTGCAGTTTTTTTGGGTATTTTTGCTAAATCATTGGTTAACTTTCTCAAAACACTCTCATAATAAGCACACATTATTATTCTTTGGCCCTCCAGAAAGCCAAAACAAAATGCCTTGAGCATTTCAAGAAAATTGTTGCCATTGCTTTTGTTTCTGATTCATCTGCTTTTTCTTTGACTGGACCACTTCCACCTCTTGGTAGCCATTGCTTTGATGTACTTTGTCTTCAGGATTCTACTGGTAAATCTATATTTTATCTCCTGTAACAATTTTTCAAAGAACTGCTTCAGGCTTTTATTCTCATTTGTTTAAAATTTCTACCGAAAGCTCTGCTCTTGTCTGTAGATGACCAAGGTCCAATAGCTTCGATACCCATGAGGTGGAAAGTCTGCTCAATTTTAATTTAGTAGAATTGAGTATGCTGAACCAACTGAGAGGTCTATGGTGTTGTCTATTGTTTCTGCTGTTAGTTGTCAGTCCTCTTAAATTAGGGCATAAAGATTTTTTTTTTTTTTCCCTCAAAAATTGGTATGGATGGTCAGCTGCTGTGGGCTTCATCTTAAACATTGTCTCTTTCCATCTTAAAATGAGTTATTCATTTAACTGCTGATTTCTTTAGGGAGCTGTTCCCATAAACTTTGCATAAAGCATCATTGATTTCACCATTATTCCTTCCAAGCTTCACCACAAATTTCATGTTTTTTTTTGCTTCTATGTTAGCAGAATCCATGTTGCTCTGATAGGAACTCTTTAAATTGATATCTTTTCCTTCTTAGTGCCTCAAACTAGATCCTGTTTAGACATGTTATAACAAGTTAGTAAAAATTTATTTTGCTGCAAAAATTTGAAATATATTCATAGATTTTCATATTTCATATTTCCAGTGAACTTTTCTGAAAGCTTAATGGCAGTGGACTTAAGGGAGAGTGAGAGAAGAATAATTTGGGGCACTATGGATAGCCAATAGTTTCAATAAATGTTGCTGTAGGTGGGAAACAAAAAACAAGGCAATAACTAAAAAATGAGCCAAGAATAGGTTTTTGTTTGTTTTTAAGATTGTGGGATGAAGGGTATGCTTGTATGTCAATGTGAATGCAGTAGGAAGCAAACAATGTATAATGAAGGAAAAAGGGAAGAATTGTTGTAGCATTATTCTTCAGTAGGCATAAAAGAAAATCTAGTGCATATGGGGAGGTTCTGGATATAAACAGGCACATGGATAGCTCATCTATATAATCAGGGAATATAAGGGTATAGAGGCTAATTTGGTGGATAGAACTGGTAATGGGAGCCTGTGGAAGTTTGTTTTTTAAAACATTTTGTTATGGAAACTTTCAAATATATATATAAAAAAAGAGAAAAAGATTGCATCATCTTGCCAATCTTGTTACATAAAAAAACACACTTTTTTGCTAGACTACTATAATTTAAAAACCAGACATCATATCATTTTTCTCATAAATTCTTCAGTAGTTATTCTAATATATAATTACTAATGGGACCTTTTCTTTGAACATAACTATCATCTCATTTTCATAAGAAATTTTAAAATAATAATATCATCCAAATTTCATTTCATGTTCAAATTTCACCAATTGTCTGAAAACTATTTACATTTGACCGTATAAATAATGATCAAAACAAGGTCTACAAGTTGCATTTAGTTAATATATTTCTTTAATCTATTTTTATGTATAGCATCTTTTTTTAATACCTCTTCTTTGTTGAAGAATCCAGGCCATTCATGCTCTAAAATTTTCTATATTCTGTATTTGTTCATTTCCATTCTTGTAATACCGTTCAATATGTTTCTCTTGCTTATATGTTTTCTTTACACTAATAGTTGAATCTCGATGATAGATGGATTCACATTCTATTCTGTTCCTTTGGCAAGAATTCTTAATAGGCTTTGTTATGCACTTTTCACCGAATTAAACCATCATGACTTATTGTTCCATTTCTATCTATTCTAAAATTGTTAATGAGATTAAGTGGTGTCAATCTTCTCCTCTCATTATAAATACTAACCTTTCACCCAATAGATTGACACTCAATAATATTCATTGCTTACATCCACTATTTCATTTAAGATAGTAAAATTGATATTTTCCAATTCTAACATTCTCTCTGTATTTTTTTATTAGCTGGAATTGTTCCATATGAAATAACTTTCTATCATTAATTATTCAATTACCTTGTACATAGTAAAGGCAGGATAAATGCTTAATTATTTTTCTTTATCAAATTTTTAAAGTAATGATTTGGTGCTTAGCAGCTTCTATGGTTATCTATCAGATTTCTCTTTGAAGAATCATTATAAACTCTCAGAATTTTAAAGTAAAGTTCATGTGCTTTAACACATTTTAAACATTATTTTTTCATGTTCCAATTGTCTAATATTTAGGCGAAGACAGAGTCCTTTTAAATTGGCTTCTGTGTTGTTTTGGATTTATCCCATTGCTATTTTTAAGTTTTGTTCTCTTTTAAATAACAAATAATTATTGTATATATTTATAGAATAAAATGTGATATTTTGATATAAGTATATCTTGTGAAATAATCTGTTTGATAGTTTCCTTACCTCCTGGCATAATGTTATCACCCAGTCTCATGATGTGATTTTTCTGCTTCAGACATGAAAAAGACCATGGAAAGGACTTCTAGGTCCCTTTAGCGAGAAATGGTATGTAGAAATCACATTCTGGTCAAAAAGAATGCTAATTATTATTGGGTTTTCATTGCTTATAGGATATCTCAGTCAACACTGGTAGAATGTTTCATAATTTTACAAAAATAAAATATAAATTGTGAATTCTTCTATCTCTTCTTAATAATTAATAGCACGGGACTTTGTTTCTCTTTTTTGATTTTATATTTTATCTTTTTACACTAAAAATATTTACCCATATGACATTCACATAACTGTGTGACTTGGTATACAATATATTAATGATAGATCCAAAGTAACAACACTGATATTTATATTAACAACAGGGTTACAAAATATACCTTACGATTTCCTTACCATTCTTAGGCTATATGCCACCATAATATACAGAAAAAAACATAGCCTGTTTTAAATTACTTTTAAAAATTCTTCTATTTATGGTTATAAGTATCTTAATATACAGTTGTAATAATTTGTTTCACTTTGTTTTCAATTCTTAACGTTTGGATTTTCCTCTCTCTAATTTTTTATTACAATTATGTAAAACATTTAGAGGGTCCCAAAGACAAAATTATAAAGCAGGTATATTCACTTTATGTTTTCTCTCCACCATAAAAATCATGTGTTAGTTATAGTCTAATCATGCCATTATTTTCATTTTAAAAAGCAATGTTGTGCCACTTGCATTTTTCACATATAACTTAAGTATCATACTATAACATAATGTGGAGGCCTTCCTTTGCCTTTTTACAGATTTAGGATATTTCATTGTGTGAATTTATTATAATTTATTTGACTTTACCCTTATTTGGGAGCATATGGATTATTTCCATGCCTTTGCCATTAAAAATAGTGTTGTAATCAACGTGCTTGTTCATATGTCATTTAGTGTTTTTTACTTGAGTAACTTTGGGAAGGATTTCTAGAAGTGGATTTGCTGGCTCAAATGATGAATGCAGATATGTTTTGCTAGTTACTGCCAAATTTTCCACATAAGGGTTTCTACCATTTTGCACTCCTAATAGCAATATACAATAATGTATGTCTCTAATAAAATATGTTGTCAAACATTAGTATTTTTGGTAATCTGATAGATGCTAATACATTGTAATCAATGTAATTTTTATTTGCCTTTCTCATAGTTGAAATGCTGCTTAAGATTTTTTCACAAGTTTTAGGGCCATTTTATTTTTTCTATCATCTGTTCACATCTTTTGCCAATTTTTCTGTCAGGATGTTGATAATATTAATTTGGAGGAGATCTTTATATATACAAATTTTAGCTTTTTGTCTCTAAGGCCAAAATTATCAGTAAGCCTTTTCTTTGTATTTTATAATTGTATATAGTATTTTTACCATGCAAATTTTAAAAAACTGTATATAGAACAATGTTTCATTGTTTTCATTTATTATTTCTGGATTTGGGGATCATCATTTGAAAGACTACACTTCCTATGATAAAGAAATTGGCCGGGCGCAGTGGCTCAAGCCTGTAATCCCAGCACTTTGGGAGGCCGAGACAGGCGGATCACGAGGTCAGGAGATCGAGACCATCCTGGCTAACACGGTGAAACCCCGTCTCTACTAAAAAATACAAAAAAGTAGCCGGGCCAGGTGGCGGGCGCCTGTAGTCCCAGCTACTCAGGAGGCTGAGGCAGGAGAATGGCGTAAACCCGGGAGGCAGAGCTTGCAATGAGCTGAGATCCCAGCCCGGGAGACAGAGCGAGATTCCGTCTCAAAAAAAAAAAAAAAAAAGAAAAGAAATTGACCCACGTTTTCTTCTAATAATTATATATTTTTATGTTTTACTTATAGATCTCTGATACATTTGGAATTTACATTAGTGCATCATATGAAGACTATATCCAGTTTTATATTATTCCATATAATTATCTGGCTTTTTAAAATATCACTTATTAAAATGTCCCTCTTTTCTCTACAGATTGAAGATTTTGTCTTCATCATTTATTGAATTTCCACATGAGCTTGAGCCAACTGGGGAAGTTAAAAAATTCTACCATTAATTTGTCTATTGAAGCACCAAAGTCACTTGACTTTAAAAGAAGTTTTCAGTCTGTTTAAAGGTTTATTAGGGTTAGCCCACTCTCATTATTCTTTATTACAGATTTTTATGTCATTCTTTCTTGTTCACTCTTTCAAAAAAACTTCATAATCACTTGCCAAGCTAACGTTATTTTTAATTGTTTTACATTAAAATATATTTCTCTTCTGATCATTTCAACTTTCTTAGTAAAACAGAACCAACCAACAGAACCAAAAGTAAAGATGGAAGAGATATTGGGATTTGAGGAGGAAAAAGGTATAAAGTAGCTCTCTAGAAGAAAGGAGAGCTGTCATTATATGACATCATTAAGGGCTCATTTTAGGTTTGTGTTCTTGAATTTAAAGGGAGATCAGTCTATAGATTGTGTGTTTTCCTCTAGTCACATTCAGCTGCAGTGTACTGATGGGCAATAAACAGATAACTGCATTTGGTTTGACCAATTTTGTTTAGGAAAGGCAAAGAGTAGAAGCTGAAGTGTAAATAAAAAGAATGATTAAAATAATTAACCATGGAGTTTAATTTTATAAGAAAAGAGACAAGGATATTAAAGGAATAAAGGGTGTATCAATAAATTTTATTGCTAGTTTTGGTGTATTAGAGGAAATGAGCTCATGCTATTAGTGTGAATTATGATAATTAAACATTTGTACCATTTATTTAGCACTTAATGTGTTCTAGACACTCTGAGAGTTGTTACATATGTATTACGTATTTCTTAGTTATTTGAGGTAAGTACTATTGTAATACTCATTTTTTAAATGAGTAGATCAGTCTATTATGAAATAAGAAGCTGAGAGATACCTATAAAAAGTCCATACATAACGTCATATTTATTGATGGAAGATTGAATGCATTTCTTCTAAATTTGAGAACGAGAAAAGGATATGTGCTTTTGCCACTTCGATGTTTTATTGGAGGTTCTATCAAAGACAAGTAGGCAAATCAAAGAAATAAAAGTCATGTAGATTAGAAAGTAAGAAAAAAATATATTTGCAGTTGAAATGATCTTATATATTAAAAATCCCAAGGAAGAGTGTAAGTGTCCAGGAAATTATCCATTTCTTCTAGATTTTCTAGTTGATTTGCGTAGAGGCGTTTATAGTATTCTCTGATGGTTGTTTGTATTTCTGTGGTATCGGTGGTGATATCCCCTTTATCATTTTTTATTGCGTCTATTTGATTCTTCTCTCTTTTCTTCTTTATTAGTCTTGCTAGCGGTCTGTCAATTTTGTTGATGTTTTCAAAAAACCAACTCCTGGATTCATTGATTTTTTGGAGGGATTTTTGTGTTTCTATCTCCTTCAGTTCTGCTCTGATCTTAGTTATTTCTTGCCTTCTGCTAGCTTTTGAATGTGTTTGCTCTTGCCTCTCCAGTTCTTTTAATTGTGATGTTAGAGTGTCAATTTTAGATCTTTCCTGCTTTCTCTTGTGGGCATTTAGTGCTATAAATTTCCCTCTACACACTGCTTTAAATGTGTCCCAGAGATTCTGGTATGTTGTATCTTTGTTCTCATTGGTTTCAAAGAACATCTTTATTTCCGCTTTCATTTCATTATGTACCCAGTAGCCATTCAGGAGCAGGTTGTTCAGTTTCCATGTAGTTGAGCGGTTTTGATTGAGTTTCTTAGTCCTGAGTTCTAGTTTGATTGCACTGTGGTCTGAGAGACAGTTTGTTATAATTTCTATTCTTTTACATTTGCTGAGGAGTACTTTACTTCCAATTATGTGGTCAATTTTGGAATAAGTGTGATGTGGTGCTGAGAAGAATGTATATTCTGTTGATTTGGGGTGGAGAGTTCTATAGATGTCTATTAGGTGCGCTTGGTGCAGAGATGAGTTCAATTCCTGGATATCCTTGTTAACTTTCTGTCTTGTTGATCTGTCTAATGTTGACAGTGGAGTGTTGAAGTCTCCCATTATTATTGTATGGGAGTCTAAGTCTCTTTGTAAGTTTCTAAGGATTCGCTTTATGAATCTGGGTGCTCCTGTATTGGGTGCATATATATTTAGGAGAGTTAGCTCTTCCTGTTGAATTGATCCCTTTACCATTATGTAATGGCCTTCTTTGTCTCTTTTGATCCAAGGAATACCTGAAAAAGCTATTAATACGAATAAATGAGCTCAGTGAGATTGCTGGATATGAGGTCAATATACCAAATTAGTTGTACTTCTAAATAGTAGGAATGAAAAATCTAAAAATGCAATTGACAGGCTCACCCTTTCTAGTAACTGACCCTTTGCCTAAAATCTTAGTTTTTTACTCTGTATCTGTTTCTTTTCTTTGGGTACTTGATTTTCTTTGTGTACTTGATAAGTAAGTAACCCACTTACTTATTTGGATTGTCTGCTCACACACATGAACTCACACAACACACAAAAGTAGTAAAGATAGTAGTTGTTGGTTCTTGTCTTGATGGTGAAAATATTTTCTGTTCAGTACTAGAGCATTAAACTGAGAGTTTTTATGGAATCTAAATTGTATTATTTTGTTTATTTGGCTTCTTTACTTAATTTTCCTAATAATTGCCACTTTTTAATTGCCAATTGAGAATAAATTGGCGTGGCTGGAAGATCCCCTAACAGCTGCACAGCTGGATGGGCATATGTTTGAGATTTTAAAATAGTCTCCTATTTATTCCTTTTAATCAAAAACACTTGTGCTCAAAGAAGCACTTATTAACAAGGGATACTGAGTATATAAGAAAATGTCTTTTGTTAAAATAATCTTTTTAGCTTTATCCTTTAACTTTCATGCTGAACTTCCATCAAGAATTTTAACTTGAAATTTGTTTCTGAAAATTCCCACTTTTTAATGATTTATTTTGTTTATAATTGACATAATTGGAAATGTTCATGGAGTACAGTATGATATTTTTATACCTGTATACATTGTGTAATGATTAAATAAGGGTAATTAGCATATACATCACCTCAAATATTTATCATGTTGTGGTGAAAAGATTCAAAATTCTCCTGTAGCTATTTTGAAATATGTATTGTTGTAAACTGTAGTCACCTTACTGCACAAGATAACACTACAACGTATTTCTTCTACCTAACTGTAACTTTGTCCCTGTTGACTAACCTCTCCCCATTTCCCCCTCCCCCTACCATCTCTAGGCTCTGGAAACCACAATTTTATTCTCTACTTATTTAAAATCAACATTTTCAGATTCCACATATAAGTGGACTCATGTGGTATTTGTCCTTCTATACTTGGTTTATTTCAGGTAACATAATGTCCTGTAGATTAATCCATGTTGTCACAAATGAAAGAATTCCATTCTTTTTATGACTGAAGAGTATTCCATTGTTTATGTATTCCACATTTAAAATCTATTCATCTGGCCGGGTGCAGTGGCTCATGCCTGTAATCTCACCATTTTGGGAGGCTGGGGTGGGCAGATCACAAGATCAGGAGATCGAGACCGTCCTGGCTAACACGGTGAAACCCTGTCTCTACTAAAAATATAAAAAACAACAACAACAACAAATTGACCAGGCTGGTGGCATGCACCTGTAGTCTCAGCTACTCAGGAGGCTGAGGCAAGAGAATTGCTTGAACCCATGAGGCAGAGGTTGCAGTGAGCCAAGATCATGCCACTGCACTCCAGCTGGGGCAACAGAGTGAGACTTTGTGTCAAAAATAAACAAATAAACAAATACAAATCTATTCATCTGTTGATAAACACTTAGGTTGACTCCATACCTTTACTATTGCGAATATTGCTGCAATAAAAATGTGAATGCAGGTATCTCTTTGACGTACTGATTTTACTTACTTTGGATAAAACATTGATGAAAAACATTGAAGCAGACACACGAAAATGGAAATATAGCCTGTGTTTTTGAATTTCAAAAATTAATTTAACATGAATGTCTATATTACCCCAAATGGTCTATAGATTCAATGTAATTAGTGTCAGAATAATAATGACATTTTTCACAGAAACAGAAACATCAATTCTATAATTTTTATGGAACCAAAAAAAACCCAAATAGCCAAAGCAATCCTGAGCAAAAGCTTAAGGCATTATATTACCTGACTTCAAAATATACTACAAAGCTATAGTAACCAAAACAGCATGGTACTCAACTAAAAATATACATATCAATCAATGGAACAAAATAGAGAACACAGAAATCCACACATATATGACCAATTGAATTTTTGACAAAGGCATCAAGAACATATGTTGGTGAAAGAACAATCTCTTCAATAGATGCTGCTGGAAAAACTGGATATCCACATGCAGGGCAAAACTAGACTCTTATCTCTCACCACACACAAAAATCAACTCAAAATAGATTAAGGACTTAAATTTAAGGCCTTAAACTATGAAAGTAGTAGAAGAAAACATGGTGGAAACATTTCAGGACAATGGTGTAGGCAAGAATTTTTGGATAAGGCTTCAAAATATAGGCAACAAAGCAAAAATAGACAAATGGAATTACATCAAATGAAGAAGCTTCTGTATGGCAAAGGAAACAACAAACTGAAAAGAAAACTTACAGAAAAAGAGAAAATATTCACAAACTGTGTCTCTGAGAAGATGTTAATATCCAGAATACATAAGCAACTCAAACAACTCAACAGCAAATAAACACATATAATCTGACTAAAAATAAGGAACAACTTTGGATCTAAATAAACATGTCCTGAAGGAAAACATACAAATAGCCAACAGGTATATGAGAAAATACCCATCATCACTAATCATCAGAGAAATACAAATAAAAAAATCACAATGAATTAGCACCTCACCACAGTTAGAATGGCTATTATCAAAAAGACAAAATAATAATAATAATAATAACAGTTACTGGTGAGAATGTGAATAAAAAGCAACTCTTATACACTTTTGGTAAAAACGTTAGTACAGCTATTAAGGACAAAAAGTATAACTACCATATGATACAAAATATCCTTATTTCTGCTCTTTGTTTCATATTTCCACCATATAGTGGATATCTTGCTCTCTCCTATAACTTTCCCTATCCTCTACGATTATATCAAATAGGTTTTTCATGGGAGATAACTTCCTGCGTCTGTCTGGCTTTGCACAGTTCTGTGTGAAATTAGTATTGTAATAATAAATGACATGTTTTCAAGGCTACTTTCCAATCTTACAGTTAACTTTAGAGTCACAGAAAACAGACAATTTTTCTGGAGGCTTATTCAGGTTGATTTGTATCCTAAAACATTTTTCCCCACTCACCCCATTTTCTCCCCAAATTCCCCAGTTATTTCAGATTTAAATAAGTCAAATTTTCTCTACTTCAAAAAAAGTCTGATCCAGAATATAAGACTAATGCTCTCTTGCCCTTTAATACCACCAAGTAAATATATCTGGGTTCTAAATGAATTGTACCACTTGTTAGAAAATAATAAGATCCAGGAGGCCTTGGTACTGTGAATAGTCTATGACTTTGAACTAACCATTTTCTTCCTCTAATTTTCCTTTTATTAATCTATAAAATAATAGAACATTCTAGAATCTATACAATTTACAAGATGCTTCTAGGATCTAAGAATTTGTGCTCTATTTTCTTTCTTTCTTTTTTTTTTTTAAGATCCTGAACGACACCCTGAATGTGCTTTATTTTTCCATGAGTTTTAACTTTTTTTTGCAGTGTCAATAACAGAGATCTACCTCTATTATTGATCATGTGAAAATTGTTATCATACCTAACCCAGTAATTGTCACTGGTTTTTAACCAAGTCAACCAAGATTTTGTTTCTTACAGAAAAGCCATTACCATGAGTTCAATAGGTATGTGAGTTCACTGTGTTCTATATTATCAGTACCCAATGTTTTCCTCTAATTTCCAGCATTCTTTTCAAAATTATTTACTCTGTACTTAATAAACAACTATCACACTAGACAATTTTCTAGGTGATAGGAACACAAAGATCAATAAGAATAATTTTATGTCAATGGTTTTCAACTGGAGATAATTCTGCAGTCTCCCCAGGGAGATTTGACAATGTCTGCAGATATTTGTGGTTGTCACAACTCAGCAGGTGGATGCTACAGGCATACAGTGTGTGAAGGCAAGGAGATACTGCAAATATCGAGCAATGCCTAGACTAAAGAAAGTTATTCAGCCTAAAATCCCAATAGAGCTGAGTTTGAGAAGCATTGATCTATCCCATTAAGAACACATCTATGCAGGGCCGGGCACAGTGGCTCATGCCTGTCACCCCAGCATTTTGGGAGGCCGAGGTGGGCAGATCACGAGGTCAGGAGATTGACACTAGCCTGACCAACATGGTGAAACTCCGTCTCTACTAAAAATACAAAAATCAGCCAGATGTGGTGGTGCATGCCTGTAGTCCCAGCTTCTCGGAAGGCTGAGGCAGGAGAATTGCTTGAATCCGGGAGGTGGAGGTTGCAGTGAACCGAGATCACACCACTGCACTCCAGCCTGACAACAGAGCAAGACTCCACCAAGAAAAAAACAAAACAAAACAAAAAAACATGAAAACATCTATACAATTTACCCGTTATGTTGTAAATGTTTGAGGAAAATACACTGTAATGCATATTAAAAGAGAGTATGTACCTGCTTCTAAAAGTTGTACTATAGGAAAGAAGGTAGATGGCTAAGAGTAAACTTTAAATATAGGTAAAAATACAAGTTCAGGGTAGGTGTAATAAGTAATATGCAAGCCCAGCACAAAATCAAAGAGCAACTATGTGAAAATTAAAATAAAAGTACAATGATGCAATAAATGATTCCCGTAACTATGTGCAGTGGCACTGAGAGTATGTATGTACATGTTCCCAGTTCAAAGTTTAGACCTTCTAAAATGGAAAGCCTGTAGTTTCATCTTTATATATAAACCATAGAAATTTGGAACATCTATATTCTTTGACCATCTGAGCAATAGCCACTATATTTCAACAACTGTATTGAGGTTTAATTGATGTATAATAAATATTGCATATATAAAGAGTACAATCTAAGTTTTGACATAAGGTACACTGTCATGAAGTAACAAATGCAGTAAAGATAATAAACATATGTACCCCCCAAAGTTTTATACACTTTTGTAACTTTTTTTGTCCCACCTTTTCTCCCTCTCCCCAGGTCAGCAATGCTTTGAGTTTGACCATGCAGATTATGTTGCATTTTTTATGAGTTTTATATAAGTAGAATCAATTCTATCCAGTATAATTATTTTGAGATTTATTTATGTGCCTGCATTTAACACTGGTTTTATTATTTTTACTGCTTTGAAGTATTCCATTATAGGGATATACCTCAGTTTATACATTGACATATTGATGTGTATTTAGGTTACTTTCACTTTTTGCTAATACAAATAAAGCTGCTATGAACATTCAGGTAGAAATGCTTGTAAGGATATATGCTTCCTTTTGTCATGGATAAATACCTAGAAGTGAAATGGCTGGGTCAAATGATATATTAATGTGTAAATATTTAAGACACTGTCAAACTGTATTCAAATGTGATTGTACCCTTTTGCAATGTATGAGAGCTCCCATTTTTCCACATCTTCACCAAAACTTAATATGATTAGTCTTTAAATTTTATTTATTCTAATTAATTTGTAGTGGTATCACATTGTGGATTCAATTTTCGCTTCCCTGACAGTTAAGCATATTTATCAATATTATATGTGCTTAAGCTATATCTCCTTTGTTTCATTTCTATATTGGAGATACTTGTTTTTCTTATTGCAGTTTGGATATCCTAATGCAAAAATTTTTAAAAACCCGAAATGCTACAAAATCTAAAATCTTTTGAGCAATGACATGACAATCAAAGGAAGTGTTCATTGGAGCATTTTGAATTTCAGATTTTTGGATTATGGATGCTGAATCGGTATAATTCAAATATTTCAAGTCTGCAAAAATCCCAAATTTGAAACACTTCTGGTCTAAAGCATTTCTGATAAGGGATACTCAACCTGTATTGAGATTTGAGATTTTTTTAAAAATATGTTCTTTATACAAGACCATTGTAAGAAATATTAATTGCAAATATTTTCTCTGTGTCGGTGGGTTTTCTTAACATTATGTAAACAGTGTCTCTTAGAAAACAAATGGTTTCAATTATCAGGGGAAACCCCATCCCTGATATTCAATGTGGCTTCTTTTCTATTTCCCTATGTGTTAGCTGGTCTGAGAAACCAAGGGAAAGGGTATAAAAGAGAGAAATTTTAAAACTGGGTGTCCAGCAGAGACATCACATGTCAGCAGGTTCTGCGATGCTCCCTGAGCTCTAAAACCAGCAAGGTTTTATTAGTAATTTTCAAAGGGGAGGGAGTGCGTGAATAGGGTGTGGGTCACAGAGATCACACACTTTAAGGGTAACAAAAGATCACAAAGCAGGAGGTCAGGGTGAGATCACAAGGTCAGGGTGAAACTAGAATCACTAATGAACTTCCATGTCCAGCTGTGCATGCATTGTCATTGATAAACAAGGTTCAAGAACAGAGAACGGGTCTGACTATAGTTTGCCAGGCTGGAATTTCCTAATCCTAGTAAGCCTGGGGGCGCTGCAGGAGACTAGGGTGTGTTTCATCCCTATCTACATCTGCATAAAGGCAGACACTCCCAGAGGGCCATTCAGAGGCCTCCTCTAGGAATGCATTCTTTTCCCATGGCTGTTAATTATTAATATTCCTTACTGGGGAAAGAATTCAGCGATATTTATCTTACCCATTTTCAGTAGTAAGAGAAATATGACTCTGCTCCGCCTGGTCCGCAGACAGTCAGGCTCTAAAGTTATCTCCCTTGTTCCCTGAAAATCGCTGTTATCCTGTTCTTAATGTGCCCAGATTTCATATTGTTCGAATATAAATGCTCTACAAACAATTTGTGCAGTTAACACAATCATCACAGGGTCCTGAGGTGACATTCATCCTCAGCTTACGAAGATCACAGGATTAAGAGATTAAAGACAGGCATAGGAAATCACAAGAGTATTGATTGGGGAAGGGATAAATGTCCATGAAATCTTCACAATTTAAGTTCTTGTGCCGCGGCTTCAGTCAGTCCCTCCATTCAGGGACCCTGACTTCTTGCAACATTCAATTTTGATAATGCTTTCTTTTTACATGTTGGGTTTTGGGTATCATATCCGAGAAATAGTTACCTAACCCAAGGTCACAAAGATTTGCTTCAAAGTTTTTGTTTAGTAGGTTTACATGTCAAGGTTTTACATTTGAATCTAGAATCAATTTTGAGTTAATTAACAAACATGTTGGAGGCATGGATACAAATTTATTCTTTTGCATTTGGATACCCAATTTTCCTAGCATAGTTTGTTGAAAAGACTATTTATCCTTTGTCTAAATTGCCTTCATATACTTGTCAAAAATCGGTTGTTAATAGAGGAAAAGATTCTGGAATAATTGCAGAGTTTGAAGCACGAGAAATCCATTTCTTCACCTAGACGACAATTGCACTGGCAGAATCTGTCTGATGTAACAATTTTGGAGCTCTGGAGTCAATTCAAAGGCATGCAACTTACAGATGAAGTTTTAGACTGTAAATTAGGGTTAATTTCAGTCGATTTCAGCTATTACATTGGTAGTACATGGACATCCACCACCACCAGCCCTGTAGCAGACAGTTATGCATGTGTTCCTGGAGCAGCCTGCATTCAGCTTCCAGAGGCAGAATGGGAAATATGGATGCTCCACTCCCGATGAATGAGATCTATGTTCTGATTGCTGATTGCTGCTTCTGATTGCAGAGGTGCAGACACAGAGGTGAGCAGCCATTATTGTAACCCTCACCAACTTTGTTGCAACTTCTTCCTCTCCGGCTGAAGTAATTCTCCTCCCTCCCTGAATTCATTCTCTCTTTTTCTCCTGTAAGTAACCAGACATTTAAGAACTGGGACATTCAAAAGCACCCACATGTGTGAAAAATTTAGAGATTCACCACACATGCCCAACCAAAGGCACAAGATCAGAAAATACCTGAAAAGGCCTGAAGTGTACACCTCAGAGTTGTACAGCCTACAATATTTGTAAAAATAAATAAATCAGTAAAACCTGGGGAAGAGGGAAAACCTGAATTCCAAAGTTCCCACACTATAAGATACAAATAGACATCTTTGACAAAAAATCACAAAGCATACAGAGAAAGAGAAAAATGTGGCCCATTCAAAGAAGAAAAATTAAAAGTCCAGAAACTATTGCGGACAAAAACCCAATACAGACATACTGTATCTTACTGTATCTTACGATAAAGACTTATATAAGCACTTTAAATACCTGTATTGAAAATAATCGATGAACTAAAGAAGAAGTAGAGAAAGTAAAGAAAATAATGTATTGACAAAATAGAAATATCAATAAAGAGAGAAAACAGTAAAAGAAACAAAAAAATTATGGAATTAAAAAGTACAAAAACTGGAATAAAAAATTCACTAGAGGGACTAATAAACAGATTTGAGCAGGCAAAAGAAAGAACCAGTGAAATTAAAGATATAACAATTGAAATTATCAAGTCTGAAAAAAAGAGAGAAATAAAAATTGAATAAATGGGAACAGAGCCTAAGGGACCTGTATGACACCATCAAGCAGACAAAAATATACATTGTTGCAGTTTCAAAGGAAAAAAGAAAAAAGAGGAGGAGAGATATTGTTTGAAGAAATAATGGCCAAAATTGGATAAAATTTGGTGAAATATTTGACTATAAACATCAAATAAGCTCACTAAATCCCAAGTAAAATGAATTCAAAGATATTCTCATTGGAACACAATTATAATCAAATTATCAAAAGACAAAGGAAAACAGAGAGTCTTGACAGCAAGCAGCAAGACAGAAATGACTCATCACAGCGACGGGATTTTCAATTAATTTAGCAGCAGATTTCTCATCAGAAATTTTGAAGAGCAGAAGGAAATGGGCAGATACATTCAAAGCACTAAAAAATCATCAACTGAGAATCCTGTATCTGGCAAAACTCTCCTTTAAAAAGAGACACAAACTAAAACTTTCCAGATTAAAAAAAAAAAAAAAACGCTGAGGGACATTGTTACCACCAGACGTATCCTGCAAGAAATATTAACATGTTCCCTTTAATGAAAGAACAGTACGCAAAAACTCAAAGATTTCTAATGAAATGGAGATCATGGTAAAGAAAATACATGGGCAGGTGACATTATCAAGATGGCTGACTAGAAGCCGTTAGTCCTAATCCCCCTTCACAAAGGCAGCCAGGACAATGAATAAACAATTACATTTAAATGAAAATAGCTGAGAGAGAGTGCTGGACTGTACGAGAGAAGTAACAGAAATTCTGATGAACACAGAAACTCAGGATGGCCACATAGAGAATAGATGGAAAGGTTTCTACCACTCCAAACCCCAACTGGAATCAGCTTGGAACCAAGTAAAAGTAGTCCCCTGCATCACAGGAAATGGTGTCTAATTATAAAATCTAAAAATATAATAACTATGGCTTATAATTACACTTTTTGTTTTTACATGATTTAAGAAACTAATGAATTAAAATTATTAGTCTATGTTTTTAGACATATGACATATAGGGGTATAGTTTCATGATATAAACTAAAGGTGGTAGGATATAGCTTCATAGAAGCATACTCTTTATATGTTATTGAAATTAAGCTTATGCCTTGGACTGATGCAGTCTACAAGAATTTAAAAATAAATAAATAAATAAATAAATAAATAAAACCCTGGAAAAGAGGGAAATCTTGATTTGCAAAGTTACTGCATTATAAAAATTCACATTAGAGTGTTTTAATTCTAGTATGTAAAATGTAATTCTCATGGTAACCATAGAGGAAATACCTATATAATATGCATAAAAGGAAATGAGAAAAAAAATGAAATGTTTTACTACAAAAAATAAACTAAACCCAAAAGAAAATAATATTTTTTCAAGAGTATGGCTAGGAGGCAATGTTAGTGTGCCCCTCCCGTGTGGAAAGACAGAATATCAGGTAGAGATTCATATTGTGATTTTTTTTTTTTCCAAGAACCACCATAGGAACTTAAAAAACTGAAAGAATCCACATGCTCTTTGAATGAAGCACTAGGCTTCAGCCTACTCCATAAGACAGGTGAAAAATTTTAAGTTTCCAAAGTGTGAAAGGCCTGCTGTTCAAATCATTTTGATAACAAAGGAGCACACATCCCTGCCGGGGAATCTGAAAATCTAGGCCACAGGAGATGGCCTTGACCCTATCCAGAGCTGGAACAAATTTAGGGAGTTGCATGAAATATAAAAGTAGAAGCAGCAACAGGCAGTGACTTGTAGGCATTACCAGTCTCCAGCATATACTGAGGGAAGGCATTCCTGACTATATCTCACAGGGGCCCTCAGAGAAGTCAGCCAACAAGCTCAGGGGGTGTTTGCAGGGTGAAAGAAGCTCCCAACTGAATTTTGTGATATAATCTCAAGTGGGGACAAACTCCCTTGAACATAGCCTGGGTTGGGAAGGTGAGCAGAATACACACTGCAGAAATGAGTACAGGAGATGGGTGCCCAGCCTTACTAGCAGATGGGGAAGGATGTGGCCTAAAAGCCATGGTTGCTGCTTCTGCGGGGAAGCTTATGGCCTGGGGCAAGTGTAAGTCGTGTGCTCAGGCTGCCTAATCTAAACTGGTCAATGTTAGTGGGGCACTGCAGGAATGAAACTGGCCTTGTAAACTGTGTGGAAGCTGAGTGAAGCTTACTGCTGCCCGCTACTCCCCATTCAATTTGTGAACTCTTCTGTACAACAGAGGCAGTTATTCTCCCTTCTGAAACATTACTCCAGGGGCCTGAGAACCACCTCCCATCTCCACAGGGGCTGCAACCTGACCCACCCAAGGAGAATATGAGCTCAGACCCACATAAACCTTCCTCCATCTGGTGGCATTTATCCACCTCTGGCAGCTAAACACAAAATACATAAACTTTTGGGAGCCTTATGGCCCTGCCCATTGCCTGAGAAACCAGAATACTTCCCCTGAGAAACTTAGGGAAAGCTCATATCTCACTGCTACTAACACAGCTGGTGCTCTCTTGCAAGCACCACCTCCAGGCTGAAGGTCAACCAACACACATCATTTAAACACCTCTCAGTTGAATAACACTGTGCCCAGGAAGGAGAAAATGGCTGAAATGGCTGTGTGGTCTCAGCTAACACCACTGTTTGCAACACCCTGGCTAAACAGAGATCCTGAGTTTGTCCACATGACTAGTTCACTAGTATAACCAGCATTCAAGAAAGCCATCACACCAAGCCTATCTACAACCAAAGAATGTTACAGAAGCTATGCCATTCCCTTTCTATATCTATCAGAGCAGGTGCTAGTACACACTGCTGGGAGATTTGAAGAAATGTCACATCACTGAATCCTTTGCAGACATTCTCCAGAACCATCCAAGATTCTGGAAACCCTACAGGCTGGATAGACCCAGAAGAGCAACAGCCATCACTGAAGTCTGAATCTCAGGAGTCCTATTTTCAGGGGAAGGAGGAGAACACCATATCAAGGGAACACCCCATGGGACAAAATAATTCGAATGGCAGGTCTTGAGTCCCAGATCTTTCCGCTGGTGGAAAGTTACTCACAGTAGAAACACAATTGCACTGCTGGGTGCAGAAGGGAAAGTCTGCAACTTTATCCCAACTGGCAGACAGCCTCTATGATGATGAAGGGTCTTGGAGAAGGCATCCTTATTCCCCACTGGTGTATCCTCTGGTACACCACTGCAGACACAGCTGGAACTTCTCCCACAGGAACACAGCATGGCTGCATGTATAGATAGCCTTCCTGGAACAATTCAGGGTGATTGCAGCCCCACAGAAGGAGCACTCTCCAGACTCAGGCCTGCATGAAAGGCAAAGTCACAATTTCTCCCTACTTGGAACATCAATATTGCTCTAGATGAAAAGAGGTGCCTGTCTGATGTGAATAGCCAGAACACTGGAACAGTGGTCAGACTGTGAGGTGAACATATTTCCTGCCTACGTGGCAGGTGAGCTGAGATAGCTCCCACCCTTCACCCTGATAAAATCTCAGCACATCTAACTGAGAGCTCATCCAGCCACCTTCACCACCTTCATACTTGCTTTAGCTACAGCTGGTGCCTACCCAGGGATACTTCCCTATTGCCCTGAAGTCTGAATCATCAACTAAGCAAATGAAATACTGAGGGGGGGATTAAATAAGTAAAGTACACACTGTGAGAGAATTAGATAAGTTTCAAGAGATCCCTGCCATACCACATATCAAAGCAATAGGAGACACTGAACTTGCCCACACACAAACTATATCACCACTACAACCAGAATCTGGGAAATCCAGTGCACAAAGACTCAATATAACTAAGAAACTCATATAGAATTTTCACCCCTAAAAGCACCTAGAATTAAATTAGACTGTAATAAACTATAAGCCATAAAGTCAGATCCTTAAAATGAAAGAGTATTAAAAAGCACAGTCCTATCAAAAATAAATTTAAGAGCAATTTTCAGAAATACTATACTCAATTGAGAAGGAACAGAAAAAGTAATACTGGTAATAGGACAAAACACGGTTTGATAACACCCCCAAAAGATCACACTAGCTCCCAAGCAATGGATCTAAGTGAAGATGAAATCTGTGAAATGCCAGATAAAGAATTCAGATGGTTGCTTATTAAGCTACTCAAGGAGATACTGGAGAAATGTAAAAGCCAATTAAAAAAAATTTTAAGTTAGAATATGAATAAAATTTCCAGAAATATAGATATCATAAAGAAAAAACAATCAGAGCTTCTGGAAATGAAAGACACACGTAGGGACATACAAAATTCAGTGGAAAGTTTCAACAATAGGCAAGAACAAGTAGAAGAAAGAATTTGAGATCTCAAAAGTAAGGCTTTCAAATTGACACAATCAGACAAAGACAAAGAAAAAAGATTTTAAAATGAACAAAGTCTCTGAGAAATATGGGACTATGTAAAATGTCCAAACCTAAAAATAATTGGTGCTCCTGAGGGAGAAAATCTATCTAAAAGTTTGGAAAAATTATTTGAGAGAATAATTGAGGAAAACTGTGGCCTTGCTAAAGATCTATACAATGAAATATAAGAAGGTCAAAGTACTTCTGGGAAATTCATCACAAAAAGATCACTACAAAGGCATATAGTCTTCAGGCTATCTAAAGTGAAGATGAAGGAAATAATTTTAAGTGCTCTGAGACAAAATCATCAGGTAACTTACACAGTAAAGCCTATCAGGCTAACAGCAGATTTCTCAGCAGAAACCTTAAAAGCCAGGAGGAATTAGGGTCCCATCTTTAGCTTCATTAAACAAAAATAATTATCAGCCAAGAATTCTGTATCGAGTAAAACTGGGCTGCATAAATGAAGCAGGGATAAAGTCTTTTTTCTACAAACAAATGCTGAGAGACCAATATCCAGAAACTACAAGGAAATCAAACATCTTGAAAAAAAAAATAATCTCATCAAAAAGTAGACTAAGGAGATGAATAGACAATTCTCAAAAGAAAATATGCAAACAGCAAACAAACATATTAAAAATGCTCAATATCACTAATCATCAGGGAAATGCAAAGTAAAACCACAATGAGATACCACCTTACTCCTGCAGTAATGGCCATAATTAAAACTTCAAAATCCAGTAGATGTTGGTGTGGATGTGGTGAAAAGGGAACACTATTACACTACTGGCAGAATGTCAATTGGTACAACAACTATGGGAAATAGTATGGAGATTCCTTAAAGAACTAAAAGTAGTACTACCATTTGATCCTGCAATCCCACTGCTGGACATCTACCCAAAGAAAAATAAGTCTTTATATGAAAAAGACACATGCACAGGTATGTTTATAGCAGCACCATTCACAATAGCAAAGATATAGGACCAACCTAAGTGCCCATCTACCAATGAGTGAATAAAGAAAATGTGGTATATATACAAAAGGAATTCTACTCAGCTATAAAAAGGAACAAAATAATGTCTTTCAGCAACTTGGATGGAGCTGGAGGCCATTATTTTAAGTGAAGTAACACAGGAATGGCGAACAAAATAGTGTACGTTCTCACTTGTAAGTAGTAGCTGAGTTATAAGACACAAAGTCATAAAATGATATAACGGACATCACTGACACAATAGAGAAGGGTGGGAGAGGGGCAAGGGATAAAAGACTTCATATTGGTTACAGTGTACACTGCTTGAGTGATGGATGCACTAACATCTCATAAATCACCACTAAAGAAATTTTCCATGTAACCAAAAACCACCTATACCCCAAAAACTATTGAAATAAAAATGTAAATATTTTTTAAAAGAAAATTGCCTTGAAGAACATGTTTTGCTGACCAACAGAATCCCAGAGAGTTCTACAATTGGAAGAACAAGATGAAGTGGAGATAGGGAGAGGACAGGATTTAACTTCACAAACTGGTGAGACAGCATGTCTCCTACTGCTGACCTTCTCTGCCAAGACACAAAAATGTATGGTTTGAAGAACATAAACTGGAAAGACCTCAGGTTGAGGAAGTACATATGGATAATAGAAAACATCAACAGCAGGATACCCATCTGCTTCCAGAATGTCAGAAACCAGATCACAGAAGCCAGACTTATATCCACAGGAAAACAGATAATTTTTATCTGGAGAAGAATGATCAGCCCCAAAGACAAGATAGTGACATCTATAGATCCCACAGAGACAACACAACTTTCTCCCTGGTTACTCATTGTCAGGTCCATGATTACACAAACTTTATTCACACACAGAGAGCTCACAATACTGTTTTTAATTGTCTCACATCTTGGGACAATGCAGAAAGACAAAAAATGAAAGCAAAGAAACAGAAAATAGCATAAATATAGTATGAAAAGAAAGCTTTTGTGAAAAAGTATGTATCTTCAAAAAAATGAAATTATTTCAATTGTGGGGAAAAAGAAAATAATAATGCAAAAAAGGAGAGGCAAAATCATCTAAATCACATACAAAGCAAATAGAAAAATAGCATAAGTAAGTCTTTTAAATATTAATAAACTCTCCAATCAAGACAGAGATTGGTACAATGAAAGAAGAAAAACAACATGATCCCTCTGTATAGAGAAAATGTGTTGAAGGTGAAAGGATGGAAAAGTATATTCCGTAAGCCAGTAAAAAAAGAGAAGAGAGATAATTTTACTAATATTAGAAAAATAGACTTTAAACCAAAAAAGAGTAAAGACAAACAAGAACATCATATATTAATATAATATTTACTGCAGCATGCAGATACAATTATAACATTTGCACACGTAATGAGTTAGAAATCAATTCCTGAAATAAACAATAACTTACAAATTTGTGAAAATTAACACACTCTTAGTAAATTGTTCAAAGAAGAAATCACAAAGGAAACTAGAGAATTGTTAGAAGTTAATGAAAACATAAAACACAACATACTAAAATTTATAGGACACAGGAAAATCAATATTAAGAAGCAAATTTTAGCTATAAATATATACATTAAAATAGAAGAAAGATTACAAACCAAAGGCTTTTTACACTTGAGGAATGATAAAAAAAGAATAAGAACCCTCACCCAAAACAGAGAGAAGAAAATGATAAAGATTAGAACAAATATAAATAAAGTAGAGAATAGAAAAACAATAGAGAAAAAACAATAAAATCTAAAGATGGATCTTAGAAAAGTTTAACAAAATTAGCAAAACTTAAATTGGATTGACTAAGACAAAAAAGGGAGAAGAATTGAATTATGAATATCCAATATGAAGCTGGGGATATAAATATCAACTCTAGAAATGAAAAGATTGTAAGAGAGTACTACAAAAAATGTATGCTAACAAATTTGACAAACTAATTAGAGTAGACAAATTTCTACAAACATAAAACCTACGAAGACTTGATCCTGAAGAAATAGAAAATCTGTATACAGCTTTAATTAGTAAGGAGATTGAATCAACAAACTAAAACCTCTTGACAAATAAAAGTGATTAATGTATCTTCATTGGAGGATTTTGCCATACATTTATAGAAAAACTAACACCAATACTTCTCAAACTTTTTGAAAAAATCAAAGAGAAGGAAACACTTCTTATTTCATTCTATGAGGCCACCATTGTCTAAAACCATACAAAGACACTACAAGGAGAGACAAATATCTTTTAAGGATATTGTCGCACAGTCAGAATGGCTATTTAAAAAATAAGAAAACAGCAGGAGTTGGCAAAAATGTAAAAAAAAAAAAAAAAGAAACATTTACACACTGCTGTAGGAATGCAAATTAATACAACCGTTATGGAAAACAGTTTGGAGATTTTCCAAACAACATAGAACTACCATGCAACCCTGGAATCACACTACTGGATATCTACACAAAGGAAAAAAAATCATCATATAAGAAAAAGTGCACTCATATTCAAATCAGCAATCCCATTACTGGGGGAAAGAAATTATATCAAAAAGATACCTGTATTCACAAGTTTATTGCAGCACTAACAATAATGTATCACAATAGCAAAAATATAAAATCAATCTAAGTGTCCATCAAAGGTGGATTAGATAAAGAAAATGTGATGTGTATATATGTGTGTGTATACATATATGAGTGTGTGTGTGTGTATGTATCTATACATTAATCTATGTAGAGACCATTAGTTTAAGTGAAAACCCATTAGTCTAAGTGAAATAACCGAGAAACATAAAGTTAAATAGTGCATCTTCTCACTTACAGGTGGGAACCAAACAATGGATACACATTCCCATACAGAGTAGAATAATAGACATTGGAGACTTCAAAATGTGGAATCGTTGGAGTGGGGTCGAGTGTTGAAAAAGAACCTATTAGGTGCAATGTTCACTATATGTGTAATCTCATATGTAGAAAATCCTTAAGTTTCCACAAAAAATGTTAGAAAAAATAAATAATTAGTATTCAGCAGTGGTAATATGCAAAGTCAACCTGCAAAAATCATTTATATTTCTGTGCACTAATAATGGGCAATCCAAAAAGGAAATTAGGAAAACAATCTCATTTACAATAGCATCATAAATAATAAAATGCTTAGGAAGCAATTTAACCAAGGAAGTAAAACAAAGTCATACAATAAAAATTATAAAACATAAAACATTGCTGAAAAAAGTTGAAGAAGGCATACATAAATAAAAGACATCTTATGTTTATGGATTGGAAGACTTAAAATCATTAAGATATAAGATGTTGATACTACCCAAAGTGATCTAGATTCAATGCAATCTATCAAAACCCAACAACTTTTTTTTTTTTTTGCTGGAAAAAAACATACCCTCACCCCAAAGTTTACATGGAATCTCAAAGTACCCTGAATAGCCAAAACAATCTTGAAAAAAAGACACAAGTTAGAGAATTCACACTTCCTGATTTCAAAACTTAGTATAAAACTACAGTAATCAAAATGATATGGTACTAGACTGAAAGCAGACATATAGAATAAAACAGAAAGCCCAGAAATAAACTATACAATATATAGTCAAATGATTTTCAACAGGGGTGTTCAGACCATTCAATGAAGAAAGAACTGTCTTTTCAACAAATGATTTTTGGAAACCTAGACACCTACATGCAAAATAAGGACGTTGGAAACTTACCCTGCACCACATACAAAAATTAAGTCAAAACTCTGAAAGAACTTAAACTTAAGAGCTAAAATTTTAAAACTCTTAAAAGAAAACATAGGGACAATGCTTCATGATATTGTATTTGGCAGCAAAGTTTGGATATGACACCAAAGGCGCAAGCAAAAAAAGGAAAAACAGATAAATTAGACTACCTTAAGATAAAATGAAAAAAACTTCCATGCATCAAAGGATACAATAAGCACAGTGAAAAGGCAACCCAGAGTCAGTGAAAATATTTGAAAATCACATATCTGATAAGGAACTGATATTTAAAATGTATGGAGAACACTTAAAACTGAACAACAACAACAAAACAAATAACCTGATTCAAAAATAGGCAAACAGCTTGAATACACATTTCTCCAAAATTATACAAGTGGCTAATAAGCACGTGAATAGATGCGAGCATCAATAATCATTAGGGTAATGCAAATCAAAGCTATAAGATTATATTATCTCACACCATACTATTAGGATAGCTAGTATCACAAACAAACAAACAAAAAAGTGTTGATGAAGATGTGGAGAAAATGGAACCCTTGTGCACTGTTGATGTGAATGTAAAATGGTGCAACCACTATGGAAAACAGTATGGTGATTCCTCAAAAAATTAAAATATAATTACCCCAGGAGCCACAAATTCCACTACTGGGTATGTACTACAAATAATTGAAAGCTGGGTCTTGAAGATGTATTTGTACACCCTGTTCATAGCAGCATAATTCACAAAAGCCAAGAGGTGAAACAACTCAAGTGTCCATCAACTGAGTATTGGATAAGGACAATGTGGTCTTTACATACAATGGAATATTAATCAGTCTTTAAAGGTTATGCTATTTTGACATGGGCTACAATATGGAAGACTCTTGAGGACATTAGGCTAAGTGAAATAAATAAGTCAGTTACAAAAAGACAAATATTTTAATACCAGTTATTTGAGGTAACTAGAGTAGTCAAAATTCTAGAGAGAAAATAGAATTGTGATGGCCAAAAAGTAGTGTTGGGAGGAGAAATTAGGAGTTGACTGGCTTGTTGCTTAATGGATATAGAGTTTCAACATTGCAAGATGAATAGAGTCCTGAAGATAGATGGTGGTGATGGCTGCACAACAGTGTGAATATACTTAATAGTGTACATTAAAGTATATATAAAAGTGTATTTAAAATACACACTGAACTGTACAGTTAAAATGGTTAAGGATGTGCATTTTATGATACATGCACTTTAATGTATTTTATGAAAATTTTAATAATCATTTATTTATGTGTGTCTACTTCTGAATTATCTTTTCTCTTCCATTGATGTATTTGTTTATCCTGTCTTGATTGATGAAGCTCATAATAATTCCTGTAATCAGATATGTTAGCCCTTCAAATTTTTTCTTCTTTTTCAAAATGATTTTGGCTATTCTAGGTCCTTTGGATTTATATATAAATTTTAGAACTAGTTTGCCAATTTATTTTCAAAGCCAACTTGTATTTTAAAACAGATATATGGAACTATAAATCAGTGTGAGGATAATTGACATGTGAACAATATTGAATCATTTGGCCAATAAAGAAGGCATCTCTCTTCAATAACTTAAGGCTTTTTAAATTTCTCTCAGCAATGTTTTAAAGTTGCTAGTGCACACTCTTTTGCAAATTTTATGTGGCATTTACTCCTAAGTATTGAATACTTTGTGATTTTATTATAAATAATACATTTTTTCAAAGTTTGATTGCTCACTTCTAGTATAGATTAATGCAATTAATTTTTGCATTTTATCTTATATCCTAAAAACTATTCGTAGCTTTTTTTGTAGATTTCATGACATTTTCTGCAAACAAATGTAATTAATTTCTTTAATTCTAATCTGAGTTCCCTTTATTTCTTTTTATTCCCTTGTAGGATTGGATGAAACCTCCATTACAATGTTGACTAGAAGTGAGAGTGCTTATATCATCCTTGTACCCCTTTATGCTGTACTTTTTTCCCTCTGGGAATCGAATTAAACGTGTTCTAGGCCACTTTACGTGGTCCAATAACTCATATGTGCTCTTTTCACTGATTTTGCACATTGTGTATTCTCTTTTTTTATTCTAGATAGTGTCTCATTGTGGGTTTAAGTTTACTAATGTTTTATTTTTCAATGTCTATTAGCCCAACAATTCCATCCTTTGTATTACGTTTAAATCTCAGTTGTAGTTTTTATCTCTAGAAGTTTGATTTGAGCTTTTTAAAAATATTTTCCATGTCTCATCCAACATCCTAAACATCTGGATTACTGTTACAGTACATGTTCTGAAGTACTTGTCTGCTAATTCCAACATCTGTGTCAGTTGTGGTTTGGTTTAGAAACTGTTTGATTTTTATCCTCATTTATGGGTTGTATTTTCCTGCTTCTTTTCATGTCTTGTAATTTTTTGAATAGATCCAAGCATTGCAAATTTTACTTGGTTAGGTCCTGCATATTTTTGTATTCCTGTAAATAACCTTGTACTTTGTTACGAGATGCATTTAAATATTTGGACATAGTTTTATCCCTTTGGGTCCTGCTTTCGAGATGAGTTAGCCAGATCCACATAGTCCAAGTCTAGTTACTCTCAATAGTGAAACACAACCTTTCTCAGTTTCCCACCCACTGTCCCATGAATGATGAAGCTTGGTATCTAAAGAAGATATTTGGTCTCTGTTTCCAGCTCCTGGCCCAGAGCTCTTAAAACTCTCGGACTTTCCTTAGAGATAAAAGTGATAGGAGCCTCTTTTGTACTAATGAGTTGATTCTTAGTGGACCCCTAGATAGCTTCAAGGTTGAGGTTAGCATAAATTTAGAATGAAGGCCAGTTGCCGGAAAGTTCAAGCCTTGATTACAAACTTGGAGCTTTAATTCCACCCCCAAACCTCCAGGAAGGGAGGGGCTGGAGATTGAGTCAATCACCAATAACTAATGATTCAGTCAATCATGCCTATGTAATGAATCTCTATAAAACACTTAAATGATGGGGATCATAGAGCTTCCAGGTTGGTAAATACACAAGGACCTGGGAGAATGGTGCACCTTTAGAAGGAATGGAAGCTCCACACTATTCCTTTCAACCCCTACCTTGCCTTATATATCTCTTCCATTTACTGTTCCTGAGTTATATTCTTTACAATAAACAGGTAATGGTAAACAAAGTACTTTCCTGATTCCTGTGGGTTATGGTAGTGAATGGTCAAATGTAAGGGGATTTTAAACCCCAAATTTGTAGTCAGTCAGACAGAAATGTGGATAGGCTAGGCACCCCATGTGTAGTTGGCATCTGAAGTGGGAGGAGTCTTGTGGGACTGAACCCTTAACCTGTGGGTTCTGAGTGACCTTCAAATAGTTAGTGTCAGAATTGAATTGAACTGTAAGACACCCAGTTGGTGTCAGAGAATTGGGGAATTGGTTGCACTGATAAAAAAAAAAAAAAAAAAAAAACAAAAGCAAAAAAAAAAAACTCTCATAGGCGTTTCCATTCTGGCTTGTTAGAGCAGGCACTATTTCCTGCCCTTTGTGATTGCTAAACAGTGTTCCCTCTAATACTTTCTGTTGGCTCTTTTCCTGTCTTCCTTACATGCATGTACTAATCAGTACTCTGCTAAACGCTCAGTGGTAATTATCTATGGATTTCTGACATTCTCTCTCTCTCTGATCTGTTACTCTGTCATGAAAATTCTAGTCATTTTGGTGTCCCCAGACTCTCAGCTCCATCACTTGAACTGAGGCAATTTGTCAGATTCAGCCTGTGGTCCTCCTATCTGCAACGTAATCTGAAAACTCTAAGGCTGTAGGGTGAAGCATTCATAAGAATCACTTTTGTTGTTGTTGTTTTGGTTTGTTTTTTTTTCTCATTTCTTCAGAATCAGTGTCCTCTCTTGTCTGATATGAATTGTCTCATAAACCATAATTTTATGTGTTTGGAAGGGTTTTTGTTTGTTTTATTTCTTGTTGTTTTGGGCAGATGGAGCGGTAGTAAATTCGGTCTCTTAGTTTATCCTATCCTGAAGTGGAAGTTCTGATGTCTGAACCCTATTAATTTTAAATGAAATTATACAGCTAAATCCTCATGCAAGTGTTTGAAAAATTGGATTATTTATTTAAAGTACTATCCAGATTTCTGCAGAAAATGGAACCTTCGGCCGGGCGCGGTGGCTCAAGCCTGTAATCCCAGCACTTTGGGAGGCCCAGACGGGCAGATCACAAGGTCAGGAGATCGAGACCATCCTGGCTAACACGGTGAAACCCCGTCTCTACTAAAAAATACAAAAAACTAGCCGGGCGAGGTGGCGGGCGCCTGTAGTCCCAGCTACTCGGGAGGCTGAGGCAGGAGAATGGCATGAACCTGGGAGGCGGAGCTTGCAGTGAGCTGAGATCCGGCCACAGCACTCCAGCCTGGGTGACAGAGCGAGACTCCGTTTCAAAAAAAAAAAAAAAAAAAAAAAAAAAGAAAATGGAACCTTCATTTTAATGATTTCTGTTAATTGAAATGACTTGTGCATTAATCCTGTAAAAATAGCTATTTGTTTCTATATTACAGAGACAATTTAAGCAACGCTTAATATATGTGAACTTAATATACCTCAGTGCACAGCCTTCTTTGTTTGCTTTTTAGGAAATTAGATAGAAAAAGATTCTTCTTTGAAATTAAAGCTCTGAGTGAGATGTTATGCCAAGCCAAAGCAGATAGAACTGAAGAACACGCTGCCTCTTGTATGGAAGGCCTATATTATTTGGAAATGTACCTACATTTATGGTATTATGTATTTTTTCACAGAGAATGACATCTTTTAATTTTTCTCTAACAGCAAGTATAATACTTGATATGACAATTTGCTTTCAAAAAGGTTCATTTAGTAAACTCAGAAGAATCAAATTTAGTTTGTTCATTGAGAGTAAACTCTATTTCCTGTCCTGTATCACATTAGATTCCTTTCTTACATTTCACTACTGAAATACCAATGGTAAGTACATTTATTATTTATAAGAGTAAAGTCCAAAAATGTACTGAAGCTTTTTCTGATTAAATTATGAGATAAAATTTCTTAAGTATAAATGTAGTATAGTGTATCCAATATCTTAAAATTATTTGGTAATCTATTATCTGAATAAGATGAATTGTATAACACTTTATCAAACAGAATAGTAGGTTAACCAGAACATTCCATGCTCCAACTGTGATGGATTGCCAAAGAAATTGGTCATATCAAGCCCTTTTAGAATATGAAAATGGGGTAATATATCTCCTTCCCTTCCCCAAATAATTAATTAGCAATTGAAAGAACAACAATGCTAATGTAATAGCTGACACTTATTCCATACTTGTAAGCACTGCACATATATCAAATAATTTATTATCCAGAATGACCCTGAGGTAGGTCCTATTATTGTCCCTGTTTTAAAGATGAAAACAAAACAAGGCACAAAAATGTTACCTGCTTTTTCCATGGTCACACAGTTCAGTTGCAGAGACAAGGAAAGAACCTGGATTATCTGACACCAAATTAATGAGAAAGAGTTTGAATAATCCAGGTTTTGGAGTTAGATTTACTGCTTGCTAACTGTGTGACATTGGGCAAGTCATTGAGTCTTTTGCTGTTTCTTTTCATCTTTAAAATGATGGTAATAATTAGCTTATTGTGTTTTGTTTTAAATGCAATAATATGTGTGAAGCATTTAACACAATAGCAGATCCCATGTTAAATTAACATTATCTATTTTCCCAAATTAATACTGGACAACAACAGTGTTTCTATTTTCTTATTTTATTTTCTGTTTGGTCATATATATTTTAATATAAAATTGCATTCTTAATGCATAGAAGCAGGAATGATGAAAGAAAAAAAAATAAATGAGCAAGTAAAATTGACACTGTGACCTTATATTTCTCTTAGTACTATGGTACCCAGGCTATGTATCCATTAAGCAAATAGTTTAGCTGATCCATTTTGCAGTAGCTCATATATTTAACTTTTATAGAGCTATTAATGAACTGTAAGGATAAAATTTGCATTCAGACACCTGAGATTTTCAAATAGTTTCCAGAAATTAGATCAAAGACACCAGGGAACAATATATAAAAATGCTTCCAAGCTCTTAAAGGTCTTGAGCACAAACTAAGTTTAACTTGGAAATTTCATCAGGAAAGAAAAGTCTTTGCAATTGTATTTATTGGTACTGTGTAGTAAAAGACTGTGTGTGTGTGTGTGTGTGTGTGTGTGTGAGAGAGAGAGAGAGAGAGAGAGAGAGAGAGAGAGAAAGAAATTAGTAAAAAGGATGAGAGAAGAGGAAAAGTATGCATGTCGACAGAAATAAAGTAGAAATGTTACAAAATCAAGGTTAACAGATAATCTTTTCTTTTTTTTTTTTTTTTTTTTTTTTTTTTTTTGTTTGTTTGTTTGTTTTTTAGCTCCTCTAAGCTGCCTTTAATTGGCTCTTCTTTTTTTTTTTTTTATACTTTAAGTTCTAGGGTACATGTGCATAACGTGCAGGTTTGTTACATATGTATACTTGTGCCATGTTGGTGTGCTGCACCCATCAACTCGTCAGCACCCATCAAGTCATCATTTATATCAGGTATAACTCCCCAATGCAATTCCTCCCCCCCCCCTCCCCATGAGAGGCCCCAATGTGTGATGTTCCCCTTCCCGAGTCCAAGTTTCCTCATTGTTCAGTTCCCACTTATGAGTGAGAACATGCGGTGTTTGGTTTTCTGTTCTTGTGATAGTTTGCTAAGAATGATGGTTTCCAGCTGCATCCATGTCCCTACAAAGGACACAAACTCATCCTATTTTATGGCTGCATAGTATTCCATGGTGTATACGTGCCACATTTTCTTAATCCAGTCTGTCACAGATGGACATTTGGGTTGATTCCAAGTCTTTGCTATTGTGAATAGTGCCGCAATAAACATAACTGTGCATGTGTCTTTGTAGTAGAATAATTTATAATCCTTTGGGTATATACCCAGTAGTGGGATGGCTGGGTCATATGGTACATCTAGTTCTAGATCCTTGAGGAATTGCCATACTGTTTTCCATAATGGTTGAACTAGTTTACAATCCCACCAACAGTGTAAAAGTGTTCCTATTTCTCCACATCCTCTCCAACAACTGTTGTTTCCTGATTTTTTAATGATTGCCATTCTAACTGGTGTGAGATGGTATCTCATTGTGGTTTTGATTTGCATTTCTCTGATGGCGAGTGATGATGAGCATTTTTTCATGTGTCTGTTGGCTGTATGAATGTCTTCTTTTGAGAAATGTCTGTTCATATCCTTTCCCCACTTGTTGATGGGGTTGTTTGTTTTTTTCTTGTATATTTGTTTGAGTTCTTTGTAGATTCTGGATATTAGCCCTTTGTCAGATGAGTAGGTTGCAAAAATTTTCTCCCATTCTGTAGGTTGCCTGTTCACTCTGATGGTAGTTTCTTTTGCTGTGCAGAAGCTCTTTAGTTTAATTAGATCCCATTTGTCAATTTTGGCTTTTGCTGCCGTTGCTTTTGGTGTTTTAGACATGAAGTCCTTGCCCATGCCTATGTCCTGAATGGTACTACCTAGGTTTTCTTCTAGGGTTTTTATGGTATTAGGTCTAACATTTAAGTCTCTAATCCATGTTGAATTAATCTTCGTATAAGGAGTAAGGAAAGGATCCAGTTTCAGCTTTCTACTTATGGCTAGCCAATTTTCCCAGCACCATTTATTAAATAGGGAATCCTTTCCCCATTTCTTGTTTCTCTCAGGTTTGTCAAAGATCAGATGGCTGTAGATGTGTGGTATTATTTCCGAGGACTCTGTTCTGTTCCATTGGTCTATATCTCTGTTGTGGTACCAGTACCATGCTGTTTTGGTTACTGTAGCCTTGTAGTATAGTTTGAGGTCAGGTAGCGTGACGCCTCCAGCTTTGTCCTTTTGACTTAGGATTGTCTTGGCAATGTGGGCTCTATTTTGGTTCCATATGAACTTTAAAGCAGTTTTTTCCAATTCTGTGACGAAACTCATTGGTAGCTTGATGGGGATGGCATTGAATCTATAAATAACCTTGGGCAGTATGGCCATTTTCACGATATTGATTCTTCCTATCCATGAGCATGGTATGTTCTTCCATTTGTTTGTGTCCTCTTTGATTTCACTGAGCAGTGGTTTGTAGTTCTCCTTGAAGAGGTCCTTTACACCCTTTGTAAGTTGGATTCCTAGGTATTTGATTCTCTTTGAAGCAATTGTGAATGGAAGTTCATTCCTGATTTGGCTCTCTGCTTGTCTGTTACTGGTGTATAAGAATGCTTGTGATTTTTGCACATTAATTTTGTATCCTGAGACTTTGCTGAAGTTGCTTACCAGCTTAAGGAGATTTTGGGCTGAGACAATGGGGTTTTCTAAATATACAATCATGTCATCTGCAAACAGGGACAATTTGACTTCTTCTTTTCCTAACTGGATACACTTTATTTCTTTCTCTTGCCTGATTGCCCTAGCCAGAACTTCCAACACTATGTTGAATAGGAGTGGTGAGAGAGGGCATCCCTGTCTTGTGCCAGTTTTCAAAGGGAATTTTTCCAGTTTTTGCCCATTCAGTATGATATTAGCTGTGGGTTTGTCATAAATAGCTCTTATTATTTTGAGGTATGTTCCATCAATACTGAATTTATTGAGCGTTTTTAGCATGAAGGGCTGTTGAATTTTGTCAAAAGCCTTTTCTGCATCTATTGAGATAATCATGTGGTTCTTGTCTTTGGTTCTGTTTGTATGCTGGATTACGTTTATTGATTTGCGAATGTTGAACCAGCCTTGCATCCCAGGGATGAAGCCCACTTGATCATGGTGGATAAGCTTTTTGATGTGCTGCTGAATCCGGTTTGCCAGTATTGTATTGAGGATTTTTGCATCGATGTTCATCAGGGATATTGGTCTAAAATTCTCTTTTTTTGTTGTGTCTCTGCCAGGCTTTGGTATCAGGATGATGTTGGCCTCATGAAATGAGTTAGGGAGGATTCCCTCTTTCTCTATTGATTGGAATAGTTTCAGAAGGAATGGTACCAGCTCCTCCTTGTACCTCTGGTAGAATTCAGCTGTGAATCCATCTGGTCCTGGACTTTTTTTGGTTGGTAGGCTATTAATTGTTGCCTCAATTTCAGAGCCTGCTATTGGTCTATTCAGGGATTCAACTTCTTCCTGGTTTAGTCTTGGGAGAGTGTAAGTGTCCAGGAAATTATCCATTTCTTCTAGATTTTCTAGTTGATTTGCGTAGAGGTGTTTATAGTATTCTCTGATGGTAGTTTGTATTTCTGTGGGGTCGGTGGTGATAACCCCTGTATCATTTTTTATTGCATCTATTTGATTCTTCTCTCTTTTCTTCTTTATTAGTCTTGCTAGCGGTCTGTCAATTTTGTTGATCTTTTCAAAAAACCAACTCCTGGATTCATTGATTTTTGGAGGGTTTTTTGTGTCTCTATCTCCTTCAGTTCTGCTCTGATCTTAGTTATTTCTTGCCTTCTGCTAGCTTTTGAATGTGTTTGCTCTTGCCTCTCTAGTTCTTTTAATTGTGATGTTAGAGTGTCAATTTTAGATCTTTCCTGCTTTCTCTTGTGGGCATTTAGTGCTATAAATTTCCCTCTACCCACTGCTTTAAATGTGTCCCAGAGATTCTGGTATGTTGTATCTTTGTTCTCATTGGTTTCAAAGAACATCTTTATTTCTGCCTTCATTTCGTTATGTACCCAGTAGTCATTCAGGAGCAGGTTGTTCAGTTTCCATGTAGTTGAGCGGTTTTGAGTGAGTTTCTTAGTCCTGAGTTCTAGTTTGATTGCACTGTGGTCTGAGAGACAGTTTGTTATAATTTCTGTTCTTTTACATTTGCTGAGGAGTGCTTTACTTCCAATTATGTGGTCAATTTTGGAATAAGTGCGATGTGGTGCTGAGAAGAATGTATATTCTGTTGATTTGGGGTGGAGAGTTCTATAGGTGTCTATTAGGTCCGCTTGGTGCAGAGATGAGTTCAATTCCTGGATATCCTTGTTAACTTTCTGTCTTGTTGATCTGTCTAATGTTGACAGAGGAGTGTTGAAGTCTCCCATTATTATTGTATGGGAGTCTAAGTCCCTTTGTAAGTCTCTAAGGACTTGCTTTATGAATCTGGGTGCTCCTGTATTGGGTGCATATATATTTAGGAGAGTTAGCTCTTCCTGTTGAATTGATCCCTTTATCATTATGTAATGGCCTTCTTTGTCTCTTTTGATCTTTGATGGTTTAAAGTCTGTTTTATCAGAGACTAGGATTGCAACCCCTGCTTTTTTTTGTTCTCCATTTGCTTGGTAGATCTTCCTCCATCCCTTTATTTTGAGCCTATGTATGTCTCTGCATGTGAGATGGGTCTCCTGAATACAGCAGACTGATGGGTCTTGACTCTTTATCCAGTTTGCCAGTCTGTGTCTTTTAATTGGAGCATTTAGTCCATTAACATTTAAGGTTAATATTGTTATGTGTGAACTTGATCCTGCCATTATGATATTAACTGGTGATTTTGCTCGTTAGTTGATGCAGTTTCTTCCTAGCCTCGATGGTCTTTACATTTTGGCATGTTTTTGCAATGGCTGGTACCGGTTGTTCCTTTCCATGTTTAGGGCTTCCTTCAGGGTCTCTTGTAAGGCGGGCCTGGTGGTGACAAAATCTCTAAGCATTTGCTTATCTGTAAAGGATTTTATTTCTCCTTCACTTATGAAACTTAGTTTGGCTGGATATGAAATTCTGGGTTGAAAATTCTTTTCTTTAAGAACGTTGAATATTGGCCCCCACTCTCTTCTGGCTTGTAGAGTTTCTGCCGAGAGATCTGCTGTTAGTCTGATGGGCTTCCCTTTGTGGGTAACCCGACCTTTCTCTCTGGCTGCCCTTAAGATTTTTTCCTTCATTTCAACTTTGGTGAATCTGGCAATGATGTGTCTTGGAGTTGCTCTTCTGGAGGAGTATCTTTGTGGCGTTCTCTGTATTTCCTGAATTTGAATGTTGGCCTGCCCTACTAGGTTGGTGAAGTTCTCCTGGATGATATCCTGAAGAGTGTTTTCCAACTTGGTTCCATTTTCCCCCTCACTTTCAGGCACCCCAATCAGATGTAGATTTGGTCTTTTTACATAATCCCATACTTCTTGCAGGCTTTGTTCATTTCTTTTTCTTCTTTTTTCTTTTGGTTTCTCTTCTCGCTTCATTTCATTCATTTGATCCTCAATCGCTGATACTCTTTCTTCCAGTTGATCAAGTCAGTTACTGAAGCTTGTGCATTTGTCACGTATTTCTCGTGTCATGGTTTTCATCTCTGTCATTTCGTTTATGACCTTCTCTGCATTAATTAGTCTAGCTGTCAATTCTTCCACTCTTTTTTCAAGATTTGTAGTTTCTTTGAGCTGGGTACGTAACTCCTCCTTTAGCTCTGAGAAGTTTGATGGACTGAAGCCTTCTTCTCTCATCTCGTCAAAGTCATTCTCTGACCAGCTTCGATCCGTTGCTGGTGATGGGCTGCGCTCCTTTGCAGGGGGAGATGCACTCTTAATTTTTGTATTTCCAGCTTTTCTGCCCTGCTTTTTCCCCATCTTTGTGGTTTTATCTGCCTCTAGTCTTTGATGATGGTGACGTACTGATGGGGTTTTGGTATAGGTGTCCTTCCTGTTTGATAGTTTTCCTTCTGACAGTCAGGACCCTCAGCTATAGGTCTGTTGGAGATTGCTGGAGGTTCACTCCAGACGCTGTTTGCCTGGTTATCAGCAGCAGAGGTTGCAGAAGATAGAATATTGCTGACCAGCGAGTGTACCTGTCTGATTCTTACTTTGGAAGCTTCCTCTCAGGGGTGTACTCCACCCTGTGAGGTGTGGGGTGTCAGACTGCCCCTAGTGGGGGATGTCTCCCAGTTAGGCTACTCAGGGGTGAGGGACCCACTTGAGCAGGCAGTCTGTCTGTTCTTAGATCTCAACCTCCGTGTTGGGAGATCCACTGCTCTCTTCAAAGCTGTCAGACAGAGTCATTAGCGTCTGCACAGGCCTCTGCTGCTTCCCCTGTTGTGCCCTGTCCCCAGAGGTGGAGTCTACAGAGACAGGCAGGTTTCCTTGAGCTGCTGTGAGCTCCACCCAGTTCGAGCTTCCCAGCGGCTTTGTTTACCTACTTAAGCCTCAGCAATGGCGGGCGCCCCTCCCCCAGCCTCCCTGCTGCCTTGCGGATAGATTGCCGCAGACTGCTGTGTTAGCAATGAGGGAGGCTCCGTGGGCGTGGGACCCTCCCGGCCACGTGTGGAATATATTCTCCTGGTGTGCCAATTGGCTTAAAGCGCAGTATTGGGGTGGGAGTTACCCGATTTTCCAGGTGTTGTGTGTCTCAGTTCCCCTGGCTAGGAAAAGGGAGTCCCTTCCCCCTTGCGCTTCCCAGGTGAGGCAATGCCTCGCCCTGCTTCAGCTCTCGCTGGTCAGGCTGCAGCAGCTGACCAGCACCGATTGTCTGGCACTCCCTAGTGAGATGACCCCAGTGCCTCAGTTGAAAATGCAGAAATCACCAGTCTTCTGTGTCGCTCGCGCTGGGAGTTGGAGACTGGAGCTGTTCCTATTTGGCCATCTTGCTCCGCCCTCTCAGATAATCTTTTCTTATTGAGTAGCTTCTTCTAAGCTTGTCCAGGGTATTCACTTCTGAGCTATGTATTGTAAGATGTTCTGTGGCATATATAACCTTGCATTGATCACTTGCTCTGAACATTGCTTGCTAAATATTTTGATCGCTATAGTTTGAATAAAGGATTTTGTTCTTTTCCCAACTCCACAGTGTAAGTTTCTCAAGAGTATAACCTGTATATTATCTCACAGGCTACTACTTTGTTCATTATTCATATTTTTTCTTCAAAGGGCTACCTAATCAATTTTGTAGAATAAATTGATAAATTCAAACCTCTATAAGAATTTTTCTTTTAATTAAATGCTGGTTTTGGTGGTGGGTAACAATGCCAAGTACTTGGTGATTTTATATCTACTACACTAAATTTAATTAAACAAGCCTGATAAGCTCAAATGACAAATGAAAGATTGTCCCTAAGTAGGAAACTCCTCTAATACATACAAAGTGTAATTTAATTTTTAAAAATTTAGGATATGCACAATTCTTCAGGGAAATGCTCATTGCAAATATGAGTCCCACTATACTTATGAATTAAGCTCTTCTAAGTAGCAACTGTTTGCAGTAAATTCCAATATGCTACCTTAGAATAGGAACTTTGGAAAATTTTCAGAAATTTAAAAATTCAAAAACATACACAAAGCATGAAAAGCAGTTCTTTTAACTTTCATTACGTATAAAAATTCTACTTTTTACCTGTCTGTAAACATAGAATGTCATATCCACTTTGAAAATCAAACTTCTGGTTGCTACACAAAAGTCATATGCTCCTTCTAGTTTACATGATAAATACAGACTTGCATTTTTTTAAATTTTTTGACTCCTCTCGGCTCCTATCTAAGAAATTTAGATTTTTAAAAGACATGCTTTTGGTAGTGAACTGAAGACAGAATAGACACGAATTTAGTTACACCTGCAGTCACTGGATGACATAGCAAAATCAAATGTCTATTCAGTTCACTATTCAATCCTTAGCTGCATTTCAAGAATAACAGGTGAAACGATTACATAGTTTGAACCTAGACTGCAGAAGATTAAGACATGAATTGGAGTCAAACTGTTAAAAAATTCCTCATAATAACTCTAGCAAAGTATTGTATCCTTCTTGTCAAGGTACCAGTTTTCTTCTCCAGAGGCAACTCCTTTCACTGATTTTTTTTTTTTTTTTGGTAAAATAATTTTACACAAAGAAATAGATAGATAGATAGATAGATAGATAGATAGATAGATAGATAGATGGCTCACCTTTAAGAATTACATACTGTTTTGCATATTGCTTTTAATTTTCATATGTCATACATATGATTTTATATTGGTAGATTTAGAACTACCTCATTCTTTTTTTTTTTTTTTTTTTGGTTACTTATCTATTTATTAATAGACCTTATGTTTTAGACCAGTTTAAGTACATTGCAAAGCTGAGAGGAAGGTACAGAGATTTCCCACACACCTCAGGCCCCACACATGCATGGCTTCCCCAGCTAGCAACATCCCTCAACAGAGTGGTGCATTTATTCCAACTGATGAACCTTCATTGCTACATCTCCATCGCCCAGAGGCCATGGTTTATTTTAGGGTTCACCCTCCGCGTTGTACATTTCGTGGGTCTGGACAAATGTAAAAAGGCACGGATCCACCATTATAGTCCATGCAGCATAGTTTCACTGCCCTAAACATCTAATGATTAATTTTTTTTTCTTTTTTTAAATTATACTTTAAGTTCTGGGGTACATGTGCAGAACGTGCAGGGTTGTTGCACAGGTATACACGTGCCATGGTGGTTTGCTGCACCTATCAACCTGTCATCTACATTAGGTTATTTCTCCTAATGCTATCCCTCCCCTAGTCCCCCAAGCCCTGACAGGCCCCGGTGTGTGATGTTCCCCTCCTTGTGTCCATGTGTTCTCATTGTTCAACTCCCACTTATGAATGAGAACATGTGGTGTTTGGTTTTCTGTTCTTGTCTTAGTTTGCCGAGAATGATGGTTTCCAGCTTCATCCGTGTCCCTGCAAAGGACATGAACTCATCCTTTTTTATGGCTTCATAGTATTCCATGGTGTATATGTGCCACATTTTCCTTATCCAGTCTATCATTGAAGGGCATTTGGGTTGGTTCCAAGTCTTTGCTATTGTGAATAGTGCTACAATAAACATAAGTGTGCATGTGCCTTTATAGTAGATTGATTTATAATCCTTTGGGTATATACCCAGTAATGGGATTGCTGGGTCAAATGGTATTTCTGGTTCTAGATACTTGAAGAATCACCACACTGTCTTCCAAAATGATTGAACTAATTTACACTCCCACCAACAGTGTAAAAGCGTTCCAATTTCTCCACATCCTCTCCAGCATCTGTTGTTTCCTGACTTTTTAATGCTCACCATTCTGACTGGTGTGAGATGGTATCTCACTGTGGTTTTGATTTGCATTTCAACAAGTATATAGTTAACATTGCACAGAAGTATCACATTTTATTTGACCAGTCCTAATTGATAAACATTTTTTAGTCTTTCGCTGCTATAAATACACAGTAATGAATGCCCTTGGATATTTTATACATATGTGAGCATATATATAGGGTATAGCCCAATGATTGTATGTACGTGCTGAGGTGTAGGATATTATATATCTTAAATGTGTCTCATATGATGGGAGCATACATTTTGATATTTATACAATACTTATTCTGTCCCATTTCTATTCTCCTTCCACATTTTATATATCTATTCACCAGTATAAATTTATACTCCCACCATTTGAGAGTTCACCTAGATTTTCTCAACAGTTGAAATTGTCAGTCATTTTAATTTTGGCCATTCTGACTGATATGAATAGTATCCAATTGTAATTTTGTTTTGCTGATTACTAATAAGGTTGAGTGCTTTTTCTTAGACTATGGGTGATTTTTTGTCCTTTTGTATTAGTAAGTTTTGGATATGAATTCTCGATCAGTATTTTGAGTATATACTTTCATTCTGATATATATTTACATTACCTTACAGATAATTGACAAGAGTTATTAATTTTAATATAGCTAGAATTTATCAATCATTTTGTTATGTCTATCTCTTCTCCTCTCAATCATAAAGATGTGTTATGCTATCTGCCAAAAACTTTATTATTTGCTTTTAGCACTGAGATAAATAATTTATATGGCATGTATGTGTGTGTGATGTGGTGTAAGGTAAAGACCAAGTATCTTCTTATTCATAAAAATTTTCCTTATATTTGAACCAGCATCATTTTCTTGGAAAAACAGCATCCTCTCTCCATTGTATGGTGAAATTAACTTGGTTACTAATCAATTGTCTGTAAATGTATGAGATTGTTTGTAAACTTTCCATTATGTTTGATCTGTCCATTATTGTATTGTTGCAGGAATGCACACTCTTTATAAAATAATCAGCAATGTTACCTTTTATTCTGACATTGTGGGGAACTATAGTAATTTTCAAAAGCAAAATCAAGCTTATATTTCCAGGATAAACCCATTTGCTGTTGGGTGGATGCTCAGATCATTGATATTCAGACAATTTTCTTTTCTAATGTATGCAATTATGTCTGTGAATATCCCTATAAACAAAGTTTAGCTGTATCCCATATGTTTTGATATCTTATATTTTTATTTTTATTACTTCAAAATGTTCCTTAACTTTTAATGTGTTACTTTTCTCTGGTCAATGGGCTATTTGGAAGTGTATTCATTAATTTTCAAACGTATAAAAATGTTTCATGTGTTCGTACCTGCTGGATTTCTACCATGATTTCATTGTGGTTAGAGATCATAATTGTATGATTTTAAAACTTTGAATGTTTTTGAGGTCTGCTTTATAGATAGGAACAATTTTTCTATGTATTTTGCTTGTTCTTGAGAAGAATGTGAATGCTACTACTGTTAAATGCAGTTCATACTTATTAATTAGGCCCAGTTTGCTAAATTGTGTTGTTCAAATACTTTGTACCTTTACTAGTATTTTGTCTGCTTTTTAAAATCAGTTATTGTTAATTGTATGTTGAAACCCAACATGTTTGTGAACTTTCTTTTTTTTTTTTTATTTTTTTTGAGATGGAATTTTGCTCTGTGGTCCAGGCTGGAGTGCAGTGGTGCAATCTTAGCTCACTACAAGCTCCGCCTCCAGGGTTCACTCCATTCTCCTACCTCAGCCTCCTGAGTAGCTGGGACTACAGGTGCCCACCACCACACCTTGCTAATTTTTTGTATTTTTAGTAGAGACAGGGTTTCACCATGTTAGCCAGGATGGTCTCGATCTCCTGACCTTGTGATCTGCCTGCCTTGGCCTCCCAAAGTGCTGGGATTACAGGCATGAGCCACCGTGCCCGGCCGTGAAATTTTCTATTTATCTTTGTACATCTATCTATTTCTGCTTTGTATATTTTGAAATACCATTATCAACCTTATAGAATTTCAGTATTTTTGACTGCGTTTAGGGGAGGGGTGATGTCAGCACTCTCTTTTGCTGCCTCTGCTGTCATCTCAGTAGATTGCTACTCCCTTAGTCCACTGACTCTGTACCTATTTCAGTGCTAGCATCTGCATAAGAGATGTAGTTCTTGTGGCCTGGACTGCCTTTCACATGTATCTAGAGACCCTGAACAGTTTAGCCTGCATTGGGAAGGCTTGCAGGTCCTGAGTTCTGGCAGTTGCAGTGATTTCCCTCTGGCTAGGGCTGGTTTAAGTGCTGCCTCTGTGGGTGGGTGCCAGCTGAGGTGGGTCCAGGTTCCTTTCTGCTCTAACAGAACTGCACAGAGTTTAATGTCTCACAATTGCTGTGCTCTCTCTTCGCCAGTGCCTAGAGAGGCTTTCCATAGCCCACAGCTGCTGCGAGCAGTGGTGGAGGGATAGTTTTCGATATTCAGGACTGTTTTTTTCTATCTCTTCAGTGCCTCTTTTAGTGATATGAAGTTAAAATTAGGTACTGTGAGTACTCACATGATTTTGGGGTCTTATGAAGGTGATTTTTCTCCATATAGATGCTTGTGAAATTGTTGTCTTTGAAGGGAGGACAATTGGTGGAGCTTTCTATTCTGCTATCTTGCTCCACCTATTCCTGCTTATCATTTGTTTTTTTCTGTTCCTATTTTTATAGTTGCCTTATGGCGTATTTATATATATCTGCTGCTGGCTCCTGATCGGTGATTACTTATCTTTGAATAAACTAAGTCTTCATAGATCAGAAATTGATAGGCGTTTATATGGAGGAGGGGCTAGAGGGGTGATTATTTGTTTATGAAACAGTGTTGTATGTGAGGTATTTAACATTAACATTTTACTTCTCTGCAACTAACCATAGACTGTTTGTTGTTTAATGTTTCAATCTGTTTGGCTTCTGTTTATGCCTAATTGAATACAGGGAGTACAGAAAAGTACTCTTTGAATGGCTATATTTGCCTTTCTAAACAACAGAATTGGCTTTTGTCCTTCAGGAAAAGTCACACATGTTGGCAATTTTAACTCTGTCTCTTTGATATTCATAACCACTGACTTTCTTTGTAGCTGTATTTCTAGGAGACTTCTGAGTTTCTCTGCGTTGGCAGCCCTTCCTGACATATTGCGGCATGAAGTTATGGAAATCTTGTAATTTTACCACAATTAACAGGAATTTTTTGTTGGAATCTTGTTATGGGATGGTTTTTGAATGCAGTGAGCATCACTTTCTTCATTCCTTTTTAAAATTTGAAGTCTAGAAAACTCCACACAATTTATATTTTGAAACTTTTATACCTTAGTGAGTCCATTTACCTTCTCCAAGTTAAAGTAATTATTTTATCTTCTTGTATCTATAATAATAAATGTTATATAACTCATTTAAATTAAGAGAGTCTTGATATATTTCTAATGTTTATATTTTTAAGATGCTATAAACCCATTTTTCAAATATTTTTCCTTCTGGTAAGAGTTTTTCAAATATTTTTCCTTCTGGTAAGAGTTTTGGCTATATTATTAAACTTCTAGTTTACCTATGTATTCTTCGTTCATTAAGAGATATGTAGTTTTACAAAGTATATTTGACCTTTTTATCATTGTAGATGATTTTGCAATATCAACTACAAACACTGCTTTATTTTCCTGCTTAATACTGTCACATAGAATTTTAAAATATCTGTCATCTACAGGTTTATAATGAACTCTGTATGCTAAACACTGTATCAAATCAGTTCATTAGTAGCTTGACCAATTGCTTTCTCTTTTCATTGTTTCTTTCCATCACTGCTGCCAGCTGTGACCCAGTTCCAAAATTTCATTTAACAACATAAAATAGTTGTGAATGGTGACATGGATTTTTTAAATATTGAAGATTTTTCTTTGATATTTTAGACATAATCCATCTGCCAGTAACTCTTTATGTAGTGACCTTCCTGTAAGACCGAAGATGCATGTGTAAATAGAGATATAGACAAATAAATAGATACTTATTGATATAGACAAAGAGAATGATATACATGTATGTGCAAACATGAAGACAAAACTCATACCTATAAGCAATCACCACTTTATAAAGTAATTAGTTTCCAAGGGCATTGTTTACTTTAGTAATTGAAATGTAGAATTACTTTTCCTATATAACAATAATATAGTTTCCAAGGTCAGATAACAAAAATTCATATAATCTATATAACTCAGCAATGAATTAAAGCAATTGAGACCACTACTAGATGGAATGGGTTATGGATTATTTTAAAAATAAAATAAACTTTAGACGTTTTATGTCCAAAGAGGCTCATCAAGGTGTTGTTTATAAAAGATACGAGCAAGAATGCTAAAGTGAATTAAACACATCTGTATGTAGCCCTCAAATTGTTCATACAAAGGTCCTAATAGACTGGGGAAATGTTTGTTATAATAACTTTAAAGGAAATAATTGCAGAACCCAAAAGCACATAGTAGTGGTGGTGGTGGTATTGGTGATGGTGTTATTAGTAGTACCAGTGGTAACAGCAGTTAAGTATTCATTGAATTCTTACTCAAAGCCAGGCATGGATCATTTCATTTAATCTTCATGATTATATAGAGAAGTAGATGATAGTTTTTTAATCTTACGGATGAGAAGAATAAAGCACAGAGAGCTTAAATGACTTGTTGAAAAGTCACACAGCTAGGGAGTGAAAAGCAAAAAGAAATGTGAATCCAATCTATTTCATTAAAATGTAAAAAATATTATGTACAGAAAATATGTGTATATAAATGTATGTAGCAGTAATTAAAAAGCTAAATAGCTGTCCTTGTTTAATGGCACTGCCTATGATTTGCATTTTTTTCTTTTTCGATGTTTTACATACTTTTATATGCAATACAAATATATTATATTTGTATTTAGAAAAGGAGGTTTAAGAATAATGGTTGTCAAGCAGCTATATGAAAAGAAAGAAAACAATTATCAAGGGGATAATTTATACTACAGGTAGTACAACTAGTTTATACAATTATGAAATATGCTATGTTCGGACCAATTGGAAAAGAATTCTGAATTTAATGAGGTTGAAGCAGCTTAGCATTCATTAACATGCATACTTTTGTAAGTGTGTATAACAAATTTGTAAACGGAAGCTTTTAAGTAGCATAACAGGAATATATTTAAATATTTACCAAATGTAACAGTTTCACAAAGGTTTCATGAGTTAAAATGTCTTTCACACACACTCTATTTACAGTGACCACATTGTGTGTATAATTATGTTGTCACTTATGTGAGTTAATCTCATGAAAAAAATAAAATATGAGCTTGAGAATTTAGTTTATAACTTTTATATAAGATTTCAATAGAGTGGCCAGTTTGGACTCAACATTGGTACAAGACATGATAGATACTTATATTTGTAAAGTATTATTTTCCTATAATACCAAACAAACACAAAAGGTTGCTGCTCTGGAGTTGAAGACTGCAATGCTGGGAGACCTATGTACCAGGCTATGATTTTAAAAACTGTATTCCTTTTTGACAGAATTCTCATATAAGTGTTGATCCAGAGGATATACAGTATTTTTGACTTGCCTTCTTGTTTAAAGTGAGGAGAGGTTGGAAGAATCCAGACATACCTTCACAAACGTGACTTATGTCCTACTAGAAGGCTAGAGGAAAAAAAGGAGTATGTTCTGAATATTACATTTATGAGTTGGCTTGGATGTCATCCAAAATCATTGAAAAGAGCTAACAGACCTACATGCCAAATCCCAGAACCATGTTCAAGTTGTTTAGCAAAGACTTCAGACTGAGAATCAATGTTACAAACAGCTACAACTGCCAGCAGCTTTGAGAATAACTTGAAAACATGACATTTGGGATTTTAGAAATATTTTTATGGCAATAGACATGGGTAAAACACATATTTATGTAGTACACCACTTTATCTTATGTCAGTAATTGCTGGCTTGGGCTTCCGAGGTGTCTCTATCAATCCTTTGAAAATAAAGTTAGAAGTGAAGCATGCTATGGGTGAGCAAAACTTTTGTCTCATTTTTAAAATTTTTTGAAAAAGAACCGGTAGTTCTTTTTGCAACTTTTATTTTAGATTCGGGGGTACATGTATAAGTTTGTTAAATGACAATATTGCTTGAGGCTGAGGTTTGGAGAACAAATGATCCCATCACCCAGGTAGTGAGCATAGTACCCAATAGGTAGTTTTTCAGCTCTTTTCTCCCTTCTTTCCTCTCCCTCTAATAGTTCACAGTGCCTATTATTCCAATCTTTATATCTATGAAAACCCAGTGGTTAGCTCCCACTTATAAGTGAGAACGTACAGTATTTGGTTTTCTGTTCTTGTGTTAATTTGCTTAGGATAGTGACCTCTAGTTGCATCCATGTTGCTGCAAAGGGCATGATTTCATTCTTGTTAAGACTGTATAATATTCCCCGGTATGCCCGGCACGGTGGCTCAAGCCTGTAATCCCAGCACTTTGGGAGGCCGACACGGGCGGATCACGAGGTCAGGAGATCGAGACCATCCTGGCTAACAAGGTGAAATCCCGTCTCTACTAAAAAATACAAAAAGCTAGCCGGGCGAGGTGGCGGGCGTCTGTAGTCCCAGCTACTGGGAGGCTGAGGCAGGAGAATGGTGTAAACCCAGGAGGCAGAGCTTGCAGTGAGCTGAGATCCGGCCACTGCACTCCAGCCTGGGCGACAGAGTGAGACTCCGTCTCAAAAAAAAAAAAAAAAAAAAAAAAAAAAAATCCCCAGTGTATATGTACAACGTTTTCTTTATCTAATCCCCCATTTGTGGCCACAGAAATTGAGTCCATGTCTCTGCTATTGTGATGAAAATATATGAGTGTGTGTCTTTTTGGTAGAACAATTTATTTTCCCTCTGGTATACACCCAGTAATGGGATTGATGGTCGTTCTGCTTTAAAGTTCTTTGAGAAATCACCAAAATGCTTTTCACAATGGCTGAACTAATGCATATTCCTAACAGTGTATAAGCATTTCCTTTTTTCTGCAGGCTGGCTAGCAACCGTTATTTTTTGACTTTTTAATAATAGCCATTCTGACTGGTGTGAGATGCTATCTCATCGTTGTTTTGATTCGTATTTCTCTGATGATTAATGATGTTGAGCATTTTTAAATTTTCATTAACCACTTGTATGTCTTCTTCTGAGAAGTGTCTCTTCATGTGTTTGCCCACTTTTGATAGGGTTATTTGTTCTTTGCCTGTGAAGTTATTTAAGTTTCTTATAGAGTCTGGATGTTAGACCTTTGTCAAATGCATAGTTTGCAAATATTGTCTCCCATTCTGTAGGTTGTCTGTTTACTCTGTTGATCGTTTATTTTGCTTTGCAGAAGCTCTTTAGCTTAGTTAAACAATTCTTAATTAGCTAAAGAGCATCTGAACAGCAAATTTGTCCATTTTTGTTTTTGTTGTGATTGCTTTTGAGGATTTAGCCATAAACACTTTGCCAAGGTTGATGCTGAGATGTATTTCCTAGGGTTTCTTCTAGGATTTGTTATAGTTTGAGGTCTTACATTTACATCTTTAATTTATCTTCAGTTAATTTTTATAGTGAAAGGTAGGGGCCCAGTTTCATTCTTCTGCATATTGTTAGTCAGCTATCCTTGCACCATTTATTGAATAGGGAGTCCTTCCCTATTGCTAATTTTGGTCAAGTTTTTCAAAGATGATTGTAGGTGTGTAGCTTTATTTCTGGGTACTCTATTCTGTTCCACTAGTCTATGCATCTGTTTTTATAGCAGTACCATGCTGTTTTTGTTACTATAGACTAATAATATCATTTGAAGTCAGATAATGTGATGCCTCTGGCTGTGTTCTTTTTGCAGGGATTGCTTTGGCTATTTGGGCTATTTTTTTGGTTCCATATGAATTTAAAATTGTTTTTCTAATTCTGTAAAAAAATGATGTTGGTAGTTTGATAGGAGTAGCACTTACTCTATAGATAGCTTTGGGCAATATGGCTATTTTAATGATATTGATTCTTCCAGTCTTTGAGCATGGAGTGTTTTTCCATTTGTTTGTGCCATTTCTAATTTCTTCAACAAATGTTTTGTAGTTCTTCTTGTACAGATATTTTACCACCTTGGTTAAATGCATTCCTAGGTATATTATTTGTTTTGTGGCTATTGTAAATGGGATTGTCTTCTTGATTTAGCTATCAGCTTGAACACTTGTTGGTGTATAGAAATGCTACTGATTTGAGAAATGCAAATCAAAACCACAATGAGATACCATCTCACACCAGTTAGAATGGCAATCATTAAAAAGTCAGGAAACAACAGGTGCTGGAGAGGATGTGGAAAAATAGGAACACTTTTACACTGTTGGTGGGATTGTAAACTAGTTCAACCATTATGGAAAACAGTATGGCAATTCCTCAAGGATCTAGAACTAGATGTACCATATGACCCAGCCATCCCACTACTGGGTATATACCCAAAGGATTATAAATCATGCTGCTATAAAGACACATGCACACGTATGTTTATTGCAGCACTATTCACAATAGGAAAGACTTGGAATCAACCCAAATGTCCATCTGTGACAGACTGGATTAAGAAAATGTGGCACATATACAGCATGGAATACTATGCAGCCATAAAAAAGGATGAGTTTGCGTCCTTTGTAGGGACATGGATGCAGCTGGAAACCATCATTCTTAGCAAACTATCACAAGAACAGAAAACCAAACACCACATGTTCTCACTTATAGGTGGGAACTGAACAATGAGATCACCTGGACTCGGGAAGGGGAACATCACACAGCAGGGCCTATCATGGGGGGCGGGGAGGAGGGAGGGATTGCATTGGGAGTTATACCTGATATAAATGACGAATTGATGGGTGCTGACGAGTTGATGGGTGCAGCACACCAACATGGCACAAATATACATATGTAACAAACCTGCACGTTATGCACATGTACCCTAGAACTTAAAGTATAAAAAAAAGAAAAAAAAAGAAATGCTACTGATTCTCGTACATTGAAAAAACTAAATTTTTTCTTGTGAATTGCTTCTAACTCGTTTTCAGTGACTTCTAACTAAATATTTACTTTTGAGATAATTGTAAACTCACTTGCAGTGATACAAAATAACACAGGAAGGTCTTGTGTTTAATCAGTTTCTCCCAATGGCGACACCTTCATTACTATATCAAAACTAGGATGTTGACATTGAAACAGTCAAGATCCAGAAAAATTCCACTGTCACAAGGATCCCATGAGTGTCCTTATTATAGCTATACCAACTTTTCTGCCACTCGCCTTCCCCCAACACCCAGAACCCTCTAATCTGTTCTCCATTTCTATAATTTTATCATTTCCAATCACTTTAAAAAATTATCTATATTGAATTCCCCTTCCTATCTCTCAACAATTTTTTGTGATTAATTTTTACTCAGAAAAATTTTGACTCTGGCTTTGATGTATTTTCACCTCTTTCCTAAGTTAATAAACATCCAGGAAATGACCTAAACCCAGTTTAGGTAGAATTATCAGAAGTTTAAAAGTCATTCATCCAACTACTATTTATTGAGTATCATCTGCAGGATACTGTTCTATGCATAAGGAAACTTGATGAATAAGATGGACAAGGTCCCAGTCCACATAGAACTTGTATTCTAATGGGGAGAAACACACAATGAACATATTTTTAAGAAAGATAAAATACACAAGTTTTAAGCCCATTCTTGTACATTTTTTTCATTTATCTACATATACTCAAGAGGAAACCAATCTGCTAGATTGTACACTCCATGAAAGCAGACACTTTATTTCTCTTGTTTACTTTTTCATCCTCAGCATTCAGTACAAGACTGAGCACATAAGAGATGGTTATTTATTCAAGCAATATTTATGGAGCCTATAATGTGGCCTCAGGCACAGTTATAGGCATTGAGATTATAGCAAGAACCAGACAAAACTCTGTATTCTCACACAGTTTATGTAAATACTAAAGCTAGCTGACAGAAAATAAGTTTTTAATAACCTGTCACTATTACCATTGCTATTATCATTGCTTTCACTGTTATTAAAATTACTGCAACTGATTCATAAATGTAAATGCTGTAGTAACTTTCAGAACATAACAAATGTGCAAGAAAATCCAGTGTAAAATTTCACAAAGGTTATTAATATTATATACCCTTTCTACCTAAACCACAAATGATGTTTCAACTTTCCTCTGGGTGAGCAGTATTCTAGATATCCTTTCCACAACTGACACATCTAGCTAACTTTCACCTGGATATTTATTCTGAACATACCGTAGAAGTTCAGGTAGTCATTCAAAAGCAGGGAATTTGGTATTACAAATAATATCAAATAACTAGTTTTGTGGAAAACAAAACAAAAACAACTTTGGCTTATGGTGCATCATTGTTTCCAGTAAATTATACATTCTATTTGCTTTTGGTAGAGAATATGTTTCTTTTTGCATATCAAAATATCTCCTTAGCTGACATGTGGATAAGACTGTTCAGGATTGGGCTGAGTACAAAGAACACTTGCCAAGAATATCTGATTGAATACAGAGAATAGCAAGTTGTCACTCATTATCAACATGCATAAAGAGAACTCCATAGATGATTTGGGGCTGCTTGCTCCAGTTTTGATGAAATGAGAATGCTTTCATCTAATATACCTCCAGCTCCAGGAATGATGTGTAATATTATTTTGTACATATGACTACTCTTATTTGAGGCTTTTCTCTCTTGACCTCGCTTATCTTCTCCCCTCTGTTTGGGCACTGGTGGTTTGCAGAAAGCATTTGTTGATAATTTTCCTCTCTTTTTAACTTATTTTTCTTTGGAGGGAAGAGTAAGGTTTGAGGATCAAATAAAATCTCAGAGGAAGTTTAAGATTTATTTTTTTCTTTTTTGACTGAAAGTCTTTTCAAAGCAGAACCCAGGCTGATGGGATGACATTTCTAACTTCAACTTTCTTGTGGTTTATTCAATACAGATGTAAATTTAACATTATCTGGCCTTTAAAGGAAGAACACACTAGAGAAGATAAAACCAAACCAAAAATAGCTGTGAGAAACAAACATGTAGAAACATCTGACACTAGTAGCATGCTTTTCCATCACCATTACCACTATTCTAATCTTGGCACACGCAGTCTAATACCTAAGACCATCTCAAAAACCCCTTACTGGAATTGCCACTGCCTCTCAAGAGCCTCCTCCCTCCCCACTCTATCTTCACTTCAATTCATCTTATACAATTGGCCTAAAATTATTTTCCTTAAACCCTTTCACCGCTTCCATCATGCTACTATAAATTTAAATCAAAATCAAATCTAAATCATGTTACTATAAAAATCTAAAACAAAGCAAAAAAATCGTTACCTTGGCTATTCAGAATTCTGAGTCTGGGTTAGAGTACTGGAGTCTTATTTTTGAAGCTCCTAGGTCATTCTGAAGTTCAGGCAAGACTGAGGAATTGCTGGACTTCAACTCAAAGCCCAAAGTCATTAACTTCACATCCAAGCTCAATTTAATCTAACCTTAAAGCTATTACATTTACCTGAAAATATATATTTAAACTAAACAAACTTCATTAACTTTTGTATTTCCTACTTGATTCAAGTGTGAACTAACTAGATTTTTCTATCGCTTATTCAAAACAAGTGAATTTTTAATGCAGATCTAACTCTACACAGAGAGAGAATATGAAATGATAAACTTTCAGTTTTCCAGCTACATAATTTTAAAAGGCAGATGCTTTTCTCATTTCTTCGAGTGCTAAAAGGCCTCGGGCTATAGCCCTATATATAGTATAAAAGAATAGAAGCAATGCAATAAATGGTGTTGTTGCAAATAAAACCTTCATTATTGGGCTACTTTAAGACAGAATATCTGCTAAAATATGCATCTACTTTGAGTATGTTTATTCCAAATACAGGGAAAATAAGGCCTATTATGAAAGCTTAATTGCATTAAACACAAATATTGGTAACTCGCTTTGTTGCATGAGTAGTCTTAAGGAAGACTCAAGCTGTTGAGTGGAGTAAGTTATTCAAAAATATTGATGACTTGAAGAGAGCAAACTATCTTATTTTATTCAAAGTTGTGCTAATTAATAAACTTCCTGAGTAGTAAAGGCTGAAGATATCAGAAGGTTTTGATGCTTAATAAACCGATAATGTTTTTGTTTGTTCTCTTTGAAATCCCAGGCCTTTGCTGAGGACTCAATTATCAATGGCTTATATTTTTAAAATTTTATATCACTTTAAGATACATTATTTCCTAGTAGCTCATCCACACTCACATAAAATATAATGCATGTTTATACTAAACATTGAAGTCAAGCAACTGTATAACTGGGAATTTTTCTGAATATGTAATGTGTACCTCTGATCTTCAACAGTAAAATGGATACAGGATTAGTTATGCGTTGCTATGTAAAAGTTACCCCAAACCATACTACTGTAAGACAATCAACATTTATCATATCACATATTTTATGGGTTAGGAATTTGGGGGCAGCTTAGCTGGGTGATTTTGGCTCAAGATTCCTCATGAAAAGCTGACCAACTCTCCTGGTGTTCCTGGGACTGAGGGAGTTCCAACAACGTGGACTTTTTAGTTTTAAAATTGGGATATTCCTTGCTAAACTGGAAAAAGTTGGTCATGCAAACTGGATGCCTGGAATGGAGGACTTTCAGTGCTAAAACACAAGAAAGTCCTGAGCAAATTGAGGCAAGCTGTTCACTTTACTCTTGAGATTGAAGTCAAGATAAAGGTTGAAGATACAGTCATCTGCAGGCTTGACTAGGCCTGCAGGATACATTTTCATACACAATCACATAGTAATTGGGAAGAGTCCTCAGTACTGGGCTTCTCCTAAGGGAACCTTGACTGTCCTCATGCCATGACAGTTAAATTACCCCAGAATGAATGGTCAAAGAGAGAAATAACAAAGGAGAAGTCACAATGCTTTTTTTAAAACCTAACCTGAGATGTGTCATTTCTGTCTTACTTTATTCATTATTAGTGAATAACTTTATTCATTATTAGTGAATCACTAAATCTAGATTATTCACAAGGGAAGAAGAATTGAATTCCACCTCTTATCGGAACAGATATCAAAGAATTTGTGCGAATATTTTAAAACTGCCACAGGAATGATGGTGCCTAATTATAGTTTGTTGTCAGTAGTAAATGAATTATATATATATATATATATAAAGAATTTAGAACTGTATCAGGTACAAGTACAAAACAGTTTACTAGTGTTTGATGATTTTCTGCCTTCCCTCAAATAAACAAATAAGCTTTGTCTAACTTATGAAAACCATCTTGGTTTTTTTAATAAATCAATTACTCAGAAATTTGGCTTTAAAAATTTATTGGAAGCTAGAGTTAATGAATAAGAGTTAAAATGCAAATTCAAATTATGTATAAAGCTAACTGAAAAAACGTTATTTATAAGAAGTGTTGATGGCCTTTTGTATTTCTTTTTTTGTTTTTTGGTTTTTAGTTTGTTTGTTTGTTTTTTCTTCAACTGTTTAAAGTTCCAGGGTACATATGCAGGATGTGCAGATTTGTTACATAAGTAATGGTGGTTTGCTGTACAAATCAACCCATTACTCAGGCATTAAGCTCAGCATCCATTAGCTATTCTTCCTGATGCTCTTCTTTCCCCAGCCCCAGTGAACAGGCTCCAGTGTGTGCTGTTCCCTGCCATTTGTCCATATATTCTTATTGTTGAGCTCCAACTTATAAATGAAAGCATGCGGTGTTTTACTTTCTGTTCCTGCATTAGTTTGCTGAGGATAATGACTTCCAGCTCTATACATGTCTCTGCAAAGGGCATGATCTTGTTCCTTTTTATGCCTGCATAATATTCCATGGTGTATATGTATCACATTTCTTTATCCACTCTATCTTTGATAGTCATTTGGATTGATTCCATGTCTTGGCTATTGTGAATACTGCTGGAATGAACATGCACATGCATACATCTTTATAACAGACTAATTTATATCCTTCGGTTATATACCCAGTAATGGGATTGCTAGGTCAAATGGTATTTCTGCCTCTAAGTCTTTGAGGAATCACCACACTGTCTTCCACAATGGTTGAACTGATTTACACTCCCACCAACAGTGTAAAAGTGATCCTTTTTCTCTGCAATCTCATCAGCATCTGCTGTTTCTTGACTTTTTAATAATTGCCATTCTGACTGGCATAACATTGTATCTCATTGTGGTTTTGATTTGCTTTTCTCTGATGATCAGTTATGTTGAGTTTTTTTTCATGTTTGTTGGCCTTATGAATGTATTCTTTAAGAAGTGACTGTTCATGCTCTTGGTCCACTTTTTAATGGGGTTGTTTTTTCTTGTAAATTTCTTTAAGTTTCTTGTAGAGTCCGGATATTAGACCTTTGTCAGATGGATAGATTGAAAAAAAATTATCCCATTCTGTAGGTGGTCTGCTCACTCTGATGATAGTTTATTTTGATCTGCACAAGCTCTTTCGTTCAATGAGATCCCATTTATCAATTTTTGCTTTTGCTGCTATTGCTTTTGGCATTTTCATCATAAAATCTTTGCCATTGCCAATGTCCTGAATGGTATTATCTAGATTTTCTTCTAGGATTTTTGTAGTTTTAGGTTTCATATTTAAGTCTTTAATTCATATCGAGCTAATTTTTGTATAAGGGATAAGGAACAGGTCAAGTTTTAATTTTCTGTACATGGCTAGCCAGTTCTCCTGGCACCATTAAATAGGGAATGCTTACCCTACTGCTTGCTTTTGTCAGGTTTGTTGAAGATCAGATGATTGTAGGTGTGTGGTCTTATTTCTGAGTTCTCTATTCTGTTTCATTGGTCAATGTGTATGTTTTTGTACCAATATCATGTTGTTTTGGTTATTATAGCCTTGTCCTCTAGTTTGAAGTCAGGTAATGTGATGCCTCCAGCATTGTTCTTTTTGCTTAGGATTGTCTTAGCTGTGCAGGCTCTTTTTAAATTCCACATGAATTTTAAAATAGTTTCTTCTAATTCTGTGAAGAATGTCAATGGTAGTTTAATGGTTAATTTAAATAGCATTAAATCTATGAATTACCTTAGGCATTATGGCCATTTTGACAATATTAATTCTTCCTACCCATGATCATGGAATATTTTTCCATTAGTTTGTGTCTTCTGATTGATTTGAGCAGTAGTTTGCAGTTCTCCTTGAAGAGTTCCTTCACTTCCCTTGTTAGCTGTATTCCAAGGTATTTTTTTCTCTCTGTAATAATTGTGAATGGTAGTTGATTCATAATTTGGCTCTCTGTTTGCCTCTTGTTGGTATATAGAAAAGCTGGCAATTTTTGCACACTAATTTTGTATCCTGAGACTTTGCTGAATTTGTGTATCAGCTTAAGTTACTTTGGGGCTAAGATGATGGGGTTTTCTAGATACTGGATTATGTCATCTGAAATCAAAGATAAGTTGACTTCCTCTCTTCCTATTCGAATACCCTTTCTCTCTTTCTCTTGCTTGATTGCCCTGGCCAGATCTTCCAATACTATGTTGAATAGGAGTGGAGAGATAGGGCGTCCTTGTCTGTGTCAGTTTTCAGAAGGAATGCTTCCAAATTTTGCCCATTCAGTATACTATTGACTGTGGGTTTGTCATATATGGCTCTTATTATTTTAAGGTATATTCCTTCAATACCTAGTTTATTGAGAGTTTTTAACATAAAGAGATGTTGAATTTTATTGAAGGTTTTTTTTTTGCATCTATTGGGATAATTATCTGTTTTTTGTCTTTAGTTCTGTTTATGTGATGAATTACATTTATTGATTTGTATATGTTGAAACAACCTTGCGTCCTGCGGATGAAGCCACCTTGATCATGGCAGATAAGCTTTTTGATGTTCTGCTGGAATTGGTTTGTTAGTATCGTATTGAGGGTTTTTGCATTTATGTTCATCAAGGATGTTGGCCTAAGGTTTTCGTTTTTTGTTGTATTCCTGTCAACTTCTGATATCAGGATAGTGCTGGCCTCAAAAAAATAATTTAGGAAGGAGTCTGTCCTTTTCGATTGCTTGGAATAGTTTCAGTAAAAATTGTACCAGCTCTTCTTTGTATCTCTGGTAGAATTCAGCTGTGAATCCATCCAATCCTGGGTGTTTTTGGGTTATTGGTAGGCTATTACTGCCTCCATTTCAGAATTTGTTATTGATCTATTCAGGGGTTCAATTTCTTTCTCATTCAGTTTTCAGAGGTTAAGGGTATATGTTCCCAGGAGTTTACCCAACTCTTCTAGATTTTCTAGTTTATCTGCATGGAAATGTTTATAGTATTCTCTGATGGTTGTTTGTATTTCTGTGGGGTCATTGCTGAAACCCCCTTCTCATTTTTGATTTTGTCTATTTGGTTATTCTCTATTTTCTTTCTTATTAGTCTAGATAGCAGTGTATTTTATCAATTTTTGCAAGAAATCAGCTCCTGGATTCATTGATTTTTGAAGGGCTTTTGTGACTCTATCTCCTCCACTTCTGCTCTGATCTTTGTTATTTCTTGTCTTCTGCTAGTTTTGGGGCTTGTTTGCTCTTGGTTCTCTAATTCTTTAAGTTGTGATGTTAGGTTGTTGATTTGAGATCTTTCTAGATTTTTGATGTGGGCATCTAGTGCTATAAATTTCCCTCTTAATACTGCTTTAGCTGCATCCCAGAGATACTGGTATGTTGTCCTATTGTTCTTATTTGTTTCAAAGAACTTCTTGATTACTGTCTTAATTTCATTATTTACCCAGGAGTAATTCAGGAGCAGGTTGTTCAATTTTGATGTAGTTGGGTGGTTTTGAGTGAGTTTCATAATCTTCAGTTCTAATTTGATTGTGTTGTGGCCTGAGAGACTGTTATAATTTCAGTTATTTTGCATTTGCTTAAGAGTGTTTTACTTCTGATTATGTGATCAATTTTAGAGTAAGTGCTACATGGAAATGAGAAGAATGTATATTCTGTTGTTTTGGCATGGAGAGTTATGTAGATATCTATCAGATCCATTTGATCCAGAGCTACGTTTAGCTCTTGAATAGCTTTGTTAATTTACTGTCTTGATGATCTGTCTAGCATAGTCAGTGGGGTGTTAGTCTCCAACTATTATTGTGTGTCAGTCTAAGTCTCTGTAAAGGTGTCTAAGAACTTGCTTTATGAATGTGGGTGCTCCTGTATTAGGTACATACATATTTAGGATAGTTAGTTATTCTTGTTGTATTGAACACTTTACTGTTGTGTAATGGTCTTCTTTGCTTTTTTTGATCTTTGCTGATTTAAATCTGTTTTGTCAGAAACAGATTTGCAATCCCTGGTTTTGCCTGTTTTCCATTTGCTTGGTAAATTTTACTCCATTCCTTTATTTTGAGCCTGTGTGTGTCTTTGTATGTGAGATGGATCTCTTAAAGACAGCATACTGATGGATCTTGACTCTTTATCCAGCTTGCCATTCTGCGCCTTTGAATTGTGGCATTTATCCCATTTACATTTAAGGTTAATATTGTTGTGTGTGAATTTCATGCTGTCATGATGCTACCTGGTTATTTAGCAGACTTGTTGATGTGGGTGCTTCATAACATCACTGGTCTGTATACTTCAGTGTGGTTTTGTAGTGGCTGGTAACAGTTTTTCCTTTCCATATTTAGTGCTTCCTTCAGGAGCTCTTGCAAGGCAGGCCTGGTGGTGAGAAATTCCCTCAGCATTTGCTTATCTGAAAAGAATATTATTTCTCCTTCACTAATAAAGTTTAGTTTGGCAGGATACAAAATTCCATGTTGGAATTTTTTCTTTTTTTTTTATTATACTTTAAGTTCTAGGGTACATGTGCACAACATGCAGGTTTTGTTACATAGGTATACATGTGCCACGATGGTTTGCTGCACCCATCAACTTGTCATTTACATTAGGTATTTCTCCTAATGCTATCCCTCCCCCAGTCCCCCATCCTATGATAGGCCCCAGGGTGTGATGTTCCCCACCCTGTGTCCAAGTGTTCTCATTGTTCAATTCCCACCTATGAGTGAGAACACGCTGTGTTTGGTTTTATGCCCTTGTGATAGTTTGCTGAGAATGATGGTTTCCAGCTTCATCCATGACCCTGCAAAGAACATGAACTCATCCTTTTTTATGACTGCATAGTATTCCATGGTGTATATGTGTCACATTTTCTTAATCCAGTCTATCATTGATAGACATTCAGGTTGGTTCCAAGTCTTTGCTATTGTGAATAGTGCTGCAATAAACATACGTGTGCATGCGTCTTTATAGTAGCATGATTTATAATCCTTTGAGTATATACCCAGTGATAGGATTGCTGGGTCAAATGGTATTTCTAGATATAGATACTCGAGGAATTGCCACACTGTCTTCCACAATGGTTAAACTAATTTATACTCCCACCAACAGTGTAAAAGCATTTCTATTTCTCTACATCTTCTCCTGTGTCTGTCATTTTCTGACATTTTAATGATCGCCATTGTAACTGGCGTGAGATGGTATCTCTTTGTGGTTTTGATTTGCATTTCTCTGATGACCAGTGATGATGACCATTTTTTCATGTGTCTGTTGGCTGCATGAATGTCTTCTTTGGAGAAGTGTCTCTGTTCATCTACTTTGCCCACTTTTTGATGGGGTTGTTTTTTCTTTCTTGTAAATTTGTTTAAATTCTTTGTAGATTCTGGATATTAGCCCTTTCTCAGATGTGTAGATTGCAAATATTTTCTCCCATTCTGTAGGTTGCCTATTCACTCGAATGGTAGTTTCTTTTGCTGTGCAGAAGCTCTTTAGTTTAATTAGATCTCATTTATCTATTTTGACTTTTGTTGCCATTGCTTTTGGTGTTTTAGTCATGAAATCCTTGCCCATGCCTATGTCCTGAATGGTACTGCCTAGGTTTTCTTCTAGGGTTTTTATGGTTCTAGGTCTAACATTTAAGTCTTTAATCCATCTTGAATTAATTTTTGTATAAGGTGTAAGGAAGGGATCCAGTTTCAGCTATTTAATAGGGAATCCTTTCCCCATTTCTTGTTTTTGTCAGGTTTGTCAAAGATCAGATGGTTGTAGATGTGTGGTGTTATTTCTGAGGACTCTGTTCTGTTCCATTGTTGTATATCTCTGTTTTGGTACCAGTACCATGCTGTTTTGGTTACCGTAGCCTCGTGGTATAGATTGAAGTCAGGCAGCATGATGCCTCCTGCTTTGCTCTTTTTGCTTAGGATTGTCTTGGCAATGCGGGCTCTTTTTTGGTTCTGTATGAATTTTATAGTGGGTTTTTTTTTCCAATTCTGTGAGAAAGTAATTGGTAGCTTGATGGGGATGGCATTGAATCTATAAATTACCTTGGGCAGTATGGCCATTTTCATGATATTGATTCTTCCTATCCATGAGTATGGAATGTTCTTCCATTTGTTTGTGTCCTCTTTTATTTTGTTAAGCAGTGGTTTCTAGTTCTCCTTGAAGAGGTCCTTCACATCCCTTGTAAGTTGGATTCCTAGGTATTTTATTCTCTTTGTAGCAACTGTGTATGGGAGTTCACTCATGATTTGGCTGTCTGTCTGTTATTGGTTTATAGGAATGCTTGTGATTTTTGCATATTGATTTTGCATCCTGAGACTTTGCTGTAGTTGCTTATCAGTTTCAGGAGATTTTGGGCAGAGATGATGGAGTTTTCCAAATATACAATTATGTCATCTGCAAACAGCGACAATTTGACTTCCTCTTTTCCTAATTGAATACCCTTTATTTCTTTCTCCTGCCTGATTGCCCTGGCCAGAACTTCCAACACTATATTGAATAGGAGTGGTGAGAGAGGGCATCCTTGTCTTGTGCTGGTTTTCAAAGGGAATGCTTCCAGCGTTTGCCCATTCAGTATAATATTGGCTGTGGTTTTGTCATAAATAGCTCTTAGTATTTTCAGGTACATTTCATCAATACCCAGTTTATTGAGAGTGTTTAGCATGAATGCCTGTTGAATTTTGTTGAAGCCATTTTCTGTGTCTATTGAGATAACCATGTGTTTTTTTTTTATCATTTTCTTCTGTTTATGTGATGGATTACATTTATTGATTTGCATATGTTGAACCCGCTTTGCATCTCAGGAATGAAGCCAACTTGATTGTGGTGAATAAAATTTTGATGTGCTGCTGGATTCAGTTTGTCAGTATTTTATTGAGGATTTTTGCATTGATATTCATCACGGATATTGGTCTAAAATTCTCTTGTGTGTGTGTGTGTGTGTGTGTGTGTGTGTGTGTGTGTGTGTGTGTGTGTGTGTGTCTCTGCCAGGCTTTGGTATCTGGATGATTTGGCCTCATAAAACGAATTAGGGAGGATTCCCTCTTTTTCTATCACTGGGGATAGTTTCATAAGGAATACTATCAGCTCCTCTTTGTTCCTCAGGTAGAATTCGGCTGTGAATCCATCTGGTCCTGGACTTTTTTTAGTTGGTAGGCTATTAATTATTGCCTTAATGTCAGAGCCTGTTTTTGGTGTATTCAGAGATTTGACTTCTTCCTAGTTTAGTCTTGGGAGAGTGTATGTGTCCAGGATTTTATCCATTTGTTTTATATTTTCTAGTTTATTTGTGTAGAGGTGTTTATAATATTCTCTGATGGTAGTTTGTATTTCTGTGGGATTGTTGGTGATATTCCCTTCATCATTTTTTATTGCATCTATTTGACTCTCCTCTCTTTTCTTCTTTATTAGTCTTGCTAGCGGTCTGTCAATTTTGTTGATCTTTTCAAATAACCAACTCCTGGATTCATTGATTTTTTGGAGGGTTTTTTGTGTCTCTATCTCCTTCAGTTCTGCTCTGATCTTAGTTATTTCTTGCCTTCTCTTAGCTTTTGAATTTGTTTGCCCTTGCTTCTCTAGTTCTTTTAATTGTGATGTTAGGGTGTTTATTTGAGATCTTTCCTGCTTTTTCTTGTGGGCATTTAGTGCTATAAATTTCCCTCTACACACTGCTTTAAATGTGTCCCAGAGATTCTGGTATGTTGTGTCTTTGTTCTCATTGGTTTCAAAGAACATCTTTATTTCTGCCTTCATTTTATTATTTACCCAGTAGTCATTCAGGAGCAGGTTGTTCAGTTTCCATGTAGTTGTGTGGTTTTGAGAGAGTTTCTTAATTTTGAGCTTTAATTTGATTGCACTGTGGTTTCAGAGACAGTTTATTGGGATTTCTGTTTATTTACATTTGCTGAGGAGTGCTTTACTTCCATTTATGTGGTTAGTTTTAGAATAAGTGCAATGTGGTGCTGAGAAGAATGTATATTCTGTTGATTTGGGGAGAAGAGTTCTGTAGATGTCTATTAGGTTTGCTTGGTGCAGAGCTGAGTTCAATTCCTGGATATCCTTGTTAACTTTCTAATTCATTGATCTGTCTAATATTGACAGTGTGGTGTTAAAGTCTCCCATTATTATTGTGTGGGAGTCTGAGTCTCTTTGTAAGTATCTAAGGACTTGCTCTATGAATCTGGGTGCTCCTGTATTGGGTGCATATATATTTAGGATAGTTAGCTCTTCTTGTTTTATTGATCCCTTTACCATTATGTAATGACCTTCTTTGTCTGTTTTGATCTTTGTTAGTTTAAATTCTGTTTTATCAGAGAGTAGGATTGCAACCCCTGCTTTTTTTTTTTCATTTGCTTGGTAGATCTTCCTTCATCCCTTTATTTTGAGCCTATATGTGTCTCTGCATGTGAGAGCGGTCTCCTGAACACAGCATTCCAATGGGTCTTGACTCTTTATCCAATTTGCCAGTCTGTGTCTTTTAATTGGGGCATTTAACCCATTTACATTTGAGGTTAATATTTTTATGTATGAATTTGGTCATGTCTTTATGATGTTAGCTGGTTATTTTGACAATTAATTGATGCAGTTTCATCATACCATCGATGATCTTTACAATCTGGCATGTTTTTGCAGTGGCTGGTAGCAGTTGTTCCTTTCCATGTTCAGTGCTTCCTTCAGGAGCTCTTGTAAGGCAGGCCTGGTTGTGACAAAATCCCTCAGCGTTTGCTTGTCTGTAAATGATTTTATTTCTCTCTCACTTATGAAGCTTAGTTTGGCTGGATATGAAATTCTGTGTTGAAAATTATTTTCTTTAAGAATGAATATTTGCCCCACCCCCCACTGTCCTCTGGCTTGTGGGTTTTCTGTGAGAGATCTGCTGTTAGTCTGATGGGCTTCCCTTTGTAGGTAACCTGACCTCACGCTCTGGCTACCCTTAACATTTTTTTCTTCATTTCAATCTTGGACAATCTGAGATTATGTGTCTTGGGGTTGCTTTACTTGAGGAGTACCTTAGTGGTGTTCTCTGCATTTACTGAATTTAAATGTTGGCCTATCTTGCTAGGTTGGGGAATTTTTTCAGGATAATATCCTGAAGAGTGTTTTCCAATCTGGTCCTTTCTCCCCATCGCTTTCAGGCACACCAATCAAACGTAGATTTGGTCTGTTCACACAGTCCCATATTTCTTGGAGGCCTTGTTTGTTTCTTTCTACTCTTTTTTCTCTAAACTACTTGTCTTGCTTTATTTCATTAATCTGATCTTCAATCGCTGATACCCTTTCTCTGGTTTCTCCCCATCTTTGTAGTTTTATCTACCTTTGGTCTTTGATGTTGGTGACCTACAGTTGGGGTTTTGATGTGGATGTCCTTTTTGTTGATGCTGATGCTATTCCTTTCTGTTTGTTAGTTTTCCTTCTAACTGTCAGGTCACTCAGTTGCAGGTCTGTTGGAGTTTTCGAGAGGTCCACTCCAGACTCTGTTTGCCTGGGTATCACCAGCTGAGGCTGCAGAACAGCAAACATTACTCCCTAATACTTCCTCTGGAAGCTTTATCCCAGAGGAGCACCTGCCTGTATGAGGTGTCTGTCAGCCCATAATGGGAGGTGTCTACTAGTTAGGCTACATGGGGGTCAGGGACCCACTTCAGGAGGCAGTCTGTACATTCTCAGAGCTCAAATGCCATGCTGGGAGAACCACTGCACTCTTCAGAGCTGTCAGACAGGGAAGTTTAAGTCTGCAGAAGTTTCTGCTGCTTTTTGTTCAGCTATGCCCTGCCCACAGAATTGGAGTCTATAGAGGCAGTAGACCTTGCTGAGCTGTGGTGGGCTTTGCCCAGTTCAAGCTTCCTGGCTGCTTTGTTTACCTACTCAAGCCTCAGCAATGGTGGACGCCCATCCCCCCGCCAGGCTGCTGCCTCACATGTTGATCTCAGACTGCTGTGCTAGCAGTGAGCGAGGCTCTGTGAGCACAGGACCTGCATGGGAGAGAATCTCCTGGTCTGCTGGTTGCTAAGATGGTGGAAAAAGTGCACTATTTGGGTGGGAGTGTCCCATTTTTCCAAGTGCAGCCTGTCACAGCTTCCTTTGGCTAGGAAAGGGAAATCCTGTGACCCCTGGCACTTCCCAGGTGAGGCAACACCCCGTCCTGGTTCGGTTCACCCTCTGTGCACTGTACCCAATGTCCAGCCAGTTCTAACAAGATGAACCAGGTACCTCAGTTGGAAATGCAGAAATCATCCATCTTCTGTGTTGATCATGCTTGGAGCTGCAAACCGGAGCTGTTCCTATTCAGCCATCTTGAACGGAAGCCAGAAATTCTTTTCTTTAAGAATGTTGAATATTGGCCTTCAATTTCTTCTGGCTTGTTATGTTTCCATTGAAAAGGTTCACTTTTAGTCTGATGGGCTTCCCTTTGTAGGTAACCTGGTCTTTCTTTCTGGCTGAACTTATCATTTTTTTTTTTTCACTTTGATGTTGAAGAATCTGATGATTATGTGTCTTGGGGTTGATCCTCTCCTGGAGTGGCTTAATGGGGTTTTCTGGATTTCCTGAATATGAATGTTGGGCTGTCTTGCTAGGTTGGGGAAGTTCTCCTGGAAGACATCCTAAAGTATGTTTTCCAACTTGGTACCTTTCTCCTAATCTTTTTCAGGTACCCCAATCAGTCATAGGTTCAGTCTTTTTATATAGTCCCATATTTCTTGGAGGTTTTGCTCACCACTTTTTGTTCTTTTTTCTCTATTGTTGTCTGCCTGTCTAATTTCAGAAAGATAGTCTTTAAGTTCTGAGATTAATTCCTCCCCTTAGTCTATTCTTCTGTTGATACTTGTGATTGCATTGTGAAGTTCTTGTGTTGTGATTTTCAGCTTCATCAGGTCAGTTATGCTTCTCTCTAAATTGCCTATGATAGTTATCAGCCCTTTTTTTTTTAAATCACAACTCTTACCTTCTTTGTATTGGGTTACAACATGCTCCTTAAACTCAGTGAAGTTTATTATTACCCACTTTCTGAAGCCTATTCAATTCATCCATCTCAGCCTCTGTCCAGCTCTGTAGGTGCTTGAGGTGATGCAGTCGTTTGGAGAAGTAGAGGCACTCTAGCTTTTTGAGTTTTCAGTATTTTTGCCTTGATTGTTTCTCATCTTTGTGGCCTTATCTAGCTTCAATTTTTGAGGTTACTGACCTTTGATTAGGGTTTTTGTGGGTATAGCTTTTTTTGTTGATGCTGTCGTTGTTGCTTTCTCTTTTGTTTGTTTCTCCTTTAGCAATCAAGTTACTTTTCCATAGAGCTGCTGCTGTTTGCTGGGGGGTCCATTCCAGATCCTAGTCCTCTCAGTCCCTCCCACACCTGGAGGTATCACTAGTGAAGGCTGTGAAATAGCAAAGATGACAGCCTGTTCTTTTCTCTGGGAGCTCTGTCTCAGGGGGAAACTGACCTAATGCCAGCTAGGACATTCCTGTAGGAGGTGTCTGGAGAGCCCTGTTGGGTGGTCTTACCCAATCAGTAGGAACAGTTTCAGGGACCTAGAAAGACTAAGTTGGCTGAATCGCAGGGTCAGCAGCTGCCCCTCTCCCTAGGGACTCCATCTCAGTGAGAGATTAGAGTTCTGCCTGTATAACCATGACTGTAGTTGATGAAATTCCTGCAGGGAGGTCCCACCCAGTGAGGAGGGATGGATCAGTGTCCCACTTAAAGAAGCAGACAGGCCACGATTAGGCACAACAGCTGTGCTCTGTTGTGGGAAATTCCTCCAAGTCCCTGATGTTGGCAGACTAAAGGGCCTGAGGAATGGCAGATATGGCAGCTGCTCCTCCCCCTGGGAACTTGGTCTGTTTCACGTCTCATGCTGTCTCCAGTTTGCTGCCACTGGCCAGCTGGAATTCCAAGTCAGTGTGTCTTAACTTGTGAGGTGCTGTGGGAGTGTGGCCCACAGAACAATGCCACTTGGCTCTCTAGATGCAGCCCCCTTCTAGGGGGAATGCACAGGATCTCCCACCTTGCTGAAATTCCTGGGCCAGAGTATGCAAAACTCCTGGGTTTCCCAGGCAACGAAGCGAGTGGCTGCCCCATTGAGACACCACACAGCTCTGTGCTTCAGACCCAAGAATGGTGACGTAGGTTCACAAGGGAATCTCCTGATCGCAGATTGTAAAGATATGTAGGAAAAGCATGTTTTCCTGGGGAGGGTCGCAGAATCCCTCACTGACTCTCTTGGCTGGGGGTGGGAGCTACTCTGTCTCTGTGCCACTCCCAGGTGGGCCATAACCGCAACCTAGTTTTCCTTGCTCTTGGTGTGTTGAGCCCTCTGTGTAGTCAGTCCCAGTGTGAGAACTTGGATGCCTCAACTGAAGGTACAGAATTTACTTGCATTTTGTGAAAGCCTCGGACACAGCTGCATCTAATTGGCCATCTTGGCCCCTCCCACAGCCATTTATATTTCTACACAGATGGTCATCTATCTAAATGGATGCTAGATTGTATAGTAATTTGGTCATTTCCAGGAACTCTCAAGAACTTGATTTAGAACTCAAGGATAGCAGAACCACTGTATTATTTCACCCTGTCTTCACTAATCTGGAGTTTTGCTCCATCAATTATCGTTCTTCTTCCTAATATCTTTAGAGCTAAAGAAAATAAACCAAAAATCATTAATCTTTCCTTAAATACATTATTTCTTTGAACTGCATGTGTTTCAGGTAATAACTATGAAACTTCAAAATACTTGCTTAATATCATAAATCCTTCTGAAGAAAGTTACCTGAATCAGCTCTTTGCCAAAAACTATAGCCAAAGAATGCAAAGTATGATCCCAGCAATTGCCAAACTACAAACTTAGATCCTAATACGAGACTCGCATGGCTTCTTCCTCCTTTAGAGCTTCAAAATCTTCCTGAGAAATAATCTAAAAATACTATATGACAACTACATGCAGAATAATAAATGCCAGAGGTATTCTTGGGTAAAATACAAAAAAACACTATATTATGCAGGATAAATTAGATGAGTGAAGCAATCCACTGTGATATTGTCTATATTTCCATGTCTACGTTTCTTCATAATTATGTAGTTCAGGCCGGGCGCGGTGGCTCAAGCCTGTAATCCCAGCACTTTGGGAGGCCGAGACGGGCGGATCATGAGGTCAGGAGATCAAGACCATCCTGGCTAATACGGTGAAACCCCGTCTCTACTAAAAAATACAAAAAACTAGCCGGGCGACGAGGCGGGCACCTGTAGTCCCAGCTACTCGGGAGGCTGAGACAGGAGAATGGCGTGAACCCAGGAGGCGGAGCTTGCAGTGAGCTGAGATCCGGCCACTGCACTCCAGCCTGGGCAGCAGAGCAAGACTCCGTCTCAAAAAAAAAATTATGTAGTTCAGTTTTGTAATACACTAGCAAATTAGGAATTGAGGAGAGTTTGACTATTATGTTAAAACTGACAAAAGGAAATATTACACCTTAAATTACTGTACTTTCCCAAATTGTACTTTAAGAACAAATGCCTGTTAATGTGTACACTGAGAACAAACTGTTTCATAGAAAGAAATAAAAGAAAAGATGATAAACAAAATAAAGGAATCCTTTTTTCCTTTGAAAATTTACAGTACATATTAGAAGTTCTGACAAGTTCAATGTAAAGGAGACCTACTGAAGTTGTTCAATGTTTAAAATAAGCAAAACTTTTGTACAAAACTTTTTATTAATATATCTGTTAAATAATCAGTTTCAAAATTGTTGAAAATAAAGTGGAAAACAGAGGCAAATTAAAATATGTTCATCTGCATGAAAATACTGTAGCAGACATTTAATGCTATTTTTATATAACTTTGTTTGTTTGCTAATGATTTATGCTTTAGTGTCCTCTCTCATGCATTGGCCACAGTGACATAGTATTGACACTAGCTCAAACTGAAATTATTCTTGCTTCCCTAAACTTAGGAATATACTAAAACCCCAGTGCTTGTTTGAGGGCAGCAACAGTATATGGCCTTGTTTTGAAGAAGGCTAACTGAACATGAGTTATTCCATATAGGATAGCAATCAATCAATTCAGTTGCATTCTTCATTTGGGCAATTGTGTAAGAGTTACAAAGAGAAAATAGGTTATTTAAGCTCTAGCTTCCAGAAAAAGAAACACTAAGCAAAATTTCCAGTTTTCATAGGTTGTGTTGTGCATCTCAGACTAGACAGTTGATAAAGTGACCATTAACACATTATTATCATTCTTGCATATTTTTATAATACATCTCCCAAACTAAAGTTAACCTATTTTTCCTCTTCCTTGCAACTTCAATAAGTTTGACCAGTATATTCTTCCACTAGATCTTGTGAGTCTCTCTTGTATTTTTTTGCACCAGTCTCTCTTGTATTTTTTGCACCATTAACTGTCTTAAGAGATTAGTTAGACATAGTCAATTAATCTCCAAAAATGGCACCAAAAATATGCAATGTAGAAAGAATAGTCTCTTCAAAAAATATTACTGGGAAAACTGAATATCCACATATAAAACAAAGAAATTAGAACTTTATCTTAGACATTTCACAAAAATCAAGTGAAATAGTTTAAAAAATGCTTAAATCTAAGACCTGAAGCCTTAAAAAATATTAAAAGCATACACAGGAAAAATGTCCTTGACATTGGACTTTGCAATTATTTTTTGGATATGATACCAAAAGCACAGGTAACAAAAGTAAAAATTTTAAAAAATGAGACTACAGGGAATTTCAAAAAATATGCCCAGTGAAGGAAACAATCAACGAACTGAAAAGGAAATCTATGGAATGAAATAAAATATTTGCACACCATCTATCTGATAGAGGCCTAATATTCAAAATTAAGGGGAAATACATACAAGTCAATACCAGAAAAAAAAATATTTTAAAATGGTCAAAGGGCCTGAATAGACATTTTTTTTTTTTTCAAATAAGACATACAAATGGCCAAGAGGTGTATAAAAAAGCATTCAATAGCACTAATTTTAATCATAAAGAAATTGCAAATCACAACCTCAATGATACCTCACACCTGTTAGCATGGTTATTACCATAAAGTCAAAAGATAGGGAGAAAGTTAAAAAAAAAAAAAAAAAGAAAAAGGAAACCCTTGTACAGTGTCTGCGGGATTTTACATTGGTAAGCCGTTATTGGAAAACAGTATGGAGGTTCCTCAAAAACCCAAAGAAATACAACTATGATATGATCCAGTAATCTTAATTCAGGGTATTTATTTATAGGAAGCAAAATTGGTATCTTGAACACACATCTGCACCTCCATGTTTATTGCAGCATTATTCATAGTACCCAAGGAATGGAAACCACCAAAGTGTCCATTGATGAATAATAAAGATAATGAGACATACACCACACACACACACACACACAATTCAGCCTTAAAAAATAAGGAAATCTTGTCATTTGCACAAGCATGGATGAAGCTGGAAGACAGTATGCTAAGTGAAATAAGCTAGACACAGAGAAATACTACAGTCTCATTTATATGTGGAATCTAAAGTAGTCTTATAGGAACAGAGTAGAAAGATGCTTTCCAGGGGCTGGAATATGATCTTAATGTAGCTTCTATTACTTTAACAATTAGCAGGATAAATGCCTTTAAAACATTCCAAAACATTCTTATCTTTCAACATATTGATTTGGGCATCCCTTAAAAGGAATCCCCAGTCTACCATAGGTTCTTATATTCCTACTATGGTGTGAATGTGTTCCCCAAAATTCATGTGTTGGAAATTTGGCCCCCAGTATATGGAGGCAGGGCTTAATTGAGGTGTTTAGGTCATGGGGTACCAACCTCAAACATGAAATTATGACATTATTATGAATATAGGTTCATTATAATGAGAGTGGTTTTTAATGAAAGGATGAGTTTGTTCCCACCTCAGTCTCTCTTACCCTCTCTTTATCCTTTCTTCATGGCATGGCACAGCAAGCAACCCTTTATTAGGTGCCAGTCTCTCAATCTTGGACTTTCCAGCCTCCACAACTGTGCATCAATAAATTTCTGTTTATTATAAATTACCCAATCTCAGGTATTCTGATATAACAGCACAAAGTGTACTAATGCAATTGCCTTTTGTATATCTGAGTTAGGATAGTTTTCTATTTGACTATTTCAAAGAAGAGATGTTTAACCAATTAGAGACTGCCTTGTTGGAAAAGAGGTCCCAAAGATCTCAGCACAGCACATAACACACAGTAGGTGATGAACATTCATTTAAATAGAAATATGATACAGAAATGAGTTGGCAGGAAACTCCCACTAAAAAGGGAGGCTTTCAAGTGAAAACATTACTACTGAAAATAAATATTAGTATTGTCATATTTTATATTCACTTGTCTCCTTTTAATTGTCTGAAGAATGAGCAAAACAAGCCCTAATGTGGAACACAGTACGTACTCTCTTCTCCAAATTATCTCTAAATAGATATAAAGAATGAAAGATGTTAACATTCTCATACATTAGTCATAGCGTGATTGAGGAAGATGAATATGTCATCCCACCAAAAACGGAAAGATTGCTGAGGTTGTCAGCGAGAACTTGATTAGCTTGCATCTGAAACTTGCTCAATTTGGATGTTCATAAGCCATACTGTCAGATTAAAGACAGATGCCCCATTTGAGTACACAGGCAAAGATAATATACACACAAATGTACCATCAATCCAGATCGATGCATATTTTTTCATTATATAATCAAAATCAAAAGTACATGAACTCTCTTCTGCCTGCTGTGTGGGTTGCTTATTACTAGAAAACAGATGCAACCTTTCTCTTGAGTGCTGAACCAAAGAAGCAATGCCCTCCTGAATAATATATTGACAAGGTAAACTTATTTCTGGATGTATCAAAAAAAAAAAAAAAAAAAAAGCTAGAGGTTCTGTTTGTTATGAAAGATTTGGGGATGAGAACATTTAAAAGTTAGATTATTTTGTATTATTTCTCTGACTGATTGTACCTTTACTATACCTAAGAGTAATCACAGTATTATAGATAATAAATAAATAAAATGGGCCAAGGGACATTATGGGTTACGCTCAGACACGTGATTTCGATTTTTTAAGACTCATGAGATTCACTCTTATGTAATTGAAAAATATTTATTTTTATAATGTGTAAGAGTCAATCAGAGCAGAGAGTCTTTCAAACAAATGTAAGTATCTGAAAAAAAAAATGTCATACATTAGGAGAGAATCAGAAAACTTTTAAACACAAATTTGGGTCTTGGATGGGTAGGGTTGAGGGAGTTTACTATTTTAGACAAAAACTTTATTTTGGCTTTTGAAGTTTCTATTTAGTTTTAAAATTTAACATGTCTAAGATTACAATCAAGGAGCAAATATCATAATAAAACTAATAGGCATTCTTAATCAGATTTATTTTATGTATATGTGTAATGATACTGCCTAAGGGCCAGGTGCATACCTGGAATTCCAGCACTTTGGGAGGCAGAGGCGGGTGGATCACGAGGTCAGGAGATTGAGACTATCCTGGCTAACACGGTGAAACCCCGTCTCTACTAAAAATGCAAAAAATTAGCTGGGCGTGGTGACAGGCGCCTGTAGTCCCAGCTACCGGGGAGGCTGAGGCAGGAGAATGGTGCGAACCCAGGAGGTGGAGCTTTCAGTGAGCCAAGATCCTGCCACTGTGCACTCCAGCCTGGGCGACAGAGCGAAACTCTGTCTAAAAAAAAAAAAAAAAAAAAAAAAAAAAAAAAAAAAAAAATACTGCCTCAGCCACGTGGGCTAATTTTGGGTGACTTTTTAAAGTAAATCTGTGTGTTACTTTCTTATCTACAATTGTCTATTGAAGGGAAAATTGCTGCTATTCCTTTTCTTGCTCCTCAAGTTAAAAAGGGGCTATACAATCACTCATGAGATATGATTTTGATCTTTTCAAAAAGGAGCATATTCCTAAATTGCATGGGGTAATCCGTACATTAGTTACGGAAAATTATTTTGGTGGTATAGATTTCTCTTTTCCAAGTAGGAATTTTATGCAACAATGTAATGTATAAAATATATTCTCCAGTATGATGTATTTTTAAAGACAGAGATAATACACAGATAGCATTAGGCTGCATGATTTTGGGGTGATGGTATGTTTACAGTGAATCCAAAGGCACCAGTGTCCTTTTTAGTTTATTTGGCACCCATCAGCAGATGGGATTGTCAAGCATCTCATGAGATATTAGAACACCCATACTCAATAAACTTGTTAATAACATCTGTCAATATAATCACAAAGAATATGTACTTCTGTTAAATGAGTTACTAAATAAGTCCATTTTCAGCTCTATTATGAAAGATTTTGTTTTGGAAGTTCAACAAATATATTTTTCACAGTGACTTTGGGAAACCTGGTGGCGTTTAGAAATGTTTGTGAGGTATATTTGAACAGCTATTATCCTCTTGCTAGAATAAAACTTCCCTAGCCTATAGTGAAGATTGAGATAATTTATTTTATTTATTTGTACTTTATTTAAAACCAAGTTGACTAAATAATACATAAATATCAATATCAGGATGTTTTAAGAGAAGATGTTTTAAATAAGCCCAACTGTAGGTTGAGTAACTAAGAAAGTGAAATTTACTTTGTGTAAGAGTGCTGATTTATGTAAAAAATATGGAATAAAGACTTGTTATGGACTGAATTATGTTCATCCCCTGCCCAGAATTCATATGTTGAAGTCCTAACTTCCAATGTGATATTTGGAGATGAGGCCTTTGAGAAGAAATTGGAGTTAGATGAGGTCATGAGGGTGGGGCCCTCATGATGAGATTAGTGACCTTAAAACAAGAATGAGAGAAAGAGAGAGACAGAGAGATTATCCTGTCCTCACTACGTGAGGACACAGAAGGAAAGCAGTCTAGAATGACTACATCATATCTTACCAAGTATGTCTCTTACAAAAAGTTTATATGCATCAAAAGGGTTTATGATATTATCATTACCTGCAAAAATAAACTCTATGCACATTATCCACTTTGTACAATACCTGTTACAAAGTTGCTATGTTGTGACAGTTTTATTTTGTATTGTTAAAACAATAGTTATGAATTTCTAGCCCCTTCACCATTTATGTTATTTGTAATAAATTCATATAAAACTAAATAACAAAGTAGTACATTTATTGAAGTTATAATAGTTTCTTTCAATCCTTAACACACACACACACACACACACACACACACACACACACACACATACACACATGCCTTTAAATTTGTTTCTTCTAAAATTAAAGCATTCTTAAATATCCCTTTATCCATTTGGAAAATAAACAAGTTGTGCTCTATGTGGATCTGTGGATGTCCTAGACACATAGTGAGCTTCAAAGTGTTGGAAAGCATTGACACTGGAGTTGTAGTACTTGCCTTGCAGTGGATCTGTTGCTTTCTAACTAGATTACTTGGACAGCTTACTAACTTCATAAGACTCAGTTTCCTCATTTGCAAAATGAAGATAATTATAGTGCAGACTACCAACATTTATTGTGATGATTAAATAAATCAATGCTTATCAGAGATTTAGAACACTATGTGGTAAGTGGTAGGCAATCATTAAATATCAGCTATTATTACTATCACAATGAGCAAAAGAACCAGTCTAAATATGACTTTCAGTTGAAAGTCTTTAGGTTTTTCCAGTAACTGTTATTTATTTCTAGTTCTGTGCTAACTTTTGTAGGTTACATGAGTATTTTACTGATTATTATAATTAAAGGTAATGATTAGACTAGTTAAGATTGCTATACTGTAAGCTTCAGGAGGATAGGGACTATGTCTGTTTATTTCACGTTTTCAAGCACAGCATCTACCATCAAACCTGGTACATATTAAAACATAGTAAATATTTGTTAACGGATAGTTGTGGATCACTTGTAGTGAGACTGAAATCTGCTATACTCATCTACCAAGGTTGAGCTTTAACTCAAACCTCAAATCATTTGTGAGAAACACTAAAATGTCTAGGCTTTATTTTGGGGTCTTGAATCCAAATGGTTAGGCCTGTGCTCTCAGCCAAGAAAAATTTTTTAAAAATCTTTCATCAAAACAATTTTATCTTTATGAATGCATAAACAGCTAGGAATGAATCTTCTATTTAAATAGCCTTGAGGAATACACTTAATTGGTTTAAAAATATTTTAACTTTGGATTTATTTCACACATGCTCTTATTTCTCCTTTCAGTTTCAGCTACATTAAATTATCTTTATTCTTACTGCATATGTACAGTCCACAAGAGAAGCCATTTGACTATAGCTTAAAACGAGAACAGAGGTAGAGAAAGGAGAAGAAAGTAGCAAATAAGACAGTGATAGAGGTTAAAGTGGTTTCACATATTTTTATTGTATTATTCAAGCAAATTAAACAATAAAGATGATCTTTTCTGCTTTATATTTCTCTGGAAGCATATTTTCTATTTTTAGTATAAAATTATTTATGAAATATTTGTTTAATGGACTTTACATGTAAGGCATTATGCAAATACTATGTAGAGAATAACGATATCAATCCTATATGGTTCGCTCCCTCAAGAAGCTTACCATGGAAAAAGGAGTGAAATTAAAAAGATGTATGCTATCAGGTACAATACCAGCTGTAGAATATTACCTTGCTTCTAAGTTTATAATTTCAGAATCAGCTTATTTTTAGTTATGTCTTCTTTATCGAAGCCATAGTTGAAGGTCTGGGTCAAATAAAATGATAAATTTAATAGACCGTGTGTGTGTGTGTGTGTGTGTGTGTGTGTGTACATCTATGTATGTATATTTTGGCTTCCAAATGCTATGTTTTCTGTAAGCTATCCCTCACATAACTTTTTTTTTTTTTTTTTTTTTTTTTTTATTATACTTTAAGTTCTAGGGTACATGTGCATAACGTGCAGGTTTGTTACATATGTATACTTATGCCATGTTGGTGTGCTGCACCCATCAACTCGTCAGCACCCATCAATTCATCATTTATATCATGTATAACTCCCCAATGCAATCCCTCCCTCCTCCCCCCTCCCCATGATAGACCCCAGTGTGTGATGTTCCCCTTCCCGAGTCCAAGTGATCTCATTGTTCAGTTCCCACCTATGAGTGAGAACATGCGGTGTTTGGTTTTCTCTTCTTGTGATAGTTTGCTAAGAATGATGGTTTCCAGCTGCATCCATGTCCCTACAAAGGACGCAAACTCATCCTTTTTTATGGCTGCATAGTATTCCATGGTGTATATGTGCCACATTTTCTTAATCCAGTCTGTCACAGATGGACATTTGGGTTGATTCCAAGTCTTTGCTATTGCCCTCACATAACTTTAACTCAAATGAGTACTATCAGTTTGTAAATAACCAGAAGGCACAAGCCATGAATGTGAGGTCTATTTTCCTATATGCTAGGGTTGTAGCATATAATCTGCATATTATTATGAAACGACTTAAATGTTGTATTGCTCAGTTATAACAAATTTAATGTAAACCATAAATAAGACCAATAATTGTCTCCCTGTTCTCTAACTCAGAACCAACTTGATAAAGTCTCATCTTCCTTCAAAAATCAGCTGAGATTACACCTGGTCTGCGAATATATATGTCCATTTTCTTTTCTAAAATGAGCATGGATTACTCTTTGAATGAGAAATCCAGTTGCTTCAAATAGAAAAAGAAATGAAGACTTAAGATCTGTTTCTACTCCCATTGTGTAATTTATAGCTTAAACATTTACATATCTTGTTCATTATAAAATTTTTTTTAATTTCTATAAGCATTTCTGGTAGATTTTAAGTTCCTTAAGAGTGATAATTTTTGTTTTAACTATATATGTACAGTGATATTTAGTAGTACTCACCATAATTTTTAAAAGAATGAATGAATACAAATAAGCTTTTTATAATTTTACATTCATAAAATAAATAATTACCAGTTTTCCACATCTCCTGTTAACTATTGTCAATGTGTGTGCGTGAAGATAAAATTCTGTATTCTTCTCTAATCACCTAATATTATAGAGTACACATTTTATGTTAATGCACAGTCTTCATAATCACCTTATTTCCTGCATAATAGTGCACTGATATGATTTGCCCTGTTACTTTACTATTAAAATTTTACTACTGTAAAATGCAACAATAAGGTTGTTTATACACAAACTTTTTTTCAGGAAAATTATTTCTTAGAAATAATTTTCATAATGAAAATGAGTTGAAGAGGTAGTGTGCAGATAGTGATGATAAAATCTGGACAAACAGTAAAAAGCAACTATTTAAAAGGTACTAGAGAGCATACAAAAGCAGAATGAGGTAAGAGGAGAGTATTCTCTTAAAAAAAAACAAACAAACTATCTGTAAAGGACAAGAACTGAAAGTCTGAACTTCTCTTATCGGAGAGAGCTCCAAAACCACACAGCCATAGTGCAGATAAAACAGTAACCTTACCAGATTGAGGTAGAATGGAACAGAATTTAGAACTGGAAGAGCAGCCAGAAATCTATGGGAAAAATCTTGGAAGCAAGAAACATAAGAAAAAAATGAAATCCCAAATCTGAGTGTAACTCTACCCTTGTCCATGAAACTACATGTATATAGGGAGAGACCTGGTGACACAGCAAAAACAAACAAACCACCTCAAAAACAAACGAACAAACAAAATCTTAGACTAGAGAGGAATTTTTCACCAGAAGACAGGACTGCACTGGATGAATTTTTTTGAGGTTACTCATTTTTCAATCACATTAATTCCCCAAAAATGGCCATCTTGGAAAGTAAAAACGTGAAGACTTACTGGCTTAAGTATTAGATGATAGAGTCCAAAGCCGGCCAATCAAATGAAGATTTGAAAGAAAATTCACAGAAGCAAAGAAACCACAATCCAGTCCAAAATTTTGGCTAAGCACAAACTACATTTGCAGGGGAAAACCCAGAGAGCTAGCTAAAAAAAAAATGTAGCAGTTGAAAGATGTAGAGATATTAGCTGCTGCACTCTGTTGGATGTACAAAGTATGATGTTTGAGTCCAAGCAAGGTAACTGCATTTAAGAACAAGAACAATAAAAATCTCCAGAAGAACAAAGCAGAACCCAGAGTACCTGAAACATATCATCTAAACTAAACTATCTAGTTTCCAAAACTTCCTGGATATTCAAAGATACAGGAAAGTGTAATCTGCTTTCAAGGATAGAAAACTCAATAGAAGGAACTAACTCTAACTACATCCAAACTTAAGAGAAGGCAAAGCAAGATTTCCAAATAGAATTTGAACAACTATGCACACAAAAAAGCACCTTCATAAGAACCCAAAATCAGTATAGGTACCAGCTCAGCCACAGTGAGGTAGAGCACCAAGTAGGTTGGATTTCAGGCTTTGGCTTTTGGATGGCATTTTCAGACCTGCTCTGGGCCAGACAGCAGCCCACTGCACTGAAAGAAGAGTAAAAGGCCTGGTAATATTCACCTCAAGTTGACTGAAGAGTCCTTGGGCCTTAAATGAACATCAGCGGTATGCAGACAGTACTTGCTATGGGCCTGGGGTGATTGGGGCCATGAGGAGAGACACCTCTGCTTATGGAAAATGGTAGGGAAGAGTGGGAAGCACTTTGTCTTGTGTCTGGGGTGCCAGGTCAGCAACAGAATGGAGCACTAGATAGATTCCTAAGGCTTCCAACTCTAGGCCCTGGCTCTCATATGGCATCTCTGGACCTGCCCAGGATTGGGGCAAACTTGTTTCTCTGAAGGGAAGTACACAAGCCTGATTGTCATTGCCTCCTGCTGATTCTAGAGCCCTAAGGCCTTGAATATCATAAGTAGTAACAAGGCCTAGGCTGAAGGAGAATGTCATGTCACTAGATGTCAATTCAAGTCTACATGAATGAGCATCATTGAACATGACAAACATCTGTATTAATATACAATACTATACAAACATATTTTTCTTTTTTCTTAAAGTTCATTAAAATTATTTGACTATTTGAAATAAAACTTTTAATTGTATTGAAGGATTTATAACTTATAACATTTAATATGTATAATACATTCTTAGTGACAATATTAATAATAATTGGAACTCAATGGAAATACACTTGTCCAAGATTCTTGTATGTTCTTTAAATTTTTGGAAGTCATTTAATATTGAAACTATATAGACTGTGTCAAGTAAAATATATATGTTAAACTCTTTGAACAACCATTAAGTAACAAAACAAAAAGGTACTGTTAGAGAGTCAATGGAAAAATTTAAATAGAATATTATAACTAGGTAATTAGCACTAATGAAAGTACAATAAGGAGGGTCAGAGGCAAAGGAAGATAAAGTTAATTGGAAGCAAATAGCAGGATGTCAAAACTAAATATGACAAAAAAAATCAGATAATTTTAGGCATGATTAAAAACAGCAAGCAATTAAATTTTACCTACAAGAGACTTACTTTAAGCACAAAGACACAAGTATGTTGAAAGTTAAAAAGATGGGAAAAATGCATCAGGCAATAGTGAGCATAAGAAAACTGGAGTGAGTATATTAATGTCAATTAAAATATATCTCAAGACATGGAGTGTTACTGGAGACAAAGAGAGACACTTTACCATTCTAAGAGAGTCAATACATCAACTAGGAATGATAACTCAAACTACATGGGACAAATGGTCAAAATTATGGAGTAGGAGCTCTGAAAATAACTTGTTTCATTAAACCAGTATGAACACTAGCAAAAGTTGTCAAAATCAAAATTTTTATAATGTTGGAAATAAAATATTGCCACAATAGGAATGCTCATATTTCTTTTTCTTATACATAGTTATTTAAAAAACAAAGCAAAAGAAGACACTTCAGCCAAACTTTAGGGATCTCTATGGCATTTTAACTTGTCCTATTCTCATCCCGTTGTCCCATCAACACAGTAACCTTAAAAATGACTAGCTATGCAAACTTTATAGCTATGAAAGTCAGAATTATAGTGGCCACTCAAAGGGGAAGAAGAGTTCTGAATCTTCTTTAAAAAGACCTATCTAAAGAGAATTGTTCTTATTTAACTTGTCTTGATGCTCCCTGGAAAAGAATAATTTACAGTGCTTGTTGTTATTTGATATGACTCAGAGTTATTTCAGTGTGAAAATCCCATTCTCCAGGGCATTTTGTTGAAAGCAATTAGAGCTTGTTGTTTAATATCACAGCTGCCTGAGTTGGTGACACCAGTTGGGATAAATAAGAGGCTGTCTACAAAATTTAAAAGGAAGATCTGAGGAATGAGATGTCCCATAGTGGGTTTTGTAAACTCCAATAGAGTAGGGAAGGGAAAGAAAAACAACAAAAATAAATAAATAAATAAAAAACAAAAATAAAACTTCAAAAGTTGCTTTCCTGATCATCTAGAAGGCAACTTGCCTGCACAGCATCATGCAAACTCCCAAGAAAGTCCTGAAAAGGCCCAAATCTCCCACCACTGGCTAACTACATACTTGTACAAGCAGAAATGAAAAGCTAAGGTAGAATTGTGAGTTTCCTACCAATCACTGAAAACATGCCTAAACATGCATGCAGAACACCTTGGCAAACAAAGGGACTTATTGATTCAAGACATTTAACATCCCTTTCCAATCACTAGCTTACCATTAAATGAACTGATGAGAGACCTTAATGTGTACATACGAGAGAGAATACAGACTTTACAGAATCACTCCAAGAAAGTAAATAAAAATCAAATAGTAACAACAATAAAACAACAAAAGCAACAATAATAGTAAAAAAAACCACCCAGTTGAGTAAGGTCTTATTTCCAGAGTTGCCACATTTAATTATTTTAAAGGTCCAATTTTCAATCAAAAATTAAAAGGCTTGAAATGAAACAGGACAATGTGGCCCATACGCAGGGAAAAAAATCAGTCAATAGAAACTATTCCTGAGGAAGCCCAGATGTTCAAATCACTAGATACAAATAATGCATATATATGTATGTATATAAATTATATCATGTCAAATGAATTAAAGGGATTATAAGATGATTTATCATCTCATAGAAAATAGCGATATAAAAATAAAAATTATTAAATCAAACCAAATAGAAATTCTGTAGCTGAATTGTACAATATGAGATGAAAAATTCACTATTGGTGCTTAAAATCAGAATTAAGTCATCAGGAGAATGTGTCAGTAAACTTGAAGATAGAATAATTGGGATTATCCAGTCTGAGGGAAAGAAATAAAAAAGAATGATGAAAACTGGATAGGGCCTCCAAAACTTGTAGGACACAATCAAGCATACCAACATATGCAGGAGAGAGGAAAGGGGCAGAACAAATATTTTTAAAATAATGGTCTAGATTTATGCAAATTTCATTTTAAAATATTAATACCCACATCTGAGATGTTTAGCAAACTTCAAGTAGGATACAAAGAGGTTCATGCCTCAAACTACTAAAAGTAAAGAAAAAGAAAGAATATTGAAAGCAGCAAAAGAAAATCACTTGTCATGTACAAGAGATCCTCAATTTGATTTTCAGTCAACCTGAATATGTCCAAACTCATGAAGATGTATATGTCATATGTGTATAATTTTAACATATAAATGATACTTTGATAAAGCTAACATAAAATAAATAAGAAAGAAAACAAATAAAATTATCAGTCACCTTCTCATTAGAAATCATGGAAACTAGAAGGCAGTGGAATGATATGTGCAAAATTTTGAAACAAAAAGAATCTCAATCAAGAATTCTGCAAGAATTCTATCTCCCATAAACTGTCCTTCATAAATGAAGGAAACCTTAAAACATTTCCAAATGATCAAAAACTGAGAGAACAAATCATTAACAGACTTACCCCCCCCCCAAAAAAAAATACTAAAGGAATCTCTTCAGGCTTAAATGAAAGGACATAAGACAGTGACATAAATATTCAGAATAAAATAAAGGACACAAATCAAGGTAACTACATAGGTAAAAATAAAAGGCAACATTAATCAATTTACTGTTTTTAGCTCCAACAGTCTAAATTATTTAGAAAATAACTACATAAAATAATAAATATATGTCTGTGCTGATCAAAATACCATGTGTGTGTGTGTCTTTGTGTATGTGTACCATTTTAATGAAAATAGTAGCAAAAAAAAGAGGAGGAAGAAATGGAACTTTACTTGGGCAAAGTTTTTCTATACTATTTAAAGCTGGTATTCATAGAAACTACAATGTTTGTTATAATGTTAACTGTAAACTGGAAAAATACACTAACACCATAACTAAAAAATATAGTTAAATGACAAGGAAATAGAAATACTACCCTATAAAATATCTATTTAATGCAGAAGGCGGCAATAATGGAGGACTAGAGAAACAGAAAGGACATAAGGCATATAGAAACAAATAGAAAAACAGCAGATGTTAATCCTTCTTTATCAATAATTTTATTAAATATAAATAGATTAAACACTCCAAAATTAGCAATCAGCACAAAAATTATGATCCAAACACATACTGTCTATAAGAGACACCTTATATCTAAAGCCAAAAATAGGTTGAAAGTAAAAAGATAGGAAACAGCATACCACATAGAGAGTTTCCTCTGTCTTGTGATAGAAGCCAGAGAGATATGAAATATGAATAAGACTCAAAACACCCTTGCTGGCTTGAAGTGGGGAGAGTCTTGTGCCAAGAAATACAAGTGGTATCTAGAAAATGAAAGTAGGACCCACCCCCACTGACAGACAGTCAAAAAAGTAGAACCTCAATCTCAAAACTGCAAACATGTGAATTATTCAATGACTTTTATTTGAAGTGTATTCTCCCCAGAGCCTCCATATGAGTCCAGTCTGGCCAACGCCTTGATTTTGGCCTGTTGATACCATAAGCAGAAAAGCCAGTTGAGCCTGCTTGAACTTTTAACCTACAGAAATATAAGTTAATAAATGAGTGTTGTTTTAATCATCTAAGTCTGTGATAATTTGTTACATAGCAGTAAAAAATTAGCACACTGTCTTGTTTTGTAATTGTTTCATGTGCCTTACCTTCCTTAGGTAATTGCAAGCCACTTGAAGGATAGAATCAAGTCTTTAGCACAGCACCCAGTCCACAGAGGAAACATTAAAGATCAGAAACGTTTAAATAAGTGAAATACTAAGATCCACCTATACTTCTGCTTGCTCCACCTTATATTTCTGAATGCATTTCCCCCAGTAAGGTTTAAGGTTATTTAAAGCTAATATAATGGGCTTAGAACAACGTTATGGTAAAAAAAATTCTATTTAAGGGAGGTAACAAGTATTTTCCCAATGCCACTCAGGATGCAAAATATATTTCCTCTCTTTTTTTCTGAGTGATTACTTATGCCTGTACCCTGTGTGTAAAGACAATAATTCCATATCCATTTTTAGCTATTGTGTAGTTACTTGCTTTCCTTAGAGAGCTTCCTATTGTAAATAACATAAAATGCTATTTTGCCTTCTCTTTCAGATCTCAATATCTCATAATTTACAAATATTCATGAAATTCTATAATATTTATGTTCACTAAGCAATAATTTTTTGTATCCTCAGTTTACATATGAATATTCTGGAAACAATTTTCAGAAGGGTGTGTGTGTGTGTGTTTGTGTGTGTGTAGGTGTGTATGTGTGTGTGACCTTCACGAAGACAATGTATTTATCATTAATTTTTTTCTTATTAAAAGCCATGTTAGAAATATGAAAAGAATAAGATTGTTATCTGGTTAATACAATATCCATCAGTTTTTAGAACAAAGTAAAAGTAACTCTCTTCTTATAAAGATCATGAACAATTAACAAGTAAAACCATAATTTCACAGACAGTTGACTATCTAAATTATTTCAGACTTAGAGAAGAAGTGAGGCTACATTAAATTTTAATCAAATTTCACAGCTACTGAAATATATTCATGAAATACTTGATTGGCATTCCTAACAAAACAGAATTATCTATAAAAAGGATGGTTGCATTTTAAGGTCAGGCATGTCATTTTCATCTTCCTATGGTCGAATGTGTCATATTGAACAAATGTACCTGTTCATTTTCCTATTTCATTTCTTATGACTTTATTTTCAGAAACAAGGCATGTAAATACCTAAAATTGGATTGGAAAGTTATAGTGGTTCCAAGATAAGTAAATGAGTTTACCAGGAGTAAATTTCATTCTGCTTTTATCAACTGGAGTTGTTGATCCTGTATGAAAGTTTTGTGGGCTTACCTTTATAATGAAAACGTATTAAATATTTTAATTATTATTTTTCTTACTCCATACCATGTTCTTATATGACCTCTATAATTATATCTATTGTAGACACTTACTGCCAGTACTTATATAGTTAGAGGTATGAAAGGAGGCCAACATAAAATGTATGTAGGTGAAACATTCTCCAAACAAAATAATATATGAAATTTTGACTTATTCAGACTATATTTTGAAGAAAATATTTTTCTTAAAAAATAATTATTTCTGTTTGAAATATTGTTTGTTATTGTAATTTTTAACATTTTCAACATTTATCTTAAATTCAGAGAGTACATATACAGAGAGATTCAGAGAGTACATTGTTACCTGGGTGTATTGCTTGATGCTGAGGTTTGGGGTATGAATAATCCCATTACCTAGGTAGTGATCATAGTACGTGATAAATTTTGGATGTTTGTCCATGCCTAAATCTCATGCTGAATTATAATCTCTAATGTTGGAAGTGGGGCCTGGGGAGGTATTTGGCTCATGGGGTTGGATCACTCACTCATTAATGGCTTGGACCATTCCTTTGGTTATAAATGAGCTTATGCTCTGAGTTCTTGCTAGATAAGGTAATTCAAAAGTGTGTGGCACCTTCCTTTTCACTCTCTTACTCCTGTTTTTGTCATGTGACCTTCAAGCTCTCACTTTGCCTCCTGCCATGAGTAAAAGCTGCCTGAGGCCTCACCAGAAGCCATGGGTCCTGTATAACCTGCAGAACTGTGAGCCAATTAAACCTCTTTTTGTAAATTGCCTAGTCTCAGGTACCTCTTTATAGCAATGCAAGAATGACTTAATACAGTACCAAATAAGTAGTTTTTCAGCCCTTGTCCACTCTTATCTCTCTCCCCTCTAGTAATCCCTAGTGTCTTTTGTTTCCATCTTTATGTCAACATGTAGTCTATGTTTATCTACCACTTAGAAGTGAGAAGATACAGTATTTGGTTATTGTGCCTGTATTAATTCACTTACAATAATATATTCCAGGTGTATCCATGTTGCTGCAAGGTAGATGATTCCATTCTTTTTTTTTTTTTTTTTTTTTTTTCGAGATGGAGTCTTGCTCTGTCGCCCAGGCTGGAGTGCAGTGGCCGGATCTCAGCTCACTGCAAGCTCCGTCTCCTGGGTTTACGCCATTCTCCTGCCTCAGCCTCCCGAGTAGCCAGAACTACAGGCACCCGCCACCTCACCCCGCTAGTTTCTTTTTGTATTTTTTAGTAGAGACGGGGTTTCACCATGTTAGCCAGGATGGTCTCGATCTCCTGACCTCGTTATCCGCCCGTCTCGGCCTCCCTAAGTGCTGTGATTACAGGCTTGAGCCACCGTGCCCGGCCGATTCCATTCTTTTTTATGGAAATGTAGTACTCCACAGTATATATGTGCCATATTTTCTTTATCAAATTCACCATTTGATGGGCACCAAGATTGATTCCATGTCTTTGCTATTGTGAATAGTCCTGCAATGAACATACAAGTAAGTACATGTGCCTTTTTGGTAGAAAGAGTTATTTTCCTTTTGTTATATACCCACTAATGGGATGGCTGGGTCGAGTAGTTCTAAGTTCATTGAGAAATACCAAAACTACTTTCCACAATGGCTGAACTAATTTACATTCCCACCCAACAGTGTATGAATACTCCCTTTTTTTTCTGCAGCCTCATCAATATCTGCTATTTTTTTACTTTTTAATAGTAGTCATTCTGAGATGGTATCTCATTGTGGTTTTGATTTGCATTTCTCTGATGATTAGTGATGATGAGTATTTTTCTATAGGTTTGTTGGCTGCTTCTATGTCTTCTTTTGAGAAATGCCTGTTCATGTCCTTTGTCCACTTTTTAATGGGGTTATTTGTTTTTTGCTTGTCCAATTGCTTATGTTACTTACAGATTCAGGATATTAGACTTTCTCAAATGCATAGTTTGTGAATATTTTCTCCCATTCTGTAAGCTGTTTCTTAACTCTGTTAATATTTTCTTTTGCTTTGCAGAAGCTTTTTAGTTTAATTAGGTCTCACTTGTCAATTTTTATTTTTATTGCAATAGCTTTTGAGGACCTAATCATAAATTATTTGCCATGACTAATGTCCAGAATGGTATTTCCTAGGATTTCTTTTTTTTTTTTTTTTTTTTTTTTTTTTTTTTTTTTTTTTTGAGACGGAGTCTCCCGCCCAGGCTGGAGTGCAGTGGCCGGATCTCAGCTCACTGCAAGCTCCGCCTCCTGGGTTTACGCCATTCTCCTGCCTCAGCCTCCCGAGTAGCTGGGACTACAGGCGCCCGCCAAATCGCCCGGCTAGTTTTTTTTTAGTAGAGACGGGGTTTCACCGTGTTAGCCAGGATGGTCTCGATCTCCTGACCTCATGATCGGCCCGTCTCGGCCTCCCAAAGTGCTGGGATTACAGGCTTGAGCCACCGCGCCCGGCCTAGGGTTTCTTATAGGATTTTTATAGCTTGAGGTTTTACATTTGGGTCGTTAATCCATCTTGAGTTTATTTTTGTATGTGGTGATAGGTAGGGGTCCAGTTTTCTTCTGCATATGGATAACAAGTTATTCCATTTATTGAATAAGGAGTTCTTTCCCCATTGCTAATTTTTGTCAACTTTGTTGAAAAGCAGACAGTTGTTGGTGTGCAGCTTTCTTTCTTTCTTTCTTTCTTTCTTTCTTTCTTTCTTTCTTTCTTTCTTTCTTTCTTTCTTTCTTTCTTTCGTACTTATCTTTCTCCTTAATTCCTTCCTTCCTTCATTCCTTCCTTCCTTCCTTCCTTCCTTCCTTCCTTCCTTCCTTCCTTCCTTCCTTCCTTCCTTCTTTCCTTCTTTATTTCTTTCTTTGAATTTTCTATTCTGTTCCATTGGTCTATGTGTCTCTTTATGTGCCAGTATCATGCTGTTTTGGTTATTGTTAACTTATAGTACACTTTGATGTTGAATAGTGTGATACCTCCAGCTTTGTTTTTTTTGCTTAGTATTGCTCTGGCTTTGGAGCCTCTTTATTGGTTCTATGTGAATTCTAGAATCATTTTTCTAATTCTGTGAAAATGGCCTTGGTAGTTTGATAGAAACGGCAAGGAATTTATAGATTTCTCTGGGCAGTTTGGCCATTTTAACAAAATTGATTCTTCCAATCTATGAGCATAAAATGTTTTTCCATTTGATTGTGTCATCTCTGCTTTCTTTCAGCAGTATTTTGTAGTTCTCTTTGTGGAAATATTTTACTTCCTTGGTTAGGTGTATTTCTAGGTATTTGTGTGTGTGTGTGTATGTGTGTGTGTGTGTATTCTAAGTGGGGTTGCTTTTGATTTGACTAATGTAACACTTAAATAATACTTAATTCAATTTCTGTATAGGGCAAATGCACTTTTTGACTCAGACATAATTCCTGAACTCTTGCTATGTGTCAGGTGCTTTACTAGGCATTGGAGATACAATTCTTAGGTAGGGGATCAATAAAGAGATAAACCTTGCCCTCAGTAAGTTCAGTGTCTAGTATGGGAGATACAAATTACATTTGTAAACAATCAAATATATGATTAAAATTATGATAAATGTCTATGAAGACAAGGCTATAATATAGAGATCTGACATATAAGATAAGGTAATGCTTTACTAATATCTGAAAGAAGCGGAGCCATGTGAAGATCCAAATGTGAATTCCACTCCAAGGCAGAGAGTGAGCATAAATACTAGGAAAAAGCAACTAGCCAAAATACTTTTAGGCAGAAAAGAACAAGAAATATTAAAAGAACTAAAGGAATTTCAATGTGGCCGAAGAAGGGAGTTCATGGAAAAAAAAAAAAAAAAAAAAAAAGCTGGGGATTTGGTAAAGATAAGACCATCCTGAGTACAATAATAAACCATTAAAGTATTTTAAGTTTATTCTTGGAGGGGTGCAGTAAGGAACGCTACAACTGAATTTGTAGTTCAAGAAACTCTTGGAATACAGGGTGGAGAATGGATTGGAGAGAAATAAGACCAGATGCCAGTTTAGGGTGGGGGAGAGTTGGTAGACAATTGTAATAGTTGATGCTAGAAATGAGGGTAGTTTGCATTAAAATGATTGTGGTGATAAAGATGGAGAAATTTGGATAAATTCAAAAATGTTTAGAATATAAAATTTGTAGGACTTGGCAACCAATTAGATGGGTGTGGTGTCTAAGGAGAGGTAGGTTAATGTCAAAAATGACTCCAAGACTTGAAAAACTGGGGATATAATGGTCCTGTTGACTTAAACAGGAGAAATTTAATAGCAATTTATTCGGATTTTGTTTGAATATGTTGAGTTTCACGTGCTTTTGAGATATCCAGGTGGAAATATTAAACAGACAATTGATCAATGTGCCACTAAATTTGGTGTCTTTAAGGGCTCAGTCCCTACTTCCAATATGGCACCTGGAAGCTGCATCCTCCAGAGGGAGGAGCACTGTTCCTCACATGACAGAAGAGCAAAAGAGGGTTGATTTACTTTCAAAAGTCCTTTTTATTGTAACATTAATTCATCCAGGAAGGTACAGCCCTCATTAACTGAACACTTCTCATTGGGACGCACCTCCAAACACTGCTGCTTTGAGACCGAAGTTTTGAAGGGGACAAACATTCAAACCACAGCAGAGATATATATTTTATTTATTCATTGTTGTTTCACTCAAAAAATTATTTTTGGGCCACAATCAGGTTAATGGAACACAGTAGTATATATGAGAGATGAGGTTCTCATCACATGGAGTTCACATTCTAGTGGGGCAAGATAGACATAAATAAAGAGATAAGCTAAGCTGAAAGAAGGAAGCATCAAATATAGAAAATAAATCAGTGAGGCAATCGTTTCTTTTGAAAAGGTAACACATACAGTAAAATATGAATGATGAGTAGGACACAGCTATATGAAGATCCAAATGCGAATTCCAAGAAGAGTGAATCTGAAGAACAAAAATAAGTGCAACAAGGCTGGAGTATAAGTAATGAGTGAAGAAATGGTACATAATGTTATTTAGGTAGACTGGTATAATTCAATGTAAGGCCATCACTTGGTGCTTTATTGCTTACAACTACCATTCTGGTGGGCATATGGTGATATTGCATTGTGCATTAAATGTATTTACTCCTTCTAGATAATGAAATGGGGTTTTTTGTGTGTGTGTTTTGGGGCCATTCGGTTATCCTCCTTTGAAAAGTGTTTAAGTCTTTTGTCTATTTTCCTAGTAAGTTGTACCCTTTTTGTATTTATGGGAGTTCTTTATGTATTCTGGGTACTTTTTTTTTTTCTCAGAGGTATGCATATCCTTTTTCACTCTGTGAGTTTTTATTTAATTTTCTTATTGGTATCTTTATATTGACTTATAATCTTCATATAATTAAATATATATTTTATTATTTTATGGTTAGTTATTTTTTCTGCCTTGTTTAAGAAATCTTTGTTTCTCAGAAGTTCATAAATACATTCTACAAGTTTTCTATAGAAGTTTCATTTTTTACCTTTAACATTAAAAATGCAATCATTCTGAAATTGATTTTTATATATGGTATCATTAAAATTCATTTTTCCAGATGGATATTCTATTGACCCAATGCAATTTATTATAAAGACAATTCATTCATCTCCCCTGTTCTTTAATGTTGTCTTTATAGAAATTCAGGTTGCTGTAAATCATAGGACTGTTTCTGAATTCTATTCTGTTCAATTATTCAGTTTGTTTACCTTTGCACCACTAACACACCGTTCTAATTATTATAATCTTACAATAGTTTTTAAAATCCAGTAGTGTATGTTTTCTAGCTTTGAGCTTCTTCATGTTCACCTTGGCTATTACTGGTCATTTTCCAGGATTTTAATTAGAATCATGTTCAACATTTAGATTCATTTGGGAACAATTAACAATTATTCCAAACTGAGTATTTTACTCTGTCAACAAAATATATCCCTTTATTGTATCATCCTTTTTAAAATTTTGCTCAATATTGTTTTATAGCTTTTAGTGTAGCTGTAATCCACGTATTTTGTTCAACATATTCTTAGGTATTTTATTTTTAATGCTATTTCAAATGGTATAATTTCTAAAATTTTGTTTTTTAGTTGTTTGTTGATTTTTATTCTAAATGCTTACTGAGAAATCCTGTTAAATTAGCTGATACATAATAAAAGTTTAAAAATTATTTTGGATTTTCTACATATACAAACACATCATCAACAAATGAAAAAATACATATAATTTAAAAATCTTTATGTTTTTATTTCCTTTTCTTACCTTATACATTAGTTAGGATTCCCTTGATAAGCTATAGAGTAGTTACTGTTTTTCCATTCTTTGGAAGAGTTTATGTACAATTGGGTTTATTTATTCTTTGAAAGAGTGCACAGTGAAGCCATCTGAGCTTGGGGATTTCTATGTGGGAAAGTTTCAAGTAATAAATTTAATTTATTTAATAGATATGACTATTATATATTTTCTATAATTGGATTTATCTATTTTTGCTGTCTATTAACTTCTTTTTATTGAACATAAGAAAATGTAGTTTGGTCGTGTTTTTTCCTTTTTTTCTTTCTTTCTGAAGCTAGTAACTCTTTATGCGTCAAAATAACTCTGATTGCAAAATCGAATAAGGACATTATGCTTCTGCAAATTGAAGACCACACTTCCACAAACCTGATGGAGAATCCTTAGTGAAATAATAGAAAATTGGATTCAGTGATATATGAAAAGGGTATTACATCACATCTCCAAAATAATGCAGTTCACCTTGACAAAATAAGAGGAAAATAAAATAACCGTAAGAATATATGTTAAAAAATGGGCATAAATATAACACAAATTCATTAAAAACAAACTTTTAGAAAATGAGGAATAAAGGGAAACTTCTTTATATAATAAAGAATTTCTAAAAAAAAAAAGAAGCCTTTTCAGCAACGGTTAAACTCAATGGTGAAACATGGAAAATGATTTACTTGAGATAAGGAAAAAGAAAAGGAAACATGCTATTACAGTTTCTTTGCGATGTCATATAGGGAATCTTACTAAAGCAAACTTGTTTTTATTAGAATGTAATGACAATTTTTGAGGTGTGTGTTCTTCTTTTAAAATCTCTATGCAGCATATGCTGTTGGTGCCCTATCAACATTGCCTTCATGGAAATCTTTCCCAGAAAGTTATACCCTTTTTCAAGCAGCCAAACAGTTTTTACTGATTGACTGACATGAAAAATAACAAAAAGCCCTTGACTTTTTTCCAAGGTGAGACCAAACCTATGGTACATTTAAGTTTCATTGCTACTCCTGGGACTAATCTTTATAGTCTCAAGGCTTTAAGTCCAAAGGCTTGCTATGTTTTTTCCCCCAGTCCAAAGTCTCAATATTCTTCCTTTGCAGGCACACTACACTAATCACTTTTACAAAAATCTCAGCTCAACCTCTGTTTCTGGAGAATGCTGACTATGACACTATCCTTAAGTTTTCCTGTGTTGTTTTTTATTTTTTTATGACTGCTTTTTTTTATAGAGGCTTTTTTCAGATAACTGCTAATTTCTTAATGTCAGTTATTTAATTATTTCCTCTTGAACTGATCATATTCCTCAGAGAAGGCTCTCCCTATCTGTACTAAAGGGTAAAATCCTGGCTTCCAGTGTTCTAGAAGTGTAATGAAGGGAAAGATATCCAGGAGTCTCATCATTGTGCATACATGTGTTTTGACCTGACATTTCCCTTCAACTAGATTCTTTTTGTAAATTTTAAATTTTGTGTATGTGCCTCCATGAATTATTGGAAAATATTGAACAAAATATTTATGATACGTTAATAATACTTTTCCCCACTAAAGGATAAAACACAAATTTTATTATGTGTCAGAGAAAGCAGTGACATAAAATCAAGCAACCAACTTCTAGTCCTGACATTGCTTCTACATATATGTGGGGTCTTCAGCAGATCATTAACATCTTTGGATCTTAGCTTTCTTTTCTGGAAAGTATGATTTTAGATGCGAAACTAGGGGAGAAAGAGTAAATAAAGAGGAAACTGATACAGAAAACATAAGCATATTATTTTAACACCTGCTACAAAGGTATATCCATGCTTTATTCTATTTCTACAATAGTTTCTGTGAATGACTTGAAAACTATACCATAATGTGATTTCACTGTGAAATTCAAAAGTTGAACTCGCCGGGTGCGGTGGCTCAAGTCTGTAATCCCAGCACTTTGGGAGGCCGAGACGGGCGGATCACGAGGTCAGGAGATCGAGACCATCCTGGCTAACATGGTGAAACCCTGTCTCTACTAAAAAATACAAAAAAAAAAAAAAAAACTAGCCGGGCGAGGTGGCGGGTGCCTGTAGTCCCAGCTACTCGGGAGGCTGAGCCAGGAGAATGGCGTAAACCTGGGAGGCAGAGCTTGCAGTGAGCTGAGATCCGGCCACTGCACTCCAGCCTGGGCGACAGAGCGAGACTCCATCTCAAAAAAAAGTTGAACTCAAAGAACAGACATAATATGACATTTGAATACATAGTTTCCAGAAGTTATAACCACTTCACACTCAAGAGAGTTGGGAAAAGAAAGACTCTCTAGTTATGGAAAGTTTTATACTCAAGACAAAATTTTCTTTAATCATAGCTGAAGAAGAAACGTTAGATTTTGAGACTTTGGACAGTTTTCGAGGATAACTGGCACATCTAATGCTACTAGGGTGTCAATCATTGAATTTTTTGCATTGGAAATCTATTGGAGTATCTGGCCATTTACTAATTTTCTGGAAACATTATTTTAGAGTGGCAAGACTTTTGGCAGATTGTATTATGTGATCCCACAACAAACACAGTTGAACAAATGATGAATGGGTATCTGATGCAGGGTGGATTAATCTGAGACTCTTTCCCAGAAAATTTAATTGCAAATGAAAGAAATGATATCAATTTATCTCCTGATTGTTGTATACCAAACAAACACAGTCATGTGAACTACAGAAGCAAAGAAAGTCGTTCTGCAAAGAAAAAGAAAAATGAAGAAAACACTCAGAACAGAGTACAAACAAACTAGAAAGAAAACACTGATAGCATTCTTGCATTACTTTCTGGTTTCCTTCTGTAGTTGGGTTCCTTGATAAATCCTGTGTATTTACAATAAATCACTTTCATCTTGCTTAAGGTAATTTAAGTTGGTTAACTGCAACCAAGAGAATGCTAACCTATATCAGATTCTAATGATTTCAGATTATTCTATTTGATCTTTAATTCTTAGAATTAGACTAGTTGGGTATCATAGAAAACGTCAAGTCAAATCTGCTGCATCTTTTATCAAGTTTTAAAAAGATGAAATTCAATGCTGGTGGGCGTGAAATCATAGAGAATTTCTCAATGACTGCTTGTGGGATGACAGTTTAGTAATTCAGAGTATATATATATACACACACATATATATACACACATACTTATATACACACACATATATATATATAAATTATTGTGTATATATATAGTAATTTATATCCAGTAATGTTGCTTCAGGAAATCTATCCTAAGAAAACTAATCCAAAATGTGAAAAAATCTTAAATGTACAGTCATGTCCCACAGAATGATATTTAGGTAAACAAGAGACCATGTATAGGACTGTGGTCACATGAGATTATAATACCATATTTTCACTGTACCTTTTCTATCTTTAGACATGTTTATATACAAGAATACTTACCAGTGTAAAACAAACAATTACCTACAGTGTTCAGTACTATACAGGTTTGTAGCCTGTAGCAACAGGCTATACCATACAGTCTAGGTGTGTAGTAGGCTATATACTCTAGGTTTGTGTAAGTAAAATCGATGATGTTCACACAACAATGAAAATTTCCTAAAGACGCGTTTCTCAGAATGTATTCTGTCTTTAAGTGATACATGAATATATTAGTACAAGCATTTTTTGTAGTGATAAAATTTGAAATGATCTATATGAGCAAAAACTATTTGAATTAATACAGGAAGAGGCAGAATAGAAACCTCCACCAATCATTGTCCCCCACAGGAACACTGAATTGAACAACTATCCACATAAGAAAGCACCTTCATAAGAACCAAAAATCAGGCGAGTGTGCACAGTACCTGGTTTTAACATCCTATTAAGAAAAACTGAAGACAGTGGGAAAGACAGTCTTGAATTGCCAACGTCAACCCTCCCACATTCTCCCCACCCTGGCAATGGCCACGTGGCACAGAGAGAGAAACTGTGTGCTTGGGGGAGGGAAGGTAAAGTGATGACAGAACATTTCATTGGAACTCAGTGCTGCCCTGTCACAGTGGAAAACATTCCAGGGTAGAATACAGCCAGCACTCATGGAGAGAACACTTATACCAGTCATAGCCAAAGAGGAATTACCATCCCAGAGGTCAGAACCTGAGTTCTGCTTAACCCCACGACAGTGGGCTAAAGTGCTATGGGATTCAAAACAAGCTTAAAAGACAGTCTAGGACTCAAAAGACTGCAATTCCTGGGCAAGTCCTACTGCTGTACTGGGCTGAGAGCCAGTGGACTTGAGGGGCACACAATTTAGTGAGATACCAGGACAGTCGGCCAAAGGAGTGCTTATGTCACCCTTCCCCCAGTCCCAGGCAGTGCATCTCACAGCTCCAGGAAAGACTTATTCCCTCTTCTTGAGGACAGGAGAAGGAAGAGTAAAGAGGACTTTGTCTTGCAGCTTGTGTACCAGCTCAGCCTCAGTCAGGTAGAGTACCAAGTGGTTTCTTGGGGTCCACAATTTCAGGCCTTGGTTATTAGGTGGACTTTTTGGACCTTATCTGGGCCAGAAGGGATTCCATTGCCCTGAAGGCAGAGTCCCAGGCCTGGCAGCATTCACCAAAAGATGACTTAAGAGCCCTTGGGACTTGACTGAAAATCAGTGGTAGCCAGGCAGTACTCGTTACGGACCCTGGGTGAGACCCAGCACCAGGCTGGCTTCAGAAGTGACCCAGGACATTCCCAGCTATGGTGGCCATGGGGGGAGACTCTTTCTGGTTGAAAAAAGGAGAGAGAAGAGTAAAAAGAATCTCATTTTACAACATGGACACCAGCTAAGTCACAGTAAGATAAAGTATCAAGCAGTCTCTTAAAATTTCCAATTCCTGGCCTTAGTTCCTGGCGTGCATTTCTAGATCTACCCTGGGCCAGAATGGAACCCACTCTCCTAAAGGCTGAGGTCCAGGTCAGGCAGGATTTAACTATCTGCCGACTAAAGGGGTGTTCAGCCTTGAATAAGCAACAGTACCTGGCAGTACCTGTCATGGACCTAGGATGGTGGTGGCCAGGGGAGAGACTTCTTCTGCTTAAGGAAAAGGGAAGACTAATTAAAGAGGACTTTGGGCTGGGTGTGGTGGCTCATGCCTGTAATCCCAGCACTTTGGGACCCTGAGGCAGGCAGATAGAACAGCCTGGCCAACATGGTGAAGCCCTGTCTCTACTAAAAACACAAAAATTAGCCTGGTGTGGTGGCACACACCTGTAGTCTCAGCTACTCAGGAGGCTGAGGCAGGAGAAAGGCTTGAACCTGGGAGGTGGAGGTTGCAGTGAGCCAAGACTGTGCCATTGCACTCTAGCCTGGGCAACAGAGTGAGACTCCTTCTAAAAAATAAAAATAAAAAAGGACTTTGTCTTGCAATCTGGGTGCCAACTCAGCCCGAGTGAAATAAAGCATGAAGCAGATTCCTAAAGCCCTTGGTGTCAGGCTTTATTTCCTGGATGGCATTCATAGACCTACCCTGGGAAAAAAGGGAACTTACTCATCTGAAGTGAAAGACCCAGTCTTGGCAGGATTCATCATCTGCGGGCTGAAGAGCAACGCTTGAGTCTTGAACAAACATTAGCAACAGCCAGGAAATTACTGACACAGGCCTCTGTGAGTCCCAGTACAGTGCTGTGTACTATACTGGGCTTCAAGCACAATCTCAGTAGTGGAGGACACAAGAGTGCCTGCATCAGCTTTCCCCCAAATTCAGGCAGCTCAGCACAGAAAGAAGAATCCATTTGTTTGGGGAAAAGTAAAGGAAGAGAACAAAAGAATCTCTCTAATAATCCAGGAAATTCTCCCAGATTTGACACAAGACCATCAAGGTAGTTTCTCCATGCATCTGCAACAGTCACAGTATCACTGGGCTTAGGATGACCTCTAATGCACATAAGACTGCAGTGACCAGAGACTACAACACTCAACTCCCTTGGAATACCTGGAATGCCTTCTCAAGAATGATGATTACAAACAAGTCATGATTCCAAAGATTAAAATAAATAAATAACTCTTCAATGCCCAGACATCAACAATCATCAAGATTATGCAGGAAAACATGACCTCACTAAATGAACTAAATAAGTTACCAGTGAACAACTCCAGAGTGACAGAGATGGGTGATCTTTCAGACAGAGAATTCAAAATAACTGTTATTGAGGAAGTTCAATGAAATGCAAGATAACACAGAGAAGGAAAGCAGAATCCTATCAAATAAATTTAACAAAGAGATTGAAATAATTTAGAAAAATCATTTAGAAATCCTGTAGATAAAAAATTCAATTGAAAAATTGAAGAATGCATGCCAGTCTCTCAACAAGTAAGTTGATCAAAAAGAAAAAATAATTAGTGAACTTGAATACAGACTATTTCAAAATACACACTCAGATGAGGTAAAACAGAATAAAACAGTGAAGCATGCCTACAAGATCTACAATATGGCCTTAAAAGGACAAGTCTAATAGTTATTGGCCTTAAAGAAGAGGTAGATAGGTCAAAATAGAAAGTGTACTCAAAGGGATAATGAAAGAGAACTTTTCAAAGCTCTATTCTGCTATCAATATTCAAGAACAAGAAGTTTATAGAACATCAATGAGATTTAACTGAAATACAAATACCTCAAGACATTTAATAATCAGACTCACAAGGGTCATTTATAAAGAAATATTCCTAAAAGTAGAAAGAGGAAAGAAGAAATAACATACAATGGAGCACCAATACATCTCACAGCAAATTTCTCAGTGGAAACTGTACAGACCAGGGGAGTGGCATGATATATTTAAAACATTGAAGAAAAAAAATCCTGCAATAGTATATCCAGCAAAAATATCCTGCAAACATAAAACAGGTATAAAGACACTCCCAGATAAACAAAAGCTAAGAGATTTTCTGAACACCAAGCCTGTCCTACAAGAAATGCTAAAGGGAGTACTTCAATCAGGAAGAAAAAGATGTTCATTCTTCACAGAACTAGAAAAAAACAATTCTAAAATGTATATAGAAGCAAATAAGAGTTCACAAGCCAGAGCAATACTAAGAAAAATGAACAAATCTGGGGACATCACATTATTAGACTTCAAATTATACTACAAAACTATAGTTACCTAAACAGCATGGTACTGGTATAAAAATAGGCACATAGACCAATGGAACAGAAGAGAGAACCCAGAAATAAAGGCAAATACTTACAACTGACTGATCTTCTAAAAAGCATAAAAAAAACATAAACTGGGGAAAGGACACCCTCTTCAATAAATGGTGCTGGGAAAACTGGCAAGACATATGTAGAAGAATGGAACTGGATTCCCATCTCTCACCTTATACAAAAATCAATTCAAGATGGATCAAATACTTAAATCTAACACTTGAAACCATAAAAGTTCTAGAAGATAACATTGGAAAAACTCATCTGGACATTGACTTAGGCAAAGAATTCATGACTAAAATCCTAAAAGCAAATGCAGCTATAACAAAAATAAATAAATGGAACCTAATTAAACTAAAAAGCTTTTGCACAGCCAAAGAAGTGATCAACAGACAACCGACCAAGTGGGAGAAAATATTTGCAAACTACACATCCAACAAAGTACCAATATCCAGAATCTACAAGGAACTCAAACAAATCAGCAAGAAAAAAAAAAATTTCATCAAAAAGTGGGCAAAGGAATGAATGGACAATTCTCAAGACTGACAAACAGCCAACAAACATATGAAAAAATGCTGCCGGGCGCGGTGGCTCAAGCCTGTAATCCCAGCACTTTGGGAGGCCGAGACGGGCGGATCACGAGGTCAGGAGATCGAGACCATCCTGGCTAATATGGTGAAACCCCGTCTCTACTAAAAAATACAAAAAACTAGCCGGGCGACGAGGCGGGCGCCTGTAGTCCCAGCTACTCGGGAGGCTGAGACAGGAGAATGGCGTGAACCCGGGAGGCGGAGCTTGCAGTGAGCTGAGAGCCGGCCACTGCACTCCAGCCTGGGCGGCAGAGCAAGACTCCGTCTCAAAAAAAAAAAAAAAAAAAAAAAGAAAAAATGCTAAACATCACTAATCATCAAGAAAATGCAAATTAAAACCACAATGAGATACCACCTTACTCTCTCAAGAATTATCATAATTAAAAAGTTAAAAAACAATAGATATTGGCATAGATTTGATGAAAAGGAAACACTTTTACACTGCTGGTGAGAATATAAATTAGTACAATCACTATAGAAAACAGTATAGACATTCCCAAGTGAACTAAATGTAGAAATCCCATTTGATCCAGCAATCTCACTACTGGTTTTGTACCCAAAGGAAAAAAAAGAAGTGATATAAAAAAGATCCATGCACACTCATGTTTATAGAAGCACAATTCACAATAGCAAAGATATGGAATCAAACTAAGTGCCCATCAACCAATTAGCTGACAAAAAATATGGTATATAAACAACATGAATTACTACTCAGACATAAAAAGGAAGAAAAAATGTCTTAGCAGCAACTTGGATGCTGCTGGAGGCCATTATTCAAAATGAAGTAAGTCAGGAACAGAAAAGCCACTACTGTATGGTCTCACTTACAAGTAGGAACTAAGCTATAAGGATGCAGAGGCATAAAAATGATATAATGGACTTTTGATACTTGGGGGTAAGGCTGGGAGAGGGTGTGAGGGTTAAAAGACTACATATTGGGTACAGTGTACAACGCTCAAGTGATTGAGTACACTAAAATATCAGAAATCACCACTAAAGAACTTATCCACGCAACCAAAAATCATCTATATCGCCCCAAAAAATTAAATAAAAATTAAAATTAAAAAAGAAAGATAAAGATCTTAATGAGCAAGAGGAAATAAATCATCCTAAGGTACAAAACAAACTGGTAATAATAAGTACACAGAAAAATACAGATTATTGTAACACTGTAATTGTGTTGCATAAACTACTTATATCTTAAGTAGATAGACTCATAGATGAATATACCAAAAATAATAACGACAACTTTCTAAGACATAGATAGTATAATGATATATAAATAGAAAAAACAAAAAGTTAAAAAGTCGGACAGGTAAAGTTAAAATGCAGAGTTTTTGTTAGTTTTCTCTTTATTTGTTTGTTAATTTAACTGTCATTACCATCAAAGATAAGTTATCATCAGCTTAAAATAATGGGTTATATGATTTGAAAACTTCATGGTAACCTCAAATTGCAAAACCAGAAACAGATACATAAATTATATCAATTAAGAAATTTAAACATAAGAACAGAAAAAATCAATTTTAAAAATAGAAGGTGGGAAGGAAGGAAAAAAGAGAAGACCACAAAACAAACAAAACAAATACCAAAATGGCAGTGCAAAGTACCTACTTATCAGTAGTAACATTGAAGGTAAACAAAGCTGAAAGTCCAACTCAAAGACATAGAGTGTATGAATAAATGGAAAAAAAAAAAAAAAAAGAGAGACCAAATGATCTATTGGCTATAGGAAACACACTTCACTTACAAAAACAGATGTAGAATGAAAATAATGGGATAAAAAGAGATATTCCATGCTAAGAGACAGCATAAAAGAAGAGGAATAGCTCTATTTATTGAATAAAATAGATTTCCAGACAAAAACTATAGAAAGAGTCAAATAAGGTCATTATATAATGAGAAATTCAGAAATATCCATTCAATAAGAGGATACAACAATTCTAAGTATATATGTACCCAACAGTAGAGCACCCAGATATGTAAACAAATGTTATTAGACCTAAAAAGAGAGACAGATCCCAACACAATAATTGTTGGAGATTTCAGTACTCCACTTTTAGCATTGTACAGATCATCCATACAGAAAACCAACAAAGAAACATCGGACTTAATATGCACTATGGATGAAATGAACCTATTGGATATTTACAGAGTATTTCATGCAATAGCTGCAGAATATGCATTCTTCCTCTCAGCACATGGATTATACTCAAGGATAGACCGTATGTTAGGTCACAAAACAGGTCTTCAAAGACTCAAAAATAATAAAATTATAATATATGTGGTACCTTTTCTGACCATAATAAAAAAAAAAAAAACTAGAAATCATCATCAAGAGTAATTTTGGAAACCACAAAAACACGTGGAAATTAAACAATATGCTCCTGAATGAACAGTGGGTCATTCTTATACCTACTTTTATCAATGTTATTCAAGATATTACTGAAAGTCCTAGCTAGAACAATCAGACAAGAGAAAGAAATATAGGGCATCCAAATTGGAAAGGAAGAAATCGCATTATCCTTGTTTGCAGATGATATGATCTTATATGTGGAAACATCTAATGACTCCAATAAAACACTATAAGAGCTAATAAAAAAATTAAGTAAAGTTGTGGGATACAAAATAAACATAAAAAATCTGTAGTATTTCTGTATGTCAACAGTGAACTATCTGATAATCAAATTGGAAATAATCCTATTTACCATAACTACAAAAAAATAACAGAATCTAATTGTTTCATATGGCCGAGTAGTACCCCATTGTGTATATGTACTGCATGTTCTTTATCCCTTTGTAAGTTAATGGACACTTAGGTTGCTTCCAAATCTTGGCCATTGTGAATAGTACTGCAATAAACCTGGGAGTGCAGATAACTCTTTGATATATTGATTTCCTTTCTTTTTCATATATACCCAGTAGTGCGATTGCTGGATTATGTGATAGCGCTATTTTTAGTATTTTGAGGAAGCTATGAACTGTTCTTCATAATAGTTGCTCAAATTTACATTCCCACCAACAGTGTATGAGGGATCCCTTTTCTCCACATCCTTGCTAGCATTTATTATTTCCTGTCTTTTGGATAAAAGACATTTTAACTGGAGTAACATATCTCATTGTAGTTTTGATTTGCATTTCTCTGATAATCAGGTACCCTACCAAAACAGAAACAAAAACAAAAGCTAGCATTTGGGACAGAAGGGTATCTTGTTGTCAACTTAACTCTCAAGGGGTATAGAAAAAATGTTCTTTATCCTCACTTGTAGCCTTTCTATAAGTGTGTTTAGTTAAATTATGTTTTGAAGAGTATCAAAAATGTTTTTTATCTTTATAAAATAAAACTGATTTTTTTTAAAATCAGGAATTAACTTATTCTAGGAAATGAAAGATCTCTATAATGAAAACGATAAAGCATTGGTGCAATAAGTTGGAGAGGATACAAAAGAAAGGAAAGCTATTCCATGTTTATGGATTGGAAGAGTCAATATTGTTAAAATGTCAATACTGCCTAAAGCAATCTACAGGTTCAATGCAATCCCTCTCAAAATACCAATGATATTCTTCACAGAAACATAAAAATTAATCCTGATATTTCTATCAAGCCATTTAAGGACCCAGAAGCGCCAAAGCCACACTCTGAGCAAAAAAACAAAACTGGAAGAATCACATTACCTCTCCTCAAATTGTGCTACAGAGGTATCGTGAAAATAACAGCATGGTACTGGCATAATAACAGACACATGAACCAATAGAATAGAAAAGATAACCCAGCAAAAAATCCATACATCTATGGTTAACTTATTTTCAACAAAGGAGCCAAGAAGGTACATTGGGTAAAGGACAGTCTCTTCCCAAATGGTGCTAGCGAAACTGTGTATAGATATGCAGAAGAAGGAAACTAGGCCCCTATTTCTCATTATATATAAAAATCAACTCAAAATGTATTAAATCTGAGACAAAGGACGGTGAAACCACTACAGTAAAATATTGAGAAAATTGTAGGATGGTCCTCTGGGAAAAAAATTATTGATTAATCCAGCACAAGCACAGGCAACCAAAGCAAAAATAGAAAAATGAAATTAAATAAAGTCAAAAAGCTTCTGCACAGCAAAGGAAGCTATCAACAAAGTGAAGAGAACACCTACAGAATGGGGGAAAATATTTGCAAACTACCGATCTGACAAGGCATTAACAACCAAAATAAATAAGAAGCTCAAACAACTCTATCAAAAAAAAAAAATAATCTAATAATCTGATCAAAAAAATAGGCAAAATATTTGAATAGTCATTTCTCAAAAGAAGACATACAAATGGCAAACAAGCACACGATAAGGTGCTTAACATCATTGATCATCAAAGAAATGCAAATCAAAACTACAATGAGAGACCATCTCACCCCAGTTAAAATGGCTTATATCCAAAACACAGGCAATAACAAATGCTGTCCAGTATGTGGAGAAAAGGGAACATTTTACACTGTTAGTGGGAATATAAATTAGTACAATCACTATGGAGAACACTATGGAGTTTCCTCCACTACCATATAATCCAGCAATCTCACTCTTAGGTATATACCAAATAAAAAAAATCAGCATATTGCAGAGTTATCTGTACTCCCATGTTTCTTGCAGCACTGTTCACAACAGCCAAGATTTGGAAACAAGCTAAGTGTCCATCAATAGAGAAATAGATAAAGAATATGTGGTACATATACACAATGGAGCTCTATTCAACTATAAAAAGGAATGAGATCCTGTCTTTTGCAACAACATGGATGGAACTGATTATTCATTATGTTAAGTAAACCAGGCACAGAAAGACAGACTTCACATGTTCTCTCTTATTTATAGGAACTAATATTTAAACAATTGAACTCATGAAGATCATGAGTAGAGTGATGATTACTAGAGGCTGAGAAGGGTAGTTGGGAGGGGGAAGGAAATGGGAATGATTCATGGGTTCAAAAATATAGCTACATGAAATGAATTAGATCTACTGTTCAATAGCACAACAGGGTGAGTACAGTAAGCAATAATTTTTTTACATTTTAGAATAACTGAGGGAGTACAATTGGGATGTTTATAACAGTAGGATATGGTGAATGCTTGAGGTTATGTATATCCAGTTTGCCCTGATATAATTATTACACATTGTATAACTGTATCAAATTATCTCATGTACCTAATGAATACATACATGTACTACATACCTATAAAAATTACAAATACCAAATTTAAAAAATAAACTATTATAGAATAACATAATACAGTTTTTAAAGTAAATTGTTTTCAAAAGTGATTTTCAATTATAAGAATAAATGCTACTTCCATTTGGAAGAGAGAATATCTGACATTTTGCATCAAATTTCTCCAATATTTTAAGGATAATTTTTAAAAATGTTATTTAAAATCGTCTTTTCATTTAAAAGTGTTTTGTGATGGTTAATGCATCCATTTTCAAATTCTTTCTACATTATCAGAACACTTTCTAAAGCTTTGCATGTTTTCAGATTATGTTCACCAACATCCCATTTATGAAAGAAAATGAAAGACTTTGGCCGCCTCTAAATATACATCCTTGCATCTATTTCCAAAGGAGCTGTTTGTTATTTTACCCAAAGTATTCCAGTAAATAAGAAAATTCAAAACTACTGTGAGCTTCTAAAAACACCATATTCACTGTGGATCTGCTGTGTCTTCATCATTGTTCATAAAGATTTTGACTAAAGCTTTGGAAGGTCATGTTGGGGAGAGTATATGTTTCGTTCACATAATTCTAGTTTTTTAAAGGATGTTATTTTGTCTTTACAAACTATAAATTTACTAAACAATTCACAGTAAATATATATTCCTATTCTGTGAGTTCTCCATGGATAATAAGTTTCATCGGTTTAATATTTGCTGTCTAAAATAGATCAACTATTGCCAGGGCGTGGTGGCTCACACCTGTAATCTCAGCACTTTGGAAGGCCGAGGTTGGTAGATTGCCTGAGGTCAGGAGTTTGAGACCAGCCTGGCAAACATGGCAAAACCTCATCTCTGGCAAAAATACAAAAAATTAGCCAGACATGGTGGTGTGCACCTGTGGTCCCAGCTACTCCAGAGGCTGAGGTGGGAGGATTGTTTGAACCTGGGGGGTGGAAGTTGCATTGAGCCGAGATCATACCACTGCACTGCAGCCTAAATGACAGTGTGACTCCTGTCTCATACAGAAAAAAAAGGAACAACTACTGAGTTTTCCAAAATGAATCCTTTAATTTTGAAGTTCAGGGATATTATGAACCAGTTTATTTTTGCCTAATCCTTAACATTTGCAACTTTTATAGATTTCAGGCATATTCAATCTCAGCTTCTGTCATATGTCTTTGAAGCAAAGTCACAAAGGTGTTAAAATATTTTATTTAACACTATTCATTACCACCAGTGAAATCAAAATTACAATAGCATTATTTTTAATATAGGAAAAGGCAAAGTATCAAATGTAATCAACCTTGACTAATATATCTATTTAACCATATAAAGTTTTAAGATAGAACTAAAAATATGTGAAGATGAAAGCATTGTTTAATTTTGAAATGTGTTTCTCATTTTATGTATCTTCTCTCTTTGCTGTACTGATACCTCACAAGGTTCTAGTAGAAGAGGATAACAGTAATACCATCTGTTACTCAGCTCTCTTTGCACATCAGGTATTAAACATCTCATTTCATCCTCCAAATAATCTTTACAATAAATGTGTAAGTGCTAATATATGACAATTTTATAGGTAAAGAAACCAAAGCAAAAATAATGCTATTAATTTGTCTATGAACATATAGTTAGTAAATGTTGGAGCCAGAATTCTGACCCTGGCAATCTCCAGTTTTTAAACTCTCAACAACTCTGTTATTCTGAGGTATCAGAAAGGAGACTCTCCCAAAAGATACTGACTGGAGTTTTGACTAAGAAAATTACTTCATTCTCTTCTCCCTTCTGCAAACTGACTGCTTATTCCACTCAATGTATGGACTCAAGAGATATCAAGTTAATATACTTTGCATTAGTATTGATCATACATGGAAAAATAAAATAATGAAATGTAAGAAGACAATTAAATGTATATAGACCAGCAGATCTATGCTATTCAGGTCATTTAATAAAAGATAGTGGGAAGGACCTTTCTGAGGGGAAATCAATTGTTCCCGACAAAAATTTTAAATTTTAAATTTCCTTTTCTTGTTTTCAAAGATTTATGCATTAACATTTACTATTGTTCTAAATTTCACAGTTAAAGCATATGATATATTTTTAAATAAACATAGAAAAGAGTCAAACAAAAATATGAAAGACTGCAATAAAGTTTAGTGCTCCCAAATTTGCTGAGTTTCTATATCCCTTTTCTTGATATGGCATCATATAAAGACATGCACAAACTAAATTCCAGAGCAGCTATTTTCCACTCTGCATTCCCTGAGTGCAGTTGACTGAGAGTTTTAAATTCCATATATCATTTATAAATAGCTGTGTTGATTTTATAGTCATTACCAAGCTCAGCCTGAGCACCAAAAAGGAACACTCACCATGTAGACAGACACATTTGACATTGTCAGAGTTAATGCAAAATAATCCAAGTCCATTGCCCTAACTTTGCCATTACCTGGAGAAGTCACACACCCAAAATATAAAGTGCCTGATAACAAATTAATCTTTGTACTGGTTTGCCAAGGCAAGTTGAATATGAATGTTAATTCAAAATAAGTCCCAGGGATTGTGGAAGACATGATAACTAGTTAAGACAACCCAAGACAGGTGTTTCCTTACTTCTGTGAGGTCAGGTACAGGTGTTCTTGACATTCACCAAATTTAACTGTCTCAATTACTAGATCAGGAATTGGCTTACATGATCACATGATTTTGGAGGCCGGCAAATCTAAAATCTGTAGGGCAGGCCAGCAGACTAGAAATTCAAGTAAAAGGTGATGTTGCATTATTGCGACCAAAATTCATAGGGCAGGCCAGCAGGGTGAAAACTTAGACAATATTTACAATCTGTAATTTGTAATTTACACTTGTAGACGTGAGTCAGAATTTCAAATTTGGAAAAGCAAATCTTTTGTTCCCAAGGCTTTCAACTGATTGAGTAAAACTTACCCACATTATGAATAGTAATCTGTTTTAAAGTCAGCTGATTATAAATTGTAATCACATACAGAAATAGCTTCACAGCAATATATAGACAAGTGTTTGAACAACTGGACCCCATAGCTTAACCAGATTGACGCACTAAATTTACCCATAAGCTCCCCCTCCCCCCACACACATACATAAGCAAAAAACACTGGCCTCATTATTGCTGTGTTCTAAACAACTGAGATATTTAAATACAATTTTAAATAACTCATTTTAGTAATGAAAATCATGAATTATTAGAAAATATAGAGCTTTCCCCAGTGTCTTTCCTACAGGTCTGCTCTTCTGTTCACTGAAAATAATTATATGGGCCGGGCGCGGTGGCTCAAGCCTGTAATCCCAGCACTTTGGGAGGCCGAGACGGGCGGATCACGAGGTCAGGAGATCAAGACCATCCTGGCTAACATGGTGAAACCCCGTCTCTACTAAAAATACAAAAAACTAGCCGGGCGAGGTGGCGGGCGCCTGTAGTCCCAGCTACTCGGGAGGCTGAGGCAGGAGAATGGCGTAAACCCGGGAGGCGGAGCTTGCAGTGAGCTGAGATGCAGCCACTGCACTCCAGCCTGGGGGACAGAGCAAGACTCCGTCTCAAAAAAAAAAAAAAAAAAAAAAAAAAAAGAAAATAATTATATGACAGTTAATTTGTTTATCTACTGAGAATGAAATCATATTCCTATGAGCAGATTGTTTTCACTCTCTATTATTCACGGAAGTTTAGCTTTCCAGAATGTCTAAAGTGCTTAGGCAGCTTTGCTTAGCCAGTAACCCTGAAGATAAACTTATTCATTACGGCATTCATTTTATTGGCAACTGGCCAAACTTCCTAAACAAAATTGCAAGCCTCTTAATTCTTTTTTTTAAATTTTACCCAATTCTATTTTGGAAGGTAACACTCATGTCCCACCAAAATGTTTGATTGGCTAGTTTGATAATTGAAGGCTACAAGAAGGGGATTTTAAAGTGTTTTTAAATTATATGGCTTGCCATCCATGACACAGATATTCTGAGCCTTGTGTGATTTACCTATATAGTCACCAAGAATGTGATGGCAGATGGGTTTTTGTATTCAACACCTGCTATATTTGGATCAGCATCTGCATTTGAAAATTGATCATATAATATTTGGTGTTGGGCCAGTTTTCGTTGTTTATTGTAGAAGTCCATATTAATGAATACAATTCCTAGGCAAAACAATGCACTTTTACATAGGTAAACAGCTTTATCAATTTCTTTTAGAAAAGTGTTTTGTCCCTCTTGATCAAAATCTCATTTCTATCAATAGACAACTAAGGCTACAATTTAACGTAATCTCAAGGCAATTAAAACACATACTCTATTAAACCTTGGTCATGCCCATTAAAATTAATTGAGACCTTAGCCCTTTGCTGGACTCTTTCTTAATGAGCTTGGAGCAAAAGATAATAAATCCAGCAAACAAGATCCTTCTTTAATGACTGTGGTCCGTATCTCTTTTGGTTTGTATAACTGAAATTAATTTTATATTTCTACTATTAACATTGTTGATCTTCCAGGAAATGCATATGTGATTTTCAATGAAGAAAGGACGTTGTGTGCCAAGAAAAAAAAAAAAAAAAGAAAAACAGTGTTACAAAAATACAAGATAAAGCAATTTAAAAGGATAGTACCCACTTAAAGGTCAGATTTTGCTAGTTAAAAGGATAGTTCAGCCAGTGGACTATTACATCTTCTTTAATAGTCAATGAATTGCTGGCCACGATCATATTTTTACTCAACTACTGAAACAGGGACAAAATGTGTTCACTTAATTTAATAATTATGCTCACATTTCTGAAGTCATTTCTTTAGACAGGTAAACCGAATAGTATATAATAGAGTTTTATTCTTGGAGTATACTGTATTCTATATACATTGATTCTACTAATGGCTCAAAGTAACTTGTAACTTTAGTGTGATTGCTGAATAACTAGATTTTAATTACTGAGAGAGCTAGAAAGTTGAGACATATCCTAGGCAGTTTCCTAATCTTCTCTGTATATACCTAAATACTGTAATATTGCATTCAGCTAACACTCTGTACTTTCAGTTACAAAATTTCTAATTATATTTCTATCTCAATGACACCAAAGAATATATAACCACATTACTAAATCCTGGACATGCTAACTCTTTCATCATGTTTCTAAGAGTATTTACACGTTTAATCAGAAAAATTTTATGAATATATGCAAGTAACTTATTAATTTTAGTTAATAGACACTTAAACCTTTACAGTTCTGACCCTGACCTTCTATGTCTTCTGAATAGTGAAGAATATTATTAATTTATTTTTCCTCTCCCAATTAAACAGGCAAGGATAGAAAACTGGAAACCAGCTTTGCACTTTTCTTAGTGTGTATCCAAGCTAATGGGAGTAATTTATGTGCTATGGACATATGTCAAACTTTCTGTACCGATATCAATGATTAGAGGAATATTTCTCTGCTAAATAATCTTACTAATCTTGGGCCATCAAAATATATTCTAACTTTTTCTCAATCAGCATTACTATCCCACCAAAAGTGTAGCTAGATATGAATTGACTGATAGCTCCCCAATAATACGGGATGGAAAGAATACAAAGAAAGCTTTTGCTACCTCTCAAGTAATTTTTATTAAACATCTCCAGGATGCTCTGGGAGTTGGGGTATTATGAGCATTGCACATTCCACAAATGAAAAATGCAATGTTTTACCCTCAGTCCCTCACAATGAAAAATGAAATAACTAGGAATTACCATTTTTTTTCTGGATTACTAAAAAAACGCCTTTCCTAGTTTACTGGCTTAATACATTCTTGTTCACTATATCACACAGTAAAAAACAATAGTGTTGCACATTAAATATGTAGTGGATGCTTGGGCAATATTAATATTCACTGAATTATCAAACTAAGCCATGGTTTTGTTTAGATACCAGGCTAGAGCAAGTCATGGTAATATATCTTAGATTGCTGTTTCTCAACATCATCATTGAATAGCATCAACACTGTATGCAGTGAATAATCAAAATATTATAATTATCTATCATCTTGAGTAACAAGCAAGTGTCTGGTTATCTATAGTGTCAGATATTTAAAGAATATTTTTTTCTATACAACAAATAAGATCAGAGAATATGAAAGAAACATTAGTCTTGGAAGGTATAATATATACTCATGGATATGAAGAATAAATACTACACAAAGATAAAATTTCTTTCCAAACTGATCCACAGATTGAATGCAACTTACTTAGTGGATATCAACAAATCGATTATAAAGTTTATATATAAAGGCAAAAGACCTAGAATTATCAACGTAATTATCAAAGAAGAAAAATCAAGTTGGAGCACAGATGCTATCCAATTTCATAACTTATTATAAATCCACAGTAATCAAGATGATGTAGTATTGGTGAAAGAAAATATATTAATGAAACATAATAGAGATCTCAAAAGAGACCCACATTAATATAGTCAAATGATCTTCAGTCAAAGACAATTCAATGGAGAAAGGAGAGCCTTTTCAACTAATAGTACTGGGATAAGTGGATATTCACATGAAAAAAAAAAAAAAAATGAATCCGGACACCAAATTTAAACCTTTTAACAAACAAACAAAAAAAATCTAAATAGTTCATAGACCTAAATCTGTAACACCAAACTATAAAACTTCTAGAGATAACAGGAGAAAATCTAGGTAATCTTAGGTTTGACAATGAGAGTTTAGACACAACACAAAAATCATGATGCATTAAACAAAATATTTAAAAAATTAAATTAAAAAATAAATTGTGAAATCACAGTCAAAACCAGCAGACTAGGGATACTGTAGGAATCAGAATATGTTGAAGCTCTTTCAAGGGCCTGGTTTCAAATAATTGCCATCATTTGACCTTTCTGGCAGTTCCCTGGAAACTCTCACTCACAAGGCTTGTTTTTACTTGGCCTGACTCAGAGCTCAATGAGCATGACCAAATTTCTAAAGCTGTTTGTCAAAATATTCAGCAGTGTTTTGGTCACGGTTCTCTGGAGAAACAGAACCAAGAGTATATATAATGGCATACATGTTCGTGTGCGCACACAAACACACACACACACACACACACAGATTGTCTTTAACACATGATGGTTCAACTTATGATTTTTAAACATTATGATGGTGCAATATACATTCAGTAGAAACTATACTTTGAATTTTGAATTTTTATTTTTTTCGTGGGCTAGCAACATGTGACACAATATTCTCTTGCAATGCTGGGTAGTGGCAGCAAGCCATAGCTCAGTCAGCCACATGATCAGGGAGGTAAACAACTGATACTCTACAGTATACTGTGCTGGCAGATGATTTTGTCCAACTGCAGGCTAATATAAGCACTCTGTACATGCTCAAAGCAGGCTAGGCTAAGCTGTGATATTTGGTACGTTTGGTGCATTAAATGTGTTTCAACTTACAATATTTTTGATGTACAATGGGTTTATCAGAATACTATCCTACTGTAAATTGAAAAGCATCAATATATCTATGTATGTGTGTGTATGGAGAGAGAGAGAGTGAGAGAAATTAAAGAAATTGGTTCATGTAATTATGAAGGCCCAGAAGTCCCACAATCTTCCCTCTGCAAGCCAGAGAACTAGAAAACTAGAAAAGACAGTAGTGTAATTCAGTCTGAGTCCAAATGCTTGAGAATGTGGTGGGGAGTGGATCTCTGGAGGATGAGGGGACAATGGTGTGATTCCTAGTCTAAGTTTGAAGGCCTGAGAACCAGGAACACAGATTATCTGAGAGCAGAAAATAGAAGTCTTGCCTCAAACAGACAAAATGAGTTTACCATTCCTCTACCTTTCTGTTCTATTTGGCTCCTGAATGGATTGGCTGATGCCCATTCATTTTCTGCATATTGGTGATGGCAACCTACTCTTTCTACGGATTAAAATGCTAATCTTTTCCTGAAGCACACTCAGAGACAAAGTAGACAATGTTTTACCAGCTATTTGGGCATCTTTTAACCCAGTCCAAGTTGACACGCAAAAATAAACATGAGAAGCAATTACTTAATATCATAGCTGCTTCAGGTGGAGATAACAGTTGGAGCAAACAGCAATCAAATAAAACAGCTAAAAAGAAAAACTTAAAAATCAGATGTCTACAGGGGCCTTCCAAAATCTCCAACATATCCCTCAGAAACTAAGGCCATGTATACGTATGGGGCTATATGCATACCCAGAAATGTCCAGGATATCTACAAGATATCCCGTATATCCAGGGTAGATCTAAGAATGACCTAAAGTCTTACCCCCACTGAGCTTAAGGCTCTGTATAAACAGGAAGTAAAAGCTATGGCCAAATTTTTCAACTATCATTAAAAATTACCAAGGGGTTGCAAAAATCTAGAGAACATTTAAGAAAAAACAGAAAATCAAAAGGCAGCCAAGATGGCCAAATAAGAAAAGCTTCAGTCTATAGCTCCCAGCATGAGCAATGCAAAGACGGGTGATTTCTGCATTTCCAACTGAGGTATGAGGTTCATCTCACTGGGACTGGTTAGCGTGTGGGTTTAGCCCACGGAGTGTGGGCTGAAGCAGGGCAGGGCATTGCCTCACCCAGGAAGCACAAGGGGTTGGGGAATTCCCTTTCCTAGCCAAGGGAAGCCATGACAAATGAAAAATTGGGACACTCCTGCCATAATACTGCAATATTCCAGACGTCTTAGCAAATGGCACAGCTGGAGATTATATTCCATGTCTAGCTCAGCAGGCCCCATGCCCATGGAGCATTGCTCACTGCTAGCACAGCAGTCCAAGATTGAACTGCGAGGCCACAGCCAAGTTGGGGGAGTGACATCTGTCATTGCTGAGGCTTGACTAAGTAAACAAAGTGGCCTGGAAGCTCGAACTGGGTGGAGCCCACTGCAGCTCCCTGCCTCTGTAGACTCCACCTCTGGGGGCAGGGCATAGCTGAACAAAAGGCAGCAGAAACTCCTGCATACTTAAATGTCCCTGTCTGACAGCTTTGAAGAGAGCAGTGGTTCTCCGAGAATGGAGTATGAGCTCTGAGAATGGACAGACTGCCTCCTCAAGTGGGTCCCTGACCTCCGAGTAGCCTAACTGAGAAATGCCTCCCAGCAGGGGCTGACTGACGCCTCATACAGACGGGACCCCCTCTGAGACAAAGCTTCCAGAGGGAGGATAAGGCAGCAACATTTGCTGTTCTGCAATATTTGCTGTTCTGCAGCCTCTGCTGGAGACACCCAGGAAAACAGGATCTGGAGTTGAAATCCAGCAAACTCCAGCAGACCTGCAGCTGAGGGTCTTGACTGTTAGAAGGAAAGCTAACAAACAGAAAGGAATAGCATCAACATCAACAAGGATCACAGTTCCTCGCCAGCAATGGAACAAAGCTGGACTGAAAATGACCTTGACGAGTTGACAGAAGTAGGCTTCAGAAGATCGGTAATAACAAACTTTTCCGAGCTAAAGGAAGATGTTCAAACCCATCACAAGGAAACTAAAAACCTTAAAAAAAGACTAGACAAATGGCTAACTATAACAAACAGTGTAAAGAAGACCTTAAATGACCTGATGGAGTGGAAAACCACAGCACAAGAACTATGAGATGCATGCACAAGCTTCAGTAGCCAATTTGATCAAGTGGAAGAAAGGGTATCAGTGATTGAAGATCAAATGAATGAAATGAAGCAAGAAGAGAAGTTTAGAGAAAAAAGAGTAAAAAGAAATGAACAAAGTCTCCAAGAAATATGAGACTATGTGAAAAGACCAAATCTACGTTTGATTGGTGTACCTGAAAGTGATGGGGAGAATGGAACCAAGTTGGAAAAAACTCTTCAGGATATTATCCAGGAGAACTTCCCCAACCTAGCCAGGCAGGCCAGCATTCAAATTGAGGAAATACAGAGAACACCACAATAATACTTCCCGAGAAGAGAAACCCCAAGACACATAATTGTCAGATTCACCAAGGTTGAAATGAAGGAAAAAATGTTAAGAGCAGCTAGAGAGAAAGACCGGGTTACCCACAAAGGGAAGCCCATCAGACTAACAGCAGAACTCTCAGCAGAAACTCTACAAGCCAGAAGAGAGTGGGGGCCAATAGTCAACATTCTTAAAAAAAAGAATGTTCAACCCAGAATTTCATATCCAGCCAAACTAAGCTTCATAAGTGAAGGAGAAATAAAATCCTTTACAGACAAGCATGTGCTGAGCAATTTTATTACCATCAGGCCTGCCTTATAAGAACTCCTGAAGGAAGCACTAAACATGGAAAGGAACAAACAGTACTAGCCACTGCAAAAACATGCCAAATTGTAAAGACCATTGATGCTATGAAGAAACTGTATCAACTAACGAGCAAAATAACCAGCTAATAACATAATGACAGGATCAAATTTACACATAACAATATTAACCTTAAGTGTAAATAGGTTAAATGCCCCAATTAAAAGACACAGATTGGCAAATTGGATAAACAGTCAAGACCTATCAGTGCGCTGTATTCAGGCGACCCATCTCACATGCAGAGACACGCATAGGCTCAAAATAAAGGGATGAAGGAAGATCTACCAAGCAAATGGAAAACAAAACAAAATAAACAAACAAAAAGAAAACAGGGGTTGCAGTCTTAGTCTCTGATAAAACAGACTTTAAACCAACAAAGAGCAAAACAGACAAAGAAAGCCATTATGTAATGGTAAAGGGATCAATTCAACAAGAAGAGCTAACTATCCTAAATATACATGCACCCAATACAGGAGCACCCAGGTTCATAAAGCAAGTCGTTAGAGACCTAAAAAGAAACTTAGACTCTCAGACAATAATAATGGGAGATTTTAACACCCCACTGTCCACATTAGACAGATGAACGAAACAGAAAGTTAACGAGGATAACCAGAACTTGAACTCAGCTCTGCACCAAGCGGACCTAATAGGTATCTACAGAACTCTCCACCCCAAGTCAACAGAATATACATTCTTCTCAGCACTACTTCATACTTATTGCAAAATTGACCACATAGTTGGAAGTAAAGCACTGCTCAGCAAATGTAAAAGAACAGAAATCATTACACACTGTCTCTCAGACCACAGTGCAATCAAATTAGAACTCAGAATTAAGAAACTCACTCAAAACTGCACAACTACATGGAAACTGAACAACTTGCTCCTGAATGACTACTGGGTAAATAACAAAATGAAGGCAGAAATAAAGATATTCTTTGAAACCAATGAGAACAAAGAAACAACATACCAGAATCTCTGGGACAGATTTAAAGCAGGGTGTAGAGTGAAATTTATAGCACTAAATGCCCAGAAGAGAAAGCAGGAAAGATCTAAAATTGACACCCTAACAACACAATTAAAAGAACTAGAGAAGCAAGAGCAAACACATTCAAAAGCTAGCAGAAGGCAAGAAATAAGATCAGAGCAGAACTGAAGGAGATAGAGACACAAAAAACTATTCAAAAAATCAATGAATCCAGGAGCTGGTTTTTTGAAAAGATCAATAAAATACATAGACTGCTAGCAAGACTAATAAAGAAGAAAAGAGAGAAGAATAAAATAATAGACACAATAAAAAATGATAAAGGGGATATCACCACTGACCCCACAGATATGCAAACTACCATCAGAGAATACTATAAATACCTCTATGCAAATAAACTAGAATATCTAGAAAAAATGGATAAATTCCTGGACACATACATCCTCCCAAGACTAAACTAGGAAGAAATTGAATTCCTGAATAGACCAATAACAGGCTCTGAAATTGAGGCAATAATTAATAGCCTACCAACCAAAAAAAGTCCAGGACCAGACAGATTCATAGCCACATTCTACCAGAGGAACAAAGAGGAGCAGGTACCATTCCTTCTGAAACTCTTCCAATTAATAGTAAAAGAGGGAATCCTCCCTAACTCATTTTATGATGCCAGCATCATCCTGATACCAAAGCCTGGCAAAGACACAACAGAAAAAGAGAATTTTCCACCAATATCCCTGATGAACCTCAATGCAAAAATCCTCAATAAAATACTGGCAAACAGAATCCAGCAGCATATCAAAAAGCTTATCCACCATGATCAAGCTGGCTTCATCCCTGGGATGCAAAGCTGGTTCAATATACGCAAATCAATAAATGTAATCCATCATGTAAACAGAACCGAAGAGAAAAAGCACATGATTATCTCAATAGATGCAGAAAAGGCCTTTGACAAAATTCAACAGCTCTTCATGCTAAAAACTCTCAATAAACTAGTTGTTGATGGGACGTATCTCAAAATACTAAGAGCTATTTTTGACAAACCCACAGCCAATATCAGACTGAATGGGCAAAAACTGGAAGCATTCCCTTTGAAAACTGGCACAAGGCAGGGATGCCCTCTCTCACCACTCCTATTCAACATAATGTTGGAAGTTCTGGCCAGGGCAATCAGGCAGGAGAAAGAAATAAAGTGTATTCAATTAGGAAAAGAGGAAGTCAAATTGTTCCTGTTTGCAGGTGACATGATTGTATATTTAGAAAACCCCATTGTCTCAGCCCCAAATCCCCTTAAGGTGATAAGCAACTTCAACAAAGTCTCAGGATGCAAAATCAATGTGCAAAAATCACAAGTACTCCTATACACCAATAACAGATAAACAGTGAGTCAAATCAGGAGTGAACTCCCATTCACAATTGCTTCAAAGAGAATAAAATACCTAGGAATCCAACTTACAAGGGATGTGAAGGACCTCTTCAAGGAGACCTACAAACCACTGGTCAAGGAAATAAAAGAGGACGCAAACAAATGGAAGAACATTCCATGCTCATGGATAGGAAGAATCAGTATCATGAAAATGGCCATACTGCCCAAGGTAATTGATAGATTCAATGCCATCCCCATCAAGCTACCAATGAATTGGGAAAAAACTACTTTAAAGTTCATATTGGAACCAAAAAAGAGCCCGTGTTGCCAAGACAATCCTAAGCCAAAAGAACAAAGCTGGAGGCATCACCTTACCTGACTTCAAACTATACTACAAGGCTACAGTAACCAAAACAGCATGGTACTGGTACCAAAATAGAGATATAGACCAATGGAACAGAACAGAGTCCTCAGAAATAATACCACATATCGACAGCCATCTGATCTTTGACAAACCTGACAAAAACAAGAAATGGGGAAAGGATTCCCTATTTAATAAATGGTGCTGGGAAAATTGGCTAGCCATAATTAGAAAGCTGATACTGGATCCTTTCCTTACTCCTTATACGAAAATTAATTCAAGATGGATTAGAGACTTAAATGTTAGACCTAATACCATAAAAACCCTAGAAGAAAACCTAGGTAGTACCATTCAGGACATATGCATGGGCAAGGACTTCATGTCTAAAACACCAAAAGCAATGGAAACAAAAGCCAAAATAGACAAATGGGATCTAATTATACTAAAGAGCTTCTGCACAGCAAAAGAAACTACCATCAGAGTGAACAGGAAACCTACAGAATGGGAGAAAACTTTTGCAATCTATCCATCTGACAAAGGGCTAATATCCAGAATCTACAAAGAACTTAAACAAATTTACAAGAAAAAAGTCAAACAACCCCATCAAAAAGTGGGTGAAGGATATGAACAGACACTTCTCAAAAGAAGACATTTATGCAGCCAACAGACACATGAAAAAATGGTCATCATCACTGGTCATCAGAGAAATGCAAATCCAAACCACAATGAGATACCATCTCACACCAGTTAGAATGGCAATCATGAAAAAGTCAGGAAACAACAAGTACTGGAGAGGATGTGGAAAAATTCGAACACTTTTACACTGTTGGTGGGAGTGTAAACTCGTCCAACCATTGTGAAACACAGTGTGGCGATTCCTCAAGGATCTAGAACTAGAAATACCATTTGACCCAGCCATCCCATTACTGGGGATATACCCAAAGGATTATAAGTCATGCTGCTATAAAGACACATGCACACGTATGTTTATTGTGGTACTATTCACAATAGCAAAGACTTGGAACCAACCCGAATGTCCATCAATGACAGACTGGATTAAGAAAATGTGGCACATATACACCATGGAATACTATGCAGCCATAAAAAAGGATGAGTTCATGTCCTTTGTACAGACATGGATGAAGCTGGAAACCGACCGTCATTCTGAGAAAACTATCACAAGGACAGAAAACCAAACACCGCATGTTCTCACTCATAGGTGGGAACTGAACAATGAGAACACTTGGACACAGGGTGGGGAGCATCACATACCAGGGCCTGTTGCAGGGAGGGGGAGTGGGGAGGGATAGCATTAGGAGATATACCTAATGTAGATGATGAGTTAATGGGTGCAGCACACCAACATGGCACATGTATACATATGCAACAAATCCGCACGTTGTTCACATGTACCCTAGAACTTAAAGGATAATAAATAAATAAATAAATAAATAAATAAATAAACAAACAGCCAAATCTCCAAAAGAACAGTGAAAGCACCCAATTTGGCTGAGTATTAAAGGTATGTTTAATATTCATATGGAGCCTGTCGGCAAAGACAGAGACTTACTGGTTCTATGCAGTTAAGAAACTATCTGCCCAATCATTAGCTTACCACGAAGCTATCTGAATAGAGATTGTAATGGCCAGACAATACAAAGAATACAGAATTTAAAAATTAGTGGAGTCAGGTCACTTAAACAGAAGAATAGCAAAATCAGTAAACAGAAGCAAAAATAAAACCTTAAGAAGTAGAGAATTTGATTTATATTGTTGCTACTTTATATAAAATATCTGGTTATCAAAAACATTACAAAAAATGCAAAGAAACAAGAATGCATGATCTATGCATGGGAAATAAAACAGTAAATAGAAACTTTCCCTGAGGAAGACCAGATATGAACCTAGAGACAAGATTTTAAAACAATTACTTTAAATATGTACAGAGAACAAAAGAAAACTATGTCTAAAGAAATAACATGTGTAATCCCAGCACTTTGGGAGGCCGAGGTGGGTGGATCACCTGAGGTCAGGAGTGCGAGACAAGCCTGGCCAACATGGTGAAACCCTGTCTCTACTAAAAATACAAAAAAATTAGCCAGATATGGTGGTGGGCATCTGTAATCCTAGCTACTTGGGAGGCTGAGGCAGAAGAATCGCTTGAACCCGGGAGGTAGAGGTTGCAGTGAGCGTAGATCGCACCATTGTACTCCAGCCTGGGCAAAAACAGGGAAACTGCATCTGAAAATAATAATAATAATAATAATAATAATAATTGTTAGACACTTCAATACCTTAATTTTAAAATATAAAAACCCCAACTAGATGGAAGATAAATAAGTAAATAGGAGACTTTAGTACAAAAAAACTAGACCTAATAGACATTTATAGATTATTCTACTCAAAGACAGACTACACATTCTTCTCAAGTTCTCATGGAGCATTCCCAATGTCTGACGATATGTTATGCTCTAAAAGAAGTTTAAATAAATTTAAAAGATTAAAATAATACAAAACAATTTTCTGACTAAAATGAATAGAGTTAGAACCAGTAACTGCAGAAAATTTGTGAAATTGACAAGTTATGGAAAAATTTTTTTTAAATCAAGTTTAAACAACTTGTCGAGAAAGAAATCACAAGAAAAATTAGAAAATACTAGAAATGAATGAACATGAAACACAGTATACCACAGTCAATGGGTGGCAGCTAAAGCAATGCTAAGAAAAAAACAATAAACCTTTAAATGCCTGTTATAAAATAAAGCTTTAAATCAGTAATGTAAATGCTCACCTTAGAGAAACGAGAGCAAGCTATATAGAAAGCAAGCAGAAAAAGAAAAATAATAAATGCTAGAGCAGAAATAAATGGCATAGATAATTTAAAAAACAGAAAATCAGCAAAATCTTGTTGTTCTTCTAAAAGATCAACAAAACTGACAAGTCTTTAGCTTGATTAATAAGAAAAAAAGAGTAAGGACTCAAATGCATAAAATCAGCAGTGAAGGCAATGACATTCCTACTGCTTTTATATATATAAAAGTATTATGTAGAATACTATGAAGAATTGTATACCTATAAGTTAGTCTTAATGAAATGTAAAAATTCCTAGACAACACAAACTACTAAAACTGACTCAAGAACAAGAACATCTGAATAGAATAGCAAGCAGCTAAATTTAAATAGTAATCAAAACACTTCCCACAAAGAAAAGTCCAGGAGCAGATGTCTTTACTAGTAATTTCTACTAAACAGTAAGCAAAAAATTAACTCCAACTCTTTTCAAACTTTTTTTTAGAAAATAGAAGAGGTAGGACCACATAGCAAGTCATTCTATAAAGTCGGTATTATGCAGATATCAAAATCAGACAAAAACATTACAAGACAACAAATGTATAGACCAATGTCCTTCATAAATATAAACACAACAATTCTAAGAAAACATTAACAAAACAAATCCAGCAACATATAAAAGAAATATATACCATGAAGAAATACATGGTATTTATTCCAAGAATGTAAAGTTGGTTCAACATATAAAAGTAAATCAATATACAGCATGATATTAACAAAAAACATGATCATCTCAATAGCCACACAAAACATTTGGAAAAAAATCAACATCCTTTTATGATAAACGACTCTTAATACTAGGTGTGAATGGGAACTTCCTTATTTCAACTTGATTTTTTAAAAAAATATGAAAAACATACAACTAACAGCTTATTTAATAATTACAAAGGATTTCCCCCTAACTTCAGCAACAAGGCAAGAATGCCTGCTTTTACCACTTCCATTCTATATTGTAGTGGAAGTTTCAGCTAGAAACTTTTAGTCTTAATGAAATGTAAAGAATGGAAAAAGTGTTAAACTCTCTACTGGAAGGTAATATAATCTTATACACAGAAAATCCAAATGAATTCACCACAGAAATATTAGAGCCAATGAACAAGGTGAGCAAGGTTGCAGGGTATAAGATCAGTACCCAAAATTACTAGCAATGAACAATCAGAAAATGAAATTCAGAAAACAATACCATTTCTGATAGCACGAGAACAATGAACTACTTAGGCATAAATTTAATCAAATGAGTAAAAGACTTGCACAAGTTAAGCAGTAAGATATCATTGAAATAAATTGAAGGAAATGTGAATAAACAAAAAAAAGTTTTGTGTTACTGGATAGGGAGACTTAATAGTGTTAACATGGCAATGCATTCCAAATTTATCTATAGATTCATTGCAAAGCCTGTTATAATCCACACTAGATTTTTTACAGAAATTCACACGGTAATGCTGAAATTCATATAGAACCCAGAATAAACTGTCTAAATAGGGACTCAAAATATCTAAAATAATGTTGAGAAAGAGGAGCAAATTTCAAGGGCTCCTACTTTACAATTTCAAGAATTGCCACAAAGTGACAGTAGAAAACATGTGTTGTGAAGGCAAAAGAGTAGACATAAAGATCAATGAAATAGAATTGAGGATGGAGAAAGAAACCTATGCATTCATGTTTAATTGATTTTCAACAAGGTTGCTGAGACTCTTCAATGAGAGAAAAAATAGCCCTTTCAACAAATGATGCAGGGACAAATGAATATCCACATGCAAAACATTGAATTTGAACTCAACTCAAATCATATACAAATATTAACTGAAAGTAGATCAAAGGCATAAATGGAAGAGCTAAAACTTAGAAGATAACATGGAGGTAAGTTTTCACTATTGTAGATTAGGCAATGGTTTTTTATATATGATACATAAAACACAAGCAACAAGAGAAAATATAGATAATTTAGAACTCTTCAAAATTACAAACTTGTGCATCAAATGATATTATCAAGAAAGTAAAAAGAGAATGCATAGAATCAGAAAAAGTATAAAAGTCTAGTATCCAGAACATATAAACAACACAAATCAATCAAAAGTGATAAATAACAAAATTTTTAAAGAGGAAAAGCTATCCAAAGTACACAAAGAACACCTAACACTCAACAATAAAAAAGAACAATCGGATTAATAAATATATGAAATATCTCAACAGACACCTCCCCAAAGAAGATATATACATAACAAGTAAACATATTAAAAGTTGTCTAATATTTTTAATATGTACTTGTTTTAAATATGTCATTAAAGAATTGCAAAAAATCCCCAACAATGAGATACCACTACACAATCTATTTGAATGACCATAATCCAAAACACTGACAACAACAAATTCTGGAAAGAATTAGGAGGAACAGGAATTCTCATTCATTGCTGGTGAGAATGCAAAATGGTATAGTCACCTTGGAAGACAGTATGGCAGTTTCTTACTTAGCTAAGCATACTCTTAACAAAGGATGCAGCAATTATACTTTTTAATATATGTTTAAAGGAGTTAAAATGTATATCCACACAAAAACCTGTACACAGATATATATGGCAGCTTTATTCATAATTGCCAAACTGTGGAAGCAACCAAGATGCCCTTCAGTAGACAAATGGGTAGTTACACTATGGTACATACAGACAATAGAATATATATATTTTTAGACTCAGTCTAGCCCTGTCACTCAGGCTGGAGTGCAGTGGTGCAATCTTAGCTCACTGCAACCTCCACCTCCTCCTCCGCCTTCAAGGGATTCTCTTGCCTTAGCCTCCTGAGTAGCTGGAACTATAGGCCTGTGTCACCATGCCTGGCTAATTTTTGTATTTTTAGTAGAGACGGGATTTCACCATTTTGGCCAGGCTGGTCTTGAACTACTGGCCTCAAGTGATCCTCTCGCCTAGGCCTCCCAAAATGCTGGGATTACAGGAGTGACTCATCGTGCCCAGCCGGAATATTATTAAGCACTAAAAATAAATGAGCTATCAAGTCATGAAAAGACACTGAGGAATATTCAATGTATATTACTAGGTGAAAGAAGTCAATTTGAAAAGTTTACATATTATAGTATTCCAACTATATAACATTCCATAATAGGCAAAACTGTGGAGACAGTAGAAAGTTCACTGTTGGCCAGGGGTGAGGAGGAGGGAGGGGTGAAGAGGGAGAACACAGAGGAATATTAAGGCAGTGATACCTCTCTGTGTTGCTGTGATAGTGTGAACATATTATTATCCATGTATCAAAATCATAGAATGTACAACATTAAGAGTGACCCTAATATAAAATGTGGACTTTGGGTGATAATGATGTGTCAGTGTAGATTCACTGATTGTAATAAACGTTCTACTTTGGAGTAGAATGTTGATAATGAGACAGATTATGCATATGTAGAGGCTATAAGTATATGGGAACACTCTATACTTTCCACTCAATTTTGCTGTGAATCTAAACTATTCAAAAAAAAATTCTATTTTTAAAATGGTGACATTTGGTAAACAAGCAACAATTCATTTTTTAAAAATTGGTAAAGATTTTAAATAGTCATTTCTCCGAAGAAGACACACAAAAGGTCAATAGTCTCATAAAACGTTTTCAACATCATGAGCCATCAGGGAAATGCAAATCAAAACTATAATGTAATAAGGTACCACTTCGTATCTACAGGCAAGTCTATTCTAAAAGCGTCAATCAGTAAGAGGTGCTGGTGAGAATGTGGAAAATTAGAATTCATATACATTTTTGGTGATAAATAAATAATGCTATTGCCATTTTGGAAAACAGATTTATAGTTCCTCAAAAAGTTACACAAGTTACACATAGAGGTGCCTTATATCCCACTTTTAGGTATATACTCTAGAGAACCGAAAATATATATCCATACAAAAATTGGTTCATGAATGTTCATACATAGCATCATTCATAATTCCCATAAAGCGGAAATAACTAAAATGCTCAACTGATGAATGGATGAATAAAATGTGATATATCCATGCAAATGCATTATTATTCAGCCATAAAAGGAATGAGGTACTGATACATTTTGCACCACAGATGCAAAATATTATGAAAACATTATGCTAAGTGAAATAAATCTGTTCCGAAAGACCACATATAGTATGATTCAATTTTTTGAAATGTCTAGAATAGGCAAATCTATAGAGACGGAAAATAGATTAGTGGTTGCTAGTGACTGGGGAGAGGGAAAATGAGAAAAAACTGCTAATATAGGTTATGTGGGGGAGAGTAAGGAAATGATCAGAGATAGATACTAGTGAGAGTTGAACAAATTTGTGAATATACTAAACACTATGTATTGTACATTTTAAAATAATACATATGTCTTTTGAATTATATCTCAATAAGAGAAAAATAAAAGAAAGAATGGGATAGACGTGGCAGCATAGTTTTATATGTGAAATTCAAGTAAATATTTATATATACACCAGATACATTTTAAAATGTAGACTAGTACTTTCTACTTGTTTTGCACTTAACTCCTACCCCCCTTTCTTCTCTCATAAGCATTCACAGATCATCTTTGACTTCTTGAATTACTCCTTCGTTGACCTCCCAATAGCATTTATTACCCATTATGCTCTTTTACTCACAGCATCTAGTTCCTTGCATTGTAATTAATATCTTTATGTATGTGCAGTGTTTGTTCAACCAGATTTTCAGTCCCATCACAGAAGGTACCCCATTTTACATTGCCTTATTTTCCAAAACTTAGCACAGAAAAGATACTTAGTGAATATCTAACCAAATAATGATGCTTATGATAATTTTCGAGCATCTTCTGAAAAATGTCATTGGAGTTTTGATAGAAATTACATTGAAACTGTAGATCTGTTCGGACATTATGAATATTTTAACAATATTAATTCTAGGATTCATAAACATCAGATATATTTCCATTTACTTATATCTTCTTCAATGTATTTTGCAAACATTTTGTAGTTTCCAGTGTATAGATCTTTTACCTCCTTGGTTAAATTTATTCCTAAAATTTTTTTTGATTCTATTGCATTAAATAGGACTAAATAGATGTAATGAGAGATTGTTTCCTTGATTTCCTTTTTGGATTGTTCATTGTTAGTGTGTAGAAACACTACTAATTTCCATATATCGACTTTGTATCCTACAATTTTACTGAATTTGTTTGTTAGTTCTAATGGATTATTTTTGGTAGATCCTTAGGGTTTTCTGTTTATAAGATCATGCCATTTGCAAACAGATAAAATTTTACTTCTTCCTCTCTGATTTGGATATATTTTAATTTTTTTATTGACTATATTCTCTGGCTAGGAACTCTTGTACTATACTGAATAAAAGTGGTAAGAGTGAGTATCCTTGTCTTATTCTTGATCTTGGAGAGAAAACTTATTTTTTCACATTTTCTAGGTTAGCCGTGGGTTTGTCATATACGGCCTTTATTATTTTGAGATACATGTTTTCTATGACTAATTTGCTGAGAGTTTTTATCATAAAAGGATATTGAATTTTCTCAAATGATTTTTCCTGCATCTATTGAGATGATTGCATAGTTTTTATCCTTCATTCTGTTGATGTGGTGTGTCACATTGATTGATTTGGGCAAGTTAAAGCATCCCAGGGATAAATCCTACTTAATCATGTGTAATCCTCTTCATCTGCTGTTGAATTCACTTTACCAGTACTACATGAAGAATTTTTCCTTCTATGCTTATCAGAAAAACTGACGTGTAAACTGTCTTTCCTTCCTTCCTTCCTTCCTTCCTTCCTTCCTTCCTTCCTTCCTTCCTTCCTTCCTTCCTTCCTTCCTTCCTTCCTTCCTTCCTTCCTCTCTCTCTTTCTTTCTCTCTCTCTTTCTCCCCTCCCCTCCCCTCCCCTCCCCTCCCCTCCCCTCCCCTCCCCTTCCCTTCCCTTCTTTCTCATAGTCTTGCTCTATCACCCAGGCTAGTGTGCAGTGGCATGATTTGAGCTCACTGCAACCTCTGCCTCCTAGGTTCAAGCGATTCTCGTGCCTCAGTCTCCCAAGTACCTGGGAATACAGGCATGTGCCACCACGCCCAGCTAATCTTTGCATTTTTATTAGAGACAGGGTTTCATCCTGTTGGCCAGACTGGTCTCGAATTCCTGGCTCAAGTGATCCACCCACCTCAGCCTCCCAAATTGCCTGGATTACAGACGTGAGGCACCACGCCCAGCCAAACTTTCTTTTCTTGTAGTGTAGTTTTCTGGTTGTGGTGTTAGGGTAATGCCAGTCTCATAAAATAAATCTGAAAACGTTCCCTCCTCCTCAATTTGAGAAGGATTAGTGTTTTGTTGTTCTTGTTGTTGTTGTTGTTGTTGTTGTTAAAAATTTGGTAGATTTCACCAGTGAAGCTGTTGAGTCCTGTGCTTTTCTTTGTTGGAAGATTTTTGATTATCGAATCAGTCTTTTTACTTATTATTGGTCTGTTCAGATTTTCTGAACAGATTTTCCATTTTCTGTTCAGAATGGAAGTTTATATTTTTCTAGAAAGGTATCTGTTTCTTCTGTTATCCAGTTTTTGCTGTATAATTGTTCCTATTAGACTCTTATGATCATTTTATTTCTGTGGTATAAGTTGTAATGTCTCTTCTTTATATTATAATTTTATTTATTTCTCTTTTTTCTTAGTCTAGCTAAAGTTTACTGATTTTATCTTTTAAAAACCACCTCTTTCATTGATCTTTTATATTGATTTTTTTTTAGTCTCTATTTCATTTATTTCTACTCTAATTATTTTTATTTTGTTTTTCTACTGAATTTGGACTTTAATTTTTTTCTAGTTCTTTTAGGTGTAAATTTAGATTGTTTATTTGAGATATTTGTTTTTACCTCTAGTAGAAGTTTATCACTATAAACTTCATCTTAGAACTACTTTTGCTGCATTCCATACATTTAGGCATCTTATGCTTCTATTTTCATTTGTCTCTGTGTATCCTCTGTATTTTTTTTACTTCCCTTTTAATTTCTTCTTTGACCGACTTATTCTTTAGGAATGTGTTGTTTAGTTTGCACACATGTATGAATTTTCCACTTTTCCTCCTGTTATTGATTTTTCGTTTCACACCACTGTGATCAGAAAAGTTTGACTTTACCGAGCTAATAATGCAACTTTTATCTTCTCTATCTTCTTTTTTCTTGCTATTTATTTTTATTTGTCCTTCATTCCACCTATGTTCCACTCCATTTCACACATTTAAAGTGTCTCAAGGGAAATGCTTGTATTTTGCTGGCTAGTCACAATTTAATGTGTATCCACTCAGTTAGGCTGAGTTCTTAAGCAATGTGAACTTAGAGTCTTCTGATCTTCTTTATGATGAAGGGCCTACTATGTTGATAATTAATTCATATCTCAGCAATATGAGACCTCAGCAAACTCTATATGGCCTAAAATTTACCAGGTTTAGTTTGAAAAGATAAAATATATGACATACTTTTACAAAAACACATTGTTAAGTATAGAGACAGACATTTAGTTGCAGGAGATTTTCTCCAGAGTGAAGAGCAATAAGGAGAATGGTTTCTTTTTGATATGTTATTTGACTCTTTCTCTGTAGGTGACTTAGATAACAACAGAAGTGAAAGCTTATCAAATTTGCCAATAATATGCAAGCAAAACACACAGTTATACAATTTTGACTCAAACTGTCCTTAGTAGACTAAGATGATTAATGTAAAGGTCTCCATTTCTGTTTACACATGCACACAGTAACACACACAAAAAGCTTGAAAATGTGGTGATAACCCAAAGGATTTTACATTTGGATGCAATATAAAGGATAGTTTTCTAAGATTCAAAATATTTTTACAAATGAGTTGTCTTGTCTTTTAGATAGGAAGTTCCTTTACCTCAATTGTTCAAGCAAATAACAACCAAGCAAATAATGACCATATGTCATGAAAATTATAGAAAGGATTTCTATGTGAAAATAGAGATTATACAGGATGACCAATCAGGACCTTTGACATTGTTTAAAATTAATTTCTTCATTCCTTCTGGTCATGTCTCCTAAAAGTAACTTAAATTCTTTGCTTGAGATTTTGCCAAAAGTTACTAGTTTACCAGTTCATAACCAGATTGAGAACACACAAGATGCTAACGTGAGTGCCAGACCAGTGTTCTTTCCACGACCACATCACTGTTTCCCTTAGCAGTTACACATGCACTTACTACTGGAACACTTACTCCTTTGCCTGCTTGTTGTTTCACCTATTTGCCTCCACTTACTCTTTATTCTAATATATTCTTTATAGTGACTAGTATATTTCTGGCAGACACTAGGAACTTGATGAATATGTGCAAAAATAATCTTTGCACCTATCTGCTTTTATGTAAATTTTCCCATTTCTGTGTATGTTTTTTTTTATGAAAATGAAAAGCTATTAAGAATGGGACTCATATGTTAGCCTTCGTCCTCTATGTACTTCCATTTTAAAATATCTTTTTTCCCTGAACTGTGGAAATTGCTTCCATAAGTCTTTACACACACACACAAGTATATATGGGATATTTACATATATATCTGACGTAACTTGGAATTTGTTGAATTATAATATTTATACAACTATTTGGAGATACTTGAATACATCTTATTTTAAAAAGGTTAATCAGAATCTTTTGAATTGCAAAATATCATGTGCAAATATCAAAGAACAGCTATTTCTTGCTATTTATTGCTAAATGACATTAAAGTGGTTTATCCCATATTTACATTGTGCGTTTTGCCATGTTATTTTGGAGCTATGTGCTCTTAAAGCAATGAAGAATTCAGAAGCTTTGGCATGATGGCCACTGTATAAGAGCAATAATGATAAATGCTTTTGCATTTTTATATGTAACTTTTAAAAGTGATATTTGGCAGTTCATTTCTAGTACAGGTGAATTATTGTAGCAATCAATACTGTTTTAAGAGACACCCCTATGACACTTGCGTACAAATATTTTTGCAGCTTAAGTGACCATCATTTCATCTCTTCTTCTTAGACTATCCATAAAAGGAAGAAAAAAGAAAACACTGCTTTAACTTTGATGCTATTTTTTCTAATCGTCATCCCATCTTATGAATATCAGGTTTTGCACCAGAAGGAACAACAGTCTAGGGTGTGAGGGTAAGGAAGGTGAATTAAAGATGTTTCTCAGTGTAGCTCTTATTCTTCCTTCTGAACCTCTCCCTAATTCTCCATTGTGTTTACATGTTATTGAGTCTTCTTTTCATGTCTATGATGAGTATGCTTCCACAAAAAAAGACAGATTGGCCCTTTCAGATTTCCATAAGAAATGCATAAATAAGAATGTGGTATTAAATACTATCATCACCCCAACAAGAAAATCTGAAAAGATAATGTTAGCTTTCCTCCCTCTCTTTCTAATTTTTTTTATTGATGGGGATAAAAACAGCCCCTTTTCAAATGCATTTCAGCTGATTGATTTTACAGTATTGCCATGAAAGCCAAATCTGTTCTCCAAAGATCCTTTGGTTCCAAACATTTAAGTTCTGTCCATCATATTTATCACAATCGATCAATATTCTGTCAAAAGAGCAAACAAAGATGCTACCTTCACAGTTTCTTGGATCATAGACCAAATGTCAAGGAGCTGAAATTTGTCCAGCCCCCTCTTTCCAACTGTTTCAGTCTATAGTGTCCAATCCCTGTGAGAACTTTCTTTCTCTTACTTGGGTCATTATTAGATGAATGGCTCAGATTGACCTAATCTTGCAAATATGAGAAAGAATAAGCTTGGCTTTGAATGTCATGACTCACAGGAGAGCTGGACATTTCTCATGCCCTTTGGCAAATAGATGAGAGAGCTCTATTTTTAATATGGTCCCTTCAAAGCAAGCACACCAAAATATGGCCCCTTGTCTTTTGCTCAGGCATAGGACTGTTCGTATTCCTGTTCTCATAAAGACTCCACAAATTTATTTCCCCAAATCAAAGATAAAGCAAATTATTAAGCTACTAAATGTGCCCACAAAAATATGTAGAATTGGTTTTATGTTTGCCAATAGGTTTAAAGTGTTTATATTTAACAAAAATATGGTTATCATCAACTAATCTTTTTTAATCAATGGTATGTCTCCTACCCCTTGGGTGACCCTTGATCTTTTTTTTCATTCTGCATTGATGTGAGTACATCAGAGCACCAAGAAAAAAATCAGTAATTTTGAATATTCAAGAAACATGTTTGGGTCTTAATTTTTAAGGGCATCATATCAATATTTCTTCAGAAAAAATCAAGTTTGTTATAGGTTTGTTATAGAAACCCTGATTCATATTAACATACAAAACAGGCACATTTACAGTGATGGTTTATATTGAAAAATGATAGATTCTGGGTAAGTTCTCATTATACAGCAAGTTTAGCTAGCTTATTGCAAATATGCTATAATTTAGTTATACTCAACTTTACCACAGTGAGGCAGTGTTATGCAATGGTAAAAGGTACAAGTCTTCTCTGAGTCAAATGTAAAAAAATTAAAATTCTGGCTTTACCTCTAAAGAGGTGTAATATCAACATGTTATTTACCTCTTCCAGTCTCAGTCTACTCCTTTGTAAAATGGAAAGAATAATAACTAACTCAAAGAGTTGATGTTAAGATTAAAGTACTGAGTATAGAGCCTTACACTCAGTAAGTGTTCGATAAATGACAATAACAAAACAAACTAGAGAGGTACTTATATGTAAATAATGCAGACACAAACACATACTTTTCTAATTGAACATACATACACAAGAGCAGTAATAACAAACTTCTTTTTACTAATATATATACTCCACAAATAACTAAATCAATGGATCTCTTGGATAGAAGCAGAGTCCATATCCTCCTCTCCCTCTAAACCATGTCATCCATGGCTTTGATTGTTTTTAAGATCGTTTTGTGAATTAAATTGCCACTTGATAAACTGCCAGTTCCATGCAGAGACATGGATGAAGCTGGAAACCATCATTCTCAGCAAACTAACACTGGAACAGAAAACCAAGCACCGCATCTTCTCACTCATAAGTGGGAATTGAACAATGAGAACACATGGACACAGGGAGGGTAATATCATACAGCAGGGCCTGTCGGGGATGGGGGACTAGAGGAGGGATAGCATTAGGAGAAATATCTAATATAGATGACGAGTTGATCGATGCAGCAAACCACCATGGCACGTGTATACCTATGTAACAAACCTGCACATTCTGCGCTTGTATCCCAGAACTTAAAGTATAATAATAAAAAAGAAAGGCTAAAAGGAAATGTCAAAAGGAATATCAGCTGTGGTTGTGTGATCCTACAAAGGTGACAGAATAAGAACTGTACCATAGGCCTGTACTCCATCAAGGCCCCAGAGAAAGGAGTTGCTCCAACTGTTTATGGTCTCACCACTATCTCGGGAGAGGGCCAGAGTTGGAGAGGAATTAGGGCAAGAAAAGGCTGATGCTGTGAGTCATTCGGGTTTCCTGACTAATCTTTGAGATATAGGATGCTTAATAAGTGTCACAGCAAGAGTGACAAAAAGCTTTGGAAAGTTAGGTGAAAGAGTTCATCTTAGTTTTCCTGAAAATCTGGGTCATGATATTCATGGCACTTTAGTTTTTTGGCAGGGTCACAGAGGTATAATAAGTGTACATATTTTCCTTACTGTTATTACTTAAGATGCAGGGGTACGTGTGTAGGTTTGTGACAGTAATATATTGTGTAATGGTGAGCTTTTGGCATCTAGTGTACCCAACATCCAAAAAGTGAATATTGTATCCAATAGTTAATGTTTCAATCCTCACCCTCCAACATTTTTCCTTTTGAATTATCCAGTGTCTATTATTTTCATATTTATGTCCGCATGTACCCATTGCTTAGCCCCTATTTATAAGTGAGAACATACAGAACTTGATTTTCTGTTTCTGAGTTATTTCACTTAGAATAACAACCTCCAGCTCCATCCATTTTGTTCAAAGAACATTACTTCATTATTTTTATGGTGGTATTGTATTCTCTCATGTACGGTGGTATTGTATTCTGTCATGTACATATATCACATTTTCTTTATTAAATCATTCAGTGACTGATATGGTTTGGATTTGTGTCCCCACCCAAATCTCACCATGAATTGTGATAATCTCCACATGTCAAGGGTGGGACCAGCTGGAAATAATGGAATCATGGAAATGGTTTTTCCGATGCTGTTCTCATAATAGTGAGTTCCCACGAGATCTGATGGTTTTATAAAGGACTTCCCCCTTCACTCGGCACTTATTCTCTCTCTTGCCGCCCTGTGAAGTGGTGCCTTCCGCCATGATTGTAAGTTTCCTGAGGTCTTCCCAGCCATGTGGAACTGGGAGTCAATTAAACCTCTTTTCTTTATCAATACCCATTATTGGGTATTTCTTCATGGTAGCATGAGAAAGAACTAATACAGTAATGGACACTTTGATTGACTCCATGTGTTTGCTATTATGAATAGTGTTGCAATAAACACATGAGTGCAGATATTTTTCCTATGAAATGATGTTTTTTTGGATAGATAGTAGTGGGATTGCTGGGTTGAATGGTAAATCTACTCTTAATACTTTGAAAAATCTACATACTGTTTTCCATGCAGGATGTCATAATTTACATTTCCATCAACAGTGCATAACTGTTTCATTTTCTCTGAATTTCATGCCAATATCTCTGTTTTTTGACATTTTAATAATAGCTATTCTGACTTGTGTATAATAGTATCTCATTGTAGATTTAATTTGCATTTCTCTAATTAGTGATGCTGAGCATTTTTTTCGTATGCTTCCTGGCCACTTGTACGTCTTCTTTTGAAAAATGTTCAAATCCTTTGCCCACTTTTTAAGGCGTTCTTTCTTCACTTCTTCAGTTGTTTGACTTCCTTGCAAATTCTTGATATTAGTTCTTTGTTGGATGTATAATTTGCAAATATTGTCTCTCATTCTGTAGGTTGTCTGTTTACTCTGTTATTTCTTTTGCTGTGCAGAAGCTTTGTAGTTTAATTGAATTCCACTTGTCTATTTTTGTTTTTGTTGCATTTGCTTTTGAGAACTTAGTCATACATCAACCACCTAGACCAATGTCAAGAAGAGGTTTTCCTAGGTTTTCTTATATATTTTACAGTTTTGGATCTTACATTTAATCGGTTGTGAGTTAATTTTTGTATATAGTGTCATTGTTTTGTATATGGCTATCCAATTTTCCCAGAACTATTTATTGAATGGAGTGTCCTTTCCTCATTGTTTATTATTGTTGGCTTTGTCATAATCAGGTGGTTGAAGGTATGTGGCTTTATTTCTGGGATCTCTAGTCTGTTATATTGATCTATGTGACTATTCTGGTACCAGTACTGCACTCTTTGGCATACTATAGCCTGGTAGTATAATTTGAAGTCAGGTAATGTGATGCCTCTGGCTTTTCTCTTTTGGCATGGGATTCCTTTGACTACACAGGCCCTTTTAGGTTCCATATGAATTTTAGAATTTTTTTCTAATTATTTGAAAAATTATGTTTGTAATAGGAATTGCACTGAATCTACAGATTGTTTTGGACATTATAGTCATTTTGATGATATTGATTCTGCCAATCCTGGAGCATGGGTTGTTTTTCCATTTATTTGTATTACCTATGATTTCTTCATCAGTGTTTTGTAGTTCTTTTTGTAGACATCTTTCATTGCTTTGGTTAAAGGTATTTTTATATATTTCATTTTTTGTAACTATTTTAAATGGAATTGAGTTCCTTATTTGGTTTTCAGTTGAGCATTGTTGATGTATAGAAATTCAACTGATGTTTGTACATTGATTTGGTATTCTGAAACCATACTGGACACATTTATCAAGTCTAAGAGTCTTTTGGAGAAATTTTTAGGGTTTTCTAGTTATAACATCATGTCATCAATGAACATAGGTAATGTAAATTCTTTTTTTTTTATTTGGATGCCTTATATTTTTTCTTTTTCCTTATTACTCTGTCTAGGACTTCCAGTGCCATGTTGAATATAAGTGGTGAGAAAGAATCTTCGCCCTTTTCCAGTTCTTAGGGAGACTGCTTTCAACATTTCCCCATTCAGTATGATGTTGGTTGCAGGTTTGTCATACATGACTCTTATTGTTTTGAGTCATGTTCCTTTGATGCCTAATTTGTTGAGAGTTTTTATCAGGAAGAGATGTTGGATTTTACCAAAATATCTTTCTGCTTCTATTGACATGATTATATGTTTTTTGTTCTTACTTCTTTTTATGTGGTGAATCACATTGATTTGCATATGTTGAACAAATCTTCCATCACTGGAATAAAACCCACTTATCGTGATGTATTTTTTTGTTGTTGTTATGTGCTGTTAGATTCTCTTTGTTGAGGAATTTTGCATCTATGTTCATCATGGATATTGGCCTGTAGTTTTCTGTCTTTATTGTGTCTTTGGCTGATTTTTGATATCAGGGTGATACTAATTTCAAAGAATGAGTTAGGAAAGAGTTTCTTCATTCTGATTGGTTCCTCCTCCTCCTCCTCCTCCTGCTGCTGCTGCTGCTGCTTCTTTCTTCTTTCTTCCTCCTCCTCCTCCTCCTCCTCCTCCTCCTCCTCCTCCTCCTCCTCCTCCTCCTCCTCCTCCTCCTCCTCCTCCTCCTCCTCCTCCTCCTTCTTCTTCTTCTTCTTCTTCTTCTTCTTCTTCTTCTTCTTCTTCTTCTTCTTCTTCTTCTTCTTCTTCTTCTTCTTCTTCTTCTTCTTCTTCTTCTTTCTTCGTCTTCTCCTTCTTCTTCTCTTCCTTCCCAATGGGGTCTCACTCTGTCACTCTGGCTAGAGTGCAATTGTGTGATTATGGCTCCCTGCAGCCTCAACATTTCAGGCTGGACTCAGGTGATCCTCCCACTTCAGCTTCCCCAGTAGTTTGGACTACAGGCGTGTGTCACCATGTCCAGCTAATTTTTTTTTTTTTTTTTTTTTTTTTTTTTTTTTTTTTTTTTTTTTTTTTTTTTTGTGGAGATACACTCTTGCCATGTTGCCCAGGCCAATTTCAAACTCCTGGGCTCAAGCAATATGCATGTCGCAGCCTCCCAAAGTGCTAGGATTACAAGCATGAGCCACTGCACCCTGCCCAGCCCTTTTTTAACTACACATATTTTTCCATGTGTGATACACTTATCAAGGAACATAAGAACTCAGAAGAAATGAGTGACAAAATATAGTACACATTTGTAGACCACCTAAAAGTGAGGTGAGGCTATTTAGAGAATGGCTGATTAATCTGACTTCAGAAATGGTATATGTTCTGGAATGCAAAAAAAAAAAAAAAAAAAAGAAAAGAAAAAAAGAGAAAGATTAGTAAAAATGAAATTTTTTCTACTGTGAGGGAATGAGGTTAACAAAGTAATTGAGTAGATCAGTTTTGATTGTGTTCCTTCTATGGTAGATATGGTTGGAGGATGTCACAATTGCCACATAGTAGATGAGCAATAAATATTAGATGAATGAACAGAAGACTCAATAATTTCTATTGCCTCATTTTGGATGGCTTATCAAAAAACAGTTCAGTAAATGTTTATTGAGAATATATGCAATCAGCAGAGAGAAAATCGCAAGCCACAAGACCGAATCACCAAGGATCTATTATAAAATCTATCATATCATCTCATTTTACTGATGCATGACTTTTTTGTTGTAAACCTGTAGGATTTCTTGAAATAGGGTAAAATATTATTGTATGCTAATAAGCACTTTTAAGAATATCTGAACTAGAAATATCTGATAGAATGTCACTGTGCTACAGAATCCCAGCACAACTACCAATCTTGAAAGAATCACATGTTCTCATTGAATTAAGGCAGTATGTTATTTTGGAAGGGTATAAATTACCAGGAGTAAGTTTACCAGATGAATATATTACTGTTCAGTTATAAATACTCTGATAAAGTTAAAACAGTACAGATACATTTTTACTTGCAAGAAGTTGAGAATCACAGAATATTAAGGCTGGAAAAGCTTATGCATATGTGTAATCCAATGTTCTCATATTATAGAAAGGAAAACTAAGATCCTAGAAGACACAGAGTAATAAAATGAGTTAGAAATAGAAAAAAAATTAAACTCATTCCATCTGAATCTCAGTTCAATACTCTTTCTTCTATTCTTGCCAACCTCCAGGAGATACTGAGTTCCATGTTGTGTTTGGATTCAAGGGAAGAACAAGAATTGTCAAAGATCAAGTTGATGTACCTAACCAGTTTGTCTAGAAGTGACACTGAAAATGATTACCTTATGGGCCAAATATTCCACAGATATGTTTGTTTGACCTACACATTTTAAAATTGTTTTTGTGTCATTTGTTGGCAGTTAAAAATGGAGAGATTTCACATAAAATCCAGTTTAAAGAGGTTCTCCTGAAAAATAAAAAGATTTGGCAATAGTGGGTTTCCTTCCTCACGCAACAAAAATTGACTGGAGCTAGATAGAATATTTCACTTTTAAAAAGGACACGGGACTTCAATTTATCATAGTTCCCACTAATCTCTATTTTTCCTATACGTAGCCTGTTTATTCATTTATTTTTATATACTATATGTCCCTGCAGCTCTAGGATTTTAAGTTTGTGACTTCTGAAATCAACTTTATATAGACATTTTCATTTTTGAATGACCCATATCTTCAAAGTTCTTAAATAATTAGGAAAACTAGAAACCTGAGATACTTAACATTATAAAAAGATGGTTTAAAGGGCATTGTGATATTACTGCAAATATTCCTGAAGTGCGATTTAATTAAAATAAATTAAAAAATTGAAAGCTTGTGCATCATAAGACTTTAAGAAAAGAATATAAATACAACTTATAGTAGTTAATTCAATAAACTTATTTCTGCTATTCATTCATAGCATTTTTCATCTCATCCATTTAATGGTTGTTTAATTCTGCCTTTTATGGTGCTGGTATTCCTTATTCTTTTTGTTTTCCTCTTTACAATCCCCAACACAGTGGCTTCTATATGCAAGTGACTAATAAAATTTTCTTCACTTCACTATCAAGTGAATGCCAACTTATCTTACGTTCCCCTGATACTTATAATCATTTGAGAACACTTAAAAAACAATGGCTTAGCAATAAAGAAATATTTCATAGGAAATGTAGAACAAAGAAATGATCAAACTCACTTTTATATAATGAGCAATATGTCCTAGATGAGTAAATTTAAGTCACATTTTTTAAGGAAGTGAAGATGTGCTTTATAAGCAGTTGACAGAAATGAATCTATAGCAGTGCAGGTAGGAAAATAATGGAATCAATAATGGATTAATAGAATCAGTGAAGACATAGCAGTAATATTGGTGTGAAATGAGGTGATAAGTAAGTGAGATTGCATGCAGTACATGGACCATGATTGGAAGTAATACAAAATACACATTTGTGAGCAACCAATAACAGGGATTTTGTTAATTCTTTACCTTATGCATCCATTGCTTATATAAATGTAACACATTTGACTCTTAGGCAAGCCAGAAAAATTAGACAGAGGTTTCTCTGACATTTTATCTGTCAAATCAGGGGGATTAGAGGTAGTGCTGCATCTCTCTACCAATTATTTAAATAGGAATAAATACATATATACATGATACATTTCATTGATTCTATGAAACAAGGCAATTAATGCCACATGGCAATATCTTGCAATATAATTGAACATAACAGAAACGGAAGTGAAGATTGGTTTAGGATTCTATCCACTTACTAGGAAACTATCATAAAATCTTAAGTCTAGTTTTTGAAAAGGCAGTATTCACATCACAATATAAATAAATCATCCATATACATCACTAATTCTACGATTATATATAGCCAGCAAAATAGCCTGTAGCAAGGCAAATTTAGTCATTATAATTTGGTGGACGTGTGTATGTGTGTGTGTGTGACATAGAGAGAGAGAGAGATATCAATATACATTGATACAAACATGCTTATGTAAGTGTATTGATTATGAAACCTGTTTTAGCACTCTATACCAATTGATGTTTTTCGTAATGCTGTCTGGTGTTTGACGACTGTTGATTTTGTTGTTTTGTTTTGTCTCCTTTTTGTACAGGCAGAGTCTTGCTCAATCTCAGTGTCTCTAACTGGAGACAGCAGTACTGGCCATGACACCCTCCTTACCCTGATAAAAATAGTTATAAAGACAGAGTGGAGCTAGAGTACTGATTGTTCCTTCTGAACTGTCCAGATAACAAAGTAAAATTCACAGCACAATCTTCTTAATAAAGAACAACCTACAAGTATATTAAATGTTTATCCACTTAAGTATTTATCCACTGAAGTACTTTTAAAGCTTTTTTAACTTTGACAAGCATAATGAAAAAAAATTTAATGATGATCACGAGTAGAAAACCATGCATGTAATTTGGTCACTTGCCAAATAATTGAAGGACACACTAAATAACTCCTCCGTATCAGTAGAGATGATGACACAGGCTGAAAAGAAGCCCAAAGCTGTCTGTGTTTAAACAGATTTACTTAATAGGAAAGCTTGCTGTATCTTTAGGCCTTAAAAGGAACAGAAAACAAAGAAAGATTTTTCTGAGGGCGATTAAGGGGAGACCGTGGGATTCCTGCCATTAGTATTGAATGTTAAACTTATCTTTCTCATATAGCAGGAGTCATGCTTCCTTTCTCCTCCAATCCCTCAAAAAACTTGCAACCTTAAAAAGAACAAAAAAACATCTTCTTTTTATGGTTAAGGTATTTCTCTCAAATTCCACTAAAGGAAAACATTAAAACAAAAGTTCAAAAAACCAAACAAAACAAAACCAAAAACTCACAACTAAAATCAACACAATGTGTTTTAATATATATGAAGAGAACAGCATTTGTCAAGATTTATTTGCATTTAGATAGCATAGTGCACTTTGCCATGCACTTTTAAATAAAATAACTTATTTTGCTTTTACACAGAGGCCCTTTGAAGTTGGCTATGGCATGGGTAAATGTAATATTCTCATTTTATAAAAGAGAAGACTTACAGAGGTGAAATCACTCACCAAAGGGAACACAGCTAGGAAAGGGCAGAACTAGAACCATAACTGAGGTGCTCTGATCCCAAATAATTTTTCCCCATTTTGGATCGTCACATGTTTCAGAAGAATTTCTTATATTTGGATAGAATTTTTAGAGTTATAAAGTGATTGCTCATATATTAGGTGGAAAGACAAGAAATTGTTCATATCCATTCATTTAATGAATTAAAATGGCAATTTTGCATGGTTCAAACATTGACTTTTAAATTTTAATAAGTTTTTTTGCTCTCTTCCTACCTTCCTGTAAGCACTGCCTCTCACATCACCCTCATCTCCAAACATGTGCACTAATATAACCAGAGACTAATGTTGCCAGGGGCTCTCAATTGAGAAAGAGACACATGCCATGAATTTTTACTTACCCCCTCCTGGATCATTAACTCACCTTTTGCCCCCTTCTATCTAGATTCTCAAAGTGACTGTTAAATGACTTTACACAAAAGTTTTAATACTAAAATGAGCAACATATTCCCTCTCCTACAGACATTTCCCCTGGTCCTTACCTGTCCCGTCCAGCGGGATCGTTAACACAGACCTTGGAGGAGGGGGTGGGAATTTAGAGAGACAAGAGACACAAGAAACGGAGACAAGACAGTATCCTGATCAAGTCTCGTTTAATGGCGGCGGTGCAATGCCTTATATAGGCTGGCAGGGAAGAGGAAGGGCTCAGAGCAGGTGGGGAGAATAATGAGAGACGTCACCAGGCGCATGCTCAGTAGACTTAGTCTTTCCCCGGCGTGGGAGGTTATCTAAGCGCGGGCGGGAAAAGTTCGCGCGCTCGGGTAAAGTTGATGATGAAGAACCAGGAAGTGTGCCATCTTGTCTCCACAATGCGGAGCTTAAGCAACAGAGGCCGCGGCAATTTCCGGGCCTCACGGCTCCGGACAGGTCCTCCTTTTTTATATTATTAGTGACTAGAAGATAGTCCCTCGGGAACTGCGCCTGTCTTAGGTTGGAGTGACACATCTCTTCACTGGTACCCGTCATGGGATTAGGCAGTAGCTATGACGGCCCTCCTGTCTTAGGTTAGTGAGAGATGACACTCTCTTACCCGTCATTGGCTGTCCAGTTCAGCGCACAGGGAAGGTGGTTTACGGCAAGCGTAAGTATGGACCATCGTGATCTTCTTGTTCCAGGCGATGATAATGGACCTGTATGGGTTTGGCTTGGATGGTCTCGATTTGTTGCTTAATGAATGTCATGAGCTTATTGAAGATTATAGGTCCCAAAGAGAGTAAGAGCAATAGGCAAAGCAGGGGGCCCAATAACGGTATAATATAGGGGAGGAGTCCATGGAACCCAGTCCAAAACGGGTTATCAGTCATTTCTTTTCGTCGTTTTTCTAGGTCTTCTTGTAGACGCTTGATTTTATCTCTGACGATCCCGGACTTGTTGGCGTAGAAACAGCACTTTTCCTGAGAGCTAAGCAGATACCTCCCTGTTCGGCAGTTAATAAATCTAGGCCTCTCCTATTTTGGAGCACTACTTCTGCCAGGTAATCTACTTGATCTTGTAGATCCTGTATAGTACTTGACATGGCCTGCATATCTGAGATCAATTGGCGAGACAATTTGGTGTATTGAGTAACAGAGACCCCTAGGCTTGAAGCCCCAGTTGTTATGGCAGTAGTGATGCCTAGTCCTACAAGTAAGGGGATAAATTGTATTGCCCTTATGGCTCTTCCCAAAAAGTGATCTATAGCTGGAATAGGTACAGGTTCATCTCCAGGGATAATGTCTATATCTGGCAGAAGAGTGGCTAGGATACAAAGTCCTGTCCAGTTTGTGGGCAAATATGTATATGCTCTATTGTTGCCGCATATAAAAACTGAACTGTTTGGGGCACACAGCGAATGAGAAACATTAGTGATAATAGAGCAATTAGTAAACTCAGCTATGCCTACGTCAATGTCGTAGGAATTGTTGAGAAGTGGAGAGTAGATGCAAGAGGAGTTAGAGAATTCGAGGGGCTGTACTCGAAGGGGAGGAATGATGGCGCGGGAAGTATTGGGTGTATAACTTGAGTCATTAATGGGTATGGCAAGAGGAACAGGATCTCCCAATGGTAAGCACAGCCAGCAATCATTGGCTAGACCAGAGTTGGAATTATTGAGCAGACTATGTGTAACAGTGAGGAGGTCAAAAGTCTGGGCATCAATTTTTTCTCTCCCTCGAGTTTTGGGCAAGGCCAAGGGGTGGTAGTAAATTTCCGGGTACAAGGACCTTTGCAACTCCTCAAGTTTTTTGTGTACCATAATTTCTCGGGCCTTGTCTTGTGGTCCTCCTCCATCAGAGATATGAAGAGGGGGGCGAATATTCCAGCAGACAGGCTGTCCTACCGTTCCAGTACAGCCAGCTGATATAAGGTTGTTGGTATTTCCTAACACTGTAGGGACATTGCTGGCTCCTATAGTAGGGGTTCTAGATCTTGTTAAGATAGCAGTATAGTATGTTTTACCACCAGAGGTACATTTTTGATAAGCGGTGAAACAGGAGCTGTGTATAGAGTCCCAAAATGTGGTACAAGGGCAGGTTATGTTATCCCCTCCACTAGATATTCTTGGGGTTAATACACACCTCCACTTAAGGGAATTAGACGGCAGGTATGCTGTGTGAGAGGAGCAAGATACAGTTGTGATATAACGATTAGATGGGCTGGTGAAATATCCCCCAGCACAATCACAAGGCTTACTATGCCATTGTTGTAATATCGTAAGAGCTTCACGTGGATCACCGAAACCAGCATGAGCCTGGAATGCCTTGTAAGTCAGCACGAGGGTCCAGAGGAATCTGTAATTGGAGTTCATCTCTGCAATAGAAGAGAAGAGTATTCTCAGTGAGAAAATTACTCCCTGGATTGACTATTGTTAGGTACCTGTCTTACCAGTCGTTCTGGTAGCCATCTGGCTGCATCATGAATTTGGGAAAAAACACAAACTGAGCCTCTTCCCCAGATTAACACTGGGTCAGGACCATGCCATGTGTTGTCTAATGTGTCTCTCCACTTGACCATGGCAAATTGTTTTTTGGAGTCAGAATGCCAAAATCGATCAGCTGCTGATTTGTTTAGATCGTCTAGATTTAAAAAATTCAAAATAAAGAGTGTGTGATTAAGAATATTTCTAGGGGTGCCCTTAGTAGGGTACCATTCCCCCCTTTTTTATCTTTTCAATGGTAGTTTTTAAGGATAGGTGAGCTCTTTCAACTATTCCTTGTCCTTGAGGATTATATGGAATACCGGTAGTATGTTTTATTTGTAATTTAAGACAAAAGTCTTGGAAAGCTTTAGATGTATAGCCAGGACCATTATCTGTCTTTAGTTGTTTAGGCCTCCCAATTACAGAAAAACAGTGTAATAAATGAGATATTACATGTTTGGTAGCTTCACCTGTTTGTAGGGTGGCTAGTATAAATCCACTAAATGTATCTATACATACGTGAATATATTTTAAATTACCAAATTCTGAATAATGGGTGACATCCATTTGCCAGATCATATTGGGAACTAGCCCTCTTGGGTTCACTCCTAAGTGAGGGACTGGTAGGTAGGTTATACATGTCTGGCATTGTTTAACTATTTGTCTAGCTTGTTCCCTAGTTATTTTAAACATTAATCTTAGAGTTCGAGCATTAAGGTGGTGTAAGGCGTGAGCAGTCTGTGCTTGATTTAGGTTTGTATTCGTAGTTATAGCTACAGTCTTGGTTGCCAAGTCAGCCATTTGGTTGCCTTGGGATAGAGGTCCTGGTAATCCTGAATGAGCTCTAATATGTCCAAGGAAAAAAGGTGTTGATCTGTTATGTATTAATTGTTGGCATTGTAAAAATAACTTGGCTGTGTCCGACACATGTTTGATTTGTGCTACGGTCTCAAGTAAAGGTATTGAGTGAGCTAAGTATGCACTGTCAGTATAAATATTGAGGGCCTGATTAGGGAAGGCTGCCAGCACTGCAATTAGGGCCTGCAATTCTACTAGCTGAGCTGAAGTATGGCTGGCTTTGAATTTAACAACAGTGTTTGCAAAGGTATATGCAGCAGTTCCTGTGGATGACCCATCAGTGAATATTAATAAGGCATTGTCTAAAGGTGTTTTACTGATGACATGAGGAAAGACAAAAGCATGTAGTTTACAAAATTGGATAAGCTTATTTGGCGGGTAATGGTTATCTAAGTTACCAGCATAAGAGGCACAAGCAATCGGCCACGTTTCAGGGTTTTGCATTAGCCAATGGATTTGTGGCTTAGAATAAGGTTGTATGATCATAGAGGGTTCAATTCCAAAATATTTTTTGCTATTGTCTCTCCCTAGAATAATTAAATCTGCTATGGCATCATAATAGGGGAGTAATACCTTTTTGGGTGATGAAGGCAAGTGGACCCACATAATAGGGTTTTTTTGCCAGAATAAACCAGTAGGTGTTAGTGTTGTGTTAAATATTAAAAGGGTTAATGGCTGTGAATAGTCTATGTTAGTAACGAATTGCTCAGCAATGGCCGCCTCTACTTTATTAAGTGATAAAAGAGCTTCTTTTGATAACGACCTAAGGGACTTAGGGTTGGGGTCACCTCTCAGGGTGTTGAATAAAGGTTTTAAGTCTCCCATGGTGAGTTTTAAGTATGGCCGGAGCCAATTTATGTCTCCAAGGAGCTTTTGGAAATCATTGAGGGTTTGTAACTTATCTTTACGGAAAACTGCCTTTTGATTAGTAATTTTAGGTCCATTTATTTGAGAACCTAAATATGTATAAGGGTCTTGTAGTTGTATTTTTTCTGGAGCTATTTGTAACCCCGCTGTGGTTAGTTCTTGTCTGAGTTGCGCAAAACACTGTAAAACTTGTTCTCCCATTTTTCCTGCTATGAGGATATCATCCATGTAATGTATAATGTATATTTGTTTCCATGTCTCTCTAACTGAGTGTATGGCTGTAGCCACATATTTTTGACACAAGGTGGGACTGTTGACCATACCTTGAGGTAACACTTTCCATTGGTATCGCTTCATTGGTTCTTTAAAATTTATAGATGGTAAGCTAAATCGGTCATTAATTCAATATAATAAATTTCTAATCAATCTCAAAACTAGTATTTGAGTACAATGATAGTGCTTCTTGCAATGATGTCACACATTTCCCATAAAGTGCTGTAATGTTTATTCTGCTGTATTGAAGAGTTCTTATAAACCACTCCTTTTCTCTCTAGATCCTTTCTCTCATGATCTCCATGCTTCCCCCATTTTCTTCCACTCTCTTTTCTGTCTCTTTCTCATTATCTCTTTTTAATTTTAATTTTTATGGGTACATAGTAGGCATATATAGTTATGGGGTGCATAAGATATTTTGGTACCAGCACGCAATGTGTAACACTAACATCATGGAAAATTGGGTCTCCATCCACTCAAGCATTATCTGTGTTACAAACAATCCAACTATACTATTTTAGTTATTTTAAAATGCACAGTTAAGTCATTATAGACTATAGTCACCCTGTTGTGTTATCAAATACTAGGTCTTATTTATTCTTTCTATTTTTGGTAACAATTAATTGTCCCCCAAAATTAGCTGGGTGTGGTGGCATGTGCCTGTAGTCCCAGCTACTCGGGAGGATTAGGCAGGAGAATTGCTTGAACCCAGGAGGCAGAGGTTGCAGTGAGCTGAGACCACGCCATTGCACTCCAGCCTGAGTGACAGAGCAAGACTCCATCTCAATAAATAAATAAATAAATAAATAAATAAATAAATAAATAAGGCAAAGTGAGTTTACTAACACACCTGAAAATTAGCATTAAGATAAATTTGCTTCAAAATGAGCTTTTCTATTATCAATAACAGTTTAGGGATTTTTTTTAAAAAGCTTTTAATGATTGTGTATGGTCACCCCATTAAATGTCAAGGGAGGTTAAACTCATGCTTTTAAGAATACTTTGCAGATATGGCACCTGGTAAACACAAAACTATGATGAAAAATTAAGTTTCCTTTTAAGAAGCAGCTAGTTGTTGTAAGGGCAGAAGGTCTCCTGGGAGTCAGAGTAGGCATGCCACCTCCTTAAGCTTCTGAAGCAACAGCTTACTGATTAAAATTTCCCAAACACACACTGGATATACAGACACACCCACACAGGCATAAAGGAGTCAATAGTGTCTATCAAGAAGATAAGCTGTGGCTCTCAAGGGAATAATCAGTTGGTAGGATTTATGGCACTCCTGCATTCTGTAAAGAAGTCCTGACATTGGTCTGGTTAAGAAAGGTGTGGGAATTACAAAGATCTCAGCAGTTCCATGTGAGCACTGTGCTTGGAAAATGTGGGTCTAGTGTTAATGATCATTCAGGGGAGAGAAGAAGAAAGACACTGTTGATTTTGTTATTTTTGCTGGTATATGAATGAAATTTGCTTCTTCTTTTGATGAGTTAGGTTTGTGAACAAACTGATTAGGTATGCAAAACAAGGGACACAAACTGGGTGTAGGTCTAAACATGTAATATGCTAACTCTGCATTCAGTATGAAGAATTTTTTTTAAATTTTATATGTAAGAATGTATTTTTGTATGTTTCCTGTACGCCATACTGATGTACGTATGATTTTAGATTTATACAAATTTAAGTTATTTCCTCTAATAACTTTTCTTGTAATACACACACACACACACACACACACACACACACACACACACACACGAAATGCCTTAGGCTCAAATATAATTTTTATGCCAAAGAGATATATTTTGGGGTGATATATTTTGGTTTTCTTCACTAGAGTGGAAAAAACATAATACATTAAAAGAGAATACTAAACATGATTTTATGCCAATGAATTAGATAAAATAGACTATTTTCTTTAAAAATTTCATAACTGACAATATAAAACAGAAAAGTGAATACAATTATAAACAATAAAGACCTGAATCAGTAGTTCACAATCACACATATACACACATACAAATATGCACATACACATATGCACACATTGGGCCCAGATTATTCTATAGGTAAGATCTGGAAAATCCATGGCCTACATGTTTTCCTGTTTTATTGTAACATAATTTATAAACCATGAAATTCACCTTTTAAAGTATGAAAGTCAATATTTTTATACTCGCAAGGTTTTGCAACCACCACTTCTATTTAATTTCAGAATATTTTTATCACTCTAAAATAACTTCATATTTGTTAGCACTCACTCTCCATTCTCCTCTACCCTCAGTCCCTATCAACCACTAATCTGTTTTCTGTCTCTGTGGATTTTCCTATCCTGGATATTTCATAAGAATGGAACCACATAATATGTGAGTTTTGTTACTTACTTCTTTCAGTTAATGTTTTTAAAGTTTATTCACATGGTAGACTGCATCAGTACTCCATTTCTTTTAATGGCTGAATAATATTCCACTTTATGTATAGACCACATTGTATTTAGAAGTTCATCAGCTAATGGACATTTGAGTTGTTTTCATTTAATGGTTAATGTTTTCATTTAATGGCTGTTATGAAGTACAAACTTTCATGCACACATATATTTTTTATTGTCTTGTATATCTATGTGGGAATGAGATTGTTTGGTTCCTATAAAAATTGCCAATTTGTTTAACAAAGTGGTCATACCATTTTACCGGCTCACCAGCAATGTGTGAGAATTTCAATTTCTCCAAATCCTCACCAACACTTTTTATTATTTGTCTGCTTGTTTATAGCTATTCTAGTGGATGTGAACCAGTATCTCACTGAAGTTTTGATTTGCATTTTTCTGATGCCTAATGATGTTGAGCATCTTTTCATGGGCATGTTGGCCATTTGTATATCTTCTTTGGAGAAATGTATCTTCAACTCATTTGTGCATTTTTAAATTGGGTCATCTGTCTTTTTATTGTTGAGCTGTAACGATTATTTTTATATTCTTGATATTAGACCCTTATTATATATATGCTTTATATGCTGTTTAATATACATTTTGCATACATTTTTCCATTTTGTGAGTTTTTTTCACAAAATATATAGAGATAGTGTCCTTTGGAGCACAAAAGTTTTTTTTTTGTTTTGATAAGGTCCAATGCTTCTATTTTTATTTTTTTTTTGGTCTTCACTTTTGCCTCCATATTTAAGAAACCAATGCCAAATTCAAGGCCATAAACAGTTAACCATTTCTATCTATTAATTTTATTTTTAGCTCTTAAATTTATGTTTTAACCTATTTTGAGTTAAATTTTACATATGGAATGAGGGAAAAGAAGAATTTGTATTTTGCAAGTGGCTACTTAGTTGCCCTATTGCCATTTGTTGTAAAGACTATTTTTTTTTCTCCATTAAATGGTCTTGGCACATTTATTAAAACACAATTGGCCATAGATGTATGAGATTCTCTGGATTCTTAATTCTGTTCTATTGATCTATATATCTATACTAATGCCAGTACCATAGTGTTTTTATCTTTGTAATTTTGTAGAAAGTTTTGAAATCAGGAAGTGTGAGTCCTCCAAATTAGTACTTTTTCAAAATTGTTTTGGCTATTTTTGTTCCCTTGCACTTCCATGCAGATTTTAGGCTCAGCTTTTCCATATTGTGATTGATTTATAGATCAATTTGGCTAACACTGTAAACAAAAACAAATCTTCCAATCCCAGAACATGGATGACTTCCTCATTTATGTAGGTCTTCAACTATCTTTAGTGATGATTTGTAGTTTTCGGTGTTCAAGTCTTGCAATTATTTTGTTACATTTCATTCTAATTACTTTATCCCTTTGATATCATTAGAAAAAGAATTGTATTGTTAATGTCATTTTCACTGTTTTCATTGGCCACGTATAAAAATAGCATTGAGTTTTACACATTGATCTTGTATCCTGCAACATTGATACATTTATTTACTAGCTCTAATAGCTTTTTGTTGCTGTTGTTGATCCCTTAAGATTTTCTAAATATAAGACAATGTCATCTGCATATAGAGATAATTTTACTTCCTGCTTGGCAATATGGATGGATTTTAGTTCTCTTTCTCGCCTGATCGCCCTAGATAAATTATCCATTACAATGATGAATAGCTGTGCTAAAAAATGATATTTTGCTTTATTCCTTGTCATAGGAATACATTCTATTCTGTTCTATTAATGCAGTGTATTATATTAATTGTTTTTTGTTTTTTGGCTGTTTAAACAACCTTACATTCCTTGGATATATCTCCTTTGGTCAAAAGGTACACTCTTTTTTAAAAATGTTGTTAGGTATAAGTTGCTAGTTAAGTGATTCAGAACATGCCATCCCAAAATACACCACTTGGGCATATTGATTATTTTGAGCTGAAGGCACTTGAGAAATAGCAAGTGCAGGAAGGGCTCTCTGACCTCTCATTTGTTTGTTTGTTTGTTTGTTTGTTTTTTTGGAGGTGGAGTCTTTCTCTATTACCCAGGCTGGAGTATAGTGGCGCTGTCTCCACTCACTGGCTCACTGCAACCTCTGCCTCCCAGATTCAAGCGATTCTCCTGCCTCAGCCTCCCGAGTAGCTGGGACTACAGGTGCATGCCACCACATCCTGCTAATTTTTCTTATTTTAGTAGAGATGGGGTTTCACCGTTTTGCTAACGCTGGTCTCGAACTCCTGAGCTCAGGCAGTCTCCCCACCTCAGCCTCCCAAAGTGCTAGGATTACAGGCATCAGCCACTGCGCCTGGCCTCTGACCTCCCATTTCTACTTAAAAGCAGTTCATACCATTTCTCTTGAGAAAGGCGCCCTCCCTGTACCAGGAAGAGAACATTCTTATCCCCAGATACTTGGAGTCAACACCAGAATAGACCTGTACAAACAAACTTAATAAAACAACCTTTATATTCATTAGTTTCGGCCATATTTTCAGCCATTTTATACTTACTGTCTAACAATTACTACCCCTAGCCTAAGATCCCTTGTCTTGTCACATCCCCAAAATGTATCATTCTCTGTATAAAAATATAGATAAGCTTTTGTGCCTAATCGTTTCTTCTACTCTTCATTTCCTTTCTGAGGACTCCCATGTAACTGTAAAAAAATATTAAATAAATTTGCATGTTTTTCTCCTGTTAATCTGTCTTATGTTCATTTAATTCTTATGCCAGCCATGGAACCTAAGAGTGTATAATGAGTTTTCCACCCCAAACTATTATTAGTAAACAATTTTGTGTCTTTATGAGAGATATTGTTGTCTAGTTTTTCTCTTTTTGTGATGTCTTTGTCTAGTTTTGCCATCAGATAATAAGGGTCCCATAGAATAATTTGGAAAGAGCTCCCTCCTTTTCTTTCTTTCTTTCTTTCTTTTTTTTTTTTTTTGAAGAGTCACAGATTTGTTTTGGAGTTTCATAAAGAAGCAAAGGTTTATTTTAAATATCAAGGACAGTGCCCGGTGCATAATTGAGCAGCCTTGTCCCAAACACAGTAATTAACCCAAGATAATTTATGAAGTCAGTGAAACAATATTTACATTTTCTTTATAATAGAAACCTATAATGATAATGTGTCTGGCTCTTGCACTGAACATTAAAGTTTTCAGTGCATGCTTACATCTAGTGTCTTATTTTTATCTTCATATATTCATCTTAGGAAAAGTAGAGCAGTTTCTAATTTTGTTGTATTATTTTTTACTTTTTTACTGTGACCTTTCTAGAGGGTCCTTGCCCTAAATCCAAGACTGGCTCTTCAATTTTGCCTTACCCTGTGTCTTATATCTGGGCCCAAATGATGTTAAGTAATGGAAGGAGATGTATAAATCATAATACTGGAGAATCAGACAGCAAGCGTTCAGCAACAAAGAGATATGTTGTGATGTAGTGTCAGTGACTAAAAAGCAAGGAAATGAAAGGAGGGAAAAAAAGAAGTAAAGCTTTATAACCTGTTTTATTAGACTAGCGTTATGTCAATGCCAAACCAAACAAGTAAAACTTGTGAAGGAAAAATCATAGGTCACTTCATTTTGGAATATAAATAAGTTTAAAACCCTTAGTAAAATAATAACAAAATTAATCAAGCAATTAAGATATATGAACAAATTGGATTCTTCTGAAATGTCAAGGATGTTTTCACATTAATGACCTACTTCCATAATTAACCACATTTACAGGTTAAAGGAGTAAGAGAAATTGACAAAAAATTCAAAATCCATTTATAATTTTAACACAAAGGCATAGCAAATAAAGAAAATAATGAGAATATCCTTAAGCTGATAGAGTATATCTTCTAGGGGATATTGAATGAATTTCCCTTTAAAGCAAAACAAGAAAATCATCTTGTCTATCATTTTTCTATGTAACACTGAACTAAAAAATCTTCGTTGGTGAAGCAAGATAATTTTTTTTAAAGAGAAAGAAGGGATACATTTAAGGATTGGAGAAAAAAAACTACCATTCCTTGCAGATTAAGTAGTCATCTAGATTAAGAAAAAGTTCAAGAGACTTAAAGGCTATTTGAAATGTTCAGGGAGCATAAGAAATTGATGAATACAATTATTAAAATATAAAACTCATCTGAGTTTCTAGGCGCCAAAAATAAACAATAAAGTTTCCTTTTATAATAGAAACCAAAAATACCTGGTACCAGGGAATAAAACTTAAAAATTGAGCAAACTATTTTGGGATAAATTATAAACATATAGTAAACAATATAATGTAAAACTTAATGGAGTGATACACTATTTACTTGGAAGGAAAGACAACATGACATATATGACAATAATATTTTATATCAATGCAGTTCTCCTCACAATTGTAAAAAAAAATTTGAAAACTGACAAACATAAAAATTTACTTATAGATCCAAAAATATCTGTAGATATATAAAAATTAAGAATGGACAGCATAATTTTGAAAAAAGGGAGGTATATCTTATAATACTCAAAGCTATTATAAATATTTTATAAGGAATATGTTATTATCACAGGGATGTACATTTTCCAGTGGACATAATATGAGCTTGTACATATACAGAAACCTGATATATAAAAGTAAAGGATATTAAAATAAGTACAGAACAATACAAATCTTTCAATAAATGATACAGGGACAGTGAATTACATATATAAAAATATTTCTATTCATTTTATATCTTCCACTAGGAAAAATATAAATCTCAGATTTAGTAAAGATTTAAATATAAAAAGCAAAATTGCAAAACTTTTAAAGAAAGTTGAGATAGCACCTTTCACTTCAAGATGGAAATAGATTTTTATATATAACACACACAAAAGACTTACATCTATTAAAAATGAGTAATACATTAGCTATTTTAAGCCCTTTTATACAACAAAATTAAGCCCTTCTGTACAGCAAATGAACTATAAAGAATATTAGAAAAACATCTTTCATATCAGAAGAATTATTTGCAATACATCTATCTGACAAAGGGTTAGTATCTAGAATAATTTTAAACATCACAAAAACATAAGAATCATAAAAATTCAAAAGGAAAGACAAACGGGTGTGTAATTTACCAAAAGTGAAGAATTTGGGTGGCTAATATATATGTAAAGACATGCTGAAACACGTGAAAAATCAGAAAAACGTGTATTAAAAAATGAGACACATATATCAGATAAGAACATATAAAAACCTCACAATATCAGGTATTTGCAATGTTATGTAGATAATGAGATGCTTACACATCTTTGGTAGGTGTGTAAATATGCGCAAGTCCTTTGGAGAGTAAGGCAATAATAGCTAGTAATGAAAAAAATGGGCATACCTAGCAATTTCAATGCAAGTTATGCATTACAGAAGCTCCCATACATGTCCACATGGAGACATTTTCAGAGTAAAACTGCAGCACTTAAAAGTTTTTAAAAAGAAAGTATAATTTTAATCAAGAAAGTGGATCATGGTACACTTGTCAAATTGAGTACCATAAAACAAAAACCCACACATAGTTTTTAAAAGCATGTGGATAAATGTCATAAAGTTGAATAAAAATGTTAAATTGTTGAATTACAAGTGCAGAATGATTCTAATTACATAAAGTTTAAATAATGTTTTGGGATACATCAATATGTTATGAAAATACAAAAACATGCTTGAAAATCATGAATATCAAATTGAAATAGTGGTCACTTCTAGAAGGGGAGGAAGGAGAATGTGATTTTGGGGGTATATGCTTACATACTCCAAAGATTTGTTTATGAAAAGCAAGGATCAGAAACAAAGATGGCAAAAAAATTGTCATGACAAAACTGGTTGTAATATATCTAAGTAGGTTTTATATTATACTTTAAGATTTTCTGTATATTCATAACAGTTGATTTTGGGGATAGTGACTCAAAGATAGGCTCTATCTGGGATGAATGAGTGGTGTTCTTGTGACATTAGGCGAGATACAGAATAAGTGAAGTAGAGCAGGTTTTGGAAGCAAGATGATGAATTTAATCTTAGTCATGTTTGGTTTGAGGGCCTTGTAGAATGTAGGATGAGAATACCAAGCACTTAAGTTGAAGTAAGTCCTGAATATGGTGTCAGTGCAGCAACTGGGGCTAGAGATAGATCTTTGATATTCATAGCCTGTATGTCTCTGATGAAATCACATCCTTTTATTCAAAAGGAAGGACAAAAGGATGGGGATACTGCATAGAATTAGGCAGTCAGTTTTTCTGAGAGCAGAGCTGTAGGAAAATTACTTTTTGAGCAATGAATAGGGAAAGTAGGTCCACAAAAAGCAGGAAGGAATAACTTTCAAAATTATTAGGAGGACTCAGAGACAGTTGTTTTGCAGGAGTCAGTGGAGCAGAGAGTGTTAAAAACGAGTGATCAACTCTTAACTAGCAGAGATGGCCAGGCCAATTAAAACTAAGAAGTACTTTCTTTGTGTGAGAGGCGAATTGGCATCAATTAGTGTTTGTGTAAATATCATCTGTTGCAAATCAAAGTAATTTGGGAAAGTTATGTGTCACTCTGTACTGCTTAGCTACAAACTTTTCAGAGTTACAATGATCTGATGTTTTAAAACGCTGCTAAAATATATGAGCCATTATCATTAAATAAGTTTAAATAATTTATTTTTAACTATCTTTGAGACTTTTTCGGTCACGTTATTTCACATTCTGAGAAGCATTTGAGTCCATTTAATTACCATTCCATTGGTAATCACATAAGACAAAGTTACTGTTATTTCTTGCCTAGACAGCAATTAATGGGCACTCAATGCATCTTCCTGCATTAACCATTGACTCTTCTCTAATTCATCTCCCACACTGGAGAAGAATGATGCTGATGCCTGGAATGTGTGCCCCTCTCCCACTTCCAGTTATATTTTATATGTTATTTCAATTTGAGCTTGAATGTCACCTTTTCAAGGAAGCCCTCCTTAATCACTAGATATATTCCATATTTTCATAGCATCCCACACCTTTCTTTTCAATTTTGAGATAAATGTAGATCCATATTCCATTGTAAGAAATAATACAGAGTGTACCTATACTGGATTTCTCCCAATCCTAGCATCTTGCAAAACTATAGCACCACAGCACAATCAGGATGTTCACATTGACACAGTCAAGATGGATCAAGTATTAGTCTGTTCTCACACTGCAAATAAGACATACCTGAAACTGGGTAATTTATAAAGAAAAGAGATTTAATTGACTCACAGTTCCACATGGCTGGGGAGGACTCACAATCATAGTGGAAGCTGAATGAGAGCAAATTCTTGTCTTACATGGTGGCAAGCAAAAGAGCTTGTGTAAGGGAACTACCCTTTATAAAACCATGAGATCTCATGAGACTTATTCACCATCATGAGAACATGAGCATGGGGAAGACCTGCCCCGATGTTTCAATTATCTCCCACCAGTCACTTCCATGACAGGTGGGAATTATCAGAGCTGCAATACAAGATGACATTTGGGTGGGGACACAGCCAAACCGTATCAGATAACATTTCCATCACTACAAGGATATTTCTTTTTACCCTTTTATTTCCACACTCACTTCCTTTTGACCCTCCTCACCTCCCCAACCCCTGGCAGACTAATCAGTCTACATTTCCATAATTTTGTAATTTCTAAAAATGTTGCATAAATGGAACCCTAAAATATGTAAACTTTAGATATCTATTTTTTTCACTGAGCATAATTCCCTGGAGGTTCATCTGATCAGTTATGCATATCCATAATTTTTCCTTCTTATTTCTCAGTAGTGTTTGAAGCCTTACAGCATTGTACAAAGTTTATAATCATTCTTTAGTGTGATTATTTGCTTAATGTTTGTGTCTCTAACTAGACTGAATACTCCATTAAGGCAGGTATAATTTCTCTTAGACGTATCCTTGTGTCTCCATCACTTAGTACACTATAGTAATTTGTTAAATACTGAATGATGAAAGGATTTATTGAGATTACTAGTAGATGCCTCAGAGTACATGAAACCAGAATTAGGTGTTACTGCTATGTAATGACTTCTACATTGTGTATATTTTGCTAATATATAAATGTATTTATTGAATAATTATTTACTATATATCAGGTATTGTTCCAAGTACTGGAAATACAACAGCAACAAACAAAAACAACCAAAAAGTTCCCTGCCCTCTGGAACTCACATTCTAGTCTAGGGAGCTAAATAATCTTAAACATAAATTATATTATGTATTTAAATATTGATTATCGATCCCCCTTCCATGTAGACAAAGCATGGGAAGGAGACAGAAAGTGAAGGAATGATCGTTATGGATAGTCAGGATGACCTCACTGAGAAGGTAACATTTGACCAAAGGTTATAGAAAGTGAGGAGATAAATCATTTGGGTATCTGGGAGAAAAGCATCTAACCAGAAGGAACAGAAAGTGAGGGGTCTTCTTAGAGTGACTGAGTAAGAAGTACTAGAATATCACTGAGCTGAATGACTGAGGGGAAAGTAGCAGGAGATGAGGTCAAAGAAGTAATAAAGAGCTTAGACCTGGGCTGCCCAATATTGTAGCCACTGGCCACAGGTGGTTGCTGAATATTTGAAATGCGATCTGATTTTAAAATGACCAAAAGATCAAAAGAGACATTTCCCAAAAGAAGATGTATAAATGTTAAACAGACATATGAAAAGGTGCTTAACATCATTGATCAGCAGAGAAATGCAAATAAAAACTCCAATGAGATATCATCTCTCCCTAGTTAAAATGGTTTATCTCCAAAAGACAGGCAATAACAAATGCTGGCAAGGAGGTAGAGAAAAGGGAACTCTTGTACACTGTTGGTGGGAATGTAAATTAGTACAACCACTATGGAGAACAGTTTGGAGTTTCCTCAAAAAACTAAAAATAGAGCTGCCATACATCTAGCAATCCCACTATTGAGTATATACCCAAATAAAGGAAACGTAGAGACGAGTATAACAAAGTGACATCTACACTGTCATGCTTGTTGCAGCTTTGTTCACAATAGTCAAGATTTGGAAGCAAACTAAGTGTTCATCAGCAGATGAATGGGTGAAGAAAATGTGGTACATATTTAAATACACATCAGAATTTGAAGACTTAGTATGAAAAGCAGAATGTAAAATATTTCATTATTAATATTTTTATATCGGTTATATGATAAGGTAATGTTTTGTGTATATTGTATTAAATTTATCAAAAATTATATTGCCCATTTTTTAAATTTTAGATATTTTTATGTCTCCAAATTTGTTATTTATCAGGAGTGACTGAAATAAAAAATACAATTGAGTCCCATCATCATTATGGAAATGGCTTTAAGAGAAAACTGGTCAGATGAATATTATTGCTTCCCATTTTCAACCAGTAAATAGTTGCCACTGAGAAACTGACAGCCAGGAGTCTGTCAAGAATGCTCAAGATATGTTATATAATACAACATGCCTGTTCACAGGGGGAAAAATCCTAGGAAATAACTTATGTGTACTTTTTGATTTCATCATACAAGACAAACACAAAAGCACCACCCATGCCTCTGAGAACATTGGACCATGCACCCTTGAAAAAAGCTTTGCCTCCTTCATCACGAGCTATCTTCCTCCAGCAGTCAAGCGTGCCTGTGTACATGATGTCAGTTCCTTTGCGCCCTGACTGCATCATCATGCGGCGGCGAACAGTATCAAATGGATAGGAAGTCAACCCAGCAACAGCAGTGACAGTCTGTGCGATCATCCAGCTGATGACGATGTGAGTGTTCTTGGGATCCGGAAGCATTCCCTTTGCAGTGTCATAGATACCGAAGTAGGCGGCTCGGTAGATGATAATACCCTGCACAGACACGTTAAAGCCTTGGTACAGGCCCTTAATCACATCAGATTTGTAGATCTTAACCAGGCAGTCACCGAGGCCTCGGAATTCCCTTTCAGCTCCAGCTTTACCCACATCAGCTGCTAGACGGGTACGGGCAAAATCAAGAGGGTACACAAAACACAGGGATGTGGCCCCTGCGGCACCACCCGATGCCAGATTCCCTGCAAAGTAGCGCCAAAACTGGGTCCTCTTGTCCACACCACCCAGGAAGATCTGCTTGTGTTTATCTTTGAAGGCGAAGTTAAGAGCCTGGGTGGGGAAGTATCTGATGACATTGGCCAGGTTACCGCGCCAGAAGGACAGAACTCCCTGCTCCTTGGGAATACGGACCACGCAGTCTATAATGCCTTTGTATTGCTTATCTGCAGTGATCTGCTTGCTGGCATGCTGCACCTGCAGCAGCAGCTTGACCCGCTCGATGGGCGCTACCGCCGTCTTGGAGATGGCTGCGGCCACTCCACCTGCCAGGAAGTCCTTGGCGAAGGACACAGCGGCATCTGTCATGTTGAAAGGAAAGAAGAGGCAGGCTGCTGCGTGACGGGACTGGGCCGGGAACCGGCTTTGACTCTGGCGCTGCTTGCCCATTTTTTTAACTTCTTTTTTTTTTTTTTTTTTTTTTTGAGACAGGGTCTCACTCTGTTGCCCAGGCTGGAGTACAGTGGCACAATGTTGACTCAACTGCAAGCTTTCCCTCTGGCAATCAAACAATCCTCCCACTTCAGCCTACCAAGTAGCCAGGACTACAGGCATGCACCAACATGTCTGGGTAATTCTTGTATTTTCTGTAGAGACCATTTTTGCCATGCTGCCCAGGCTAGTCTCAAACTCCTGTACTCAAACGATCTGCCTTGGCCTTTCAAAGTGTTGGGATTACAGGCATCAGCCACCGCACCAAGTCTTTTTTGTTTATTTAATGTGGCTATTTGAACATCCGAAATTACATAATTTCTCATATTAGGTTTATTTGGGAGAATGTATGACTATATCTTATAGCTCCTCATATTTGACTTTAAAAGATTTGTATTTTACTCTGAAGTTTGAGGCTGTTGAAAATTATTGAATAGAGGAATAGGTTGTTTAATTTGAGCTTTTCAAGAATTATCTGGGTTTATCTGTTGACAATAGACTATAAGGGTAAAGAAGAAGCTATAAGGGATACTAGTTATGAGGGCGTTTCCCCAATTCACACAAGAAATGATGGTGGTTTGGGTTGGTTTGGTAGTGGTGAATTTGATGGGAACTGGTTAGATTCTGAATGTATTTTGAAAATAAAACAAAAATATTTCATGACATATTGGATGTTGCTGAGTATGAGAAAAAGTCAAAGATAAAGTTTTTGGCCTGAGCAACCAGAATAATTGAATTACATCAGTGAAAGCAAGACAAGCTGCAAGTGGAACAGATTTGGAGAAGAATACCAAGAATCTGGATTTGAATGTATCAAGTTTGAGATGATTATTATTTATTAAAATTGACATCTTGCATAGGTAACTTGATATAGAAGTCTGGATTTGAAGAAAAAGACCTAGGAGGGAAATAAGCATTTTGTAGTAATTAGCGTATAGACGGTATGTGAAGATTTTTCAAATTGGATGTGTCCAACAAAAGAGTTAATGTAATTAAAGCAAATAAAGATCTAATAAATGAGCCTCAGAGCTTTCCAAATTTACGAAGTTATGGAAGAAAGAAAATCTTCAAAGAAAGTCCTCTTCTTCAAATATATTTTACTGTTAAAAAAAAAGTTTGCTTTTGTTATTGAACTTACTTTTGTGAAATCGTTAGGCATTCCCACTGCAGTTATTAAAGCATAAATTCTGCTTTCCTTTAATCCCTCTAGATTTCCTGTTTTTTAACTTTAATTTTAAGTTCAGGGGTACATGTGCAGGTTTGTTATATTGGTAAACTCGTTTCATGGGAGTTTGTTGTACAGATTATTTCATTACCCAGATATTAAGTCTAGTGCCCCTGAGTTATTTTTCCTGATCTGCTCCCTCCTCCCACCCTCCTCCCTCCAGTAGGCCCCAGTGTCTGTTATTCCCCTGTATATTTCTATGGGATCTCATCATTTAGCTCCCACTTATAAGTGAGTACATGCAGTATTTTGATTTCTGTTCCCGTGATAGTTTGCTAAGGATCACAGCCCCCAGCTCCATCCATGTTCCTGTAAAGGACATGATCTCATTATATTTTATGGCTGCATAGGATTCCATGGTGTATATATACCACATTTTCTTTATTCAGTCTACCATTGATGGGCAGGCATCTAGGTTGATTCCATGTCTTTGCTATTGGGAATAGTGCTACCATGAACATGTGTGTGCATGTGTCTTTAAGATAGAACAATTTATATTCCTTGGGTATATAGCCAGTAATGGGATTGCTGGGTTGAATGCTAGTTCTGTCTTTCTGTCTGTTGTTTGTATATTTTTGTAAATTTAAGGTCTTTATAGATGCTGGAAATTAGATCTTTGTCAGATGCATAGTTTAAAAAAATGTCTCCCATTCTGTAGGTTGTCTGCTAACTTTATTGGCAGTTTCTTTTGCCGTGTAGAAGCTCTTCGATTATATTCCATTTGTCAATTTTTGCTTTTGTTGTAATTGCTTTTGGCATCTTCGTTATGAAATCTTTGCCCCATTCCTATGTCTGGAATTATATTGCCTAGGTTGTCTTCCAGGGTTTCTATACTTCGGGTTTTACATGTAAGTCTTTCATCCAACTTGAGTTAATTTTTGTGTATGGTGTAAGAAAGGGATCCAGTTTCAATCTTCCATCTATGGCTAGCCAGCTATCCCAGCACCATTTATTGAATAGGGAGTCCTTTCTCTATTACTTGTTTTTGTCAAGTTTGTTGAAGATCATATGGTTGTAGGTGTCCAGTCTTATTTCTGGACTCTCTATTCTATTCCATTGGTCTATGTGTCTGTTTTTGTGCCAGTACCATACTGTTTTGGTTACTGTAAACCTGTAGTATACATTGAAGTTGGGGAATGTGATGCTTCCAGCTTTTTTTTTTTTTTTTTTTTTTTTTTTTAACTTAGGATTGCCTTGGCTATTTAGGCTCTTCTTTAGTTCCATATGAATTCTAAAATAGTATTGTTTTCTTTTTGTTCTCTAAAGAATGTTATTAGTATTTTGACAGGCATAGCATATAATCTATAAATTGCTTTGGGTAGGATGGCCATTTTTACAATATTGATTCTTCCTCTTCATGAGCATGGAATGTTTTTCCATGTGTTTATGTCATGTCTGATTTCTTTGAGCGGCATTTTGTAGTTCTCCTTGTAGAGATATTTCACCATCCTGGTTAGATGTATTTGTAGATATTTTATTCTTTTTGTGGCAATTGTGAATGGAACTGCATTCTTGATTTGCTCTCAGGTTGACTGTTGTTTGTATATAGGAATGCCCGTCGTTTTTGTTCATTGATTGGGTATCCTGAGACTTTGTGAAAATTATTAATATTTATGATCTGAAGGAGCTGTTGGGCTAAGACTATGGGGGTTTTCTAAATATAGAATCATGTCATCTGCAAAGAGGGATAATTTGACTTCTTTTTCTCTTTGGATGCCCTTTATTTTTTTCTTTCTCTCACCTGATTGCTCTGGCCAGGACTTCCAATACTCTGTTGAATAGGAGTGATGAGAAAGGACATCCTTTATTTGCACCAGTTTTCAAGGGGAATGCTTCTAGCTTTTGCTCATTCAGTATGATGTTGGTTGTGGTTTTGTCATAGATGGCTCTTATTATTTTGAGGTATGTTCCTTCAATATGTAATTTATTGAGAGTTTTTAACAAAAAGAAGTGTTGGAATTTTATCAAAAGTCTTTTCTGCATCTATTGAGATGATCATTTGGTTTTTGTATTTAGTTCTGTTTATGTGCTGAATTAAGTTTATTGATTGGCATATGTTGAACCAAAACGTGCTTTCCAAGGATAATTTGCCTACTTGATCATGGTAGATAAGCTTTTTTGCTGTACTGCTGGATTTCGTTTGCCAGTATTTTGTTGAAGATTTTAGCATTAATGTTTATCAATGATATTGCCCTGAAGTGTTTTTTGTTTGTTTGTTTGTTTGGGTTTTTGTTTGTTTTTATCTCTGCCAGGTTTTGGTATCAGGATGATGCTGGTCTTATAGAATGAATTAAGAAGGAGTTCCTTCTTCTCAATTGTTTAAAACAGTTTCATTAAAAATGGTACATCCGGTAGACTTTGGCTGTGAATCCACCTTGTCCTGAATTTCTGTTGTTGTTGTGTTAGTAGGCTATTTATTATAGATTCAATTTTGGAGCTTATCATTGGCGTGTTTAGGGATTCAATTTCATCCTGGTTCAGTCTTGGGAGAGTGTGTGTGCCCAGGAATTTATTTATTTATTTTTTCTAAATTTTTCAGTATATGTGCATAGAGGTGTTCATAATGTTCTCTGATGATTATTTGTATTTATGTTGTGACAGTGGTAATATCCTGTTTGTCATTTCTAATTGTGCTTATTTAGACCTTCTCTCTGTTTTTCTTTATTTGTCTAACTAGCAGTCTATCTACTTCATTAATGTTTTACAAAAAACAACTCCTGGATTCATTGATCTTTTGAATCGATTTTCGTGTCTCAACTTCCTTCAGTTCAGCTCTGATTTTGGTTATTTATTGTCTTCTGTTAGCTGTGAGGGTGGTTTTCTCTTACTTCTCTAGTTCTTTTAGTTGTGATGATAGGTTGTTAAATTTCGATCATTCTAAGTTTTTGATATGGACCTTGTGATGGTTAATATTGAGTGTCAATTTAACGGATTGAAGGATGCAAAGTATCATTCCTGGGTGTGTCTATGAGGGTGTTGCCAAAGGAGATTAACATTTGAGTCAGTGGACTGGGAGAGGCAGACCCACCCACAATGTGAGTGGGCACTATCTATTCAGCTGCCAGTAAAGCTAGAATAATGCAGGTAGAAGAAGGTGGAAGAAGCTGACTTGCTCATTCTTCTGACCTTCATCTTTCTCCAGGACTGGATGCTTCCTGTTGTCAAACATCAAACTCCAAGTTCTTCAGGTTTTGGACTCTTTGACTTACACCAGTGATCTGTCAGGGACTGTATTAGCCTGTTTTTACACTGCTAGTAAAGACATACCAGAGACTGGGCGATTTACAAAGGAAAGAAGTTTAATGGAGAACTCACAGTTCCATGTGGCTAGGGAAGCCTCACAATTATGGTGGAAGGCAAGCGGGAGCAAGCCATGTCTTACATGGATGGCAGTAGGCAAAGAGAGAGCTAGTGAAGGGAAATCCCCTTTCTTTAAAACCATCAGATCTCATGAGACTCATTCAGTATCATGAGAACAGTGCAGGAAAGACCCAACCACCCATAATTCAATCACCTCTTACCAGGCTCCTCCCAAGACATATGGGAATTGTGGGAGCTACAATTCAAGATAAGAATTGGGTGGGGACATAGCCAAAGCATATCAAGGAGTCTTGGGCCTTCAGTCACAGACTGAAAACTGCACTGTCACCTCCCCTACTTTTGATGTTTTGGGACTCAGACTGGCTTCCTTGCTCCTTAGCTTGCCAAAAGCCTACTGTGGGACTTCATCTTGTTATCTTGTGAGTCAATACTCCCTAATATATACCCCTTCATATATACATCTATCCTATTACTTCTGTCCTTCTAGAGAACCTTGACTAATATAAACATTTAATGCTATAATTTTCCCTCTTAACACTGCCTTAGCTGTGTCCCAAAGATTCTAGTATATTGTATCTTTTTTTTTTCATTAGTTTCAAAGAACTTCTAGACTTTTACCTTAATTTTATTATTTACCCAAAAGTCATTTAGGAGCAGGTTATTCAATTTCCATGTAATTGTTTATGGTTTTGAGATAATTTCTTAGTCTTGATTCCAAATTTGATTGTACTGTTGTCCAAGACAGTGGTTGTTATGACTTCAGTCCTTTTGCATTTGCTGAAGAGTGTTTTTGTCTGATTATTTGATAGATTTTAGAGTCTGTGCCAAGTGGTAGTGAGAAGAATGTATATTCTGCTGTTTTTGGATAAGAATTCTGAAGATGTCTATCAGGTCCATTTGACCCAGTGCTGAGGTCAGGTCCTGGATATCTTTGTTAGTTTTCTGTCTTGATGATACGTCTAATACTGTCAGTGGGGTGTTGAAGTCTCAAACTATTATTGTGTGGAAGTCTAAGTCTCCTTGAAGATTTCTAAGGACTTGCTTTATGAATCTGGTGCTCCTGTGTTGCATGCACATATATTTGGGATAATTAGTTCTTAATGAATTGAACCCCTTGCCATTATGTAATGCCCTTTTGTTTTCTTTTTTAATCTTTGTTTAAAGTCTCTTTATTGTGAAATTAGGATTACAATCCCTCCTTTTTTACGGTTTCCCATTTGCTTGGTAGATTTTTCTTCATTCATTTATTTTGTGCCTGTGGGTGTCATTGAATGTGAAATGGGTCTCTTGAAGAAAGCATACCAAAGGCTTTTGGGTTTTTATTCAGCTTGCCACACTGTGCCTTTTAATTGGGATATTTAGCCCATTTACATTCAAGGTTCATATTGATTTGTGTGGATTTGATCCTGGCATCATGATATTAACTGGTTATTATGCAGGCTGTTTGCATGGATGCTTTATAGTGTCACTGGTCTGTGCACTTAAGTGTGTGTTTTGTAGTGGCTGGAAATTGTCTTTCCTTTTCATATTAATGCTTCTTTCAGAAGTTCTTGTAAGTCCTGTATTGTGATAACATATTCCCTCAGCATTTGCTTGTGTGGAAACAATCTTATTTCTCCATCATTTATGAATTTTAGTTTGGCCAGAAATGAAATTATTGGTTTCAATTCATGCTCTTTAAGCGTGTTGAATATTAGTCCCCAATCTCTTTTTGTTTGTAGAGTGTCTGCTAAAAGACTTTCTGTTAGTCTGATGGGCTGCCCTTTGTAGATGATCTGCCCTTTTTCTCTAGCTGCCTTTAACATATTTTCTTTTGTTTTGACCTGGGAGAATCTGATGGTTATATGTCTTGGGGATGTTCTTCTTGTGAATTATCTTACTGGGGCTTTCTGCATTTACTGAATTTGAATGTTGGCCTCTTTAGATAGGTTGGGAAAGTTCTCATTGATGATGTCCTGAAATATTATTTCCAAGTTGCTTACACTCTCCCATCTCTTTCAGGGACTCCAGTGAGTCATAGATTTGGTCTCTTTATAGTTTCATATTTCTTGAAGGTTTTGTTTGTTACTTTTTATTCTTTTTTTCCCTTTATTGTGTGACTGTCTTATTTTACAAAACCAATCATCAAGCTCTGAGATTCTTTTTTTCAGTTCTTCTTCTATTCTGCTATTAATACTTGTGATTGCATTGTTAAATTCTTGTAATGTGTTTTTCAGCTCTGTCATGTCAGTTACATTCTTTTCTATACTGACTGTTTTGTCTGTAACTTCTTGTATTATTCTACTTTGATTCTTACCTTTCTTGGATTGGGTTTCCACATACACCTGCATTCAATAATTTTTGCTCCTATCCATATTCTGAATTCTATTTGAGTTTGCATCCTTTGTAGGGACATGGATGCAGCTGGAAACCATCATTCTTAGCAAACTATCACAAGAAGAGAAAACCAAACACCGCATGTTCTCACTCATAGGTGGGAACTGAACAATGAGATCACTTGGACTCGGGAAGGGGAACATCACACATCGGGGCCTATCGTGGGGAGGGAGGGGGGAGAGGGGAGGGATTGCATTGGGAGTTATACCTGATATAAATGATGAATTGATGGGTGCTGACGAGTTGATGGGTGCAGCACACCAACATGGCATAAGTATACATATGTAACAAACCTGCACATTATGCACATGTACCCTAGAACTTAAAGTATAATTAAAAAATTAAAAAAAAAATCAGGAAACAACAGTTGTTGGAGAGGATGTGGAGAAATAGGAACACTTTTACACTGTTGGTGGGATTGTAAACTAGTTCAACCATTATGGAAAACAGTATGGCAATTCCTCAAGGATCTAGAACTAGATGTACCATATGACCCAGCCATCCCACTACTGGGTATATACCCAAAGGATTATAAATTATTCTACTACAAAGACACATGCACATGTATGTTTATTGTGGCACTATTCACAATAGCAAAGACTTGGAATCAACCCAAATGTCCATCTGTGACAGACTGGATTAAGAAAATATGGCACATATACACTATGGAATACTATGCAGCCATAAAAAAGGATGAGTTTGCGTCCTTTGTAGGGACATGGATGCAGCTGGAAACCATCATTCTTAGCAAACTATCACAAGAAGAGAAAACCAAACACCGCATGTTCTCACTCATAGGTGGGAACTGAACAATGAGATCACTTGGACTCGGGAAGGGGAACATCACACACTGGGGCCTATCATGGGGAGGGGGGAGGGGGGAGGGATTGCATTGGGGAGTTATACATGATATAAATGATGAATTGATGGGTGCTGACGAGTTGATGGGTGCAGCACACCAACATGGCACAAATATACATATGTAACAAACCTGCACGTTATGCACATGTACCCTAGAACTTAAAGTATAATTAAAAAAAAAAAAAAAAAGACCTTCTGAGGTTACCAAAATCCAAGAATGCTCAATTCCCTGGTATAAAATAGTATAGTATCTCCATATAACCTACACACATTATTCTGTATACTTTAAATAATATCTAGATTACCTGTAATAGTTAATACAACATAAATCATATGTAAATAGTTGTTATAGTGCATTGTTTAGGGAATCATGACAAGAAAAATGTCAGTACATGTTCAATACAGATGTAATGTTTCTCAAATATTTTCCATTTGCAGTTGATTTAATACATAGATGCAAAACCCAAGGATATAGAGGGCCAAATGTATGTATTGTCTGCTAGGGACCCTTTGGGACTTTATTCAATAAATGGAAAGAATGATCTTTTTGCGTTGAAAAACTTATATTTTAGTGATACTGAGAGCAATTGGAGTTGTTTTTTAGGTAAAGTAAAAAGTTTGGCTACTTCTCTTTTCTCCATTTAGTTTAATAAACTTTTGATTTGTTAAGCAGAACCGTTCTTTATCATCAGAAAGTAACTGGTTTGGACTGTTATCAGTTTGAGTTATTGGGGTCTGCATTAATGATGTGTTACTGCATGTAATATGTTTAAGAGTAGGTGTCTTCATTTAGAAAATAGACTTTTTATAGGGGTTAAATAACTTTATTGATTTTTTGACACAAACCCTTTCAAATGCAAATGCTCCCTGTCTGGTGGTAAATAATTTTCAAGGCATTTGAGCAACACACAAAAAGAAAGTAAAATCTTAAACCCTAAATGTCAGCCAAGTGGTAAAAAGAATTCTGTTGAAGGTATTCAGGGAGGAAATTTTGGGGTGTTTTTTTTTTTTTTTTTTTTTTTTTTTGCCTGAGTTTTCCCTGCTATTGTGCTACTCTATATTCTGGGACTTGCCTCCTGGCAGATTGTTTCATTATCCAGCAGTATCATTAGTCTTTTTTATTAGCACCTTAAAAAATAAACAAACAACGATTTTGTTATGTTTGACACAAGTAGTGCATTTTAATTTTGTAGGCTTGTATTATTGCTCTGAAAAAAATCTGCAACAATTCAGATTGAAATATTGCATTCAATTCTTAACAATATGAAAACACTATTCAGATGTGTAGAAATATAATGGCATCTGTTATGCATATTAAATGAAGAAGCTATTTTTGTATCTTCCACATGGAGCTTTGGATTAACTAGGGAAGTTGGTATTAATTACTTCTGAAAAAGTAAAACTTGTCATTCAATTTTGTACTATTCATGAAATTGAGTCAACGCTTCATGAAATGTCCTCAGAATAATTTGATGAAGACTACACAAAAAGAATGCATATGGATCATTTTAATAATACATTTCAGAATTGCTAAGTAAAAATAAAAGTTATCTGAAAAAATCACATGATATATTTGCCAGTTTTTAAGCCAAAATTTTCTTAATATTTGCATTCAGGAGCACCAAACTCATTAATTACAACCAAAAAGAAAAAAAAATAAATATAGCAAAAACTAACAGTTGCATGGCAATATTTGCTTTTATTCAACATACTCATATCTCTCATCTTACGGATTTCAAAGTTGCATATTTATTTACTTACCGTGATGCAGGGTTTCCTAAATCTGTGCACATGTAAGAATCTTCTTAGAGCTTTTTTTAATGAGTGAGTTTTGAGGCCACATTCTAAATTCAACGCATCTTAGTCTTCAGAGCTAAAGCCCAAGAATCCATATATATTTTCTTTCTCCACCTGTAGATCTATGGCAATTATAAAGAAACTCAACATTTGAAAAACCTTTTTATAATGTATATTTTTAAAGTCTGTTCATTCTAAAGCCTTTATACATTGTCTTAGATGTGAATTTCAGCCTCTGAAAAAAATAGAACAGAAATGCCAGGAAGCCATCTTGTTCCCGGATCAAAGTGAGAGTTAGGCTGCTATTTCACATGGCCCAATAACAAGATGCAATTGAACTGGCGAGAAAGAGAGTTTTTATTTCTGCAGCCAGTTACAGGGAGAAGGCCTGGAAATTATCACCAGACCAACTCCCAAATTACAAAGTTTTCCAGAGCTTATATACCTTCTAAACTATATGTCTACATGTAAGTGGGCATTCATCTAAAGACATAAGCGATTAACTTCTTTTCATCTATAGCTAAGGTTTGAGTTTTGAAGACCTTCCTCTGGAGCCTCAGTACATTTACTTAATCTAAATGGGTCCAGGTACAGGGGTGATTACCCTTATCTTGCCTCCTGCTAAATCATGGAAGTTTGGGGAGTTACTTCAGACCCACAATAAACTTGCTTGTGGAGGCCTGGGGAGTTTCTTCTGACCCCCAATAAAACTTGTTTAATCATGCTTTAAGGTTCAGGAAAGGCCTAGGCAAAACTTGGTGGGCTTTTTTTTTTTTTTACATTCCAGCTCCTGCATAAGGACACTGATGTTTATGACTTTTAATATTTAACTTAACCACTAAGTCAGTATTGAATGGCTAACTGGAAACATTTGTTATGGAGGCCTGCGTTAGTGAGACCTGGCCTGCCACAATCCCTTCTGTCAATCTGTGCATGATTTCTATCATGTTTGTATATTTATTTAACACGAGAGTGTAGGGAGATGGGGCATCATAATCTTTCTGTCTACTTCCTGCTGAGAAAGGGTTGTCATTTTGGGGCACCCAAACACAACACTGGAGTAGAAGAAGTAGATTTCTTCCTGGTAGCGCTTTCTGTTTTAGGGACTTAGAGGCAGCTCCTGCTGAAACATAAAAGTATGCAACAGCAACACATATACATAGGCTGCTGCTCTTTTCTTCTGAAGTTGAATTTGTCTAGTCTTTAGTTTGCAGGGCTCTAAGAAAGCACAGCTTAGATTTCAATGATTTTCAATTAGGAAAAATGGGAGAAAAGGAAAAGAAAAAGAAAAAATTGAACATATTATTTTGGAGAATTGCAGTCAGAAAAATTGGAAATTAATCCAAACTGTAGAAAATAATAAAAGTTGAAAAATATCAGATAAGACTAGAATTTAACAACAGGTGTACTATCGTTTTCAAAACATATTTTTTCTCTCTCCAGTTTCCCATTTTTATTAAAAGACAAATGATGGTAAGATTGTTTGGCTTTATTATAGTTGGCCTACTTATTTGTATACAGTGCAGCAAGAATAATTATTTTTTCACGTAGGCCTTTCAAATTGGTTTTGATGTAACTTTGTTTCATAGAAGGAATCTGAGATAAGACCTTTTTAAAGCCAAGCCCAGTGATGGATTTGCAACACCAAATTCATATGAGTTGGGTGAATTCTTGTCCTCTTGAGGTTCCAAGATAACTTGGGATTCTGGGCCTTTCAGAAAGTGACATTCTTTACTTACCATAGATCAGAAACCCTGTACAGGGACTGTGTACACAAAATGTGAGGCCAGTTTTCCAGGAGCTTTATTGGCTTCATAAGACAGGTTTGATTCCTTAAAGGAAAGCACATCATTACAGGCAAAACTTTGGTTAAAAAAAAAAAACCAAACAAAACAGCTTTTCCAATTGTGTTCTGTTTCAGAAAAAACATTCTTATTGCACTTATGCAAATAACTATATTACCATAAATTAAGAATACTCCAAATGCCAGACAAATCAAGAAGAGAGAAAAAATATGCTCCAAATTTTGTTCATAGGAGTATATTTTAATTAATTGTTAAAAGCTGTTAATAGCTCAAAAGAAAAGTTGCCTTGTCTCTGAAAAGCAGACAAAGGATTAGCAACATTGTAAGCAAAAAGTCAAAAAGATCACTTCCCTCTCCTATTAGTTCAGTTCATGTAGTTATTTCCTGTCCTGCTTGATACTGATGAACATTTTAGCTCCTCAAGAGCCCTGAACGTTTTTTCCTCTATTCTGATGTCACAAATCTCTAAAATTATCAGAAACCTGCATTCAAAAGCACCTGTTAGAGTTATTTTTTTATTTGTTTGAGACAGAGTCCCTCTCTGTCGCCCAGGCTGGAGTGCAGTGGAGCAATCTCAGCTCACTGCAAGCTCGGCCTCCCAGGTTCATGCCATTCTCCTGCCTCAGCCTCCTGAGAAGCTGGGACTACAGGCGCCCGCCACTACGCCCGGCTAATTTTTTGTATTTTTAGTAGAGATGGGGTTTCACCATGTTAGCCAAGATGGTCTCGATCTCCTGACCTCGTGATCCACCACCTCGGCCTCCCAGAGTGCTGGGATTACAGGCGTGAGCCACCGTGCTTGGCCATTAGAGTTTTATAGCTGATTATAAAACCATCTTCTAAAGAGGACCAAAACAAGACAACAATTGTGTATGGATGACAAAAGTTTTAGGGAAGCCATAGCTGAAGATACAATTGACAAGGAAATCTGTTGGAACTGTGGCACACAATAATTTAACAAAACAATTATAATTATTACTGATAATATATGCCAAGATATATCAGAATTACAGGAGTTTCCCATGATTTTGGGATACATACCAATAACATATTTGTACAAATACAGCCCAAAGAAAACCAAACACCATTTTATATTTGGTAATGCTTCCTGTATGGTTTTTGATACCAAATAAGTCAAGTTTCACCTTTACATTAGTGTAGTTACTATTAATGCTAAATTCAATTCTTTTTTATTATTATTATTGTACTTTAAGTTCTAGGGTATATGTGCATAATGTGCAGATTTGTTACATATGTATACTTGTGCCTTGTTGGTGTGCTGCACCCATCAACTCGTCAGCACCCATCAATTCATCATTTATATCAGGTATAACTCCCAATGCAATCCCTCCCCCCTCCCCATGATAGGCCCCGGTGTGTGATGTTCCCCTTCCAGAGTCCAAGTGATCTCATTGTTCAGTTCCCACCTATGAGTGAGAACATGCGGTGTTTGGTTTTCTCTTCTTGTGATAGTTTGCTGAGAATGATGGTTTCCAGCTGCATCCATGTCCCTAAAAAAGACACAAACTCATCCTTTTTTATGGCTGCATAGTATTCCATGATGTATATGTGCCACATTTTCTTAATCCAGTCTGTCACTGATGGACATTTGGGTTGATTCCAAGTCTTTGCTATTGTGAATAGTGCCGCAATAAACATACGTGTGCATGTGTCTTTATAGCAGCATGATTTATAATCCTTTGGGTATATACCCAGTAATGGGATGGCTGGGTCATATGGTACTTCTAGTTCTAGATCCTTGAGGAATCGCCACACTGTTTTCCATAATGGTTGAACTAATTTACAATCCCACCAACAGTGTAAAAGTGTTCCTATTTCTCCACATCCTCTCCTGTACCTGTTGTTTCCTGACTTTTTAATGATCACCATTCTAACTGGTGTGAGATGGTATCTCATTGTGGTTTTGTTTTGCATTTCTCTGATGGCCAGCGATGATGAGCATTTTTTCATGTGTCTGTTGGCTGTATGAATGTCTTCTTTTGAGAAATGTCTGTTCATATCCTTTGCCCACTTTTTGATGAGGTTGTTTTTTTCTTGTAAATTTGTTTGAGTTCTTTGTAGGTTCTGGATATTAGCCCTTTGTCAGATGAGTGGATTGCAAAAATTTTCTCCCATTCTGTAGGTTGCCTGTTCACTCTGATGGTAATTCCTTTTGCTGTGCAGAAGCTCTTTAGTTTAATTAGATCCCATTTGTCAATTTTGGCTTTTGTTGCCGCTGCTTTTGGTGTTTTAAATATGAAGTCCTTGCCCATGCCTATGTCCTGAATGGTATAACCTAGGTTTTCTTCTAGGGTTAAACCCAATTCTTAATAAAACCTTGTAGACATATTTACCCAATTTTAATGTTTAACTATGAGGTAAGATTTTTATAGATCTTTTACAACCCTTTACAATTTTTGTTAAAGAGCAGGTTAGTGCTGTAAGAGAAATACATTTTGCCTTCATTTTAATGATCAATTTCCTTAAAAACTGGATGATACCATTTTAACTTTAGCTAAACGTTTACACACAGAACTTCCTTTACAATCAACCTTCTACAACTTGCTTAAACCTTCAGCTTTATTTTATTCAACTTAAAACAATCCTTCAACCTTTTAATCTAAGTAAAAATCCACATTCCCATGCTTCCTTATAATCTTTTTACCAAAAATATATTTTACTTTCTTTACACACCTTGCATGTAAAACTGTTTCTTCAATAGTCTTAACTACATGTTATAGTTTTAACTCTTAGCAACCTTTAATTTTGGTGAATACCTTGGTAAGTTTGGGATTTTAATTATGTACTAGGTGTGGTGTCTAGGACCTAGACAGAACTGCAGATAAGGTCTGACTTATTCCCGCATTTAACTCCATGTGTCCCAGGCTTTACCTAGCTGTAAAGCAGGCAAGTTGTACAGCTAAGAGTTATGGTGGCATTTTATAAAGCATTTAAGAAGCCTAATCACCTTTAAATTGTACAACATTTCTTGGATAAATTCCCTTTCATACATTCTTTCACAACTTACACAGGCAGGCTATGACATCCCTTAATTTTCTGACTTGTCCTAAACATCCCTCTTTTTAAGCAACCCATTATTTTACTTTAGGACAAGAATTTACCATACGAGATTCTTTCTTATAAAAAATCTCTTTTCTTAAATACCTATTTGCATAGGTAGGGGCAAGGATAATTTCATATCTCCCCAGGCCTTATTTAGAATTTAACACTCCAAAATAAACTGAACAAGTTTTAAGTCAAAAAAGCAGTGTATGACCTATGGCATTTAACAAACAATATTTGACCTGCATAATTTAGATGAAATGCTTACATTTTTGAGGATATTTTTACTTTACCAATAACCTTTTTATAACTTTCTTTGTATGTCTCTTATTTCCTGGTTTCTTTTACCTTGTCTTATATATAACCTTTAAATAAGCTTTGAATTGGACAAAAATCTGTTGCCCTTTAAAAAGGAATCAATATTTAGAAAGAATGTTTTCCTACAATATATTTTTATTGGAAAATACCCAAATAATGAAATATCTGTTGTTTAATTTAATAATATAACTTTAAATTCTAAATTATGACAAGTTTGTTTCTGAGTATTTATCCCATTACATTTATCTAATTATTTATTTTTTATCATTTACCTAGATTATTTATAAAAACTTCAATAGTCATCATTTAAATTGATGAAACCACCATTGCAAAATTTTAACTGAGACTGTGAAAATGATCTGACTTAACTGACTCCAACTTGCTTCTAACCTCCAAGCTATTTCTGTTCATTAACTTAGTTTATAGTTTAGCTTTGAAACACAGATCATAATAGTCCTTTCCCAGAACAAACTTCCTTCATGTCTGTGGACTAGACTGCCTAAGCCCACAACATTAGAAATTAGAGTATTTTACTAAATAATTCAAGATGTAGCTATCTTTATTAAACCAATATTAATGTTTTATTTAATAAATATTACACAAGCAAAGATCATTCTGTTTTGGGCTGAGTCATAGTTGTGTAGCCTCTATGCCAAAATTTTACACCTTATTTGGCATGGATAAGTATGAAATTGCTTGATCAAGAAATGCAAACAAAAATGTATGCTGGCAACTCTTAAGACACTTCTAATATTACTTTACCAATAATTTTAAAGTTAGTTTATTTATTAAAGATTTTACTTAAGTCACATAAAGTTGAAAAAGCATTTAACTAGTCTTTCCTTTTTCTGTTAAAGTATTTAAATGCTTTTATTTTTCTTTGAGCCAGTTAATTAGAACTCCTTTATATATTTCCAGTGGTGAAACATGGTCTACACAAGACATAAATACATAGATTTATTAGGCATGCCAATAGAAGTACATTTTATAGATTCATAAGACCTTCTTTTTCCTATATTAGACTTGCAAACTCTTGATAACCCGGTTTATTACTCTGGCAGTTGTCAACTAAATAGCCCTAAATTTGCATATTGAAGGAAACAACTCTTAGGTGAAAAATCAGATGGCAAGATTTACATCTCAATGTACACAGAGAAAAAGTCTGGTGGTGCTAAAGGGAGATTAAAGATGGATGCCAGGTCACACATAAAATTACAGAAATTTATCACAAGACTGTATAAAGAGACTAATTTTATTTAGATATTGACTACCTATCTTTTAATTAGATCTTTGAGCTCTGGGCAGAGCCCATGCTGAATCCTGGGTTTTCAAAAACCAAGAATTATTATGAGGCTAGACCATGTGATGCTTTCACAGGGCACTTGAATATTTTTTTCCAAACAAAGACATTTCTAAGTGCCTAAATTATCCTTTTTTCATAAAAACCCTAGAGTAGCTTCTGTTGCAATAGCTATTAATGAAGAGAACAGAATTCAGTCAACTGAGAAGAAAAAAAATTTTTTTTTGCTCAAAAAGACAAGATCCTAGTAGAGAAATAAATAAACAAACAAATAAAAAAATGAAGGTTTTTAAATACAAACATGCACACATACATACACACATCTTGGATGTTAGCTTTTAATTAAATTCACTTTTAACCAATGAGTTCTTAAAAAAATGTTTTTCTTTCCCAGTAGCCTCTCAGCAGGAATTGACCCAGTACCTTTCATTTTCAAGTTTATATGTCATCAAAAGAATGAGGCAGATAGATACACAAACAAGTGGACACAAATTTTGGATGACACAAGGGGAAGTGCACTCAGGCAAAACAGACTCAAAACCAACTCAAAACCTAATCTCAACCAAAATGCAAAGCGAGTGTACGAGCAAGTCCTACTGCTTCTCTTGGCAGTATGGGACAAATAGCTTAATAAGCTCAGATAGGAAAACAATAGGCTCCTGGCATACCATACAATTAACTCACCCTTTGAGCACATCTGCTCCTGATCTCCGTTCTTCCTCAGCAGTGAAAAGGATGTGCAATTTTGAACAAGAGACAGCCCTCGGGAGGGTTCCGGGAAAATCCCACCCAGCAGCTGCTGGGATCCTCCTGAAGACTGTCTCATTGCAAGCCACTGGCCACTGAACACACACCATCCCCGTCTCTCCTGGCTGTCTTGTCAAATTTTGTTCTCAGACCAAACTGAGGGTTGGGCTATTTCACACGGCCCAATAACCAGATCCAGATGAACTGGGGAGAAAGAGAGTTTTTATTTCTGAAACCGGTTATAGGGAGAAGGCCTGGAAATTATCACCAGACCAACCCTAAAATTACAAAGTTTTCCAGAGCTTGTAAGCTATATGTCTGTGTGTAAGTGGGCATTCATCTAAAGACATACGTGATTAACTTCTTTTAAACTATAGCTAAGGTCTGAGTTTTGGAGACCTTCCTCTGGAGCCTCAGTTCATTTACTTAATCTAAATGGGTCCAGGTGCTGGGGTGATTACCCTTATCTTGTCTCCTGCTAAACCATGGAGGTTTGGCGAGTTACTTCAGACCCACAATAACCTTGTTTGTGGAGGCCTGGGGAGTTTCTTCTGAACCCCAGTAAAACTTGTTTAATCATGCTTTAAGGTTCAAGAAAGGCCTAGGCAAAACTGGTGGTGGGCTTTTTTTTTTTTTTTTTTTTTACATTCCAGCCCCTGCATAAGGGCACTGGTTCTTACAGCTTTTAATATTTAACTTGACCACTCAATCAGTACTGAAACATTTGTTATGGAGGCCTGAGTTAATGAGACCTGGCCTGCCACACTCTTGCATCTCAGAAATTATCTGTTAAAAAAATCAGAAATCGAAGGCAAAATAAATGACCAAACTGAAATAAAATATACTACACATTCTTATAGACCTGTCTTACATACTTCACCACTAGCTGAGGTGCCATCAGAACCTGATTGCAAAAGAACTCTTACTTAGGAGCCAAGTTCCTGGAATTAAAAATAGAAATAACTCTTAGCCTCTCCAACTCTGGACCAAGCCATGCTTTAAAAAGCACTACATGTAATCTAAACACTGAATGAACATAAGGGTCTGTCTTCAAGTAGCTCTCTTTCTGGAACAATATTTCATTGACAACAAATGTACCTAGTTAAGCTCTAGGGCTCCTCCCAAAATGAAAGCAAGTCACCATAAAATTTTTGAAACTAGCTTGAGATTCAGATAAAAAAAATTAGGAGGCAAAGTAGTCTGTTGTGAGTTCTGGTCTCTGAAGATTGGAAGTTAATTACAAGTACACAGGAAAAACTACTGTATTTTAAACATTTTGTACAAACAAAAGTTCAAAAAAGGCATTTGATTGGGTGCTAAAAATTTGTAATAAATATACATTGTCTTATAAATAGTTTTAGAAAAACAGAATTTCTATATGGAGAGAAAGAAAGCTATTTATATATTCTCAAATATAAACACAAGTGATCGAAGACCTAAATGTAAAAGGTACAAATATAAAATAAAAGATAAAAAAGAAAAAAAAATCTGTGTTTTTGGATTAGGAAAATACTTCTGCAACAATGGGAAAAAGAAAACATCATTAGGCAAAACAAAACAAAACAAAATACATAAATATGACAGTACAACAATTTATTATTGAAAATTATATATAGATTTCAACTTCATTTTAGTTTTAGTGAAGTTGCTCTCAGGCATACTCCTACTTAGATGTGAATATAGCTCAACTGGTTTGCATGCAAACTGAAATTGAGTTTTGGAATCAGAGGTGAACGAGCTGATGATTAGATGGAAGGAGAAAATGGGTGTATGAAGAGATGGGGTGGGGGAGGGAGAGACAGAAAAAATTTTACAAATGGTGATGTAAAGTATTCAGTTTCAGATTTTCTTCTGCTTATTGCTGATATGCACAGACTCCTTCACTCCCCTCCCTTGTTCCCTTTCAATCTTCTATTCTGTAACAATACCACTATATACAATGGCTATGTGTGAATATGTGACAAGAATGGACAGGAGTATTCTAAGTGCACCACGACCAGGTTATTTGAAAGGATGCAGGGTTCTTCACTATATGTGGGATAGAATTTCAAGCTTGTATAAGTGAATATTAAATATACAACATCACTTCCATCTGACAAACTCTTAAATGTGAAACAAATAAGGCCAATCAAATTATTTCTCCTTGGATTTTGAATCTTGAGAGTGGAGTAACATAGAGGTGAAAAATGTTTACTGCTTATTCATCTCAACAATGATTTCTCAATGAGACTTCCCATTATATCTTTTTCCCTAAATCTCCCGTCTTGCCTCAGTTCTGGGCTTTCCAAGTTTATATTGCTGTCATGAGTTTTAATCAATATACACTTTGAAACTGCCTATTCCCTATACCACAAGATTGTGAGGTGGGAATCACATAATTTTTATTACCAGTATTCCAATCAACCTGTAGCTTCTTTATGCTCATGTTAAAGTACATCATTTTCTCCAACTTTATTAGACATCATGGATGTATTTCCTTTACTATCTAATATGATTCTCCATTACATATCATTTCCTTTTCTTACCATCACACTTAATTCTCTTGATCACTTTTCCTGCTTTTTCATCTCTTCTTTATATCACCAGCCTTGAATCAATTGAACCTTCTTCTATGACTACTACGCTTGAATAGCTGCTACAACAGAATAGACAAAAACTGCAATAAATCATTGTGGATTAGCCCCACAGTGAGTTGATGGCATTTAATCTCACCTGTATCATTATTTTTAATCATTATATTTGTCTCTGAACTGTTTTCAATTGTATTTCCCTTTTCTCCACAACCCTAGCCTTCTCCAAAACCTTACTCTGATAACAAAAGTATTCCCATCTTTTCAGCCTCTTACTTTATCTCATCTTTAGCCTATAGACATGGTTATCTCTTCCATTATAAAGAGACCCTCTCTGTGCCTAGTTTTCATCCACTTCTAGCTAAAAACACATCTCTCCTCCTTGTTTCACACACTTATCTTATGCTTATCTTTCTTCAAAATGAAAAGGCAATCACATACTCTTGCTCAATAAGCCAAAAAATTTTATCCAACTTTCATTAGTCTCCAGAGATCATACTTTACTTTATTTGCTTGTTATTTTCCTCTCAGAAATCGGTTAAAACTACTCCATTACTCCAGCTTTTTTTCTTTATTTAGATTAGTATGGTACTGGTTTCTTACAGGACAGTGGTTCTCAACCAAGAATACTAAATCAGAATTTGTAGTGGTGATTCCCAAATATGTGTGAACCTAAAATGTACCCAGGAAATACTGATATGCATCTCTGTATTTTTTTTTTAAGAGTAGAAAGCTTTAAAAGTTACCTAACTGTTTCATAAGAAAAAATTCAATTATATGTTTATTTTAAATTATATTTTGTATTGAGAGATCACCGGAGGGAAATGGTAAAGAATTTCATTTATGGTCACCTGTAGTTTCCTCAACCTTATATGTTATATGGTATCACTCATTCACTTGAAAGCGAGAGAGGATGGCATGGGCTTCAGATTCAGACAGACTTGCGAACACGTCCTACTTTAGCTATTTGCCACTGCAAGCATTACTCAACCATCCTGAGTCTGTTTTCTTTTTTTTTCATGTTTAATATGTGAAAGTAGTAGTATCTAACCCATTGAGATGTTGTAAAGATTAAATGAAACAATGTGTATAAAGAATTTAGCTGTCCTTATCCCATTATAATTGCTTAAAACAAAACAAAAAAAATTAACTACCTATTGTCTTGTTCATACTACACATACTAGACCCTTGTAAAGTCCTCGTGTTCCTCATGTTTGTATTTGGAAAAATAGTTACTATCATTTATTTAGCATGTCACAGTTTTCTAATTTTTAAACTTATGTTATTAGAATGACTTTTACAAAAATTTCATGAGTTGGGCATAGCCACAAATGGACAATTCAGCTCACATAGGAAACCTGAAGTTAACATAATGTAGTTTTTATATGAATTTTCCTGATGCTCGGTGATGTTGAGCAGTATTTTTATGTACCTGTTGGCCATATGTATGTCTTTTGAGAAATATCTATTCATGTCTTTTGCCTATTTTTTAATCAGGTTTTTGTTTTCTTGCTATTGAGTTGTTTGAGTTTCAAAAATGATGACTATGTGAAGTAATGCATATGTTAATTAGCTAGATTTAGTGATTCCACAATGTATACACACTGCAAAACCTCATGTTGTACTTGATAAATACATACAATTTTGTATGTCAAGATTTAAACATTTGATTTAATTAAAAATTAAATTAGAGAATGTTCAGAGCACTTTGATAAAGTGGAGTTGAAAAGTGAAAAAGAGGTTTAAAAAAAATCTACTTGTAATTTGAAATCATATTGCAATTTACAACCCTGGTTAGTGCTGATGTTTATGTATGTAGTCATTTTGTTTGAGTTAACTCCGGAGTCATAACCAGACTAGACAAAATTATATAAAATTGTTATCAAACTTATCTAAATCCCTAAGTTTTATTTTGAAATGTATATGTGTTTATGGGACTTTTCTCTAAAAATTTTTGTCTATTGACACAATAGTAGCATGTCTATCAATGGAATAAATATTATGATATATGATACAAGTTGACAAATGGGCATCTCACCTACATCTTTCTAGTTATTTACACTATTTGTTTTATATTTTAGCTGATCTTCTTCTTTCAAAAATAAATCCCGATACTCGTAGTTCATAATCAGTATGGCTTTTGTTGCTGTTTTTTTTTTTTTCTTTCCTTTTTTTTTCCAATAGGTGTTTATTGCTTTTTACCCAGCTGAGGTATGATTTCTATGGAAAAGCTGCTGGACACAGTTCCCCTACAGGCTTCATATTTTCTTCCTCTCCTTTGTATTTCATCCAAAGCCAGTTTTGTATAATCTGCCTGCTGCTGCTCTAGAAGTGACATCTGTTCAAATTTACACTCTTTATCATGGGTGACATGTTGTTTGTGTTTCTGTTTACCTCAAGCCTAGTTCCAACTGTTTCTTGCTGATAATTTGTGATTTCTTCTTTCAGTCTATCACAGATTTCTAGGCATTGTGCTTGTTTATGCAAACTGACTCATTTTCCTTATTTTATTTTTTGTCAGTTGTGCTACCTGTGTTTATACTTGGAAGAAAACTGGATGGAACTTATATGTAAGGAATATATAGACTGGGAAATTTCACGGAAACCAGAATAGTTTTCCTGCTTGCTCACCTTCAGATCCCACAAACATATTCTCCAGTAATTAGGCACCCTGATCTCCATGAAATTCAGCAAACATACATCAAGGCACTTACTACATAATGCCTTTGCAATGTTTATGGGGAGAGATATGTAGGTAATAATGTTCAAGTTCAGTTTTGTTTTTAAAGGCTTGTGGCAAAGGTTGAAAGTGAGAGGTATAAAATGAACTCATAGAAACAGAGAGTAGAATGATGGTTACAGAGCTTGGGGGTTGGGGATATGGGAAGATAATAGTCAAAGGGCACAAATTAACAGACAGGAGGAATATGCTTTTTTGCTTTGTTGAGTTCTATTTCTCAGTGTGGTGAACATAGTTTTGTATTTTTGTTTTTTATTTAAAGGGTACAGGTACATTTTTGTTACATGGATATATTGTGTAGTGGTGAAGTCTGGGCTTTTGGTGTAACCATCATGCAAATAGTGTACATTCTACCCAACAAGTAATTTCTCTTTCCTCACCTCCCTCCTCTCCTCCCTCTTATTGGAGTCTCCAATGTCTGTTATTCTACCCTATGTGTCAATATGTATGCATTTTTTAGCTCCAATTTATTAGTGAGAACATGTGGTTCTTCACTTTCTTCTTCTGATTCACGTCACTTAGGAAAATGGCCTCCCGAACAAACCATGTTGCTGCAAAAGATATGATTTCATTCATTTTTATGGCTGCATATATTACACGGTGGTTGTTCATGTATGTGGGGGTGTGTGGGTGTGTACAGATAGGTAGATAGATAGATAGATAGATAGATAGATAGATAGATAGATAGATACATAGATAGATACTGCATTTTCTTTAACCAATCCTACATTGATGGACACAGGTTGATTCCACGACTTTGCTATTGTGAATAGTGCTGCAATAAATATACAGCTGCAAGTCTTTTTGATATAATAATTTATTTTCCTTTTAGTAAATACTCAGTAGTGGGATTGCTGGATTGAATGGTAATTCTATTTTTAATTATCTGAGAAATTTCCATACTGTTTTCCATAGAGGTTGTACCAATTTTAATTCCCATCAACAGTGTATAAGCCTATACACTGTTTTCTTGCCAACATCTGCACTTTTTCTCTGCATCCTTGCCAACATCTGTCACTTTTTCTTTTTAATAGTTGCCATTTTTACTGGGGTAAGATGACATCTCATTGTGGTTTTAACTTGCATTTATCTGATAATCATGATGTTGAACATTATCAAGACATGCATGTCTTCCTTTGATTAAAGTCTGTTCATGTCCTTTGCTCACTTTTTAATGGGGTTATTTGTTTTATTCTTATTGAGCTGTTTGAATTTCTTGTAGACTATTGATACTAGCACTTTGTCAGATGCATAGTTTGCAAATATTTGCATATAGTGAAAAAATAGAGTATTATGCATTTCAAAATTGCAAAGAGATTAAATTTCATATGTTTCCAGCATAAAAAATTAAGTATTTGAGGGGATGGGTATGATATCTATCTTGATTTGATTATTCCACACTGTATTCATAAACTATAACAACACTTTGTACCTCATAAATTTGTATAATTATGAATTTTCAATACAAATAATGTGTCTCCATGGTGAAAATGTGAAGTTGTCATTTTAACACACATATTTTCTGCAATTTGATCTAAGCTAATTAATTTCAAGAAAATTCTCTCAAACTGAATCTAAAAATAGTGGTGAAAAAAAGAGTAGACATTCTAATTCCCCATATATTGCAATAATGAAGAGAAATTCAACTAATATAGAAGGCAACAGAAAGGCAAATTATTTAAACCCTACAAGGTGAATTTATCTTGAATACTGATATAAACAATTGTTTAGGAATAGGAAAAAGGCACTATGGATTAATAAGATCACATGTAAGATCAATTAATTACTGTTAGACTATTAACACATGAAAAATATTAAATAGAAGTAGAAATAAAAGGTAAATGCACATAAGAGAAGGGATAGGTCTGAGCAGTAAAGAACAGCAGGATGAAGCAAGTCAGTGAATAGTATGGATGACAAATGAAAAGGGTCAAAGATGCTGGTTTATTTCTCAAAAGTCCTAAATGATCATTGAGTACCTCTTATAAGCAACTTTTAATAATTCCAGAAAATATTATGAGATCTATGTTTATTCACTGACATAACTTTTCCTCAGGAACAAAACCTACCAACAAAAAAGTATTGAGTAATATTTATTTACTGTAATTAGCTCCAATTGTCAGGGAACATTTACATTCTCTATGCATTTTTTTTTTGTTACCAAGATTCCACAAGTAGGTATCTATTTCACTGGTTGTTTAGAACCAGTGAACGGACACCTTTCTATACTATGTCATAATTGTAAATGCATCCATTTTTTTTGTTGTGGGGACTACAAAAGGTAGATGAGAAAGAAGAAAGTGTCTTTGAATTCCCAAAGCTGTATTATTTCCTTCTTTTTGCAATCCTTCTTCTATGTGAAGGCCTATCTAATTTACTTTCCCACTTAGGCAGTCAGGGTGAAGTACTGACAGTATGACAACCCTTTCAGCAATGGCAATGAACAATCATGACACTCAGAATAATTTCACTAGTGGTGGGAACACCTTTGCTGAATTTTTTCAGGTACTGCATTAGTCAGATATTCCCTTATTGAAGAACTTTGCAATATAAAGGATTTCAAAATCTGGTCCTCTCTAATTACTTGAGAAGTATGAAGATTAGTAACCTAGATTTTTAAACTATATCGCCCTCAAGACAGGTAGGTAAATGAAAAGAGAAACCAGGTTTCAGTGGTCAAATGTTTAACTCAAGTACAGGTTAAGTGAAAATTAATGCCTAAGGTAGACACATGTTTTGAGCAGAAAAGTTATAATGAGTATGATTGATTTTTATAAATCCTCAGCATATGTCATTATATTTCTGTTAAAAACATAAATTCTGAATACCTCCTGCAGTAAAGCAGCCACTGTTCCAGACAGTGGGAGATGGAAGAGAAGTAATTACACTTGAAGTGTTTTGTGAAGGCATTTTTAACAATGTTTTGACCTAACGAATTGCTTCATCATTAGGGATTTTAGCAAGTAAAAACCCTTGCTAAATGTCTGAGATTTTTCCTCCACTGGATGATTAAGCAATATGTACAAAATTTTATTATTCACCTTTCATATGTTAGAGGCTTAGGATATGTACTCAAATGTTTGCATGATCAAAGAAGGCCATTCTCTTTTTAAGTTCTTATTAAATAAGTTTACATTTTTTAAAAATGTGGCATCTTGGACAATGATCTTCCCAGCTTAGTGTTCTCCAAGAGGGACTTACTGTCTTTGTTTGTTTAGGTTTTTCTTTACAGAACATAATTACTGTGCACAGTGTGAACTTCAAAAGGTGTTTTTGTAAAGTCCTGTTCCTGTCTTTAAAAAACTATGCTGTATTTTCATTCAAATACTTTCACTTGCAATTGCTTGTTTTAGTTTTTGCATTTACATATTTTAGAGCAGTGATTTAATAGAAACAAGTCATTGTGTTATACAAAAAAATTGTTTTAATAAGTTACACCAAACTTTCTGGATCACATTGTTAATGACTATGGTGAATTGAGAAATTATTCATATAATGCATACCAAATGAAAATTTCTATGTAGGTATCACTTTAACTTTACAAAAAAAAAATATGGTTTGAGTTGTTCAGTTACACCAAATACTCACAAAGACTACTTAACATATTAATGGGAATACAGCGTTAATATAGATTCATCTAGATTCTAGAAAATTTTATTTTTTCCACATGTTCAACTAGGCTTTTATTTTGTCTTGCTCAGTTTTGTTGGTGAATAGTGTTCTGTTCATATGCAGCTTCAGTTCTTTCTCAAGAAGAAAAAAAATTCATACAGTGCTTGCAACCTGATTTCTTTGGCACAGGCTGTTTTGCAGGTTAAACAATTTTTTGATGTAAAAATGCAATCTCTTCAATTCCGTTCAAGAGCAATAATTGTAGATATACTTATGTCACTTTGCTTGTTGAAGCATTACTTCTTTCTTCACTTGAAATAATGAGGCATTTTTTGCATACTACCAACCATGACATTGAAAGGCAGGTCTATAATGCCATTATGTATTCTTTGAGAAGAGCAGTAAAATAAATTGAACAAAATAGTAATATTACCTTTTGAAGAAATTTCCATCAACTGTAGACTAATGTATGCTTCTGGAGTAACTATATATTATAAACCTAACCCTTTAAAAATGTATTGAAAGTATAGCAAATATGGGTCATTAAGATATATTATTCAGTGCACAAAATATATCCTATTTAAATTCTAATGCTTGTACAAATAAGCAATGTGGACTAAGGAAATGCTTGCCCAAAATAAGACTCCTTGGGGTGGGCGCAGTAGCTCATGCCTGTAATCCCACCAATTTGCGAGGCCAAGGCAGGAAGATTGATTGAGGCTAAGAATTCAAGACTAGTCTGTGTAACATAGCAAAACCCCATCTCTACAAAAAAAAATTTAAAAAATTAGTTAGGTGTGGTGGTGTGTTCCTGTAGTCCTAGATACTCAGGAAGCTGAGGCAGTAGAATCCCCTGAGGCCAGGAGTAAAAGGTTACAGTGAGCTAAGACTGCACCACTGCACTGAAGCCTGGGTAACAGAGCAAGACCCTGTCTCAAAAAAACCCTATTTACATTTTTTGGCATTTATTTTATGGAATTTGCTAAAATTGAATACATTCATTGGTATCTTTTATTAAAATTCAAAATCTTAGTCAATGAAGAAGGTATGATTGTATCAGTAATATTTTAAAAATAGTTCATGTATATTGTTCTTTTAATAAGTAAACATTAGGATAATTGGAAATTTAATGTTGCTTAAATATTACATTTGTATTTAGAAATTCTTAATTTCTTATTTTTTTCTAACATTGTTCTTAGTCCACACATAAAATAGAGTCACATTTTGTGTTATTTGTGGTTTTCGAAAGCACAACTACACTACAGTGTAGCATTACCTTAGACTTAAAGGGCATTTGACAAGCTGCCTAAATGTGAAATTGCTTTTTAATATGTTTATCACATTTTAATATTAAAATAAGTGTATTTCCTAATATGTTGATAAAACTTTAGTAAGAAGTGTAATATTTGACCACTCTCAATAATTACAGAACAATGAAATTGCCCCAAAGTATAGGAAATATAAGTTTATTCAAGCTTCTCAACAGTCCAAAGAACTGGTGCTATGTACTGGGCAGATACCAAGTCTATTGTTTCTGTTTTCCCTTATCTGACACAGCCATGTCACATTGTGAATTTATGATATTTTGTTGTTTTTTAAAATGAATTATTTATAGTAAAGTATAGAAATGTCATCTACAAAGTTTAACTATGTTAACACAGTGCATGTTGTTAAATAATTCGTCAAATATTGAGGGCTACTGATATGGTTTGGCTTTTTTTCCCTGCCCAAATCTCATGACAAATTGTAATCCCCAGTGTTGGAGGAGGGCCCTTGTAGAAGGTGATTTGATCATGGGGGCAGTTTCTTATGGTTTAACACCATGACCCTCGGTGCTGTCATCATGATGGTGAGTGCTCCCGAGATGGGGTTTCTTTAAAGTGTGTAGCACCTTCCTCCTCTCTCTCTTGCTCCTGCTCCGGCCATGTAATATGTGCCTGCTTCTCCACTTTCTGCCATGATTGTAACTTTCCTGAGGCCTCCCCTGATGCAGAAACTTGAACAGCTTGCAGAACCATGAGTCCATTAAATCTCTTTACTTTATAAATTACCCATCTCAAATAGTTATTTATAGCAGTGTGAGAATGAACTAATACAGAAAATTGGTACCAAGAGTGGGGTATTGCTATAAAGATGACTGAAAATGTGAAAGTAATTTTGGAACTGGGTAACAGGCAGAAGTTGGAACAGTTTGGATGACTCAGAAAACAAGCGGAAGATGACAAAAAATGTGGAATGTCCTAGAGACTTGTTGAATGGTTGTGACCAAACTGCTGATAGTGATATGAACAGTGAAGTCCAGACTGAGGAGGTCTCAGATGGAGATGAGAAACTTATTGGGAACTGGAGCAAAGTTCACTCTTGCTATGCTTTAGCACATTGACTGGCAGCATTGTGCCCCTGCCCTAGGAATCTGTGGAACTTTGAACTTAAGACAGATGATGTAGGGTATCTGGCAGAAAAAAAATTATAAGCAGCAAAGCTTTCAAGATATGACCTGACTGCCTCTAACAATGTTTGATCATATGCATGATCAAAGAGTATCTGAAACTGGAACTTATATTTAAAAGGGAAACAGAACATAAAAGCTTAGAAAATGTGCAGCTAGGCTATGCAGTAGAGAATAAAAACCCATTTTCCTGGGAGAAATTCAAGCCGGCTGCAGAAACTTGCATAAGTAAAAAGGACCTGAATGTTAATAGCCAAGATAATGAGGAAAATGCATAGAAGTCTAACTTAAAATCTATTTTCTCTGATATAACTACAGGTACGCCTGCTCTTTTCTAATTGCCATTTACATAAAATCTCTTTCTCTCTTCTCTTTACTTTAGGCCAACATGTGTCCTTAAAGCTAAAGTGAGTTTCTTCTGGCTTGCGTCTAAACTAGAGTTTCTTTAAACCCATTCAGCCATTTTATATCTTTTTTTATTGGGGCATTTAATCAAATTGTATTTAAGGTAATCATCTATGTAGAATAATTAACTGTTGACTTTTTTTAATGTTAGCCTTATAATTCTTTTGTCAGTCCTTTCCCCTCGTGCTGTCTTTCTTTGTGTTTTGTCAAATTTTTGGATTGATATGTTTGATTCTTTTCTTTTTTTCCTTTGTGTAACTTCAATAGGTTTTCTTTGTGTGTGTGTGTTTGTGTGTCTGTGTGTGGTTACCAAGAAGCTTATATAAGGTATCTTACACAGTAAGCACTCACTTAACATCATAGATAGTTCTTTGAAAATTGAAACTTTAAGTTAAATGACAAATAATAAAATTATTTTTTCTTCATCAACATTATAATGAGATGAGCGAGCAATATAATGTTGTTTCAGAACCTGCTCTATGTCAATGTGCTTAAAGTTGCAGTTTTCAGAAACGTATCTAAAATGTTAAGTGAGGACTCACTATAGTTATAACATTCTATTTTAAGTTAATAGCAATTTAACTTTAATCACATACAAAAGCATTATGCTTTTAATGCTCCCTCCAACACACTTTATGCTATTGCTGTTATAATTTATATGCATTTACAGTGTTTCTTTAATATAGTTTTATTTATATTTTCACGCTTTTGTTTTGTAACTTTTTTTGCTAGAATTAAAAATGATTTAACCCCAATACAGCAAGGCAATATTCTGTATTTTTCTGTATAATTATCTTCAGCAATGTGTTTCATCCTTTTCTATGCTGTTGTGTTGGCATTTCAATTCCTTACATTGTAACTTGAAGAACTTCCTTTGACATTTCTTGTGAGGCAAGTCTACTGGTGATGAACTACCTGAGTTTCTTTTTGGGAAAGTTTTTATATCTTCTTCTTTCTTGAAGTATAGTATAGTATTCTTAATTGATAGTTTTTTTTTCTTTCTGCACTTTGAATATATGAATATAATCCAACTCCACTCTAGTCTGCAAGGTATTTGCTGAAAAATCTCCTTCATTTTGAGAAGTTGTGACAGTGATTGAATTCTTAATTAGTAGTTTTTTTTTTTTTCCCCCACACTTTCAAAATGTTACCTCATTGTCATCCCAGGCATTCTGCCTTGAAGGTTTCTGATGAAAAATTACTGATCATACTGAAGTTGCTCTATATGTAATAAGTTGCTTTTCTTTTGCTGTTTTCAAGATTCTCTCTGTCTTCAGCTTTCAAGAGTCTGATTTTAGGGTGTCTTGGTGTGAAACTCTTTGCATTTATCCTACTTGGAATTCTTTGAGCTTCTTAAATTTGTGTATTCATATCTTTCATCCAGTTTGGGAAGTTTTCATCTATTGTTTCTTCAAATATTTGTTATGACTATTTTGTCTTTGTTAATATTCTGTGAGTTACAAAATACATATGTTATTCTGCTTGGTAGCCTCTCTTCACCTTTATTCATTCTTTTCTTCTTTGGTCCTCAGAATTGATGCTTTTATTTATATTATCTTCAGGTTCACCAATTATTTCTTCTGTCTGTTTAAATTTACTGGTGAATGTTTTCAGTGAATTCTCTATGTCAATTATTATACTTTCCATTCCTGGAGTTTGTTTATATTCTCTGTATCTTTATTAATATTTTTATTTTATTCATGCATTATTTTCCTGATTTTTTAAGCTATTGATTCTATTTTCTTTAACTCTTTAAACATGTTTAAAACCGCTGTTTTAAAGTATTTTTCTAATAGACCTAATGTCTCCACTTCTTCAGAGATTGTTTCTGTCCATTTTGTTTCTTTGAATGCATCATACTTTCCTGTTTCATTTATGCCTTGTGATTTCTTTTCTCTTGGAAGCTGGACATTTGAATATCTTAACATAGTAACTATGAAAATCGGATTTTCTCACTTCACATTGCTTTTCTGGTTTTGTTGCTGTTGATTAATTGTTAAAAAAAAAAAAAAAAGACTGTAGTAGTCCATTTTCAGTGACTCAAATTATTTTTGTAAAGATTCCATTCTTTTCTTGTGTGGTCACTGAAGGCTCTGCTCCTTATCTTATATTCGACTTCTGTAATATTTTTGATAGAGACTTATTTGAATGCCATACATATTGTGAAGCTTATTCTTAGTTAATTCAATATCTACTTGGTTGCTATAAACACTTACATGTGTTTTCCGAGTCTGACAAAGTTGATTCTGACAGTTTCTCCTTGTTTCAATGTTTCTGTGGGATGACAAGAAACATTATTGCTAGTGATTCCATCTTGTTGACATCATATACCTCTTTATTTTCTTGATTAGTCTCTCTGAAGATTTATTAATTGTGTTGACTTTTCCTAATAACCACATTTGGTTTCATTTTGTTTTTTATTTTTTTAACTTTTTTTCTGGATACATATTAAGTACGTATATTATTGGAATACATGAGACATGATACTGGCATGCAATGTGAAATAAGCACATCATGGAAAATGAGATATCCATCACCTCAAGCATTTATGCTTTGAGTTACAAATAATCCAGTTATATTTTTTAAGTTATTTTAAAATATAGAATTAACTTATTATTTTTTCCAACATTTATTTTAACTTCAGAGGCATATGTGCAGAATGTGCATGTTTGTTACACAGGAAAACATGTGCCATGGTGGTTTGCTGCATAGATCATCCCTTTACCTGGGTAGTAAGCCCAGCATCCACTGGCTACTCTTCATGATGCTCTTCCTTTCCCCATCCCACCAACAGGCCCCAGGATGTGTTGTTTCCCCCTTTGTGGCCATGTGTTCTCATCATTCAACTCCCACTAATAAATGAGAACATGTGGTATCTGGTTTTCTGTTCCTCTGTTAGTTTGCTGAAGATAATGGCTTCCAGTTCCATCCATGTCTCTGCATAGAATATGATCTTTTCATGGCTGCATAATATTCCATGGTGTATATGTACCATGTTTTCTTTATCCGGTCTATCATTGATGGGCATTTGGGTTGATTTCATGTCTTTGCTATTGTGAATAGTACTGTGCTGAACATACATGTGCATGTATCTTTATACTAGAATGATTTATATTTTTTGTGTATGTACTCAGTAATGGGATTGCTGGATCAAATGGTATTTCTGCCTCTAGGTCTTTCAGGAATCGCCACACTTTCTTTCACAATGGTTGAACTAATTTACACTCCCACCAACAATGTAAATGCATTCCTTTTTCTCCACAACCTGACTAGCATCTGTTGTTTCTGAACTTTTTAACAATAGCCATTCTGACTGGTGTGAGATGGTATCTTATTGTTGTTTTGATTTGCATTTCTCTAATGATCAGGGATGTTGAGTTTTTTTTTCATGTTTGTTGGCAGCATAAATGTTTTCTTTTGAGAAGTGTCTGTTCATTTCTTTTGTCTACTTTTTAATGGGGGGTTGTTTGTTTGTTTCTTATAAATTTGTTTAAGTTCCTCATAGACTGGATATTATACCTTTGTCAGATGGATAGATTGCAAACATTTTATCCCATTCTGTAAGTTGTCTGTTCACTCTGATAGTTTATTTTCTGTGCAGAAGCTCTTTAGTTTAATCAGGTCATATTTGTCAATTTTTGCTTATTTTGCAATTGCTTTTGTTGTTTTCCTTGTGAAATCTTTGTCCGTGCCTATATCCTAAATGGTACTGTCTAAATTTTCTTCTAGGATTTTTATAGTTTTGAGTTTTACATTTAAGTTTTTAATCCATCTTGAGTTAATTTTTGTATAAGTTGTAAGGAAGAGGCCTATATTCAATTTTCTGCATGTGGCTAAGCAGTTATCCAATCACAATTTATTAAATACAGAATCCTTTTCCCATTGCTTGATTTTGTCAAATTTGTTGAAGATCATATGGTTGTAGGTGTGTGGTCTTATTTCTGGGTTCCCTATTCTGTTCCATTGGTCTATATGTCTGTTCTTGTACAAGTACCATGCTGTTTTGGTTACTGTAACCTTGTAGTATTGTTTGAAGTTGGGTAGGGTAATGCCTCCACCTTTGTTCTCTCCTCTTAAGGTACCAAAATAAACTTGGAGATCCTGGGTCTGTCAGAAAGTGATGTTCTTTATTTACCACAGGTCAAGAATCCTGTACAGGGACTGCATAGACAAAGGTCTGATGCAAGTCTACCCAAAGGGATTTTATCAGCTCTGCAAGTCAAGCTTGTCTCCTTAGAGGGATGCATATCCTTCCATTCAAAGTCTTGGTAAAACAACGAGTTTCTCCAATTGTGTCTTGTTGCAAAAGAAAATGAATTCTTATTGCACTGATGCAAATAACTATATTGCCATAAGTTAATAATACTTACAACTAGTTTTCAAATTATGAAGAAGCCAGGAAGAGAGAGAGAAAAATAGAGAGAGAAATATGCTCCAAATTTTGTTCACAGGAGTATACTTTACTCAATTATTAAAGACTGTAAATAATTCAAAGTAAGTTTCCTTGACTCTAAAAACTAAAACAAGGATCAGCAATATTCCAATCCAAAGTAAAAGAGATTGCTTCAGTTTTCTATGAGATCAGTCCATTTAGTTAACTCTTCTTTTGTTTCATATTCTTGAACATTTTAGCTCTTCATGAGTCCTGTACATTTTTCTTTTATTCCAGTGTTACAATCTCCAAAGTTATCAGAAACCTGCATTTGGGAGCCCTTGTCAAAGTTCTATAGCTTATTATAAATTGTCTTATGAAAAGGATTAAAACCAGAAAACAATTGCCTTTGAATAACAAAATGTCCAGGGTACTTACAGTTAGAAACACAATTGACAAAGAAGTTTGGTTATCTCCATGGTTTACAGTAACTTAACCTTAATTATGATTGATAGCATATTCTAAGACATTAGAACTTTAGAAATCCCATACAATTTTGGAACATACATTAGCATTATTCACCAAAATATAACCTAAAGAAGATAGAACACCATTCTGGCAATCTCACGTACCTAAATATGTCAAATAATCCTGTTTACCTCTCTCTTTGATACTTCAGGGGCCCTCTGAAGCATCTAAAAGTCAGGCATCAGAAAAGACAATTTTGAAACTGAAGTTTGATTTTGGGAAGCTTATTAAGTGTTAGAGATTTAAAACACTTGATGTTATGAAATAGAATTTCAGATTACAATAAAGTATTTATTTTGCCAAAATGATGAGTCAGAAATTTTTAAAAAGCAAAAACCTTTTATAGCCCTTTACAAATTTTGCCAAAGAGCAGATTGGTGACTTAAAAGTACCTTGTTTTGCTTTTATAATGCTCAGTTTACAGAAAAACCATACAATACCCTTTTGAATTTAGTCTATATGTTCACACACGGAATTTTTGCAAGATTAATTTTTACAATCCTTCCACTACTTGTTTGAACTTTTAACTTTATCCTATCTAATTTAAAACAAATTTTTAACCTTATGCAAGAATTTACATTTTTATAATCTTTTACAAAAAAAGTTTTACTTTTCTTAGACATATTGGATATAAATCTCTTTCCAATAGTTTCAGTTACCTATTATAATGGTAACTCCTAGCAATTTTTAATTTTAATGTAAAACTTGGTAAGTTGTTTTAATTATGTGCTAGGTGCAGCCAAGGTTTGACTACTTCCAGCATTAATTAAAGGGATGGCTAATTCCATATTTCCCCAGGCCTCACAAATTGTGAAGCTGGGAAGTTGAAAAGTTCTCAAAAACCAGAAAAGCACTTTATTACCTTAAAACATTCAGCAAACATAATACCTGATCTGCATAATAATTTAGTCCATGTATTTATATTTTGATGACATCTGCATTTTAACAATAATTTTTGAGGCTGTTTTTATTTACCAATATTTTACCAATAATTTTTACTGATAATTTTTAAGGCTGTTTTAAGATTAAAGTCACATGAATTAAAAGTTACCAGAGCTTTTATCTTCTCTTTATAAAGCATTTGATCCAAGTGCTTGTCTTCCTTTCGGCCAATTAATGAGTTCTTTTAATAGCTATCACACACAACACATATGTAACTACACAGGCAGAAGAAAACCCAGTCCTCATAATATCTTTCATTTGCTAATATCCTATTTGAATTATTGGCCTCTGGGTGGATCCCATTGTGAAACAGAGCTAGGAAAACATGCAGCTTATAAGGCCTAATAAATAGGCATGACTGGGAGGCAAAAACAGATTTTGAGAGGGATCTATCCACTTTTATTTACTGGGGTTCCAGGAAGAAAACAGAGGATTCTCACCTCTCATGGTTGCATTGAGAGTGGCAAGGCAAAAGGGAGAAAAATAATTCAGTCATTTGAGAAAAATCCTCTTTGCAGCAAAACAAGATCCAAGAAAAGAAAAACATAAAGGTCTTTTAAATATACCTATAACTTTTATATCCACTTTTAATTAAGCTGAGCACCTTTATGAAAGTTCTTTTAACTCCTTTATTTCCCATCTTTAGTCATGCCAAGTGGCCAATATTTCTGGCTTTCAAACTTTACCAAAGGGTCAGAGAAAGGAAAATTCAAGGTGGTTCACTGAGGGGAAGAGAATCAACAGATAGCAAAGGTTGCACAGATATCAAACTGGAAAGGACTCATTTCCTAAGCCAGTATTGAACCCCGGACCACCATCGTAAAATGGCAGAGGCCAGAACAAAACATCGCCATTTGGTTGCAAGTCTTGCTCCCAAGGACATAAAACAAGATGGAGGCCTGCAGCAAAGTTTGCTACTGGCGGTACGGAAAGTCATGCAAAGCATACCAGATTGGCTACAGCTTAAGACCAACCTCACAAACCTTTTATTACAATTAAAACTCTACAGAGAATATAAACACTGATCCCCATAATTTCTAGCCCAGCAAAACATCTTCTAAAAGGAAAGTAATCCTCACTTAAAAGTCAGCTGCTGACCTGGTGGAGGAAAGGAAAAGGCAACTTAAATGCAGGGCTGTGTTAACTGCTGATGGGGTGGAGAAAAGAAAGATGCATGGGGAAGAGCCTCTCATTTTTATGTAAATGGTTTCCTCCACTAGGAAGAGAAACTTAATTGCTGTCTCATGGAGTCAGACTCCTTGACCTGGAGAGGGGAAAGCTCAATGAAAATGTGGTGGGGAGTGCTGGCCAGCCTGCCCTTGAGCACCCTTGAGCCATGCATCCCTGCCCTGGCCAGGAGGGGAGCAGGGAAGCCTCCGTTCACCCGTCCATTCCGCATTCCTTCATCTGTTGGGCTGGGGTGGTGCAGTTTCGTCTACCCTCAGAAGAGGTCCAAGGAGAAAAAAGTTTAGAAGTGAAAGGAAAAAATATTATTTTTATTTGCATAGTACTGACCCTTCCTCAAGCCCCACATCTTGTCACCACTGCGACCCTCATCAGAAGCAGTTGATGGCACCATACTTCTTGTACAGTTTGCAGAACCATGATCCAAACAAACCTCTTTTCTTTATAAACTACCCAACCTTAAGTATTTTTTATAGCAACACAAAGAAAGACAGCAGGTAAGAGTTTATCACCAAGTATTTTGTATGTTATTCTAAAAATATATACATTTTGTCTTTTAGGTTATAGGCAACCATTAGTAATTTTATGCCACTCTTCATTTGCAAGCTGCAGTTTGCTTACCTTTGCCATAGGATAAAACTATCTAATCTGTTATAGAAAGAGCAATCTGCCAACTATTATAAATAATATTATAATAAAATAACTATAATTGTTAATAGCTGAAAGAAAAGGATGGAAATCCAAGACCAGTAAAGACAATTTTTGATAATTTTGGTGGAAATAATAAGTGCCAACACTTGCACAGTAGAAAATTAAAAAAATATATATAGAGAGGAGTAATTTTTGACAGGACTTTCTAACTGATTAGATGTTGGGAGAAGAGATTTTAGTTTCCAAACTGATTCTAGGTTTCTTGTTTTGGTAAATAGGCAGTTTGGTTCAGAGAGAAATGAGGAAGAAATTAATGAAACACTGGACTTCCAAGAGAATACAATTGCATAATGAAAGCCTCAACATAAGGCAAGAACTTATGATCTAAGATCCATGTGACTTCAAGTGCTTCCAGCTCTAGAAATCACAGAAGTTGAAAAACCCAGTAAATAGATATAAATCCTAAAATGTGTTAAAGCAATTAAATACAAATCCTTGAAATCCATACCTCTATTTGGATATCAAGCAATTAGAAAGATCGTTATTCCGTTAGACCTTTGAACCCATTTTTATTTTAAACCTTTATATTAGAAAAAATAATACTACAAATTTCCCTTTTGGTTTTGCGAAAGACTTTAAGAGTACTTTTTGAAAAGGTGTTGCTGAATCTAATTGACACTGAAGCCTTCATATATATATTTTTTTTTCTCCTTAGGCAGTTTATGGAACAAATGTCCTCACCCTCCCCTAATCCCATGTAAAGCAAATCATTGTATTGCGAGTGGAATTTCAATCATATAGCTTACTTTAAAAAAAAAAATACGCATCAACTATCTAGAGAGGAAATTGAGCCTCAGGAGTATTAGGTTGTCACATACTTCCAGCTTATTGTTTTTTTAGTGACCACTCAATGATCGGAAACCACCTTTGGAAAAGTACTCTTATTGTCTTTATGTATTTTCCTGTTTCATTTCTGCATTGAGTTTAGCTTTTGAGATTAAAGGTAGTCTCTTTCATCTTTTTGTCATCGCTTCCTAAGTAGAGAAGAAATTGGAACAGACAGCTTTAATAACTTTACATACAGTTAGGAAACTAGGCACAGGCAGAATATAAAAAAGTAATCTAAAATTCAGCACTTTAAGTGCCTAGAGCTTGAAAATGACTAAGGTGTTATAGCTTAATAACATCTTTTTTGGAATCACATTTTGCACTCAAAAAAAAAAAAAGAGGAAATGCAACTTGTGATTTGTGATACAGTATATTGCCCTTCTGAGTATAATCTGCTGCTTGTTCATTATTACATGCAGGCTGCTCAGAAGCAAGTCCAGGTTTAAATTAGCATTTGCAGATTATTGCCATCCTAATTTAAAGTAAGTGAGGTTAGTAATTAAAACCAGTTGTGTCTGGTACCAAAATGTTGTTGGAACCTTCTTGGGAGGCTTAAACCTAAATATTAATAAAGTTTTCACAAAAGATAAGAAATCATTTTAGTTTTGCTGAAAAAGAAATCTTTATAAGCAACTCGAAAGCAAGCAAAGTGTTTGAATTTTGTGTTAGTTTCTTGTGTTTTGCTGAGAGAAGTCATTTTAAGACAGGTGAACTCATTTGAAAACAGGTGCTAAAGTTCAAATTAAAATTAAATCATATTTTTTTCCTGGACACAGGAAACAGTTGACATAAAATATGAAAAGAACATCATTACAGCCATCTCTCTCCCCCTACCCTGAACCATCATAGTTTAACTTTGTCTTTCCAACATTGTCATCACCTATAGCCTTGAGTGGAGGCAGGAGGGAATGGATGAGAAAAAAATAGGCAAAAACCATTATAATCATCATAAAAGAACAGATTAAAGCTGCCATAAACTGCATAACAATTGCATTCAAATGATTCCTACCTCATTTACTGGATATGTCTATGTTTTTGATAACAATTTAAATAGGGTATTGTTTGTATACTTAGAGGCTTCAACGCATTGCCATTTAAAAATGTGGAGTGTTGATGAAAAGAGTCAAACTCTGTAAAATATTTGAAGAGATTTATCCTGAGCCAAATATGAGTGATCAGGCCCATGACACAGCCCTCACGAGGTCCTGAGAACGTGTACCCAAGGTGGTTGGGGTACAGCTTGTTTTTATGTATTTTAGGGAGGCATGAGACATCAATCAAATACATTTAAGAAACACATTGGTTTGGTTCAGAAAGGTGGGACAACTCAAAGTTGGGGCTTCGAGGCTATAGGTAAATTTAAATATTTTCTGGTTGACAATTGGTTGAGTTTATTTGAAGACCTGATATCAATGGAAAGGAATGTTGAGGTTAAGATAAAGGATTGTGAAGACCAAGTTTTATTGTGCAGAGGAATCTCTCAGCTAGAAGACTTCAGAGAGAGCAGGTTGTAAATTGTTTCTTATTGGACTTAAAAAGGTACCTGGCTCTTAGTTGATTATTTCCTGAATCTGGAAAGAAAGGAAGGAAAACAAAAGGAGAAGGGATTCTCTATAGAATGTAGATTATTCCCACAAGAGACTTTGCAGGGCAATTTCAAGGAATGACAAGGAAGTATATTTTGGGGTAAAACATTTTTCCATGTCTGTAATGTTATGCCAGAGTCAGATTGAAAAGTAAGCCACAATATATAGAGTCAAATAAAACCCATCTGATGAGAATTTATGGTTTGTAGGGCATGACTCCCTAGACCCTTAGATAGGAATTTGGGTAAGATAAAAAATCAGAGCTTAGTCATCAGGAGATAAGGTAAATACAGTTCCCTTGGAGAGTTAAACTGCAAAATCAGCAACTAATGGATCAGAACAAAGATAAGCAAAGTTACCTAAAAGAGAAATTGCCTGTCAGACCTTTAAGACTAGGCTGTACTAATCTAAATATAAATTAAATTAACAATTTGTTTTATTTTGTCTATTCTTATGTTCAGTTTAGTTGCTATGAACTACTCATTCACTGTGAATTGATAACTGATGGTCTTTCCTAGCTAGATGGACACTTTTAGCACAGCCCTTCTTGGAATAAAATCGAAATAAACAGGCTTGTCTTTTTGCATCAATAAATATATTATGTTTAAAATGAATCTCTTTTTTAGAAGTAGAACACACCTGGATTGAGAAATGTGAAAGCTGTAAACTTGGTGGGTATGTTGCTTTCAGGTCAGAATTGAGTTTTGAGAATGAGGAATACAACAAACCCAGCTGATAATAATAATTATTAATATATGTATTGACTTATATAATCCTCATAATGATCTGATGAGACAGTCAATATTAGTAGCTCATTTAATAAATGTAAAAACCAAAGGAGAGAGGAGTAACTTGTTCAATGTAACACAGCTGTTAAGAAATAGAAATGGGTTAGAACTTAAGCATTCTGGCTATAGAAACCACACTGTTGACTGGCATAATGCTCTACCTCCCTGGCCTACTAAATTGTACATAATAGGTATTCACAAAATATAAGTTAATAAATTATTCTAATATGATGTTTTATTTATGTGAAACGCACTATAGTTTTCAAAGATACTTTCTATCACTTATGTAGTTTGTTTTCAGGAATCTGTGACTATACAGTAGGGATACATTATAGTTTGCATTTAATGGATGAGAAAACTAAAGACTTGGTCGTTGGATTACAAAAAGAATTAAGATACGGTCACTCTCTCCAAGAGCTGAGGGTAAGGTGAGGCAGAAAGTTTTCTCAACAAATAATTACATGAAAATGTGGTAGCTTTGATAATGAAAGGTGCAATAAGCCATTGTGGTAATTTGTAACTTTTTTTACGTGCTTTTTAAAATATTTCACTTTAAGTTCTGGGATACATGTGTAGAATGTGCAGGCTTGTTACATAGGTATACATGTACCATGGTGGTTTGCTGCACCTATCAACCCATCATCTAGATTTTAAGCCCCACACGCATTAGGTTTTTGTTCTAATGCTCTCCTTCCCCTTACCCCCACCCCCCACGACAGGCCCCAGCATGTGATGTTTCCCTCTCTGCGTCCATGTGTTCTCATAATTTTTAACTTTTTTAATGATGGGGACTATTTATGTTTTTCTTCATGCTTTTATTATCTTCCTTCTCTCAGGCAACTTCCAAAGAAAGGTTTGCTGGGTTACTAATAGTGAACCATAATTCCTGGAAGAATGGAGAAACCATTAATTGAGAAATGCACTTCAGGAGTAAGACACAAAACAGGGGTTCAATAGCTTACCTTAGGTTGAAGTGGGTTAACTCTGAGGTTCTCTGAAACATCCGCGTAAAAGTTTAAGCAGGCAGTTTGAAATAAAGATCTAGAGTACATTTATCATTTATAAGTGTGATAATGTTGGAACTGAGTGAGCTTATTAAAAAATAAGAGAAGGAGAGCTGAATCTTGGAGATCACAATATTTCCAGAAGGAGAAAGTATGGAGGAATCCATGACTGAGACAAAGAAGGAACCAAACAGGGGCAAAGAAAACCAAATGGATGCACTAAAGGATAAAACTAGCGAGAGGAGACTGGTGCAGTCACTCACGCCTGTAATCCCAGCACTTCCGGAGGACAAGGCTGGTGGATCATGAGGTCAGGAGTTTGAGACCAGCCTGGCCAACATTGTGAAACCCTGTCTCTACTAAAAATACAAAAATAAGCTGGGTGTGGTGGTGTGCACCTGTAATACCAGCTACTTGAGAGGCTGAGGCAGGAGAATCACTTGAATCTGGGAGGCGGAAGTTATAATCAGCCAAGATTGTGCCACTGGACTCCAGCCTGGGTGGCAAAGTGAGACTTTGCCTCAAAAAAAAAAAAAAAAAAAAAAAAAAAAAAAAAATAGCCGAATGGGAGAGAAGTTAATAATACTAAGTACTGCAAAGAGATCAAAAGAATATGTGCCAGGATGTAGCCATTAAATTCCACTATCTCTCTCATTTCAGGAAGGACTTTCAGGAGTATAGGAGGGCAAGAAATATATTTTAAGAGACTGAAGTGTCCAGAGCTTTGGTCTGGAGGTAGCAGGGGAACGAAAGAGAATGCCAATTTATCCTGTTTGTTCTAGTATATGCAGTAATCAATCTTTTTTGCATTTGTAGACAAAGTAGCAATGTCAATAGAGAGCAAAAATTTAATGAAGTCAGAGAGGTTTAAAAAGGTTTAATAGGCCAGGCACTATGGCTCAGGCCTGTTATCCCAGCATTTTGGGTGGCTGAGGTGGGCATATCACGAGGTCTGGAGATCAAGACCATCCTGGCCAAAATGATGAAACTCCATCTCTACTAAAAATACAAAAATTAGCTGGGCGTGGTGGTGTGCACCTGTAGTCCCAACTACTCAGGAGGCTGAGGCAGAAGAATCGGTCAAACTCGGGAGGCAGATGTTGCAGTGATCCGAGATTGCGCCATTGCACTCCAGCTTGAGCAACAAGAGCGAGAAAAAGTTGGGGGGGGACAGGTTTAATAAAGATGTTAAATATTTGATGAGATTTTCAGTGTCGAAATAGAGGACCACAGGGAACACAGAAGAAGTGCCAAAGGAATGTGTCAGTGGAGTAAATAAGAGTAGAAAGAAGTAGTATTTAAGTGAATTAACATGATTACTAGTTGCCTACGGTTAAACCATTTAATAAACCATTCAATAGTATTTCAATCATTTAATCTGATGCATAGAATCTGAGGTATTTCTGTGTCACACTGAATTCCTTCTCTACTGAATATACTAAGAAGAAAGTTGAAATACGTTTTGTAATTTTAAGAGACAGGATCTTGCTCTGTTGCTCAGGCTGTAGTAGAGTGGCACAATCATGGTTCACCACAGCCTCAATCTCACAGGTTCAAGCAATCTTCTGACCTCAGCCTCCAGAATAGCTGGAACTGCTGGTGTTTTCTACCATGAACAGCTATGTATGTATATATGTATATATGTATGTATGTATGTATGTATGTATGTATATATGTATGTATAGATGGGGTTTTGCCATTTTGACTAGTGCTGGTCTTGAACTTTTGGGCTCAAGTGATCCTCCTGCCTTGACCTCCCAACATGCTGATATTATAGGTGTAAGCCACCATGCCTGGCCTGAAACATGTTTAGAACCAGGAGGTAGTACCTTTCTAAATTAGTATATGATAGTCTAGAAAGATTTCTTTCTGTCTAATGTTGTCATATGTCTACTTACGGAGCAGCGATGAGAATGTGACTATATTTTTTAACTTTAAGAAGTCCTTTATTTTTAAGTTGGATCAAACTAAAATAAATAGTCAAAAAGGAAGCATAAAGTTAAATTTATAGTTGCTGGCCTTCAAAATTTGCTCTAACAATTCGTTCACATACACTAAAAGTTTTAGACTTTCAGGATATAGATTTGCTTTATACCCTTTTGAATGTAGTACCAGTCAACCCACAGAACTGTTTTAATCCCTAGCATCTTAACATAGGATAAAATAAATATAATTTATATGTTTGTGTTCATTAGTGTTACATCATTTAAACTTGAGAATTCAATTAAGAACACTCTCAGAATGATTTAATTGCAGCTAGGTTTTTCAGCTTGCATTTTCTTGAAAAATCAGATTATTTCTGAATATATATCAAATAACATCATTTTATATGATATTTTCAAGTACATATTTCAAGTAAACACCCCTCTGTGGTAATATAAAATGCCATAAATCATATTCCTGAAAGTTACATGCACAATATATTATTAAATATGGGCACACAAATAAGTGAAATGCATGGTTTATTTATGTAATTATTCAGGAAATTCAACATTGGTTTCTACTGCAATAAAAAAGGATGTTGCCAGAGGATATAAAGCACACTGCTCCATCAGTAGTGTTGCTTTAATCTGCAAGCAGCTATAATTTAAGAACTAGAGGTTGAATCTCTTCATACATCTGCTAGTTATGATTATTTCCCTACTGATATTTGTTTACAGACTTTGTTTTGATTCGGAAAATTGCAATGCCCATAACAGAGCTTCTTTATCTTTTTGTTAAATTTTTACTTTTGTCTAAACCATACCAACAATGAGTTTTGGCATTTTAATGTGTAATTATACCTGACATTAGAAAGTGAAAAATAACCAAAAGAATCAGCAGTTAGATGTCTTCTGTCTAATTGATTCAAATACAAGCTATATCAGCTAAAACTAGAAAAAATGCAGCCTGTGAGTTTTTTTATGATGAATTAATAATTGAAAACTTCTAACTCATAGATAATCTTTTCAAAAAGACTGAAGTTACTCCTCTTACATCCTAGTAAAAATGTAAAGCATTGACTAGAAATAGACTCAGTCAATCCCTGGACAACTATGTAACCAGAGCTTAGAAACCACATCAAAAGCTACCAGTACTACTATATTTAATTGTTATAGTTTGCTATTGTTGATGAGACAGGGTTTAGTTGATTACAGACCTCAATTTTTATCTATTTTACATAGGGACTCTGCCCAACGCAAATGCCTGTTCAGAGCTTGGAAAAGAAATTGTTTTGGTGTTTCTCCAGATAAAAATATTTTATTTATTCTATCTTATTTAATCATATATTCACCCTTACTATCTTAGTTTGGATAATAGTCTGGCATAGATGTAGGTTTGATGACGGTTCAAAAGGGTTCCAAAGATCATTGCACATATCTCTGAATAGTATGGCTTATCATATGCAAGTGTGTTTTGATGTGTATTCGTATTGAAATAGTGACACAATTGTCAGTTAATGAAGGCCAATTAATTTGACCATTATAATATTGATTTAGTATAGTCTTGAGTTAGTCAAAGTTCAACAAGCAGAAATTCTACCTGGTCATCACTTGTTCAAAATTTCAGATTAGTCATGCTGATCTTGAGGTTATTTTTATAATTTTATATTGAGATTATTTTATGGTTGTATAACAGAGGTTAAATATATTTACATACCCTTATGTTTTCTCAGAAATATAAAATTGAAATGCATTTGATATATCAATAGGAATTTTAACATGGAGCTTAGAAAAGTGAAATAGTGGAAACTTACATTTCAGATGGGTGTAAATTATCTAAATTAAAATATAACTTATCTGAAATGCATGTTTTAAATAAAATGTATTTTTTAGATAGTTTGGCATACTTGTTTAATAATAACTGCATTTAATAAGAGTAGAAACTTCTAAAAAGCAAAAGTTGAGTCAAAGTTATTTGCAGTCACTAGAGTTCCTAAGATTTCACAAATGTATTTTGGATGAGGATCTTATGCAAGTAAGATTAAAAGGTTTACTGAGCGTAAGTTCCGATATTTCACCCAGTCATATCAAAGCATATGTGTCATGCTGTATCAAAGTGAGGAAAAATGCTTTGAGGATTTATGGTATCCTCTTACTACTCAACAGAAGAAGACTATTTATCAAGCATGGTTCAAGATGAAATTATATCACCAAGGTGAGTTCTTTATTCTTAGTAATATTTTCTCCCTGTATTTACAAATCATATTCAACAAGGGAATGGGAGCCCAATGTATTGTGTGTGGACTGTTTGAAAGGCAGATTTCTTATATTATTGCAGTCGTGAAGATTTTATTAATGTACATATGTAATTGAGAAGTGAATAGGGAGATTTGGAATGAACTGTGTGTGTGGGAGAGAGAGAGAGTGAGAGACTGTGTGTGTGTGTGTGTGTGTGTGTGTATGTATGTGTGTAGACAGAGAGACAGAGAGAAGGGAAATGTGTGTTAGAAAGACAATTTACTAAAATTTTGTCCTGTGTCCTGATAAAATGTATCTCTCTTACACATTACAATGTTTCTTGTTGTATTTTTAAAACGTTTAAGTAGTGAGAAAAAATAATAAATTGAAGAGAAATATTATAATACAACTTTAAAGATTTGACATATATTGAAGAATGTGTTGCAAAACCTCTTTATGTAAACAAATTCTACAGAAGGAAGTATTAGAATGCAATATATTGAAGCTATAGGGGAGACAAATCTAGTAGTCTTGGGAAAAAATCTTTTGTTTCTTCCTCCCATATTTTAATTTTTTTGTAATAAACACACATACTTGGATATACACAGTCACCATAATATCTGGAAACAGATAAAATACACAAATATTTTATTGATATTACATTATAAGTTACAAGGAAGCTACAGTTAAGTTACATTGTAAGTTACAGGGAAGCTACAGGGGAGACAAATCTAGTAGTCTTGGGAAAATATCTTTTGTTTCTTCATCCCATATTTTAATTTTTTGTAATAAACACACATACTTGGATATACACAGTCACCACAATATCTGGAAACAGATAAAATACATAAATATTTTATTGATATTACATTATAAGTTAAATGACACAAAAATAAATTGTATATTCAATGTGGTGTACTTTATTAACCATGTCCAGGTCACTGTTTTGGGCAGTTACAATGAACACTGTGCATCCGTGTATTTCTATCAATCTCAGCACATATATTCATAAGTTGTCTCTTTTTTTTCCACTAAAGAATTGTGATATTGACATACACTAGAAGAGGTAATCAAGCAGATTCTATTGGTTAAACAAATAAAGTAAAATAATATCAATCTGTATTTTCAGACTTTATGGCCACCTTGAACCTTGCAGATCATTCAGAAAAGTCCCTAGGTCTATTTCATGTGTATATTCTTTTTAATTCTACTTTACTGCCTACATATAATGTCTGTTCTTTATGACTCCTTGCTATTAACATATGCATTTTGAGATTTCTTGAGATTTTATATATTTGACCTCCATGTCTATTGAAAGATGGAAAACCTCATGGACAACATTTATGTAAATTCTTCAAAGTGTGTAGAATGTGAAATCAATCAGGAGAAAAAGGCTGATAATCTAATGTGCTTGATCCCACTGGGAAGTCTGATAAATTAAGACATTGAACACACCTGACTCCATACCCATCAAAAACGTACAACAGAAAGATAACAGCTATTTCAGCATACTCTTCTTCAGTGTCATGAGTGATTAGATTTATAGGATATTATTTTATGTTGGCTCTTTCTTCTGTGTACACTCGACCACAGGTTTTGAATTGCCTTAAACAAGCAGGGCTGTGACAATTTTTGTCCTCCCTTTAATAGTAATAAAAATATAAAAGTATAAAGAGGTACTTTCAGTGAATAGAATTTATACATGGATACATACATAGATTATTAAATGTATAAGATGTTCATGGAAGCTGTCAATCCATGGGGCAATTCATTCTCTAAATTATTGTTTCGTCTCTCATAGCCATTAACAACCAAGTAGGTTGTTTTATTTTTCTGGGTCTTCGCCAGAGGACTTTGCTCTAAGATTTTCTTCCAGGTCTATGTCTGCCTTAAAGTGTTCAAATGTGCCAGAATTTTACCAAATATGTTGCTTCCTGGTTGTTCTGAGATACGTGTCCTTGTCTGGGCATGTTGTGCATTTGTTTCTCTAAGATTGTCCTTGATATACTGTAAACAATCTTAGCAGAAAATAGAGGAAAAAAAGAAACACCTAGATATGGTCTGTTTGAACTGCTATGCATTATTGCTCCTGCTGCTAACTCCTAGATTTCTCTTTTCAATATTAACTGAAGAGGAAAAATAAGGTCTTAATGACCAACCAAACATTTTTACTTCTGGAGAAGTGTCAGCAAAAGTGTCGGAACCTGGTTAGCAAATTACCTAGGCCTCGTGAGATTCACCACATTTTGTTCTTCTGAATTACATGAATTTACTGCATTTAACTCAATTTTAGACAGAAGCCCGTGGAGGCAAACGAATCACAAAGAACCTTCAGAAAAGGGCTTTGGTTTTAATTAGACATTTCAATGGATTTCTGCTTATCATTGCATATACACAATTAATTGTTGAACACACTTGGGAATTATGGCTTATAATAGATGTTATGAGGGGCGAATTTTGGTACATGAAACCGAAATTTATAGGTGAATCCATACACACCACTTAGAAATAAGAGAGGAGAGTAAATAAACATAATTCTACAAGTGATTTTTCACTACCAACCAAACTTCAGAGATATGTCAAAAATATCAGTGATATGAAGTATTTTTAGGTTCATCAAGCATTTGTTGAAAATCTACTGAATGTGGTGCACTCGATTAAATATTAGAGATTCGGAGATGAATAATACACTGTCATCACTTATTTGTAGAAGATCATGGTCAAGTGACAGAGAAACAACTATTCAAACAGATCACCACAGTACAGTGTGGGCAATTATCATAACGAAGTGCCACAGAAACGGTTGCTGAAACAACTACTTGAGAATGTTGGAATTGAAAAATACTGGAAGAAAAAATAATTAATAAATTAATATTGAAAAAGAATTATTATTAGAATGTTTTCTTAAATTATATAAGAAGGTTTTAGGTAATGAAGGCGAAAATGGGTGTTTCCCACAAGAGAAATCACATATTCAAATCGTGCATGTGTTCACGCAATAACAAGAAGTCTACTGTGGTATAACATACACGTGGCCTGGGGACCTGTGGTAGATGATGTGACTCCAAATATACTTTAAAACCTAATGTGAATGACCGTAGAAGACAAGCTATGCAATTTCAAAGTATATAATAGGAAATAAAGATGCAAAAGAGGTTCTTCTTAAGTAAGACACTTCTACAATCCAAATTACTTTATTATTATTATTATACTTTAAGTTATAGGGTACATGTGCACAACGTGCAGGTTTGTTACATATGTATACATGTGCCATGTTGGTGTGCTACACTCATTAACTCATCATTTACATTAGGTATATCTCCTAATGCTATCCCTCCCCCCTCCCCCCACCCCATGACAGGCCCTGGTGTGTGATGTTCCCCACCCTGTGTCCAACTGTTTTCATTGTTCAACTCCCACCTATGAGTGAGAACATCCGGTGTTTGGTTTTCCGTCCTTGTGATAGTTGGCTCAGAATGATAGTTTCCAGCTTCATCCATGTTCCTACAAAGGACATGAACTCATCCTTTTTTATGGGTACATAGTATTCCATGGTGTATATGTGCCACATTTTCTTAATCCAGTCTGTCATTAATGGACATTTGGGTTGGTTCCAAGTCCTTGCTATTGTGAATAGTGCCGCAATAAACATACGTGTGCATGTGTCTTTATAGTAGCATGATTTATAATCCTTTGGGTATATACCCAGTAATGAGATGGCTGGGTCAAATGATATTTCTAGCTCTACATCCTTGAGGAATAGCTACACTGTCTTCCACAATGGTTGAACTAGTTTACAGTCCCACCAACAGTGTAAAAGTGTTCCTATTTCTCCACATCCTCCCCAATACAGAACGGGTAGTAGAAGAAGGTAGTCATTAATACTAGCTATGACCATGTGACCAGCTGCAGAAACAAGTATTGTAACTGTCATGAGTATTTCCTCCTTCTTTTGTTTAAAACATATTTGTGCATGTATACACTTGTACAAAGAAATCTGCATTTTATTCCCTTTTCCTTTATGTGACATAAGATTTATTGACTTCATATTAGCATTTAAACATTGTTAACTTTATGTAATAGTATTTGGGTTGAGAATTGGTACGTTTCCATTTGTATGAAGGATAGTTCTGTTATGTTAGGCAAAATTATGACCTTATTATTGTCTTTATTTGAAGATTATATAAGATCTCAGCATATGTGTATGGGTTCAAGTTGACAAAGGTGGACTAATGATGGTTATTACTGAGTGTCAACTTGACTGATTTGAAAAGTACAAAGTATTGATCCTTGTTGTGTCTGTGAGGGTATTGACAAAAGAGATTAACATTTGAGTCAGGGGGCTGGGGAAGGCAGATCCTTTAATCTGGTAGGCACAATCTATTCAGCTGCTGGTGAATATAAAGGAGGCAGAAAAAGGTGGAAAGGAGAAATGGGCCTAGCCTCCCAGCCTACATCATTCTCCCATGCTGGATGTTTCCTGCCTTTGAAATTCAGACTCCAAGTTGTTCAGTTTTGGAACTCAGACAGGCTCTCCTTGCTCCTCAGCTTCCAGACAGCCTATTGTGGGACCCTGTGATCATGTAAGTTAATACTTAATAAACTCCTCTTTATATATGTGTATATATATACACACACACACATAACTATGTTAGAGAACTAACAAGATATATATATATGCACACATATATTATACATGCATATATATTTTATATATACATTTATATACATATATTATACATACATACATATATATTATATATACATATCTTATTAGTTCTCTTTTATATATATATATATAATTACTCTTTCTGTATTCCCTTTGCCTTCAGCGAGCACCTCAGCAGGTTATGGTTTTTCCCCAGTGGAGTGACCTGAACCTATATATGGAGTTTATTAACCTATATCAGACTTGGAGTCTGATATACACATATATGTGTGTGTATATATATATATATATATATATATATATATATATACACACACACACACACATATCTTATTCTGTCCCTCTAAGAGAACTCTGACTAATACAACCCTCTCAGATTATTATTATTATTTAATTAGTGGTCCAATAGGAAAAAAAAAATGTTCAGAACAAGTTACTGGCAGCAACTTGATGAGACTTCTCATCCCTTGCATATGTAAGCATAAAGTTCTATATTGGGCATCACTTATACTGCAGATAAGCATGTCTAGCCACTTGTTATGTAGATAATTCTTACCACATTTGATCATTAGCATTTTCAACAGGGATATGTTGGTTCATAAACCCCAGGATTAACAGAAATGCTTGTATCATATAAATGGAAAGGAGCTTCCATTAAGAACATACCCCTTGTTACATTAGTACTTCTTATAATGAGCTTTAGTCTTCATAAATGTCTGTGTCCTCATTTAAACAATTAGCACAGACTTAAAGTTCATCACTTGAACTTCAACATTTCAACAAAAACCAAATGTATACACCACATTACACAGCTTTATTTCTGAATGTACAATATGGGGAAAGCAATTGCTGCTTATTTTCATTTAATTAACAATGAAGGATAAATGACATCAACAAAGAAATATCAGCCAAAGGGGACCAAGTGTGTTTGTTGCAGATCGTCTCATTAGCTTGTTTCCAAAATATGTTCACCAGAGTGAAAAGAAATCATGTGACTATCTGGGTGACAAAATATCTGCTCTATTAGCGCCAATAAGGCTACTGGGAGTGGGTATGGACAAATTGTGTTTTTATTTAATCAAGTTAAGTGGAAACTGAGAGATAATACGTCATTTATGGTCTTGTCCCAGGCTGCTGTTTCTTCTAAAATAATAATAGTAATAATTTAAAAAGTAAGAGTTGCCATTTAAAGTTTTATGTTTTTTGTAAGTAAATGATTTCCATCTGTTTTGTAATGAGTATAAATGTTGTAGAAGCAAATTATCAAAAAAGTAACTGCCTTAGCTCTTCAATAAACACACCAGGGACTGCGGGTACTTGCTACTCTAAACAAGATGGTTCAATAATTTTATTTTATAAATCATTTTTTACAAAATATTGACCTAATTGTGTAAGCTATTAGTAAGTTATGAAGATGAAAAGAATCAAGCCTACAGTTTTTATATTGTTGGTTAAATTCACATCCAAAGAAGCTATATTTAGTTACTGAGTAGCATTTCAAATAGTTACCTATGGAAATGATAAATTATTTTTGTCATTATATGGTACCAAGATACAGTACATTTTTACAACACAGAAAAATTAATCCCCTGTCAAGCTACCTAAACAATTTAACCAACAAGACAGATAATCACGTACATATACTATATGGGTGAAAATGGATATAATTGTAGTTAGGCAAGATGTACTAGTATTTTAAAAAGAGGAAACCTTTCTGTTTGCTATGATTTGTTAGTAAATCATCCACTTAATCATTCTTAATTATTGCTCTAAGGAATCTATTGTACATAGCAAGAATTCCTTTGAGAGAATAGGATTTGTGTTGCCAAATGATCAGAAAGCATCATTTACTAGAGGTTCTCTTTTTGAATTTACTTTTAAAATATTTATAATTGACACACAGTAATTGTACATATTTATGGGGTAATAATGTGATTTGTCAATTCAGATATATATTGTATAATGATCAAATCAGGGTAATTAGCATATCAATCACTTTAAACACTTATGTTTTATTTGAAGTGATAACGTTCAAAATCCTCTCTTCTAGCTATCTTGAAATATACACTACATTATTAGTAGTCACCCTACTATTTAATAGAACACTTGATATGGTTTGGCTGTGTCCCCACCTAAATCTCATCTTGAATTCCCACATGCTGTGGGAGGGACCTGGTGGGTGTGGCAATCATAAAGGCAAGTCTTTCCCATGCTGTTCTCATGATAGTGAATAAGTCTCATGAGATCTGATGATTTTAAAAAAGGAGTTCCCCTGCACAAATTCTCTCTTTGCCTGCTGCCATCCATGTTAAGACGTGACTTGCTCCTCCTTGACTTCCACCATGATTGTGCAGCCACCCCAGCCACGTGGAACTCTAAGTCCATTAAACCTCTCCTTCTTCTATAAATCACCCAGTCTCGGGGTTTATCAGCAGCATGAACTGGACTAATACAACACTGGAACTTATTCTTCTTGTCTAAACATAACTTTGCATCCCTTCACCAATATCTCTCCACCCTGTCTTCCCCACACCTTCCCTAATTCCTGGTAACTACTATTCTACTGTCTACTTCTAGGAGATCAGCTCTTTTAGATTCCACATGTGAGTGAGATTGTGTGATGTTTCTCTTTCTATGCCTGGCTTATTTAATTTAAAATAATATTCTCCACGTTAGTTTATGTTGCCACAAATCATAGGATTTCATTTATTTTGTGGCTGAATGGTATTCCAATGTTTGTATTGCTCTGCTAGGATGTGGGAAATTTGTCTGCAGTAGTAGAAAATATTGAAAAATACAAGAAATTATCAGAGAACAAAACACATTAAATTAAATGTTAATAAAATTGAGAATATAAGCAATTTCAGGATCATAATGCCTATCTAGCTTCAACCTTGTCACATTAGATAGATGAATTTGCCTTATCCTACTTATAGCTTCCACTTTAATCAGAATACATAAAATTTAGGTAGGATAAAAGGCAAAGATAAATTAATGATTGTGCTGATTTTCACTGTGAAGGCCCAAGTCCTATCTTATTGAGGATTAAAATCATCTAACTTCGGAGTTCTCCTATCACCTGTTTGGAAATAGATCCATAGTCAATGAACAAGAAAGGAATGACTCTGATGGAAACTTTTCTTCAAGAAAGACATATGTATATGTCACTGCCAAAGTTAACTCTTCGTTGTATGATTTGCTTTACTTTGATTTATACACTTGTAGAAGAACAAAGAATGAGAGTTTAAGGACTAAGAAATCTAGAAACAATCAGTTAACCTCAAATTTTGGTTCTTTTTTCCTGTGCTGCAGGTATATAAATCAGAAGAAATATCTTTGGGCACTTAAGATAGTAAGTGGGTGAGTAAGGGACAAAATCCCAAAAGTAACAAATGATCACTGAACTTCTCAAGTAAGGTTGACTAATTATATTACAGCTATCAATTCAATATCTAATCTTATGTAAGACATTTTTGGAAAAAAATGCCTAATCTTAAATGCCCAATTTACCTGTTTCATGATTATTCCTACAAAATGCGAGTCATGACACAAATAAAAATCCTTGACATATGTGCTGCTTCTTTTATCTTATTATTTTCCTTTACCATGTGATCGTTTGAGGTTCCTTCTGATTGTTAAGGTCATGTTTATTTCTGTTTACTACAGTTCATTATTAAATCATCTCTGTCCTCTTTTCTAGATTTTATATTTTTGAAGAAAATAAATATCACACACAAACATATGTAAAACTTTCATTTGAGAATTTTTATAGCATTTTTTATCTGTATGAAATGCACAATTTTTAAATTTTTAATTGACCAATAATACTTGTGTATATTTATAGGGTATAATTTGATGTTTTGATCTATGTATACATTATGGAGAGAGTCAATAAAGTTGATTAACATATTAATCACCTCATCAATTTATTATAATTTTATGGAGAGAAAATTAAAAATCTATTTTAGCTGTTTTGAAATACACATTATTATTAACTATGGTCAACATACAGTACAATAGATCACTAAAACTCATGCCTCCAGTCTAACTGAAATTTTGTACCTTTTCATCAACATCCAGCAATCCTATTTCTGGGTATACACAAAGGAATTAAAATTGATATATTAAAGAGATATCTTCATTGTTTTGTTCATTTCAGCATAATTCACAATAGCCAAAAACTGGAAACTGGAAACAACCTCGGTGTCCACCAAAGAATGAATAGATTTAAAAAGTGATAGAATAGATAAATAAAAGTTGTACACATACACAATAGAATAATACATAGTCCTTACAAAGAAAGAAATTCTGTCATTTGTGAAAACATGGATGGGACTGGAAGGCAATATGCTCAGCAAAACAAGTCAGGCACAGAAAGACAAATATTACATAATCTCACTTATATGTGGGATCTAAAAATTTCTATCTCAGGAAAACAGAGAGTAGAAAGGTAGCAAATAGAGGCTGGAGTGAGGGAGAAGTATGGGGATGGGAAAAAGATGTATGAATATTTAGAACACCTTTACTGAATGTACTTGTATATTCAATAACAATAACGTCATTTCAGAAAAATATACAAAGTTAAGAAAATTAATCTTCTGATAATTTAATTAAGCTGGGAAGGGTGCTTGGCCTTTCACTTAAGTTTAAATTATTGAGCCAGGCTGATTCTGGGAAGCAAGATGGCAGAATAGAAAGCTCCACTGATTGTCCCCCACTTAAGAACACCAAGTTAAGAACTGTCTACACAGAAAAAAAAAAACCCAAAAAACAAAAACAAAACAAAAAAAAAACCTTCATAAGAAGCAAAAATCAGGTGAGCACACATAGTTCCTTGTTTTAACTTCTTATCGCTGAGAGAGACAATGAGGAGATAGAAAATACAGCCCTGTCTGTTGTGATGCTGCCATTCTCCCTTCTCTAGCAGCCGTAGAGGAGAGTAGGTGGCAGAGAACACATCTGGGTGCTGGGAGGAGGGAGAACACAGCAATTGGAAGGTATTGAACTCAGTTCTGTCCTGTTAGAGCACAGAGAAAAACCTGGTCAAACTCAGTTAATGCCCCCCAACAGAGGGAGCATTTAAACCAGCCATAGCCAGAGGGGCATCTCTGGTAGATCCCAGCAGTTCGAACTTGAGTGCCCAAAAATCTCATCACTGAGGGCCAAAGTGCTGTCAATCTCTAAGTAAACTTCAAAGGCAGTCTAGCCCATAAGGACTGCAACTCCTAGGCAAGGCCAAGTACTGAAGTAGGCCCAGAGACAGTGGATTTGGGGCAGGGCAAACAACAAACTAAGACCCCAGCTGGGGAAGCGAAGGGAGTGCTGGTATCACCCCTCCCCTAACCTCAGGCTGCACAGCTCATGTCTCCAAAAAAATCTCATTTCTTCAGCTTAAGGAGAGGAGAAAGAAGAGTGGGGAGGACTTTGTCTTGCATCTTAGATACCAGCTCAGCCACAGCAGGATAGGGCACTGGTCAGAGTCCTGAGTTCCCCCTTCCTAAAGGATACAGCAAAAGCAGTACTAAGAGGGATGTTTATAGCTATAAGTACCCACACCAAAAGAGAGAAAAAATTTCAAACAAACAATTTAATGATGCATCTTAAAGACTTGGAAAACCAAGAGCAAACCAAATTCGAAATTAGTAGAATAAAATAAATAATAAAGATCAGAGCAGAAAAAATGAAACTGAAATGAGGAAAGTAATACAAAAGATCAATAAAACACAAACTTATTATTTTGAAAAGTTAAAGTTGACAAACTTTTAGCCAGACTAAATAAGAAAAAATGAGAGAAGATTCCAATTTAAAAAATCAGAAACAAAAAGGAGACATCACAACTGATATTTCATAAATTCAATGGATCATTAGAGGATACTAGAAGCAACTACATGCCAATAAATTGGAAAATCTAGAAGAAATGGACAAATTCCTAGATACCTATAACCTTCCAAAATTGAAACAGAAAGAAATTCAAAACCTGAATAGACCAATAACAAGTAATGAGATAAAAGCTGTAATAAAAAGTCTTCCAGTAAAGAAAAGCTCAGGACCTGATGGCTTCACTGCTGAATTCTACCTAACATAAAAAGAAAAATTAATACAAATCTTATTCAAACTATTCTGAAAAATAGAGGAGGAAGGAATACTTTCAAACTCGTACTACAAGGACAGTCTTTCCCTGATAACAAGATGAGACAAAGACACATCATAAAAATAATCTACAGGCCAATATAGCTGATAAATATTGATGCAAAAATCACCAACAAAATACTAGAAACTGAATTTAACAACACATTAGAGTGACTGTTCCTCATGACCAAGTAGGATGCAACCCTGGAATGTAGGGATGGTTCAACATCCACAAAATCTATTAATGTGATACATCATGTCAACAGAATGAAGGATATAAAACATATGATCATTTTAATTGATGATAAAAAGCATTTGAAAATGTTTGATGTCCCTTCATGGTTTAAAAAAACCCTTAAAAAGTTGGATATAGGAGGAACATGTCTCAAAATAATAAAGGTGATATAGGAAAGACACACAGCTAGTATCATACCGAATGGGGAAAAACTGAAAAGCCTTTTCTCTAAGATCTGGAACATGACTAGAATGTCACCTGTCATCACTGTTATTCAACATAGTACTGGAAAGTTTAGCTAGATCAATAAGACCAGAGAAAGATATAAAGGACATCTAAATTAAAAAAGAAAAAATCAACACTTTTACACTGTTGTTGGGATTATAAACTAGTTCAACCATTATGGAAAACAGTATGGCAATTCCTCAAGGATCTAGAACTAGATGTACCATATGACCCAGCCATCCCACTATTGGGTATATACCCAAAGGATTATAAATTATTCTACTACAAAGACACATGCACACGTATGTTTATTGCGGCACTATTCACAATAGCAAAGACTTGGAATCAACCCAAATGTCCATCTGTGACAGACTGGATTAAGAAAATGTGGCACATATACACCATGGAATACTATGCAGCCATAAAAAAGGATGAGTTTGCGTCCTTTGTAGGGACATGGATGCAGCTGGAAACCATCATTCTTAGCAAACTATCACAAGAAGAGAAAACCAAACACTGCATGTTCTCACTCATAGGTGGGAACTGAACAATGAGATCTTGGACTCGGGAAGGGGAACATCACACACCAGGGCCTATCATGGGGAGGGGGGAGGGGGGAGGGATTGCATTGGGAGTTATACCTGATATAAATGATGAATTGATGGGTGCTGACGAGTTGATGGGTGCAGCACACCAACATGGCACAAGTATACATATGTAACAAACCTGCACGTTATGCACATGTACCCTAGAACTTAAAGTATAATAAAAATAAATAAAAATAATAATAAAAAAAGAAAAAATCAAATTATCCTCATTTGCTGATCATATGATCTCATAGTTAGGAAAACCTGAAGAGTCCAAAAGAAAACTATTAGAACTGATAAACAAATTCAGTAAAGTTGTAGAATAAAAATCAACATAAAAATTCAGTAGCATTTCTACATATTTCTAGTGAACAGTGTGAAATAAAAGTAAAAAAAAAAATACAGTCACACATACAATTAAATATCTAGGAATTTACTCAACCAAAGCATTGAAAGACCTCTATAATGAAAACTACAAAACACTGATAAAGGAAATTGAAAACACCAAAAATGGAAAAATGTTTCATTTTCATAGATTGGGAGAATCAATGTTGTTAAAGTGTCCATAATACCCAAAGCAATCTACAGATTAAATGCAATCCCTTCAAAATACCAATGACATTCTTATAAAAATAGAGAAAACAATCATACAATTTATATGGAAACACAAAAGACCCAGAATAGCTAAAGCTATTATAAGCAAGAACAAAAATGGAGAAATGATACAATCTGTTGTCAAGTTATACTGTAGAACTATAGTGATCAAAATGGCATCGTACTGTCATAAAAATAGGCTTATAGATTAATAGAACAGGATGGAAAACCGAGGAATCAAATCTGCACACCTACAGTGAATTTATTTTTGACAAACATGCCAAGAACATACACTGGGGAAAAGACAGTCTCTTCAATAAATGATGGTGCTGGGAAAACTGGATATCCATATGCAGAAGAGCGCGATTAGAGCCCTATCTCTCCCCATATACAAAAATCAAATTAAAATGGATTAAAACTTAAATCTGAGACCTCAAACTGTTAAAATACTCCAAGAAAACATTGGGGAAACCCCCCAAGACATTGTTCTGGACAAAGATTTCTTGAGCAATACCCTGTAAGCATGGGTGACCAAAGCAAACATGGACAAATGGGATCACATCAAGAGAAAACCTTCTGCAGAGCAAAAGATGCATTCAACAAAATGTAGAGCAACCCTCAGAATGCAAGAAAATATTTGCCAATTACTTATTTGATAAGGAGTTAATAACCAAAATATATAGGGAGTTCAAATAACTTTATAGAAAAAATGTCTAATAATCCAATCAAAACTGGGCAAAATACTTGAATAGGCATTTCTCAAAAGAAGACGTGAAATATCAAATAGGCATATGAAAATGTGCTCAACATCACTGATCATCAGAGAAGTGCAAATCAAAACTACAATGTGATATCATCTCACCAAAGTTAAAATGGCTTATATCCAGAGAGAGGCAATAACAAATGCTTGCAAAGATGTGGAGAAAATGGAACCCTTGCACACTATAGTTGAGAATGTAAATGAACAAAACCACTGTTTAGAACAGCTTGGACGTTTCTTTAAGAAAAACTAAAAATTGAGCCCACAGCTGCAGTGCACTGGGAAGCACTATCAGCAGACTCACGTGGAGCATGCACAAGCAGCCCCAAAGTGGTTCCTGGTCATACAGCCAGGGAAGCAAAGACCAAGAGGACTGCAAACACCACAGGTTTCAGGAAACAGTCTCTTAAAGCAGAACGACACATGCTTAAAGAGGCCAATTACTGAATGTAGTCTTCCAGACAATGGGGGATTATGACAGACTGGAGGAAGGACTAGACTGCAGCTCTGACTCAGACAGATAGAGCAGTTTATGGAGGCTTGCATCATAAATTTTAGTTCCAAAATGACTGCAGAAATAAACCAGGAAACCTGAGAGGATCCACAGCCCCTCAGAAGGAAGCAGATTGCACTTGCAGGACCCAGGAGACACTCCAAATACTGTGAGTGCCCAAACTACATAAGTGGAAAAGGGAGATCATCCACCTCCAAACATACACTCCTACTGGGAAAGCTGAAGGTCTAGATTATGGGAGAAGATTCTTACCTTACCTGGAGCTGAGTCAATTTAGAGAGCCAAGCAAAATACAAAGGTAGAGGAAGCAGTGGAAAAGGCCCTGTGAGCTCACTGGGTCCCCAAGCAGGCCATTCCTGCCTGACCTCATAGGGATCCTTTGGGAGGGCAGCCAGAGGTGCTGGGAAAAGGCCACAGGGAGAATGAAATATCCAGCTGAACTTTGTAATGATTTGAACTGATTGAGAAGCCTTCTGGCCAGAACTTGGGAGAGGGCATGAATCCAGTGTGCAGACTCTACAGGTGGGGAAAGGAAATCCATACTTGGTTTCACAACTGGGAGGTGGGTAGCCTGGGGCAAGTTCTCAGCCCTGCTTGCCCACTGCTGGGAAACAGACTCAGTGCTATCGGGAGGGACATGGTGGGAGTGAGTCCAGCCCTTCAGATTGTGTGAAAGCTGTGTGAGGTCTGTAACTACCGGCTTTCCCCCACTTCCCTGACAACCTGCATGACACAGTAGAGACAGCCACAATCTTCCTAGGATCATAACTCTATTGACCTGAGAAGCTCACCCCCATCCCCCACAGCAGCCACTGCAAGACTCCCGCAAGGAGAGTCTGAGCTCAGACATACCTAGCCCTGCCCCAACCCAATGATCTTTCCCTACTCACCCTGGTAACTGAGGAAAAAGAGCAAGTATTCTGGGGAGTTCTAGGGTCCCACCCACCACCTATTCCTTTGCATACTAACACAGCTGATAATTTCTGAAAAGTACCATCTCCCAGCAGGAGACCAATCAGCACAAAAATAGTGCATTAAACCACCAAAGCTAAGAACCCTCAGAGTCCATTTCACCTCCCTGCCACCTTCACTGGAATAGGTACTGGTATCCATGGCTGAGAGATTAACAGATGATTCACATCACAGGACTCTGTGCAGACAACCCACAGTAACGGCCTGGAGCCTGGTAGACTTGCTGGGTGGCTAGATCTAGAAGGGAGATAACAAACACTCTAGCTTGGCTCTCAGAAAACCACATCCATAGGAAAAGGGGGAGAGTACTACATCAAGGGAATATACCATGGGACAAAAGAATCTGAACAACAGGCTTCAGCCCTAGACCCTCTCTCTGACAGAGCCTACTGAAATGAGAAGGAACCAGAAAATCAACTCTGGTAATATGACAAAACAAGGCTCTTTAACACCACCAAAAAATCACACTAGCTCACCAGCAATGGATCCAAACCAAGAAGAAATCCCCGGTTTACCTGAAAAAGAATTCAGGAGGTCAGTTGTTAAGCTAATTGGGGAGGCACCAGAGAAAGGTGAAGTCCAATGTAAATAAATCAAGAAAATGGTACAAAAAATAAAGGGAGAAATATTCAATGTAATAGACACCATAAATAGAAAACAATCAGAACTTCAGGAAACAATGGATTTACTTACAGAAATGCAAAATGCTCTGGAAAGTCTCAGCAATAGAATTGAACAAGTAGAACAAAGAAACTCAGAGTTCAAAGACAAGGTCTTTGAGTGAACCCAATTCAACATGTACAAAGAAAAAAGAATAAGGAAATATGAACAAAGCCTCCAAGAAGTCTGGGATTATGTTAAATGACTAAACCTAAGAATAATCAGCATTCCTGAAGAAGAAGAAATATCTAAAAGTTTGGAAAACATATTTCGGGGAATAATCGAGAAAAAATTTCCTGGCATTGCTAGAGACTTAAATATCCAAAGACAAGAAGCACAAAGAACTCCTGAGAAATTCATCACAAAAAGATCATCGCCTAGGCACATTGTCTTCAGGTTATCTAAAGTTAAGTTGAAGGAAATAATCTTAAGAGCTGTGAGGCAAAAGCTTCAGGTAACCTGTAAAGGGAAACCTATCAGATTAACAGAAGATATCTCAGCAGAAACCCTACAAGCTAGAAGGGATTGGGGCCCTACCTTCAGCCTCCTCAAATAAAACAATTATCAGACAAGAATATTAGATCCAGCAAAACTAAGCTTCATATCTGAAGGAAAGATACAGTCTTTTTCAGACAAACAAATGCTGAGAGAATTTGCCAGTACCAAGTCACCATTATAAGAACTGTTAAAAGGAACTCAAAATCTTGAAACAAATCCTGGAAACACATCAAAACATAACCTCTTTAAGACATAAATCTCACAGGACCTATAAAACAAGAACGCAATTTAAACAACAAAAACAAAAAACCAAAGTACACCGTCAACAAATGTCATGATGAATGGAATGGTATCTCACATCTCAATACTGACATTGAATTTAAATGCCCTAAATGCTCCACTTAAAAGATACAGAACTGCAGAATGGATAAGAATTCACCAAACAAACTGCTTTTAAGAGACTCACCTAATATATAAGGACTCACATTAACTTAAGATAAAGGTGTGGAAAAGGACACTGTGCAAATGGACACCAAAAGCAAGCAGGAGTAGCTATTCTTCTATCAGACAAAACAAACTTTACAGCAAGAGCAGTTTAAAAAGACAAAGAGGGACATTATGTAATGGTAAAAGGCCTTGTTCAACAGGAAAATTTCACAATCCTAAACATATATGCCCCTAACACTGGAGCTCCCAAATTTATAAAACAATTACTAATAGATCCAAGAAACGAGACAGACAGCAACACAGTAGTAATGAGGAACTTCAATACTCCACTGACAGCAGTAGACAGGTTATCAGGACAGAGTCAACAAAGAAACAATGGATTTAAACTATACCTTGGAACAAATTGACTTAACAGATAAATACAGAACATCCCATCCAACAACTGCAGAATATACATTCTATTAAATAGCACATGGAGCTTTCTCCAAGATAGACCATATGATAGGCCACAAAAGGAGACTCAATAAATTTAAGAAAATATCTAGTACTCTCTCAGACCACAGTGGAATAAAACTGGGGATCAACTCCAAAAGGAATCTTCAAAACCATGTAAATACATGGAAATTAAATAACCTGCTCCTAAATGATCACTGGGTCAAAAATGAAATCAAGATGGATATTAAAAAATTATTTTACCTGAATAACAATGGTGACACAACCTATCAAATCCTCTGCGATACAGCAAAGACTGTGCTAAAAGGAAAGTTTATAGCCCCAAATGCCTACAGCAAAAAGACTGAAAGAGAACAAACAGACAATCCATGGCCACACCTCAAGGACCTAGAGAAACAAGAACAAACGAAACCCTAACCGAGCAGAAGAAAGGAAATAACCAAGATCAGAGCAGAGCTAAATGAAATTGAAAAAACAAAAAAAATAAACATTACAAAAGATAAAACAAAAAGCTGGTTCTTTGAAACGATAAATAAAATTGATAGACCACTAGCAAGATTAACCAAGAAAATAAGAGGAAAAATCCAAATAAGCTCAGTGAGAAATGAAATGAGAGATATTACAACTGACACCTACAGAAATACAAAAGATCATTCAAAGCTACTATGAACACCTTTATTTTCATAAACTAGAAAACCTAGAAATGAAGGATACATTACTGGAAAGATACTACCCTCCTAGCTCAAATCAGGAAGAATTAGATATCCTGAACAGTTCACAAACAAGCAGTGAGATTGAAATGGTAATTTCAGAACTACCAACAATAACAAAAAAAGTCCAGGATCAGACGGATTCACAGCAGAATTCTACCAGTCATTCAAAAAAATTAGTACTAATCCCTTTGACACTATTCCACAAAATAGAGAAAGAGAGAAACCTCGTAAATCATTCTATGAAGCCAGGATTACCCTAATACCAAAACCAGGAAAGGAATAACCAAAAAATAAAACTAGAGATCAATATCCTTGATAAACATAGATGCTAAAATCCTTAACAAAATACTAGCTAACCAAATCCAACAGCATATCAAAAATATAATCCACCATGATCATGTGTGTTTCATGCCAGTGATGCAGGGATGATTTAACATTCGCGAGTCAATAAATGTGATACACCACATAAACATAATTAAAGACAAAAATTACATGATCATCTCAATAAATGCAGAAAAAAATCATTCGACAAAATCCATCATCCCTTTATGATTAAAACTCTTAGCAAACTTGACATACAAAGGACATACTTAAATGTAATAAAAGCCTTCTATTACAAATCCACAGCCAACATAATACTGAATGGGAGAAAGTTGAAAACATTTCCTCTGAGAACTGGAACAGGACAAAGATGCTTACTCTCACCACTTCTCTTCAGTGTAGTACTGGAAGCCTTAACCAGAGCAATCAGACAAGAGAAAGAAATAAAGGGCATCTAAATTGGTAAAGAGGACGTCAAACTGTCACTGTTCTCTGATGATTTGATTGTCTACCTTGAAAACCCAAAAGACTCCTCCAGAAAGTTCCTAGAACTGATATATGAATTCAGCAAAGTTTCCAGATACAAAATTAATGTACACAAATCAGTACCTCTTCTATATGCCAACAGCCACAAAGCTGAGAATCAAATAAAGAACTCAACCCCTTTTACAATAGTTACAAAAAATAAAAATAAAATACTTAAGAATATACCTAACCAAGGAGGTGAAAGACCTCTACAAGGAAAACTACAAAATACTGATGAAATAAATCATAGATGACACAAACAAATGGAAACATATCCCATGCTCATGAATGGGTAGAATCAATATTGTGAAAATGACCATATTGCCAAAAGCAACCTACAAATTCAATGCAATTCTCATCAAATACCACTATCACTCTTCACAGAAATAGAAAAAAACAATTGTAAATCTCATGTGGAACCAAAAAAGAGTCCGCATAGCCAAAGGAAGACTAAGCAAAAAGAACAAAGCTGGAGGCATCGCATTACATGATTTCAAACTATACTAAAAGGTCATAGTCACCAAAACAACATGGTACTTGTATAAAAATAGGTACATAGACCAATGGAAAAAGAATAGGGAAACCAGAAATCAATTCAAATACTTACAGCCTTTGAGATCTTTGACAAAGCAAACAAAGGCATAAAGTGGGGAAAGGACACCCTTTTCAACAAATGGTTGGGGGATAATTGGCTAGCCAAAAGTAGGAGAATGAAACTGGATCTTCATCTTTCACCTTACAAAAAATCAACTCAAGATGGATTAAGGACTTAAATCTAAAATCTGAAACTAAAAATTCTGGAAGATAACATTGGAAAAACCCTTCTAGACATTGACTTAGGCAAAGATTGCTTGACCAAGAACCCAAAAGCAAATGCAACAAAAACAAAGATAAATAGGCAGGACTTAAATAAGCTAAAGACTTTTTGCATGGTTAAAGGAACAGTCATCAGAGGAAACAGACAATCCACAGAGAAGGAGAAAATCTTCGCAATCAGACAAAAAACTAATATCCAGAGTCTATAAGGAACTCAAACAAATAAGCAAGAAAAAAAACAAACAATCCCATCAAAAAGTGGGCTAAGGACATGAATATACACTTCTCAAAAGAAGATACACAAATGGCCAACAAATATATGAAAAAATACTCAACATCACTAATGATCAGGGAAAGGAAAATCAAAACCACAATGCAATATCACCTTACTCCTGCAACAATGGCCATAATCAAAAAAGCAAAAAAACAGTAGATGTTGGTGTGGATGCAGTGAACAGGCAACACTTCTGCACTGCTGGTGGGAATGTAAACTAGTACAACTGTGAAAAAAAAAGTGGAGATTCCTTAAAGAACTAAAAGTAGAACTTATATTTGATCCAGCAATCCCACTACTGGGTATCTACCCAGAGGAAAATAGGTCATTTTATGAAAAAGATATTTGCACACGTGTGTTTATAGCAGCACAATTCGCAATTGCAAAAACATGGAACCAACCCAAATGCACATCAATAAACAAGTGGATAAAGAAACTGTGATACACACACACACACACACACATATGTATATATATGCAGTGAGATTCACGATCTCGGCTCACTGCATCACTGGAACCTCTGCCTCCTAGGTTCAAGCAACTCACCTGCCTCAGCCTCCCCAGTAACTAGGACTACAGGCACGTGCCACCACACACAGCTAATTTTTGTATTTTTAGTAGAGACAGGGTTTCACCATGTTGGCCAGGGTGGTCTTGATCTCTTGACCTCATGATCCACCCGCCTCGGCCTTCCAAAGTGCTGGGATTACAGGTGTGAGCCACCGTACCCAGCCTGGAGAGTATTATTTTAAGTGAAGTAACTCAAGAATGGAAACCCAAACACTGTATGTTTTAACTGATATGTGGGAACTAAGCTACGAGGACGCAAAGGTGTAAGAATGATACAATGGACTTTGAGGACTCGTGGGGAAAGAGTGGAAAGGAGGTGAGGGATAAAAGACTACAAATATGGTGCACTGTATACTGCTTGAGAGATGGGAGCACCAAAATCTCACAAATCACCACTAAAGAACTTACTCATGTAACCAAACACCACTTGTTTCCCAATAATCTATGGAAATATAAAATATTCAAAAACAAAACTAGAAATTGAACTACCATATGATCCAGCTATCCCACTGCTGGGTTTATCCCCAAAAGAAAGGAAATCTGCATATGGAACAGATATCTGGACTCATTTGTTGCAGCACTGTCTACAATAGCTATAATTTGGAAGCAACCTAAGTGTCCATTAACAGATGAATAAAGAAAATGGAGTACATACACACATTGGAGTACTATTCAGCCACAAAAAGGAATGAGATCCAGTCATTTGAAACAACACGGATGGAACTGGAGATCATTATTTTAAGTGAGATAAGCCAGGCACAGAAAGACAAACATCACATGTTCTCCCTTATTTGCAGGATCTAAAAACCAAGCCAATTGATCTCACGGACATACAGAGTATACAGATGGTTACCAGAGGCTGGTTACCATAGTCAGGAGTTGGGAGAGAGCTGCTTAATGGGTAAAAAAATGTAGAAACAATAAATAAGACCTATTATTGGATAGCACAATGGGGTAATTATAGTCAATAATTTAATTATATTTTTAAATAACTTAATAATGTAATTTGATTGTTTATATTTCAAAGGAAAAATGTTTGAGGGGATGGATATCCTATTTTCCATGATGTGCTTATTTCACATTGCATGCCTGTATCAAAATATCTCATATACCGCATAAACATATTCATCTATGGTGTACCCCCTAAATTTAAAAAAGTAATAATTTATAAAACTTAATAATTCTTGAGTCATTTGTTCAGGAAAATACAATTTCATCTATTTTTATAAGAAAATACAACAAAATGGTGCTTCTGCTCTTAACAGTATAAAAAGAGGCTTTTCCTCACTTTTTTGTTACTTTGAAATATAAAAAGCATGCCAATCATGTACATATTTGAAATAGGAATGGGATATTAGTGATAGAAATCTGGATAAATGGTAAGTGTAATATATTATTATCCTGTTTTTAATTCTCTCATATGGATTAATTTATCTTCTTTAATAACAAAAGCAATTATTCATTTTAAATTTGATAAGAGAATGCATTTTTAATATTTGATTCTCTAAAAATCCGAGCCCTTTTGTTTTAAATGATTAATGTAATTCATATAAAGAAGAGATATCGAGGCACATGGATTAATGTATATCTTATCTAACTGTAGCATTTTTTGAATCTTTGCCTTTAAGAATCCTGTTAATTTTATGTATATGAAAGAAAACATTATTCTGTCTATTTGTTGCATATATCATGTTTATACAATATATATTCATGATTTCGAATAGCTTATTTTAAGGCATCTAGTTTCTGCTTAAAGTGGATAGTCTATTTGTAGTTTGTTCCATTTTAAAATATCAGAGATGTTATGTTTTGAATGATATTGTTTTCTTTGTAAGGTATTTCTCTAGAATGGCAGAAGAAGTGGAAACAGGAAAATATATGCTTTATAACATCCAGATTTTATTCAAACCAAACAGATGTGATTGAAAGTATTCTCTGATACTACCTATTATGTATATAATTTCAGTAACCAGTCTGTAAATTTAAAATAATGTTTTCTTTTTTTTAAACAAAGAATTCTAGTCTTTATTTCTGGAAGTGTTGATGTATACAATGCCTTCCATTTGGTATATGTGCAAATTCAGTGTGAGATAATGTACATATTTTTAAGCAGCAAAATTAATAAATTGACTTTTAACTTGATGACTTTTAAATAAAATTTAGAAAAGTAAAACATGCCTGCTGTAACAAATCAAATAACACAAATCATATCCCCCTCCCCATTAACTCTATTTCTTAGAATTAACTAACATTGACGGTCTGTTGTCTTCTTCCATTCTTTTTCTCCATTTTCCTTAGAAATATTCAAATACATAAACATAAATAATGATATTTTTCAATGTGCCCATCATATTTTGCCCTTTCATAATTATTTCTTAAATGATCTGTCTGGCTCTGTTCTGGCTCTGTTCCAGTCACTTTAAGTACAAAGAATAAATTCTTCAGTTTGATATCAAAACCCTTAGTGATCTGGTCCTTACACCTCTCTACCCTCAACTCCTTCATATTATAATTTTTGCCCTATCCACCCATAGTTACTTGAACTTCCTCAAAAGTGTTATTGTGCTGGCTTATGACTACATATCATATCCCCCTTACTTGAAATGTGTTTTTCTTCTTTTTCGTCTAGCTCAAAGGTACCCTTTACTCAAAACTTATCTAAATATCCAGGAATTGCTTCTTGATCCCTTGTTCCTTGCTCCCTTGCCACACTCTAGAAGACATCTAAGGAACTGCAGACTTATTGCTTGCCCCAATGGCAACTCTGGTCAAAAGAGTGTATGTTTAAAAAATTGATAGTTATATAGTCACATTGCCTCACCTGTTCTACCAACCAGTTGATATAACTCCAGAAATGAAACCAAGGACTGAGAAAAGGCAGATGCTCAATCTCCTCTTGCCTTTTTATAGGGTCATTTAAGCCTGTGGTTTAGTTGAGTTTGCTACTCATTTAATCATTTCCTAGAGTCTGACCTGCCCAGATAGGAGAAAAGAACAATAAATCAACAGTAAGTTTTATTATTACAGCATTTCAAAGTTGAGGAAATTAAACACAAAAGGTTAAATTACTTGTTCAAGTTACAGAGCTAGTAAGAGACAGAATCAAACTTTTATATCTGCTATGTTGACCACAGAGCCCATGCTTTTAACCATTATAATTATTTTCCAAAAAAAATGGGCAATGTATAAGTTTTACCCTGGAGGTGATTACTAAATTTTAGAGTTTCTAAGGTAGGCATGACTACTAAATGCATGCTTGTGTATAATAGTTGCATAATTTAATAAATTCATTTCATTTTAGCAAATATTTATTTTTGATCATCACTTATGTGTCAACAACTGTCATAGGTGAATGCTAATTTGGACCCTCAAAAGTTAAAGTTTGGAATTTTCTAGATGTTAAAAAATAAAGTCTGACAATAGGTGAAAAAGAAGACTTCCAAGCATCTGTGAAAACAGCACAGACTCTAACATCAAATAGAACCTAAAACTGGTTTCTTCCACTTAATGGTTATGTGGCATTTAGTGTGTACCATGGCTATTCAAAGCCACACTAAAATGTTTTTAATAGAGCCTACACTTTTCAGCATTACTTATGTGAGAAAGTATCTAGTACTATAATTATGGATCATTGTTAGTTTCCTCCTTTACACACTTAATCATACAATTAATCCTTTAGTAAGCAGCCTTTACCTCCTTAGGTGGCTTCAGCGTTTTGTCACTACCTACTTTCATGCAAAAAATTAATATGTCAATTACAAATGATCCTTATCTGGTCAACATGACAATCCCCCAGGGAGCCCATCCATCTTATTTAGCTCATGTAACTTTTATGTGTGTCAAAATAAATTCCATGGCATTAAAACAATGTGTTGAAAAATAAAACAGTCACTTAAATACATATTTACATGATATCAAAAATAAAGAAAAGAAATCATGCTCATTTGTTTTATTTTTATTCAGTTCAATAATTAATATCCAGTGGATACAACTCCAATAAATAACTTGAAAACTATAAATGTTGCTGATCATATATTACTTGTTCTGAAGACTGAACAAAAAGAGGAAGATGGAATAAAACTAGAGTACAAGAAACTTAGGAAAGGGAAGATATTGTCCATGCATATCATGAGTTATGAAGATAAATTATGATATGTCCTTCTTTTTATTCTTGCTAGCTTAGATTCTTCATGGAAGTGTATAATTGTTTTTCACCACTCTTTGACACATGTTTAATTGGCCAGACCCTGGGTCTCGTTTCTTCACACTGCATGTTTATACCTAATAATATTTTTAATGGAAATCTTCAACCCTATGTTGCTAAGTGAAACTATGTACTATTGGACCTGCTGCTTCAATATGGTTTATACTATAGATACAGCTGCTATGTTCTCACATTAGATGATTTCTGGATACAATATCAGAGAGATACTGTATTAGAGAGAATATTGTCTTCATACAATGCAAAATTTATTATTTATTTATTTAATTTTTTAACTTTTAATTTTATGGGTGCATATGCAGGTTTCTTACATAGGTAAACTTGTGTCATGGGAGGATGTTGTACAGAGTATTTCATCACCCAGGTATTAAACCCATTACTCATTAGTTATTTTTTCTTGATTCTCTCTCTCCTCTCACCCTCCACCCTCTGGTAGGCCCCAGTGTGTGTTTTCCACCTGCATGTGTCCATGTGATCTCATCATTCAGCTCCCACTTATAAGTGAAAACATGCAGTATTTGGTTTCCTGTTCCTGTGTTAGTTTGCTAAGAATAATGACCTTTAGCTCCATTTGTGTACCTGAAAAGTACATAATCTCATTCTTTTTATGTCTGTATACTATTCCATGGTGTACATGTATCACATTTTCTTTATCCGGTTTATGATTGATGAACATTTATGTTTATTCCATGCCTTTTCTATTATAAATAGTCTGCCTTGAACATAGGCATGCATGTGTCTTTATAATAGAATAATTTACATTCCCTTGGGTATCTACCTAGTAATGGAATTTCTGGCTTGAATGGTACATCTGTTTTTAGGTCTTTGAGGAATTACCACACTGTCTTCCACGATATATTTTTGTCCTTGCATTTAAACTGAGTTTTAAAAGACTCATAGTATGAGATGCTTTAAATGTATGTATTTGCTTTACAAATAGATGAGGCATCATGTGGTTGACTTAGTAACTTCCCTAGAAATGTTGCAATGTTAGTGTTACTTCAATTATAATTGCAAAATCAGATGCTACTTCTGAATAAGACAAATTATTGAAGTTTCAGTAATTTTTTATTAAAAGTATAGACAATAACATATGAAAATAGATCTTACATCAGAATATGACATTGTTCAAAAAATACATAACCCATCACTAAAGTTCCTTATGCTTATAAATCTGGCTAGTATTTAGAATTCCCTGATATGATTTTCAAAACAAACTTCATGGTTCTACCTACTCTGGCTGAATTAAAATCTCTGGGGGTGGCATCAACATATTTGATCATCAGCAAGTCCCCAGATAAGCTCTATGCATTGCCTTTCAGACTAATGTTTAGTAATATAACAAGGGCACACCTTAATATTGTACAGCTTTTAAACATATCATTTCTATTATTTTAATGCAGTAAACTGCAAGTAAGAATAAGTCACAATTACTAATAAAGGTATAAGTAATCTTCATCAATAAAGTTGATTCAAAATGAAGCAACTAATTTTATTTCATTTTTGGTAATTTGATGGCTTAAGGGTTTCAAAGTATATGATCTTATACACACTTATAACACTTAAAAGGAAAATATTTTTAAAAGAGAATTGTACTTTCAGAAATTAAAAATTCTAGAGAGCTTTGATTTCCCATTCATTTAAATTCAATTGAGCCACTTATCTGAGAAGAAATTTCAGTTTGAGATCCTTGCAAATTTCAAGTTCTCCTTGAGATTCAGTGCTACACAGCTACTGTTCTTCATCAGAAAGCTGAGCTTGGTGATAGGTTAATTAATCATACTAGTTGAACTGAAAGGCAACCATTTCAAATGACTCAGTGCAGTGTTGTCAATGCCAATGATTTCTTATTCTATACCTTGATGTAGGAAAGTTTATCACTAATGAACAAGTGGCCTCCAAAACTTGGTTAAGAGCTCTCTTAGAGGTCAAAAGGATTAAATTTCTAAATTCCCTTTAATAAGATGGAATGAAACTCAGAAATATGTCAGCGATTAGGAAATATATGGAACCATTGAAATAATAGCAGGCATGTGAAATTCTCTAAGTTAAAATAATAATAATGATAATTTCATCATAAAATCTAAACAATGAATTGTTTTTCAGTACTTTTTCGCTACAAATACTAAGTTTTGTCTTATATCAATAATTTTATTTTACATAGACACATTTGTTACTTTCCCTATTATTCTACTAATACAATATATACTATCTCTAGGATTTAAATAGAGAGCAGTTCACCTTATACTTTGTGTTACAGTTATAATGTGTCTTTGTTTTAATTTTCAATAAGTGTGAAAATAAACCCTCAGAATTTAACAAACCGGCATACTGATTATACTAGCCTTTGTCTTTACACTTTTCCAAGTGTAAAGGAAAGCTACAGAGCATCAAAATACCTTGTAATTTCAAATTATAAAATAAGATTAATATCGACAATACTGGTAATACTTTTTTAAACTTTCCAAGCTGGGTAGCAGACTAACATAATTGTTACTTTTCTACCAGATTTTAGGTCCTATGCAGTCTATAAAATATTTCAGGTTTTATTTAAATATTTTACCCTGTAGGTCTCCTTAGTAATTTATAGATGAGTAGTAAAAATCAGAAATCAATATTGTACCGAGACATATTGTGCAGAAATCTATGTGTACATTATTTATTTTTATAAAGGTGTAACAATGTTATAATATTTATATAATAAAACAGCGATAGTAATAATAATAAACATGATAAAAATGTTAACACTTAGAGAACATTATTCATGTGCTAGGCACTATACTGAGTTAAATTAAACATGGATTCATACTGACCGAGTTTTAGTCTATTTGTTACCTTGACAGTTTTATTGATTTCTCTAAGTTTCAGCATCCTTATCTGTAAAACAGACTTAATAAATATAACTACCTCATAAGATTGTGAAGATGAAACATGAAAATGAATGCAAAGCACACTATTACAGAGATATTGACAATAATGTATTCATCCTGCCTCTTGTTAATTTTTAACCTACTAATTTGCCTTAGCACAGAACCTGCTGAACAGTGAATATTTAAAAATATTTGTTAAATTGAACAGACAATATATGAATGTATGGTCCGAGATGATCTAAATGGAATTTTTTTAAATAAGAAACCAACTAATTCTGGAGTCACAGGGCTAATTAAGATACCAAATATTACTTACTATATTTCTCTGTTCTAGTCATTATTCCAGCTTCCCATTTATTTATTTTTCAGTTAAGTGCTACCTATTTTTAAATTTTTGCTTCATTGTGATGAGCCCTCTATACCATATTTTTTACATTTTTATATTTGTTTTATTTAGTCTATGAAATGTGTCAATTCCCTTGGGATTTTTTGCATGTTTTAACTTATTTTCCCCCTAATAAATGAATTTATTGAAAAAAGAATTGTAAATATATGTAAATGAAGTATATATCTTATTAATGAATAGAGGAAACACAGCACAAAACCAAAATTATTGTGTGTGTATGTGTATTTATCTTTTGCTACTGTGGTTTGCGTTATCTTCAGGAAAAGTTGAAAAATAATCCATGTCTTTGAATAAAGGGAAATCAGTATTGGATTATAATCAGTTTAAAAGGAATATTTTTGCTTGAATTCTAAAACTATATAAGATTCCAGCCATCCTTTTAAAATATAAATTTTGTATGTGGAATTCTTTTTCTTTAAAATACTGACAAATCTGGATGGAAAAACTGTATGAAGGACAGACTGGTTTCAGTTCCAGAAGATAAATCAGAGTTAGATGCAATGTATACTCATCATCTGGCATTAGCTTACTGAGACAACATGTGATTTTTCTGTCTTGAAAGAATTAGTGCTAAATAAAGAGTAATGTATAAACTAAGTATAATCAAATAAACAAAACACAGTTTTTTTTTTTTTGGCAATTCTAGATAGCTAGTGGGAATTGCAGTTTATAATAAGTTCTTTTGGATATAACTATATGTCATGGCATTATACAAAGGTTAAAACCATATGATAACAGATTATAAATACAATCAATGTGATTCTCATTAGACAGACAAAAGTTCCTGTCATTTCTGCCATAGGCTAAGAAGCATAACATGAGATTCACATCAAATTCTTTTTTATATAGAATTGACACTATAAACTATTTGTAATCTTATGAGTTTAGATTTCTTTTTTAGAATGTTGTGCTCTTTTTCCTATTCATTTTGTTTTCTGTCTCCTGGCTTAAATAACCAAATAATTCATTTAAAAAGATGTTTAGGGAGCTCTGACATGCTCAAGCAACTTTCAAAAATTAATTTAAATCTAATTGATCTTCTGAGACATCAAAGTCTTCCTTTAAAGAAGTTTCAGATGGAAGGAGTTCAATCCCGTGGGGTATGTATACAAACAAACTCAGTAAAGGAAATAAGAAAGTGTCTGGAGAAAAATAAATAAATGAAAGGAAAATAGACCTGACCAAACAAATTTTTATTTTCTATATTGACACAACAATGTTGTTTTTTCCTCTGCTCTAACCCACAAAAAACACAAATTCAGATCAATATCTGTTGTATTGGAACAATGCAGATTTGAGATTCTGAGCTGTTTTGATAGCTTTTATGGTTGAACACTTGCCTTCAGGTGAGACTCTCTCTAAACTAGTTTAGGCAGATGAGTATCATAAATATTCATCCAGTACAGGCTTTATAGCACCAACACATTAAGACTTCTAGTGAGTGGAGTTCTTAACTACAATAAATTTACAAGGCTTGAGTGGGAAAGGACGCCAAAACTCTCAAAGAATTTTCATTATCCAAGAAGTTCACACGTATAAGTTGTATTTGTTTTATAATTTTTTCTCATAGTTGAATTTAAATAATTTTGAAGCAAGAGTAGCTTTGCAAACTTTACTTATTGTCCAGAATATTAGAGAAAATGGAATATTGACCAACTTAACTATATTCCATCATCTATATAAATAAGAATATTTGTGTTACAATGTATCAGGCCAAGTGTTACATAATTTGGGATATCTATAAATTATTGAACTCAGAACATAAAAGGAAAAATTATAATTTTGATTTTTATGACTTTTTGTAAACTTCCTCTTTAGGGGTTAGTGAATGGGGTAAAATAAGGAGTTAGTAATGAATAAAAATGATTTGAGTTCTACTGGGAAATGACTCCGATTATTTTTTCTATTTGTTGCGTGCTATATTGACTCATCTTTGAGTTATTTGCTTCAACTATTTAAACTGCGACTACTCACATTACTGAAATCCAGTGTCCTGTTTTAAAAAAGAAATAACAAGCTTGCTTTTTGTTTTTGGATTTTAAGTTTACAGAAAAATTGAGCAAAAAGTACAGTTATCATGTACCACCTAACCCGTCCATCTCACCCTTTACCACCTTCTGCCAATTTCCCCCTTATTAATATCTTGCATTCGTGTGGTACATTTGTTATAACTGATTGAATACTGATACTTTTTTTTTTTTTTTTTTTCTTTTGAGACGGAGTCTGGCTCTGTCGCCCAGGCTGGAGTGCAGTGGGCAGACCTCAGCTCACTGCAAGCTCCGCCTCCCGGGTTCACGCCATTCTCCTGCCTCAGCCTCCCGAGTAGCTGGGACTACAGGCGCCGCCACCTCGCCCGGCTAGTTTTTTGTATTTTTAGTAGAGACGGGGCCCGGCCCTGATACATTATTTTTAAAGACACTTCATAACTCACACTAGGGTTCACTCTTTGTGTTGTGTATTCTATGAGTTTTGACAAATGTATAAATGATATGTATCCACCATTACAGTATCATAGGAAGTAGATATTATTTTCTCCTTCCCACAGAACCCCTGGTTACCTCTGATCTTTTCACTATCTCCATAGGTTTACCTTTTCCAGAATGTCATATAATTAATATCATACATCATGTAGCTTTTTCAAAGTACCTTCTCTCACTTAGCAAGATGCATTTAAATTTCCACGTCTTTTTGTGGCTTGATACTCCACATTACATTCCTTTGAATGAAAGTACCATAATTTGATTTTCTATTCACCTATTAAAAGACATCTTGGTTGCTTCCAAGTTTAAGCAATTATTAATAAAGCTACTAGAAAAATGCATGTGCAGACTTTTGTGTGAACCATTTTGCATTCCCACAAACAATGATTGAGTGTCCCTATTGCTCTTCAGTAGGATAAAATAGGATATATCCTCACCAGCATTTGCTGTTGAAAGTGTTCTACATTTTTACCATTCTAATAGGTTTGTACTAATATCTCATTGCTGTTTTATGATTCTTTCATGCCATATGATTTTTGACATCTTTTCATATGATTATTTTATTCGTATATCATCTTCAAGGAGGTGTCTCTTCAGACCTTTTGGCCATTTTCGAATTGGGTGTTTGATTTCCTATTATTGAGTTTTAAAAGTTCTTTAAATATTTTATATATAAATCCTTTATCAGATACATATTTTTCAAAGATTTTTATCAGTCTGCAGCTTGTGTTTTCACTCTCTTAACAGTGTCTTTGCAGAGCAGAAGATTTAATTTTTATGAAGATCGATTTCTCAATTTTTTTAAATTATGGTTTTGGTGTTATATCCAAGAAGTCATCGCCAAACCCAAAGTTACCTAGATTTTCTCCTGTATTAACTTCTAGGTGTATTATAGTTTTTCATTTTATATTTAAGTCTATGGTCCATTTTGAGTTACTTTTTAAAAAAAAATACTTTAAGTTCTGGGATACATGTGCAGAATGTGAAGGTTTGTTACATAGGTAAATGTGTGCCATGGTTGTTTGCTGCACCTAACAACCCATCACCTAGGTATTAGGTATTAAGCCCCACATGCATTAGCTATTTGTCTTGATGCTCTCTCTCTCCTAGCTCCCCCACCAACAGGCCCCAGTGTGTGTTGTTCCGCTCCCTGTGTCCATGTGTTCTCATTGTTCAGCTGCCACTTATGAGCGAGAACATGCAGTGTTTGGTTTTTTGTTCCTGTGTTAGTTTGCTGAGGATGATGGCTTCCAGCTTCATTCATGTCCCTGCAAACGATGTGATCTCATTCCTTTTTATGGTTGCATAGTATTCCACAGTGTATATGTACCACATTTTCTTTATCCAGTCTATCATTGATGGGTATTTGGGTTGGTTCTCTGTCTTTGCTATTGTGAATAGTGCTGCAATATACATACATGTGCATGTATATGTATAATATATGTATATATTCTAATAGAATTATTTATATTCCTTTGAGTATATACCCAGTAATGAGATTGCTGGGTCAAATGGTATTTCTGGTTCTAGATCTTTGAGGAATGGCCACATTGTCTTCCACAATTATCAAACTAGTTTACATTCCCACCAACAATGTAAAAGCATTCTGATTTTTCTGGAGCCTCACCAGCATCTTTTTTCTTTTCTTTCTTTCTTTTTGATAGTCACCATTCTGACTGGAGTGAGATGGTATCTCATTGTGGTTTTGATTTGAATTTATCTAATCATCAGTGATGTTGACCTTTGTATTCATTTTTCTTAGCCACATAAGTGTCTTCTTTTGAGAAGTGTCTGTTCTGCTCATGTCCTTTGTCCACTTTTTGATGGGGTTGTTTGTTTTTTCTTGCAAATTTGTTTAAGTTTCTTGTAAATTCTGGATATTAGACCTTTGCCTGATAAGTAGATTGCAAAAATTTTCTCACATTCTGTAGGTTGCCTATTCACTCTGATGATAGTTTCTTTTGCTGTGCAGAAGCTCTTTAGTTTAATTAGATCCCATTTGTCAATTTTAGCTTTTATTGCAATTGTTTTTGGTGATTTCATCATAAAATCTTTGACCATGCCTATGTCCTGAATGGTATTGCCTAGATTTTCTTCTAGGTTTTTTATGGTTTGGGGTTTTACATTTAAGTCTTTAATCCATCTTGAGTTAATTTTTGTATAAATTGTAAAGAAGGGGTCCCGCTTCACTTTTCTGCATATGGTTAGCCAGTTTTCCCAACACTATATATTCCTTCCTCCATTGCTTGTTTTTGTCAGGTTTTTCGAAGATCATATAGTTGGAGATGTGTGGTCTTATTTCTGAGGTATCTATTCTGTTCCATTGGTCTAGATGTTTGTTTTGGTACCAGTACCATGCTGTTTTGGTTACTGTAGCCTTGTAGTATAGTTTGAAGTCAGATAGCATGATGTCTCCAGCTTTCTTTTCTTTTGCTTATGATTGTCTTGGTTATTTGGACTCTTTTTTGATTTCATATAATAGTTTTTTTATAATTTTGTGAAGAACCTCAATGGTAGTTTAATGGGAATAACACTTAATTTATAAATTGCTTTGGGCAGTATGGCCATTTTTACAATACTGATTCTTCTTATTCATGAACATGGAATGTGCTTTCATTTCCATTTCTTCTCAAACTTTATACCATTTTAAGTCCTTTTCTTCTCTTATTGCATGAGCTAATACTTCCAGTACATGTTGAATGGGGAGGAGAGAGTGAACATCTTTGATCTGTTCCTGATATAGCAGGAAAGCATCTAATTTTTTATTATTAATTATGATATTGGTGCTAGTTTTATGCTCTGTAGATATTCTTCATCACATTGAATAAATTTTCCTGTATTTCTAGTTTGCCAAATTTTTTAAATCATAAGTGGTGTTGGATTCTGTCAAATGCTGTTCTGCATCTATTGATATTATTGTATAATTTTTCTTTTTAGGGTAACTGATTTGATGGATTACATTAGTTGAATTTTGAAGGTTGAACTAGCCATTCATACCTGGAGTAAATCAGATTGATTGTGGCATGTAATTTTTTATATATTGTAATTTTGATTTGCCAATATTTTGTTAAGGATTTTTGCATTTATAATTATGAGATATATTGGTATTTGGTTTTTGTTTTTTAATGTCTTCAGCTGGCTTTGGTATTAGGGTAATGTTTGACTTTGGTGTTAGGATAATCCTGGCCTCATAGAATTAGGAAGTAGTCTCTCTGCTTCTATTTTCTGAAAAAGACGATAAAGAATCAGTATAATTTTTACCTTAAATATTTGGTAGAATTTAACACGTTTGCATTTGGTGCTTTCTGTTTTTGCATGTTATCAATTTTTGCTTCAATATATTTAATACATTTGGGGCTGCTCATGTTGCTTTTCTTCTGTGAGTTTTGGTAGATTACGTCTATTAAGAAATTTATCTATTTCACCTAGGCTATGAAATTTGTGGCCATAGAGTTTTTCATACTATTCCTTCACTGTCATTCTAATAATGTTCATAGGATCAGTAGTGATAGCTCCTGTTTCATTTCTGATATTATTAATTAGTGTTTTCTCCTTTCTTCTTAGGCTAGCTGGAGTCTTGTTAATTATATCGAACTTTTCAAAAAAAAAAAAAACAGATTTTACTCCTCTTGTTTTTCTCTGTTGATTTCCTGTTTTGAATCTTATTGATGATTTTATTTTTAATAATTATTTTATTTTGTTTACTTTGGGTATAATTTGTTTTCTAGGTTTCTATAATAGAATCTTAAATTATTGAATTTAGACTTTTCCCTTTTCTAAAATATTGTTTCAGTGCTATATATTTCCATCTAGGCACCACTTTTGCTGCATCACAAAAAATTTTGATAGGTTTTATTTTCATATTCATTTAGTTTAAACTTTTTTTGAAATTTCTCTTGAGATTTCTTCTTGACCTATGTGTTATTTAGAAGTGTGTGTTTAATAGGCAAATATTTTCTGGTTTTCCAGGTATCTTTTGGCTTTTGATTTCTTGCTTAATTCCACTGTGGTCTAACACCATTTTTTTTTTTTTTTTTTATACTTTAAGTTCTAGGGTACATGTGCACAACGTGCAGGTTTGTTACATATGTATACATGAGCCATGTTGGTGTGCTGCACCCATTAACTCGTCATTTACATTAGGTATATCTCCTAATGTTATCCCTCCCCCTACTCCCTCCCCACAATAGGACCTGGTGTGTGATGTTCCCCTTCCTGCGTCCAACTGATCTCATTGTTCAATTCCCACCTATGAGTGAGAACATACAGTATTTGGTTTTCTGTTCTTGCGATAGTTTGCTGAGAATGATGGTTTCCAGCTGCATCCATGTCCCTACAAAGGACACGAACTCACCCTTTTTTATGGCTGCATAGTATTCCATGGTGTATATGTGCCACATTTTCTTAATCCAGTCTGTCACTGATGGACACTTGGGTTGATTCCAAGTCTTTGCTATTGTGAATAGTGCCGCAATAAACATACGTGTGCATGTGTCTTTATAGCAGCATGACTTATAATCCTTTGGGTATATCCCCAGTAATGGGATGGCTAGGTCAAATGGTATTTCTAGTTCTAGATCCTTGAGGAATCGCCACACTGTCTTCCACAATGGTTGAACTAGTTTACAGTCCCACCAATGGTGCAAAAGTGTTCCTATTTCTCCACATCCTCTCCCGCACCTGTTGTTTCCTGATTTTTTAATGATCTCCATTCTAACTGGTGTGAGATGGTATCTCATTGTGGTTTTGATTTGCATTTCTCTGATGGCCAGTGATGATGAGCATTTTTTCACATGTCTGTTGGCTGTATGAATGTCTTCTTTTCAGAAGTGTCTGTTCATATCCTTTGCCCACTTTTTGATGGGGTTGTTTGTTTTTTTCTTGCAAATTTGATTGAGTTCTTTATAGGTTCTGGATATTAGCCCTTTGTCTGATGAGTAGATTGCAAACATTTTCTCCCATTCTGTAGGTTGCCTGTTCACTCTGATGGCAGTTTCTTTTGCTGTGTAGAAGCTCTTTAGTTTAATTAGATCCCATTTGTCAATTTTGGCTTTTGTTGCAGTTGCTTTTGGTGTTTTAGACATGAAGTCCTTGCCCATGCCGATGTCCTGAATGGTATTACCTAGGTTTTCTTTTAGGGTTTTGATGGTTTTAGGTCTCTAATCCATCTTGAATTAATTTTCATATAAGGAGTAAGGAAAGGATCCAGTTTCAGCTTTCTACTTATGGCTAGCCAATTTTCCCAACACCATTTATTAAATAGGGAATCCTTTCCTCATTTCTTGTTTTTGTCAGGTTTGTCAAAGATCAGATGGCTGTAGATGTGTGGTATTATTTCTGAGGGCTCTGTTGTGTTCCATTGGTCTATATCTCTCTTTTGGAACCAGTACCATGCTGTTTTGGTTACTGTAGCCTTGTAGTATAGTTTGAAGTCAGGTAGCGTCTAACACCATTTTTTAATGATTACTATACTTTCAAATGTGTTAAAGTATGTTTTATGTTCTGAATTTGTCTTGTCTTGGTGACTGTTTCACGTGTGCTTGGGTAGAATATTTATTCTGCTGATTCGGGATTTAGTGTCCTATAGTTTAGTTTTTTAGTATAACCAGTTATTTGATGCTACTGTTCAGTTCAACTCTATCCTTACTGATTTTCTGCTTGCTGGATCTACCAAGTACTGATTGTGGAGTATGAAATCTGTAGCTAGAATAGGCAATGTATTTATTTAACTTCTACCGGTTTTTACATTATATATTTTGATTATCTGTTGTTAGGTACACAGACATTAATGGTTGTTATATCTTCTTGAAGAATTTACCCTGTTATTATTTTTGTAATGTCCTCTTCATCCCTAATAATTTTTCTTGTTCTAAAGTTGGCATTGTCTAAAATTAATATAGCTACTCCCACTTTCTTTTGATTAGTCTCAGCAGGATACTTATTTCTGAATCAATTACTTTTATCCCATGTGTCTTTCTATTTAAGGTGAGTTTCTTGTAGATAACACATAATTGAGATGTGTTCTGTTGATCCATAATGACAGTTTCTGTTTGTTAATTGGTATATTTATCAATATATATGATATACATTTTAATGATAATGATACAATTGTCAATAATGTGTGTGTATATATATAAACACACACACATCATTGACATTTAAAGTGTGTTGACATATTTGTATTAATATCTATCATATTTCTTCCAGTTTTCTATTACTTTCCTTGTGATTTGTTGTTTTTTGTCTTTTGCTTTTTAAAGAAACTTTTATTTTACATTCAGGGATACAAGTGTAGGTTTGTAATATAGGTAAACTCATGTTACAGGGTTTTGGTGTGCAGATTATTTTGTGAACAAAGTACTAATCATAGTATTCAATAGATACTTCTTCTGCTCCTCTACTTCCTCCCACCCTCCATCCTCAGGTAGGCTCCAGTGTCTGTTGTTCCCATGTTTGTGTCCATGTATTCTCGTCATTTAGCCTCACGTATAAGTGTGAACATGCAATATTTGGCTTTCTATTACTTTGGTAGTTTGCTAAAAGTAATGCCTTCCAACTCCATCCATGTTCCTGCAAAGGACATGATCTCATTATATTTCATTGCTGCATAATATGCCATGGTTTTTATGTACCATATATTTTTTTTATCCAGTCTACCTTTGATGGGAATTCAGGTTGATTCCGTGTCTTTGCTATTATGAATATTGCTGCAATGAACATATGTGTACAGGTGTCTTTATGATAGAATGATTCACATTCCTTTGGGTGTACAGCCAACAATAAGATTGCTGGGTCAAATAGTAGTTTTGTTTTCAAGTCTTTGAATCCCTACTTGATTATGGTGAATACTTTTTGATGTGTTGCTGCATTTTGTTTGCCAGTATTTTGTTGAAGATTTTTGAATCAAGGTTTATCAAGGTTATTGTCCCGAAGTTTTCTTTTTTGTTGTGGCTCTGCCAGGTTTTGGTATCAACATTATGCTGGCTTCACAAAATAAGTGGGAGAAGAGTCCCTCCTCAATTTTATGAAACAGTTTCAGTAGGAATGGTACCAGATCTTCTTTGTACATCTGATAGAATTTGACTGTGCATCCACCTGGTCCTGGGCTTTTGGGGGTTGGTAGGCAATTTATTACTGATTTAGTTTTGGAGCTCATTATTGGTCTTTTCTAGGATTCAATTTCTTCCTGGCTTAGACTTAGGAGAGTGTATGTGTCCAGGAACTTACTCATTTCCTCTAGATTTTCTAGTTTGTGTGCACAGAGGTGTTCATAATAATCTCTGATGGTTATTTTTACTTCTGTTGGATTAGTGGTAATATCTCTTTTGTCATTTCTGATTGCATTTATTTGGAGCCTCTCTCTTTTCTTCTTAATTAATCTAGCTAGCATTAATTTCTTCTTAATTAATCTATCCTATAAATTTTTTTCAAAAAGAAGCTACTAGATGTATTGATCATTTAAATGGACTTTCATGTCTCAGTCTTCTTCATTTTAGCTCTGAGTTTGACTAGCTTTGAAGTTAGTTTGCTCTTGCTTCTCTAGTTCTTTTAGTTGTGATGTTAGGTTGTTAATTTGAGATCTTTCTAATTTTTTATGGTGGACATTTAGTGCTATAAATTTCTTTTGTAATACTGCCTTTGCTGTGCCTCAAAGATTCTAGTATGTTGTATCTTTGCTCTCATTGTTTTCAAAGAATGTCTTGATTTTGGCCTTCATTTCATTATTTACATAAAAGTCATTCAGAAACAGGGGGTTTAATTTCCATGTAATTGTATGGTTTTAAACAATTTTGATAATCTTGATTTCTAATATTATTGCAATGTGGTCCAAGAGAGTGGTTGGTATAATTTTGATCTATTTGAATTTGCAGAGGATTGTTTTATGCCTGATTGTGTGGTCTATTTTAGAGTATGTGCCATGTGGTGATGAAAGTAATGTATATGCTATTATATCTGGGTGGAGTGTTCTGCATATGTCTATCAGGTTCATTTGACTCAATGCTAAGTTTAGGTCCTGAATATTTTTGTTAATTTTCTGCCTTGGTGATCTGTCTAATACTGTCAGTGGGGTGTTGCGGTCTCCCACTATTATCATGTGAGTCTACGTCTCTTTGAAGGTCTCTAAGAACTTGCTTAATGAATCTGGGTGCTCCTGTGTTGGTGCATATATATTTGGGATAATTAACTCTTCTTGTTGAATCAAACCATTTACCATTATGTAATGCCTTTTTTTTTTCTTTTTTGATGGTTGTTGGTTTAAAGTCTGTTTTTTTTGTTTTGTTTTGTTTTTGTTTTTTTCCTGAAATTAAGATTGCAACCCCTCATTTTTACTGTTTTCCATTTGCCTGGTAGATTTTTCTCCACCCCCTCATTTTGAGCCTTTGGGTGTCATTGCATGTGATATGGGTATGTTAAAGATAGCATAGCAATGAGTCTTTGTTTTTTTATTCAGTTTGCCACTCTGTCTTGTCTCCAGCTGGGACATTTAGCCTGTTTACATTCAAGGTTAGTATTGATACATGTGATTTTGATGCCATCATCATGATGTCAGCTGGTTATTATGCAAACTGTTTGTGCATTTGCCTTATAGTGTCACTGGCATGTGTACTCAAGTGTGTTTTTGTAGAGGCTGGTAACGGCCTCTCTTGTCCATATTTAGTGCTTTATTCAGGACCTCTTGTAAGGGAGGTCTGGTGGTAACACATTTCCTCAGCATTTGCTTGTTTGAAAAGGCTTATTTCTCTTTTGCTTATAAAGCTTAATTTTGCCAGATATTGCATTCTTGGTTGGAATTTCTTTCTTTAAAAATGTCGAACATTGGCCCCTAATCTCTTTTGGCTTGTAGGGATTTTTCTGAGAGGTCCACTGTTAAACTGATGGGCATCCATTTGTAGGTGAACTTGTCCTTTCTCTCTAGCTGCTTTCAACATTTTAAAATTTATCTTGACCTAGAAATATCTGGTGATTATGTGTCTTGGGGATGATTTTTTTGTGTGAAGTACTTTACTGGGGTTCTCTGCATTTCCTGAATTTGAGTATTGTCCTCTATAGTTATGTTTGGGATTTTCTCATGGATTATATTCTGTAATATGTTTTCAAGTTACTTCCATTCTCCTCATCTCTTTCAGGGATGTTTATGAGTCATAGATTTGGTTCCTTTACATAATCATATATTTCACAGAGGTTCTGTTTGTTCCATTTTGTTATTTTTTCTTTATTCTTGTCTTGATGTTGTATTTCAGAAAGCGAGTCTCCAAGCTTTGAGATTCTTTCCTCAGCTTGGTCTATTCTGCTGTTAATGATTGTGATTGCATTATGAAATTCTTATAGTGTGTATTTCAGCTCTATCAGTTCAGTTACATTTTTTTAATACTGGCGATTTCATCTATCAGCTCCTGTATCTTTTTGTTATGACTCTTAGCTTCCTTAAATTGGGTTTCAATGTTCTCCTGGATCTTGATGATCTTTGTTCTATCCATATTTTAAATTTTATTTATGTCATATTAGCCATCTCAGCTAAGAACTCTTGCTGGAGAACCAGTGCTGTCATTTGAAGGAAAGAAGATACTCTGGGTTTTTGACTTGTCAGGCTTCTTGCACTGGCTCTTTCTAATCTTTGTGGGCTGATGTTCCTTCGGTCTTTGAATTTTCTGCCCTTTGGATGTGTGGGGGTTTTTTTTTGTTGTTTTTTTTTTGTTTTTGGTTTTGGTTTTGTTTTGTTTTGTTTTATCCTATTTGGTGACCTTGGGGTTTGATTGTAGTATAAAATGGGTTCAATTGACTTGCTTCATTTCTGGAAGATTTTAGGAGGCATGTTTTAACTCAGGACTTTTGAACTGCATGCTTTAATTCTGGGAAGCCGGTATTAGGGCCCTGCTTTGTTCTGATCCCTTGAGGTTATAAACCTGCTGTTCTCTTGGATTGCTGTTCATAATGCTCTGGAAGTGGGATCTGTCCTTGTTCCTGCATGCTAGTAGCAACTGCAACTGCAGCATCGTATGGTAATGCTTGTTGGCTGAGGTAGGGTGCTAGTAGGTGCCAGGGTGCCAGCCTCCATGTGCCAGCTGGTGGTGCCAGGGTGTCATCTTCCTTCACAGCAGTAGCTGGCCTTTTTGCAGGCTTTCACAGTAGAAGCTGTAGTTGACATAATGGCTCAGTGAGATGGGGCTCCCCTGATAATGACTTTGCATGTTTTCATGCCAGGGGCAGTATTTGCACCCTCTGTGCATGTTTCTGTGAGTGGTGGTGGGTGTTCAGGTTGGGAGTGGGTCTACTTTTCAGCCTTCCACTTTGTTTCTGTGGTTTTGTTTGTTTGTTTGTTTTCTTGCTTGTGTTTGGTTGTAATTGAGTACAGTCAGTCCTTCACCTCAATAAGTTTCACATCCATGTATTCAACCAACTGTGGATCAAAAACATTCCAAAAGTCATCAGGACTTGGCTTTTTTTTTTTTTTTTTTTGATGGAAGACTTTTTATTATTAGCTCAATTTCCTCACTCATTATTAGTCTGTGCAGGTTTTCTATTATTTCACAATTTAATCACAGTAACTTGTATGCATCCAGGAATTTATCCATTTCTTCTATATTCTCAAATTTGTTGGCATAGTTATTCATAATAGTGTCCTTTGATCCTCTGTATTTGTGTGGTATCAGTGGCAGAGTCTCTTTTTTCATCTCTGATTGTATTTATTTGGGTCTTTTCTCTTTTTTTCTTAGTCTAGCTAGTAGTTTTTCAATTTTGTTTATCTTTCAAAAAGTCAACTTCTCGTTTTATTGATTTTTTAATTGTTTTCACTTTCTATTTTTTTTTTTTCTGCTCAGAGGTTCATTATTTACTTTCTTCTACCAATTCTAGGTTTCGCTTGTCCTTGTTTTTCTAGTTCTTTAAGGTACCTGACTAGTTTGTTTTCCCTCTGTTTGCTTTCAATTTTTTCCCTCGTCTTTGATTTTCTGCAGTTTGTATTTAACCGGCTTAGGTATCATTGTTTTGTTTTGTGTACTGATCTTACTTGATGCTCTCTGAAATTTCTTGGGCCTCTAGTTTAGAGTCCATTATTAATTTTGGCAAATTTTCAGTTATTGTTGCTTCAAATATTTTGTTTCTCTCTTTCTTCTCCTGATATTCTCTGTATGTATATGTTATACTTTGTATAACCATCTGGCAGTCCTTGAATATTCTTTTCCATTTATTTTTCTCTTCACATTTCAGTTTTGGAAGTTTCTATTGATAGTTTCAAAGCTCACTTATTGTTTTCTCCACTGCATCCAGTCCATTGATGAGTGTACCTAAAACATTCTTCATTTCTGTTATGGTGTTTATTATTCCTAGCATTTCCTTGGATCCTTTCTTCGAGTTTGCTTCTCTTCATTTAGTTACTCATCCTTTATGCTTGTTGTCCACTTTTACGCTAGCACCCTTAGCATATTAATTATAGGTCTGATATTTCAGTGTGATATTTTCCTTTCTTAATTTTTCAGTCTGATATTTCTAAAATATCTGCCATATCTGAGTCTGGTTCTGATGTTTGCTTTGTCTCTTTAAATTGTATGTGCTTTATAAAATCTCTTAACCTGCCTTGTAATTGTTGTTACAAGCTGGACATGATGTACTAAGGAAAATAAATAGGTCTCTAGTGCAACATTTTATGTTTATTAAGTTAAAGTTTACTGTTTACTCTAGCTGTAGATGTCAGAGGCTAAAATTTCCTCTGATCCCCTTGTTTTGTCTCTCTTATTATCTGTTGGTTTCTCTAGAGACTTCTTAAATATTGTCAGTAAGGCACAGTTTTTTTTTTTTTCTATTGTATTCCACAATTATTAATCAGGAGCCTATGTGCGTAGTGCTAATGTGTTGGGAGAAATAAAATTTTTTATAGTCATACGATTAGTCAGACTTTTTTGTTATTATCTAATGCTCAGTTTATTAAGTGACATTTATTTTAGCATATACATTTAAGGTACACGCATGATTTTTCATTCACCTATACATAGTGAAATGGTTACTACAGTCGAGCAAATTAATATATCCATCATCGCACATATTTTATTATCTTTTTAGTAGTTCAAGCACTGAAATTTTAGTATCTTAGCAAACCTCCACCATACAATAGCATATTTTTTACTATAGTTCTCATGCTGCACATTACATCTCTAGATTGTCTGTCCTCCGTAAATAAAACTTCATGGTCTTTGACTTACATTTCCTTATTTCCTCCTCCTCCCTACCCCAGTAACCAGTGTTTTACTGTCATTTTCTATGTATTTTCTTTTATTAGATTTCACGTATAAATGAGATTGTGCAGTATTTGCAGTATTTGTCTTTCCATGTTTGCCTGTTTCACTTAGAATAATGTCCTTCAGCTTTATCTATGTTGTTGCAAAAGGCAGAAACTCTTTAATTGAAGTTGAGTAATATCCCATTATATAAATAGGCATACCTTGGAGATATTTTAGGCTTTATTCCAGACCACCACAATGAAGCAAATATCACAATAAAGAACAAAAACATTTTGTTTTCCCAGTGCATATAAAAGTTATGTTTACACTACACTGTAGTCTATTAAGTGCACAATACCATTATGTTTAAACATACAAGGTACATACCTTACATAAAAATTATTTTGCTGCTAAATAATTCTAATAATCACTTGAGCTTTAGTAAATCAAAATATTTTTACTGGTGGAGAGTATTGCTTTGACGTTGCTGGTTGCTTACTGATCAGATGGTGGTTGCTGAGGCTAGGATGTCTGTGGCAAAATAAGAAAACAATAAGTTTGCCACATCGGTTGACTCTTCCTTTCACCACAGTTTCTCTGTAGCATGAGATGCTGTTTTATAACATTTTACCCAGAGTAGAACTTCTATCAAAATTGGAGTTAATCCTCTCAAAACCTGTCAATGCTTTACCCACTAAATTCAAGGAAAATTCTAAATCCTATGATGCTATTTAAACAATGTTCACAGTATCTTCACCAGGAGTAGATGGCATCTCAAGTCACCACTTTACTTGCTGCAATATCATGATAAAACTTGAACAGATGATCAGATGTCTAAGAAGCATCTGATCAGATGTCTAAGAAGCATCTGATCATCTGTTCAAGTTTTATCATGATATTGCAGCAATGCAATGACATTTTCAGGCTATACTTCTAATTCTAGCTCTTATTTTATTTCCACACTATCTACAGTTGCCTTCTCCACTGACATCTTGAACCCCTCAAAGTCATCCATGAGAGTTGGAATCAACTTTTTTTTCAAACTACTCTTAACATTAATATTTTGACCTTCTCCCATGAATTCTGAATGTTCCTAATGACATCCAGAATAGTGAATGCTTCCCAAAAGTTTTCCTTTCTGTCTAATTTTTTATTTTTAGTTTTTATGGGTACATAGTAGGTATATATATTAATGAGTACATGAGATATTTTGATACAGAAATACAATTAATAATAATTCCATTAAGATAAATGGGGTCTCCATCACCTCAAGCATTTATCCTTTGTGTTTAATACAATCCAATTACACTCTTTTAATTATTCACAAATGTACAAACTATTATTGCTTATAGTCACATTGTTCTGCTATCAAATACGAGATTTTATTTACTCTTTCTATTTGTTTTTGTACTCAATAACAATCCACACTTTCACTACCCCTTTATTACCCTTCCCAGATTTTAGTTAACATCATTCTACTCATGGTCTCCATCAGTTCAATTGTTTTAATTTTTGGCTCCCACAAATGAGTGAGAACACGGAAAGTTTCCCTTTCTATGCCTGGTTAATTCCACTTAACATAATAATCTCCAGTTCCATACATGTCATTGCAGATGACTAGATCTCATTATTTTTTATGGCTGAAATAGTACTTCATTGTGTGTGTGTACCATAGTTTTTTTACCTGTTCGTCTGTTAAGGGACACTAAGGTTGCTTCCAAATCTTGGCTATTGTGAATAGTGCTGAAATAAATATGGGAGTGCAGATATCTCTTCAATATACTGATTTCTTTTCCTTTGTGTGTATATATAGCAGTGGGATTGCTGGATCATATGCTAGGTCCATTTTCAGTTTTTAGAACCTCCAAACTGTTGTTAATGTGGTTGTACTAATTTACATTCCCACCAACAGTGTATGAGGATTCCCTTTTCTTCACATCCTAGCCAGCATTTGTTACTGCCTGTCCTTTGGACAAAAGCCATTTTAACTGAGATGAAATGATATTTCATTGTAGTTTTGATTTGCATTTATCTGATGGTTTTCAATTTACTTTGCCTGAATCCATCATAGGAATCACTCTTCATGGTGGCTATAGACTTATAAAAGATATTTCTTAAATAACAAGACTTGAAAGTTGGAATAATTCTTTGATCCATAGGTTGCAGAATAGATGTTGTGCTAACAGGCATGAAACAACATTAGTCTCGTTGTATATCACCATCAAAGCTATTGAGTGGTCAGGTGCATTGTCAACAAGCAATCATATTTTCAAAGGTATCTTTTTTTCTGAGCAATAGGTTTCAACAGTGGGCTTAAAATATTCATTAAACCATGCTTTAAACAAATGTGCTGTCATTCAGGCTTTGCTTTTCCATTTACAGAGCATAGGCAGAGTCGATTTCACATAATTCTTATGGGCTTTAGGATTTTCAGGATGATAAATGAGCATTGGTTTCAACTGAAAATCACCAGGTGCATTGGCCCCTAACCACAGAATCAGCCTGACCATTGAAGCTTTGAAGCCAGGCAGTGTCTTCTCCTCTTTAGCTATAACAATCCTAGGTGCTATCTTCTTCCAAGGGAAAGTTATTTTGTCTACACCGAAAATATATATTGTTTAGTGTAGCCACACTCATCAATGACCTTACCTAGGTCTTCTGGATAACTCGTTACAGCTTCCACATCAGCATTCGCTGCTTTGCCTTGCCCTTTTATGTTATGAAGGGGGCTTCTTTTCTTAAACCTCATGTACCAATCTATGGTGGCTTCAAACTCTTTGACTACAGCTTTCTCGTGTCTCTCTGCCTTCACAGAATTGAAAAGAGTTATGGCCTTGCTTTGAATTAGGCTTTGAGTTAAGGAAATTGTTGTGGCTGCTATGATCTTCTATCTAGATCGGGGTCCCCAACTCCCAGTCCACAGAACGGTACTGGTCTGCGGCCTGTTAGGAATTGGGCTGCACAGCAGGAAGTGTGCTATGGGCCAGAAAGCATTACTGCCTGAGCTCTGCCTCATGTCAGATCAGCATTGGCATTAGATTCTCACAGGAGTGTAAACCCTTTCGTGAAGTGTGCATGTGAGGAATCTAGGTTGTATGCTTCTTATGATAATCTAATGCCTGATAATCTGATGTGGAACAGTCTCATCCTGAAATCATTGCCTTACCCCCATCCATGTAAAAATTGTCTTCCACAAAACCAGTCCCTGGTGCCAAAAAGGCTGGGGACCGCTGATCTAGATCATTAAAAGTTTCTCAATATCAGCAATAATCCTGCTTTGTTTCCTTGTCATTAATATGTCCACTGGAATAGCACACTTTATTTCTTTCAGTAACTTTACTTTTGCATTCACAACTGTGATGTCTGACATAAGAGGCCTAACTTTCAGCCTATTGTGGCTTTTCACATGCTTTCTTTACTAAGCTTAATTATTTCAAGCTTTTGATTGAAAATGAGAGATGTACAATTCTTCCTTTCACTTTAACACTTACGGGCCATTTCAGGGTATTGACTGGCATAATTTCAACATTGTTGTGCTTTAGGGAATAGAGAGGCCTATCCAAAGAGAGAGAGGTTGAAAAATGGCCAGTCAGTGGAGCAGTCAGGACACATACAATATTTATCAATCTACTTTGCAGTCTTATATGGGTGTGGTTTGTGGAACCCCAAATAATTACAAAAGTAAAATCAAAGTTCATCAATCAGAGATCACCATTAAAGACATAAAAATAAAAATTTTGAAATATTGTGAGAATTTTCAAAATGTGACACAGACACATTAAGTGACAACATGCTGTTGGAAACATAATGCCAGTAATCTTGTTTGATGCAGGGTTGCCAAAAACCTTCAATTTGTGAAAAACAAAATATCTGTGAAGTGCAATAAAACAGCACAATATAACAAGGTATTACTGTATACCACGTATACCACAATGTCTTTATCCATCCATCCACTGATGGACACTTAAGTTGTTTCTGTATCTTGGCTACTGTGAATAATGCTGTAATAAAAATGGGAATGTAAATATCTGTGTGAGGTGCTGAATTTCATTTTCTGGCATTCATCACAGTAATAAATTTAAAAATTCTAAAACGCAATCATAAAAGACCCTGAATAACCAAAGTCATTTTGAGAAAAAAGCAAACAAACATGGAGGCACTACAGTTTCTGATGTCAAATTGCATGACAAAGCTATAGTAATCAAAGTATATGGTGCCGACATAAAAGCAGACACATAGGCCAGTGAAACACAATACAGAACTCAGGAGTGTATCCAAGCATATATATGCAACTATTTTTGACAAGAGTACCAAGAAGTCAAAATGAGGAAAGGTTATTCTCTTTAATAAATAGCCTGTGGAAACTGGATATTCACATGTAAAAGAATAACTCTTACACCATACATAAAAATCAACTAAAAGCAGAATAAGTAGCTATACATAAAACCTGAGACCATAATTCTGCTAAAGAAAGACGCTGAAGAAATACTGGGTATCGCACTAAAAGTACAGGCAACAAAAGCAAAAATAAACAAGTGGGACTACATGAAAGTAAAAAGCTTCTGCACAGCAAAATGAAAAGAAATGGCAGGTAATAGATTTGGAGAGATTATTTGTAAATCATGTATCTTATAACTGTTTAGCATCCAAAATAATTGAGATTACTGAATGCTTCAATTAGCCTGGGTTCCAAGGCTATGGCCTTCACAAGGGCCTGTCAGTTTTGTTTTGTTTTGTTTTGTTTATCCCTTAGGGTAAGATTACAGAGCTCGAGTGATCTAAAAATGGGCATTTTCACTCCTCTAGGTTGGCTAGGCTCTGTTAATATCTTACTAAAATAGGCTTCTTCTAAAATGGCTTCCGCAATAGTGGCTCCTTGCTTAGCCCTGGGGGACAGCGGTCCAGATGAATGGGGCTGTACCAGGCATTTCTATCTACAGGTCTCCAAACTGTCTCCTAATGGCAAGCACAAGTACCAGCACAAATGCGGAATCCCGTGGGCAGCCAGCAAGCACCCAGAGGTGTGCCTAGGGTTGGAGCTGGAAAAAACTCTTTAGCCCCAAGTTCTCTTCAAAAGGAAGGGGAGTGGCCTAAACTCCAAATTAAGGAGAGTGTCTGCTCCAGAGACGTGGAGATCTGCCTGGGTTTGTAGTGTAGAGTGTTTCCCTTCACCACGATCTCTGCACATGAGAGGTAGGGCAACTCAGGCTGCTGAATCAGGCAACTGGGTGCTCTGAATGCCTGGAGATCTGCCTGTGGATGAAGCATAGAGGGCCCCGCTGCACCAGGATCTTTGTACAAGAAAAATGGGGCGGGGGGGGGGGGTCAAGATGCAGGGCCAGGATAACAAACCAGATGAGGGGTTGCTCCAAATGCCTGAAGATATGCCTGAGCGAGCATACAATCATGGCGGAAAGTGACAGGGAGCCAGCATGTCACATGCTGAAGGGGGAAACAGAGAGAAAGGAGAGGTCTCAGACTCTTTTAAACAACTAGATGTCACATGGACTAACTGAGTGAGAACTCACTTATCACCAAGGGGATGATACTAAGCCATTTATAAGGGATCTGCCACCGGGATCCAATCACCTCCCACAAGGTGCCACCTCCAACATTGGGAATCACATTTCTATGTGAGATTTAGAGGGGACAAACACCAAACACTATATTCTGCTCATGTTCCCCAAAATATCATGTCTTTGTCACACTTCACAAGACAATCATGCCTTCGCAATTGACTCCAAAAGCCTTAACTTCTTCCAGCATTAACTCAAAAGTTCTAAGTCCCTAGTCCAAAGCCTCATCTGAGATGAGATTCTTCTACCTATAAGCTTATGAGATAAAAAACAAATTATTACTTTCAAGACAAAATGGTGGTACAGATCTTGGGTACACCCTGCCATTACAAAAGGAATAAATCAGTGAAAATAAGGGGCAATAGTCCCCAGACAAGTTTGAAACCCAACAAGGCAGGCATTAAATCTTAAAGCTCCAAAACGATCTTCTTTGACACCATGCTCCACATCCTGGGCACATTGGTGTGAGAGGTAGGCTCCCAAGACCTTGGGCAGGTCTTCCCTTGAAGCTCCTTGTGGCTGCTCTCATGGGTTAGAGATGAGTGCCTGCAGCTTTTATATACTGAGGTTGCAAGTTTCCAGTGGCTTTACCATGCTGGGGTCTGAAGGTGGTGGCCCCCTTCCCACAACTCCCTAGGCAGTGCCCTAGTGGGAGTTTGTGTGGGGGCTCCAACTCCACATTTCCCCTAGGCACTGCCCTAGTAGAGTTCTTCTATAGGGGTTCCACCACTGTGGCAGATTGTTGTCTGAACAACCAAGCTTTCCCATGCATCCTCTGGAATCTAGGTAGGAGTTGCCAAGCCTCCTTTATTCTTGCATTCTGTGTACCTGTAGGCTTACCATCACTTGGGAGCTGTCAAGACTTACAGTGACTTGAGCTCTCTGAAGCAGCAGCCATAGTAGTACCTGGGGTCCCTTGAGTTACGACTGAAGCTGTAGTAACTGGGATGTGGGGAGCAGTGTCCTGAGGCTGCACAGAGAAACATTGCCTTGAGCCTGGCCCTGAAATAATTATTTTTCATAGACCATGGACCTGTAATGGAAAGTACCGCCTCAGAGATATCTGAAATGTCTTTGAGGCCTTTTTCCCATTTTCTTGGATATTAGCCTTTGGCTTCCTTTTAGTCATCCTAATTTCTTTAGCAAGCAATTGCTCATAACTAACTTGTATTACTCTCATGAACATGCTTTTTTCTTTCTCTATCACATGGACAGGCTGCAAACTTTCCAAACTTTTATGCTATCTTACCTTTTAAATATAAGTTTCAACTTTAAGTCATTAATTTTATTTCTATCTGAATACAGGATGTTAGAAGCAGCCAGACCACATCTTGGAAACTTTGCTGCTGAGAAATTTCTTCCACCAGCTACCCTAAGTCATCATTCTTAATTTCAACATTCCACAAAACCCTAGGATGTGGACGCAATGCATCCAAGTTCTTGCTACAACATAACATGGATGGACTTCGCTCATAGTCCCAATAAATTATTAGTTTTTCCCACCTGAGACCTCATCAACCTGGCCTTAACTGTCAATATGTCTACCAACATTTTGGTCACAACCATTTAACCAGTCTCTGAGGAGTTCAAACTTTCCCTCATCTTCCTTTCTTATTCTGAGCCCTCCAGACTTTTCCAACCTCTGTTCATTACACAGCTCCAAAGCTGCATTCAACATTTTCCGGTACCTATACAGAATGCCCCAGTCCCCAATACCAATTTTTTGTTAGTCCATTCTTACATTGCTAGAAATACCTGAAACTGGGTAATTAAAAACAAATATGGTTAAAATGACTTATGGTTCAGCAGACTTTACAGGAAGAATGGTGCTTGCTTTGTTTCTGGTGAAGAACCAGGAAGCATATAATCATGGCAGAAAGCAAAAGGGAACCATCATGAGACATGCTGAGATCAGGAGCAAAGGAAAACAGGAGGGGCAGGTCTCAGATTATTTTAAACAACCAGATTTCATATGGACTAACTGAACAAAAACTCACTTACCACTAAAAAAATGGTGCTAAATCGTTCATGAGAGATCTGCCTTCATGATCCAATCACCTCCTAGCAGGCTCCAATTTTAAAAATCACATTTCAAAATGAGATTTGGAAGAGACAAATATTTAAATCATATATCACCTAGTTTAAAAATAGCATCCTGCTCTTGGTTCCATGTATGGGAAAATGCTTGCAGCTTTTGCCAACGTCTTTCCCATCTAGTGTCTCAAAGCCTTGCTCCAAGTTAGCTCCAGGACTTAAGAGAAACAAAGTACTATCCTTTAGCTTGGGTTGCTTGACTCCCCAGTGGAAAGATGAGTTATGGAGGGAAGCTCTCTGTCTTTCTCACATACTGGGGCTCACTCACTTTTATCAGCTGGCCACCATTATGGAGGCTGTTTTCTCATGTTCTCCTCCTGGGATCAGAGGTGTCCTTCATGATTTGTGTGTGTTCCCATTTATTTTCTTGAACTAAAGCTCACAGAGTTTATGTTTATGGACTATTTTGCTGTTTTCAAGTGGCGAATGTACCCTAAAAGTCTCTAATCCTCTGTCTTGAATAGAAAATTTTTAAATCGTATTTCCTACTATTGCCTTTGCCTGAAATGGTGTGATAAGTCCTATTAAAATATGACATCTATTGATACTATTCAAAAGATTTTATACAAACTTTTATATTTTTTATCAAAAATAATTTGTTTTTAAATTAAATGTATAATAGTTTTAATTACATTACCTTGGTGTGCCTTTTTTCCCAATAATAATACGGAATCTATTAACCATTAAGAGCAGGGTTTTAATTAAAGCGTTTACCGATTAGCATCATAGTTAAATTTAGAAATGCTAACATTGCTATGTGTTTCAATATTGGTATAAGCTAACCCCACAGGCACATTTCCATGCCTTCAAGCCAACCGCATTCCAGTTTTCTGCCCACAGAATCTCACTGATTTATTCTTTCAAAAGAAACTGACAGCTTCCAAGCTGATATAAACAACTGAAATGATTCAATTGCCATTAATTGAAATGGAAAGTTTTCAGGAAGACTATGTCTGAGAGCATGAGATCAAGAGCTTAGTTTTAAGTTTGTTAAATTTGGTATGCTCATCAGGCATCCAAATAGAGCTACTAGTAGCCATTTTACTCTCACAGTATAGTTTAGAAGAGAGTGAATATTCTAGAGAAATGAAGTATGGTTGCCAACAATCAAGCAAGGCTCAATTAAAGTTAAAAATAATAAACATAAGAAAGGAACAGTTGTGGGTTTTCCTCTAACTGTATACGGCCATGAGTGCTACCACAAATTAGGTGGAAATTTTTAATTTTGCAGGTTTTTTATTTTGCCAATTGAGTACAGTGAAGTGAGAAATGGAAAAGAACAGAGTCAATACAAGAGTGTGATTATTACGGCTTATCATGAAATTTAAGCTGTATGAAAGAAAACTGGAAATATGAGGGATGAAGACACATTTGAAAGTTAATGATTTGAGGTCCTGATGCTGTAAAAAGATTGCTGCAGATACAGTACAAGAGATAGCAAGCTGAAAATTTAGGAAAGACTGCTAAGAGAGTAATTTGTATTAAACTGAAATGATGGAAGGGTAGCAGTTCCTGGTAATTATACAGAATATGATAGGCCCAAGGGAATAAGTTGTTGGTGAGGTAGGGTCAACGTTAAGTTCATTGGAGATAAATTTTAGGAATGCAGAGGCTATGATTTTAGAATAATCATATACTGATATATTGAAATTGCCAAGAACCATTACAGGAGTGATATTAGAAAGCACTTCAGTGAGCCAGGAACTAAAATCTTCAAAATAATTTATTGGAAGAGGGACTGTGGCAAGTAATCCAGTCATCTAAAACTAACGATGACATGAAATTTAAAACTGGAATATTTTTTAAATGAGGAGGGGAGGAGAATATTCTGAAAGTAGCAATGAGGAATAACTATGACATTTTACTCACTCTGCAGGTCTAATAATGTGCATGGTTTTTGAGAAAATAGAAACAACCACTTAGGAGAGTTGAAGGGAAGACTATGTCCTAACAGGAGAGTCGGAATCAAATAGAAGCACAAAAGGTAAAGATAGATCCAGGTTTCTCAGGTAAGCAGTATAGACATTCTGGGCTGAATACTTATTTTTCTTGGAATAGGGCTATTTTATGTGTTGCAGGATGTTTAAAAATATCCCTGGTGTCTACCCATTAGATGCCTGTAGCAATATGTCTTCCCTGATTGTGACAAAATATGTCTTTCTGACATTATCAAATATCCCCTAGGGGAAAAAATTACCCCTGAGTGATAACCACTTGGGTGGATAACAGAAAAGGGCTGAGGAGATAGGGAATTTTTCTCAGGAATTTGTCTACCTTGGTCCTTATAGTAAAATTATTTCCATCTTATACTATTTTTCTTATTGAAAATAATTCAAAAATATCAAGTAAAATATGGGCCAGGAGCAGTGGCTCATGCCTGTAATCCCAGCACTTTGGGAGATCGAGGCAGATGGATCACTTGAGGTCAGGAGTTCAAAACCAGCATGGCCAACATGGTGAAACCCCATGTCTACTAAAAATATAAAAAAATTAGCCAGGCGTGGTGGCACAAAGCTGTAGTCCCAGCTACTTGGGAGATTGAGGCAGGAGAATCACTTGAACCTGGGAGGTGGAGACTGCAGTGAGCCAAGATCACACCACTGCACTCTAGCCTGGGTGACAGAAAAAGAATCTGTCAAAACAACAACAACAACAACAAAAAAAAAAAAAAAAAAAAAAAAAAAAAAAAAACAGAAGTTTGCAATATGTAGCAGACTGCATAACTTCCATTGTGAAATAATGAATTTTCTTTATGGATGAAAACATGGTTATCAAAAACAGAACAATATGCTTAATTAAGAGATTAGAGGACAATACGGTAGACAGGACACAGGGTTAATGTGCAGCTTTTACTTGGATGAACAAAACACCATGTAGAAACTCATACCATTACTTTCTGCTCCTAGAAACACCACAGGAATATGCCAAAAAAAAAAAAAAAAAAAAAAAAAAAAAGAAAGAATTCACAGATCCTTTGAAAGCAGTGGCATGCCACTGCAAATTCCAAAACCTTAGCAAAAAAAAAAAAAAAAAAAAAAAAAAAAAACCCTCTGAGTTCCCAAAATATGAGAGGGAGAAAACCTGCCTCTGAACAAATATCCCATCTAGGGAATCTGAAAAATCAAGATCACAGGAGAAGGATTTAACCTTACCTAGAGCTGAAATGGATTTAGGGAGTCAAAATATTAAAGTGGAAGCAGCAGTGGGAAGTGTCTTGTAGGCACTCCCAGCCTCCACCTTGAATCCAGGGACAACATCTTTGACTATATCTCACAGGGGCCCTTGAGAAAGGCAGTCAGCAGAATTGGGAAGGGGTTGTAGGGTGAAAAAAACTTAAAACTGAAACTGGTAGTTGTTTCAACTGGACACAAATTTTCATGAGTGGAGTCCAGGGGATGAGAGACAGCTGCTGCAGGAGCTCCTGTCAAAGGAATGAGCAGACAGGGAAGAGCAAGGTCTAAAAGCCATGCTTGCTTTCTCAGAGGGGAAGCTCACAGCCTGGGGCAAGGTTTGAACGGAGTACTATGAGAGTGAGACCAACCTCACCAAGTGTGTGGGAGCTGGGTGAGGTCTCTTGCTACCAACTATCCAATACTTCTCTGGCAAACTTTATGAAACAGAGGAGGCAGCCAAGATCCCCTCAGGAACATAACCTCATTGGTCTAAGAACCAGACCCCCATTTCCCAACCAGCAAGCTCTGCCCCAGGAGTATCTCACCCCGACCTTCCTAACACTGCTCCTACCTGATGGTATTTCTCTACCCACACTTGTAGCCAACCACAACAGACAGAAACTCTTAGGAGTTTTTTTTTTTTTTTTTTTTTTTTTTTTTTTTTGAGACGGAGTCTCGCTCTGTCGTCTGGGCTGGAGTGCAGTGGCCGGATCTCAGCTCACTGCAAGCTCCGCCTCCCGGGTTTACGCCATTCTCCTGCCTCAGCCTCCCAGTAGCTGGGACTACAGGCGCCCGCCACCTCGCCCGTAGTTTTTTGTATTTTTTAGTAGAGACTGGGTTTCACCGTGTTAGCCAGGATGGTCTCGATCTCCTGACCTCGTGATCCGCCTGTTTTGGCCTCCCAAAGTGCTGGGATTACAGGCTTGAGCCACCGTGCCCGGCCAACTCTTAGGAGTTTTATGGCCCTACCCAGCACCTGAGAAACCAAAATACTTACTCTGGCCAACTTAGGGCAAAGCTTAGAGCCCTCTACGAATACAGCAGCTGGTGCTCTCTTGAAAACACCACCTCCTGGCTGGAGGCCAACCAATTCAGCCCATTACAGCAACTCATGGCAGAATAACCCTGATTCCAGTAAGAAGAAGACAACGAATTATTCCACTGTCTGCAACATCTTGGCTAACAAGAGGTCCTGAGTGTGTCCACGTGACAACTTTACTGCTAGCATAACCAGCTTTTAAGAAAGCCAGCACACTAAACATATCTAAAACCAAGGACTCTCACAGAGTCTGCTTCACTCTCTTAACACCTCCACCAGATCAGGTGCTGGTATAAATGTCTTGGAGACCTGAAGATGGATCACATCACAGGGACTCTTTACAGACATTTCCTAGCACCAGCCTGGTAGTTCCACAAGGTGGTTAGACCAAGAAGAACAATAACAATCACTACAGTCCAGCTCTCAGAAAGTCTTATCCTTGGGGGAAGGGGGAGAGCATCACATCAAGGGACCACCCCTTAGGTCAAACGAATCTGAACAGTAGGCCTTGAGTTCCAGACATCTCCACTGAAATAGTCTACCTAAGTCAGAAGGAACCAGAAAAGTAATTCTGGTACAATGAAAACACAGGGTTCTGTAACACCCCCAAATTATCACATCATCTTCCCAGCAATGGATCTGAACCAACAAGAAATCTCCAAAATGCCTAATAAAAATTCAGAAGCTTGTTTATTAAGCTACTTAAGGAGATATCAGAGAAAGATGAAAAACAACTTAAAGGAATTTTTAGAAATAAAGGATATGGATGAAAAGTTTTCCAGAGAAACAGATATCATAAAGAAAAAACAATCACAACTTCTAGAAATAAAAGACAAACTTACATCAATACAAAATGCAATGGAAAGTTTCAACAATAGACCAAAACAAGAACAAGAAAGAACTTCAGAGCTCAAAGACAAGGCTTTTGAATTAAACCAATTAACAAATATAAAGAAAAAAGAGTTTTAAAAATGCACAAACCCTCCAAGAAATTTGGAATTATGTTAATGCCTAAAACTAGGAATAATTGTTATTCCTGAGGAAAAAGAGAAATCTAAGTTTGAAAAATTTATTTGAGGGAATAATTGAGGAAAACTTCCCTGGCCTTGCTAGAGATCTAGAAATCCAAATTCAAGAAGTTCAAAGAACACCTGGGATGAGAAATTCATCACCAAAATGATCATCACATAAATGCATAGTCATCAGGTTATCTAAAATCAAGACAAAGGAAAGAATCTTAAGATCTGTGAGGCAAAAGCAAAAGGAAAAGGGAAAACTATCAGTTTAACAGCAGATTTTGCTCACTTTACAAAAAAATCAACTGACGATGGATCAAAGACTTAAATCTAAGACCTGAAATTCTAAAAATTATAGAAAATAACATTAGAAAAACTCTTCTAGATGTTGGCTTAGGCAAATAGTTTGTGACCAGAAACCCAAAAGCAAATGCAACGAAAACAAAAATAAACAGATGGGACCTAATTAAACTGAACAATAACAACAAAACTTAAATCTAAAGTTTCTACACAGCAAAATAAATAATCAGCAGAGTAAACAGATAACCCCCACAGAATGGAGAAAATATTCACAAACTATGCATTCAACAGAGGACTCATATCCAGAATTTAAAAGGAACTCAAACAAATCAGCAAGAAAGAAACAAATAATCTCATTAAAAAGGGGGCAAACAACATGTATAGACAATTCTCAGAAGAAGACATACAAATGGCCAGCAAACATACAATAAAATACTCAACATCACTAATCATCATGGAAATGCAAATTAAAATTACAAGGAGATGCCACCTTACTCCTGCAAGAATGGCCATGATTTATAAAATCAAAACATAATAGATGTTGGCATATATGTGGTAAAAAGAGAACACTTTTACACTGCTGGTGGGAATGTAAACTAGTACAACCACTATGATAAACAGTGTGGAGCTTCCTAAAAAACTAAACTAGAACTATCATTCAATCAAGCAATCCCACACCTGAGTATCTACCCAAAGGAAGGGAAGTCATTATATGAAAAAGACACTTGTACATGCATGTTGATAGCCGCACAACTTGCAATTGCAGAAATATAGAACTAACCTAAATGTCCATCAGCCAACAAGTGGATAAAGAAAATATGGTATATATACACCATGGAATACTATTCAGCCAAAGAAGAATGAGATAATGTTATTCATAGCAACCTGGATGGAATCAGAAACCATTATTCTAAGTGAAGCAATTCAGGAATAAGAAACCAAATATCATATTTCTCACTTATAACTGGGAACTAAAGCTGTAAGTATGCAAAAGCATACAAGTGATATAATGGACTTTTGGGCCTCAGGGATCAGGGCAGGAGTGGGATGAGGGAATAAAAGTGTACACATTGGGTACAGTGTACACTGCTTGGGTGATGGACGCAGCACAATCTCAGAAGTCACCACTAAAGAATTTATCCATCTTATCCATGTAACCAAATACCATCTTTTCCCTGAAAACTATTGAAATTATATATATATATACACACACATATACACACACATATATATAATATATAACACATATAATATATAATACAGTACATTGTACATGTTATAGCATAAGATCGAATCTACATTAGTGTCTTTCACTGGAATTACTTTAGTTTTAAGATATTGCTATCCTTTCTTGGGTTTTCTACAGTGCTTTCATAACTGTTCAATCTTCATTTGGTCAGGCTGTCCTCACCCTTTCACATTTTCTATACAATACTAAGGGTAAGAATACTCAGGTCATGTTGGTCCCTTGACTGGCCTCAAATTATCTTGGTTTACCATTGCATGGAGAATAAAATGGAACTGCTTACAACTGTCTTCAGGTACTACAAGATTAAGTCCTACCTACCTTTCCAACACACCTGAGATTACTCTTTTTCTTGAGCCATAAATTCCAACCATAATGTTTATTTTCTTCAAATATTTAAGGATGAAATCGTTGCCACCTCAGTATTAATGCATTGTATGTTTTCTCTGTCAGGAATTCTCTTTGTCTCACACTGTCTCCTCATTATTGAGATCATAGCTCAAGTATTACAACCTCATCTCCTTGCATCACCACTCAATATAAATTAGATGAAAGTAACTGCCAGTCACAATTATATCATCCTGTTTTAGGTATTTTTGTGATAGTTTGGATATGGTTTGTTTCTTCTCACCAAAGCTTATGCTGAAATTTGATCTCCAGTTTGGTAGTGGTCAGAGTTGGGACCTAGCAGGATATGTTTGAGTTGTGGGGGCAAATCCCTCATCAATGATTCAGGGTCATTTTCGCTATAGTGAGCAGAGTTTTACTTTTGCAACTGGATTATTTATTACAGGAATGGATTGGTTCCCAAGAGCGTGGGCTTTTATAAACCAGAAAAACACTCAGAATTTCTTCCCTGTTCACAAGTGTTTGATTCCCCTTTAACCTTCTCCACCATGTTGTGACATACATAAAACCCCTCATTAGAAGCCAAGGCCATTCCCTTCCATTTCTTAGCCTGCAGAAAGATCAGAAAAATATACTTCGCTTCTTTGTAAATTACTCAGTCTCCAGTATTCTTTTATAGCAATACAAAATGTATTGAAACAGAAATTGGTACCAAGAAGCGGGGTTATGCTGATAACAAATAACTGAAAATGTGGAAGTGGCTTTAGAAATGGGTAATGGGAGAGGTTGAAAGAGTGGAGAAGTCGGAAGAAGACAAAAAGAAAAGGGAAAGTTTGGAATGTCTTGAGACTGGTTAGATGGTTGTGACTAAAATGCTGATACAATTGTAGACAGTAAAGATTATTCTGATTCATATTATTCTCATATGTAAATGAGGAGGAATTCATTGGGGAGTGGAGCAGAGGTCACCTACATTACACTGTAACAAAGACATTGATTGCATTGTTTGCATACCCTAAGAATTTCCGCAAGGCTGAACTTAAGAGTGATGGCCTCGGGTATCTGGTTAAAAAAAGATTCTAAGCAGCAAAGTACTCAAGAAGTAAAGTGATTGCTAACGGCAGTGTATGCTCAGTTACAGCAGCAAAGAAATTTTTACACTCTGTTTCCCTTCAAATTATAATGCTGCCCTAAATAATTTCTTTGCTGCTGTAACTGAGCATACACTGCCGTTAGCAATCACTTTAAATATATAAAATTTGGCTGGGCGCGGTGGCTCAAGCCTGTAATCCCAGCACTTTGGGAGGCCGAGACGGGCGGATCACGAGGTCAGGAGATCGAGACCATCCTGGCTAACATGGTGAAACCCCGTCTCTACTAAAAATACAAAAACTAGCCGGGCGAGGTGGCAGGCGCCTGTAGTCCCAGCTACCCGGGAGGCTGAGGCAGGAGAATGGCGTAAACCCGGGAGGCGGAGCTTGCAGTGAGCTGAGATCCGGCCACTGCACTCCAGTCCGGGCGACAGAGCGAGACTCCGCCTCAAAAAAAAAAAAAAAAAAAAAAAAAAAAAAAAAAAATATATATATATATATATATATATACAATTTGCAGCCTAGTCATGTGTTGGAGAATGAAAGAGCATTTTCTAGAGAAGAATTCAAGGGAGCTGCACAGCAGTTACTTGCTAAAAAGTAATTAGTACAGATAAAATAAAAAAGAGCCAGATGTTAACAGTCAAGACAATGGGGAAAAGGCCTCAAAGGCATTTCAGAGATCTTTGATGCTGCCCCTCCCATCACAGGCCCAGAGACCTAAGAGAGCTGAATGGTTTTGAGGATGGGCTCTGGGAAGCTGCTGCCTTGAGATGTTACTCCTTACATCCCAGCTGTTCAGCCTCCAAATACAACTCAAATGGCCCCAGACACTGTTCAGGCTGCTGCTCTGGAAAGCACAAGTGGTAAGCCTTGGCAGATTACATATGTAATTAGGTCTGCAGGCATGCAAAAGGCAAAAGCCATGGAGGCTTGGCAATTTCCACTTAGATTTCAGATGATGTAGAGAAGAGCCTAGAAAAACAGGCAGAAAATTGTCAAAGGGGTAGAGGCACCATTCAGAGTACCCATGAAGGCAATGCCTAGTGGAACCACAGGAGTAGGTCTGCCTCAGAGATCCCAGGATTACAAAGGCACCAGGAGTGTGCATCTTAGCTTTGAAAAAAACAAAAGCATTGTGCCACAAACTATGGAAGTTGGGCTTCCCACGGCCTTTGGAACCCAATCTTTAATCCAGTGTGCCAGTGTGCTCAGAAGGTGACACACTGAGTAAAAGGTTAGCTTGGAGATTTTTTAAAAAAAATTTGTGGGTCCATAGTAGATACATATATTTATGTGGCACATGAGACCCTACACTTAAAAAGACATTTAAAACAAGAAGTCCAATTATCATGTTTAAGTTCTTTTCAAATGTACAATTAATTTATCATTGACTGTAGTTACCCTGTTTTGCTATCAAATAGAAGGTCTTATTTATTCTATTTTTTATAGTACCATTAACCATCTCAACCACCCCTCCAACCCCTCATTACACTTCCCAGTCTCTTGTAACTATGCTTCTACTCTCTATGTCCATGAGTTCAATTATTTCGATTTTTAGATCCCACAAATAAGTGAGAACATGTAATGTTCATTTTCCTGTGCCTGGCTTATTTCACTTAACATAATGATCTCCAGTTCCATTCATGTTGTTGCAAATTACAGAATCTCATTCTTTTTTATGGCTGACTAGTACTCCATTGTGTATGTGCCATAATTTCTTTTTTCCTTTTTTTTTTTTTTGAGATGAAGTCTTGCTCTGTCACCCAGGCTGGAGTGCGGTGGTGTGATCTAGGCTCACTGCAACCTCCTTCTCCCGGGTTCAAGTGATTCTCCTGCCTCAGCCTCCTGAGTAGCTGGGACTACAGGTGTGCACCGCCACGCCTGGCTATTTTTTGTATTTTTCGTAGAGACGGCGTTTCACCATATTGGTCAGGCTGGTCTTGAAATCCTGACCTTGTGATCCGCCCACCTCAGCCTCACAAAGTACTGGGAATACAGGCATGAGTCAGTGTGCCTGGCCCACAATTTCTTTATCAATTCATTACCGGTGGCAGGTATCCAGGTTTCCCTGAGTTACAAGTGTCATGTATGTACAGGTCTGCAGTAATTTCAATTCTTGCCTCCTCAGGAAAAAAAAAAAAAATGACTGAGAGGCATAAAGTAGAAAAAAGACTGAGGCAAGTTTCAGGGCAGAAGTAGAAATTTATTTCAAAAGAACAGGAAAGAAGGGAAAGTTCACTTGGAAGAGATCCAAGAGGATGCCTGAAGGTCAAAAAGAGCATTGAACCTTGATCCTAGGGCTTTATGGGCTCTCCTCTTTCCCATGATTCTTCCCTTAGGGTGGGCTTCCTGAATGCGCAGTGCCCTCCTTACCCTTGGGTACTGAGCATGTGCAGTGTGTTTAGGAAGTTGTATGCATGCCCATCTGAGACTTTTTTTATTTTTCTGATGGAGAGTCCCTGGAAGGTCATACTTCACCATTTTGTCTCTTAGTGTGCATGCTCAAGAAGTTGCTTCTCCCGAAATCTGCATTCAATTAACACTTTAATGTTAATAGCTGTGAATCATCAGGAGATTGTCTCTCCCTGGCACCCTGGGACCAGCTGCTGAATTATCATTTTTAGAGAGGCAGTGTGATAATTGCCGAACCATCACCTGACATTCCTAGTGGTGGTGGGGGAGAGCCCTCTCCTGCCCTGCTCAAGTCTATCTAACTACCTGTAACACCTTCATCTGTTGATGAACACTTTGGTTGCTTCTAAATCTCAGTTACTGTAAACAGTGCTGTAACAAACTTAGCAGTGCAGGAATCTCTTTGATATACTGATTTCCTTTGAGGTATATGCCCAGCAGTGGGATTACTGGATGATAAGGCAGCTCAATTTTTAGTGTTTTCAGGAACTTCCAAATTGTTCATACTGGTTGTATTAATTTACATTCCCACAAACAGTGTACAAGGGTTCCCTTTTCTCCATGTCCTCATCAGTATTTGTTATTGCCTGTCTTTTGGTGAGATGTGACTTCATTACTATTTTCATTTCCATTACTGTGGTGATCCGTAATGCTGAGCACCTTTTTATATGCCTGACTGCCATTTGTATATCTTATTTTGAGAAATGTCTATTCAAATCTTGTGCCAATTTTTTATATTATTTGATTATTTCCTATTGATTTGTTTTAGCTTCTTCTATGTTCTGGTTATTAATGCCTTGCCAGATGGACAGTTTGAAAATATTATTTTCCCATTCTGTGGGTTGTCTCTTTGTTGATTGTACCCTTTGCTGTGCAGAAGCTTTCTAACTTGATGTGATCTCATTTTTCTAATTTTGCTTTGGTTGCCTGTGCTTCCTGGGTAGTTCTCAAGAGATTTTTGCACAGTTCAATGTCCTGGAAATTTCCCCCAATGTTTTCTTATAGAAGATTCATAGTTTGAGGTGTTAGATTTAAGTCTTAATCCATTTTGATTTGTTTTTTTAATATATATACGGCAAAAGACAGGTATCTAGTTTAATTCTTCTGCATATGGATATTCAGTTTTCCCTGGACCATTTATTGAAGAGACTGTCTTTTTCCTAGTGTAAGTTTTTGGCACCTTTGTCGAAAATGAGTTCATTATAAGTACATGGAATTGTTACTGGGTTCTCTGCTCTGTTCCATTGGTCTATGAATCTTTTTTTATGTCAGTACCATGCTGTTTTGGTTACTAAAGTTCTGAAGTATAATTTAAAGTTAGGTAACGTGATTCCTAAAGTTTTGTTCTTTTTACTAAAGATAGCTCTGGCTATTCTGGGTCTTTTGTGGTTCCATATAAATTTTAGGATAGTCTTTTTTCAATTTTTGTGAATAATATAATTAGTATGTTGATAGGGATTGCATTGAATCTGTACATTGCTTTGAGTAGTATGGGCCTTTTTACAATATTAATTCTTCCACTACATGAACATGATTTTTTAAATTTGTTTGATATCCATTTCAATTTCCTTCATCGATGTTTTATAGTTTTTAATACAAAGATCTTCCATTTCTTTGGTTAAGGTAATACTTAAGTGTTTAATTTTATTTTGGGTTATTATAAATGGGATTACTTTTTTATTTTTCATATTGTTCACTGTATATATATAGAAATGTTAGTGATTTTTATATGTTGATTTTTGTATCCTGCAACCCTACTGAGTTTGTGTATCAGTTCTCATAGTTCTTTTCTGTGTCTCTAGGTTTTCCCAAATAAAAGATTCTATCATCTGCAAAAAAATGATAATCTGATTTCTTTCCTCCCAATTTGATTACCCTTCATTTCTTTCTCTTGTCTGATTTCTCTAGCTGGGACTTACAGTACTATGTTGACTAGCAGTGGTGACACTGGGCATTCTTGTCATGTTCCAGATCACAGAGAAAAATCTTTCATTGTTCCCCATTCATTATGATACTAGTTGTAGGTTTGTTGTATATGACTTTTATTATGTTGAGGTATGTTTCTTCTATTCCCAGTTTTTAGAGAGTTTTTTTAATGGAGAAATGTTAAATTTTAGCAAATGATTTTTAAGCATTAATTAAAATTATCGTATGCTTTTTATCCTTCATTCTATTGATAAAATGTATCACATTAATTGATTTGCATATGTTGAACCACTCTTGTAGTCCAAGGATAAACTTCCCTTGGTCTTGATAAATGATCTTTCTAATGTATTGTTGTATTTGGTTTTTTGTTTTTGCTGAGGATGTTTTTTACCAATATTCATCAGAGATATTGGCCTGCAGTTTGCCTTTTCTTTTTTTATGTGCCTTTGTTTGGTTTTCTTATCAGGATAATACTGGCCTTATAGAACAAGTTTGGAAGTATTCCCTCCTCCTGTCTTTTTCAGAATAATTTGAGCAGGAAAGTATTAATTCTTCCTTAAATGTTTGGCAGATGTCAGCACTGAAGCCATCAGGTCTCAGGCCTTACTTTACTGGAAGACTGTTTTTTATGACTTTGAAGTCATTAATTGTGATTGGTCTGTTCAGGTTTTTTATTTCTTTCTGGCTCAGTCTTGGAAGGTTGTTAAGTTTCTGGGAATTTGTCCATTTCTTCTAGATTTTCTATTTTATTGGCATATAGTTGCTCATCGTAACCACTAATGATCCTTGAATTTCTGCAATATCAGTTTTAATGTCTTCTTTTTCAATTTTTATTTCATTTATGTTTCTGCTTTCTTTTTTTCTTAGTTTTTTCTCTGGCTAAAGGTTTGCTAGTTTTGTTTAACTTTTCAGAAAATCAACTTTTTATGTTATCTATCTTTTGTATTGTTTTCTTTCATTTCAATTTTATTTATTTCTGCTCTAGTCTTTATTATTTCGTTTTTTCTACTACTAATTGTTTTGGGTTTGGTTTGCTGTTGCTTTTATAGTTTAAGTTTCATAATTAGATTGTTTGATTGATGCTATTCCTCTTTCTGATGTAGGCACTTATAGCTACAAAGTTCCTTCTTAATACTGCTTTTCCCATATTCCATAGGTTTAGGTATGTTGTGTTTATATCACCATTTGTTTCAAGAAATTTTTCAATTTTTGTTTTCATTTCTTCCTTGACCCACTAGTCATTCAGAAGCACGTTGTTTAATTTATATGTACGTGTATAGTTTCCAAAATTATTCTTGTTATTAATTTCTAGTTTTATTCTATTGTGGTCAGAGAGGATGCTTGGCATTATTTCAGTACTTTCTAATGGATTAAGACTTGATTTGTGAGCTAATGTGGTCTATTTTTGAGAATAATTCATATGCTGAGAAAAAGAATGTACTCTGCAGTCATTGGGTGAAATAATCTGTGAATATCTATTAGATCCACTTTCTCTATAGTACAGATTAAGTCTGATATTTCTGTGTTAATTTTCTGTCTGGAAGATTCATCCAATGCTAAAAGTAAGGTGTTGAAGTCTCCAGATGTTTTTGTATTGCAACCTGTCTCTTTAGCTTTTATATTTGTTTTATATATCTGAGTTCTTCAGTGTGGTTTGCATATATATTTAAAATTGTTATATTTTCTTGCTGAATTGACCCCTTCAACATTTTATAGTGACCTTATTTATCTCTTTTTATAGTTTTGGTTTTGAAAATTATTTTCTCTGATGTAAGTATAGTGATTCCTGCTCATTTTTGGTTTCCATGGGCAGGGAGTGTATTTTTCTATTAATTTTGAGTCCATATATGTATCTTTATAGGTGGAGTGTGTTTCTTGTGGGCAACAAATCAATCGGTCTTCTTTTTTCATCCATTTAGCCACTCTATGTTTTTTGATTGGAGGGTTTAGTCCATTTACATTCAACATTATTATGGAAAAGCAAGGACTTACTCATGCCATTTTGTTATTTGTTTTCTGGTTGTTTTATTGTATTTCCTTTTTCTTTTTTGTTCTTTCCTCTCTTTCTCTAGTGAAGTTGATTTTCTCTGGCAATATAATTTAGTTTTTTGCTTTTTATTGTCTGTGTATCCATTTCATGTTTTTTGGATTGAGTTTACCAGGAAGCTTGCAAATACCATTTCACAACTCATTATTTTAACCTGTTAACAACTTAATATTATATACCAACAAGCAACAAGATAACATCTTAACTTTGTCCCCCTGCTTTTATTCTTTTTGTTGTTGCTATTAATAGCTTGTTGTACTATGTCTTGAAATGTTGCTGTAGTTATTATTTTTGATTGGCTTATCGTTTGGTCTCTACTTGGGATTAGTTTACAGACAACAGTTACAGTGTTCAAATATTCTGTGTGCTTCTGTGTACTTACTATTACCAGTGAGTTTTGTACCTTCAGATGATTTCTTATTGCTCATTAACGTTTTGTTTTGTTTTTTTTCTGATTGAAGTATTTCCTTTAGCATTTCTTGTAGGACAGGTCTGGTGTTGATGAAATCCCTCAGCTTTTGTTTGTCTGGGAAAGTCTTTTGTTTATCCTTCATGTTTGAAGGATATTTTCACTGGCTATATTATTCTAGTGTAAAAGTTGTTTTTTTTTTTTTCTTCAGTACTTTAAAAATGTCATGGCACTCTCTATTGACCTATAAGGTTTCCACTGAAAAGTCTGCTGCCAAGTGTATTGGAGCTCCTTTGTATGTTATTTGTTTATTTTATATTGGTACTTTTAGGATCCTTTCTTTATACTTGACTTCACAGAGTTAGATTATTAAAGGCTTTGAGGTAGTCTCCTTTGGGTTAAATCTGCTTGGTGTTCTATATCTTTCTGGTATTAGGATATTGGTATCTTTCTCTAGGTTTGGAAATTCCTTTGTTATTATTTTTCTGAATAAAATTTCTACTCCATCTTTTTCTCTACCTCCTCTTTAAGGCAAATAACTCCTATTTTTGCCCTTTTGAGGTTATTTTCTAGTACCTGTAGGCATGGTTTAATGTTTTTTATCCTTTTGTCTTTTGTCTCCTCTGACTGTGTATTTTCAAATAGCCTGTCTTCAAGTACACTATGTATTCTGCTTGATCAATTCTGCTATTAAAGGACTCTGATGCATTCTTCTATATGAAATTTGCATTTTTCAGCTCTAGAATTTCTGCTTGATTCTTTATAATTATTTCAGTCTTCTCATTACATTTATCAAATAGAATTCTGAATTTCTTCTCTGTGTTATCTGAATTTCTTTGTTTCCTCAACTCAGCTATTTTGAACTCTCTATCTGAAATGTCACATATCTCTGTTTCTCCAGGATCGGTCCCTGGCACCTTATTTAGTTCATTTGGTGAGGCAATGTTTACTTGGATAGTATTGATGTTAGTAGATATTCTTAGTATCTGGGCATTGAAGAGGTAGGTATTTATTGTAGTCTTCACTCTCTGGGCTTATTCATAATGCCTTGGGAAGACTTTCCAGATAATTGGAAAGATTTGGCTGTTGTGGTCTAAGTTGTATCTACTTTAGGGGGCACCCCAAGCCCAGTAATATTGTGGTTTTGTAGATTCTTAGATGTACCACATTGATGGTCTCAGACAAGATCCAGAAGAATTTTCTGGTTTACCAGGCAGAGTCTCTTGTTCTCTTCCCTTACATTCTCCTAAACATACAGAGTCTCTCACTCTGTTCTAATCACATAAAGCTGGGAGTGGAGTGACGTAAGCACGACTGTGGCTACCAGCACTATGACTCTGCTATGTCAGACCTCAAGCCAGCACAATAACTCAAGCATGCCTAATGCCTTCTCTAACCACTCCCTGTTATTGCATAAGGCCCTAGGGCTCTAGAATCAGCCAGTTTCAAAGCCAGCCAGGCCTGTGTCCTTTCCTTCAGGGTGGCAAGGTTCAGAGGTGCTCTCTAGGTGACAGAGGCTAGAGTCAAAAAACTTAAAAGTCTACTTGGTGTTCTATTGTACAGTGATTGAACTGGAACTGAAACCACAAGATGTGATGCAGTCCTTCTCACTCTTTCTTCTTCTTTCTAAAAGCAGAGGATTCTCACCCCATAGCCACCACCACCCCAAGTCATGAGTAGTGCTGCCAACCTAGCTCTGATGTTTCCTCATGACCCAAAGTCTTTTCAGTCATTTTTTGGTAAATGTTGCCTGGCCTAGGACTAACCTTTCAGGGAAGTGGGATCCCCTCTGACCCGGGCAAGTCGAGTAATGCCATTCAAAAGTCAAGTCATGGAGTTGGGGACCTCAAGAGCCTGCATGGTGCTCTACTCCCCTGTGGCCTTGCTGGACCTAAGGTGCAAGACAAAGTCTCCTTTGCTCTTCCCTCTGGTTTTTCAAAGTAGAAATATTTTTGCCCCATAGCCTTGTAATGTTGTAATGTTGATCCTCACCTGAAGTCACAGAGTCTCAAAAGCTGACCTAAGGTTCTCTATGTAGTACCTGTGTATCACTGCTGGTTATAACTGAAGAGCACCCAAAGGCTCTTCAGTTAGCAAGTAATAAATGTTGAAAAAACTGGGTCCTTTCCTTCAAAACAATGAGTTCCCTTTTGGCCCAGGGTATTTCTAAAAATGTCATCTGGATGGTAGGGCCTGGAACAGGGCCTCAAGACTCTGACTTGTGCGCTACTCTTCTGTAACGGAGCTGGTATACAAAATAAAAGGAAAAAGTCTTCCATACTCTTTAAGGAATTGGTTTGAGTGCCAGCTGAGCCAATACAATGGAACACCAGGTAGATCTCCAGGGTTTTTGACTCTAGTTCTTGAATTCAGGATTGTACTTTTGAACTCACCCAGGGCCTGGGAAAACTTACTGTCCTGAAGGGAAGGACTCAGGACATGCTGACTTAGCCAATGGCTGATCATAGAAAACCAGGGTCTTGAATGTAGGTGGTAGCTAGGCAGTGGTTACAGCAGGCTTTGGTGAAGACCCAGCGCTGTGCTGGCTTCAAGTCTGACCCAGACATGAATAATAAAGGGGTCAATTCAGCAAGAGGATATAACAATTTTAAAAATATATGCACCCAACATTGGAGTACCCAGACATATAAAGGAAATATTATTAGAGGTAAAGAGAGACAGGCCCCAATACAATAACAGCTGGAGGCTTCAACACCCCACTTTCAGCATTGGATAAGTCTTCCTGGCAGAAAATCGACAAAGAAACATCAGACCTAATCTGCACTCTAGATCAAGAGAATCTAATAGATATTTACAGAATATTTCATCCAACAGCTATAGAATACACAACACATTTTTTCTCAACATATGAATCATCCTCAATAATAAATCATCCATTAGGTCAAAAAACAAGTCTTAAAACAATTCAAAAAAATGAAATAATATCAAGCATCTTCTCTGACCACAATGGAATAAAACTAGAAATTAATAACAAGAGGAATTTTGGAAACTATACAAATGCATAGAAATTTAACACATGCTCCTGAATGACTAGTGGCTTAATGAAGAAATTAGAAGAAAATCAAAAAATGTCTTGAAACCAATGATAATAAAAACACAACATATCAAAACCTGTGGGATACAGCAGGCAGAAGCAGTACTAAGAAGGACGTCTGTAGCTATAAGTGCCTACATCAAAAAGGAGAAATGTCAAATGAACAATTTAATGATGCAATCTAAAGAACTAGAAAAGCAAGATCAAACCGAACCCAAAAAATCGTTGAAGAAAAGAAGTAATAAAGATCAGAGCAGAAATAAATGAAATTGAAATAAAAAAAAGAAAACAGTCCATGAAACAAAATTTTTTGACAAGTTAAGTAAAATTGACTAAACTTTAGCCAGAGTAAGTAAGAAAAAAAGAGAGAAGATCCAAATAAACAAAATGAAAAATGAAAAAGGAGACATTACACCTAATATTGTGGAAATTCAAAAGATCATTAGTGGCTAATATGAGCAGCTATGTCAATCACTTGGAAAACCTAGAAGACATAGACAGATTTCGAGACATAGATCAGATAGCAAGGTTGAACCAGGAAGAAATCCAAATCCTAGATAGGTCAATAACAAGTAACAAGACTGAAGCCATAATAAAAAGTCTTCCATAAAGAAAAGACCAACACTTAATGGCTTCACTGCTGAATTATACCAAACATTTGAAGAATTAATATTAATCCTACTCAAACTACTCAGGAAAATTGAGAAGAAAATACTTCCAAACTGATTCTGAAAGGCCAGTATTATGCTGATATCAAAACTAGACAAAAACACACCAAAAAAAAAAAAAAAAAAAAACTGCAGGCCAATATCTCTCATTAATATTGATGCAACAATCCTCAACAAAATAACAGCTGATTGGGGAAAAACTGAATGCGTTTTCTCTAAGATCTGAAACATGACAAATATGCCTACGGTTACCACTGTTATTCAACATAGTACTGAAATTCTAGCTAGAACAATCAGAGAAGAGAAAGATATGAAGGATATCCTAATTGAAAATGAAGCAGTCAAATTATCCTTGTTTGCAGGTGATATGATCTCATATTTGGAAAAAGCTTAAAGACTCCACAGGAAAATTATTAGAACTGTTAAATTCAGTAAAGTTGCAGGATACAAAATCAATATACAAAAATCATTAGCATTTCTATATGCTTAGAGTGAACAGTGTGAAAAAAGAGTAATCTCATTTATAATGGCCACATATAAAATTAAAAATTAAATACCTAGAAATTAAGTTAACCTAAGAAGTGAAAGATCTCTATAATGAAAACTATAAAACACCGATGAAAGAAATTGACAAGGAACCCGGTCGCAGTGGCTCAGGCCTGTAATTCCAGCACTCTGGGAGGCTAAGGTGGGCGGATTGCTTGAGCCCAGGAGTTCAAGAACAGCCTGGACAACATGGTGAAACCTCGTCTCTACAAAAAATATAAAAATTAGCCAGGCCTGGTGGCACACACCTGTGGTCTCAACTACTTTGGGGCCTGAAGTGGGAGGATCGCTTGAGCCTGGAAGGTCAAGGCTGTAGTGAGCCATGTTCCCACCACTGCACTCCAGCCTAGGTAACAAAGTGAGACCCTGTCTCCCAAAAAATAGAAAGGAAAAATAATATTATATCTTATGCACTGGAAGAAGTTATATTGTTAATATGTCCATACTACCCAAAGCAATCTACAGACTCAATGCAATGCTTATCAAAATATCAATGATATTATTCGCAGAAATAGAAAAAAAAAAAACAAATTTATATGAAGCCAAAAAAAGACCCAGAATAATGAAAGCTGTCCTAAGGAAAATGAACAAAACTGGAGGAATCACATTACCTGACTTCAAATTATACTAAGAGGTCTAGTTACCACAACAGTATGGCACTGGCATGAGAACAGACACATAAACCAATGGAACAGAAGAAAGAACCCAGAAACAAATCCACACACTTGCAGTGAACTCACTTTCCACAAAGGTGCCAAGAACACACACTGAGGAAAATAGTGTCTCTTCAATAAATAGTGCTGGAAAAACTAAATATCTGTATATAGAAGAATGAAACTAGGCCCCTATCTATCACTATGTATAAAATTAAATCAAAATGGATTAAAGACTTCAATCTAAGACCTCAAACTATGAATCTACTACAAGAAAACATTAGGGAAAACATCCAGGAAATTGGTCTGGGCAACGGTTTCTTAAGTAGCACCCCACAAGCACAGGCAACCAAAACAAAAATGGACAAATCAATCATATCAATTTAGAAAGCTTCTGTACAGCAAATGCAATGATCAATAAAGTGAAGAGACAACCCACAACATGAGATAAAATATTTGCTAACTACACCTTTGACAAGTGATTAATAACCAGAATATATAAGGGGCTCAACCAACTCTATAGAAAAACATCTAAAAATTCAATCAAAAAATGGTCAATAATTTGAATAGACATTGCTCAAAAGAAGACAGCACACAGGTATATGAAAATGTGCTCAACATCATTGATTATCAGAGAAGTGCAAATCAAAACTACAATGAGGTATCATCTTACCCCAGTTAAAATGGCTTATATTTAAAAGACAGCCAATAACAAATGCTGGAGAGGATGTGGATAAAAGGGAACCATTGTACACTGTTGGTGATAATGTAAATTAATACAATCAATATTAAAAACTGTTTTTAGATTACTAAAAAAAATAAAAATTGAGCTACCCTATGATCTAGCTATCTCACTGCTGGGTACATGTCTCAAAGAAAGAAAATCAGTGTATCAAAGAGATATCTGCACTCCTATGCTTGTTACAGCACTGTTTAAAATAGCTAAGATTTGGAATCAACCTAAGTGTCCATCAACAGATGAATAGATACAGAAAATGTAGTATATATACACAATAGAGTACTATTCAGTCCTTAAGAAAATGAGATCCAGTCATTTGTCACAACATGGGTGGAACTGGAGATCATTATGTTAAGTGAAATAAGCCAGGCACAGAAAGACAAATATCACATATTCTCCCTCATTTGTGAAATATAAAAATCAAGACAATTAAACTCATAGACATAGAGAGTAAAAGGATGGTTATTAGAGGCTGAGAAGGGTCGTTGGGATGTCTAGGGGGAGGTGGGCATGGTTAACGGGTGCAAAAATTAGCTTGAATAATATCTATTATTTTATAGACCTACTATTTGATACCATAATAGGGTGCTTATAGTTAATGATAACTTAATTATACATTTTAAAATAACTTAAAGAGTATAAATGGATTGTTCGTAACTCAAAGGATAAATGCTTGAGGGGATGAATACCCCATTTCCCATGATTTACTTACTTCACATTTCACGTCTGTGTATAAACATGTCATGTTTCCCAAAAATATTTACACCTACCATGTACACAAAAATGTAAATAATTTAAAAACGCCCTTCTCACTCTTTTCTCTCCTCTTTGCAACCAGAAGGGAAGGGTTTATTTTCAAGCCATGAGCTGTGCAGCGTAGGGTTAGGTGAGGAGTGATGCTAGCACTCCTTTAGCTGCCCTGACTGGTGTCTCAATATGGCACGTGCCCTCCCTGTCCATTGTTTCTGGGCCTAGTTCAGCACTAGGACTCACCTGAGTGTTGCAGTCCTTATGGCCTAGATTACCTTTCAAGTTCATTTAGAGACAAGAAGCACTGTAGCCCAGGGTGGCAAGTTTTGCAGGAACTTAAGTTCTGATCGCTGGGATCAGCGATTCTACGCTGGCTAGCACTGGTTAAAATGCTCCCTTAGTGGATGGGCATCAGCTGAGTTTGGCCCGGTTTCCCTTTCTGCTCTAACAGCACAGCGCTGAGTTCAATGCCTCACAATTGCTGTGTTCTTCCTCTCCCAGCACCCAGAGAAACGCTGCGTACCATTCAGCTGTTGCCTGTACTGGGGGAGGAGTGGCATCAGCAATTCAGGCCTTTTTTTTTTTTTTTTTCTATCTCTTCCGTGCCCGTTTCAATGATATGAAGATTAAACCACGTGCTATGACGGCTCACCTAAGTTTTGCTTCTCATAAAGGTGTTTTTATCCTTGTAAATAGTTGTTAAACTGGTGTTCTTGTAGCGGGGAAATCATCAGTGTAGCCTTTTATGTTGCCATATTCCTCAGCCTCTCACTTTGGAACTTTACGCTTTAATGCCTGCCTTGTTGGGTCTTAGACGTGCATAGGTCCTGTTACCCCCTTGTTTTGGCCAATTTCTCCCTTTTGGAATAGAAATGTATACCAAATCCCTGTACAACTATTATATCTTAAAAGTGAGTAACTTGTTTTGATTTTACAGCCTCATAGCTGGAAGAAACTTGCTTTGACTCTCAGATGAGGCTTTGGAATTTTAAGTTGATGCTAGAACAAGTTAATACTTTCATGACTATTAGGATGGAATGGTTGTATGTTGAATGTAAGAAGGACATGAGAGGCCGGGCGCGGTGGCTCAAGCCTTTAATCCCAGCACTTTGGGAGGCCGAGACGGGCGGATCACGAGGTCAGGAGATCGAGACCATCCTGACTAACACGGTGAAACCCAGTCTCTACTAAAAATACAAAAAACTAGCCAGGCGAGGTGGCGGGCGCCTGTAGTCCCAGCTACTCGGGAGGCTGAGGCAGGAGAATGGCGTAAACCCGGGAGGCGGAGCTTGCAGTGAGCTGAGATCCGGCCACTGCACTCCAGCCTGGGCGACAGAGTGAGACTCCGTCTCAACAACAACAAAAAAAGAAGGACATGAGATTTGGGGGGCAAAGGACATAATGCTATGGTTTGGGCATGGCTTGTCTCCATCAAAGCTCATGTTGAAATTTGATCCCCAGCGTGGGACTGTTGGGAGGTGGAACCTAAGGGGAGGTGTTTGGGTTATGGGGGCAGACCCCTCATAAATGGTTGATATTGTTATCCCAGTAATAATTCTTTCTCTTCCAAGTCTGAACTAGTCTTCATGGGAATAAATTAGTTCTTGATTGAGTGGATTCTTACAAAGCCCGGAATTACAAAGCCTCTTAGATTTTCCTCTCTTCTCAAGTGCTCACTTCCCCTTTGACTTTTTCTACTATGTTGTGACATACATAAGAGCCCTCACCAGAAACCAAAGTCGTACCCTTGACCTTCTCAGCCTGAAGAAACATAATCTAAATAAGCCTTATTTTCTCTATAAAGTACCCAGTCTCAGATATTCTTTTATAGAAACACAAAACAGAGTAAGACTTTTCATTCCACTTGACACTGCCTGAAGTTATATTATTGGTTAAATACATATTTACTTATATTAAATATGCAATCTCTGTGGAGGCAGCAACTTTATCAGAAGTGTTTACTATTATGTCTAACATCTAGCTTGTAGTACTTTGTAAATACTTGATGAATGAATGAATAAATGAATGAATTTTTAAAGTAAGACTTGTAATATTTTCCCTCTTTCAATTCATCATACTTAAGTTTGGCTAAAATTTTCAGTTTGATTCCTGCTATTAATTTGCACACAGAAATCCATCTACCTTGGGGGGATAATTCTAAATGTAATTTAGTGAAATACTGTGCCAAATCAAGAGAGAAAAGGATTCTAATTCTAATCCACTTTCAAATCAGTCTGTTTACCTGTTGCCTAAGGAGGATCAAAGAGATTAAATTGGCTCTGAACAACCACAAAACTAATTAGAGGTGATAGTAAAAATGTAATCTATCCTTTCATAATGACACTTTTAAGACTTCTTCTATTATACACAAATTTGGCTAACATGGCAATGTCTTGCTTGGCACTGTGAGGATAACATGAAATTTGGGCATTACTTTCCTTAAGTACTTTTTAATTTATTACTTAATCTGAGGGGATTGGAGTGGCTTTTTTATGATGTTGAATTTTATTTTCTTATTTACACAGCACAGTTGTGGCATACACAGCAATTAAATTTAATCTCTTCTGTGCTCTCATCTCATTAAGTGATATTCTTTAGCCCCAAATCAAATAAATTATTGTTACAAGAGATAAGGTAGGTTTAGTTTCAGTATCAGCAGATCAGGCAAGCTTCCCTTCTTGCATTTCACCCCCTCTAACTCCAGAAAAAAAAGCCAATAGTTTTATTGATTTCACAATAGATTTTCAAACATAACCATTTTCTCTGGCTATTTTTAGTACAAATTCTATGCTAATATATGTTAGTAGGGATAGTTATAACTATTATTTTTATAGTCCAAAATCTTGCTGAATAAATAAGCTCTCTATTCAGCATTTCTGCCATGCATCCAAAAATTAGGATTGCCTATGGCTGTTACAACTATTTGTGTTTTCTAGCAGCACATATCATAGTCGTAATCATTATGCTTATTTTAATTTTTCTTTATTTCTATTTTTGTTTGATCCAGTTCTGTTAACCAGTGACATAAAGAAGATTTATTTACAAAAAATAACCTAAATTTGACAAATCCCAATCTATAGCTAGTAAGTCGCCAGTTAACATTAATCAAAGCACATTATAATAAGAAATAAAACCATTAAGTAAAATCTTATTGTGTGTAATGAATACCTATTTTAATATTACATTGTCCATATTTCTCACTATTGATATTACAGTCTGCTTTGGTACCTTTATTACTGTAAGCAGGTGTCAAAACTAACACACACTTTTTTATACTTTACGTATCACCAGAAGGATCAGATAGAACCAATAAGTGGTTTATTCAATCAATAAAAATATATTTATCTCTTATTATGTACAAAAACTGTACTTAGTACTAGGGATACAGTGATGAATAAGATAGACTTGATTGATGCATACGAGGTTGCCTCATTCACAGCCACTTACATTAGAGACCATCTATTTATGGAACAAAAAATTGCTACATGAGATAAGTTACATGTAGTAGCAAAAATGTAAAATTACTTAACATAAAATTTCAGTTGTGTATCTGATGTTGTACACTCTAGTCTTTCTATAAAGGCTAATACCTAGAGAAGTAGTGATTATGTCTGCTAGTTGATTTGAGAAAATCTCCGATAATATCTACTAATACCCACATATAGAATTTCTCAAAATACGTTTAGATTTTTAAAAACTATCTGTTCATGAATTATTCTGTCTCAAGTATAAGATTCATCTACTTTCAACATTTTTCTCATCATAGAGCTTTTTAAAGTGTGACTCCATGTGAAACACTTCTGTATATAGACATTTTGATCTATAAAATAAAATATAATACACTGATAGCAAATCTGAAAATTATACATATTTTAAAAGTATCACTGGTCATTATAGAAAGACTCAAAATATAATTTGCTGGGTAAAGTACAAAATATGTAGAAAATGAATGAGTAGAAACACAGTTGTTGCAATGAAAATTGAAAAGGATGTCCTCTGTATTCAGAACATTCCTGTTCCAGCTGAAATACAGTCTAAATGAAATAAATAAAAATTTGTGTTTGGAATCACAAACCTAAAAAATAAATATTCCAATGGAGAAACAGCTAAAATAATTGGAAACCCACATAACCAGATCCCTCAATAAAATATCCCCCCAATGATTCTTCAATTTTTGCAGAAATGGACAAATTTTAAAATATGCTAATTATAGGGGTTTATCCACAAATGCTTCCAGAAGAATGGTGTAGAATCAAAAAGAATTCAGCCTATTTTCTCTCACCTTCTGTAGCCTTATCAATAGTTTTAGAATAAGAGAATTTAAATTTAGCATAATGACCCAGCAATATTCCATCATATCATATATTGCTCCTCCCCACTAAATTAAATGTACTAATTTTCAGGATCAGCTTTATGTAGATGTATATTGCATGACCAGTGCAACTTATTACACACAACAACTAGATTATTATTGAAATTTGTAGTCATAACTTTCCTCTTTTACCCTCATCTAGACTTAAAATACAATTCAGAGTCATGGCAGTTTATTTAAAATATATTTTGGTATAAATGAATTTCCTAAAGATTATCTAGAAAATTTTTTGAATATTTTTATAACATGATGAATTGACAAATTATAATTTCATATATTTATGGGAAAAATGAGGTTATGATATATGTATATAATGCGGAATGATGAAATAAAGCTAATTAACATATTCATCACCTCAAATGCTCATCATTTATTTCCTCTAACTGAAACTTTTACCCTCTAATATCTCCTCATATCACTAATGCCCTAGCCTCTGCTAACAGTCCTACTCTGTGCTTCTATGAGTTTAATTGCATTAGATTCCACACATAAGTGACAAAATGTGGTATTTGTCTTTCTGTGCCCGGCTTATTTCACTTAGCATAATACCCTCTAGGGTCATCCATGCTTTTTCAAATGACAGAATTTTCTTCTTTTTTCAGGCTGAGTAGTACTCCATTGTGTACTCCATATCATGTAATTTTTATCCATTCATTTATCAATGGACAATTAGGTTGATTCTATAACTTACCCATTGTGAATAATGCTGCAATGAATATGAAAATGTAGATATCTCTTTGGCAAATTGATTTCAAAAGATTTCAATGTGTGCCTGAAATTGGGATTGTGAGATCGTATACTTACATTTTTAGGCTTTTGGGGAAGCTGTATTTGCTTTTCTATAATGGCTGTATTAATTTACTTTCCCACTGGCAGTGTTTAAGTGTTTCCTCTTCTCCACATACTCACCAACACTTATCATTCATCTTTTTCATAGCCATTCTGACATGTGTGAGGTAATACCTCACTGTGGTTTTCATTTGCATTTTCCTAATGGTTAGTGATGTTTATTTTTTATATTTCTGGTGGACATTTGTATGTCTGATTTTGTGGAAAAAAATCTTTTAATATTCGATAAGAAAGTTGAGGAAGTATGAAAAATTGAGGCATAGGAAAAAATATGTTCCAAAAAAAATCTAAGATTGCAAATTTAAAAACACTATATTGGAATTTGAAGCCTCAATTTCGACTAAATATTCTGTCATGTAACGTAAGAATAAGATAACTATCCAATAATGCACATGTTGCATCTAAACAACATTAAGAAGTAATGATGTTTATGAAAGTCAATGATTAAGACTCTTTGTAGTTTAAATAATGTTTTTTATCATAAAATAATCACTTAGCATAAGCAGAAAGAATAAAGCAGTCAGCCACTATCCCATTATCCAAATACAGTTACTACTAATATTTTTTGTACATTCTCTTTAAATATTTTTATTTGTGTATATTTTTCCTAGTTACCCAATGAACAGAGAAAATTTCACAATTATCTTATCATATCTGGTATTAGCCAGGATAGACTGACTTCATCTTTATAAACAACAAAGGCTTTGAATATATGCATGAAGCAGTTTTCATTTTGAAACCGTCTATGTAAATTATATCAACATACACACTGAGGCTAGTGTGTGTGTGTGTATGTGTGCATATATATATATGCAGATTCAGGTAAGTTGAACTGCATTGTAAGTGACCTTGAGACTTGAGAGAAAACTGAGACCTCAAAATATCTGATCCTATTGTATTAGCATTTTATTTCTACATAAGAAATTATGACAAACATAGTGGCTTAAAATGCATTTCCTTATTATCATATAGTTCTGGAGTTCAGAATTTTGGGCATGACTTAGATGACTCCCTTTTCTCAGGTTCTCACAAAGGCTGAAATCAAAGTGTCAGTTTTTTTAATTTTAATTTTTGTGGATACATAGTAGGTTTAAATATTTACAGAGTACATGTGAAATTTTGATGCAGGCATGCACTATGAAATAAGCACATAATGAAGAATAGGGTATTCATCCCCTCAAGCACTTAACTATTGAAATGAAAACAATACAATTACACTCTGTTATTTTAAAATGTACAGTTATTATTGACTATAGTTACCTTTTTGTGCTATCAAATAGCAGATCTTATTCATTCTTTCTAACTCTTTCATACACGTTAACTATCCCCACCTCCCACCCAGCCGCTGCTGCCCTTCCCAACTTCTGATAACCACCTTTCTACTCTCCATGCCCATCAGTTCAATTGCTCTGATTTTTAGATCCTACAAATAAGTCAGAACATGCAATGCTTTACTTTTTGTGTGTGGCTTATATCATTTAATATAATAATCTCCAGTTCCATTCATGTTATTGCAAATGACTGGATCTCATTATTAGGTATGGCTGATAATAATACTCCATTGGATGTATGTACCACATATTCTTTATCCATTCAGCTGTTGATGGATATTTAGGTTGCCTCCAAACCTTAGCTATTGTAAATGGTGCTTCAAGAAACATAGAAGTGCAGATATCCCTTTGATATACTGTTTTTTATTTTTCTTTTGGGGATATACACAGCAGGGAGATTGCTGGATAATATGGTACCTCTATTTTAAGTTTTTTGAAAATCCTCCAAACTGTTCTCCATAATGATGGCAGTAATTTACATTCCCACTAGCAACGTACAAGGGTTTCCTTTTCTGCACTTCCTCATCAGCATTTGTTATTGCTTGTCTATTTGGATATAAGCCATTTTAACTGAGATGAGATTATGTCATATTTTAGTTTTCATTTGTGTTTCTCTGGTGATCATTGATGTTGATCACCTTTTCATATGTCTGTGTTTTGTATGTCTTCTTTTTAGAAATGACTATTCAAATATTTGGGCCATGTTTAGATCAGATTATTAGATTTTTTTTCCTATAGAGTTGTTTGTAATCCTTATATATTCTGGTTATTAATCCTTTGTTAGATGGGTAGTTTACAAACATTTTCTCCCATTCTGTAGGTTATCCTTTATTTTGATTGTATCCTTTGCTGTGCAGAAACTCTTTAGCTTGATGTAATCCCATTTCTTCATTTTTGTTTTCATTGTCTGCGCTTGTGGGATATTACTCAATAAGTTTTTGCCCAGACCAATGTCCTGAAGTAGTTTCATGGTTTGAGGGCTTATATTTAAGCCTTTAATCCATTTTGGTTTAATTTTTCCATATGACAAAGTTCATCCTTCTGCATATGAATATTCAGTTTTCCCAGCACCACTTATTGAAGAGATTGCCTTTTCCCCCAGTGTATGTCCTTAGCACCTTTATAAAAAATGAGTTCACTTTAGGGAAGTGGATTTCTTTCTGGGTTATCTATTTTGTTCCATTTACCTATGTGTCTGTTTTATGCCAGCACCATGCTCTTATGGTGACTATAGCTCTGTAGTACAATGTGAAGTCAGGTAATATAATTCCTCTCGCTTTGTTCTTTTTGCTTAGGATTGCTTTGGTTATTCTAGGTCTTTTCTGTCTCCATATAAATTTTAGAATTTATAATTGCTTTCTCTGTTTTTATGAAGAATGTAATTTGTATTTTGATAGGGATTGTATTGAATCTGTAGATTGCTTTGGATAGCATGTACATTGAACAACATTGATCTTTCCAATTAATAAAAATTATTATTTTTTCTTTATTTGGTGTCCTTTTCAATTTCTTTCATTACTGCTTTATAGATTTTATTATAGTGATCTTTTACTTCTGTAGTTATTTCCTAGGTAGCTAATGTTCTGTGTGGCTATTGTAAACGGGATTGCTTTTTTTATTATTATTATGATACTTTAAGTACTAGGGTACATGTGCACAATGTGCAGGTTTGTTACATATGTATACATGTGCCATGTTGGTGTGCTGCACCCATTAATTCGTCATTTACGTTAGGCATATCTCCTAATGCTATCCCTCCTCTCCACCCCCTCCCCACAATAGGACCCACTACGTGATGTTCCCCTTCATGTGTCCGAGTGATCTCATTGTTCAATTCCCACCTATGAGTGAGAACATGCGGTATTTGGTTTTCTGTTCTTGTGATAGCTTGCTGAGAATGATAGTTTCCAGCTGCATCCATGTCCCTACAAAGGACACGAACTCATGCTTTTTTATGGCTGCATAGTATTCCATGGTGCATATGTGCCACATTTTCTTAATCCAGTCTGTCACTGATGGACATTTAGGTTCATTCCAAGTCTTTGCTATTGTGAATAGTGCCGCAATAAACATACGTGTGCATGTGTCTTTATAGCAGCATGATTTATAATCCTTTGGGTATATCCCCAGTAATGGGATGGCTAGGTCAAATGGTATTTCTAGTTCTAGATCCTTGAGGAATCGCCACACTGTCTTCCACAATGGTTGAACTAGTTTACAGTCCCACCAACAGTGTAAAAGTGTTCCTATTTCTCCACATCCTCTCCTGCACCTGTTGTTTCCTGATTTTTTAATGATTGCCATTCTAACTGGTGTGAGATGGTATCTCATTGTGGTTTTGATTTGCATTTCCCTGATGGCAAGTGATGATGAGCATTTTTTCATGTGTCTGTTGGCTGTATGAATCTCTTCTTTTGAGAAGTGTCCGTTCATATCCTTTGCCTACTTTTTGATGGAGTTGTTTGTTTTTTTCTTGTAAATTTGATTGAGTTCTTTGTAGATTCTGGATATTAGCCCTTTGTCAGATGAGTAGATTGCAAAAATTTTCTCCCATTCTGTAGGTTGCCTGTTCACTCTGATGGTAGTTTCTTTTGCTGTGCAGAAGCTCTTTAGTTTAGTTAGATCCCATTTGTCAATTTTGGCTTTTGTTGCCATTGCTTTTGGTGTTTTAGACATGAAGCCCTTGCCCATGCCTATGTCCTAAGTGGCATTACCTAGGTTTTCTTCTAGGGTTTTTATGGTTTTAGGTCTAACATATAAGTCTCTAATCTGTCATGAATTAATTTTCGTATAAGGAGTAAGGAAAGGATCCAGTTTCAGCTTTCTACTTATGGCTAACCAATTTTCCCAGCACCATTTATTAAATAGGGAATCCTTTCCCCATTTCTTCTTTTTCTCAGGTTTGTTAAAGATCAGATGGTTGTAGATGTGTGGTATTATTTCTGAGGACTCTGTTCTGATCCATTCGTCTATATCTCTGTTTTGGTACCAGTACCATGCTGTTTTGGTTACTGTAGTCTTGTAGTATAGTTTGAAGTCAGGTTGTGTGATGCCTCCAGCTTTGTTCTTTTGGCTTAGGATTGTCTTGGCAATGTGGGGTCTTTTTTGGTTCCATGCAAACTTTAAAGCAGTTTTTTCCAATTCTGTGAAGAAAGTCATTGGTAGCTTAATGGGGATGGCATTGAATCTATAAATTACCTTGGGCAGTATGGTCATTTTCACAATATTGATTCTTCCTATCTATGAGCGTGGTATGTTCTTCCATTTGTTTGTGTCCTCTTTTATTTCACTGAGCAGTGGTTTGTAGTTCTCCTTGAAGAGGTCCTTTTCATGCCTTGTAAGTACCCCAATCAGTGTGTTCTCCTTTCCCCAAATACATAGACTCTCTCTCCGTGCCACATGCCTGCTGCCAGTGGAGGGAGGAGAGATCCCAATGATGATTTAAAACCCTTTCCTACTCACTTCAGTGCTTCTTTCAGCAATATGAAATTAAACCAGGTATTGTGTGTGCTCACTTAGTATTTGGCTTCTGTGAAGGTGCTTTTCTGTGTTCCTGTGGGGGTGAGGGTGATGCTTGGTGGAGCCTTCTATCCCACCATCTTCCTCTGCCCTCTCTGTTCCTACTTTTAATGCCTTTTAAAAAATTCTGTCTTTGTAAGTTGTTGCAACCATGATAGAAAAATTTGTCAAAATGGTCTTGTTTTCCTGTAGTATTTTAGATATATACAAAACTAGAATAGAATCAATATCTGACAGCCTAAACCTACATATACTTTGAGGGAGAAAGACAAGGGATGGAAAAGCTGCATATTAAAAACTCACAATAAATTATTCAGTACGAATTGCATATACAAATACATGTGTGTTTCTGTGTGTGTGCTTCAAAAACAAAGAGAAAATAAAATAGACAAAAATGTATAGAAGGGGAAGACAAAATCAAAAGCAGAGGAAATCCCTACTATTGAGATTTTGGCAGAGCAAAAAAGCATACAGATCATAGTGAAATTATTTTATTTACATTATAATGTGTGATTTGTTTTAATATGACACAATGTTATCCAGTGAGAAATAGAGAGAAAAAAACAAAACAAAACAAAACAAAACAAAACAAAACAAAACAAAACAAAACAAATGGTGTAGCTTGCCCTTTAAAAAAGAACAAAAACTGGCATGTAGCCTAGGCTTAAGAGCATTTCCGTAAGTATTCCCTTCACGGAACTAGCTGTACTCGAGTCCTCAGAACCACAATCATGAAAGCAGTCCAGTCTCTCAGCTTCTAGAGCAAAAAAGTACTGAAAACGGAAAGGAGTGCATTCAATAGGAACCAAATGAAAGGCTTAATATTGATTGAAAATGCTTTCTATCCCAGACATAACCTTATCTCAACACAGACCAGTGATGATTTTCATCATGGAAGCTGTACGAACATGAATTGAAATACACTAAAGTGAAATCTAATAATAGAGAGCAGGGGAAAAAAGAGAAGAAAATAATGTAAAAATAAATATTTCACTGAAGTGTTATTTTAACTGAGTAGCTCACATTTATGCCTCTTTTTCACATATTTCACAAACTGATGTGATACATGAGATGTTAAACAATAGTGTATGGGAAAGAGGTGTGAACAAAATATTATTGAGGGTTTTAATGCTAGCTGTGCCACTAACTTGGCTGTGAAAACTTTGGCTAATCACTTCTCTCCAAGTGTCCCTCCCCTTATTTGATTTAGATCAGTGATTCTTCAAATTGTTTTGACTGAGACCCACAGTAAGAAGTATATTTACATTGTATAGTGTATGAGACTCAGCATAGTTTGAAACCAATATATTAGATGATCTTGTGACCCATACAGAGATGATACTCTGTGACTCAGATTAATCAGGCTTATTTTTGCACTGTACGTATTCTTAATTAGCTGAAACTGAACTCTTCTCCAAGTATAGTGGAGAGTAAATTTTTAAAAAGTTGAACGCTGTACTTCATTATTTTTAATGAGACAAATAACAATGTGTTCCCAACTCATCTAGTAACACAATGTTTCTAAAATACCACTAAGCCAGTTTTAAATACAGAAACAATAATTCACTGAGAATTTTCTCATAATATAAAACATTTAAAAGACTGTTTAAAAAATATTTTTTTTGATACAGGGTCTCACTTTGTTGCCCAAGCTGGAATGCCTTGGCATGATCATGGCTCATGGCAGCCTCAACCCCCCATGCTCAAGCAATCTTCCCACCTCAGCTTCCCAATTAGCTGAGACTAAAGGTACACGCTACCATGCCCAGCTAAGTTTTTTTCACTTTATTTTTTCTAGAGACAGGGTCTTGCTTTGTTACCCAGGCTGGTCTTGAACTCCTGGGCTCAAGCAATCCTCCTGCCTCGGCCTTCCAAAATGTTGGGATTACAGGCGTGAGCCACCATACCTGGCTCCATTTTTCAATTAGTTCACAATGAGGGCACTAGTCTCTTTTGCACTGTGAGTGTGTATTGGAGCAGTTCATGTTGGCTTGGCTCATAGGAACTGACTTTTTAAATTACAGAAATACATAAGCAGGTTGTTAAACAGCAGTTTAAAATAGGCTATAATGGGACTATGATTTGTACCACAAGAATTGCCAAATGCTACATATCAAGGTTTCTCCCTCTACCAATCCTCAAACCCCAATCTGGTTATTAAAATTTGCCAGACTGTGTCTGTTGGATGCATAAATGTCTTCTTTTGAGAAGTGTCTGTTCATATCCTTTATCCACTTTTTGATGGAATTGCTTGTTTTTCTTTTCTCATAAATTTGTTTGAGTTCTTTGTAGGTTCTGGATATTAGCCCTTTGTCAGATGAGTAGATTGCAAACATTTTCTCCCATTCTGTAGGTTGCCTGTTCACTCCAATGGTAGTTTCTTTTGCTGTGCAGAAGCTCTTTAGTTTAATTAGATCCCATTTGTCAATTTTGGCTTTTGTTGCCATTGCTTTTGGTGTTTTAGACATGAAGTCCTTGCCCATGCCTATGTCCTGAATGGTACTACCTAGGTTTTCTTCTAGCATTTTTATGGTATTAGGTCTAACATTTAAGTCTCCAATCCATCTTGAATTAACTTTTGTATAAGGTGTAAGGAAGGGATCCAGTTTCAGTTTCTACATATAGCTAGCTAGTTTTCCCAGCACCATTTATTAAATAGGGGCTCCTTTCCCCATTTCTTCTTTTTGTCAGGTTTGTCAAAAATCACATGGTTGTAGATGTGTGGTATTATTTCTGAGGGCTGTTCTGTTCATTGGTCTATATCTCTGTTTTTTTTTTTTTTTTTTTTTTTTTTTTTGAGACGGAGTCTCGCTCTGTCGCCCAGGCTGGAGTGCAGTGGCCGGATCTCAGCTCACTGCAAGCTCCGCCTCCCGGGTCCAGGCCATTCTCCTGCCTCAGCCTCCCAAGTAGCTGGGACTACAGGCGCCCGCCATCTCGCCCGGCTAATTTTTTGTATTTTTTAAGTGGAGACGGGGTTTCACTGTGTTAGCCAGGATGGTCTCGACCTCCTGACCTTGTGATCCGCCCGCCTCGGCCTCCCAAAGTGCTGGGATTACAGGCTTGAGCCACCGCGCCCGGCCTATCTCTGTTTTTTTTTTTTTTTTTTTTTTTTTTTTTTTTTTACCAGTAACATGTCGTTTGGTTACTGTAGCCTTGTAGTATAGTTTGAAGTCAGGTAGTTTGAAGTCAGCTTTGTTCTTTTGGGTTAGCATTGTCTTGGCAATGTGGGCTCTATTTTGGTTCCATATGAACTTTAAGGTAGTTTTTTCCAATTCTGTGAAGAAAGTCATTGGTAGCTTAATGGGGATGGCATTAAATCTATAAATTACCTTTGGCAGTATGGACATTTTCACTTTTACACTGTTGGTGGGATTGTAAACTAGTTCAACCATTGTGGAAGACAGTGTGGTGATTCCTCAAGGATCTAGAACTAGAAATACCACTTGACCCAGTGATCCCATTACTGGGTATATACCCAAAGGATCATAAATCATGCTGCTATAAAGACACATGCACATGTATGTTTATTGCGGCACTATTCACAATAGCAAAGACTTGGAACCAACCCAAATGTCCATCAATGATAGACTGGATTAAGAAAATGTGGCACACATACACCATAGAATACTAAGCAGCCATAAAAAAGGATAAATTTATGTCCTTCGTAGGGGCATGGATGAAGCTGGAAACCGTCATTCTCTCAGCTAACTATCGCAAGGACAGAAAACCAAACACTGCATGTTTTCACTCATAGGTGGGAATTGAACAATGAAACACTTAGACACAGGAAGGGGAACATCACACACCAGGGCCTGTCATGGGGTGGGGAGGGGGGACGGATAGCATGAGGGGATATACCTAATGTAAACGACAAGTTAATTGGTGCAGCACACCAACGTGGCACGTGTATACATATGTAATAAACCTGCACGTTGTTCACATGTACCCTATAACTTAAAGTATAATAATAAAAAAAATTGCCAGGCTGCAATGTACAAGGATAGAGAAAGGAATCCATGACTCAGAGGGCTAGATGGTGGTGGTTTCATGCTATTTTGATATATACCAGTTTTGATCATGCTTTTTCTTTCAATAAAAATATAAAAAATTGATATTAAGAACATTATGTAAAGTCGCACAACTAGCAAATGATCAAGCATGAACTCTGAACTGTCTGATGGTAAATTACATGTATTTTTTACTTTAGCAAATCCTTATCTCCATCTGGTGAAATTCTACTGATATTTCAATGTCCTGTTTAAACAGAAGTCATTTCCACAGATTCTTTTCTGACTACCTATACTAGAATTTTCTGACTACCTATACTGGAATATATTAAAATGGGTTTGGCATACTTTTAACCTTTATAACTATCTGATCATCTTACAGAATTTACTATATACTTCTATGTATTCTAAGTATTTCTGCTTCTTAACCCCTTCACCTGTATTGCACTCAAGAACTCTTCATAAATAAATGCAATAATCAATGAAGGTGTGGGGTACTAATGGGTATGGGTTGCATTTGGGGACAATTAAAATGTTATAAAATTAGATGGTAGTGATGATCACACAATCTTGTGAATGTATTAAAAATTACTGAGTCATACAAGTTACAAGGGGACATTTTATGGTATATGAATAATATCTCAATTTAAAAAGTAAAACATGACACTTTTTAAAACCTATTATGTTCAGTCATGTGAAATTGCCATTTTTATCCATCAAAATGACTGAATCAACAATATATGAACTGAATCATATGGTTGGTTCTAATATTAATAGGAAGTGACTCCCAATAATATAATAATGTGTTTCTAAGAGTAACATTAATAATTCTAGTTGTGATGATTTCTCAATCCTGACGTCTCATCCAGGAAAAGGAAAGCAAATAATCTCCTTTGCATTTTTTATTTCTCACTCATAAATCCTCTGTTTCTTATACTAGTGGATCTTTGCTTGATAGTTATTGAAGATAGTGAAACCTGAATTCTAATAATTTCAAGACTCAGGTGCTTGAAGTCTCCAAACTTTCCAGTATACAGGATTCTCAGAAATTCTAGGATAAGTATATCAGCTACTGACAAAATGTAGGAAACTCACAATCCCTGAGTAGCAATGGTCACATGCTCTGATACAATTCTTCAGAAAATGTGGAGGACAGTAGCACTTCTCAGAAATTACAACAGAACTTAGGTATATTTAGGAAAGCAGCTGTCCTATGTGAACATAAATAATGTATGTGCTGCTCAGAGAAAGATTAGAAATGCTTAAATTGCAGAAAGTGAAAAAAAAAGCAGAGTAAAGAAAATATCATAAGATGGATTGGTTCAGTGGACACGATCATTCATTGAAGGAATATTTAGTTTATGAAGATTTCTGTTTCCCTAGAGAAAGTTAATTTGGAGAAATGTTTGGTCCATTTGTTATTAAAGATGTCTGTATGTTAAGGTATAAAGATATCATTTCAACTTTTCATTATGTCTCTTGAGCAGGTGGTTACATTGTCCATCACATTTATTGGCAGAGTGGGAAATACGAATATTTAAGGGCATACTGGCAGAGGAGTAGGAACAATTTTTGCATTATACTTTAAATTGTCTAATAAAAACTATAAAAGAAAATAAAGATATGTAAAAGATCCCGAGGTCAAAGAGTGTGTACCCTGGTGCTCTTTCACTCTCTCTTACTCTGTATGATTTTCTTTAGAATATTCTACTCTAAATTCTGAAGGGCATAGCCTTGTGAATCCAGTTTGTCAAGACAACATGTAGTTGAGTACACTTAAATATAAGTTGACTTATTGCTATGCAGATCGTGCTGTACGACTTTAAAAACTGCACCCTTGGCTCCTTTCATCCAACTCCAGTTCAGGAGGTTGTCACAAGTAACTTGTAATATGAATGCCTCCATGTGGCTAATTTCAAAGCTGGCTTTAGAGTGATTTTTCAGAGGAATAATTTTCATTTTTGTAAAATAATTAAAATTCAGGACATTTCCAAGTGCAATTGTTTAAATCAGAGAAAAAAAAACTGAAATTTTAAACTTCACCCCATCTTAGAGGTATACTCACCACTGCATCCTGCTAAGTATACATATATACCAACGTCTCCATATTCTTTTACAATCTGTAATAATGTTGAAATAAAGTTTAGTTTCTCTTTAAAAAAAAAAACTGCACCTTTTCTCAACAGAAAAATGTACTTTGAAAAAAATAATGATATAAGTGTTAGTACTATTATAGACACAGCATTATCACTGTTTTCTATTATGTTGCAATAGCATGGTGTAAACCAGAAATAAAATTCTAAGCCCTCCAACTGACTGTATGAATCCTTCCTCTCAGCCAAGGGGATTCCAATAAAACCTAAAAAACTAGTTCCGGCCATGATGGGAAGTGGAGGTTGAACATGCCTCATTATATTCTCCTCCCTTCAGAATTCAGGCACAACTGACCAGCATTAACGTTAAAACAGAGATCTTAAGACTAATAGAATAGACTCTTTGTAGCAATAAGATACCAAATTCCAATCTGACTCTAGTATAGCATCACATGGCATATAGCAGGCCCTGAGGGAAACTGAAGTATTTTACCATAAAATACATTTCTGACATACTTTGAAATAGTCCGACAGAGGTGTTTCTTGTGGGGGAAATTTACATTGTATAGATGATCTTCTTCCATTTCCAGGTCTTTTTCTGAGCCTGAAGAGACTAGCCGAGAGTCGCAGTTTTTAAAGGTCTCAATGGGAAACATTTGCCATCTATTGTCTCTAAGGGTGGCCACATACGAGACTTCATCTGTATAATGAGAACCTTGGTCTCTACAACCTATATGGCATCTTAACCCAGACTCTTCTTTCTATTGATTCCAGATCTTTAGATAATAATTTACCTCTTTCAACCAATTGCCAATCAGAGAATCTTTGAATCCACCCATGACCTTTGATCCCCGGCTTTGAGTTGTTTCACCTCTTGGGATCAAACCAATGTATACCTCACATGAACTAATTGATGCCTTATGTCTTCCTAAGATGTATGAAACTAAGCTGTAACCCAGTCACCTTGGGAACATGCTCTCAGGACCTCCTGGGGCTGTGTCCTTGGTCATCGTCCTCACATTTGGCTCAGAATAAATCTTTTGAAATGTTTTACAGAGTTTGTCTTTTTTTGTCAACAACTGTATTGTAAACTTTTTGAGGCAAGTGTTTTTTCTTATAATGTTCTATCTTCTTTAGCATCTAGTTCAGAAGTGGGCAGGTGATAGTTTCTGCATTGACACCATAGGATATCTTACCTTTTCTCTTCTCTGAAGTAATCCTGAGGTGAAAGAACTCTGGAATGTGAGTTAGAGAGCCTCAAAGCCTGAGTTCCTGACCTGTGTAAACATTACTTTTCTCAAATACAACATAAGTTATTTGGACTAGTTTATTTCTTAGTGCCTAGCATTTTGTATTTATGCTTACTTTCTGCTCACCTTGTCAATTAATAATGCAATTATAATGTGCCTAACATTTTATATTTATGCTTACTTTCTGCTCACCTTGTCAATTAATAATGCAATTATAATATATGCACTTTCCTCTTCTGTATAATACACAGGCATGTACATAGCTTAAGGAGACAATTATAGAAATATGAAGGCTTTTACTTCTCCTCTACAAGACATTAATCATTATTCTGAGTGAAAATTTAAATACATTTTTTAAAGAAGAAATGCCATATTCATAGGAGGAATAATAAATGTATTTGAACAAGATATTTCATGAACCACTTATTGAGGAAAATAACTATTGTGCAATTGGGTGCATTCATAGCCAATTAAATGGCCAGATACCTGATCATACTGATTAATTAAAGAATTTATCTAGGGGAATGGGTTAGGACTCTGCATTAAACCAATTACACATTTCCTGTTATCAATGATTTTCAAAAAATATTTAAACTTCATGCCTTAACTCGATATAAGGATAAAAGTATGTTACTACCTTGAAGTGAACATTTTTCAAGTAGCATAGACTGTAATAATGGGCTAAAATCAACAAAAGAGTATTTAATGAGAGAAATATTAGGCCACCTGCATGTATAATTTTGAAGACTCAAACACATAGAGCAAGGGAAAACTTTGTTCTCTAGCATTTTGAAATTATATAAGGCCTACATGCTTCATTTTACAATTATCTCAACCTAAGATATGATTGTATGTTGGTAGCCAAACAACCTAGTGATGGATGGTGGATAGTCTATGTAGATACTGGAGATGCTTGGTTATGAATCCAGAGAGTCTCTCTGAGTTTCCATATATATATATATATATTTTTTTTTCATGTTTTTAGTGTCCTGTTTCAGAAAGAAACAACTGTAATGATCAAATAAATGTTTGTTTTTAGTATTTGTAAGGGTACAACGAACAATATTAGTATATTCAATTTTCAGAATTTATATATTTGTTGTTACATTTCAAATAAAATGTATTGGGTAGTTTCCACTTAGTGGTCAAATAATATATAAGACTAGAAAGCCACACTGTACAGTGTTTATAATGTGGGCTGTACATGGAGACTTAGAAGGGAGTTCACATGGCTTCACTATTCACACATAGGGACATCACTCAGGCTTGGTTCTAAATAGTAAGGTAAGTAAAGGCTGTTCCTACAACTATAACTTTGGAATTGCACTTAGAATAAAATCCTAAGTTTGTATGCCCACAAGTCTTTCAACAGTCTGAACTAGCCTGTCTTTCCTACCTTACTGTACTTTGTTCTTTTTTTTCTCCAATCCTTTAGCCAGTGTTCTTTCTTCTGTTCTTTGAATGCATCTGTGTATATACCGAGATTCATCTAATAGACACAAAACAGTTTAAAAACACATGTACTATGTAGCAAGGGTGTGTAGAAAATGCAACTTAAGTAGCATGCGAGTAGTTTTGTCTAGGAAATATTTTTTAAAATGTAAATACAATATATCAATGTTGTTTAGGTTAGCTATTTTCCATAGTTGTTATCATCATCTTTTACCATAGCTTCCTCAAAGCCAGTATTTCGGAACTAACCAATTTTAACTTTAAAAGGTCTTATTTATAACATTCTTTTATTATGATAGAAAAAATAAGAAATCATGAATATTTATTTTCCATGAGAATCAGTGACAAGACAAAATATTGATTAAATTTTGTTCCATTTTATTAGTGAGCAGGGTAGGCCAAACCAAAATGCCAGTTTGGTTCATTTAAAATAAAATTTACCAAAATCTATGTTGTCGAGGGTGTGGGTAGACTGAAAGGGAATGTGAGGAGAAAATAAATTGAAGACACAGTACTGTAGCATGGTTTTGATTTAAGGGAACATTTTCTGAGCTTTATAGTTACCAAATCTTGCATATGGAAATTATAGTTGCTCTTAATCTGCTTTAGAAGACTGACGCAAATATTAAAAAGTAATGAACTTACAAGATTGTTTGTTAATTCCACATAAAAGCTCTAATTATACATCATTTCCTGCCTACAGCTAAACCCAAGAGACATCTTCTAAGAAATTGTTAAATAAGCTTCTTCACTAGAAATGTGAATACAGCTGAGTCGCATGATAAATTTCCATTTAAGGACTCCAGTGCTATCTCACCCTTAAAAAATAAAGAGAAAATAAATACAGGAAAAAAAAAAGGCATATTAATGTATTCAGGGAGCAAAATTATTTTGCTCATGGGAAGTGCCTCATTAATATAATTACATCTGATTTCAACATATGTTTTAAAGGATAGATGTTATAAGAATTATATTTACTCTATATTTTCAGGCTTATTATATTGAAAGCTTATTGTAAATTTCATTGTTATTACTTTTAATATTTTAATAGTATAAGTTAGAGCAGTAATTTTCCAAAGTATATTTAAAATGCTACCCTGGTGCTTGGGTTTCAGGGTTCTGGCTATACTTTTATATTATTTCTATTAAAGTGTTTGTTATACAGGTGCAGGAGAGATGCTTCATGGGTTTTTTCCTTTGTAGAAATATCATTAAAGCAACTGCCTCTTATCGATTTTATTTTTAATTTACTTTTTCATACGAATCCATTTTCCACGTCTAATGGTAGCTTTTAGCAGGTAATTTACAGGTGAGAGCCTGCTAGTCTTTGATCATTTGCTGGGCCTGTTGAAAGGCAATTACGCTTTAATTCTATAAACACTGAAAATGTGTGTTTTTTTTTTAAACTAGCATTATAATCTTTAACAATTTTACAGTCTTATTGGATATAAAGGTGTTTGGAGTCATTGGTTATTAACCTGAGAAAAAACTAGTATCTACGGTTTCTGTGGAGAAATTAGAAAAAGGCACTCACTCTGGGCAGATAAATTAGAAAAAGTTGCCCTCCCTCGGGTATACTGCTTAGCAAGCAGAGTGTAAGCTTAATTTCAGCCCCTACTTGTACCTCTAGGCAACACTGTGCAGAGTACAAACTGTGCAACCACTGTGGTACAGCCCAGATTCCATTTTTTTTTGCTCAGATTCCTGGTTCCTAGCCTATCCTGGCCAGCCGTAATCTACTGATGCTCAATGCTTGTGAAAACAAGTGTAAAACTAAATATCAAGTCCTTGCCCTCATTTTGCCAAGCATAAAGAAATAAAAGTTTGCAATTGTATGGTGCTGCTCAGTTTGTCTTACATAAACTTTTTGACATAGACTTCTGTAGCTACTCTCATCACACCAGATTTATTTTCACTTTCTCTGGGTGCTCATTTATTTATAATTATGGATATAAAATATCTGTAGCATTTTTTTCTATTGCAACATAATTGTTTCTATTTGAAATATTGAAATCGTTAAAATGTAAAGCTGAAAGATACATTAGACTTTATATTTTATTATCTGCTTTTTATCACAACTCTAAAGTTTAATTGAAATAGTAAAAATTATAATTATAAAACTTTAAAAATATAGATAAGTAAAAAGAAGAAAACTGGATATTTCCAAACTCCTTTCAAACATTTTTTACTTAAAATGTATGTAGAAGGTTTCATTTCTAAAATTGTAGCCATCTGTTATTGTTCTAATGGTGACATTAGGTATTCTATTATCTGATTTTACCACAATTTTAATTAGACCATTATCTGTTTAGGAATATTTAGTTTACTCCTGACCTTTTTGCTGTCATAATAGGCATATTGTAAGCTAAGACTAACATATTGTATCTAAACCTCTATTGATATCCATGATTATTTCCTCAGACTAAACTCCAACAAGTGGAATTTGATAAAAAAAATTTTATCAAAAAAAATTACAATTTTAAGGTGTTTATTTCAACTTGCTCTCAGTAGAAGTTCTACTATTTTTTTCTCTCACAGATAGTATATGAGAGCTCTCATTTGCCTAAATCTTTTCTAACAATAAACATAATTACATGAAATAAACTTTTCCATTTTGATAAGAAATTGTGTTTATTAATTTAATTTTCATTTATCAACTTATGTGTTTATTGGTTATTTTTATTTCTTTGTAAATTATCTTTTGTGCTATTCATTTTTCTATAGAGATATGTAACTTTTCTTATTGACTCAGTAAATAATTTATATATTAAGAATATTTAAACCTTTTTCTAAATACATTGCAACTTTTCCCTCAGTTTACCATTTGCTCTTCAATCTGTTTATGGCAATTTGGCACAATTTTAGAAAATAGTATGTTCTTACATGGTTTATTTTTGTAAAAAGAAAGGTCAAGACTACATCAATATTTATCTAGTTCTTATATTGTCTTCTTGTATTTATGGAGAGTTTCCTCTTACCATGTACATATAGCTTTAATATATTTAAAATGCGTTTTAAAATGTAGTTTAATGAGAAGATTCTGATTCCACCACATAGTAACATTTTGTTTTTAGTCAAATCACTAAATCTTTGAAGTCTCAGTTTTTCTATCTGTAAATTGAGGACCTATCAGACCAACAGAAGAGGTGGAAATTCTAAATAAAGACTCATTAGCATATGAGAACCTACTGAACCATAAAGAGTATACCTTCTGTTACTGGTAAAAAATTAATTTTCTGTTAGTAATCAGTTACTTCCACAGTTGTCTATTTCATTTTAATTTTCTATTGCACCCTAGGGAGAGTATTTATTGAATGTATTTTACATTTAAAAAAGGCAGATTGAATAAATAATTGTAAAGCCCATGGATTCCTTGCTTTATACTTTGTTATGTTTGCTTGTTTGTTTTGGCTAGAAGAGCCTAAGACCCAAAATTGAATGACTTTTTACCAGTTTTCAGTCAAGGGTTGATTTTCCTTTGCAGCCTCCATTGATGGCCATGTTAAAAGAATAACATCAAGTTAAGTATAAAGAACAACATTTAGGCATTGTAATTACCACTTTCCTTATATAACTATATTCATATACAATGAATAAAGGAGAAATGAGCTTTTACACTGTTTTGAAATGACATGTTCATGGGTTCATTCTACTCGTAAGGTTAGCAACGTTAACTAATTATAAACTTGGACACTTTGGGATGCATATAAATTGCAACTGATTTGTGAAAATATCTAGTACTGAAGCTGTAACAGCTCATATAAACCCTGAGGGGATTATTTTTTAACTCATGTTGTTTTCTAGACATGGAACTATCCATGGTTTTACTGATGATCTTTATAGACTATCTCATAGGTAAGTTTTAAATTATGAAACATTATGTTGGACTATTTTTCTCCAGATGTGACTAATTACTAATACATTTTTAAAATTGCTCTATTTATAGATAATCAACTTTTTATTTAGATCATTAAACATTGCCTTCACTTATTTATTACAGAATGCATTGCTAATTAGCTATCAAGTATCAATGAGGATTAATAAAATGAATTTTTTACCAAAGTAGGTATGAATATTCCCCTGGTGAACATAATAGATTACTTGGTTTCTGGATAAAGTATGCTTAAATAATGTCAGCAATTCTACCTAAGAAATTATAATTTTGTGGGAAGGAATAAAAGACAAAATTAGAAAATCATCAGTATACCTCACTAGAGGAAAATTATTAAAGTTTAAATTTAAAAAATGAAGATCTGGTATATTTGAGAACTTTAAGGAAAACATGTTCTTGTTTGAGCCCAAGTCATTGCGTACCCACATCACTAATGAAGTTAACCAGGATGATGATGTGCTTGTTTGTCTAAGCTTGTTTGGTGGATTAATGAAACCTAAACCAGAAAGTGTTTCCAGTTTGGCATAAGGAATGTGAGATTGACTGCTATCTAAGGAGAGATATTTACAGGAAGGAATGAAGCAGTGGAGATAAATTCACTTTTAAGAAGACTGGATAGTATTTCTCTAATCACCTCATCCCCACGCCCTCAAATGTGTGGCTTTTGCACATAGATTTTTCTGTCATGAAACACTTAATTTATAACACTACTTTTTTCCAAACCACCTCACCCTGTTTTCTCTGAATTATATTCTGCCACATCCAAATTTATTATTTTTCCCATAGTATTTCCAATTTGCAGCTGCTTCCTGTTCTAAAGAATTTCGTATCTTCTCAACTGACTGTGTCCCTACCCCTCTCTATTTTTAATCTTCAGTCTTTCTCCATCTGTTCTTCTCTTCGTCACATGTGCAAACACCATCCATCAATTCCCCCATATTCCCTGTGCTGCTTTGCCTCGGAGTCACAGTTTTTATAATCGGGATGTTTGATGAATCAGTTACAAATATAATTTTCCAAGCAAATTTTATGATCAAGCATGATTACATGGATAAAGTCCTTTGTTGCAGGATTGATGAATATATGGGCTTTATTTATATTGTTTTATTTTACATGAGGAAGGGAATTTTCAGAGTTGAGGAAAAATATAGTTTACCTGTATAAAATAATACAGCATACCCTTTCATTCCCAAAAAGAAATAGCCAAGTCACTTTCATAAAAGTAAGTTTAACTGAGAGGTTTTGTTTTTGAGAAATGCAAACACTGGAAAGTTTTTCTGAATGACAGTAAAGTCCTCAAAGGTGGGTGAGAAAGTACATTTATTTAATCATTGTTTAGCAAGAGTGGCACCTTCTCAAGCACTTAAGAGAAAGATTGCATGATGAAGCACAATTTCTCTAACTTCTCAAATCTAGACTTGATTTCATAAATGCTATACATTATTATTATAAGAAAACAAGTAATATCACCAAAGAGAAATAGATGAACTATTTTACTTAATTCAGTCTTATCACTTTATCTTTCTAAGGGAATATCACTCAATCCATCTCATTATAAAGAAGACATTTAAGGTTTTGTGGTAGCTATGAAATTAGCCTTTGACCTGACATTATGTTTTTTACCTGTATAAAATGTATTTTGACTCTGGCTTTGGCCCATTTGTCTTGAAATAGGGTCATTTTACATAGCCCATTATTTAGGGACTTTAAAAATTATCTCTCAGTAACAATGAATAATGCACAGCCATTGTTATAGTACTACATAATAGTTATGGGATGATTTTCTTCTCTCTCATTATATATGTGCTACCCAGTTATTTAGTGACAACCTCACAGTGAGCCTCTTGTTTCATGGTGGAGAAAGATAGCACTGTCATTTCAACCTTAAGACTCCAGTGAAAATAAATAATTTGGTCCTGTTTAGTTTTTTGGTTGTAATAATTCTCAGAAGAATGAGGCATAATGTTAATGGCATTCTAGTTTATGAAAGACTATAAACTTTAAATATTTCATAACTTTGAACTTCAACCTTTTCAGTATTCTGCACTTTCATTGGCTGTAAGTGTACCTTTTGCACCCATGCCACAGAAGTTGTAAACAGTGAAAAATAGAAATGGCTAATGAATCATACTGTAGACATGTAAAAGGTCAGTGTTGTAGAGTTTATTATTATCTTCTAGAGAATATATAGGACATTAAAATTCTGATGCTACATTCCTGTGACAAGGAATATAATAAGAACTATAAATAATAAACAGTATAACATGAATCTTCTTGTGACAATGATTATAGCTTCAAATAGGAAATACTTAACCCGTTACCATTATTACCAGAGGAAAGGACTACTTTGTTGATATTCATCTTTCTCTTTTGTGACTAGAATCTGTTTAAGCCACAGAGAATAAAAATAAATAATATATATTCAAGAGTGTTGGATACATTACTTTATGAGGGCTTTCCAAAACGAATATCATGTTATGGTTTAGGATTAATATGGATCACATTCTACCAGAATAATTTTTAAAAGCAACTTTAACGTGACTCGTTTCTTTAAAAACAGATGTTTTGCTGTCATTCAGGATACTGTCATGTGTGATAACAAAGTAATACAGGATTTCCATGCAGAAGCCATGTATAATCAAAAATATTTGTATTACATTTGCATTTAATAGCAGGATTTCAGGCTTATTTCATGCTTGCATCCATTGAAATTGGTTATATAGGCACAGAACTCTTCATAAACTAAAGAAAACATATTTATCCTGCACCTCAGAGGTATAAATAAAACTTTGGTGTCTCCATTTGCTAATAGGTATTCATTATTGCTCACTATTGGTGTTCAGTGTTTAGACATGACATAGAATATATTTAAAAAAAAACCACACACAGGATGAGGAAAGAGAAAAGAGAGTTGAAAAGGAGCTAATTGTATTGATGTCACTTGCTTGTTCTAGTCAATTCATCATGGATTTCTTTAATTAATTGTAAGTTAAGTTTTTCTGAGCATTGATCTGAGCTACTTACTTCCTTTGAGAAGGAAAACGAATCCTGTCCTGCTGTCACTTACACCTTTCGGCAACTCTCTAGGGACGTAGCACTACCATTGACATTATGACTTGATTTCTTCTCCAAACATCTTTAAACATCTGGCTCAAAAGATATTTTGATGACCTACTTCTCTGTTCATAAGGATTAAAATTCAATAAATATTTAGTACACTAGGACTAAGCTACCTTATCATGAGCAGCTGTACAAAGATGTGCTGAATACTTCTGTTCAATCCACCAGAGTGAATTGGTGGAATCATGCCAGTTTCAAGACATACATGGGGTGAGAGGAATTCTATCAGGCACTATCCAGATATTCCTGCTAAACCTTAGAATACTACCTGTACATTTAGAATGACTTATTATTAAACAACAAAAAAAGAAACTTAATGAATCTATGTGTCCTTCTTACCAGAGTAGAAATGACTCTTTGTTGGTGCTAAACATTCATTATTAGTTTTTGTCTCTGGCAGGTTTATTCAGCCTCTGTCTAACTGGTTACATCACCTACACTATCAGCACTGAATATTAAAAATGCTTATTTGAAGAAACGTCCTCTTCAGACATATCTAGTTGACTGGTTATTCATGTACAATGGCACTATGTTTTAGGTCATTTCCTATATAGTGAATTGTTATATAGCTGTCAAAATGTACATCCTTTCACACTGCATTCTGCATCCTTATTTTTGTTACTTGAAATTTTAAAAGCTCCCATCTGAACATTTTGATAATCTCTCAGAACCATCATTATAATGGGGTGCTGTAACAAATTATGAAGAATACAAACACAGCAGTATCTGAGAAAAATATTTCCATGTGAGCAAAGTATTTTCATTTGCACTTCAAAGTTTTGAGCACATAGTGATATGATTTGGCTGTGTTCTCACCCAAATCTCATCTTGAATAGTAGTTCTCATAATCCCCATGTGTCTGTCTTGGGAAGGATCCATTGGGAGGTAATTAAATCATGGGGGCAGTTATCTTTATGCTGTTCTCATGATAATGAGTGGGTTCTCACAAGATCTGTCAGTTTTATAAGTGCCTCCCCGACCTTCACTCTGCACTTTTCTTTCCTGCTGCCATGTAAAGAAGTACGTGTTTGCTTCCCATTCTGCCCTAATTGTAATTTTCCTGAGGCCTCCCAGCCACGTGGAACTGTAAGTCAATTAAACCTCTTTCCTTTATAAATTACCCAGTCTTGAGTATGTCTTTACTAGCAGTGTGGGAATGGACTATTACATATAGTAAGCTCTTTGTTGAGACAAAGGGTGAAAGGATCAGTCCTGTTCCACCTTGATTTTTGTTTTTGTTTTTTTGTTTGTTTGTTGTTGTTGTTGTTGTTGTTGTTGTTGTTGTTGTTTTCAGACGGAGTCTCGCTCTGCCTCCCAGGCTGGAGTGCAGTGGCCAGATCTCAGCTCACTGCAAGCTCCGCCTCCCGGATTTACACCATTCTCCTGCCTCAGCCTCCGGAGTAGCTGGGACTACAGGCGCCTGCCACCTCGCCTGGCTAGTTTTTTGTATTTGATTTTGAACTCTTATTGAGCCAGAGCTATATATACTATGTAATTAGCAACAAGGAAAAGTTGAAACACAAACACCAGTTCGTGTTGAAGCAGTGGTGGAAGAATATGCTTCCATCTTCCCTCCTCCTACTTTCCTGACTTTTCAACTTGGTTCTGCCTATGACTGCTACATGTTGACTCTATTACTCTCACCTCAATCTCATCTGGCTTCTTTTACCATTTGTTCATTTTTCTCTATTATCTGGACTTTTGGCTGCCTTTATGGACCTTTTCTTAATTAAGCCATCCAGCTCTGAGCACCCCTTATAGACTTGGGTAAATAGAGATTCCCCAATCTAGCCTTGGCCTAGGAAGAAGCTAACCACCCTTCCCCAGTCACACTACAAGACAGCTCACTAGAAAATAGTAACAGTCATTTAACTAAGCTATTTAGAAAACACTGACAGGATTGTTTCTGTTTTAATTACTTAAAGATCGAATACAAAATCCAAGGCTTTGGTTCCTGTGGTGGTATTTTGAAAAATAATTTACAACATTTCAAAGTTTACAATCTTTATTGAATCTCCAGTATGTAGGGCACATTAGTGCTAAACAGGGTGTGGGAGAGTACGAGGTTGCAAACAGGGCACATTCATGCTAAACAGAGTGTGGAAGGGTACGAGGTTTCAAACATAAAAGCATAAATGAATAGCTTTCACCTCTCACCTCTTTCCACAACCCTTTTTTCATCCTTCCTTTTTGCCATCAGCTATGCTCTCTGTTGGGTGATGCAGGAGCTGGCATTCCCCCAGAATGGAAATGGACAAAATAAGAAGGCAGTGGAGGATGAAATATTGGAGGAGGAGCAAAAGGAAGAGGCATAGCAATAAATGGATTGAAAATCAGAGGTCGAGGAGGGATGAAACAATGAGCAGTAGAGCAAGAAGGTAAACCTAGAGTACTGGAAGACAACGGGATAGGCCTTGGCCAATTATGCATGGGGTGGCATGGGCCCCCAAGTGGGAAAGAAACATGAGCCAGCTTTCCTCTGCAGGCTATTTGTGTATTTCTGGGAGACACCTCCATTACTATCCCTGATCTAAGGGTGGGAATATGTGAAGGGCCTCTCACTTGTGGGCCTCTGGGTGAAAAGAACCCTTTACCTTGTGGCAAAGCCACATACAACCTTGCATTATTACTACCTCTCTCAGTGCCCCCATTGTTGACCTTTGTGCCCCCTACTATCAGTGCGGGAGGGCCGCCAGAGACTTCCCAGGACACATTAATAGCATCCTGTCCCTCCTGCCTCCAGCCTGCCAGTGCATCAAAGCTATTTACTTCTGCTGTTGCTAGGGACTCTTCTGCAACAGCAGGTGGTGGCCCATAGGGGTGTCTAAGAGCTCTCAAACTATGAACAGGAATGCAGGATCCTATTCTCTCAGAGGGGCACTCCGGTTGCTCGCTAGCCAGATCAGTCAGCACATTGATGGAAGGTCTCAGCGATACTTGAGGTAGACCCCAGGGCTCCGTGTCATCCTCCGGCTTGGAACTCAGACATTGCAGGGGCATATCGTGGTGCAGCTCCTGGTTCCCATTTTTGTCCACAGCTACTACCAAGGGTGAAGGGACGTGCCCTCCAAGGCTTGCAAAAAAAGAAATCAAACAGCTAATAAAAATGGAAATGCAGTGACCAGAAAATAGCTAAAATATGTAATTGACTGAGCTCACTGAAATATACCAGGGAAAAAGGGAGTGCCGTCTCCCCTATGTGTAGCCAAATACTTGCTCAGTGCACCTGCCTCTTCTCAGGTGGCTTCTTTAGTACTAAGCTACAAGATTACCCTTCATGACTACTCAGTGGCCTATTTCATTCCTCATTTCCCCACCTCCACAAGGCAGCAAGGAAGCCTAGAAGATGCACATAACTTAATAGTAAGCATATAATAGAAAATACCAGCTTTTTCAATTCTCTCTAGGATCTTTGATTCACTAATCCTGGCATTCAGATTCTGGCAAGATTGTTCTGGTATGTCTTCTAAAGTAAAATATATTTTTCTTCACAGAAGTCAAAGAAAAGTTAGTTATGTTAACAAACACAAGTTTCTCTTCTTGAGGTATCATTCAACACTCACACCAAATTTTGTTAAAAATTCCTTTCATTCAACCAACACCACACCCTAGAGTAAGAATTTCCTCATGTTTAAACCCTACTGTTTAGACTAGGGCTTTGCAAATTTTCTTTCAAAATTACACTTCAAAGTTGCCACTCTTAAATCCAGTATTCTTCGTAACTAAATTTATATCCTTCAAGTTTTTGTCTGTGATTTCCTCCCACATTTCCTCCAACCCACTCATCCCTGTCCCAGTTACACAATAAAGCAATTCAAACTGACTTTGCCTTCAAAATTAAACAGTTGTACTCAAAATTTTGAGTACAACTCAAAATTAACAGTTTGAACTTTGCCTTCAAAATTAACAGTTGTATTATTTTATACTTACACGTTTTCAATACAAGCCATGAAGAAATTTGATCAGGATAGCTTTCCTGAGGTGGTGGAGATAACCCACTGAACAGGCCAGCTGGGTCTGGAGAAATGACTCCTGCTTCTGCCTTAGAGGCTTGGCAACTCGAATGAAGCCAGGGACCAACTGCTTCTTTCTAGATTTGGAGTTATCTTTCTGAGGTTACCAGTTGCTAAGGAAGGGAGGGAGAAAAGGAGTGGGGAGGGGTGGGGAAGAATCTGTGACATGCCTTTGAACTTAAATGTGGGACTGGTGTTTGCACAGTAGTAGATGGATGATAAATGCATTCACTACATTAATTCTGATGCAAGGCAGTTGGAAAGTCAAATCGTTTCAAGAAAGATTTAGAAGAATCGTGGAAGCATGATATTTTTTAGAGTTATTTATGAAGTTTTAGTTTATACAAGGTAATTGTCAAGTCTCCTCAAATCTGGAAACACATTCAGCAGAGTACTGTGCCTAAAATTGTAATTTAAACTTCCAGTTTGGGTATGCATATTATTAACTTGATGGGGAACAAAGGTTTGGGGGCTAAATTGCTTTTCTATCTGTGAAGATGAAACAAGAACTCCTCTAAGAATCATTGTGACATTATTTTTTAGCCTCTCACGTTGCAGTTATATCCTTCGTCTTGCCTATTAGTTTATAAACTCTCTCTCTGTCTCTGTCTCTGTCTCTGTCTCCCTCTCTGTCTCTCTCTCTCTCTGTGTGTGTGTGTGTATTTCCTGTAATACAGCTTTGGAAGTTTCTCTCAAGCTGGGAGGGTCAGAATAAATGGCATAACAGTTATCATAAATTTATAAATATTAGCTCAGATTTGGCCTTGTAACTTTTTTGCCTAGGGAACTTTCTGTTTGTCCAGCCTAAATTTCATCCACCTCCCTTGCTTTAAGCAAGTGCACTTTCCCAGCTTTCTTTTCTGCCATTGATCTACAGATTAATTGCTCTGAAATTACAACAACCATTCCATCATCCAAGATAACTAATGTTGCTCCAGGACAAAGCCATAAACTTGGCAAACCTGCCTAAATTTACATAAAATTTATGCTGTGCAGGCTAGACCTGGGAGATTGTGTCTTCCTTATTTTCAATATTAGCATATGCTGTTACAGTTCAACAGTAATGTATATTTCTTTTCTCTTAAGGAAATATAACAGACTCAGACATCATGTGCTTAAATTTTTAGACATGTGGTGTCTGTGTATCTGTGTGTGAGTGAGAGAGAAAGAGAATAATGCATAAGTACAAAGTACTAATGTAAAGGAATGGTCACTATTGCAAATCAACACAACTCATATAGAAGTGACCTTTGGGGTCTCCAAGTTCACATCTTCCTGCCAGAGTGTGTTTTCTCCATCCATACAAGAAAGTGACGTGTTTCCAACACATTTTCCGGAAGAATCTGTTCACTTGCCTAGCATGGTTCACTATTAAGTAATCTCTTGATTCCCCAGATTCTGTTTCTATTCTTGCTTCAGTTTATTACGCACCTTGTCCTCATGTAAAAATAACAGTATTATTAGCAATATTATTGCTGTGGAGTGCTAAAGTTCTTTTACTTCTTGTAGTATCAGAGAGGAAATTGCAACTTGGGTTAATGCTTGCTAATAGTTGGTGAATCACATTTAGATAAATAGTTTCAGTATAATAGGTTGCATACTTTTTTTCCTGATAATAGCAACAAAGCCTGAGGAATGCCTTTTGTTCTTATCAAATTATTATAATAATAAACTATTTTTACCTAAGATATCATCTTAATTGGATTACATAAGAGTACGGTGTAATATAGGAACCAAATTGCTGGGGACAATGATAATGACCATGGCACCAAGAATTTTCCAAAGCCATGAAGTGTATAATTTATGGATATTACCTCATATTTTGTTTGTAACTTGTTTTCTCTTGTGCAAATGGTCCATATTTATTGAATCCCTACTGCATGCATTCACTAGTGTGTTAAGTGTTGATTTTACTAAAAAAGTTAAATACTCAATCCCTATTGATTTCAGGGAATGTTCTAATTCTCTTGGGAGGCAAAGTAACATCTATAAAATTATTGAAAAATTGTATAATTGTGTAAAAAATAGACACAGACCATTAGCTGCATGGTATAAGCTAAGACTGCAATAGAAATTCAGAAGAAGGAACTATAATTGTGGTTTACAGTAGTTGTGACACAGTTTATGTGGGATTAAAACTTCAGCTGTGTTTTGAAAAATGGATACAATATACATGGGCAGAAAAGGAGATGTCATTCTATGGGAAGAACAGTTATCGAAGTAGAAATAAAGAAAAAAATTTGGCATTTTGTAGTTCATATTTTAAATCAAAACTAGGGCTCATATTGCAGAAATAGAAATATAAAGTACCAATTAGACCCCTTAGAGATAGAGATCAATCAGATAATTCAAGAAATTTTACCCATAAATAAATATTTGAAGACATTCAAATTTCAAAGTTAAAGAAAGCCATCTCAAAACCTACCTTTTTGCAAAAAGCTGTCAGGCTAACTCAATCATCCACTGAGCATTGAAAATTCAGTAATAAAGTATATGCCTTTTTCTTCACTTCATTTAAATAACAGCTTTGGGGAGGGAAACATGGGTAATGAAGGTTGAAGATTTGCCAAAAAGTAACCTAGTTGGCAAAGCAGCTGTTTTAGTCCATCTTCTGCTGCTATAACATAATACTTGAGACTGGGTAATCTATAAACAAAAGAAATGTATTCTTCACAGCTTTGAGGGATGGAAAGTCCAATATCAAGGAGCTGGCTTCTGGCAAGGACCTTCTTGCTGTGGCATCCCATGACAAAAAGTGGAAGCACAAGGGCGTGAGAGAGAGCAAGGAAGAGAGGGCCAAACTCACTTTCATACCAACCCACTCTAGTAATACCAAACTCACTACTGCCTTGTCAACATTAGTCTGTTCATGAGAGTGGAGACCTCATGGTCTGATTCATCTTAATAGTCTTACCTCTTAATACTGTCACAATGGCAATTAAATTTCAGCATGAGTTTTGAAGGGTGCCTAAGAAGTAGCTAAGGTATAAAGTCCTTTCATTACCCATAGTCTCTTTATTCATGACACAGTTCCAGATATCATTCATGTACCTCTCAAGAAATTTTGATGACTGTATTGAAATACTAAGTAAGGTCTGTAGAAAGATATATTCACTTTTCCACAGCACAGCAATTGTGACTTTAATAGAAATGTGATTGCTGGGCATGGTGGCATGCACATGTAATCCCAGCCACTCAGGAGGCTGAGGCAGGAAGATGGATTGAGCCCAGTGGTTGGAGACAAGCCTGGGAAATATAATGAAATCCCATCTCAAATTTTTAAAAATGTGTGATTGATCTACCAAAATTATATTACTGTGGCTTTTTTAAAGAAATTTTGCAGATGTGTAAATGAAGGCAAAGTATCATTTAAAATACATCTTTTCTCTTTTGCTTCAAATAAGAATTTAGGATATAAAGACATAAAGATGAATTTCTCTGTTTCCATCTAGCTTATAAGGAAATTGTCATGTTGTCCTCTGGGGAGACAGTAATCAGAAAATCCTATCCATTTGCTCACTTTCCAAATGTAATTTGGTTATGCATGTGAAAAACTCTCTAAGTTTATGATGTCCAAAAAGTGCTTCTGGCAGATATACCAGGTTTTTGAGGAGTCTGTAGCCATTTATTCGATGTATTAAAGCATGAGAATCGTGAAAGCATAATACTTTCCCAAAATGGGGCAGGCAGCATTATTCTATTACACAGCTATAGGCAGTAGTCCTGTAATCCCTGCCACCAGCTGCCCTGCAAACTCTGTGTGGTAATTGATGAGAACGAACAGGTGAGAGTGTGGCTATTTCACCACCAGTACTGGCAAAAGCAACTAACAATATTTGCCTCACTGCTGGATCTAGCTGTATGAAGTTCAATAGACTATTATTGCTTTTATAGAGTTTTTTGTTTCAGATTTAAATATTTACATATTTGTTTTAAGATGGGTAACATGGCAATTACTTCCAAATAGGTTATTCCCTTGTACAAATCAGAAGCTATTGGAAGTTTCCTCAACATATGTCACTCATTTTTCTTGCTCTCATGGGGGTCAAAAACAGAAATTTAGTAGCAGCAGGGTAAGTGAGATGAGAATAAAAAAAGGAAGAAGCAAAAGAAAATCTATTTTTTTTTTTTTTTTACCACTTACTGTATACCAGACATTTGATATACAGTGTCTCATTTAATGGTCACAGCAAACTTTTAAGGCAGCTATTATTATTATACTCATTTTATAAATGAGGAAGAAGAGAGTCAGAGAAAATAAGTAGAAGCTTCCCATGGTAGTAAATGACAAACAATATTCAGATACAGTCAATTTGACACCAAAGCCAATATTTCATTCATTTAACCACGTGGCCTCCAAATTATAGTTCTAGGTTAATCACAAAAGTGGATCAGATAAAAACATGTGTACCAAATATAGGTTTAGGTTTTTTTTAATGCATGGACTCGTTGACATTCATCCAGAGGTAGTTCTGCGATGAAGAAGTCATCCGAGCTATAATGCTCACATCCCAGAAAGTCTGCCTCCGCAGGGATGTGGCAAGTGATTGAAGTGTTAGTTAATAATGCAGCAAGGTGGTGAGGACTGAAAACACTGTCTTGGAGCAATTGGGGTGGGTGACAGATAATAGGAATTGGTTATAGGACAGCATCAAGTGACCATTACTGAGGAACTAATGGCAATAAGAGCCCGGCATTATCAATATTAAGATTTAATTAATGTTGAGCGCTGAGCTGAACATATAGAAGATATAGGGTTCCTTATATTATTTCCATGGTACTGTGTGTGTGTGTGTGTGCGTGTGTGTGTGTGTGTGTGTGTTTGTGTGGTGAAATGGGGGCAGGGCTTGAGTCGTCCAAGTCAGATATTAATGATAACTCTGGAGAATACCCTTCTGAATTAGATAAATATATAAATTAAAACATAAAAGCAATATGTTTATGTTCACAGATGGCATATAATATAAATTAAGATGCAAACATGGACTAACAAAATGAGAAGAGTTAATGAAAACAGGTTAAAGTTTACAGAAAGTGTCAGGCCATACGTTTATAATGGTGTCATATATGTATTTGCCATGTCAGATTTAATTGCTGGGCCCAGGAATTGAGGGCATGCTTAATTTCTTGAGCACTTGGTTTGAAAAACAAAATATATTTCAGATTAATTTCATCGTGCTTATAAACAACACACTGGAAATTCATGTTGGAAACCTTTTATTGGTTTAATAAAAATGAATCTGTGTTTCAAAATTGTTAAGAGCTTTGACTCTGGAATCATAAGGGCACAAATCTGGGTTCAAATCTCAGCTTTACCACTTATCAACCGTGTTATCTTGGATAGGTTTCTTAACTTCTCTGAACCTCACTCTCCTTATCTGTAAAATAGGATTAGAGAGAGAATTATGTTAAGTAATGTATGAATAATAACTGTCACATATTAGGTGGTTTAAATATAATAATTTCCTTGTATATATTAGAATCAGTGTTTTTTATGTAAAATAGAGATGATAATGCCTTTCCTAACTATTTCAGAACTGTTGGGAAACTTGAATATAGTTATTTGAAATTGTTCTGCAAACTATAAGTCACTTCACACATGTTAGGTTCATATAACTATGGGTGACATTTCTAGAGCAAGAAGACTTCTTGGCACAAATTAATTAGCACTGTGTAGGTGGCCACCTATCCCTCCTACATGTAAGGCAGTTTTTATTCTCCTAAATCATTAAGGTGGTGAGGATTAACCACACTATTAAAAAAAACCCATGGTGTATAATGCTTTAAACTTTTCAATTGGCACTACATAAATCACCCATTGTTATATTTAATGTAGTAGCTGTGTTCAAATAAAGAGGGCATTTTTGTATTTGACCACATATTTAATTGGGCTTTAGAATCTTGTGTTTCACAACAGGAATCACTGAAAGCATGTGGTGATTAAAGAGAAAGGGCTGGGGAACAAAGAATGTTGCATGGTTTCCTGATAGTGAAGATTTGATTGATTGATTCTCCAAACGATTTGTTACTTTAGAGGGAAAAAAATTTCCCACCCAGAAGCCCTCCCTACATCCCTCTCAAGTGGTCAAATAAATAGCTTGCTAGAGGAAGTGTAACACTTTTATAGACTGACTATATTTCAGTGTGCAGGAAAATTTGCTGATGAAACTCAAAATTAAAATAATAATAAAGCCTATCCAGAAAGACCATTCTTAATTCTTGTCTAAATTATGCTGTATGACCATGTTGCTGACATAAGTGTTTGTTTAAAGGTCCTGGATAGTTGCAAGTGCTATGGAGTCATCTATTTGGCTTTATTTTTGAACTATTTCAGATCTTCTACCTCTAGTTCTTAGAGTAATGAATTGATATGTGTGTTTACTTAGTGTGGGAGTTCAACAGGATGAAAGATCAGATTGTTGAGAGCAAGGCAATAAGAGAGGGCCTCTTAGAAAATTTCTACAGGAAATTTCTGAAGGAATATCATTCAGGTAGCAAAGTCTCAACAGCCCTATAATAAGATCTGAGCCAAAGTGACGAACCTTTATAGAGGTACTGGGTCTTTTGGCACATGGTCAAATGAGAGCAAATAAAGGTATGGAGCATTGCACCACTTCAGGCTGAACTGAACACTTAGTTATTTCTGTGGTTTCTAGGTTTATTGAGCAACAGACTGACCTGCGTATCTTATTAAAATAGCAGATTCCTTGGCTCCACCCCTGAGATTCTGATTCAGTTGATCTGTACTGGGGCCCAGTTATCTGTAGTTTATTTACTGATTCTAATGAGGTGATATTCTGACCACATCAGAGAAATACTGACAAGGTGATGCAGCCTTGTAGTCTAGGCTTGAGGGGTTAGGCCTGGAATTCTAGTGGGCACTATTTTTTCACTAGCTCTAAACCACTGACTAGATAGAGGACAATAGAACATAAAATCTTTTTGACTACATGCCACACTCCAGTTCCGTTTTGTTCCATAGACCTCCAGATATCATGGTTAGTTTTTTAAAAGATAGGTAACATTTAGTTCATTAAGAGTAGCAGTTCTAAAATTTGGTTTAGGGAAAAATGACACCCTCCCCATATCCTTTCAAAGGGCCCACAGAGTCAAAATATTTTCATTATCATATGATTATATTATTTGACTGATTCAGTCTAATTCTCTCCTGAGGGTGCAGTGGGAGTTTTTCTCAGGCTACATTGTATGTGATGTCATTGCTTTGATGATTAATGGAATACATGCTTGTATATTCTTGTGTTTTAAAATTTTCCCAGATTTAATTTCTAATATGGTGTTGGGCTCAGAAAACAATGCCCCCAAATTAAGTCCTCAGAAGCAGCTTCGGAAGCAAAAGATTTTCTCTGATCTTCCCCTGTTCTCCTGTCTCTCAGTCCCAGTCTTCTCCAAGACTAGCCATAAAAACTGGGGTCCCTCTTCAAGGCAGGAAAAGGAATTAGTGAGATTCGAGACAGGCTATTTGAAAATACAAAGTTAGAGGAGACAAAAGAAAAAAAATCATGCCTACAAGATCTGGTAAATAGCCTCAAAACAGCATATTTAAGTTATTGGCCATAAATAGGAGTTAGAGAGAGAGGGGGATGTAAAGTTCATCCAACAGGATAATAACAACTTTGCAAACCTAGAGAAAGAGATAAATAATCAAATATAAAAAGGATGTAGAACACCAAGCAGATTTAGCCCTAATAAGACCACCTCAAGGCATTTAAAAATCAAATGCCAAAAGGTTAAGGATAAAGAAAGGATTCTAAAAGCAGTAAGAGAAAAGAACAAATACGACATGATGGGGCTGCAATATATTTGGCAGCAGACATTTCAGTAGAAACCTTACAAGTCAGGAGAAAGTGGCATGACATATTTAAGGAATTAAAAAAAGGTATTCTATGAAAATGAAAAATAAGAAAGAGCAGGAGGAGCTATACTTAAATTATATTTTGTCTGAAAAACTATAGAGACAAAGAAGGTCATTATATAATGATATAGGGTCAATTCTGAAAGAGGATGTAACACCTGTAAATATAATGCACCCATCACTGGAGTACCTTGATATGTAAAGTGAATATGTAGGACCAAATGGACCTAATAGATATTTGACAGAACACTTCATTCAACAAGTATGGAATATACATTCTCCTAAGCACATGGATGATTCTCAAAAGTACACCATATGTTAGGCCACAGCACATTTTAAGAAATAAAATAATATGAAATATCTTCTCTTAACAAACTAAACTAAAATCAGAAATCCATAGCAACAGGAATTTTGGAAACTATAGTAACACATGGAAATTAAACAATATGATCCCGAATGATCAGTGGTCAATGAAAAGATTAAGAGGTAAATTTAAAAATTTCTTGAAACAAATTATAATACAAAAACGACATTCTGAAAGCCATGAGATATAGTGAAGACAGTACTGATAGGGTAGTTTATAGCCAAAAGTGTCTACATCAAAAGAGAAGAAAAGCTCAAATCCGTAACCTAATCATGCATCTTAAATAAGTAGAAAAAGAAGAGCAAATTAAACCCAAAATTGGTAGAAGACAATAAATACTAAGGTAAGTGTGAAAATAAATAAAATTGAAATGAAGAAAATAATATAAAAGACCAATAAAACAAAAAGCTGGCATTTTGAAAAGGTAAACAAAATATACAAAATTTTAGCCAGACTGAGAAAAAAAGACAAAATGCCCAAATAACTAAAATAGAGATGAAAAGGGAGACATTACAACCAGTACTGCAGAAATACAAAGGAATACAAAGTTGCTATGAGCAACTATATGCCAATGAATTGGAAAATATAGAATAAATCAATAAATTCCTAGGCACATATAGTTTACCAAGATTGAGCCATGAATAAATTGAAAACATAAACATAAATAACAAGTAATGACATCAAAGTCACAATAAAAAGTATTTCAGGCAAAAATGACTGGGTTTGATGGCTTTACTACTGAAGTCTACCAAACGTATCCCACTTAAACTACTGTAAAAAATACAGACAGAGGGAATACTTGCAAACTAGTTCTAAGAGTTCAGTATTACACTGATACATAAACCACACAAATACAAATAAAGAAAGAAATAAATTACAGGTCAATATATCTGATGAATATTGATGCAAAAATCCTCAACAAAATATTACTGAACAGAATGTAAATTTACATGTAATGATTGTTTATCATCACCAAATGGGTTTAATTCCAGCAATGCAAGGATGGTTCAATATATGTAAATCAATGTGATACAGCATGTCAAGAAATGAAAGATAAAAATCATATGATCATTTCAATTGATGCTGAAATAGCATTTGATAAAATTCAGCAATGCTTCATGATGCAAACTCTAAAAAAACTGAGATAGAAGGGACATTTCTCAACAAAATAGGGGCCATATATGACAGACCCACAGCTAGTATTATACAGAATGGGGACAAATTAAAACCTTTTCTCCAAGATCTGAAACAGGACAAGGATGCCCACTATCACAACTGTTATTCAACACAGTACTGGAAGTCCTAACTATAGCAATCAGATGAGAGAAAGCAATATAATACACCCAAATTAAAAAAAACAATGTGTCCTTGTTTACAGATAATATGATCTTATATTTGGAAAAAACTTAAGGATTCCATCAAAAAAAAATTAGAACTGATCAACAAATTCAGTAAAGTGGCAGAACACAAAAGCAACACACAAAAGTCACTAGCTTTTCTATATGTCAACAGTGAACAATCTGAAATAGAAATAAAAAGTAATCTTAGTTTAATAGCTGTAAATAAAATTACATACCTAGAAATTAACCAAAGAAACAAAAGATCTCTATGATTAAAACTATAAAACAAAGTAGTAAGATATTGAAGAGAACAAAAAATAGAAAAATATTCTATGTTCATAAGTTGGAAGAACAAATATTGTTAAAATATTCATACTTCCCAAAAGAATCTACAGATTCAATGTAATTCTTATCAAAATATTAATGACATTCTTCACAGAAGTAAAAAAAGCAATCCTAAAATGTAGATGCAACCACAAAATACACAGAATAGCCAAAGCTATACTGAGCAGAAAGTACAAAACTGGAAGAATGACAGTACCTGACCTCAAATTGTCCTACAGAGTTATAGTAGCCAAAACAACATGGTACTCAATAAAAATAGACACATAGACTAATGGAAAAGAATAGATAACTCAGAAACATATCCAGACGTCTGCAGTGAGCTCATTTTTGACAAGGGTATCAAAAACATACACTGGGAAAAGGACAGTCTTTTAATAAACGCTAAGAAAACTGGATGTCTTTAGGTAGAAGAATGAAAGTAGATTCGTATCTCTCACCACATACAAAAATCAAATCAAAATAAATTAAAGACTTAAATATAAGCACTCCAACTATGAAAGTTCTAAGGGTAACACTGGGGTAACTGTCCAAGACATTGGACTTGTAAAAGATTTCTTGAGTAATACATCAAAAACAGAGTCAACAAAAACAGAAATAAACAAATGGGACTACTTCAAGATAAAAATATTTTAGACAGCAAAGGATATAACCAACAAAGTAAAGAGGCAACCCACAGAATGGGAGAAAATATTTACAAACTATCCATCTGACAAAGGCTTAATAAGCAGAATATATAAGGAGCTCAAACAACTCCGTAGGAAAAAATCTAATAGTACAATTAAAAATGAGGAAAAGATCTGAATAGATATGTCTCACAAGAAGAAATAGAAATGGCAAACAGATATATGAAAAGATGCTCAACATCATTGATCATCCAAGAAATGCATATAAAAACTAGTATGAAATATCATCTCATCACAGTTAAAATGGCTTATCTCCAAAAGACAGATACTAACAAATGCTGGTGAGGATGTGAAAAAAATAGAAGCCTTATATGCTGTTGGTGGGAACCTAAATTAGTACAACCACTATGGAGAAAAATTTGGAGGGTCCTCATTAAACTAAAAATGGAGCTACCAAATGCTCCAGCAATCCCACATTATCTATTTATATGTTGATGAACACTTAGGTTGCTTCCAAATCTTGGCTATTGTGAACAGTGCTGAAACAAAGATAAGAGCATAGATACCTCTTCAGTATACTGATTTCCTTTGCTATGGTTGTATATACCAAGTTGTGGGATTGCTGGGTAATATTGTAGCTCTATTTTTAGTTTCTTGAGGAACCTCCAAATTGTTCTCAGTAGTGGTTGTACAATTTATATTCCCACAAAACAGTGTGTGAGGGTTCCACTTTCTTCACATCCTTGCCAGTATTTGTTTTGCCTATCTTTTGGATAAAAGTCATTTTTGCTGGGTGAGATGATATCTTATTATAGTTTTGATTTGCATTTCTCTGAAGATCAAGGAAGTTGAGCATCTTTTCATATGCATGTTTGCCACATGTATGTCTTCTTTTGAGAAATGCCTATTCAAATATTTTGCCAATTTTTCAATCAAATTATTAGGGTTTTTTTTCCCTATACAATTGTGTATTAGTCTTTTTATGCTGCTGATAAATACACACCTGAGGCTGGGTTATTTACAAAGAAAAGGAAGTTTAATGGGCTCACAGTTCCAAATGGCTGGGAAGGCCTCACAATCATGGTGGAATAAGGAGAAAGTCATGTCTAACATGAATGTTGGCAGCCAAAGAGAGAGAACTTGAGCAGGGGAACTCCTCTTTATAAAACCATCAGATCTCGTGATACTTATTCACTATCATGAGAACAATATGGGAAAGACCCATCCCCATGATTCAATTACCTCTCACTGGGTCACTCCCATGACACGTGGGAATTGTGGCAGCTACAATTCAAGATGAGATTTGGATGGAGACACAGCCAAACCATATTATTTAACCCCTAGCCCTTCCCAAATCTCATGTCTTCACATTTCAAAATCAATCTTGCCTTCCCAACAGCTCCTCAAAGTCTTAACTAATTTCAGCATTAACTCTAAATTCAAAATCCAAAGTCTCGTCTGAGACAAGGCAAGTCCCTTCTGCCTCTGAGCCTGTAAAGTCAAAAGCAAATTAGTTACTTCCTAGATACAATGAGGATATAAGCATTGGAGAAATACACAAATTCCAAATGGGAGAAGTTGGCCAAAACGAAGGGGCCAAAGACCCTATGCAAGTCTGAAATCCATTGGGGCAGTCAAATCTTAAAGTTCCAAAATGATCTCCTTTGACTCCATGTCTCACACCTAGGTCATGCTGATGCAAGAGATAGGCTCCCACAGCCTTTGGAAGCTCCACCCTTGTGGCTTTGCAGGATATATCCCCCATCCTGGCTGCTTTTATGGGCTGGCATTGAGTGTTTGCAGCTTTTCCAGGTGCATGGTGCAAGCCATTGGTGGATCTACCATTCTACTTTCTAGAGGATGGTGGCCCTCTTCTCACAGCTCTACAAAGCAGTGCCCCAGTAGGATTTCTGTGTGGGGGTTCTGACCCCACGTTTTCCATCTGTGCTGCCCTATCAGAGGTTCTTTATTAGGGCCCCACCCCTCCAGCAAACTTCTGCCTGGGCATCTAGGAATTTCCATACATCCTCTGAAATCTAGACAGAAGTTCTCCAACCTCAAGTCTTAGCTTCTGGGCACCCATAGGCTCAATACCGTGTGGAAGCTGCCAAGGCTTGGGGCAATTCCATCCTCTGAAGCAACAGCTTGAGCTGTACCTTGGCCCCTTTTAGGCATGACTGGAGCATCTGGGTCAGAGGGGACCAAGTTCCTAGGCTGCAGAGAGCAAAGATGCCCTGGGCCCAGCCCAAAATACCATTGTTTCCTCCTAGGTCTCCAGACCTGTGATGGAAGGGGCTGTCATGAAAACCTCTGACATGCCTTGGAGACATTTTCTCCATTGTCTTGGCAATTAACATTTGGCTTCAGGTTGTATATGGAAATTTCTATAGCCTGGTTGAATTTCTCCTCAGAAAATGGGTTTTTCCTTTCTATCACATTGTCAGGCTGCAAATTTTCCAAACTTTTATGCTGTTTCCCTTTTAAAACTGAATGCTTTTAACAGCACCCAAGTCATCTTGTGAACGCTCTGCTGATTAGAAATTTCTTCTGCCAGATACCCTAAATCATCTTGCTCAAGCTCAAAGTTCCACAAGTCTCCAGGGCAGGGGCAAAATGCCACCAGTTTTTGTGCTGAAGCATAGCAAGAGTCACCTTTACTCCAGTTACCAAAAAGTTCTTCATCTCCATCTGAGACCACCTCAACCTGAATTTCATTGTCCATATCATTATCGGCATTTTGGTCAAAGCCTTTCGACAAATCTCTAGGAAGTTCCCAACTTTACCACATTTCCCTGTCTTCTTTTGAGCCCTCCAAATGGTTACAACCTCTGCCTGTGACCAAGTTCCAAAGTCGCTTCCACATTTTGGGGCAACTTTAGAGCAGCACCCCACTCTACTGGTACCAATTTACTGTTTTAGTCTGTTTTCACATTGCTGATAAAAATATATGCGAGACTGGGTAATTTACAAATAAAAAGAGGTTTAATCGACTCACAGTTCCACATGGCTGGGGAGGCCTCACAATCATGGCAGAAGCAAGAGAAAGTCACGTCTTACATGGATGATGGCAGGCAAAGAGAGAGAACTTGTGCAGGGGAACTCTTCTTTATAAAAACTTCAGATCTCATGAGACTTATTCACTATTATGAGAACAACATGGGAAAGACCAATCCCCATGATTCAATTGCCACCCACTGAATCCTTCCCATTACATGTGGGAATTGTGGGAGATACAGTTCAAGATAGATTTTGGTGGGGACACAGCCACATCATATCATGGTGTTTAAGCTCCTTTCGCATTCTGACTACTAATCCCTTGTCATATAGATACTTTGCAAATATTTTCTCACATTTTGTAAGTTGTCTCTTCACTTTGTTGATTGTATACTTTTGTGTGCAGAATCTTTTTAACTTGTTGTGATCTCATTTGTCCATATTTGCTTCGTTGGCTTTGCTTGTGGGGGTATTGCTCAAGAAATTTTTGCCCAGTTCAATGTTCTGTAGATTTCCCCCAATGTTTTCTTGCAGAAGAATCAGACTTTGAGGTTTTAGATTGAAGTCTTTCATCCACTGTGTTTTGATTTTTGTATATAGTGAGAGATAGTGGTTTAGTTTCATTCTTCTGCATGTGGATATTCAATTTTGCCAGCACCATTTATTGAAAAGATTGTCATTCTCCAGTGTAGGTTCTTGGCATCTTTATCAAAAATGAGCTTAATGTAGGTGTGTGGATTTATTTCTGGATTATTTATTCTGTTTTGTTGGTGTGTATGTCTTTTTTTATGCCAGTACCATGTTGTTTTAGTTACTATAACTCTGTAGTATAATTTGAAGTCAAGTAATGTGATTCTTTCAGTTATTCTTTACGCTTTTTTAAAATTATTATTATTATACTTCAAATTCTAGGGTACATGTGCACAAATATGTATACATATTTGTTACATATGTATACATGTGCCATGTTGGTGTGCTGCACACATTAATTCATCATTTACATTACATATATCTCCTAATGCTATCCCTCCCCTCTCCCACCACACCATGACAGGCCCCAGTGCATGATGTTCCCAACCCTGTGTCCAAGTGTTCTCATTGTTCAATTCCCACCTATAAGTGAAAACATGCGGCTTTTGGTTTTCTGTCCTTGTGATAGTTTGCTCAGAATGATGGTTTCCAGCTTCATCCATGTCCCTACAAAGGACATGAACTCATCCTTTTTATATGGCTGCATAGTATTCCATGGTGTATATGTGCCACATTTTCTTAATCTAGTCTATCAGTGATGGACATTTGGGTTGGTTCTAAGTCTTTGCTATTGTGAATAGTGCCACAATAAACATACATGTGCATGTGTCTTTATAGCAGCATGATTTATAATCCTTTGGATATATACCAAGTAACGGGATGGCTGGGTCAAATGGTATTTCTAGTTCTAGATCTTGAGGAATCACCACACTGTCTTCCACAATGGTTGAACTAATTTACAGTCCCATCGACAGCATAAAAGTGTTCCTATTTATCCACACCCTCTCCAGCATCTGTTGTTTCCTGACTTTTAATGATCGCCATTCTAACTGGTGTGAGCCTCAGCCTCCCAAGTAGCTGGGACTACAGGCATCCACCAACATGCCTGGCTAATATTTTTGTATTTTTTAGTGGAGTTGGGGTTTCACTGTGCTAGCCAGGATGGTCTCAATCACCTGACCTTGTAATCTGCCCGCGTCAGCCTCCCAAAGTGCTGGGATTACAGACATGAGCCACCACACCTGACCCAGTTTCAGCTTTCTACATATGGATTTCCCAGCACCATTTATTAAATAGGGAATCGTTTCCTCATTTCTTGTTTTTGTCAGATTTGTCAAAGATCAGATGTTTGCAGATTTGTGGTACTATTTCTGAGGGCTCTGTTCTGTTCCATTGGTATATATCTCTGTTTTGGCACCAGTACCATGCACACAAAGGGAAGCCCATCAAACTAACAGAGAATCTCTCTGCAGAAACTCTACAAGTCAGAAGAGAGTGGGGGCCAATATTCAGAATTCTTAAATAAAAGAATGTTCAACCCAGAATTTCATATCCAGCCAAACTAAGCTTCGTTAGTGAAGGAGAAATAAAATCCTTTATAGACAAGCAAATGCTGAGAGATTTTTATCACCACCAGGCCTGCCTTACAACAACTCTTGAAGGAAGCATTAAACATGGAAAGGAACAACCAGTACCAGCCACTGCAAAAACATGCCAAATTGTAAAGATTATCGATGCTAGGAAGAAACTGCATCAATGAATGAGCAAAATAACCAGCTAACATCATAATGAGAGGACCAAATTCCCACATAACAATATTAACCTCAAATGTAAATGGGCTAAATTCTCCAATTAAAAGAAACAGACTGGCAAATTGGATAGAGTCAAGACCCATCAGTGTGCTGTATTCAGGTGACTCATCTCATGTGCAGAGACACACATAGGCTCAAAATAAAGGGATAGAGGAAGATCTACCAAGCAAATGGAAAACATCAAAAAAAGAAGGGTTTGCAACCCTAGTCTCTGATAAAACAGACTTTAAACCATCAAAGATCAAAAGCTACAAAGAAGGCCATTACATAATGGTGAAGGGATCAATTCAACAGGAAGAGCTAACTATCCTAAATATATATGTATCCAATACAGGAGCACCCATATTCATAAAGCAGGTCGTTAGAGACCTGCAAAGAGACTTAGACTCCCACACAATAATAATGGGAGACTTCAACACTCCACTGTCAACATTAGACAGATCAACAAGACAGAAAGTTAACAAGGATATCCAGGAATTGAACTCATCTCTGCACCAGGCGGACCTAATAGACATCTGCAGAACTCTCCACTCCAGGTCAACAGGATACACATTTTTCTCAGCACCACATCACACTTATTCCAAAATTGACCACATAGTTGGAAGTAAAGCACTCCTCAGCAAATGTAAAAGAACAGAAATGATAACAAACTGTCTCTCAGACCACAGTGCAATCAAACTAGAACTCAGGATTAAGAAACTCACTCAAAGCTGCTCAACTACATGGAAACTGAACAACCTGCTCCTGAATGACTACTGGGTACATAACGAAAGGAAGGCAGAAATAAAGATGTTCTTTGAAACCAATGAGAACAAAGACACAACATACCAGAATCTCTGGGACACATTTAAAGCAGTGTGTAGAAGGAAATTTATAGCACTAAATGCCCACAAGAGAAAGCAGGAAAGATCTAAAATTGACACTCTAACATCACAATTAAAAGAACTGGAGAAGCAAGAGCAAACACATTCGAAAGCCAGCAGAAGGCAAGAAACAACTAAGATCAGAGCAGAACTGAAGGAGATAGAGACACAAAAAACCCTTCAAAATATGAATGAATCCAGGAGCTAGTTTTTTGAAAAGATCAACAAAATGCATAGATCGCTATCAAGACTAATAAAGAAGAAAAGAGAGAAGAATAAAATAGATGCAATAAAAAATGATAAAGGGGATATCACCACTGATCCCACAGAAATACAAAACTACCATCAGAGAATACTATAAACACCTCTCTGGAAATAAAGTAGAAAATCTAGAAGAAATGGATAAATTCCTCAACACATACACCCTCCCAAGACTAAACCAGGAAGAAGTTGAATCCCTGAATAGATCAATAACAGACTCTGAAATTGAGGCAATAATTAATAGCCTACCAATCAAAAAAAGTCCGGGACCAGATGGATTCATGTCTGAATTCTACCAGAGGTACAAAGAGGAGTTGGTACTATTCCTTCTGAAACTATTCCAATCAATAGAAAAAGAGGGAATCCGCCCTGACTCATTTTAGGATGCCAACATCATCCTGATACCAAAGCCTGGCAGAGACACAACAAAAAAGTGAATTTTAGACCAATATCCCTGATGAACATCGATGCAAAAATCCTCAATAAAATACTGGCAAACCGAATCCAGCAGCACATCAAAAAGCTTATCCACCATGATCAAGTTGGCTTCCTCCCTTGGATGCAAGCCTGGTTCAACATATGCAAATCAATAAGCATAATCCATCATATAAAGAGAACCAAAGACAAAAACCACATGATTATCTCAATAGATGCAGAAAAGGCCTTCGACAAAATTTAACAGCCTTCATGCTAAAAACTCTCAATAAACTAGGTATTGATGGGACATATCTCAAAATGATAAGTGTTATTTATGACAAACCCACAGCCAATATCATACTGAATGGGCAAAAACTGGAAGCATTCCCTTTGAAAACTGACACAAGACAGGGATGCCCTCTCTCACCACTCCTATTCAACATAGTGTTGGAAGTTCTGGCCAGGGCAATCAGGCAGGTGAAAGAAATAAATGGTATTTAATTTGGAAAAGAGGAGGTAAAATGTCCCTCTTGCAGGTGACATGATTGTATATTTAGAAAACCCCATTGTCTCAGCCCAAAATCTCCTTAAGCTTATAAGCAACTTCAACAAAGTCTCAAGATACAAAATCAGCGTGTGAAAATCACAAGCATTCCTATACACCAATAACAGACAAACAGAGAGCCAAATCAGGAGTGAACTCCCATTCACAATTGCTTCAAAGAGAATAAAACACCTACGAATCCAACTTACAAGGGATGTGAAGGACCTCTTCAAGGAGCGCTACAAACCACTTCTCAGTGAAATAAAAGAGGACGCAAACAAATGGAAGAACATTCCATGCTCTTGGAGAGGAAAAATCAATATCGTGAAAATGGCCATACTACCCAAGGTAATTTATACATTCAGTGTCATCCTCATCAAGCTACCAATGACTTTCTTCACAGAATTGGAAAAAACTACTTTAAAGCTCATATGAAACCAAAAAAAAAAAAAAAAAAAAAAAAAGCCCACATTGCCAAGCCAATCCTAAGCAAAAAGAACAAAGCTGGAGGCATCATGCTACCTGACTTCAAACTATACTACAAGGCTACACCATTCTTTATGCTTAGAATAGCTGTGGCTACTCTGTGTCCTTTATGGTTCTATATAGACTTTAGGTTTGTTTGTTTGTTTTTTTTTTCCATTTATGTGAAGAATGTCATTAGTATTTCGATAGAGTTTGTGTTGAATCTGTATATAGCTTTAAGTAGTATGGATATTTTAACAATATTGATTCTTTCAATCCCTGAATATAAAATAGTTTTTCATTTTTTTTTCCTCTTTACTTACCTTTATTAGTATTTTAGAGTTTTTGTGATACAAGTCCTTTCACTATTTTGGTTAATTTAATGCCTAGGTGTTTCATTTTTTTTTAATTATTTATTTATTTTTTATTATTATACTTTAAGTTCTAGGGTACATGTGCATAACGTGCAGGTTTGTTACATATGTTTACTTGTGCCATGTTGGTGTGCTACACCCATCAATTCATCAGCACCCATCAACTCGTCATTTACATCAGGTATAACTCCCAGTGCAATCCCTCTCCCCTCCCCCTTCCCCATGATAGGCCCCGGTGTGTGATGTTCCCCTTCCCGAGTCCAAGTGACCTCATTGTTCAGTTCCCACCTATGAGTGAGAACATGTGGTGTTTGGTTTTCTGTTCCTGTGATAGTTTGCTAAGAATGATGGTTTCCAGCTGCATCCATGTCCCTACAAAGGATGCAAACTCATCCTTTTTTATGGCTGCATAGTATTCCATGGTGTATATGTGCCACATTTTCCTAATCCAGTCTGTCACTGATGGACATTTGGGTTGATTCCAAGTCTTTGCTATTGTGAATAGTGCCGCAATAAACATACGTGTGCATGTGTCTTTAGAGCAGCATGATTTATGATCCTTTGGGTATGTACCCAGTAATGGGATGGCTGGGTCATATGGTACATCTAGTTCTAGATCCTTGAGGAATCACCATACTGTTTTCCATAATGGTTGAACTAGTTTACAATCCCACCAACAGTGCAAAAGTGTTCCTATTTCTCCACATCCTCTCCAGCACCTGTTGTTTCCTGACTTTTTAATGATTGCCCTTCTAACTGGCGTGAGATGGTATCTCATTGTGGTTTTGATTTGCATTTCTCTGATGGCGAGTGATGATGAGCATTTTTTCATGTGTCTTTTGGCTGTATGAATGTCTTCTTTTGAGAAATGTCTGTTCATATCCTTTGCGACTTTTTGATGGGGTTGTTTGTTTTTTTCTTGTAAATTTGTTTGAGTTCTTTGTAGGTTCTGGATATTAGCCCTTTGTCAGACGAGTAGATTGCAAAACTTTTCTCCCATTCTGTAGGTTGCCTGTTCACTCTGATTACAGTTTCTTTTGCTGTGCAGAAGCTCTTTAGTTTAATTAGATCCCATTTGTCAATTTTGGCTTTTGCTGCCGTTGCTTTTGGTGTTTTAAACATGAAGTCCTTGCCCATGCCTATGTCCTGAATGGTACTACCTAGGTTTTCTTCTAGGGTTTTTATGGTATTAGATCCAACATTTAAGTCTCTAATCCATCTTGAATTAATTTTCATATAAGGAGTAAGGAAAGGATCCAGTTTCAGCTTTCTACTTATGGCTAGCCAATTTTCCCAGCACCATTTATTAAATAGAGAATCCTTTCCCCGTTTCTTGTTTCTCTCAGGTTTGTCAAAGATCAGATGGCTGTAGATGTGTGGTATTATTTCTGAGGACTCTGTTCTGTTCCATTGGTCTATATCTCTGTTTTGGTACCAGTACCATGCTGTTTTGGTTAGTGTAGCCTTGTAGTATAGTTTGAAGTCAGGTAGCGTGATGCCTCCAGCTTTGTTCTTTTGACTTAGGATTGTCTTGGCAATGTGGGCTCTTTTTTGGTTCCATATGAACTTTAAAGCATTTTTTTCCAATTCTGTGAAGAAACTCATTGGTAGCTTGATGGGGATGGCATTGAATCTATAAATAACCTTGGGCAGTATGGCCATTTTCACGATATTGATTCTTCTTATCCATGAGCATGGTATGTTCTTCCACTTGTTTGTGTCCTCTTTTATTTCATTGAGCAGTGTTTTGTAGTTCTCCTTGAAGAGGTCCTTTACATCCCTTGTAAGCTGGATTCCTAGGTATTTTATTCTCTTTGAAGCAATTGTGAATGGAAGTTCATTCCTGATTTGGCTCTCTGTTTGTCTCTTACTGGTGTATAAGAATGCTTGTGATTTTTGCACATTAATTTTGTATCCTGAGACTTTGCTGAAGTTGCTTATCAGCTTAAGGAGATTTTGGGCTGAGACAATGGGGTTTTCTAAATATACAATCATGTCATCTGCAAACAGGGACAGTTTGACTTCTTTTCCTAACTGAATACCCTTTATTTCTTTCTCTTGCCTGATTGCCCTAGCCAGAACTTCCAACACTATGTTGAATAGGAGTGGTGAGAGAGGGCATCCCTGTCTTGTGCCAGTTTTCAAAGGGAATTTTTACAGTTTTTGCCCATTCAGTATGATATTGGCTGTGGGTTTGTCGTAAATAGCTCTTATTATTTTGAGGTATGTTCCATCAATACCGAATTTATTGAGCGTTTTTAGCATGAAGGGCTGTTGAATTTTGTCAAAGGCCTTTTCTGCATCTATAGAGATAATCATGTGGTTCTTGTCTTTGGTTCTGTTTATATGCTGGATTACGTTTATTGATTTGCAAATGTTGAACCAGCCTTGCATCCCAGGGATGAAGCCCACTTGATCATGGTGGATAAGCTTTTTGATGTGCTGCTGGATCTGGTTTGCCAGTATTTTATTGAGGATTTTTGCATCGATGTTCATCAGGGATATTGGTCTAAAATTTACTTTTTTGTTGTGTCTCTGCCAGGCTTTGGTATCAGGATGATGTTGGCCTCCTAAAATGAGTTAGGGAGGATTCCCTCTTTTTCTATTGATTGGAATAGTTTCAGAAGGAATGGTACCAGCTCCTCCTTGTACCTCTGGTAGAATTCAGCTGTGAATCCATCTGGTCCTGGACTTTTTTTGGTTGATACGCTATTAATTATTGCCTCAATTTCAGAGCCTGCTATTGTTCTATTCAGGGATTCAACTTCTTCCTGGTTTAGTCTTAGAAGAGTGTAAGTGTCCAGGTGTTTCATTTTATGTGTGGCATTTATAAATGGGATTCCTTTTTGTTTCTTTTTCATATAATATCCTTTTGTTATATAGAGATGCTAGTGATTTTTGTATGTAGTTTTTGTATCTTGCAATGTTACTCAATTTGTTTATCCGTTCTTATAGGTTTTTGTGAATTCATTAGGTTTTTTTCAAATATAAGATCACATCATCTGCTAAGATAATTTGATGTCTTTGTTTCTAATTTTGTTGACCTTTATATCTTTCTACTGTCTGAATAATCCAGCTATGATTTCCAGTACTATGTTGAATGAGTGTTGACAGTGAACATTCTTGTCATGTTCCATATCTGAGAGGAAAATATTTCAGTTTTTCCCCAATTAGCATGATACTACTAGCTATGGGTGTATTGTATATGGTTTGTATTGTGTTTAGGTATGTTCTTTCTGTACGCCATTTTTTAAGGGTTTTAATCAGGAACGAATGCTTAATGTTATCAAATTAATTTTCAGCATCAACTAAAATTATATTATTTTTGTCTTTCATTGTGTTGATAGGATGTGTTTCATTGATTGATTTGTGTATGTTGAACCATCCTTGCATCACAGGGATAAACTCCAGTTGGTCATGATGAATGATCTTTCTAATGCATTGTTAAATTTGGTTCACTAAAATTTTGTTGAAGATTTTTGCCTCAATATTTATCAGATATATTGGGCTGTATACTTTTTTTTTAAAAAAAAATGTGTGTTTGTCTGGCTTTGTTTTCAGGATAATACTGGCCTCATACAATGAGTTGGAAAGTAATCCCTCCTCCTCTATTTTTAGGAATAGTTTAAATAGGATTGCTATTAGTTCTTCTTTAAATATTTGGTAGAATTCAGCAGTGAAGCCATAGGGTCCCAGACTTTTCTTTAGTGGGAGACTTTTTATTATGACTTCCATCTCATTACTTGTGATTGGTCAGTTCAGATTTTGGATTTTGTTACAGTTAAATTTTGATAGGTCATATGTATCTAAGAATTAATCAATTTTTTTCAAGATTTTTCAATTTATTGGTGTATAGTTGCTCATAGTAGTCTCTAATGATCATTTGAATTTCTGTAGTATCAGTTGTAATTATTATGTCTCTTTTTGCATTTCTGATTTATTTATTTGAATTTTTCTCTATTTTTTTCTTAGGCTAAACTACTTCCTGTCTACTGCCTATGTTTGGTCAAGGCCCTGGGGCTCTACGTTAATCAGGTGGCAAAGCCAGCTAGGCCTATGCCCTTCCCTTCAGGGCAGCAAGGTCTCTCAGGCTTTGGGTGGGTCCAGAAGTGCTAATCAGGAGTCAGGGGTAGAACTAAAAACCTTATAATTCTACCTGGTTTTTCTATTATACTGTGACTGAGTTGGCACTCAAACCCCAAGATACACTTCTTCTCTTGCCAGACTACCACCAGTGTTCCCTTAAGGCCCAAGGTCTCTTATGTCACCTTGTTGTGAATGCTGCTTGGCCCAGGATTCACTCTTCAGGGCAGTGGGCTCCCTTCTGGCCCAGGGCAGGTCCAGACATCTCATCCAAGTGTGAAGTCCTGGAAACAGGAACTGCCAAAGCCCTCTTGGTGCTCTACCCCTCTGTGGCTTTGCTGGTACCTGATGTTAAAGACAATGTCATATTTACTTTTCCCTCTGCTTCTCTCAAACAGAAGTTTTGTCTGGTAGCCCCCACAACTGATAATTTTCTGAGTCTCGCCTGAAGCCAGCAAGTCTCAGAGTCTCAGCCAGAGTTCTCAAGGTAGATCTGAGTACTGCTGTGGATTACTCAGGGCCCAAGGGCTCTTCAGTTAGCAGATGGTGAATGCTACCGGGATTCAGTACTTTTCTTCAAGGCAGTGAGTCTGCTTCTGGCCCAGGTTGTGTTTAGGAATGTCATCTAGGCACTATGGCCTGGAACCGGGGCCTCGCAACTCTGACTGGTGTCCTATTCTGCTGTGACTGAGCTGGTATTCAAAATGTGAGACAAAATCCTCCCCACTCTTTCCTCAAGCAGATGGAAGGGATAGCTTTTGGAGCCATGAGCTATGCCACCTGCTGTTAGGGGATGGTTGATGTTAGCATTTCCCTGGCTGCCCCAGCTGGTGTCTCAGTATGTTTCATGACCCCAGTTCACTGTCTCTGGGCCTATTTCAGCACTAGAACTTATATAAATGTTGCAGTCATTACAGCCTAAACTACCTTTCAAGTTCATTTAGAGTCTTGGAGCACTGTAGCCCTTGGTGGTGAAATTTGTAGGAACCTAAGTTCCTGGAATTGGTGATTCTCTTCTGGCTAGGGATCCTTTAAATGATCCCTCAGTGCGGGGGTGGTGGGGGGTGTCAGCTCAGTTTAGTCGGGTTTTCCTTTCTGCTCTTACAGGACAACACTGAATTCAGTGTCTCATCATTGCTGTGTTCTTCTTCCACCAGCACCCAGAGATGCCGTACATACTAGGGCTCTGCTGCCAAAGGAGGGGAATGGGTGACCTCTGTGGTTCGGGCCTGTTTTCTTTCTCTTCAGTGCCTCTTTCAGCAATATGAAGTTAAAATCAGGTACTGTAAGTGCTCACCTGATATTTTTTCTTATGAAGCTGTTTTTGTTTTGTTTTTGTTGTTTTCTGTGTAGATATTTTTAAAGCTAGTGTCCTTCCTGTAGGGCAGGATTGGTAGAGCTTTCTATTCCATCATCTTGCTCCACCTCTGCTACACACAAACGTTTAAATTAAAATAAAAACATTATTCAATATGGAATTTCAGGGGATTTTTATTTTTGTTCTTGTATCTTTCTATATGGATTGATTTATTTTTTACAGTGAGCATATATTATTTTATAAGAGTAGCATAATTTAAAAATAAAAATATGGTATCTTAGTGACTGATATGGTCTGGCTCTCTGTCCCCACCCAAATCTCATTCTGAATTGTAATCCAAACTGTAATCCCCACATGTTGCAGGAAGGACCTGGTGGGAGGTGATTAGATCAGGAAGGCAGTTCCCCCATGCTGCTCTTATGATAGTGAGTTCTCACAGGATCTGATGGTTTCATAAGGGGCTTTTCGCTTCTTTGCTCTGCACTTCTCCTTCTTGCTGCCATGTGAAGAAGGATGTGCTTGCTTCGCCTTCTGCCATGACTGCAAGTTCCCTGAGGCCTCCCCAACAATGCAGAAATGTGAGTCAATTAAACCTCTTTCCTTTATAAATTACCCAGTCTTGGGTATGTCTTTGTTAGCAGTGTGAGAACAGATTAATACAGTGACCTAAAGTAATAAGCAGATAATTTGTGCCTAAAACAAGCTCAAAATTTGACTCAGGTTCTTACAATTTAAGGAGAGATAAATTTTCCAATGTATTTAACTCAGATAATTGTCATGGGCTTTTGTTTTCACCTCTAGCCTTTGACTAGAGTTGTATAGAGAATTTTCAACAAAGCATGGCTTTGAAATTAGCCTTTGCCTCTGTTTTTAACTTTGTGTGGCCACCTCATTTTCATACCCTATGGGTATTTTTACTGGGTTTATTCCCTCTTTCATATATTTTTATCTAGCCAGATTATTTTGCACTGATGGTCATTTGCTAAGATTCAAGCACTGTCTAGGGAGCTTCAGAAAACCTTACTTATGAAATGCCCAGTTGTTGGATTGCTGGAGCTGAGCTCTTTCCTGAGCTATTGGATGCTTTGCTAATTACTCCAGAAAAGGAGCCAATATCTTTTCTCTATTTAATGCTGATACTTATTTGCAATTTGCTTCAAATTTTCCTTACAAAGATCCTTAATATTAGAGTAAATGAAAGCTGCAATTCCTGTTTTTGCAAAATGTATCACACTTTATTTTTGTAATGGGGGAAAAAATCACCCTTATTACTGTATCCGGATTCCTTCAGCCTTGTTAAGAAAGGTCCTGAAAGTAGAATTTCTTAAGGATCTCTGGCTATCCAGTTAAAAGTATACTGCTTTGCTGTGTTTACTGTGCATGGCATTGCACAACTGTGAAGTTTCCATAAGATTACAACAACAGCAATTTTTATTTTTGGTCCCATAACCCTTGTATTTACAGGAAATTTCCACCTTGATTTCACTGGACTTAAGGAAACAATAGGAGAATAAAGTTTTAGTTATGCAAATATAAAATTTATCAAAGGAGGATGCATAGCAGTTGGATTTGATGAAAGCTCAGACTGGTTTTCAATGTTTACTGCTTGTCACCAAATTAAATTTCAACTTATATTTAGTAAGAGGATTACAACATTTAAACAAATAATAACTTTACACAGCAAAATCTAATTATGTTTGTTTAGCCTGGTGCTTTGGATCACTCACAGGAAAGGGGTTTGGAAGAGCCAATATAAAGTGCTCAGTATTCATCATCTCACACACTGTATTATTTGATCAAAGGCCACATTTTAGATTCCACTACCTGCTAGACCCAAACTAAGAAGCAATAGATCTGCTTACTCATTTTTCTTCCAATGACTTAGGGGAATTCACAAGAGATACTATTTTACTTTTTGTATTAACAATATTTCAGAACAAATTAACTTCAAGATTCATGATAATGTAATGTAGTCTAACTAAAAATGTATTTCATGGCCATTACTTGACAACATATTGGAATACACCGCTACAATACTCAAGAAATTAAATAAAAAGAAAATTGATGTGATAGCATCTTTTAAACTTAAAGGGACACAGAGAACTTATTAAGCAAATGTGCCATTATATTTCTCTCCTGTAAGCTTAATATTTGCATGAATATAGGCATAAACACAGTCCATATATCTTTCAAATATCAAAATGTTATGCTGAGTACTATCTCATTGTTTGAATTTTTGGAAGATGTCCAAAAACATTTTATATAGGTTTTATCTAAATTTTAGAACCCAGAAGCATTGATATGAAAAAAAAATATACAAACACCTGGTGTCTAGAAAGCTAAACATATAAAAAGAGATCTTTCCAAGATCATTATAGAATTAAACAATAAGCATCCTAAGACTTTTCTCTTTGGAAAATATAAAATAATGTAAGTTATACCATGATTAGGAATATAACAGAAGTCTTGAGAGTTGCAAGGTGTGCTGATAAATAACTTACATACTTCCAAATCAAAGAACAAAATGTTATTGTCATTTTTTATGAACATTTATTTTTAACCGAAATCTTTGAAATTGCCTGCTCCCTCCCACACTCACCACTGACACCACACACACACACAAACTACTGGAAGTTATTTTAAAAACCGGGCTACTGATTTTTTAAATATCACACACTACTTTAAGAACAAGTGAGAGAGAAGGAAATGAGCTGCTGATGTTGAAAGTGATAGTCAGTGTAAAAGCTCCTGCCTTGTACCAATCCTATTCTAAATATGTACCTATTGTTTTCTCTTTGGTGTGTGTGAAATCAGGTAGGACCTAGAAGACAGGAGGTGAATATGGTGAGAAAAAGTGCAGAGAAAAACAGAGCCTGCTCAAAAGAGAAAATGGCAGATACTTAATTTGTCTAAAAATGTTGAGGAAGACAAAAAACTAATAGAGGTTACAGGGCAAATTCAAAAAAATGTTTATTCTGTTATTTATATGAATATGAATAATAGAATGTAGGACATTCTCACAATTGGCATAGAAATAGTAATATTGTCAAAGGGAGGGTATTTCTTAGTAATTCATAAATGTTTCCACAGTTATGAGAATTAAAGTGCTATGCTCAAGATGATTTCTTGTTTGGAGGCATACTAACATGGGTGTTTTTCCACATTTGTTTATTCATCAAATATTTATTGAATACAGGGTATGAGCCTGTCATTTTTCCTGAGACTGGATGGCGAACAAGTCTGACAAACTCCCTGCCTTCATGAAGCTGCCAATTCATGAATATGGATGATTGTTTACAAGAAGCAGAACCAACGTAGTTGGTGCTATTTCAGTAACTCATTCCTTTTTATTGCTGAATAGTACTCCATTTTATGAAGGTAGCACTGTTTGTTTATCCGGTCTCTTGCTGTTAGACTTTTGGATTACTTTTAGTTTGGGTTATTATTTACAAGTGTGTATGAAAGACTATTGTACCAAGCTTGTGTATGTACATATGCGTATACATTTGTTTTAGAAGTCCTGAAACTGCTGCTGGATGAGGAGGAAGTATGACTGATACCATGTGTAACACTAGCAGTAATACAAAGAAAGTAGGTCTACTTATGTTCATTTTGGACAAAGAAGACATTAGAGAGAAGAAAATTACCAGAGATAAAGGAAAAAAATACATAATAATAAAATGTCAGTTTGCTGAAACATAACAATTTTTAATATGTCTGCATCTAACAAGACAGCATGAAAATATGTGAAGAAAAATCTAGTAGAACTGTAAGAAAAAAATAGACAAATCCATTTTTATAGCTGGGGACTTCAACAACATTAATTCAGTTACTGATAAATCAGGCAGGCAGAACATAAGTAAACACATATTTGACCAGAACACCACTATCAGTGAACTTGATCTTAGTGATATTAATAGAATACTCCATCCAACAATGGCAAAATACATATTCTTTTCCAGCTCACACTGAACATTCACCATGACAGATCACATATTTGGCCACAATGTTCACATTATGAAATTTTTAAAAAATTGAAATCATACAAAGTTCTCAAAACACAATTGAATTAAACTATTAATCAATAACAGAAAGATAAAAGGAATATTGCCAAATATTTGGAAATTATGTAACACATTAATTATTTCAATCAAGTTAATTAATTAAATAACACATGGCTCAAATATTTCTCAAAAGAATTAAAACTATCTGAATTAAATGAAAATAAAGTTTATCAAAATATGTGGAATAGTAATAACAATGTTTAGAGATAAATTTATAACATTGAATACATGTATTAGAAAATAAGAAAGATCTAAGATCAATAACCTTAGCTTCCACCTTAGGAAACAAGAGAAATAAAAGCAACTTAGGACTAAAGTAACCAGAAGAAAAAATTTAATAAAAATTAGAGTAAAAATCAATGAAATTTAAAGCAGGAAAATGATGTAAGAAATCTAGAAAACCAAAACCAAATGCTAGTCCTTTGAAAAGATCAATACAGTTCATAAGCCAGTAGCCTGCCTAATCAGGAGAAATGAGAGAGAGAAAGAGAGTGAGAAAGAGAAAGAGAGAAGTTACAAATACTATTATCAAAAAGCAGAGTCATTACTATTGATGAAAAGACCTTAATATTATAACAAAAAGTCCTGTGAACAACTCTGTGCCCACAAATTTTATGATATGATGAAATTAACCTATTCCTTGAAATAAATAAACTGGCAACATGCACAAGGAAAAAACAGATAGTCTAAACAGGTACATATCTACTTTTAAAAGTTCAATCAATTATTTACAAATCACAAAGAGGAAAGTCTTAGTTCTGATGGTTTCACTGAGAAATTCTACCAAATATGAAAGAGATATATAAATTCTCCACGACTTCTTCAAGTAAATAGAAGCAGAGGAGATATTTTCTTTTCTTTTTTTTTTTTAATCTTGTTTTCTCTCTTTTATTAGTTATTTTGGTCCTTTTATCGATTATTTTCTTTTATTTATTTATTTATTTTATTATACTTTAAGTTCTAGGGTACATGTGCATAACGTGCAGGTTTGTTACATATGTATACTTGTGCCATGTTGGTGTGCTGCACCCATCAACTCGTCAGCACCCATCAATTCATCATTTATATCATGTATAACTCCCAATGCAATCCCTCCCCCCTCCCCCCTCCCCATGATAGGCCCCAGTGTGTGATGTTCCCCTTCCCGAGTCCAAGTGATCTCATTGTTCAGTTCCCACCTATGAGTGAGAACATGCGGTGTTTGGTTTTCTGTTCTTGTGATAGTTTGCTAAGAATGATGGTTTCCAGCTGCATCCATATCCCTACAAAGGACGCGAACTCATCCTTTTTTATGGCTGCATAGTATTCCATGGTGTATATGTGCCACATTTTCAGAGTGATCTTTTTGCACCTGCTGTTTTTCATGTGCCTTTAACTTAAATAGTCAACAGGCCCAATGGTATAGTTTTAACTCCTTCAATTGTGTGTTTTTGATGCAAACTCTTTACCAGACATGTTTTCCAAATGTGGTAATGCTGGCCTCATTGAATAAGTTAGAAAATATCTCCTCAGTGGAGGAGATATTTCTCCTGTTTCCTAAAAACATGAAATTATCATGTGAAAAACACCCTTCCGATATGAAAAGACATAACATCCTTATCTTCAAGAAGAAGTTGAGACCAAAAGAATTCCATATAGACCCGGTTAAAATAACTCTTAACTTTTCATCATCATGTATAATGCATCAAGTAATTTATTTTTATTGTACATTTTGTTCTTAGGTTGAACTTATAATTTTATAAACTTAAACGTACCTACAGTTTTTGATTAGTAAATCCAGGTAGAACAAGTTGTATGTCCACAGTACAGATAATGATTACAACTCTGAAGATATGCCTGCTTTAACTAAACCAACAAACTTAAACTAGCCTTTTATTTACTAATGATTTTCCTAGCTCATTTGAATAATTTGAGTAACATTTAAATTAGTTTTGATTTTTCTGAAATAACACTTAATTTTTATAAGTGCGTCTTTTCTTTTTTTTTTAAGTCAAATCTTCTCATAGGAGCAATAAGACAGTTGCTGAGGATGAAAATTCTTTAAAAAAGACTTTTAGATACAAAAGTCCAAATTTTCAAAGGTTTACCTACTTCTGTTGTGACACAAAACGAATAAGTCTTTTTTATGGCTTAAAACTAATAAGTCTTTTGTGGCTTAACCATGGATGTACGAGGTGTGCCTAAAGAGGGTCCAAAAGACTCAATCTCCCTGAAGATTTATAGATTCTTCCAAAGATAGCCTAAGAAAGCAAAAATCCTCATTGCTAACAAGGCAATGAAGATTGGGGCAATTAAGATAAACTTCCTTGAGAGTTGTAACAATCAGACCAAGAGAAATTTTGTGTTTTGGATTTCTATCCAGCCAGTTAGTCAGTTGATGCAAATCTTACAACTTGAAGTCCCTTGCCAATGGAGACCAGAAACAATCTCCTCACTGGTCACAAAGCACAGCTTCTAAGACGTAAAATAAAATGAAAAAAGAATCTTATTATAATTTTCTTATGCCAAACCACACAAAAAAACAGAGATAAGACAGACAAAAATATTTATGGGACACTGTGGATCAGTAACCAAATTCATAAGAGTCACAATTCACATAACTAAATCTGATAAATGTTTTACTCCTGCCAATCTAAATTTGGAAGCAAATGTCAAGAAAAAATGTTTGCCTTTTTTTCTCAATGAGACACTGCATACAGACATGCAGGAGAGTGGACTTTCATAAGAATTTCTACTTTCTGCTGGCTTTTGTTGGGTCTTGTAGGATCCCATTTGCGGGGTTTAGAGGGAGTAGGGCATCACAGCCTTAAAGAATCCCATCTTCGGCCGGGCGCGGTGGCTCAAGCCTGTAATCCCAGCACTTTGGGAGGCCGAGACGGGCGGATCACGAGGTCAGGAGATCGAGACCATCCTGGCTAATATGGTGAAACCCCGTCTCTACTAAAAAATACAAAAAACTAGCCGGGCGACGAGGCGGGCGCCTGTAGTCCCAGCTACTGGGGAGGCTGAGACAGGAGAATGGCGTGAACCCGGGAGGCGGAGCTTGCAGTGAGCTGAGAGCTGGCCACTGCACTCCAGCCTGGGCGGCAGAAAAAAAAAAAAAAAAAAAAAAAAAAAAAAAAAAAAAAAGAATCCCATCTTCAATGGCAGAAACTGTAGGGGCAGTAAAACTCCACCGCCATCCTCTTAGGGCCCAGGCTCAGTCTGAGAATTAAGTTGACATAACATAGAGTAACAGAAGAAAAACATACAAGTTTATTTAACACAAACTGTAGGTGGCAGAGGAGGCCTCATAAGGACATCTATAGATCTTCCAAACTGACCTAAAGAAGCAGTTAGAGTCAGTTACTTATATCCTGATTTGGAAAAACAAATAGTAAGTTGTGAAGAAGAAACTAAATTATGTAAGTATGGTTAAAAGATAAGAGTTATTTTAAAGAAGTCTGTGTAAAATTATTTTGGTCTAAATTCCTTGTCCTCAAAGATAATGATATTATTTCTTTTGGTATGGAGAGGATGTCTTTCACATAAGAATTTCATCTTCTACTTTTAGGAAACAACACAAAGGAGAAAGTAATCTATTTTACACCTGCTGTTTTTCAAGTGCCTTTAACTTAAATAATATCGATATTCCAGAATGGCATAGTTTTAACTCGACACAAAAATCCTTACAACTCAAAAGTAAGAAAACAAACAGTCCAACTAGTAAATAGACACAAGATCTCAACAGACCCCTCCCGAAAGAAGATATACAGATGGCAAGTAAATATAGGAAAAGATGCTGAGTGTAACTTCTCATTAGATAACTTCAAAATCTAACAAAAATATAATACCACCACACTTCTATTAAAATGGCTAAACACCTAAACAACAACAAAAACACCAAAAGCTGGCAAGGATGTGAAACAATAGAAACTCATTCATAACTGGTGGGAATACAAAATGGTATAGTCACTCTGGAAGACAATTTGAAGTTTCTTATAAAGCTGAACATAGTCTTAGCATATGATCCAGCAATTACTTACCTAGTTATTTACACAAATGACTTGAAAACCAATGTCTACACAAAAATTTGCAAGTGCGTGTTTATAGTAGCTTTATTCATAACCATCCAAACTAGAAGCAGCCAAAATGTCATGCAATAGGTGAGTGGACAAACTGTGGTATACACATATATTGAAATATTATACAGCAAAAAAAGAGAAATTAGCTATTATGCCATGAAAAGACATGGATGAACCCTAAAAGCATATTTGTAAATTAAAGAAACTAGTCTGAGAAGGCTATAAATAAATGATTTTGTGTAAAAGGTAAAACTATGGAGACAGTAAACAAATAAGTAGTTACCAGAGGATTGCAAGACGATGAAGAGAGTGGAATAAAGCATAGGGAATTGTTTAGCATCCAAAATCTATTAGACATGATACTGTAATTGTGGATACATGACACTATTCTTTTTTTTCAAAATCCAGTGAATGTTATAGCACAAGAAATTCATCTTAAATAACGCAAATTTGAAGCCATCATTTATGAGGTCAGGGGAATCACAGGATGGACTGCAGAATGTAACAAGACCATCTAACTGTATTAAAAATGTATGAAACAATCTCACTGAAGAAGGTGGGGGAATAAGCAGCAGACCTAAGTAACTTTGGCAGTGAATGGAGTTTGTAAGACTAAAGACAAAAGGAACTGCAGAGAAGCATTATGCTTTAGTTGATAAAGTTCTTTACCATGGTCATATGGGTTAACAATTCTAATATGTTTACACATGTATATCAGAATTGGACAATTCAGTAAATAGACGACATATGATGAGAGTCAGCTTTGTCACTGTTGGAGGGGGAGTTTACGGTTAAGCAAGGGGAGGAGACTAGAATAATGAGTTAGATGGGCAACACTGTGAACTTATTTTTAGCTTAATGGAAATATTGATTGTTACATTTAGAAATATTTAGATATCTGCAAGGGTTATTATGCACACATCTATCCTTCCTTTGTCAGCCAAGATGGGGAAGAAGAAACAAAACCCCACAGCAATGAGCAAATGTAGTGTCCAGTTCTTCTTTTCTAGTATCATTCTCCAGTGAAGCAACCAGGGTTCCTTGGAGATATTCTGTTGGTGAGTCGAGACAGACAGGAAAACACAAGATGAGACTGTGGCATCTGCCAGAAAAAAATGAAGTGCCAGAAAGAGAAAAAATAAAAAGGAAAACATATTGTAATATGGTCATGCTAAAGGGACACAATACTCAACAAAAACAGTTCCCAATGTCAAAGATGGAACAGTTTGTACAAATTAATTAAAATAGTATTGAATTATAATCCAAAGTGTAAATTAAATATCGAGTTTATAATGATATAAATAAAAGGTTATATATACAAATCAGATAGGACTAAAGACAAATCTTCCTTGCATACGAATTCCATATAATTTACACAGCTACTCTACCCTGAGGTGGGTAGCAAAACTTCTCATTTCTCGTGTGTGAGTTGAGCATAGTAACTTCCTTCTGAAGACTAAAGTGTAGGAAGGAGGGGAAAGTGTACGTATACAGTGAAGAAACCTGGAAAAACTACTTCAGCCCAGAGATCAAGGTAAAAACCAATAGGAAACAGTCATATTGATAGTATATGCCCTCACATATTATATAATATGATGAACATGTTGGTTTACCTCTATGCTATTCCTACAAAAGAAGCGTAAACACTTCTTTGGCTGCCTTGAACTATTTTTAAAAATCATCACATATAAATAATATAATTCTAATATTATTTTGTTATATAAAAATAAGACATAATGCCATCATGACAGCTTCTATTTTTTATCATGATAATAATAGTAGGATCACAGTTTCAGTCCCACTTTGCAAAAATTAGATTTGTTATTTTCCTGAGCAATTCTCCATCGCATAAAGAGAGCATTAAGAAAGAAGCATGTTATAACCTCCTTTCCATCTGTGCTTAGGAAAATGAATTTTGTGCATTAATATTTTGTGAATTAATATTGAGGGTTTAATAACATCATGCTAATTATTATTGCATTATTATCTTCACTTTAGCACTTGTGAATAAATATTATTAAATGTTTCAGTTGTGGATATGTAACATAATGAGTGGCTGGGCGCAGTGGCTCAAGCCTATAATCCCAGCAATTTGGGAGTCCAAGGCGGAGGGATCAATTGAGGCCAGGAGTTTGAGACCAGCCTGGCCAACATGGTGAGACCCCGTCTGTAGTAAAAATACAAACAACAACAACGAAAAATAGCCAGGTGCAGTGGCACACACCTATAATCTCAGCTACTCGGGAGGCTGAGGCAGGAGAATTACTTCAACCCGGGAAGTGGAGGTTGCAGTGAGCTGAGATTGCATCACTGCACTACAGCCCTGGCGACAGGGCAAGACTCCATCAAAAAAGAAAGGAAGGAAGGGAGGGAGGGAGGGAGGGAGGGAGGGAGGGAGGGAAAGATAATTACTATGAAGAGAAAATCTGAGAAAAGATAAAATGCTCAAAATATATCCAAAATCTAATGTCTCAAGAATGCAAAGACTCTCTTCCAGCTTACTCTTGTTCCCAGAATAGCAGCAAGAATACATAAAGGATAACATGGCTTAAAGCATGAGTTGTACAACAACGTGGTGATCAGGAAAGTGTCATACATCAAGAAGCTAAAAGCAGATGGCAAAGGTTAGCAGTTATTAAGCAATGACTGTTACATCTGCTGGAGAATACTATAGCTTATTCAAGAAAAGTTATTTGATGCATTCTGCTTAAAGTGTTAAAAGGACATCTATTTCCTTCCCACAAAACAGTGTCATTTTAAACACACAAGTGCTGTTGGAGACGTCTCACCACTTTTAAAGACAAAGCCTAGACTAGGGTGAGGCAAGTGAGGCAACTTGCAAACAAAATTGAAGAAAGTGCTTGCTCTCAGAATCAGGGTCTGCTTAAATTTGCACCTTACACACGTCCTTTGCCTCTCTCCATGCCTGGTCAGATTTAAAGAGTCTTCCTCTTTGTGCTAGACATTATCTGACAGCTTAAGAGAAAAAAATATTACATGGTTTAATATTTCTAAGTCAGTTTGTGGTCTTTCTTGTGAATGTTTTGTACAATATGCTACTAAATGCTTCTGAAGTGCTATAAAAGGAAGAAAATATATGTTCCTTCACAGAGTGTACATTTAGAGGAACAAAGCATACATATGAAACATAAAGCATCTAGGAAGAAACATCTAAATATTGTATAACACATTCAGAACAATAGCAAATTTACATCTGTATACAGGCAAACTAAAACTTCAAACAACAGAGCTTGAGAACAGAGACTCAGTGAGTGAATGGGGATTTGAAATTTGTATATCAGTTTATATTTGTGTGCATTTTATTTATAAAGAAGCTTATGAATGAGTATGGAACTTCAAGTGAATTTCTTGCTTTAGGAAAGCTGCAGGTTCATTTGCTTTTTAAAAATTTATGTATGTATGGCTTTGATTTGTTATAGGTAGAGTTGAATTGTTTAAGTATGATTCCGTGAGAAACTGCTATACTACACAAACAGTGAGGAAATAGTGTATTAGTTTCACTTGAGACTGATATTCCTTTATTTCCTATGCAAGACCTTGAATACAAGTCATTTTTGGACACTGCATATGCCTACTAAGAATTTCAGTTACAACCATTTTACAGTTCTTAGGCTGTGATTTTTTTGAAATAAATTACTGTTTGAAGTCAGGTAGCATGATGCCTCCAGTTTTGTTCTTTTGGCTTAGCACTGTCTTGGCAATGCGGGCTCTATTTTGGTTCCATATGAACTTTAAAGTAGTTTTTTCCAATTCTGTGAAGAAAGTCGTTGGTAGCTTAATGGGGCTGGCATTGAATCTATAAATTACCTTGGGCAGTATGGCCATTTTCACGATATTGATTCTTCCTATCCATGAGCATGGAATGTTCTTCCATTTGTTTGTGTCCTCTTTTATTTCATTGAGCAGTGTTTTGTAGTTCTCCTTGAAGAGGTCCTTCACATCCCTTGTAAGTTGGATTCCTAGGTATTTTATTCTCTTTGAAGCAATTGTGAATGGGAGTTCACTCATCATTTAGCTGTTTGTCTGTTATTGGTATTTAAGAAGGCTTGCGATTTTCACACACTGATTTTGTATCCTGAGACTTTGCTGAAGTTGCTTATCAGCTTAAGGAGATTTTGGGCTGAGACGATGGAGTTTTCTAACTATAGTACGAGGCTACAGTAACCAAAACAGCATGGTACTGGTACCAAAACAGAGATATAGACTAATGGAACAGAACAGAGCCCTCAGAAATAATACCACACATCTACAACCATCTGATCTGTGACAAACCTGACAAAAGCAAGAAATGGGGAAAGGATTCCCTATTTAATAAATGGTGCTGGAAAAACTGGCTAGCCATAAGCAGAAAGCTGAAATTGGATCCCTTCCTTACACCCTATACAAAAGTTAATTCAAGATGGATTAGAGACTTAAATGTTAGACCTAATACCATAAAAACCCTAGAAGAAAACCTAGGCAATACCATTCAGGACATAAGCATGGGCAAGGACTTCATGTCTAAAACACCAAAAGCAATGGCAACAAAAGCCAAAATTGACAAATGAGATCTAATTAAACTAAAGAGCTTCTGCACAGCAAAAGAAAAGTTTTGCAATCTACTCATCTGATAAAGGGCTGATATCCAGAACCTACAATGAACTCAAACAAATTTACAAGAAAAAAACAACCCCATCAAAAAGTGGGCAAAGGATATGAACAGATACTTCTCAAAAGAAGACATTTATGCAGCCAACAGACACAGGAAAAAATGCTCATCATCACTAGCCATCAGAGAAATGCAAATCAAAACCACAATGAGATACCATCTCACACCAGTTAGAATGGAGATCATTAAAAAGTCAGGAAACAACAGGTGCTGGAGAGGATATGGAGCAATACGAACACTTTTGCACTGTTGGTGGGACTGTAAACTAGTTGAATCATTGTGGAAGACAGTGTGGCGATTCCTCAAGGATCTAGAACTAGAAATACCATTTGACCCAGCCATCCCATTACTGGGTATATACTCAAAGGATTATAAATCATGCTGCTATAAAGACACATGCACATGTATGTTTATTGAGGCACTATTCACAATAGCAAAGACTTGGAACCAACCCAAATGTCCATCAATGACAGACTGGATTAAGAAAATGTGGCACATATACACCATGGAATACTATGCAGCCATAAAAAAGGATGAGTTCATGTCCTTTGTAGGGACATGGATGCAGCTGGAAACCATCATTCTCAGCAAACTATCACAAGAACAGAAAGCCAAACACTGCATGTTCTCACTCATAGGTGGGAATTGAACAATGAGAACACTTGGACACAGGAATGAGAACGTCACACAGTGGGGCCTGTTGTGGGGTGGGGGAGAGGGGAGGGATAGCATTAGGAGATACACCTAATGTAATTGATGAGTTAATGGGTGCAGCACACCAACATGGCACATGTATACATATGTAACAAACCTGCATGTTGTGCACATGTATCCTAGAACATAAAGTATAACAAAAAAAATTTTATTTAAATTTTTAAAAAATTACTGTTAAAATTCCAACAGAATATGAAGAACATTAATTGATATATTTCCAGCAGAATGATTGTAGAAAATCAAGTAAAATATTAAAGAAACAATGTGCAAATAAACACTAGAAAGAACAGAAATATGTATGTGTTTATATATATATATATATGGAGAGAGAGAGAGAGAGATAAGACAGAGAGAGATTCACAATCAGAGAGACAGACAGAGACAGAGACTGCATTTAATTTAAATACAAGTTTCCTTTCCATTCACGTCAGAAAGCTCTTGTTTTGTCACCTCTTTGGGGGCCCAGGTTTCCAAATATTCCTTCCTTTTGATCCTGCCCTTTATTCAGAGATAACTGCAAGCAGTATTTATCCTTTAGAGATCTGGAATTGAGTATATTTCTGGGTTTTGTAATCCCTGATGAAATCTCCCTCATTAGTCTCTTCCTGTTCTTTCAATGCCAAATCTTCAATTAAGTATTAACCCTAATTTGGAACTGTATGATGCTTGTTATTGCAAGGCTTTGCTAGACTTATTTTACTTACCAAAGTAACCCTTTGAAGTAAGGTTGCCAGATAAAATACAAAACAGCCAGTTATATTTGATTTCCAGATAAATTTGCCCTCCTTCTGCCCCAAATATTATAGGGGACAAACTTATACTAAAAATTAAATCATTTACCTGAAATTCAAATTAAACCAAGTTTTTTTTTTTTGTTTTTTTTTTTTTCTTTTCCATGGATTTTTAATTATTTTAAATTTTTGACTAAATCAGACAACTTCACTTTCAGGTAAAGTAAAGGAGCATTTACACAACACTTATATGCTAGTCCCACTTATGCAAATCTTCTATTTAATCCTTAGAGCAGCCCTATGATGTACAAATACCCATCACCATTTAACAAATGACAAAATAATCTCAGAGATTCGTAAGAGGCCATAAAGCTAGTGGCTGACCCATGTAAAATCCAACTTCTGCTCTGGTATGAAACACAATACATCTTTCCTTACACAATGCTGTCTCTCTGCCTTTTCTGTTTCTTCTTGCAGAATAGAAAACCGGTTAAAAGAACGGTTACAGCTGCTTATACCACATATTTTAAATTAACTATATTTTTGCTTCAAACTTTAAATTATGAAAATTTTCAAGCATTCATGACAGAAGCGTTTGAACAAGAGCAACTTCATCTTGAATAGGCGCTGGGTAAAATGAGGCTGAGACCTACTGGGCTTCATCCCAACGAGGTTAGGTTTTCTAAGTCTGGATGAGATAAGAGGTTGGCATAAGATTTATGTCAGAAAGACCTTGCTGATTAAACAGACCATGGTAAAGAAGTCATCCAAAACCCAGCCAAACCAAGATGGTGACAAAAGTGATCTCTGGTCATCCTCACTGCTCATTATACACTAATTATAATGCATTAGCATGCTAAAACACACTCCCACCAGTGCCATGACAGTTAAGAAATTCCATGTCAACATCAGGAAATTATCATATGTGGCCTAAAAAGGGGTGGAACCCTCACTTCCAGGAATTGCCCAACCTGTATCCCAGAAAACTCATGAATAATCCACCCTTTGTTTGGCATATAATCAAAAAGTGGCAACAAGTATAAGCAGCTGAGTGGTCCATGCTGCTGCTCTGCCTAGGAAGTAGCCATTTTTTATTCCTTTACTTCCATAACAAACTTGCTTTCACTTTACCCTATGGACTTGCCTCAAATTCTTTCTTGCACAAGATCCAATTACCTTCTCTTGGTATGTGGATCGGGACCCCTTCCCAGTAACATTCACATAGGTAAAGAGAATAGTGTAGAGCATTCCCATCTATGCATCACCCAGTCTCAACAATGATCAACATGTTTTGTCAATTTTGTTTTATGTGTCCATCATCCCTCTATTTTTTTCCTAGAGTACTTTAAAGCAATTCCAATATATCATGTTATTTAAACTCTTACCCTATCATTTTCCCACACTTGGTTCATAACAAAATAGTTGACTAAATTACTATCTATATTCACCTTATACTAACAACTTCTTTACTCCCTGTTACCTCATTTTCCCTTCTGTCAGCCTAATGGCTTCACTAATTTAGAATTTGTTGTTTTTTGAAACCAGTACACCTTAGCAGTTTCAACTATCTAAACTACTGCCAAGACTTTACTATAGGTTGCTTTACTTTTTAAAATTATAATAAAATTAAACATATAAAACTGCACTGTATTAATTCATTCTCTCATTACTATAAAGGACTGCCCGAGACTGGGTAATTTATAAAGGAAAGAGGTTTAATTGACTCACATTTCCACAGGGCTGATGAGGCCTTGGGAAACTTACAATCATAGTGGAAGGGGAAGCAAACACTTCTTTCTTCACATGTTGGTGGAGAAAAAGGGGGGAAAGCCCCTTATAAAACCATCAGATCTCATGAGAACTCACTCACTATCATGAGAAGAGCAGCATAAGGGTAACCACCCCCAGGATTCAAGTACCTCCCCACCAGGTCCTTCCCATGACACGTGGGGATTATGAGAACTACAATTCAAGGTGAGATTTGTGTGTGGATACAGCCAAACCATATCATTCAGACCCTGCCCCTCCCGCAGTCTCATGTATTCACATTTCAAAACACAACCATGCCTTTTCAACAGTCCCCCAAACTCAACTCATTCCAGCATTAACCCAAAAGTTCTCCTCCGAAGTACCATCTGAGACAAGGCAAATCCCTTCCACCTGTGAGCCTGTAAAATCAAAAACAAGTTAGTTATTTCCTAAATACAATGGGGGTACAGGCATAGAGTGAATGCACCTATTTCAAATGAGAGAAATTGGCCAAAACAAAGAGGATAAAGGCCCCAGGCAAGTCCGAAATCCAATAGGGCAATCATTAAACCGTAAAGTTCCAAAATGATCTCCTTTGACTCCATGTCTCACATTCAAGTCATGCTGATATAAGAGGTAGGCTCCCATGGCCTTGGGCAGCTGCATCCCTGTGGCTTTGCAGGGTACAGCCCCCCGTGCAAGATTCCTTCACGGGCTGGCATTGAGTGTCTGCACCAGGTGCATGGTGCAAGCTGTTGGTGGATCTACCATTCTGGGGTCTGGAGGATGGTGTCCCTCTTCTCACAGCTTCACTAGGCAGTGCCCCAGTGGGGACTCTGAGTGGGAGATCCAACCCACATTTCCCTCCTGCACTGCCATAGCAGAGGCTCTCCATGAGGGCATCACCCCTGCAGCAGACTTTTGCCTGGATATCCAGGCATTTCCATACATCCTGTGAAATCTAGGAAGAGGTTCCCAAACCTCAGTTCTTGGCTTCTGTGCACCTGCAGGTCCAAAACCATGTGGATGCTGCCAAGACTTGGGTCTTGCACCATCTAAAGCCATGGCCTGAGCTGCACATTGCCTTTTAGCCATGGCTGGAATGCAAGGCACCAAGTCCCAAGACTGCACAAAGCAGCAAGGCCCTGGCCCAGCCTATGAAACCACGTTTTTCCTCCTAGACCTCTGACCCTGTGATGGAAGGGGCTGCCGTGAAGACCTCTGACATGCCCTAGAGACATTTTTCTCATTTTCTTGAAGATCAACATTTGGCTGCTCATTACTTATATAAATTTCTGCAGCCAGCTTGAGTTTCTCCTCTGAAAATGGGTTTTTCTTTTCTATCACATTGTCAGGCTTCCTTTTACACATGAGTTGCAATTCCAAACCATATCTTTGTGAATAAATAAAAACGAATGCTTTTAGTAGCACACAAATCACATTTTGTATGCTTTGCTGCTTAGAAATTTCTTCTGCCAGACACCCTAAATCATTCCTATTAAGTTCAAAGTTTCACAAATCTCCAGGGCAGTGGCAAAATGCCACCAGTGTATTTCCTATAAGAGTCACCTTTATTTCAGTTCTCAACAAGTTCCTCATTTCCATCTGAGACCACCCCAGCCTGGACTTCATTGTCCATATCACTGTTAGCATTTTGGTCAAAACCATTCAACAAGTCTTTAGGAAGTTCCAAACTTTCTCACATCTCCCTGTCTTCTTCTGAGTCCTCCAAACTGTTCCAACCTCTGCCTGTTACCCAGTTCCAAAGTCACTTTCACATTTTTGGGTATCTTTACAACAGCAGCGCCTCACTACTTGGTACCAATTTACTGTATTAGTCCATTATCACGCTGCTATAAAGGACTGCCCGAGATTGAGTAATTTATAAAAGAAAGAGGTTTAATTGACTCACAGTTAGCCATGTCTGGAGAGGCTTCAGGAAACTTACAATCATGGCAAAAGGGGAAGTAAACACGTCCTTTTTCACATGATGGCAGGAAGGAGAAATGCCAATCAAAAGGGGGAAAAGCCCCTTATAAAACAATTGGATCTTATGAGAACTCACTCAGTATCATGACAACAGCAGCATGGGGGCAGGATTCAATTAGCTCTCCATTGGGTCCCTCCCACCACACGTGGGGATTATGGGAACTACAACTCAAGATGAGGTTTGTGTGGGCACACAGCCAAACCATATCACACACAAACTAAAACATAGTTACTGTTTTTTCCAAATTGTTTTTTTTTTCAAATTATGACAAGACAATTTATATAGAAGTTGGTTTTGGGCTACCTCTGTACTTATAGAAGCTATTGAACACTCTAGGTTTGAAAATAGGTTTCTACCTTTCAAAAAGTGATGAAGTGGATTCCTTTCCTTTTCTCTTTACAGAAATAAACTCATAAGAAAAATAAATGGTATATAAAATTTTGGCCTTAAATATGATGTGGGAGAATTTTACCAGCAACAGAAAGGAGAAGCATGGCCTGCAAAAATTGTCTCCACCCTTAGTTTAGTGATACTAGAGAATCATTAGACTGATGGTAAAGAGGAATGAACTTAAACATTGTATAACATGTATAGTGTATAACCTGCCACTGCACTTAATCAGATAAAAAAGATGGGGGAGGGGTAAAATGCATATTTTGCAAAATGCTTAGACATTCTTTAATAAATAAAGTTAATGCTATCATTAGTGGCAGCTCTAAGCAAAACTTTTATCTTTTTTTTCCTATGAATAAGCACTCTTTGGGGAGATGAATATTGCTGCAGTCATATTGTGCTTTCAGTTAATGAGATATGGGTTCTATTTGTTAGAGTTTTATGGTAATGAAGCTTATAATTTACTGACAAACTGGCTTGCTTTCAAAACATTCTCTTATTGCACTGAATTTTTTTTTCATCAGAAACATTGATGTGCTAATTTGTGTGTTTATGGCAGCAGATGTGCACCTTCACTAAAAGGCTGCCAGAGTGAGGGAAAGGACAGGAGAGCAAAGAAAGAAGGGGAAAGGTGTTCAGAGCTTTCAATGGGTGATAAACTATAGACATAAATGAAAAAATGGCACAGTTTGTTTGAACATTCATGAACTCATCAAGTATGTTATCTGAAGTATCAAATATTTATCACTAAAATTTGGTTGAGTTACAAATATGCTGAGTGTCAAATCCCTTTATCCAGTGTGAAAACTGAAGGACAAAATTTTTCATTTAAAATTTAATAGCTGTAACAGAAAGCTGTTAAATTAAAAGTAGGTGAAAACCACTTTTCTCCCCTCAAAGAGAATATTTTTTTTCTAAATAAGAAACATTGTAATTATTAGCAATGACTTTCCTGCACAGACCTTCTGAGTTCTGTTTTTTCTCCAGCTCTAAAATTTTATGGCTCGTAGGAGGAAAAACATTGTGCCCACGTTTCAACACTACCTTTGTTAATGCCACCTAAGTAAGGTGTGTAACAAAAATCACGGTATCTTGATATTTCCTTTCATAGGAAATTGAAATACTCTAATCACAGGTCTATAATCTGTAATGGAGGACATAAAACCTTGATGATTTTGCAGACACTCTCATTAAACACAAAACAAAACACAGATCTCTATGCAACACATGTAATGAGAAAAAATGAAGGGAGGGTAAGCTGTTTATAGTGCTTTTTATCTTACCAGGGTTTAAGAAACAAGTAGGAGACACAGATGGAAAACATGAATTCACTCATGGCTAGACACTGTAGGTTGAGAGGAGAGGCAGTTATTGATAATATCAGTGAGTTGAAAAGTAGTTTCCAGAAGGTGCATCATAGTCACTTGAGGAAATTAGACACAGAAATCTCAGAAAAGAGCCCTCTGTTTTATCTTTATGCTTTGGGGTAAATGTGCAACCATATACTAACCTCTTATTTTCAGCAAATGCCTGGACATTTAAAATTTATAGAAAACAGTTACTAAACAGTTCCAAAACACTTATAGTAGGCATTATCTCTACCCTCAAACACCTTGCAATCTAACTGGAGAGAATCTATATTTGTATAATAAGTGCACATAAGGAAAGCAATAAATACTAAAGATTTGAACAAATAATTGCTTAAATAAGAATATAATTTAGGCAAAGTAGGGCATTTGAAAACACAAACAATTTTTATTTTTCTTGTGCTCCAGCATCAATTTCTTCTTCTTAAGACTCCATTCAGGCCGGGTGCCGTAGCTCACGCCTGTAATCCCAGCACTTTGGGAGGCCGAGGAGGGTGGATCACTCGAGATCAGGAGTTCAACACCAGGCTGGCCAACGTGGCAAAACCCCGTCTCTACAAAAATACAAAAAAAGAAAAAAAAATAGCTGAATCTGGTGGCGGGCACCTGAACCCCCAGCTACTTGGGAGGATGTGGCAGGAGAATTGCTTGAAACTGGGAGGTGGAGGTTGCAGTGAGCTGCACTCCAGTCTATGTCAAAAAAAAAAAAAAAAAAAAGACTTCATTCAAACATGTATTAATTGCATAACCTTTTTTGAGATTCTATTTTATACGGTGTCTGGCAGAGAATAGGCACACAACGTATGTTTATTAAGTGAATAGCATTATCTAGATGTTGGAGATATTCAAAAGAGAAGACACCAATCCAATACTTAAAGCACCTTGGTTTAAAAAAAAAAAAATAGGGAGAAAATGTTTCTGCCCTCACAAACTCTAGGCAGATGAAACTTTTTGAATGTCGTGTCTCTTTGCTGCTGTGCTGTGAAAGTGTTTTCTTCCTCCTCCTTTCACTCCTTCTTTTCTCCCTTTTCTTCCTAAAATGTTTATCTTACCAACTGGAGCAGGAGTAGACTTTCTCTACCCCCATCTCCCCATTTAAAGATTATCGATTGCAAGAGAAAAACGAATTGTTACATGGACTAATTAATTTAATGTTGTGTTCACTTTCTTAGCTACATATTATGGATTTAACATATGGAGTTTTAAAGTAAAAAATAGAAACCTGAACTTAGATGTAATGCGTAAAATAAAAATAAAATCTCAATTTTTTTGTTATCATGCTCATTTAGGGATTAATGGGAAATAATAATAATTATGTTACTAATGATAATATACTAATAACAGTTAACATTTATGGAAAACCTATTACATGAAAGGTGTTGTTCAATGTGATTTTTAAAATTTCCATATATTTTTGGAGAACAGGTGGTGTTTGGTTACATGAGTAAGTTCTTTAGTGTTGATTTGTGGTATTTTGGCACACTCATCACCCAAGCAGTATATACACTGTACCTAATTTGTAGTCTTCAATCCCTCACACCCCTCTGATCCTTTTCCCCAAGTCCGCAAACTCATTGTATAATTCTTATGCCTTTGCATCCTCATAGCTTAGCTCCCACATATGAGTAAGAACACACCCTATTTGCTTTTCCATTCTTGAGTTACTTCACTTAGAATAATGGTATCCAATTCCATCCAGGTTGCTGCAAATGTCATTATTTTGTTCCTTATTGTGGCTGAATAGTATTTAATGCTGCATATATATGTTTGTGTGTGAGTGTGTGTGTGTATATATATATATATGTGTGTGTGTATATATATATATATATATACACACATCACAATTTCTTTATCCACTCAATGATTGATGAGCATTCAGGATGGTTCCATATTTTAGCAATTGCAAATTGTGCTGCTATAAACATGCTTGTGCGAGTATCTTTTTTCGTAAAATGACTTTTTTTCCCTCTGGGTAGATACCCAGTAGTGGAATTGCTAGATCAAATGGTAGTTCTACTTTTAGTTCTTTAAGGAATCTCCACATGGTTTTCCATAGTGGTTTTACTAGTTTACATTACCACCAGCAGTGTAAAAGTGTTTCCTTTCCACCTCATCCCCACCAACATCTATTATTTTTTGATTTTTTGATTGTGGCCATTCTTGCAGGAGTAAGGTCAAATCACATTGTGGTTTTGATTTGCATTTCTTTGATCATTAGTGATGCTGAGCAATCTTTCATATATTTGTTGGCAGTTTGTATATCTTGTTTTGAGAATTTTCTGTTCATGTCCTTAGCCCATTGTTTTTGATGAGTTTGTTGTTTTGTTTTGTTTTGTTTTGCTTTGCTTTTTCTGGCTAATTTGTTTGAGTTCTTTGTAGATTCTGGATTTTAGTCCTTTGTTGGATATATAGATTGTGAATATTTTCTCTCACTCTGTGGGTTTTCTGTTTACTCTGCTGATTGTTTCTTTTGCTGTACAGGAACTTTTAGTTTAGTTAAGTCACATCTATTTATTATTGTTTTTGTTGCATTTGTTTTTGGGTACTTGGATATGAATTCTTTGCCTAAAACTTTGTCTAGAAGGGTTTTTTTTCAATGTTATCTTCTAGAATTTTTTATGGTTTCAGGTCTTAGATTTAAGTCTTTGATCCATCTTGTGTCGATTTTTGTATAAGGTGAGAAATGAGGATCCAGTTTTATTCTTCTACATGTGACTTGCAATTATCCCATCACCATTTGTTGAATACAGTGTTCTTTCTCTACTTTATGTTTTTGTTTGCTTTGACAAAGATCAGTTGGCCCTAAGTATTTGGCTTTATTTCTGGGTTCTCTATTCTGTTCCACTGGTCTATGTGCCTATTGTTATACCAGTACCATGCTGTTTTGGTGACTATGACCTTATAGTATAGTTTGAAGTCAGGTAATGTGATGCCTCCACATTTGTTCTTTTTGCTTAGCCTTACTTTGGCTATACAGGCCAATTTTTGGTTCCAGAAGAATTTTAGGATTGTCTTTTTTTAGTTCTATGAAGAATGATGATAGTATTTTGATGGGAATTGCACTGAATTTGTAGATTCCTTTTGGCAGTATGGTCATTTTTACAATATTGCTTCTACCTACCCATAAGCATGAGAAGTGTTTCCATTTGTTTGTGTTGTCTATGATTTCTTTCAGCAGTGTTTTGTAGTTTTCCTTGTAGAGGTCTCTCACCTCCTTAGTTAGGTATATTTGTATGTTTTTTTTTGTTTTTTTGTGTGTTTTGTTTTTGTTTTTGTTTTTGTTTTTTGCAGCTATTGTAAAAGGAATTGAGTTATTAATTTGATTCTCAACTTGGTCACTGTTGGTGTATAGAAGAACTACTGATTTGTGTACATTGAATTTGTATGCTGAAACTTTGCTGAACTCATTTATCAGTTCCAGGAGTGTTTCGGGAGGATCTTTAGGGTTTTCTAGGTTTTCAATCATGTCATCAGCAAACAGTGACAGTTTGACTTCCTCTTTACTGATTTGGATGCCTTTTATTTTTTTCTCTTGTCTGATGGCTCTGGATAGGACTTTCAGTACTATTTTGAATAGAGCTGGTGAGAGTGGGCATCCTTGTCTCGTTCCAGTTCTCGGAATACTTTCCACCTTTCCCCCTTCAGTATTATGTTGGCTGTGGGTTTACCATTGATGGTTTTTATTACATTGAGATGTGTCCCTTGTATACCAAGTTTGCTGAGAGTTTTAATCATAAAGGGATCCTGGATTTTGTCAAATGCTTTTTCTGCATCTATGGAGATGATAATGTAATTTTTTAAAATTCTGTTTATGTGGTATATAAGATTTATTGACTTTCATGTTAAACCATCCTTGCATCCCTGTATGAAACCCACTTGATCATGGTGGATTATCTTTTTGATATGCCATTGGATTCAGTTAACTAACATTTTGTTAGGGTTTTTTACAATGATATTTGTCACTGATATTAGCCTGTAGTTTTCTTTTTTTGTTACATCCTTTCCTAGTTTTGGATTTATGGTGATGCTGGCTTCATAGAATGATTTAGGAAGGATTTCCTCTTTCTCTATCACGTGGAATAGTGTCAATAGGAATTGAACCAATTCTTTGAATGCCTAATATAATTTAGCTGTGACTCCATCTGGTCCTGGACTTTTCTTTGTTGGCAATTTTTTTTATTACCACTTCAATCTCACTGCTTGTCATTGGTATGTTCAGGGTTTCTAATTCTTCCTGGTTTAATCTAAGAGATTTATATATTTCCAGGAATTTATCCATCTCCTCTAGATTGTCTAGTTTTGTGCATAAAAGTGTTTATAGTAACCTTGAATAATCTTACATATTTCTGTGGTGTCATTTGAAAAATCTCCTGTTTCATTTCTAATTGAGCTTATTTGGATTTTCTCTTTTTTTCTTGGTTAGTCTTTCTAATGATCTATCAGTTTTATTTATCTTTTTCAAAAAATCTACTTTTGTTTCATTTTTCTTTTGTATTTACTTGTTTGTTTGTTTCAATTTTATTTAATTCTGTTCTGATCTTCATTACTTCTTTTCTTCCGCTTGGTTTGTGTTTAGTTTGTTCTTGTTTCTCTAGTTCCTTGAGGCGTGACCTTAGATTGTGTCTTTGTGCTCCTTTAGACTTTTTGATGTTGGCATGTAAGGCTATAAACTTTCTTCTTCACACTACCTTGTCTGTATCCCAGAGATTTTGATAGGTTGTGTCACTATTATTGTTTTAAGTTTAAATAATTTTTTATTTGTACCTTGATTTCATTATTGACACATTGATCATTCAGGAGCAGGCTATTTAATTTCCATGTACTTACATAGTTTTGAGGGTTCCTTTGGAAGTTGATTTCCAATTTTATTCCACTGTGGTCAGAGAGAGTACTTGATGTTGCTTCAATTTTCTTAAATTTTTTGAGGCTTGTTTTGTGGCCTATCATATGGTCTATCTTGGAGAATATTCCATGTGCTGATGAGTAGAATGTATATTCTGATGTTGTTGGGTAGATAGTTCTGTAAATATCTGTTAAGTCCATTTGTTCTAGGATATAGTTTAAATTCATTGTTTCTTTATTGACTTTCTGTCTTAATGAACTGTCTAGTGACGTTGGTGGAGTACTGGAATACCTCAGTATTATTGTGTTGCTGTCTATCTCATTTCTTACTTCTACTAGTAATTGTTTTATAAATTTTGGAGCTCCAGATGTGTATATATTTAGGATTGTGATTTTTCCTGTTAGACAAGATCTTTTATCATTACATTATGTCCCTCTTCATATTTTTTAATTGCTCTTGCTTTAAAGTTTGTTTTGTCTGACATAAGAATAACTACTACTGCTTGCTCTTGGTGTCCATTTGTAGGGAATTTTGTTTTCCACCACATTACCTTAAGTTTATGTGACTCCTTATGTGTTAGGTAAGTCTCTTGAAGGCAGCAGATACTTAGTTGGTAAATTCTTAACCATTCTGCCGTTGTGTGTCTTTTAAGTGGAGCATTTGGGCCATTTACATTAAATGTTAGTATTGAGATGTGAGGTATTATTCTATATATCATGCTATTTGTTGGCTGAATACCTTGTATTTTTAAAATATATTTTGTTGTTGTTTTATAGGTACTATGAAGTTTATGCTTTAAGGAGGTTCTATTTTAAAGTATTTCAAGGATTTGTTTCAAGATTTAGAGTTCCTTTTAGCAGTTCTTGTAGTGCTGGTTCGGTAGTGCCTATTCTTTTAGCATTTGTTTGTCTAAAAAAGACTGTATCTTTCATTTATTTATGAAGCTTAGTTTCTCTGGATATAAAATTCTTGGCTGATAATTGTTTTGTTTAATGAGCCAGAAGGTAGGGACCTAATCCCTTCCAGCATGTAGGATTTCTGCTGAGAAATCTGCTGTTAATCTGATAGGATTTCCTTTATAGGTAACCTGGTGTTTTTGCCTCACAGGTCATGATATTTTCTTCATCTTGACTTGGGATAACCTGATGACTATGTGCCTAGGTGATGATGTTTCTGGGATGCATTTCCCAGTTGTTCTTTGAGCTTCTTATATCTCAGTGTCTAAACCTCTAGGAAGGCCTGGAAAGTTTTCCTTGATGATTCCCCCAAATATATTTTCCACACTTTTAGATTTTTCTTCTTCCTCAGGAATGCCAATTATTCTTTGGTTTGGTTTTTTAACATAATCCCAAACTTCTGGGAGCCTTTGTTCACTTTTAAAAAATTCTTTTATCTTTGTCTTTGTTGGATTTGGTTATTTAGAAAACCTTGTCTTCAAGATCTGAAGTTCTTTCTTCTGTTTGTTCAATTCTATTGCTGTGATTTTCTAGTGCATTTTGCATTTCTATAAGTGTGCCATTGATTTCCAGAAGTTCTGATGGATTTTATTTATGCTATCTATTTCCCTGAAGATTTCTCCTCTCATATCTTGTACCTGTTTTTTATTTCACTGAATTGAACTTTACCTATCTCTGGTGCCTCCTTGATTAGCTTAGTAACCCACCCTCTGAATTTTTTTTTCTGGCAAATCAGGGATTTCTTCACGGTTTGGTTCCATTGCTAGTGAGCTAGTTTGATTTTTTGAGGGTGCCAAAGAGCCTTGTTTTGTCATATTACCAGAATTTTTTTTCTGCTTCCTTCTCATTTGGGTAGTCTATGTTAGAAAGAAGATCTGGTGCTCAAAGGTTGCTGTTCAGACTCTTTTGTCCCATGTGGTGCTCCTCTGATGTATTACTCTCCCCTTTTTCCTAGGGATGTGGCTTCCTGAGAACCAAACTGTAGTGATTGTTATTTTTCTTCTGGGTTTAGCCACCCAGTGAGGCCAGTGGGTTCTGGGCTGATACTGGGGGATGTTTGCAGAGTTCTGTGGTGTGAATAATCTTCCAGTCTCTCAGTCATAGATAGCAGCACCTGCTCTAGTAGAGGTGACAGGGGAGTGAAATGGACTCTGTGAGGGTCCTTCATTGTATTCTTGCTGTTTACTGCACTAAGTTTTGTGCTGTTTGGCCACCTGCCAGGAGGTGGCACTTTCAAGAGAGCATCAGCTGTGGTAGTATGGGGAGAATAAGGCAGTAGGCAGAGCCCTAGAACTCCCAAGAGAATATGACCTTTGTCTTCATCTACTAGTCTGTGTGGAGAAAGACCATCAGGAGGGGACAAGATTAGGCATGTCTGAGCTCAGATTCTCCTAGGGTGGGGCTTGCTGTGGCTGCTGTGAAGGATGAGGTTGTGGTTCCCAGTTCAATTATTTTCCCAGGAGGATTAGGGCTGCCTCTGCTGTGTCATGCGGGTCACCAGGGAAGTGGGGGAAAGTTGGCCTCACTCAACTCCCTACCCCAGTGTGGTTTACACTTAATCCTAATGTCAACACTATGGAATAGGTATCGTTATGGTCATACCCATTTTACAGATTAGAAAATTGAGGTACAGAGAGTTTAAGTAGTAAATTTAGAATTGTTGAGGAAGATAAAAGAAAATAAATATTTTAGGTTGAGCATAGTATATATAAGAAGGAAGAGAAAAGGGAGATCATTGAAGTCTAAAGTAAATACTATGGATGTTTACTTCAACTGAGAAATTCACAGTGCTGTCACTCAGTGTCCTGTGTTGTATTAGAAGTAGTAAAAGCTAAAGGTATTCCTTGAATGTTCTTAATGGTTTCTGTTAGCTACCTGAGATTGCCTGAGGTCCTCATGTCGCTTCAGGGTTAGCCAAGATAGCTTCATTTGCGAGTAAGCATACCCTCTCCTGGACAGTGTTGGAAATGCACTAGACTTTATGATGCTCAAGCAAGAGAAAAGCCAGGCGACAGAGAGGGGCAAATTGCAGAGGCATTTGAATTTAGGTACAGAGGAAAAATTAAAAGTAGCATCCCAAAAACTGGATTTTAGGAAGATGAATCTGACAACTAAATTCAGAAATAAAAAGAAATTAGAGGCAGTGAGATTGGTTAATAAACTATTGCAATTACAGTTAAAATAATGTGAGAACAGGAGCAAGAGTCTTGGGAAAATTTTTAATATTATCTAGCTATTATACCTTATGTTAAACGTCAGAAGCATGGATGTTTCTGGTTATGAACAGATGCAAAGTATGTGACAATTCATTTTAGTTATTTTTACTAGGTTGTATTCCATAACATAAAACAATTTTAGATAATGCAAAGTAAGTTAAATCATCTTGATTGCTGTAAGAATACATGAACATAATCTACCCAGTCAGAAATTGGGATCTTTATTTAGAGTGGAACATTTCATCTTAAAAAGGTAAGAGTTTTAAATATTAAATTTATAGGTCATATGTACACAAGGTTGCTATTCATATAATTATTGAGAAATAGTTCATACTGACACGTTCTGATAATCACAAATGCATCAAATGAATCCCCAATGCTTTTACATTAAGAGCATCAACTTGATAGTAACAGAATTAGAAAATATAAGAATGTAATTTACAATAAAAATAATGTTATTTTTACTAGTGAAAAGGACTCTGAATTCATTTAATCACTCTATTTGGGTACTGACTTTTTCAGCTATCATTAATCTAATATTTTATATTAATATATATTTTTTGTTCAAACCTACATGTTGCAATAGCATGAGGAAAGATTTGGATGATCTGATGGAAAGAGACTTGATTGGCATATAAAATAGCAGAATTATATGTCCAGCTATATTGCTAACTGTGTGAACTTGGTCAAGTCACAGCACCTCTGTACCTCATCTTCTTTATTTGTAGGTACTGTTTAAATCCTCTTCCAACCCTAACATTAAATACGCACCTTGAAACTCTGCCTAGTGTTAAAAACAACAACAACAGGCTGATATGTCTTGGCAAAGAGATAAAATTAAATGGGAAATCCTGTCTAATCTGTTTGGCCAGTCACTCAGTTGGGCTTTATTACATGCATCATTGGTACTGTGAAATTTGTCAAAGCGACAAGGCTAGTAATATATCCTTGTCTGGCCTGTAAAAGAGAATTGACATCAATTTCAAGGTTTTAAGCCCTCCCAATCTTATTCTTCAGCTCATTAAATTATTATTTCTTAATGGTATATAGGAAAGAATCAGTAGTCTTGGAGTCAAAAGACCTGAATTTAAGTTTTCTTTCTGCTGCCTACTCACTAGGCTCAAATTTTCTCATCTGTAAAGTGGAAACAGAGATGACACAATGAGCCTTGCCTACTTCACAACATTGTGGTAAGGAAGAAAGTGTTTTATAAGCCGTAAAGAAATATAATGCAATATATTAGAAATCCACATATTATGAGTAAAGGGACTATGCCCTAACTATATGACAGACCACAAAATCTCTCAACAAAATGCTTTGATTTTCTTGTAAGAAACAAATTGTTGAACTATGCCTAATATTTAGACATTTACCTGGGGATTATTTAGTGTGTAAAACATAATCCCGAAAGAAGGCAGGTTTAAAATTTTGGAATAGAGTGTTCAAAGATTTTTTTTCCCAACAACCACCCTGGAGTCATATATTCAAGAAAGGTTTCCTCTTTCTTGTTAAGGAGCTACTTTTGAATGATCATATAATAGCATGCACATTAGACAAGAAATATGAGTAGTCTGCATAGTTTACATTCTTCCATAAGTTTTCCAACCTCAGGACAAGTTGCAGATGAACAGAACATTATTGGTTTGGAAAAATATATTGATGCAGTCAAGTAGAGACAGAATGTGTGTATTTACAAAGGATAATATTAGGATATAAATTTTTTTTCCTTCTAATTATGAACTTAGCACTTTCTAAGACAAACATCTTCTAATTATCTCATTTTATGCTTCATCCATTATACAATTCCGTCAAAAAAGCTCTCTATTCCTCCAATTGATTGACATTGACCAGTTTTTCCTCACTTTCAGTTCACAGTAATGTAATAAGATTAACAACACAATTATTTGCAGTGGGTTGAATCTGTTATTTAATTAAAATAAAAGTTGTCCAAGAGGAACAACTTGTTTGCACAAACACAACAGACTAGAAATTATTCTTGAATTACAATTTATGGAGAAGCAATTTTATGCATTTTATTTTTATTTTTTGTAGTTTTAAATATTTTTATTGTTTTTTTTCTGATGGAATCAGGGGAAGATAGGGTAGTTTTGCTTCATGACCTTTTTTTGTAAGAGAGAATTTGCTAACTGACATGGTAGTAAAAGCATAACATTTCCCTAAATAATCGTGATGTGAGCCTGCAGTACCTAATTATTTGTTTAATCATTATGGTACAAATTGCATTCTGCATTCGCTGAGGAAAAAACGGGGGCAAGGGGAAGATAAAATAAAAAAGAATTCACTAAAAAGAAATATCTTTAACTACAATTTCAATTGCCATTCTGTTACTAAAATCAAATTAGCATTTCTGGAAGCAGTGTTTTTACCCCTCCTCTAAAGCCACCCTAAAAAATCTGAATGTTAATTATGTTTGCACATGTTTATCTTTAAATGTGAATAGAAAGAATATGTACAGCTTCCCAGAAAGTGGGCAGATTCCAGAAGGTTTTAGTGATGCTTTGATAAGGTTTCCTTCCCAGAAGTTACATTTGCACTTTAATTATATTTCTTTTATAGAAATGCAATCACACATGAGCAATGAGAGTCTAACTGTTTGAGGGGAAATAGTGCTTTACAATAACTGCCTTTGGTTGACAAGTTAAGCAATTGATACATTTTTAATTATAACACCTTGGAGCTTTTAAAGAGGTATTGTAGCTTTAAGCAATGAGAACCTCTGAAGCAAGACCTTCTATTGCTTTTGGTCAGGTTGATATAAATTTGCCTCAGGCAGTGCTAGTGGCCAAAAAATACTTTGAGTAGATTAAAAACCAAGGCAGATGGGCGTCTATAAATTGAGAGTGATCAATTTGTAGATAGTTTCCATTGTAACTAGTTTTGACTGTAATTTAAAGTATAATGCATTAACTAAACTCTTTTTATTAGTGGCTCATTTTTATGAATTCCTTATTAACGGTTCAGGAAGAGCTGAATGATACTACGGAGGAGTTACTATTAACAAGTGAAAATAAATCCTAAGGTTTATTTGCTAACTCACTCACTCTCTCCCTGTCTGTGTGTGTGAGATATGTGTGCATGTGTATATATAAATATATATATAGGTGTGTATTTAACTATATTTAAAAGATATGCATACAGCAAGTGTCTATTTTTCCACCAGTCAAATGCCACTTTATGGCACAACCCTGACTGAATCCATAAACTTTCTTAAAAGCCTTGGGGACTGTAAAAACAATGTGGAGAAAAGGAAAAAAAAAATCCAGTTTAGTAATAAGGAGGCAGTCATGCTCCAGTGATTTCCTTAAAATATGGATACTCCCTGGATATACCAGAAGGAATAGCTCATATCTTAAGAAACGTTAAGAGAAAGAGAGCTATGTCACAAGGAATGTAATTATAATTGGAACACCATTTATTAGGGGAGTAAATCATAATGTATACCTCAGTCTTAATTTGGTGTCCTGCCACTAAGAAAAATTATGAAGTAAGTAAAGATTGTCTTAGAGCCTGCAGCATCCTTTTCTAGTATCTCTTCCAGATACTCCAGAATAGTCCCTTTTCCATACCCTCAATGTATAGCCAACATCCTTAAGCATTTAAACTTAAGCCCAATCCTTACCAAAACTTGCTATTAAGGAAAAATCTAACAAATATTTTTATCCCAAGGTATTTAAGGTATTTATTCATTTTTAAATTATTTCATTAAAAAATATTTATTAAGGGCTCTAGATGCTAAGCTGGGGTTTAGTGAAGTCTAAAGCTTACACAAAGTTGATAGACCCACTTAGGAAAGTAAACTGCAAATCATAAATACAGTATTGCATGTAAGGCCTTGAAAGGGGCCTATACAAGTAAAAGCCCGTGGAATGTAAGTTTCATTAGCTTCATAGCAGTAATTCCAAATCTGATGTTAGTGATACAAGTTGACACAACAGACAGAAAGCTCTGTCTTCATGGAGCTGATATTCTAGTAAAATAAACAAATATATTCAATAATGTCTTATACAAAGAAAACACTGATAAGGTGCTATAGAACAAAGGGGGTGCTGTCTTTGATAGGGTTTCAGAGAGGTTATCTCTGAGAAGGTGACATCTGAACACAGACTTTAATACTTTAGTGAATTAAGGGAATGAGCCATAATTGCAGGCAAAGAGGACAGAACGTCTGAAGGCCCAGAGATGAAACTGACTTTAGCATATTCCAGGGAAAATGCAAAAGGCAGTGTAAGGATGAGGTTAGTTATAGTAAACCTTGTAAGCCACGCTAAGGAGTTTAGATTTCATTCTAGATATGAAGGAATACAACTGGAAGTGTTCAGTAGGGGAGTGAAATGCCTTGATTTCCGGTTACAATGTTCACTCTGGCTGATTTTTGACATAAGGCATACATTCTGATGAGTTTTCAAGTATTACTTCAGAAATAATAATCCTTATGTTACCTGGATCAGAAGCCATTTAATCTTTGCCATTAGAGTCCTCTCTGACCTGACTAAAGGCATAGTCCCACTTCGGACGTGAGACTGCCCCCTGCTGCTCTATCGGCCACCAGTTGCCACTATGCATTAATCATGGACTTTTTGACACCTCAGTTCTGAGATGCTAAGTGGGGCCTTAGCGTTCCACTTCTGTATACCATATCTTATTGAGTTTCATTGCTAAGTGGGGCCTTAGAGCTCCACTTCTGTACACCATATGTTATTGAATTTCATTGTCTACTCATATGCCAAGACCTTTCAACACTAACTATCCACCTTAATGAACCTTGCTGTGACTCCTGATACTTGCATCTACCATTGTTAACTGTCTAAGTATGTGATCTATCTTAATAAGAATCTCTGCCACTGCCTCTTACTGTCATTAATATTCACAGTCTATGAAATTCAAATGCTGATATAATTGGCTGAAAAATGGGAGACCTAAAAATGGGAGACAAGAAGAATGCATGTGCTTGTGTGTGTGAGAGAGACAGAGAGCAGGATATGTCCTTGTAAATATTAATAGTAATCAGTTAGCACTATCTATGCTAACTACTTACATTTTTGCCTAATTATCCTGCAAACAATTCATGACTGCCATTATATACATCAGATTAACTGGGTTATAAGTGTTATTTGATTACAACAGTAAGTAGCATATATGCATGGTCAGATTTCTTAGTTTCCTATTCAGGTACTAAAGTTGTTTGTCAACAAGTTAAAAAATAAAGGAAATAATGATATTAAATAGTATCAACATAACTGAAGGACAGCACATTTTTTTAGGAGACAAGACTGGAATATGTTGTTTCTTGCAGTGAATAGAGTGAGTTCCATATTTGATTTGTGATATTCTTTCTTTAGTCCTTACAAAATATTTTAAAAAAGAAAAAGATCACATAAAAAGTATACTATTTTCTTTTTCTCCGGGGTGGATTTCTGGAACCAGCTTTATGTCTTTGTTTCAAGCAGTTTTACATCTTATGCAGAGATTCTTTTCCTTATAAGTGCAATAATTACAGAAATAGCTCTTGGGATCTTGTTATGTTAATTGCATTATTGATTTGTAATAAAAAAGAAATAGAAATGCAATTATTATCTGAAGTGAAATAATAAAGTACCAGTATCTACTGCCATCACTGAAGCAAAATCTAAATTGCCAAAGAAGGTGAATATTATGTTGAGTCAAATAATGTGAAAGGAATATGACAACTTCATGCTTTTGTGCATGAGATATCTATAAAATATTGGATGGAACCCATTCTAAATAATGAATATTTGGTGATTCTAGCCAAAATAATCAGATAGATACTTTTCTTTTACTTTTTCTGAATTTATTGAACAGTTTCAATCATCCAGTGTATTGGTTTCCTGTAGCCCACAAACCAGGAAGCATGCACTTGGACATATCAGTCTTCTCTGAGTCTGACAGGGGAATAATAGATTGCATTTCAGATCTGGGCTATCTTAAAATGTAATTAAGAATAGAATCATTATATAAATGTAAGCGCTACATGTGCTGTTCTGTGAGGTATTTAAAATTAGAGTATTTTAAATTGGATTAGGCAAAGCAGGTAAAAACATTTTCTTAGGAAAACACAGTACTGTGGTCGTAGAATAGGTCTGGTTTCTAAATATAAGTTGGCATGACTTATTCTAGTGATTAGCATGTAGATTAAAAAGGTAGTGGGAATGTAAAACTGAGAATTCCTTAACTTATCAATTCTTATGTCTTAGAACCAGTAATTATGATCTAATTATTAATAATGCTAAAGAGAGAATCAATTATAACACATAACATGTTGAACCACTGTAATGCTAGTGCTTAATGCTACATTATCTTAGCATTCAGACCATCTACATAGATGATTTTAATGTATTGAAATTACTAGTGACCTCAATTTATTACATTTCTCCAAAAATTAGATTTCAATTACAACATCTGTCTAAACAATTGAAAAATATTTCTGTCCACAATCAAATTTATCATAAGTCTCTATGAGCTTCTTTTGTGCTTGGCCTTTTACTTTATTGTCTTGTAACCATTGGGCAACAAATTGATCATTTGCTAGTACAGGATTTGATTTTCCAAGAGAAATATGATACTTGATTTTTTAAGGTAAATTTTAAAAATAATGATTAAATGATATGTTGCAGAGCTTGACTCTTTCTTCTGTATGTTTGAATCTCAACTGAGCCCTGTTTTGTTGAAATTTCTGTTAAGATAGTGCCATATCTGTCACTGTGTGATGTTGCTTCTTTTAAGCTCTGGGACAAATAAGTGTTATAGAAAATGAAGAGGAAATGGTAGTGCACACAGTATGAGCCAAGGCAGTACTATGCATGAGAAAGTTAGGCAATGAAACTAGGTGCTTAATTATTACTTAGCTTGAAGTTTTACTCCCAATACTTTTCCTGCTCAACTTTTGTTCTGTTTTACGTTCAGCAAGTTGTTTTATCTCCTACATCATACTCAGTACTGGAAAACAAGGACAGCAAGTATTTCATTCTGAGGTGCAGGGCTAAGAAAAACGAGTGTCTTTCAAACCTTTTATTTTATGCCAAACAAAGCAGACTGAAATCCCCGCTATGTTGTTATTAATTATAATAAGTAATTATTTTCAGTAATCACCAGCCCTAACCCATGATCCTAAAATGTGCCTGTGTAGTCAACAGGCAAAGGATTGACATTCGGCTAAAATATATGGAGGTTTCAAATCTGGCAATAGGAAGCACATGTATCATAGCTCTTCTATAGAAAATGACCTGTTTGTTCAGAGTCTGGTCTAATGAAGACCAATCAGTCTGCTCTTAATGAAGAGAGAGCGTTAGGGTCATAGAAAACCATTATTACTGTTGGCCCTGATTTCAAATGAACAAGGAAAACAAACAGCTGTCCAAGTGGAAATTAGTTTTTCTCTCTTCCTTTGCCTTTTAAATAATCAAAACCGAGTCCCCAAAGACTGACTATTTCACAAGTACTTTCACAAGTACTTTGTTTGTTGTGTTTATTGGAAGTATAGCTTCACATTTGTTGGAAGTATAACTTCACATTTGCACATTTGTTAGACAAAGCATGTTGTCAATTCATGTATATAGATGGAGTGTCGCTCTTGTTGCCCCATGCTGAAGTGCAGTGGCACAATCTCTGCTCACTGCAACCTCCACCTCCTGGGTTCAAGCGATTCTTCTGCCTCAGCCTCCTGAGTAGCTGGGATTACCGGCACCTGCCACCGCGCCCGGCTTTTTTTTTTTTTTTTTTTTTTTTTGTATTTTTGGTAGACACAGGTTTTCACCATGTTCTCCAGGCTAGTATCAAACTCCTGACCTCAGGTGATCTGCCCACCTCGGCTTCCCAAAGTATTGGGAATACAGACGTGAGCCACCGCACACGGTCCATAAGGTTTCTAAATGAGTATTTGCATATGAGATGCCCCCACATCATTGAGGCCCATTCAGATTGCTCACCTGGTGGTTGTGTGCATACTAGCTTCAATGCAGTCATCTTAAAATGAACACTATAAGTCTCAGAGACTAACTTTTCAAAGTGCGAATTGTTCACAAGACTGCTAGCAAAATGTGTGGATTTTGCAAATGCATTATCGTACCAATATGTTTAAATTAGCAATGATAAAATGTCCTTACCTTACAAATGCTACTCTTTTTTAATTTAATTTAATTTTTTTTTACAGATGGAGTTTTGCTCTTGTTGCCTATGCTGGAGTGCAGTGGCGCCATCGCAGCTCACCGCAACCTCCGCCTCCGGGATTCAAGCTGAATTCTCCTGCCTCAGCCTCCCGAGTAGCTGGGATTATAGGCATGCGCTGCCATGACCGGCTAGTTTTGTATTTTTAGTAGAGATGAGTTTTCTTCATGTTGATCAGGCTGGTCTTGAACTCCTGACCTCAGGTGATCTGCTCGCCTCGCCCTCCCAAAGTGCTGGGATTACAGGTGTGAGCCACCGTGCCCGGACTCTTTAGCCTTACTTCCACTCCTCTTTCTGACCTTCCCATCTCCCATAAATACTCTGCAAGGGAAGAGATAAAATTAAGGGACAGATGTGGAAATGTGGGAATATCCATGAAAGATATTTGAAAAGCTTGTACCAGGGAGTGGATGACACCATGTGAAAGCTCTGCTCCATCTTACAGCAAGCTCTGAATCACTGTATTATTACTACAAGAAATATTTATTTATTGCTTGAATGTCCTAAAAAAGGAAAGTTATTGCTTGAATGTCCTAAAAAAGCATTCACTGTGTGACTTTTCACTGAATGTTAAACTTAATATACCCATTATTGGTAGTTTTATTAATTTAAGGTCCAAGATGATACATTTACAAAGGAAAAGGGACAAAGATAGCATTGCAAAAAAGTCTAAACTTTCTCAAGCAAAAATTGTCTAATGAACTTAAGTAATAGCAAATAGGAAATAGAGTATGAACTCACGAAGTCAACGGGGTCTTATAGTGACTAGCCTCATGGAATTTTTTTGTTTTTTTAGACAGAGTCTCTGTCTGTCGCCCAGACTGGAGTGCAGTGGCACGATCTCGGCTCACTGCAAGATCTGCCTCCCGAGTTCACACCATTCTCCAGCCTCAGCCTCCTGAGTAGCCGGGACTACAGGCGCCCGCCACCACGTCTGGCTAATTTTTTTGTATTTTTAGTAGAGAGGGGTTTTCACTGTGTTAGCCAGGATGGTCTCAATCTCCTGACCTCGTGATCCGCCCGCCTCGGCCTCCCAAAGTGCTGGGATTAGAGACGTGAGCCACCGCACCCGGCCACCTCATGGAATTTTTCTAAAGAAAGAAACATTTACTACATGTTCAGAAATCTTGAGTAGGTGCTTGGGTTTGGCCAAGGGAGATTTGTTCTAACCTAGTGGCTTCTTAGGTTCTTTAAAATTTTTGGACTTCTAAGAGCATTACTTCCAAATTGTTATTCAAACCTTTTATAATTAATTATTAAACATATTTTAACTAAAGCTTTTAATTATCTATACTGTTTTTAGTTCACTTACGTGAATCCTTAAGAAATTAATTTATATTTATTTTGCCATAGAAAGATTTCCATACAGATAGTGATATTTGACTTTTGAAATCTTCATAGGAATCATTTTTATTTTCATCAGTATTATCTCATCATCACTACCTTCTCTTAGCATGGATGTTTTGGTATCAAATATGTATAGAATCTCACTAGTTCTATATAACTGAGTTATTAATAACCCACACATAAGTTAGATAGAAGATTACCTTTTTAACTACCTATGTAGAAAAATATTTCCCAAATAAATTATATAAACTGGATTATTCGAGTTTGTTTAAAATAGTCAAGAAAATTTCCAAAGATTCTCAGGTATGTCAGTGTGCTTTTGAACATCAAACATATTAATTACAAAGAGTTCTTATGTATTCACTAAAATCTCACGCAGTATATAATAGCCAAATTTTTACTAGCTTTTATTCCTGACAATGCAAGTACTTTTTTATTGATTAACATGACGACTTTAATGCCTGCAGTTCATGAGACCAAGCTAGATTCTCTGTAAGAGACTGTGGATGATACAAAGGCAAATAAGACATAGTCCCTAGACTCAAGGAGCTTGCGCCCCAAAAGTGAGAACCAACAGACAAACAAAGCTTCTCTAAACACAGAGTTCATTGTAATCTCCCTCTGGCCACATATGTTGTGTTCCTTGGTTGTTTAACAGCTGAAGACTGAAACTAATTAATAGTTACAATAATACAAGAACAAAGAACAAGTCCATGGTTTTTTTCTACATTTCTCTTTTCAAATCTAACTTGATTTAAAAAGATCATCTACCCTGATTGAGAACATTAGTGCATGCAATGAGTGCATGTTTTTTTGTTTTTTTTTTTAAGTTGGCCTTAAAAATTTTTTCCGTTCAGGGTCCTAATGCCAAGATCAGCAAACACACAGTCCTAATAAGGCAGAAATTCTTACACAGCCAAACATTTCTTCTATTTCAGTGTATCCTCTTCTGTTTGTGTGTATGACCTTCCAAACTTCATCTTGCTTCACTGAATTATTGAATCTCTTTCCATTAATTATGATTACCCAGTTATAAACTGACTATAATACAGCAATCTGCAGTGCCTTTTATTGCAGGGAGGAGCAGAGAGCTATTTTTTTTGTAAAATATTAATAGTACAGAATTACTATTCTGTTTCCTATGATGAGCTAATTGTTTCTTCAAAAATTCCATTTAATTATGGTTTCTTACCAATGTTTTGCTGTTTGTTTTGCTTCTAATAGGACTTGTTACTTCTCCAGGCTATTTCTTTGACTATAGCATGGACTTTGCTATTATTTTTAACAAGGTCAAAGGATCATAGAGCTTTGTATCTAGAAAGACCATAGAGATCATTGAATTGATTCCCTTTATTTCACAAAAGGTGAATCTGAGACCAAAAGGTGAAACTGAGACCGAGAGAGAGAGAGAGAAGGGAGGGAGAGAGGGAGGAAGGAGAAAGAGCGAGAGAGAAAGAGAAAGAGAGAGAGAGAGAGAGAGAGAGAGAGAGAGAGAGAGAGAGAGAGAGAGAGATTGAGAGGATTGCTGAAGGTCACTCATGTAGTTAATGGCACAGGAAGGACCAAAACATAAAGTCCTGATTTATAGTTCAGTGCAATTTTCTCCAGTGCATGACTGGCTTCTGTTTTGCTGTGTAATACATTAATAATAGGTAAAACGTAGCTTCACAAACATTTTTAATGTGACTACTGAGGTCTGAGTTACAGTTATTTTTTGGGTAAACAAAATGATGGGATAATGGATTGAATGGAGATTTTAGAAAGGCACTAAAAAGTTTAAAAAAAATTCAGAAGGATCTAACCTTAAGGTAGATGTTATGTAGATTTGTTTAGTTGTTATATTTATTGGCCCACAATAGAAAATAGGATGTGATTAGTTCTGTAAATTTGTTTTTTTTTTTTTTTTTTTTTTTTTTTTTTTTTTTTTTTTTTTTTTTTTTTTTTTTTTTTTTTGAGATTGAGTTTTCACTCTTGTCACCCAGGTTGGAGTGCAATGGCATGGTCTCAGCTCACTGCAACTTCTACCTCCTGGGTTCAGCCTCAAGTAGTACTTGTAAGCCTCCCAAGTAGCTTGGATTACAGATGCTTGCCACCATGCCAGAATAATTTTTCTATTTTTAATGGAGATGGTGTTTCACCATGTTGGCCAGGCTGTTCTCGAACTCCTGACCTCAGGTCATTTGCCCGCCTCAGCCTCCCAAAGTGCTGGGATTACAGGCGTAGTTCTGTAATTCTAAAATACAAAGATCAGCTTCACCTCTCGCTGTTTATTTCTATTCTAGATGCTACAAATTCTTTGTGACCCATTCCATTTCCCCATAAATTTCTACTGATAATATTACTTAGCTCTAACCATGTAGCAGGGTTCTTGGGAATCTGTTCACTGAACTATTTTCAAATGCAAGTCCAAGGACCTGCCTCTCCTACCTACAGAATTTCTAATAAGCTAAAGCTAATTTTTGAACCATTTAAATTAAAATAGGTGCTACAATGCAAAGACAAATTTTGCATGAAGTATTTGAAGGTCCCATTATGATCATGAAAGCTTTCTTAGATATGCTGTGTTAAAATAAAACCTACCACTTAACCATCAGAACAGTACAAATGCTTTTATCCAATTACCACACATTCCACGTTTCCCTTCTCTACTACTAGCACTTTCAAATTGCATTCTACCTGCTAAAAGAACCTCATTCCACCAGGAAATCCTTCTGTAGATAATTTGGGGCTATACTAATATACATTGTCCAAGAGGCTTACACCTTGCTTTCTTTACTAATATTCTGCTTCGGGAAAATCTATTATGAGGTGTTTCATTTTGGAAATTTTCAGACTTAGCTGTTTTTAAATCTTATAAAAGGAAATATGTCTCAATGGCTTACGAAGGGCCAACCAAGGGAATTATTGACCAATTTCTATGCATCTCCACAGAAGAAGTAGCTGGACAATGTTCCTCTGTGTTGTGCAGATGTAAAGAGTGAGGCTATAAACATCACTGTCAATTATAACAGTACCCCAGAGAGAACTATATGCAAACTGAGGGACAGAAGTTCTTCTGACTTTTCCCAAGACTCAAACTGAGTCTTACCTAAAGTATTTATTGGAATGGTCTTTTTACTTTGCTATTTTATTTTATTTTATTTTATTTTATTTTATTTTATTTTATTTTATTTTATTTTATATTTTGAGACAGAGTCTCGCTCTGTTTCCCAGGCTGGAGTGCAGTGGTGCGATCTTGGCTCACTGCAAGCTCTGCCTCCTGGGTTCACACCATTCTCCTGCCTCAGCCTCCCAAGTAGCTGGGACTACAGGTGCCCGCCACCACATTCAGCTAATTTTTTGTATTTTTAGTAGAGACGGGGTTTCATCATGTTAGTCAGGATGGTCTCGCTCTCCTGACCTCATGATCCACCCACTTGGCTTCCCAAAGTGCTGGGATTACAGGTGTGAGCCACCACACCCAGCCACTTTGCTCTATTCTTAATAGAAAAATCAAGTTAAGGCTTTTCTATCACTCTTTCTCAGTCTGAAATTTTAAAAATGGAGTGTAAAGATTCAGTCCTTGAGATCTAGTCATTTTCCCTCCCTGAACCAATGAGGTGGACTTGAACAATTAAAGAAAAAATGGAATGGGGCAGGGGGCGAGGGGAAAGTGTCATCTTACTCAGAAGAAAAGGATAGATTACAAAAGAAAAAAATTCTTCTGAGTTATCAAGGAGATGGGCTCAATTTACCAATCTAGTTGCCCTAGTATTTACACTGCCATGAGCATCAAGATGTATGTAATAAGGTGGGGGCAGGCGAGTTGTCTTTATGTATGAATTTATAACATGCTAGTGCTTAAGGTTCTGGCCCATGTTTAACATTCCTAACACGAACCATGGATGTGGAATCCTGAGCCAGCTGGAAATTTTACTGAGAAACAGAGACTTCAGTCTTATGTTAAAGATTTAGTAGTATAGCCCTCATATGCAGCTATTATTGCTACAATTTTTTATTTCGGAGGGAAATTTCGAAAATAGGCCACCTCTTTTATTGAATAACATGTGCTTGTTACAATTTACGCTATACTAAGAGCAAGAATCCTGTTTGGGGTTTGGAGCTTTAATCCCAGTTTCAGCACTTACTAGCTGAATGTCCTTAGTCAAACCATTTGAGTTTCTGCACCTTAGTTTCTTATTTGTAAAAGGGGATTGTACCTTGCAGTAACCAGTTGAGAAAATCAGCATGATATTTCTATATGAACTAAAGTGTGCCAGGAAAATAAGAGGAATAGTATATGAGAGGGGTAAACACCTTTCTGAGACCCCCAAATGTTTAACATTTGTGTAACATTTGTCACTTATTCTGCTACCTCTGTAAGAGCCAGTCTCAGATTAATTTTTTTTTAAAAAAACTAACATTTAAAAAAAACGAACAAAGTGACTAACATATATCGTCACTTAATATGGTAGATCATTAAGAGCAACACTCAGATAAAAAAAAACTAAAAACTCAAAAATTGACTGAGGAATTGGAAATGCATGAAGAAAACCAGGATATTACATAATGAGCAGAAAGATACTTAAGAATATCTTTACAATCATGCACAGCAGCACAATTTAAGAACTTACTATGGGAAGATCACGTTATGTAGTGTTCTGCAGAGTTTCACTGGAATGAGTTCCTTTGGGGGGTGTGTGCTTAACAAACTTAAAGGGTGATGAAAACAAGCAGCAATCCAAATAAGAAAAATAAACTAAATATAAATAATTGATAATAGTAAATAGAATAGAGAATATGGAATTAATTACAATGGGAAAGAGCAACAGGTAAAATTTATTGAGCACATACTAAGGTAGGCATTAGGATGTATGTTTTCTCACTGGTCTATCTTACAGGAAAACCTTTTTTTAATTCTACAAATAACAGTTTATCTAATTGTGTGTAGGTCCTTTAAAATAAACCATTTTTTCTTTCATCTAATATGGTTCCAGATTCCAGGTATATGACCAATAAATAAGTGTCAAATTGGATCAACAGAGATCTTAGTGATAGGGACAGGAGGCAGAGAAATTCTAGGCAGAAAAAGGTGAGGTCCCTGGCAAAGCCCCACCATCAAGCCTAGAAAAACTGCCCAAAGTGAGAATATCCCCATTTTCCCACTTGAATGTTGCCTTTTCGAAAACCACCCTGGCCCACTCCACCCCCCGTCCTGTATCCATAAAAACCCCAGGCTACAGTGGCAGAGAAGTGGCAGAGAAGGAGAGAAGAGAAGAAGCAGCCAGACATCAAAGGGAAGCAGCTTGACTTCAGAGGGATGGCCTGACCGTGGGTCTTCAGAGAAGAGCCTGGCTGGGGATGGCCAGATGCCAGGAGAAGACCACTTTCCCACTCCTTCCCCTTTCTAGCTCCCCTTTCCAGTGAAAGTCACTTTAATTGGCACCAAAAATCTCCATATTCATCACCCTCCAATTCATTAGTGTGACCTGATTCTTCCTGGACAAGGAACAAGAGCCTGGGAGCCATGGGTGTAGATGTTTTAGCTGTTTAACACTTAAGCTATTCACAGATGGCAAAGCTAAAAGAGTAACAAATGCCGTCTGGGGCTCCAGGGGCCGTGGGTACCCTGTCCTAGACACTGCCATGGGGCTGCATGGAGTTCTGCTCCTACCAGCACCCAGAAGTACTCCTACCGGCTCCTGCACCCGCTCACCTGCACCTGCTTACCTGCGTGCTCCCCGTCCCATGAGGGGTTAAGATCTATGGGCTGAGTAAGCGAGGCATCCCTGTCATGAAGATCAGGAAGGGGTCAGGAAAAATTTCCTATTTCATCAGCAAATGCAAATTTCACATACAAAAGAGGGGAGCAGAGAGATTAAATGCATCAGAAAGGGGATTATAAGGTAGAAACAAGAAAACATACAAGAGTCCCTGTCTACATAGGAAAATATCTAATGTTATATGTGGATGAAAGCAAGGTTTTGTGAATGCATGGCTTTTATATTATATCTGCATTATTCTCCAAATTCTTATAAAAGGCATAACAACTCTAGATATAATGATTTTTTAAATGTTTCACAGTTCTACAGTAAGATTGGAGACACTTGATGAAAGGACTCTCACCTGGAGGATTTCAGGTACTATGACTCACTTTGAAATCTAGGCCAAATTTAGGGAAAAAGCAGCAGCCTAAGATTACAGTCCCTAAAAGTCATCTTTTAGGTGCCTAAAAATAATGGATACATGTCAAGATATGCTGCACATGCAATGCTATATATTTATTCTCAGATATACTCTTTGGTAATGTTAAACACTTGAGGATTTCAGTCACTACAATGGAAGCTATTTAAATATACTATAGTAACTATTAACAGCATTTCCCTAAACTGTTAAAGGAGATAAATAAGATTTAGAAAATACCATTCCTGTAGTGACTAGAGGCTGAAACAACGTAGTAAATAATTCATTCATAAGAATAAATTTCAAATTGGAGTGAATTTAAGAAATAACTAAAATATAGAGACCACAATAGAGAGTGGTCTCTAATGTGTAGTATATTGAGCACCTTGCATATGTTATCTCATTTAATACTCACGTTAACTCTATTGTAGGTATTATTCCCTCCCACAGGCTTCCATCCCACATTATATGGATGACACTGAAGCTTAGGTTAAATGATTTATCCAAGATCATAGGTTTTTTCATGACCAAGCTGGATTGAATCCAAGGTCTAGTATGATACCAAAGCTTGTGCTTTGTCTACTACATTGACTGCGGAAACACTGTAAAAGCAATCTCGCTAAAATGAATATGGAGCACTACATTGGCCCCTAAAGGATGCCAGAGTTTTCTCACTCTAGGCTGTTTTTTATACCGTCCTCTCCCACACAGTATACACATAAAGTACCCAAATTATCACATATGAAATCCAAACTCTTCTGTGTGTGTAATAGTTTAATGAAAGCTGGTTTATAGTTAGTAGTTTTTATTAGAGTAGTGTCCTTCACAGGAAGAGTGGTAAGAATTTTAGATAATAGAGGTGTCACCCATCTACTTGGGCCAACAAAGAGCAGTGAGTTGTATGGGCACCACAATAGAAAAATTCCTCAAAAGGACATTGCCGAAGCTAAAAGTTCAATGTTTACTTTGGCAATTCAAAATTATTTAACAGCATTCTCTATCACTGGTATTTTACTAGCTTAAAATCTCACTTTAGTGAGCAAAATATTTTAAAAACTTGCTAGATTATTCTGCAACAGCTTATATTATTTTAATAAAAGATGACTAGCTTCTTCATACCAATGGTATAGTTATCTTAAAACTGGGATAAGTTGGTGTTGAGATTCAAAAGTAAATCCCTTTGAAGTCACCATATTTCTTTTTTATGTAGTTTTTATTTTTATAAATAACACATGACCACTGCATTAAAAGTCAAAGAAAGAAAAGCAGCAGTCTACTTCTGTACTCCATCTCAATACTCAGTACAATTCCCCAGGCTAATTGCTTTCAATTCTTTTAGTTATTTTATTGATATTTATTTTGTTACTTTGAAATAACACACATATTTTTATTTCTTAATTTTTAGTTTTACATATTATATCCTGACCTTTTAGTTTGAGACATAAGAAATTTTCTTAAGCATCATTTTTAGGTTTGTGTTTGCCTCATTCTTCTATTTCCTGGATCTCCATTCTCTCTCAATTCCATGGAATACATATTCAAGTAGTTCCTTGAGAGAGCCTGCATTTTTTTTTTTTTTTTTAGATTTTTCATGTCTGAAAAGGCATTTACTTTCATTTTTTTGATACTTTAACTAGATATAAATTTTTATGTTGCAAACAATTATTCAATTATTTCTTTGAATTTTGAAGGTAGTTTTCAAATACCGTCTACTTTCCAGTGTTCCTGATGATAAATCAAATGTCATTTTTGTTTTTGATCCTTTGTATGATACTTGGTTTATTTGTTTTATTTTCTCTAGGGAAGCTTTTAGAATCTCCTATTTGCCCCAGTTCTCTGAAATTTCACAATAATGTGCCATTGTGTAGGTTTTCTTCATTTAGGAAGCTCAAGTCCTTCATTTATGAGACATTCGATTTTATGATTTTATTGATAATTTCCTCCTCTGTGATTTATTGTCATGTTTTTTCAGAAATTATATTCTGATGGAGTAGGACCTTCTGAACTGATCTGCTTTGTTAACTCTTCTATTGTTTCCAGGTTAGATATTTTATCTATTTTCTGTGTAGTTTTATCAACTTATTCTTCCAAACATTCTATTGATTTATTTTATTATGATGTGATCATGATGACCATGATGAAGATGATGATGTTGATGACATTCTCTCTTGCTCCTTGTACTATCTCCGTTTCCTCTAAATTCCCCTTTTTGTTTGTTTTGGTCTATTTTTTTGTTTTAGAAGTTTTTCACAAACTTATTCTTGGTAGTTTCTTCATATTTAGGGGTGAGGCTGAATTGCTGATTACAATCTCTGCATGTGCATTATCTTTTCTAGTTTAGCCAATCTTCCCAGGTAGAAATGTATCCACCAATCACTTTCCTGGGATTTTTAATCTTGATTGCTCTAGAAATTGAAAGACAGAGCTGAGAGGATTTTATCACTCAGCATGTAGATTCTCAGATTGTATCTTAGTTTTAGTTGTGAAATCCTCATTCTAAATTGTGCTGTAATCCCCAGGTCCAGAATCCCCTCATTTTAATATCTGCCATTTTTTCTTTTTTGAGTCAGAGTCTTGCTCTGTCGCCAGGCTGAAGTGCAGTGGTGTGATCTGGGCTCACTGCAACCTCCACCTCCCAGGTTGAAACGATCCTCCTGCTTCAGCCTCCTGAGTAGCTGGAACTATAGGTGCGTGCCACCACATCCAACTAATTTTTGTATTTTTAGCAGAGACGGGGTTTCACTATGTTGGCCAGAATGGTCTCGATCTCTTGAACTCATGATCCATCCGCCTTGGCCTACCAAAGTGCTGGGATTTCAGGCATGAGCCACCGCGCCTGGCCTAATCTCTTCCATTTATAGTGGGTCTGGAGGTCTAACTACTCCTACACAGACTGTTAAACAATCTTCTTGTTTGTGTGCTTGTTTTCTTCAACCATGCCTGCATCCAGACTTTCAGAGCTACCAGGTAGTTATAACTTCTGAGAATTCTCTAGGTCCTAGAAAGAAACATGTGCCTGCTTCATTGTTATCCTCCATCTCATTCTCACATTCCTCTTATGGCAGGCCATGTCTCACTAATAGCTGAACAGGCAGGCCTCCATGAAAACTGGTTCAGCAGTGACTGGATGGTTAAGTTAAATATTAAAAGCTGATACAGACAGTGCCCTTATATCAAGGCTGGAACGTAACAAAAGCCCACCAAGAGTTTTGCCTAGGCCTTTCCCGGGCCTTGAAGCATGACAAGATAACGAAGGAATTCTTAACAGGACCCATTGAGGATTAAGAAAGTTTTATTGGGGGTCTGAAAAAACTCTCCGGCCTTCCACAAGCAAGTTTTATTGGGGGTCTAAAGGAACTCCCCAAACCTCCATGATTTAGCAGGAGACAAGATAAGTGTAAGCACCCCAGCACCCAGACCCACTTAGATTAAGTAAATTTACTGAGGCTCCAGAGGAAGGTCTTCAAGACTCCGACGTTAGTTATACATTAGAAGAAGTTAATCACCTGTGTCCTTAGATGAATGCACACTTACACATAGTCATATGGCTTAGAAGGTATATAAGCTCTGACAAACTTTTTAATTTTGAGTTGGTCTGGTGACATTTTCCTGGCCTTCTCCCTGTACCCAGTTGCGGAAATAAATTATCTTACTTCCCAATTCATCTGCATCTCGTTATTGGGCCCTGCAAATAAGCAGCCCAACTCTCGGTTTGATCTGGGAACACTCTCAGGCATTTAGCTTTCAACTTTCTATTTGCCACTACTCTCCCATCTTATTTGCATGTCTCCTCCATTGTTTTTTTTTTTCTTCCATTTTTTTTTTTTTTGATCAAATGATTTTTATCTAATTTTCACGATTTTCAAAGAATTATTGAAGGGACCAAAGGTACATCTTCAGTGCACACCTTCAATCTTCCATGCTTAATGAGAAGTCATCATGATATTTATTTTTCCTTTTTAAAGCACAAGTATTGCACCTTAGCTGTTTTAAGAAAAAAATATAAATCTTTGAAAACTTAAAAAATAAAGTTATTTCACTTCTGCCATAATTTCAGTATTCTTTATGTTTTCTTTAAACAATAAGCATCATATCCCTCTAATGTATGCAATGGGTCTTCTCTTCATATTTTCCAAAAACAAGACTACCAGAGAAGGTACTGCTGACTTAAATGATTTCATTTTAGAACCTATAAGAAGCAGGTGCCATGTAGACCAGGATATGATCTGTTTTTAAAATGCTTGACATTTCTAAAGTAAAATTGGAGATGCTTAATGAAGGGAGCCTCACCTGAAGGGTTTCAGATACTAAGATTTACTTTGATATTTCACTATGGTAATTTATACCTTAACTAGCCAGAGGAACTTAAGAATCAACATTTATCGGTATTTATTCCAAACACTGCTCTGTATGAGGGGTTTGGTTTGAAAGCTTTCATCTAGAAATGATGGAGTACATAGTTTACCATGAAAGTTCCTGGCTATATCAAATTGTAAATCCTTTTCCTAGAAGATATTCACTCTTCACTCCAGCAAAAACAATCTGGACAAAATCCTGTTAGTGGTCTGTATACATAATTGGAGAGGAAGCCATAGATACATTTGGCATTCCAGTTGAGAAGATGGCACATTCAGAACCTAGTTCTTGTGACAGAAAATATTTGCTTCTCACCAATAGGAGAGATATTTTACTATGCAGCTTTTCAAAGGATAATGAATTCACAAAGACATTAATAAGACACAGGCAGTTTAGTAGCCCATAGGTATGGAAGCAGTGCAGAAGCATTCTTCCAAACAGGGTACTTCAAGCTTTAGGGCATTCTTATAGATGCAGAAAGAAGACTACTTCCAGAGAAGGTTAAAAAAAGTGTGAGTGGCAGTTATCAACATTAAATATAATAATATAATATATAATATCCATCTTTCTTTTCTTTTTTTGAGACAGAGTCTCCCTCTGTCACCCAGGCTGGAGGCTGGAGTGGAGTGGTATGATTTTGGCTCACTGCAACTTTCGCCTCCCGGGTTCAAGTGATTCTCCTGCCTCCCCCTCCCGAGTAGCTGGGATTACAGGTGTGCACCACCACATCCGGCTATTTTTTTTTTTTTTTCGTAGAGATGGGGTTTCACCATGTTGGCTAGGCTGGTCTCGAACTCCAGATCTCAAGTGATCCGCCCACCTGGACTTCCCAAAGTGCTGGGATTATAGACATGAGCCACCGCCCCCAGCCTATAATATCCATCTTTTTATGTATGTATGTGTTAAATATGTATATATGTGACTATTCATATATCTATCATCTATCTATAGCACAAGTTCATCAACTATGAAAAAGATTTTTAAAAAATTGGGTGTAAGAATACTTCTGTTTGTTAACAAACAAATACAATGTTTAGTAATATCAAATTTGTCCTTTCCTTGGCTCCACCTTTGCCTGAGAACACATTTGGCCTAAAATAAGGGACAGCTGAACAGATGAATGTCTTTATGACAATCAGCTGTAGGCCAGAGACAGCTTTGATTAGAATAAATACTGACATCTGCAGATGAAATGAACTGCAGGGCAATGCTTAATACATCTCAGCTTTTCTTGGTTAGCATTTATTGAAATTGGACAATGGGCTGGCAGCTTGTGGAAAGTGAGCAAAACGTGGTTCTTTTCTTTAACGGTGGAGTTAAAAACTATCCCCTGGTTAAAGAGAGGTTGATGTGTACATCACTTGTATGCCTTTGCCTGCTGAATTCAAGAAGCCCACCTTTATAAGATAAAACGAAGTTAAAAAGTAAGTGAGCACCGCCTGTGTTCATAGTATAATGATAAGGTTTTTTTTTAAAAAAAAATACTTAGTCTTACTAAGAAAACAAGAATAGTTTATATGAAATAATAGGAGAACAATGTATCAAGTAAAATAGAAACTGGTATGTCAGTCAAATGCTAAATTGTAGAGGGATTTAATAATAAGACCAATGTTACAGGATGTCAAAGAAGCAAGAGGTAACTGTGAGCTGGAGTATTCAAGAGAGATTTATACTGGAAATGAAAATAGATTGGCCTTCTAATGTGCAACGTATCACAAATAGTCTTAAATTCTATAATTTAGAACATAAAAAGATATCTAAGATGTATTATGTAAGAAACGTTTTCAAAGAGTGTATTCGCTATGCTATATTTCTAGAGAAATAAATACATGAATAATATTTGGGAAGAATATATTGCAAATTATTAACAGTGGTTAAACCTACGGCAAAGACAGTAAGAAATTAGAACTTTTAAAATTATGTACCTTTATATCACTTATTTAAACAAAAATAATTTATTTTTGGAATCAGAAGAGAGTGAGGTTGCACGAGACTTTCTGATAATTCATTTCCTCCTCAATTTCCAACATACCTGCAGTCCAGGACAGAGCTTTACCTAGATGTTCACTGGAAACAAGTATTCCTGGATCAGAGATATATTATTAGAAAATAAGAAGAGGCATAAATATGAATCCAGCCGATATTAAAAGATAAATGGATTATCCTAATAATTTTGAAAACATATTTGAAATGGAAGAAATCAAATGAAACCGATGCAAGAAAATACATCTTATCTGTCTTCTAAAATTATTAATGGAATTAAATCAGTATTTAAAATTTCTACACAGAAAGACTATTAAACCCAGGCAGTTTTAAGAATGTGTTATATCAACTATCAAAAAATAGGATAGTCTAACCTTTAAAGGAATAGAAAAAGAAGAAATATTTCAAACTAATTTTTGAAGCTAGTATAACTTTATTACCAACACAAGAAAAAAATAAAATGAGAAGGTATAGGATACCTTATTCATTAACATTAACGTGAAAATTCCAACTAAGATATTTACAAACTGAATTTTGGACATGCATAAATAAGTCAAACCATAATAGTCTAGCTGTATTTATCCCAGGAATGATGGCTTGATTCAGTATAAGAAATCTGCTGATGAAATTTACATTAAAAAATTGAGGTGAAAAAAATACATATGATTACACAATAAATGCAGAAAAGTGGTGAAATCCAACATGCATTCATAATTTTAATATAAATGACCAAAACTAGAAGTGGAAAGAAATTTATTTAACTTAATGAAAGCTACTTACAAAACTACAGTGCAACTGCTTTGGAAAACAGTTTGGCAGTTCCTCAAAATGCTAAATATCGAGTTGTCATGTGACCTAGATATACAAGTGAAAAAATTGAAAACACAAAATTTCTATGAGAATATTTAAAGCAGTATTTTTCAAAATAGCCAAAAAGTAGAAACAACCAAATTGGTCATAAACTGTTGAATTTATTTTTTAAAGTGGTATATTCATACAACCAAGTATTATTCAGCAATAAAAACTAATGAAGTACTGATAGTTACCACAACATGGATGAATCTTGAAAACCTTATGCTACGTGAAAAAAGCCAGATACAAAAGGCCTCTGGCTATTGTATGATTCAATTTGTATGGGATGTCCAGAATAGACAAATCTATACAGACAGAAAGTAGATTACTGTTTGCCAGGGGATAAGAATGGGGAAAGTGAGTAGTGAGTGCTAATGGTTAAATAGCTTATTTTGGGGGTGACAAAAATATTCTTGAATTAGATTGTGATGATGGTTGCACAACTTTCTGAATATGCTAGAAATTGCTGAATGGTACACTTTAAAATGGTGAGTTTTATGGCATGTGGATTATGTAGCAATATTGTATTTTTAAACCTAATTTAAATATACTCAATGGTGAAATATTAAAAGTATTCAGGAATAACATAGGATTCACTCTCTCACATCAATCCAACAAAGTACTGGAGGTCCTAGCCAGTGTATTTGGAAAATATATAGAAAGAACATATAAAGTTAAAAGAGGAAAGACCAACTCTTGTTATTGCATGACAACAGGACTATCCATATAGAAAACTCAAAATATTTAAAAGAATAAGCTGAAAAATTGTTAATATATGCAGAAAGGTTTTCATCAAATGGTGCTGGGACAACTGACTATCCACATGCAGAAGAAAGATCTAAAGACAAAACTTAGCAGCTTTTATAAAACTTAACTCAAGATGAATTATAGACTTAAGTATGAAAGGCAAAACTATAAAACTCTAGAAAGTAATGTAGGAGAAAATCCAGGTGTTCTTGGGTTTGTTGATGACTTTTTAGATACAATGTCAAAAGCACAATTTGTAAAAGAAAAAATTAAAAATTTAGATTCATTAAAATTTACAATTCTGCTCTGCAAAAAATATTTTTATGTTAAAAAAATTATAAAAAAGATAAGCCATAGACTAGGAGTGAAAGACACATTAGATAAAGAAATAGTATTCAAAATGTACATTTTTTTTTCTTGAAATAGCCACGCTTTGTTGCCCAGGCTGGAGTACAGTGGTGTGATGTTAACTCACTGCAACATCCACCTCCTGGGCTAAAGTAATTCTCCTGCCTCAGCCTCCCACGTAGCTGGGATTACAAGCACAAGCCACCATGCCCAGCTAATTTTTATATTTTTAGTAGAGACGGAGTTTCACCATGATGGCCAGACTGGTCTGGAACTCCTGACCTCAGGTGATCCGCCTGCTTCAGCCTCTCAAAGTGCTGGGATTACAGACGTGAGTCACCACACCTGGCTGATAATTCTTAAAACTTAACAATAAAAACAAAATGATGAAATGAAAAACAATTTAAAATTGATCACAAGATTTGAACAGAAATCTTCCCACCCCAAAGATATACAAATGTCAAACAAGCATATAAAACGATGTTCTCAAACTCATATAACATTAAGGAATTGCAAATTAAAACAGTAAAATACCACTACCTACCTATTAGAATAGCTAAAATTCCAAACACATCACCAATGTTATTAAGGATGTGAAGTAACAGGAGGTCACATTTGTTTCAGGTGGGGATGCAAAATGGTACCGTCAGTTTCAGATGACAGACTGGCAATTTCTTACCAAGCTTAATGTAGTCTTATATAATCTAACCGTCATGCTCCTTAGTATTTACTGTAATGAATTGAAAATTTATGTCAACACAAAAACCTGCCCATTAATCCATTAATGTTTATAGCAAGTTTATTCATAATTACCAAAACCTGGAAGAAACGAAGGTGTTCTTTAATTGGTGAATGGACAAACAAATGTGATATTTCCATTAAATGGAATATATCATTCACCAATAAAAATAGATGAGCTCTCAAGCCATGAAAAAAATGGGGAAACCTGAAATACATATTGCTAAGTAAAAGAAGTGAATCTGGAAAGGCTACCTACTGTATGATTCTGATTATATGACATTCTGGAAAAGAGAGAACTATCGAGAGACTAAAAAAATCAGTGATCACCAGATCTTCAGGGCTGGGGTGGGGGACAGCAAAGAGGGAAGTATAGGTGAAGCCTAGGGGAGTTTAAGGCAATGAAACTATTCTACAATGGTGGATACATGCATATACATACACACACACACACACACACACATATGTCAAAACTCATAGAACGTACAACACAAATACTGAATCCTGATGTAACTATAGATTTTAGTTTATGGTAACATATTAATATTCACTTATCAATTGTAAAAAATTCATCAATTAGTACAAGATGTAAACAGTAGGAGAAGCTGTGTGTATATGTGCCTGTGTGTGGGTAATATGAAAACTCTAATTTCTGCTCAATTTTTCTGAAAATCAGTAAATACTCTAAAAAATAAAGTCTATTTATTTCAAAAATGTTATGGTAAAAGAAAAATATAAAGAAATTTTTAGCAAGAAACCAGATATAAGATCACTGTAAAAGTTATATTTCATTTATATACATTATCAACAAATAGAAAATGCCATTTTAAAAGACACTATTTTCATTTTCAATGACATTGCTAGAGCCTAGGAACAAAGATAACAAATATATACATGGCCTTTGTGTGTAAAATGATAAAAATTTTATTTAAAGGCATTAAAGGTAGAGAACTCAGAGTCGTAAATTTATCAATTATCATTGAATATATCTAGCCATGTTTCTCAACTCGGAGTGCATAAAAAATTTCCTGAACGTGTTAAAAATCTCTATGTTTGACCACCTCCCAACCTCTCAAGATTAAGCAAATATGATAATCTCGTAGATAAAATTTTATTGAAGCACAGCCATCCCAACAGACTACAATTAGAAGTCAAAATATATAAACAGCTATGATTCAAGAAGAACAGACAAAAATCTCAAGTTTTAAAATAAATATTTGAAGGACAAAATAAGCATTTCACAGAACAGAAAGCACAACATCCATAATCCTGAAAATATGTTTAACTGAGAAATTCAGAATAAAACCACAATAAAATACAGTTTTTTATGATATCATATATCTCTTTATTATAAATGTATATATTTAATGCTTCTTATTACCTTTAATGTTTACGGAAAAATTAATGTAAATGTACCCTAAACTGTTTGGATTACCACTTTTTATAAAATATTCCAATAGTTTTCAGAGTACAGGTGGTTTTTGGTTGCATGGATTAGTTCTTTCATGGTGCTTTCTAACATTTTAGTGAACCGATCACTTGAGCAGTGCACACTGTATCCAATGTGTAGTGTTTTATCCCTCACCCCCAACCTTTCCCCCGAGTCCCTAAAGATTATTATATCGTTCTTATGCTTTTGCATCCTCATAGCTTAGCACCCACTTATCAGTGAGAACGTATGATATTTGCTTTTTCATTCCTGAGTTACTTCACTTAGAATCATAGCCTCCAGCTCCAAGTTGTTGCAAAGTACATTATTTGGTTCCTTAATAAAATTTTTTTCTATATCAACCAAATTGAAATAAAGTTTAAAATCCAGCAAAAGATAGTGATGATGTTGAGAAACCGGAACTCCCTTCCACTGTGGGAATGTATATTGTTATACAAACTCTGAGAAATAATTTGACATTACCAAGATGAACATATCCTGCAACCTAATATTTCACCCCTTGATATATTCCTTCCTTGGAGAAACTCCTACATTTTAACTAGGAATCATGTAGTAGAATGTCAAGAGAAACACTCTATGACAAACATACACACATACACAGAGACACACACACAAACACACACAGTCTTATCAATAGTAAAACAAATATACAAATGGTGGTCTCTTCATACAATAAAACAGTGTGTTGAGAGAAGGATGACAAGTTTCCTGTTAATGTGGAGTGTGGTAGTTAGAAAGTATAAGCATGAGGTGAGATTGGAAAGGGATGTTGGAGCCAGATAATGACTGACTTTGTTAAGAAGTTTAACATTTTTCCTATAGGTGAAGGGTAGCTTTTGATATTTTTAAGCAAGAGACAAGATCCAGTTGTATTTGAAAGGTTGCTCAGACAACAATGTTTAAAATGACTAGGAAAAGGGGACAAGAGTACTAGTTAGAAAGGTATTACAATTAATCAGTAAGGAAATACTTTTGCCAATAGGGACTTATTCACAACTGTTACCCTAAAAACAAACAAACAAACAAACAAACAAACAAACAAACAAAAACCCTACTTTATCTTGGGATGCTAAAGGGCTACACTCTAGAATAGTGAGTGGATACTATTCCAGCACCTTCATGCATTGGTCTTGGACCATTGGTGACCACAAGTGTTAGGCAGGATGAAAAAATTACCTGAACCTAGTACATCCATGTGCATTTTCTCCACCTGGTAAACTCATTCCTTAATACCCTAGTGAAATTCCTGTCTTTTGAAAAATCTGCCCTAGTATTCCAAGCAGAATTAATGTCTCCCACTTCCAGGCTTTCATCATAGTACCATAAAATTAAAACAAACTATTTTTAAAAGACATTTGGGAAATATTTTTCAAACTGTTAAACTGGCATAACCTGTGATACAAAACTTCCACCACTAGGAAGGTATGTGCACAATGATGAATACACAGTTTTTTAAAATTAGAATATTCTTTGTTTGCTTTGTAATAGCAATCTCCTGGAAACCACCAAAATGCACATGACGAGGCTGGTTAAGTAAATGTGGCTACATCCATACAATAAAATGTCAATTAGTTATTAAAGACAATGAAGAGTCAATACTGATTTGGAAAAAAATATCCAAAATATACCCAGTGACAAAAGCAAGATATAGATAAAAGGGTGCAATGTGTGAGTGTTTACATATCTGTAAAGAAAACTTCTGGAAAGAAATACAAGAAACTGTAAATAGCATTTGCCTTCAAGGAGGGCAACTAAGCATTTGGAGTGTTAGTGTCATTTCTTTTTCATAATGCTTTTTGTACTACCTGGATTTATTTCATTACATGCATTATTTTATTTTTAATAACAAGCTTTTTAAAATGGAAGTTATTGTACTCTTTAAAAATGAAAATCCTACTTATGTACCACATCTATTACACTGTAGTTTATTTGTTAATGTGCTACGTTTTCTCACTTGACTATGAGCAACTTAAGGACAGAACCTGTCTTATTGGTCTTCATATCCACAGTGCCTAAGCACAGTGCCTGATAGTAATGGACACCCAAGCAACTGAATAAAAAGATGAATAGATATTGATTGAATGAATGAATGGATACAGGAATCAATGCATGAATAAATAAATACATGCATTAATGAATGAATGGCAGATAGTAAAGTCAAGTTCACTAAAGGACAACAATTGTAGTCCTTCACAAACTCATCTATGGCCCTTTATCTATGTTTTGAGGATTCATTATGAGAAGAAATTCAGGAAAAACACAATTGCTTTACATTCACAGGTGACCTAACTGATGAAGACTACAGAATCATATTAATTAAGCACGAGAGCAATGAAGTACATTTTATCCTAGGCTGCATCAAAAGCAAGTCACTGTGAAATGAACTGAATGATTTAACAACATCCAATGCATAAAAGGTCCTCCTCACCTTAAAGGTCTTCAGGACAGCCTCTTAATTTGATTTCTGTTTTGTTGTGCTATCTTCATTTTATGGTCTTTAGTTCTCCTTATTACAAATGTAATTTTTAAGGGTCAAATTAATTTAATTTCACTTTGGCTTTGGGATGGTTGAATGCAAGGTTGTGAAAACCACTAGCTTAAAACAGGTGCTCTGCAAAACTTTCTGCCAAGCCTCCCTAAGTCAGCAAGACAGCAATAGAAAAAGTGTAGACTGGAGAGTTCACAGCTATTCTGTAATAGTAAGGAGAAATGATGGATGTTCCAAACATTGTATCAACGCCAGAGGGTGGCACTGTCGTTGCTTACACCCCGTCCCCCATCCCTGCAGCCTGAAAGGCTTGCCTTACACTTTGCTACAAAAGCAAACTGAATGGATAAATGTGCAAATGCACAAAGTGAAGCTTTCCAGGGGATTTCAAGGGTGCATGATATTACATCTAGCTCGGGTTCAATTAATATTGACTAAAATTAGGGAGGTAACATCATCTACATAGATGAGCTTGGAGTTAAATCCCTTGGTTTCGTATGTCAGCTCTGCTGCTTACTAACTAGGTGAATTCTGACAGTTTACTAAATCTTTCTGTCTCTTGGTGTACTCTTCTGTGATATGGGAATAATAATAGCACCTTCCTCTCAAGATTATTAAGAAGACTGAAAAAGAATATCAATTTAGCATAGCACTTGGCTTTTAGTAGGCACTTTATTAATGACTTTATGTTTTTTCCACATTCATAAAACTAAATACGTTGTGGAGCCAAGATTTGAAGTAGGTTTTGTCTGACCAGAACAAACTGGAGCCAGGCAGATAAGGTACAAATACAGGCTTCATTAGTTACTAACCATTTTACTTTGGTCAAATCTATGGGATGGTCTTTAATATAATGCATATTCTGACCAGGCTCAGTGACTCATGCTTGTAATCCCAAAACTTTAGGAGGCTGAGGAGGGAGAATTGCTTCAGGACAGGAGTTCAAGATCAGCCTAGGTAACATAGCAAAACCTGATCTCTACTAAAAAATGATAGCCAGGCATGTGACACTCACCTGTAATCCCAGCCTCTCAGGAGGCTGAGGTAGGAGGATTGCTTGAGCCTGAGAGGATATATATACACACACACACACATATATATATCCTACATTATATTATGTACATATGTATATATGTATACACATATATATACATATATGTGCATATATATATACATATATGTGCATATATATGTGCGTGTATATCTATATTACACGTTCCTTCACCTAGCACATCTAACATTTACTATCTTGTTGAATATAGATAAAAGTAAGGAAAGTGTCTGAGAAAACAAGGAGAGAAAAAGGAAGGCATAGGTTTTATCCTCAATGATTTTACCATCTTCTAGGGAGAAGATAACATTGAAGCGATAAATAATAAGTAAGGTTTAATACGTGAAGTGTAAATGACTGGTGAAGGCTGTAGCTTGAGAATCAAAGGAAACAGAGGAGGAGATCTAAAACGCCTAGCTGGGCAGATAAGGGGCAGGCAAGGCTCTCTCATACTGGTCGTTTCACTACATCATTATGCATTCAGGACTTATTTTCTCACTTTATCCACTTATTTTCAGATTTTTGGTGTCGCTTTCATTGTTAGACTCTTATCATGTTTTCATTTGATTTTACTGATTTTTTGAGACTGCTGCATAGGCTCAAAGCTGAGTAAACTGCTACTTCAGCATGTCACCACAAAACATAAAGATATATATTGACTCTGTGTCAAACATCAAACTGATCTTTTAAATTGCTTTGATGACTTACGGGGCTATGCTTAGTGCAGGTCTAGTTTTATTGTACAATGACTATCTCAGATTGCCAAGATGAATTTTACAGATTTTCCAGAATAAGGTGAGATATTTCACCAGTTGTAAAGAAACTAACTCCCTATTTGACTTCTGTCTTGATTAGAGAGGAAAAAAAAATACATCTGTCAATCAACAAAAACAATATCCGGAGGCCAAAGAGATTGGAGTAGCATGGATAAACCACAATGTATAAATGGGGATATTTTCTATTCCCATTTGTGTTATTGTCCTTGGACAATGAAATAAATTATTAAAACAAGGAATTGGAATCACAGCCCTTCAGAAAAATAGAGGTTGTTATAGGGTAAACATTGTCCAAAAGAAGATTTGGATTATCAGCATAAACTCTAATCTTTACTCAAATAAAGACTAATTTTTCCTGGGTGACTTTGCTATCTTAACCCAGCCTAAGTGCTGTTAATTCAGTCTACAAATGTGTCCTCTTTTATTGTCTTCATACATGCTACTCCTTGTGCCTGGAATTCTACACCCTAAACTATTTGACTATTTAACTCCTTCTCACTCTTCATCCCTTGGTTCAATAAATATAGAAACCTTCCTTGATCCACATGACTATATCAAATACATCTATTATAATCTCAACACATAATTTTGTCCATAACACATGGTAGTGTTGCAACTTATAATTTGCCATTTATGTTTATGCAATTATTTTATTAGTATCTTCCTTCTTTCACTTTAACTATAAGTGTGTAACAGCAGGAACCAGAGCACATAGCATAGTTCCTGGCTTATAGTTGGTGCATAATACTAATATGGTGAATAAATGAATAAATTTCAGTTTTACCTAATTAGATTATGTTATACCTAAAGGCAAATGCTTTGCTTTAAGAAAACTCAATATACATGGATTTTAAAGTTTCACTTGTGAAATTAAGAGCTAGCTAAGAATGGAGGTATATTTACTTGTTGGGTGCAGAATTAATCAGATTCCCATGTTTAATTTACACTTCAAAAAAAGTTTCTCATCCTGTGACTTACCATTCTGGTCTGTGCTATATGAGAAGTATCAAATCAGTATTTGATTTTTTTAAATCCAAGAACCGAGTAATTCCAGAAATATAGCCCTTATACTATTCAGAGATCTTTGGAGAGACATAACCAACAGGATACATATGGATAGATACATGTAGATGTAAATGTAGATATATGAAAGGATGCTTGCTAGGAGAATTGGCTCACACAATTACAGAGGCTGAGAAGTTCCATGACAGAACATCTGCAAGCTGGGGACTCTGGAATGTCCACAGCATAGCTTAGTTCAAGTAAGAAGGCATCAGAATCAGGGAAGTTAAAGGTATCTCTCTCAGTCTGAGGTTGTGGGTCTGAAAATGTAGGGGGACTGCTAGCGTATGTCTTGGAGTCTAAAGTAAAGAGAGCTTGGAGTTCTAATGTCCAAGGTCAGGAAAAGAAAAGTGTTTCAGCTCCAGGAGAGGGAGGGAGGGAAGGAGGGAGGCAGAGAGAGAGAGAGAGAGGGAGGGAGGGAGGGAGGGAGGGAGGGAGGGAGGGAAGGAGAGAGAGAGAGAGAGAGAGAGAGAGAGAGAGAGAGAGAGAGAGAGAGAGAGAGAGACAGAGAGTTTGCCTTTCTTCTCCCTTTTGGTTCTATCTAGGTCTTCAGCTGATTAGATGATGCCCATTCACATTGGGTGAGGGTGAATCTTCCCCACTCAGTCCACTGACTCACATGCCAATCTCCTACGGAAACATTCTCACAGACATACCCAGAAATAATGCTTTACCAACTCTCTAGGTATTCTTCAATTCAGTCGGTTTGACCCCTAAAATTAACAGCCACAGTCCTCTACTTTTAATAATTTTATGTCAGTGTTTGGAATCTCAATTTCATAGTAAAAACAGTATTAGAAATTAGAGATAGATAATGAAATATTTTTTAGTGACCCTAAAAATAAGCTGTCTTCACAACAAAAAGAAATGCCTAAATTCAAATATAAAAATCAGACTGTCTTTTCCCATACTTCTTTGAGGACAGAGAATGATTTATTCATAAAAATAGCTAAAGCAATTTTCAAAGTTCCTGGCCTATAACAACTGACCCCCTTCATGTGTATTTCTATCTCTTCATCTGTCTCTATCTCTCTGTACATATGAAATTAGACACACTGATATGACTTGCATGTTTATCCCCTCCAAATCTCATGTCAAAATGTGATTCTCAATGTTGGAGGTGGGCGCTTGTAAGAGGTGACTGGATTATGAAGGTGGATTCCTCATAAATGACTTAGAACTATCCCCTTGGTGATAAGTGAGTTCTTGTTCCAAGTTCACATGAGTTCTGGTTGTTTAAAAGAGTATGGCATATCCCCGCTCTCTCTCTCTTGCTCTAGCTCTCACCATGTGATGTGCTGACTCCCCCTTCTCCTTTCACCATGATTTTATAGTTCCTGAGACCATTCCCAGAAGCAGATGCTGGCACTCCACTTCATACAAAGCTAGCAGAACCCTGATACAATTAAAAAAACTCTTTTATTTATAAGTTATGCAGCCCCAGATATTTCTTTATAGCAATGCAAAAATGGCCTAACATGGAAAATTGGTACCAAGGAGTGGAGCATTGCTATAAAGATTCCTGAAGATGCGGACATGGCTTTGGAGCTTGGTAATGGGCAGAGGTTGGAAGACTTTAGAGGGCTCAGGAGAATACAGGAAACCAAGGAAAAGTGGAACATCTTAGAGATTTGTTAAGTGGTTGTGACCAAAATCCTGGTAGAAATATAAACAATGAAATTCTGGCTGATGAGATCTCATATAGAAATGAGGAAGAGATTGAAAACTGGATCAAAGGTCAATTGTGTTACACCTTAGCAAAGAGCTTGGCTGCACAATGCCCATGTCCTAGGGATCTGTGGAAGTTTAAACTTAAAGAGTGATTACCTAGGGTATCTGGCAGAAGAAATTTCTAAGCAGAAAAGTGTTAAAAAAAATCTGTGTAGATGCTTCTCACAGCCTACAATAAGACATAGGAGCAAAAGAATGACATAAATTTGGAACTTATGTTTAACAGGGATGCAGAGCATAAAAGTTTGGAAAATTTGTGGCCTGTCCATGTGGCAGAGAAAGAATAAACTTTTTTGGGGAGAACAATACAAGCAAGCTGTGGAGCAGCCACTTACTAGACAGAATAGCATGACTAAAAGGCAGCCAAATGCTAATAGCCAAGAGAATAGGAAAAAGGTCTCAGAGGCATTTCAGAGATCTTGGAGGCAGTCTCTCCCTTCACAGGCCCAGAGTCCTAGGAGGAAAGAATGCTTTTGAGGGCCAAGCCCAGGGCACCAATGCCCTGGGTCACCTCGGGACACTGCTCCCTGCATCCTAGCAGCTCCAGCTCCAGCCTCAGCTCAAGGGGCTCCAGGTAGAGCTCATGCCACTGCACTGGAGGGTACAAGCCATAAGCCTTGGAGGTGTCCATGTGGTGTTAAGTCTGTAGGCACACAGAATACAAGCATAAAGAAGGCATGGCAGCTTCCTTCTAGATTTTAGAAGATGTATCAGAAAGTCTTGATGCCCAGGTAAAAGTCTGTTGGAAGGGTGGAGTCCTCACAGAGAACCTCTACTAGGGCAGTGTAGAGGGGAAATGTAGAGTTAGAGCCTCCACACAAAGTCTCCAACAGAACACTGCTTAGTGGAGCTTCAGGAAGGGGGCCACTGCTCTCCAGACTCCAGAATGGTAGAGTCACAGGCAGCTTCCATCCCCATCCTGGAAAATCCACAGGCACTCAGCTTGAACTTGTGAAAGCAGCCATGGGGACTACAATATGCAAAGTCACAAGAATGTAGCTCTCCAAGGCCTTGGAAGCCCACCACCTGAACCAGTGTACTCTAGATTTGGAGCATGGAATCAAGATTATTTTGGAACTTTAAGATTGAATGATTGTACTGATGGGTTTCAGACTTGTGTGGGGCCTATTTCCCCTTCCTTTAGGACAATTTACGTCTTTTGTAATGGGAATGTATACCCAATGTCCGTCCCACCATTGTGTCTTGGAAATTAATAACTTGTTTTTGATCTCATTGGCTTATAGATGGAAGGAACTCAACTCTACATGAGACTTTGGACTTAAGACTTGAGACTGAAGACTTTTCAGGTAATGCTGAAACCAGTTAAAACTTTGAGGGACTATTGCCAAGGCATGACTGTATTTTGAAATATGAGAAGGACATGAGATTTGGGGGGCTGGGACGGAATGATACGGTTTGGTGTTTATTCCCTACAAATCTCATATTGAAATTTGATTTCCAGTGTTGGAGGTGGGGCCTGGTGGGAGGTGATTGGATCATAGGGGTGGATTCCTCATGAATGATTTAGTATCATTCTCTTGGTGATAAGTGACTTCTCACTCTGAGATCATGCAAGATGTGGTAGTTTGAAAGAGTGTGACACCTCCTCACCTTGTTTCTGCTCTTCCCATGTGAATATACCTGCCCCCTTTTGCCTACTGCTATGATTTTAAGCTTCCTGAGGCCCTCATCAGAAGCAGATGCTGGTACTATGCTTCATGTAAAACCTGCTGACCCATGAACGAATTAAATTCCTTTTCTTTATAAATTACCCAGCTTCAGATATTTCCATTTTTCTGTTTATTAATTTTTTGACATCTTCTGAATAAGCGTTTTCTCTTGGTTGGTTTCAAAAGGAGTCTATTCTTGAATATAATTAGAGGAGTTCACATACTATGGGCTTATTAAGACCCAATTTTTTTTTAATTTTAGCCTGTCTGATATCCCTTTTTGATTTCACTTAAATTTGAATTACTCTAAATATAATCTGGGCATATTGACAGGTATTTCTTTGTGATAGTGCAAAAAGGGCCTATTGCACATGTGGACAGTATGTGCATTGAAAATTTCATAGAATGGAAGTCAAGAAACCTTGATATTCTTCTAGCCTCAACTCTATCAATAATTAACAATAGGATTTTAGACAAGTTACTTAATCTCTCTTTGCCTTATGTTCTTTATCTTCGAATTTGGCTAATCATACACGTCCTGCATACCTAATCATTGTATGGAGAAGAATAAATGAAATGGCAAATGTGAAAAAATTTTAAAAAGTATTATTCAAATACAAGTGTGTTTGAGGGTGTGTGTTACGTGTAGCAGAGCATATAACTAGGGTACCGAGAGTGTTAATCTCAAACAAAGTGAAGAGACTGAGATTCATTCTCTGGAAGCTCAGCACACATAGGCTAACTTGCATAATCACCCTTTTATTCATCAGCATGGCTCTATCCAGTATTGAAGGAACCCTATAAATCTCTCACTTCCCTCTTACTTCACATGCTGAATCAGCCTTTGTGAACGTATCCCCTCCAGTGTGTAATATTTTGAAGAAACTTTCAAGAAAACTCTGTGCTCAGAGAGTGCTGATTCAGCACAGTGAATGAGGTGACCAAGATGTATTTTGGAACGTTTCATTGGCATTTTCAACACCAACTCTACACAAATAAGGAGGTGCCTGTTTGGTCAAAGGAAACACATTGCTTACAAATCACTATATATGTTCCTGAGTTTGAAGGCACATGGCAAATGGGAAAAAAAAAAAAAATATATCACCATGTTTTAAAGGCACCTTCCTGTACATTCAAATAGTCCATATTTAATTTATGGTATGTAGTAATCCCCTTTCCTTCTTCTTATGCCTCCATACATAATACAAAAGCTTCTAGAAAATGTACCCTCCAGTGTGATATGTCACTGTCCCATAGGAAATAAAGTAAGAAAGTATCCTTTTCTATAATATATAAAAAATAAATCAAAATTATGCATAAGCATGATTGAAGACAAATAATTCCATCTGGCTTAAAAGAATCAGTTGCTGTAACTGCTTTACTCACACACCTGGAGTTTTGACTGGCAGAAACTTACATTTTGGTGATTCTAATTTTCAGTAACACAGAGCTTTCCTGACTTTTGTTCACACTTATTAGCTGCTGGAAGCAAGACACAGAAGACATTTTAAAGTATTATTTCAAAAGATTTCATAACATGATAGAAAAACATGTGTGCCAGTAATAGGTGGTAGATTGTGGATGATAGTGTTGGGATTTAATTGAAATGATACTTCCTCAAACAAACTTGCAAAAGAAAGCCACTCAAACTAATTAGACTACATACATGAATTACTTGCACTCTTCCTGGATGCGACAGGTATTTATCTTTTATATAGCAGACAAGCAAAATACAATCCAGTTAATCATTTAAGTGAAATAACGCATCAGTTTTTTATTAGCATCAAATCTGAACTTTTCCACTGGTTTCCGGTTGAAAAGAAAGTAAATTATTTTTGCTTTAAAATAATATTTCCATGTCTTTCCTTTTCAAATCATTCATTTTTACATGGCATAGAGATAACAGACTTACTAAAAGTAATCTAAGGAAAATAAGGGAAGCTCAAGGAGAATAAAGGTAAATACTTTTACTAATTATACTTAAATATACATTGAATATGTGTAGTGTTTCTAGTGAGTTGATTTTCACGTGGGCTTCAAAAGTCAGTCAATATTTAAAATCTGCCAGAGCTAATAGAACATTTGATTGTCCAGCATTCTATCTCTGTTCCCGTCTGTCTGTGAAGTCTAATGATTGTTGTGAATGAGATCTCAGCTGTTTTTCATCTTTGAGTAATATATTTTTATTCAGACTTATTAATACGTATTTTCACTTCCTGAAGTTATAGCAGCAACTTAGATGGGGCCATTTGCAGCTGGAAGGGCAGCACTTCTTTCTTCTGAGGCACAGCTGAATGATGTGAAGTCTGTTTACAAGGTCATACTTCGACAACTGGCATATAGCTGGCCTATTTTAATTTAATTTATCCCTATCTTAATTTTCAGTGCTCCTTTTCTCAACCATCCCACCCCTCAATCCTTGTCAATTAAATGTCTTTCCCAGATTTGCCATTTCTTGACTGTACCCATGTTATTCTTAGGTTGATACAAAAGTAATTGCAGTTTTTGACATTGGCAGTAACAGCAAAAACCACAATTACTTTTGCACCAACCTAATATAATCCCTCTTCTGCTACAATCTCCCATCATAGTTTACTATTCCTACAACTCCGTGCTCTTCACACTCATTGCCACAGATTATGTGAATTAGTCCATTAGAAGTCAATACTATAAATTGTGCAAAGATTGCTAGTATAAGTGATAGGTTGCTGCATTCTTTCTCTCAGGAACATTGCATTTAAACATTTCCTAATGTAGTTACCTCCAAATCACAAAATATTAGGACTCATTGTCAAATATGAAGGATTATACCACTAAAAAATAAATGTGCCTAAGAGACAATTTGGATGAACATCCTAATAAGAAAAATAGTTTTTCATAAATGGTTACTGTGTTCTACAGATTTATGACTTTAAAATCAGAATGTAGGATATAATTTAGAACAAGTAGCCATATGTAGCAAATTGACAGATTTTCTGATGGAGAAGATGTCAACTGCCTCATTATTTTTCTGGATTTAATTCTGTCATAATTAGTTCTAGTAGAACAAAGTACCTTAAAGACTATCTACCCTTTTTCTTGATCTGTGCCTTCACTGCATCACAAAACATGTATTTTTTTAAACTAACGTCATCTCTAGGTGCTTGCATGTGTAATCTTACTAAGAGCTAATAGAAAGGCCAGGACCAAATCTATTTGTTTATGGGGTTGTGCAGACCCATCTAGACATTTTCAGTGTCTTGCTTTGAAATAATTAAACTACATTATTTTTTTAAAATTTTTTTATTATACTTTAAGTTCTAGGTGTGCAGCACACCAACATGGCATAAGTATACATATGTAACAAACCTGCACGTTATGCACATGCACCCTAGAACTTAAAGTATAATAAAAAAAAAAAAAATCTTCATCTAATATCCGTGGCATTGAGATCACTAGTTCACCTAATACTTAGGGATTAATAATAATGAAGCTGATATCTCTTTAGCTTAACTAGCTTCTAGGATACTTTAGGATATAAATATACTTATTTTAATGCTGGAAATATAAAAAGTATTAACTTATATATTAATTTTAAAGGTAGTTTACCATGTGGTTGGTGAATGGATTGGCTATTTGAATTTTGTCATAATTCTAGCAGTATGAGAGTAACAATAAAGCCCTAGGCCTTACTAGGAGTTAATTTAAAAGTTTATATATTTCATTTCCTGCTCAGGGTCCCATTGCACCTCCAACCTCTGCCATTAGAATGATTTATGGGCACTGTTAGACCTCAGAGTGATTCCCAAAAGTTAAAGCTGAGCATAGTACTTCAATAAACCACTATAATAAGATATTTCATTATTATGGTTATAAATGTCCTGCAGTGTATGTTAATTTAGATATGAAATAATTAAAGGCAATTAAAGCCAATTATACTAAGGATTACTTTGTGCTAATGATACAGAGATTACTTGCTTCAAGGAAGAATTCCCTCTGAAATCATTCAGAAAAGAAGCTGAAGTAGGTGGTGCTAGAAGAAAGGGATGTGTGTGTATATATTTATACATACATGTATGTACACACACATATACACACACATACATACATATACACATACACACATTTAGGAATAGGAAATGCTTTCTATATCACTTCTGTGTGAGCGATATAGATACACACACATACATAAGTGATATAGAAAACATTGACAATTCTGAGAATACAATGACTTTATAAATTATTTTCATTAATAGTATCTCAAACTGCTTTTCACCGATGGTCTGAATAAAGTGCATACTGTGGTCTACAGTGAAACAAATGAGATTAAGAAAAACATTTTCCATGGAGCCCTTAGGTCTCAAGGAGACCTAGAGATGGTGAAGATGAGCTTTCTCCCTCTTTCATGGGTCTGGAGTAAGCCACACCTACACCTAGACAACCATGAGCAGGAAACCACTCATTTATCAACATATTTTTTTTTTTATTAAAAAACTTACTTATTCCAAATCTCATGTTAAAAGCTTTTTAGCGTATTGATTGAGAGGGTGAGCTTTCAAGATAGGTAGTCTAGCTTTGAATACTCGTCTACTAGTTGGGGGAAAAAAATTTAATAGAAATAATAATAGGAAATCAATTTTGAACATGTTATTCTATGTCTTTTTGCCTCTACTTCCTAGTCTTTAAACCGAGTTATAGTAATACCAAAACGGGAAAAACTCCCTTATCAACCTCACAGGGCGGTGCCCGCTGCTCAAACCCCTAGGGGTAGTATGGCCGTCAAGCAGTGTCTAGGGGTGAATGTTTACAGCTGAAGCCCCGGTGGGCGTCTGTTACAGGGTGCTTTTTCAGTTTAGCCGTCCATAAGCGGCTTGTGTTACCCTTGTCAGCTCAATTACACTCTGCCTTATTGCAAGGATAGAGGGCTTTCTGTACCCTGGGGGTTCTTGACTTGGTGTACTGGAAGAATGGATGGCACCTGGGATTGGAGAATGAGTGCAAGGTTTTATTGAGTGGAAGTAGCTCTCACCAGATGGGGGACCCAGAAGGGAAATGGTTTTACCCTGGAGTCAGGTCGCTTGGCACCCCAGGCTCTTCTGCAACTGTCCTGGCCGAACTCCACGTTGTTCCGCCAGTCAATGACGTGCCAGCAAGCAGGCGTCTATCGGTATGCTCTTACTGGGCATGCTCCCTTCGACGGCCTCTGGACATCTGGCTGCTTGTGTGTTATTCCGCGGATGTGTTCCTCTTGACGTCCAGCTGCTTGTGTCTCTTCCCCCTCGGGTCTTGGTTTTCTTTTTTCTTTCTTTCTTTTCCTTTTGTTTTTCTTTTCCTTCCCTTCCCTTCCCTTCCCTCCCTTCCTTCCCTTCCCTTCCCTTCCCTTCCCTCCCTCCCCTCCCCCTCCCCTCCCCTCCCCTCCCCTCCCCTCCCGCCCCTCCCCTCCCCCTCCCTCCCCTCCCCTCCCCTCCCCCTCCCCTCCCCTCCCCTCCCTCCCCTCCCTTCCCTTCCCTCCCTTCCCTTCCCTTCCCTTCCCTTCCCTATTTTCTTTTCTTTTCTTTTCTTTTCTGACAGAGTCTCGCTCGCTTTGTCACCCAGGCTGGAGTGCAGTGGCACGATCCTGGCTCACTGCAAGCTCTGCCTCCCGGGTTAACACCATTCTCCTGCCTTAGCCTCCCGAGTAGCTGGGACTACAGGCGCCCGCCACCACGCCCAGCTAATTTTTTTTTCTTTTTTCTTTTTTTTATTATACTTTAAGTTCTAGGGTACATGTGCATAACGTGCAGGTTTGTTACATATGTATACTTGTGCCATGTTGGTGTGCTGCACCCATCAACTCGTCAGCACCCATCAATTCGTCATTTATATCAGGTATAACTCCCAATGCAATCCCTCCCCCCTTCCCCCTCCCCATGATAGGCCCCGATGTGTGATGTTCCCCTTCCCGAGTCCAAGTGATCTCATTGTTCAGTTCCCACCTATGAGTGAGAACATGCGGTGTTTGGTTTTCTGTTCTTGTGATAGTTTGCTAAGAATGATGGTTTCCAGCTGCATCCATGTCTCTACAAAGGATGGAAACTCATCCTTTTTTATGGCTGCATAGTATTCCATGGTGTATATGTGCCACATTTTCTTAATCCAGTCTGTCACAGATGGACATTTGGGTTGATTCCAAGTCTTTGCTATTGTGAATAGTGCCGCAATAAACATACGTGTGCATGTGTCTTTATAGCAGCATGATTTATAATCCTTTGGGTGTATACCCAGTAGTGGGATGGCTGGGTCATATGGTACATCTAGTTCTAGGTCCTTGAGGAATCGCCATACTGTTTTCCATAATGGTTGAACTAGTTTACAATCCCACCAACAGTGTAAAAGTGTTCCTATTTCTCCACATCCTCTCCAACACCTGTTGTTTCCTGACTTTTTAATGATTGCCATTCTAACTGGTGTGAGATGGTATCTCATTGTGGTTTTGATTTGCATTTCTCTGATGGCGAGTGATGATGAGCATTCTTTCATGTGTCTGTTGGCTGTATGAATGTCTTCTTTTGAGAAATGTCTGTTCATATCCTTTGCCCACTTTTTGATGGGGTTGTTTGTTTTTTTCTTGTATATTTGTTTGAGTTCTCTGTAGATTCTGGATATTAGCCCTTTGTCAGATGAGTAGATTGCAAAAATTTTCTCCCATTCTGTAGGTTGCCTGTTCACTCTGATGGTAGTTTCTTTTGCTGTGCAGAAGCTCTTTAGTTTAATGAGATCCCATTTGTCAATTTTGGCTTTTGCTGCCATTGCTTTTGGTGTTTTAGACATGAAGTCCTTGCCCATGCCTATGTCCTGAATGGTACTACCTAGGTTTTCTTCTAGGGTTTTTATGGTATTAGGTCTAACATTTAAGTCTCTAATCCATCTTGAATTAATTTTTTGTATTTTTTTTTTTGTATTTTTTTTTTTTTTTTTTTAGTAGAGACGGGATTTCACGGAGTTAGCCAGGATGGTCTCGATCTCCTGACCTCATGATCCACCCGCCTTGGACTCCCAAAGTGCTGGGATTACCGCACCCAGCCTGGGTCTCATGGTTTTTACAAGCACAAGATGGCACATGGTGGGTCAGGGTGGTCTTGGGAAATAAAACATTTGGGCGTGAAGGCAGGAGTACTTGTCCTCACCTAGGTCCGTGGGCACAGGCCCAGGGCTGGAGCCCTCACCAGGGACCCATCGTTCTCCTCCCAGCACTTTCTTGCCTCCCTTCCATATCAAAACCTCACTCATAGAGTTATTGTGCCATTAAGTAAATATATGTTAAACGTTTACAACAGTGTCTGCTATAATTATGTTCTCCATAAATTTGAACTGATATACTTTTTACAATATCCAAATGCCTACTCCCTTACCAGAACCTTAATTACAGGGACACATCTATTTGAGAGACTGAATCAGAATATTCATCTTTTCTTTCTGCAAGTTTTTCGTCAAAATGCATTCATGTAACCACCAGATATCTATTGAACTCTAACTAGATGAGTGCCAAGCACTCATCTAGGTTTAAGAACTGAATATTTGATGGTGAACAAAACAGACAAGGCCCTTGTTCTCACGGGTTTTACATTTCAGTTGAGGGAGTTACAAAATTAAAAAAAAAAGAAAACCAACAAGTGAATGTGATAATTACGGTCAATGATAAATGCTGTAAAGTGATAAGTGTTATGAAGAAAAAAAAAGAAGTTAACAGGATAGGGAATGATCTGAGTAGGCATAATATCAAGTCAGATGGTAAACGTATACATTATTATATTTAATTCAATCATTGGATGTTTACATTGTGCAAAGTACTGGTCTAGTTATGGAGATACAGCAGTGAATTTGGCAAACAACATCCTTGCTCTCGTGGAGATTACATTCTCATCTTGAGGCACGCATTAAAACAAATAAAGGAATAAGCATTTTTTACAAGGACAGTAATATATGTTATAAAGAGTGGGAATGGGATGAAAAGTGACTGGGGACAATCTAAATTAGGTGGCCAGGAAATGACTCTCTAATTAGAGGTTGGTTACCCGAGATCTTACAGACGAGAAGCTGTCCTTGCAAATATCTAAATGTTACAGGCAGAGAGATGGCTAAGTGCATAGGCCCTTAATTGGAAATGAGATTTACATATTCAATGAAATAAAGAAAAGCATGGGTAGATCAAACAAAGGCTTTGCCAGGCATGATTTACAGTTCAGAATTTATCCATGTTGTAATAGTCATTGAAAGGCTTCTCAGCCTAGGAGCAAAGGAACTATTTTACTTTTAAAAAATCACTCCGGATATTGGGTGGAAAACGTAGAAGATTTTCCAATGGGACCAGGGGAATACATTAGCAGACTATTGCAGTGCTATGGGTAAAATGTGACCATGGCTTGGATGAGGTTGGTAAGAGTGGGAGTACAAATGGTAGATCGATTCGAGATATATTTTAGAAGAACCAACAGCGTTTGATAATGGACTAGAAAGTTTAGACATTAGTGAAATACAATAATCAAGAATATTTCCTGGATTATTTAGCCTGAATAAGTGGGAAGATAGTGGAGATATTAAATTTGAGATGCAACTGGAGTTGTCAAATAAGGAAAAGATAATTGTGTATATAAGTCTGGGGCTCGGGAGCGATTTCAGAGTTAAAGGGAGACTTGGAAGGTCACTGGTGTATAGACTCTGTTTTAAAACTTGGAGTTGGATATGATTATCTAGGTTTAGATAGTATAAACCTATTCCTATTTTATACTTTATTCATACAGGGCATTGATTATTGACTGACCAGTGAATGCCATAAAACATACTAAAGTACAGATGTCCATAAAACTCTTCATACTAAGTGATTAATGATTCTAGACCAATCCTTTTTCCTTTCAAATTTTTGTTGCAGCAAGAAGTATACCAAAGAAGCTATTTAGATGCTGAGATTTTCCAGCCCAGCATCACACAGATAGGCTTTAGTTTATGGCTGGGATGTGCAAGGCAGTAGTGGTGGGTTTGGCACCTCTATAATCCAGCTGCCTGTGTTATTCTGCTGATCCGTAAAGGTCCAATCTCACAGAAAACTGCTGGATAATTTGTTTCTGGCTTTCTGTTTAATTTGGGGCCTTTAAAAATTCTCTCTGTTGCTATTTTATTTTCATATCCCTACCTTGATCTTGCTGTCTTTCCTTGTTCCTAAACTGAAGCCAATTGTCAGGCAACCTCTGGATGGCTCACCAAGATTGTATGGTTCTGTGAGGTTCTTCTTGTTTTTTAATATTGTGCCTCAGGCATTAGTGTCTTGTCATAGTTACATTTGTCACCTTCCTGATTGCCTCCTTTGAAATTCATCAGTATGTCACTTGTTAATTTATTTATTTTCTGATACTTGAACTGCTAAGGTTATGTTTAGAATGAATTGAAAGTAGACACGTAGCTATTCATTTCTTTTCACACTGTGAAAATTTCCAAATCGAGAGACCCAGTTCTCTCTGGGATAGGATTTTTGTATTTATTTTTTAATTTGGAAAGTGAGAGTGTGAAATATCCAGTCTCTCACCTGTATGCTCCCAGAGTTTTGCTTTACAATGTGATATATAATTATTCAAGTAGAGAAGGTCAGTGGTCCTATTAAAGAGAGAGAAGAGAGAGAATGAGAGAGAGAGATTTAAATACAGAGTTCTCTTAATGAGACTATATCAGAAGAAGATGTTTCAGCTTATTTTATTTTAAAAAGTGTCTGTAGTTTTCATTTTAACTATATACATCTTACATTTGGCAGTTTGACATCGTTGATATTGTTTAAATATAGGTTTTTATATTTAATGTGAGTCTTTTCCAGTCAGAGACATCAGCTAGAATATGAAAAACAGCTTCTCTCATTTTTCTTTTTTTCTTCTCCCAAAATAAATTTCATTACAAAGTGTGTCTGTAATTGAATTCTTTTGGTGGGTGATGATATAAAACCTATGTTTCTTCATTGAAAATTTGATCCAATAGGTCCACGGGGTTTTGCGCCTTCTTGGTGGCAAACATCTCTTTGGTTAATGCTGAATTCTGATATAATTATAGAGAAACTGGGATGGCAGTGGCTAATGATGTTTGCAATAGGAGTAGCTGACAATGTAAGAAATGTCATTCTGTGAAGTTACTACACACTAATACCAGAGAACTGGGTTGTGTCTCTTCTTTATCCTTCCCAAAACTTCATCTGTGATACAAAAATATCCTTCTTCTGCTCTGACTTTTCACAGTGATTCTTAAATGATGAACACCCCTAATCTCTGAATCTCTTATCTGACACTGACAATCACCCCACTGAAACCAAAAAGAAGATACAAATTGAAAATGCAGTGAGACATGCACTCGGAAGGTGGGCTTTTCAGGAAAAGCCAATGTTGCAGTTCCTTAGCCTTGGTAGCAAACTTCTCTCTGACTAATGCTGAATTCCTAAATAGTTAAAGGGACATGGGGATATAGGCGGCTAGTGAGGTTTGTAATAGGAGTAGCTGCCAGTGTGACAAATGTGATTCCAGAAATTACTATACACTAACCCCAGAGAAATGACATTAAAGGGAAATAATTTTTGTTTTATTTTTGGTCCTATATTTGGAGAAATAATAGAGCTACAAGGCCTAAAAGGCAAAGATTATTCTACTGATGGCTCAGTGGATAATGTACAGATTCCTAAGCCTGTTTTTGCAATATCTGTAGATGTCTTCAGTGTCATCAGGGAGTGTTATGATGTCCTTAAAACATTCCCAAATCAGTATTCATGTTACTAATATGTGGGGAGGACTTTCACAGAATCCAGCGACAACGGCACTCTAACTTCAAGAAGATTGGAGTTCAATGAATTTTTTAAAAATGATATATTTATCTTTCCTTTTGTTACCCATTTTCTCCACAGTAATCCCCTAAAAATGGTCTTATCTGAGCTTTACTGTTCTCACGAAAGAATTCAATTATGTATTAGTTTGGTTCAAAAGTAATTGTGGTTTTTGCCATTACTTTTAATGGCAAAATAACTCTGCAAGGTTTCTCTTATGGTTTAGTATTAAAGGCCTTTACTTTAGAGAAATGAAATAATCATTGGCCAGAAGATCTCATGAAGATTACCTGTAATGGCAAAACCGCAATTACTTTCGCATCAACCTATGTAATAAGCCTTGCTTCCATCTAATATGAAGGATTTTACAAATTCAGTATCAAAATACACAAACTATGTACCATCATTATCTAAGAGATAACATGCATTCTTGTAGAAAGGTGTCTAATTTTGTAATAATCTCTCTACCTCCAAACGCAGTCTGGCACTAATACAGTTGACCCTTGCACAATACAGGACTTAGGGGCATTGACCCACACAGTTGAAAATCCACATATAACTTTTGACTTTCCAAAAACTTAACTACTAATAACCTACTGTTGACCAGAAGTCTTACTGATACCATAAACCTTCGATTGGCATTTTTTTGTGTGTTATAGATATTATATACTGTATTCTTAAAGTAAGCTAAATAAAATGTAATTTTAAAAATCACAAGAATGAGAAAATATATTCATTATTCCTTAAGTAGAAGTAGGTCATGATAAATGTCTTAATCTTTGTCTTCAAGTTGAGTAGACTGTGTAAGAACAAGAGGAGGGGTTGGTCTTGCCATCTCAGGGATGGCAGAGGTGGGAAAAGTGGTCACGTATAAATTAACTTACACAGTTCAAGTTTGTGTTGTCCAAGGGTCAACTGTACTTAGTTATATGTTTTTAAAATATATATGTGTCCTGTTTGGGTTTTCATTCTCCCACAAATCAAGACACTTGTGAGTTTTATCTCTTTTTTGGATGATCTAATTTTCTGCCTCAATAAAACTGTTCCTACAGTTGACAAAGACTTTGTGTTAAGGTCTTTTCATGCAAGGTTTTCATCTATAAAGTGGTAGTCTTAGCTAATGTTAGCCTATCTATTTTATCTTACATAAGTGTAATCTGAAATTCATTTATGCATTTAGGAATAAGGTGATAAAATAGTTGTATGCTCTTTATAAATCTCACATACAGTATGGCAGCCTATGAGTCATTGTTATAAGTGGTTTAGACTTTATTGTCTTACATGACTTATGTTTATAGCCATACATAAATCACACAGAACCACCAGAGGAATTTTAGTGTTTAGTCATCATAAAAGAAGGGATTTCACAGATTGTCTCTATCAAGTCTGAATGAGGTCTAAGAAGAAAAGGATCACCAATAAATAATTGGTTTCAACTTGATATCAGCTAATAATGACTATTTCTATAGAAAATAGCAACAAGAAAACTTCATTTTGCTTTGCATTTCCTTCACGTCTGTGAAATGAAGCCTCTGAAGAACTCTGCAAGGTTTCTCTTAGGGTTTAGCATTAAAGGTCTTTAGAGAAATAAAATAATCATTGGCCAGAAGACCTCATGAGGATTTAGTTTAGTATTAGTTCAACCTAATAAAGAATTCATCATTTGTTTAACAAACATTTACAGATAAATATTGATAAATTTTGCATATCAAAATATAAACAAAGTCAAATAAACTAAAATAACAAATTTAGAAAATAGTAGAAATTGTTCATTCATCCATTCATTTTTTAAAACACTTAACAGAAAGAAACCCATAATTTTTATAACATGAAAAGGCTTTCTACAAATGTCTAAGTAATGGATAACTCAGGTTTATTAATTGCTAAAGAATATTATCATATAGCCCACAGAAGCTTAATGTTAATAAATGAGAAAAATACAGAACTTCGCAAATAATTTTAAACATTGAATATTAAAACAAAACCACACATTTTTACCTATCAGATTGACAAATGTGAGAAAGTCTAAAAATATAAAATGCTCAAAATGGAGTTCAATTATAAACTTCTTTGGAGAGCTATGTTGCAATATCCATGTTTATACCCCTACTATTTGATTCAGCTAAGTTTACTCTGGGAAAATATCCTACCAATGTATTTGCACAAGCTTGAAAATGTAGGCATTTAAAAATATATGTCTTTGTATTTTTTATTGTTTTTTAATTTTTGTCAGTACATAGTAGGTGTATATATTTATAAAGTACATGAGATGTTTTGATACAGGCATGCAATGTGAAATTGAGCACATCGTGAATAATGAGGTATCCATCCCCTCAAGCATTTATCCTTTGAGTTACGAACAATCCAATTACACTCTTCAAGTTATTTTAAAATGTACAATTAAGTTATTACTGACTGTAGTCCCCTTATTGTGCTATCAAATTAATGGGTACCAAAAAAATAGAAAGAATGAATAAGTCTTTGTTTCTAAATGAAAACAAACAACATGCCCCTTAATAAGTGAATGAGAACCTAAATGCTTATGGTACATCCACACAATGGATACTGTAACTTTGTTTTAAAAATGTGTTATATTTACATTTGCTTTCAAAAGAATGTTAAATCTATCTGTGCTGATATGAAAGGTCAAAATATATTAATTAAAAAATCCAAAGTGCAGTATTGAAATTGAATTATCTTGTTAGCTTTAAATGGATACAAATGCATTCTTATAGGATATATATTCGTATACTATATTGGAGATTTAAAAGTGAGATTAGCGGAGAGAAAGAGGTATTTTTGCTTTCAATTTGAAGAATTCAGATTGTTTGAAATGTTCACCTTGTGCAAAGTAAGTGTGACATTTTGAGAAGTTAGAACAATTAAATGAAAAAATAGAGAAATTGAAGTAAGATTTATTGAACAATCATGAAATTTTAGGTATTGTGTTTCTTGCCATATACCTGTCTCTACTTTCATTCTTTCAACAACCTTTCATGGTGAATATTAATTTAACCACTTCACAAATGAGTAAACTGACATTGAAAAAGTAAAAAGGGAAACCTGGTGAAATAAATTAATGTAAATATGTGTCATTTAACTATTTAATCCAAAATCTTATTTTTTTAACTTTTCATCAACATAGAAAATTAGTAATGAGCTGTTTTATATATCTTTTGTAATAAATGGTCAAAATCTGGTACGTATTTTCATACTTATAGCACATCTAAATTTGGATTAGTCACATTTCAGTTGCTAAATAGCCACAACTGGCTAATGGCTACAATACTGAACAGTACAGCACTAGACTGTGAGCTCCTTAGGTATCCTCAAAAGCTAACATGTAGGTACTCACTTCTGGATCGCCACAGCCTAGCTCAAAGCTTAGCACATAGTAGTTACTAAAAAAAGTTTGATGAATAGGAAACGTAATTTGTGATAGTATGGAATAGACTTTTTACATGTAAGAAGGTCATTTTTAGATATTATGGAAAGGAATAGCAATGAGGAAGGAAGACAGAAGCAGTATTTCATTTATATATGTGTGTATACTACAAGGTGTGTGTGGGGGTGTGCGGCAAGGTGTTTACCTTTGTCTTGTTGCTATTGCATTGGCATTTAAATCATCAGATTGAAAATCCCCTTTAGAATATTCCCCTTTTGTTAATGCATGATATGTTCATGCAGCTTTTTCATCACTTCTACTGGATAATAGGAACATTTGAATGCAATATCTTTTTCTCATTCATCTTGTTACCCACCACAGTGCAAGTAACAGAGCACTCACTCCATAAAGAAGTATGCCAATCTTTACAGTAGATTTCCTCAGGTCTGCCTTCCTCCCTACAGTTTATTCACCAAAACCTATGAGGAGTCAGCCTGCTGCTGGCATAGTTTTCAATGATGTCATATAGAGGTAACCTCAAAGAAGGTGGCATAGTGCAAAAATGATAATTTTCATGCATAATCAAAGTGTATGTAAATGAAAGTTATGAGAGAAGGTTTTGGGTAAACTGAATTGTATACTTTGTACCCAATAGGTAATCTTTCATCCCTCACCTGCCTTCCACCTTACCACTGTTTGAAGTCTCCAGTGTCTATGATTCCACCCTCTATATTCAGGTATACACATTGTTTAGCCACCACTTATAAGTGAGAACATATGATATTTTGCTTTCTGTTTCTGAGTTTTCACTTGGAATAATGGACTCCAGGTTCATCTATGTTTTTGCAAAGGACATAATTTCATTCTTCTTTATGGCTGAGTAGTATTCCACAGTGTATATGTACCACATTTTCTTTACCCAATCGTCCGCTGATGGATATTCAGGTTGATTATATAACTTTGTTATTGTGAATAGTGCTGCAATAAACATATCAGTGCAGGTATCTTTTTGATATAATGATATATTTTATTTTGGATAGAAGCCCATTAGTAGGATACTTGGGTTGAATGGTAGTTCTATATTTAGTTATTTGAGAAATTTCCATAATGTTTTCCATAGAGGTTGTAATAATTTACATATCCACCAACAGTGTTTGAGAGTTCCCTTTGCTCTACATCCAAGAAAGTTATTTTAAATGGCAATGTTACTTTATTCATTCACAAATTAAAATCTAAGTATGCTAATTATAACTCAGTTGACATTATAAGGTAACTTACATTATGGGGCTCAGGGTATACCAGTAATGTGGGCTTATGAATAGAAGGACCTATGTAATAGCTTAATCTTATTAAACATATTATTACCATCATACCTTTGGTTTGAAAAATAAACCTAGTGCTTATGATTTAGATGCAACCATTTGAAGACTAAAAATAATTGCTTTATTCCCCAGGTGCAGTTTGAAAACAAAGTTAATTGCCAAACTCCAGAAAGTGCAAAATACTCTAGTTTTTGAGTTTTTTCTTGCCACCAACATAGAATGTTGCATTCGACTGACAAGCAGGTAATAGAAAATAAAATTAACGTGGAATTTTATTCTTGAAATTTAGAGAAACTTCTTTTAGTATTCCATGTATACCTTTTTTATCTTGCTGTTCAGGTTGTCCTTTTTGGATGGGTGGTATGCTATCAGTACATGTCATACACTGCTAATAAAATACCTCAGAGGCTCTTTTTTTCTCTACAATTTCTAACTTACGGTTGTGAGACTGTGTAGAACTTTAATTTGAAGATGACTCACTAACATGCAATTCTCTTGGCAAGCCTCCAAAGTAAAAATTATGTTAAACAGAGTCACAATTGGATCTTTAAGAAATTGTTGTTTTGGCAATGAGGTCCCTTTCAGGATGCAAAACTTAAAAAGGCACTTTACATTTTACCAAAAAAATTGTTATAATCTTTACCAATGTAAGGGCATAAGAAATGTGAAGGAATACTAGTAATCAAAAATATCTCAGCTTTTGTCCTCCATTAAAGAACTTTTAAAGCAACACAGTTATCTCAGGAGATTCATTTTAGTTTAATGCAAGAAATAATATTGGTTAAGATAGAATAGTATAAAAGAAGTGGAAGGAAATAACATGTGAGCTAATAAGATACTAAACCATTTAAAAAGTTAACTGTACTGTATCTTCATAGGTGTTTCCAGACAATAATGCCTTGTAATTTCCTTGTGTTTACAAACAAATACATCAATCATTTGCTAGTGCAGCATGCAGCTACCTCTAGGATAAAATTTGGGAGAACTGAAGCTGCATAAAGTAACTCTGTACAATATTTAGTCAGAGGCAACAAAAGAATACCATAGACAGTTAGAGCACACTAATATTCAATTGTCGCACACAACCAAATCCATCATCATTTTGTTTCGTCTCTGAAAATACTGCCATTGAAATACTTACAATTCAACTGCAGATTTATGCAGCCTAACAACTCATTAATTTTAAAGATTCTATCATGGAAAATATATAAAATCAGAAATATCTGTCTTCAAACCAATAATTTTGAATTGAGTGTCATTTTGTTTTAAGTTGCTAGAGCTTTCTTTTCTTTTCTTTTTCTTTTCTTTTCTTTCTTTTTTTTTTTTTTTTTTTGAGATGGAGTCTCACTCTGTTGCCCAGGCTGGAGTGCACTGGCACGATCTTGGCTCACTGCGACCTCCGTGTCCCGGGTTCAAGCCATTCTCCTGCATCAGCCTCCTGAGTAGCTGGGACTACAGGCATGTGCCAGCACGCCCAGCTAATTTTTGTATTTTTAGTAAGGACGAGGTTTCACCATATTGACCAGGGTGGTATTGAACTCCTTACCTCGTGATCTGTCCGTCTTGGTCTCCCAAAGTGCTGGGATTACAAGCGTGAGCCACCGCACCCAGACGCTAGAGCTTTCTTCTCTTCAAAATGTGTTCAAGTTAGGCTTGATACAGTGTGGGTGGGGAAACATAAAAGATTCCTTTAAGTTCAAGAATACATTTTAGGCTTGTAAAAGTGTAAGTTTTTCCTTTTAATATTACTTATATATGTGAATGTGTGTGTGGGCAATTTTGTTTTTAACTGAGTTAGTTTATTTATAGCAGTTTAAGAATATACAACATTCTTGCATACATCAAATTTCTTTATTGCATTACATCTGAAAATGAATAGACTTTAAAATACTTCTTAAATTGATAATGGCAGAATCTCTAGTCAAACTCCAACTTCTACTGCCTTATACTTGATTTGCTTTAATATGGCTTATGGGAAAGAAAAACTATTGGGGCTCCATTTAGAGCTGCCTCGCAGCAGATAGGTAGAAAGGACTTCAAATTTCTACTTTTCATTACCGGAGGGCCCCTTAGGACTACATTGGAAAGAATTCAGTCTACTCCAGAAAAGAGTCTCCTAGCAGTTTAATGTGCTGATCAGTTGTGCTCAGCAGCCCAGAATCATCAAATTTCAGCTATTATGAATAGTTCTAGATGAGATATGTTTCAAAGGATAGAGAATGCAATATGTGACACATTTCTAAAGAATGGTGATGAACAACATTAATATGCTGATGAAGAAAAAATGGAAATGAAAGGGACTGAGTTGTATGGGATCAACAGTGACTTGGGCTAGAAAAAAATACATAAGCAGCAGGCACCTCACGAAGTCTTTGATTATATGTCTGCTCCAGCCATATTGTTCATTCAACACTAAATTGCACAGTTCCTCTTCCTTTCATCTTTAAACAGCATCCTTTGGAATAGTAGAACACACAAATACACTAAAGAAAGATAGATGATAGAGACTAGTAGCTTCTCTAACAGTTCAGATTCAGTACATTTTACGTCCTGTGGAGTCACCTTTAAAGTAAATCTAGAATAAGATTAACTACAGTCTGATTAGTATCTGTAGTTACCACCAATTTAAAAACACAAAACAAGATCCTGAATATGATAGCTTTAAAATAAGGAAGTGAGGGAGGAAATATATTTAAGGGTCCCCATCTTGTAAGATAAGGAAATCAGCATTATTCATTTTAAATGGCTAAATAAAATGCATGTTGTATACCTATATGCACTTAGCATGGAACATGCTTTTTAAAAGAATGATGACAGTTTTAGGGTACGAGTAACATCTTTTCTTTTTATTTTTTATTATACTTTAAGTTCTAGGGTACATGTGCACAACGTGAAGGTTTGTTACATACCTATACATGTGCCATGTTGGTGTTCTGCACCCATTAACTCATCATTTACATTAGGTATATCTCCTAATGCTATACTTTCCCCCTCCCCCCACCCCACAACAGGCCCTGGTGTGTGGTATTCCCCTTCCTGTGTCCAAGTGTTCCATTGTTCAGTTCCCACCTATGAGTGAGAACATGCGGTGCCTGATTTTCTGTCATTGCGATAGTTTGCTCAGAATGATGGTTTCCAGCTGCATCCATGTCCCTACAAAGGACATGAACTCATCCTTTTTTATGGCTGCATAGTATTCCATGGTGTATATGTGCCACATTTTCTTAATCCAGTCTGTCATTCATGGAGTAACATCTTTAGAGATCTAAATCAATAAAAACACAATAGTTCCCACTTCCATGTCTAGGTGCAGCAAACCACCATGGCACACATTTACCTATGTAACAAACATGCATGTCCTGCACATATATCCTAGAACTTAAAATAAAATAAAAATTAAATCAAACAAAATAAGTTTAAGGAAGTCTCATGGTGACTACTTTGATGACATCAAATTACTTCTTAAAAATGTTTTGGTGACCCTATTTTGCTGGTGCCCTTAGTATGTATGTTCAACATATAATTACCAATGTTACAGCTCTGGTTAAGGGATAGAGTTGAAACAGTAGGGTAGAAATATTTTCCATAGGATGTATATGTACACCTCTCTAGTGACAAGAGAATTAAAAGAAGTGAGGAAGTTTGCCATGTGGGTAGCTGGGGAAATTTCCTAAGCATCAGGAACAGCAAATGCAAATGTCCTGAGCTTGGAGCATGTTTGATTTGCTTAAGGAACAGCAAGTAGCTATAGCAGAGTGAGCAAAATGAGTGAAGGAAGAGAATTAAGGTTAGAGAAACAATAGGCAAAATACTCAAGGGTAACAGATGGCTCTCCATCACCAGTATTATTTCACTTCTGGAGTCAGACAGCCATCATTAAATGCCATACAGAATCCGGGTATGTAGCTAAATCCATGTTAAGTATTAACTGCATAACTATGGCTTCTTTGCCTCTCTGAAGGTCACTGAGTAGATTGGGAACACCAGGGAACCCGGATGCCTAACATAAGTGGCATAAGATTTACAAGAAGGAGATAAATGGACAAAAGTTTGAATTCTGGAAACAAGACAAATTTTTTTAAAAAAGAATGTTTTTCTGCTTTTTAAGTACATGACAACAAATGCTGTGTTATTAGTTCAGAAATCTCACAATATGATCATAAATATCTAGAAGATATACGGAAATTGATAGTTCTATTAAAGTACAAAAACATGGAATAGCCCACAAAGGAGACTTAATGAATAGTAAAACCACATTGACAAAGCTGGCAGCTGGCACATCTTTATTATCTCACAATGTTATGTGAGTGCAATGGCATACGGACATGGTCAGAAGCTATAAAGCCAGAAAAGAGCACAAAATGTCAGCTGAATATATGGTATAGCCACAGAGGGATACTGAATTTACCATTTTAAAATGTAATCAAATAATTACTTTGTACAATTTTTGTCTTAACTGGAGACTGAATAGACCATATTAACAAATAGTTTGGATTGCAGGTACATGAAAGAGCATTATATCAGTATTAATCAAGTCAGGTTCAAACAATTGGTGAAAATTGGTCAAGAAAATGATTTTTAAAAGTCTAATTCATAGTGTGAAGTTATAATCAAAATATTGTCTTCTATAATACCTAATATATTTTAATGAAAATACTTACCCACCAGTGCAGATATTAGCATATTGATTTAATTTATCGTCTTAGATCAGGAGTCTAGAACTGTACTATAGCATCATCTTAGGTTCACATATTATTCTCATGTTTTTACAAAACTTTTATATATATTCACCTTGTTTATGAGATCTTTATAATCCCCTATTTAAATTAAAACCCTTCTCACCTTTTCCTTTCCCTGTTCTATGCCTTGAGTCCCCTAATTCTGATCTTTTCACTGACCATATTTTAACATACTGTATCAATTACATTTTTAATTTGTATTGTCTGCATCTCCTCTTTAGTATGTAAGCTCCACGGCAACATGAATCTTTTTTATTTACTGATGTATCTCAGGTACCTGGAATAGTGCCTAACACATAGCAAGGAAACAGTATTTATTAGTTGAATGAATAATAAATAACCATTTCCCAGTTTGAATTTCAGGTGTGGTAAACCTCAGGTATATGTAAATAGGGTAGATATTGAAATTTACATACAAAAGAGATAAGAAAACCAGAGTGGCTGGATGACTTGCAGATGTCATGGGAAAAACTAATAGAGAACTAAAGTAAGGTCTCCCGGACCAATATATTTCCACTTGGAGAATCTCATTTCCCTTTTTAGTCATTCTCAATTCTGGCTACACCCTGGAATCACTTTTGGCACTTTAAAAAGTTCTAATGCCTGAATCCATTCCTCAAAAAATCCTGATGCAAGTTTGGCATGAGATTTTTATTACTACCTCCTGTTTCAATAAATTAAGTTAGGCTTTCCAAAAGCACTTAAACAGCATAGTAAATGGGATCAGAAACACCTGGGTTCAAATCCTAGTCTCTGTTTTACTATGGCAAGTTCAAATCCTAGTCTCTGTTTTATTATGGCAAGTTTCCTGAACTCTCAAATAGGGATAATAATACCAAACTTGCAATAATACCAAAATTGCAAGGAAATGAAAGGATCAAATAAGATAATGTATTTGAAACAGGCTAGCACATAGTAGATACTCAATAAATATTGTGTTTTGCTTCTTTCCACTTTTGTTACTTTCTTCCTGACTGCAAAGTTTTGACTATTTCTACTGCACATCCGAGTAGCACTGTAGAGGTAAGATTTGTTAATTGTTGATGTTGTCAATGTGATTTTAGTATTCTTTAGTCTCTGTTACAACAATGTTTGAGATTTTATTTTAATAAGAACTACAAATTCTCTCATGCCTTGAGTGTAACTATGATAGGGTGTTCCCAACCCCTGGGACAGAGACAGCGTAGGAATCCAGCTGTACAACAGGAGGTGAGCAGTCAGTGAGCAATGGAAGCTTCATCTATGTTTACAGCCACTCCCCATCACTCACATTACCGCCTGAGCTCCGCCTCCTGTCAGATCAGCAGGGGCGTTAGGTTCTCAAAGGAATGCGAACTCTATTGTGAACTGAGCATGGAAGGGATCTAGGTTGTGCACTCCTTATGAGAATCTAAAGCCTGATGATCTGTCACTTCCTCCCATCACCCCCAGATGGGACCATGTAGGTTCAGAAAAACAACCTCAGGGCTCCCACTTGATTCTACACTATGGTGAGTTATATAATTATTTCAACATATATTGCAATGCAATAATAATAGAAATAAAGTGGACAATCAATGTAATATGGTTGAATCATCCCAAAACTATCCACCCCCACACCACGGTTTGTCTTCCATTAAACCAGTCCCTGGTGTCAAAAAGGTTGGGGATTGCTGATTATGATCATATACTGAATTTTCTGAATCAATAGCACAGCATTTATTTTCACAATTTAACAAATAGTAAAATGTTTGTTCTGTATGCTTGATTTTATTTTCCTACTTGCATCTTCTTTCATAAATTATGTCCAGTATTAATACCTATTGTGAGATTACATTAAGGTGTTTCAAACTTTTAATATGAATTTTAAAAATCTCTAGGACTAATATTGATGAATAACATTTGGTGCTGTTACAGGATTGGCATATGTTTATGTATGTCTTTCTAAAAAAATATGTGATTGCATGAGATAGTTAAAATTATGCCTCTTAGATTGATTGGAAAGGTTCATCAGAGGAATACCTACAAAGTGATAGTGGCTAGAAAGTGGAATACATGAGTCTTGTTATTTCTTTTTATCTTAAACATCATTATTTAGGAATAATTATATGTCAAAAATTCACCTCTTTTTATGTGTACAATTCAATAAGGTATAGCAACTTTACAAACATGTGAAAACAATTCAGTTTTAAAACACATCTTTCACCACAGTAAAAATTGGTCATACTCATTGCGGTGAATCCCTGTGCTCACTTCTAGGTAACCACTAATATGCTTCCTGTCTCCACGGATTTTCTGTTTCTGGATATTTCATATAAGCAGATTCTAAAATATGTAATCTTAGATACATCTTTTAAAACTTAGCATACTCTTTTTGAGGGTCTCCCATGTTGTAGCATCTATCAATATTTTATTCCTCTTTATGCCTGAAAAAGGTATAATAATTATATGGATATATAACAATTAGTTGCTCAGAAAGACAGTAAAAATTACCATATACATGGTGTCTTAAAACAACAGAAATGTATTCTCTTACATTCTGGAGGCTAGAAGTTCAAAATCAGGGTGACTGTAAAGCCAAGCTCCATCTAAAGATTCCAGAGAAGAAATCTTCATTGCTTCCTGTATTGTCAAATAGTCTGTCTTCAAGCTCACTAATTCTTTCTTCTGCTCATTCAATACTGCTATTAAAGAACTCTGATGCATTCTTCAGTATGCTAATTTCATTTTAGAATTTCTGATTTATTCTTAATTATTTCAATGTCTGCTAAATTTATTTGATAGAATTCTGAATTATTTCTCTGTGTTATCTTGAATTTCTTTGAGTTTCCTCAACACAGCTACTTCGAATTTTCTGTCTGAAAGATCACATATCTCTGTTTCTTCAGGATCAGTCCCTGATGCCTTATTTAGTTCATTTGATGAGGGTCTTTTTTGCTGAATGTTGTTGATGCTCATAGATGTTATTCAATGTCTGAGCATTGAAGAATTAGCTGTTTAATATAGTCTTTATAGCCATTTATAGCCATCTTTTTTTGTTGAGGGTTTCCAGATATTTGAAAAGACTTAGGTGTTGTGATCTAAGCTGGTTCTGCTTTCAACCCCTCTCCACCCCCAGCCCCAAGCCTAGTAATGCTGTGGTTTATGCAGACTTGTAGAGGGAACATCTTGATTATTTTGGACAAGATCAGGGAGCATTCTCTGGATTACCAGGCAGAGACTCTTGTTCTCTTCCATTACTTTCTCCTAAACATACAGAGTATCCCTCTGTGTTCTTAGCTGCCTAAAGCTAGAGATGGAGTGGCAAAAGTACCCCTGTAACCACCACCACTATGACTGTGCCGAGTCAAACTTGAAGCCAGCACAGCACTGGGTCTTGCCCAAGGCCTGCTGTAACTATTCCCTGACTACTGCCTATGTTTACTCAAGGCGTCGGGGTTCCACAATCAGCAGGTGGCAAAGCCAGTCAGACATGTGTCCATCCCTTCAGGTCAGCAAGACTCCCTATAGCACGTGTGGGTCCAGAAGTGCCTTTCAAGAGTCAGGGACTAGAGTCAAAAACCTTAGAAGTCTACCTAGTATTCTATTGCATTGCTGCTCACCTAGCACAAATCACAAGATGCAGCTTTTCCTACTCTTCCCTCCCCTTTCCAAAGGAAGAGAAGCCTCACCTCATGGCCACCATGACCTCTGGTCATGACAAGTGAAGAATGTCATCAGTATTTTGATAGAGATTAAATCTGTAAATTGCTTTTGGTAATATGGACATTTTAACAATATTGATACTTCCAATACATGAACATGGAGTATCTCATTTTTTGGTGTCCTCCTCAATTTCTTTCATCAGTGCTTTATAGATTTTATTTTAGAAATCTTTTACTTATTTGGTTAATTTCTTGGTATTTAATTTTATTTGCAGCTATTATAAATGGGATTAATTGTATGATTTCTATTTCAGATTGTTCACTGTTGGCATATAGAAATGTTGCTGATTTTCATATGTTGATTTTGTATCCTGAAACTTTACTGCATTTGTTTATCAGTTCTAATTGTTTTTTGGTGGAGTCTATAGATTTTCCCAAATGTAAGATCATATCATCTGCAAACAAGAATATTTTTAATGGCCGGGTGCAATGGCTCACACCTGTAATCCCAGCACATTGGGAGGCCAAGGCAGGCAGATCACGAGGTCAGGAATTCAAGACCAGCCTGTCCAATATGGTGAAACCCTGTCTCTACTAAAAATAGAAAAATTAGCCAGGTGTGGTGATGTGCTCCTGTAATCCCAGCTTCTCAGGAGGCTGAGGCAGGAAAATCAGTTGAACTCAGGAGGCAAAGGTTGCGGTAAGCCGAGATCACACCACTGCACTCCAGCCTGGGTGACAGAGCAAGACTCCAAAAAAAAAAAAAAAAAAAAAAATAATAATAATAATAATTTAATTAATTCCTTTTTAATTTGAAGGCCCATTATTTCTTTCTATTTTTTTATTTCTCTAGGTAAAACTTACAGTATTATGTTGAATAACAGTTGTGTAAGAGGGCATCCTTGTTGTGTTCCAGATCTAAAGGGGAGGGATTTCTGTTTTTCCTCCTTCATTGTGATACTAGCTGTGAGTCTGACATATATGTCTTTTACTATGTTAAGGTATATTCTTTCCATACCCAGTTTTGTGAGGGTTTTTTTTTTTATCATGAAGCGGTATTGAACTTTATCAAATGCTGTTTCAGCATCAATTGAGATGATCATATGGTTTCTCTTCTTCATTCTGTTGATATGGTGTGTCACATTGATTGATTTGCATATGTTGAACCATCCTTGCATCCCTTGGATAAATCCCACTTGGTAACGATGAATAATCTTTTTAATGTGTCATTGATTTCTGTTTGCTATTAACAGCATTTTATCGAAAATTTTGCATCATTATTCATCAGTTATTGGCCTGTAATTTTCTTTCTTTTTTTTTTTTTTAAATGTTTCTTCGTCTGGTTTTGGTATCAGTGTAATACTGACTTCATAGAATTAGTTTGGAAGTACTACCTTTTACTCTGTTTTTCAAAAGAGTTTGAGTAGAATTAGTATAAATTATTTAAATTTTGGTGGAACTCAGCAGTGAAGCCAGCAGAATCTGGGCTTTTCTTTACTGGGAAACTTTTTATGACATATTCTATTTCATTACTTGTTGTTGGTCTGTTTAGGTTTTAAATTTCTTCATGATTCAGTCTTGGTAGGTTGTATGTGTCTACGAATTTATATATTTATTTTTGCTTTTCCTAATAATGGGCATATAGTTGCTCATACTAGCCACTAATGATACATTGAATTTCTGTGACATCAGTTGTAATGTATCTTTTGACTTCTGATTTTATTTATTTGGCTCTTCTCTCTTTTTTTCTCTGAACTAGTCTGGCTAAAAGTCTGTCGATTTTCTTTATCTTTTCAAGAAACAATTTTCTTTCATCCATCTTTGGCATTGCTTTCTTAATTTCAAATTCATTTATTTGTACTTTGATCTTTATTATTTCTTTTCTTCTACTAATTTTTGGTTCAATTTGTTCTTTCTTTTCTAGTCCTTTAAGATACATTATTAGATTATTAAGTTTTTCTTTTTTGATGTAGGTACTAATTTATCTTTTTGTACTGCTTTCCCTCTATTCCATAGGCTTTAGTAAGTTGTGCTTCAGTTGTCATTTGTTTCAATAATTTTTTTTCAATTGTATTTTTAATTTGTTTATTGACCCACTGGTCTTTCAGGAGCATTTTCTTTAATTCTTATAAGTTTGTTTAGTTTCCAAAACTTCCCTTGTTATTAATTTGTAGTTTTCTTCCATTTTAGTCAGAGATAATGCTTGATATTATTTTAATTGTTTTTTAATGTTTAAGACTTGTTTTGTTACCTAACCTATGGTCTATCCTTAAGTATGATCCATGTGCTGGTGAGAAGAATGTGTATTCTGCCACCATTAAATGAAATGTTCTGTAAATATCTATTAGGTCCAATTGTTATAAAGTGCAGATTATGTCTGATTTTTCTCTGTTGATTATCTGTCTGTGAGATCTGTCCAAAGCTGAAAGTTGAGTGTTGAAGTCTCCAACTGTTGTATTGGGACATATCTCTCTCTTTAGCTCTAATAGTATTTGTTTTATTTATTTAGTGTTTCAGTGTTCAGTGCATATATATGTGTGTGTTTATATATGTATATATAATCATTATATCCTCTTGATGAATTTGCACCTTCATTTTTATATGGTAACCTTCTTAATCTCTTACAGTTTTTGTCTTTAAATCTATTTTGTCTAATATAAGTAAAGATTCTCCTGCTCTATTTTGGTTTTCTTTGGCATCTAATATCTTTTTCTGCCCATTGATTTTCAGTATATATGTATCTTTATAGGTAAAACATGTTTCCTGTAGGCATCAGATCTTTGAGTCTTGTTTTTCATTCATTCATCCACTCTATGTTTCTTGATTGGAGAGTTTAGTCCATTTACATTCAATGTTTTTACCAATTAGTAAGGACTTACTTATCAAGAAAGCTTATTTTCTGGTTGTTTTTCAGTCTTCTTTCTCTCCCTTTTCTTTCTTTCTTTCTTTCTTTCTTTCTTTCTTTCTTTCTTTCTTTCTTTCTTTCTTTCTTTCTTTCTTTCTTTCTTTCTTTCTTTCTTTTCTTTTCTTTTTTCTTTATTTTTTCTTCTTTTTCTCTCTTTTCTCTCTTTTCTTTCTTTTCTTTCCTGTCTGTCTTCTTTTAGTAAAGGTAAGTTTGTCTGGTGGTTTCCTTTAATTTCTTGCTTTACATTTTTTGTGTATCCATTCTATATTTTTCTATTTAAGATTACCACAAGGCTTGCAGATACTATCTTATAAACCATTGTATTGAGCTAATGATAATTTAACACTGTTTGCATAAAAAACTCATGAACAAGCACATGTAAAGAAAGCTAATAAAAACTCCATACTTTAACTTAATCCTCCCACCTTTTAACTTTTTGTTGTTTCTCTTTATGTCTTATTGTACCACCTGTTTTAAAATGTTGTTGTATTTTTTGATTCCTTCCTCATTCTTTCTACTTAAGTCAAGAGAAGCTTACACACCACAATTACACTGTGATAATACTCTGTGCTTTTCTGTGTGCTTGCTATAACCAGTGAGTTTTGTATATTCATATGATTTCTTCTTGCTCATAACATCCTTTACTTTTAGATTGAAGAGCTCCCTTTAACATTTCTTACAAGACAGGGCTGCTGTTGGTGAATTTCCTCAGCTTTGATTGGTCTGGGAGGGTCCTTATTTTTTCTTCATGCTTGAATAATATTTTCACAAGATATATTATTCAAGGGTAAAAGTTTTTTCCTTCAGCACTTTAAATATGTCATGCCACTCTCTCCTGGATATAAGGTTTCCATTGAAAAGTCTGCTGCCAGACATATTGGAACTCCGTTATATAATGTCATTTATTTCTTATCTCTTGCCATTTTTATGATTCTACAACCTTGATCTTTGGAAGTTTGATTATTAAATGTCTTCAGGTAGTCTGCTTTGGGTTAAATCTGCTTGGTGTTCTACAACTTCTTGAACTTGAATGTTGTTATCTTTCGCTATGTTTGGGAAGTTCCCTGTTATCCCTTTGAATAAACTTTCTACTTCTATCTCTTTCTCTAACTCCTCTTTCAGGATAATAACTCTTAGATTTGCTCTTTGAGGGTATTTTCTATGTCCTATAGGCATGCTTCATTGGTTTTTGTTATTTTTTTCTTTCATCTCCTATAAGTGTATTTTCAAATAGCCTGTCTTCAGGGTCACTAATTTTTTTCTTTTGATTCATCAGTTTTGCTATTGAGCAACTCTAATGCATTCTTCAGCATGTCAATTACACTTTTGAACTCTAGAATTTCAGCTTTTTAAAAACTATTTCAATCTCTTTATTACATTTACTGATAGAACTCTGAATTCCTTCTCTGTGTTATCTTAAAATTCTTTGAGTTTCCCCATAACAGCTATTTTGAGTTATCTGTCTGAATATTCATATATCTCTGTTTTCCAGTATTTGTCAATGGTGCCTTATTTAGTTCATTCGATGAGGTCATATTTTCCTGTATGGGGTTAATGCTTGCAGATGTCCATTAGTATCTGGGCATTGAAGAGTTTGGTATGCGCTGTAGTTTTCATAGTCTGGGCTTGTTTGTGCCTATCCTTCTTAGGAAGACTTTCCAGGTACTAGAAGGGACTTGGGCCCTAAGCCCCAAAGCACTGTGGTTTTTGCAGCCTCATAGCGGTTCTACCTTGGTGGTGTTGGATAAGATCCAGAAGAATTATTTGAATTAGCAGGAAGAGAGTCTTGTTCTTTTCCCTTGCATTCTCCCAATCAAATGGAGTCTCTGTCTCTGTGCTGAGCTACCTGGAACTGGGGGTGTGGTAATGCAAGCACGCCTGTGACCACCACCAGTGGGACTGTGCTGGGTCAGACCTCAAGCAAGAACAGCACTGGGCCTTGTCCAAGGCCCCAGTGTGTTGAGGTTCCCTAGGCCCCAGGTGGGTCTGGAGATGCTCTCTGGGAGCCACGGATTGGTATAACAACCTTCTCAATTTACCTAATGTGTTATCCTACTGTGGCTGTGGTTGCACTCAAATCATAATACACAGTTCTTCTCACTCTTTCCTCCCCTTTCAACAGGCAGAGAAGCCTCTTGCTATGGCTACCACCACCACTGGGCCATGGGGAGTTCTACCAGACCACCATCAATGTTCACTTAAGGCCCAAGGGCTCTTCATTCAGCTTGTAGTGAATGATGTCAGGCCTGAGACTCACCCTTTAGGACAGTAGACTTCTGTCTGTCCCAGGCCAGGTCCATAAATATTATCCAAGAGCCTACCCCTATACTCAAGGGCCCCAAGAGTCTGTTTGTGTCTCTACCCCGCTGTGGCTGAGCTAGTACATAGAGTACAAGATAAACTCCCCTTTACTTTTCCCTCTTCTTTTCTCAAACAGAAGGAGTGTTTCACCATAGCCACCACAGCTGGGAATATGCTGAGTCACCCCTAAAGGTAGCACATCTCAGAGCCCATGGACTGTGGCATACATCCTGGATACTGCTGGTGGTTATTCAAGGCTCAAACGTTCTTTAGTCAGCAGGTGATTAATCCTGCCAGGACTAGTTCCTTCCTTTCAAAGTATTTGTGTCCCTTTTGGCCCAGGTGTGTCTAGAAATGTTGTCTGGAAGGCAGGGCCTCACAACTCTGCCCAGTGCCTTGTCCTACTGTGGCTGAGTTGTTATCCATAATTCAAGACAAGGTCATTGTAGTCTTTGCTCTCCTCTGATTAAGTAGAAGGAAAGAGTCACTTTCGTTGCTATGAGCTGCACTGTTTGAGGTTGGAGGCAGGTATCCATCTAGCACTCCTTTAGCCACACGAGCTGTTATCTCCACCTTAGTTCACTGGCTCTAAGCCCAGCTAGCAGTAAGAGTTTCCTAAGAATCATAGTCCTTGCACCTAGACTGCTTTTCACATTTACCTAGGACCTCAGAGCACTTCAGCCTGCAGTGGCTGAAACTCATGTTCTGACTGCTGGGATGGGTGACTTCCCTATGGCTAGGGCTGGTCCAATTCCTCTCTCTGTGAACCCAGAATGTCTTTATTCTCAGTTGTGACAGGGCAACACTGAATTCATTGTAAAGTCCCCCAGTCACTGTGTTCTCCCTTCCCAAAGTGCAGAGATTCTCTCTCTGGACATCATGGCCACTGCCAGGTAATGGAAAAGGATTGGTGTCACTGATTCAAAACCATCTCTCCTACTTTCCTCAGTGCGTCTTTTCATGACATGAAGTTAAAATCAAGTACTGTAATCACTCATCTGATTTTTTTGGTTCTTGTAATGTTGCTTTTCTATACGAAGATAGACTTTTTTTTTCCACTTACACATTGAATATGACAATGTAAAATAATAATAGGCCTTTTAGTGTCTGTTGTTCCTGATTAGAAGTCAACTGTTAATCTTCCTTTATTTCTATTTTATGTAATGAGTTGTTTTTCTCTTGGCGTCTTAAGATTTTCTCTGTGTCTTTGTCCTTCAACTACTTGTTTATGATGTGTCTCGACATGGGTCTTTTTATGTTTATCCTACTTTGATTTTACTGAGCTTCTCAGATATTCAGATTAACATCTTTCTTCAAGTTTGGTAATGCTTTCTTTGGCCATGATTTCTTCGAATATTCTTTCTGCCCCTCTCTGTCACTGTTCACATTTTAAGAATTCCAAAATTCATGATACTGATGCCGTGTTTCATGTTGTCCTTGGGTCTCTGAAACTCTGTTCATTTCTCTTTTGTTTTACTTTTTCTTCTAAGTTTGTAATCTTTATTGTTTTATCTTCAACTTCATTGATGTTTCCCTCTATCCGATAAAATCTGCTATTGAGTCTAGTGAATTTCTCGTTTCATTTATTGTTTCTTTCAACTACAAAATTTCTATTTAGTGTTGTTCATTAAATAAATTAAGTCTCTATATTGATACTCTCTATTAAGTGAGTCATTTTCAACACATTCACCTTTAATTCTTTATGCACTATTTTCATTATTTCTTTGAGCACCTTTAAAATGAATACTTTGAAGTCTTTTTCTACTAAGTCTAACACCTGGACACCATTAGAGACAGTTCCTCTTGACTTTGTTTTGCTTTTACTTATGTATGGGCCATATTCCTGTTTCTTGAATATCATTTTTTTAAATGATCATCTTAAGTAATTTAGTTTAGTGTCTATGGATCTGAATTTCCTTCTATGGATTGTTTTGTTACTATTATGTTTTTGTTTGACTTATTTGATTGGTCTTACCTATACTAATTCTGTAGAGTCTGTTTCCCATGCAGTGTATGGCCATTGATGTCTCTGCATTTGTATCTTTTGTAAAAGATAATTTTATTGTTTGTATTGTTAAGACTGGCTTCACAGGGTTTACCTCAGGGTCAGTGTAACTTAGTAGTAAATCAGTCATTGATCAAAGTTTGCACATAAACTCTTAAAGTGAATAAGGCTTCCACTCTTTGTTAATGGATCTTTGTGTGGATTGGGGTACACATTCAAATCACTCAGTGGAAGTTTTTCATGGGTATTTCTTTTGGGATGCACAAAGTCCTCATATTCAGCAGAAGATGAGAGGCCTTTCCTGAATGTTTGTCAGCAAGACTACTCGGACCGGGTGTGGTGACTCATACCTGTAATCCCAGCACTTTGGGAGGCTGAGGCGGGTCATCACGACGTCAGGAGTTCAAGACCAGCCAGGCCAACATAGTGAAATCCTGTCTCTATGAAAAATACAAAAAATTAGCTGGGCGTGGTGGCGGGCACCTGTAATCCCAGCTACTTGGGAGGCTGAGGCAGGAAAATCACTTGAACCCAGGAGGCAGAGGTTGGAGTGAGCCAAGATCGTACCATTGCATTCCAGCCTGGATGACAGAGCAAGACTCTGTCTAAAAACAAAACAAAAAAAAAACTACTCTTTGTTTTCACAATGTCTCTGACCATAAGTTTTTATTTTCCTTGTTCTAAATCCAGACAGACCTCTTCTAGCAGTGTGACTGCCAAGTGTTAATTCACTCTGTCTTATACTGGTAGAGCTACCACAACATGGAGGTTGGACTTGAGAATGAGTGTTACCTCAAGTTACACTGCCACACATTTCCATTGTCCTTGCTAAGGTTTGATTTTTCTTGAATATTTTTTGTCAATTTGTTGTAGGCCTTTGGCTAACTTCCAACTTTGAAATATATATATATATATATATATATATATATATATTGATAAATTGAACCAGTTGTATAATTTTTTTTTTTCTTTTTTGATACAAAGTCTCGCTCTGTCGCCCAGGCTGGAGTGCAGTGGTGCGATCTTGGCTCACTGCAAGCTCCGCCTCCCGGGTTCACGCCATTCTCCTGCCTCAGCCTCCTGAGTAACTGAGACTACAGGTGCTCCGCAACATGCCCGGCTAATTTTTTCTATTTTTAGTAAAGACGGGGTTTCACCGCCTTAGCCAGGATGGTCTCGATCTCCTGACCTCATGATCTGCCCGCCTCGTCCTCCCAAAGTGCTGGGATTACAGGCATGGGCCAACGTGTCCGGCCCGTATCATTTCTTTTTGCTGAGTTCCTTACTTTGCCATTCCAAAAGTTAAGTAGCATCATGTCTTCCTGCTCTTTTGAAGGACAAAGTGATGAGTTATTAGCAAATGTATATTTCAAATGAGTGGACATAGTTTAATGGAATCATTTGTCATAGGAATCAAGGGTTAGTTTAACAACTGATTTTTATATTCTCCATTTCTGTACAGGAATTTCTAAAATCATCTTACTATTTCACACATTTTAGACCTTTAATATCTTATATTCAAAGGAGGGTTTTTTCCAACAAATATGACATACAGGACTTTATAAAATTATGCCTCATTTCCCAGGATTTCTAAGATTTTGTTTGTTTGTTTTGATTTCTGCTGTATTGCTGCAGGCTTGGGGAAATATCTGATGTCCTAAGAATATACAAATATTTAGTCTGGTCTAAAAAATGCAAGGTTTTTAACAAGTTTTGCTAAATTTTACCACCTTTATCTATAAATAACTTAAAATACCAACTAAATAATAATACTTATGTAAAACTATAAAGGATCCTACTGTGTTCAAAGCTTAACAAGTTACTTCTGTTAGTAAGACATTCTAACTTGCTAAACATGAACTAGAAGGTCTTATTGTAGATACCTTTCCACACAAAGATGGGAATGGTGTGAGGACAGCTTGTAAATAAATCTAGAAGCAAAGATTAAAAGACTAGAATTATTTAGACTCTTCCGATATTGCTTCAGAATATTTCCACATAGAAATAGCCTAGTTATATACAGTTGGATTCTTTGATCTTGAAAGTCCACACTTATTACTTCTGTTGTGCAGTGAAAAACTGCTCTAGAATTACTGAAATATTGTTTGCAGTGGAAAATGCCTCACAGAAAATAATTTTTAAAATAATAGTTGTAAAAAGAAAAACACAATCAACCTCAGTTTGTATTGCCTGCCAAAACTGGTATAGCCAAATCAAGAAAGATCATATGGATTTTAATTTGAACTAATTAATAGCAGTCCATTTCTGTTCCCCTTAGTTCTTTTTGTATTCCATATTATTAATGTGACTATAATTTTTACTTGTGAGTGCTACTTCTCTAATTGTGAATAAATGAATCATTGAACTTTAGAATTACAGGGGAACCCCTCTGTCCATCTAGTTAGGAAAGCTACCATATGTAAAACTTTATGCCTTACACAACTGATAATTGTAAAATAATATTTTGTTAGGAGAATGGTACAAACAAGATTTCTATTTTCATTCCAAGGCAGTGCCTTTTAATCATATATAGCACCTTGAATAATATATCAGGTAATTATGACTATAGATAATTCTGGCACTTTATAAGTTTCATAATTCAAAATTATCAAGCTAGAACATAGAAATTTTTCCTCCTCCTCCTCCTCCTTCTTCTTCCTTATCTCTCTGTCTCTTTCTCTCTCTGTAGGATAACATAGGGACTAACAATTTAGCCACTGCCTGTAATCCTGACTTTTCTTCTCATCAGCTGTGGGAACTTCTGTCTCAGTTTTTTTTCATCTGTAAAATGGGTATAATAGAACCTCATTGAATCATTACCAATATATGTAATGCACTTAATAAAGTTTCTGGCACATGCTAAGTGCTTATAGAAGGATATATTGTCTTTCTCAAGCATTTCCTTCAACATGATGCTATTTACACTAGAGTTGAAAGCACGTTTTGCAAATATGATTCTTAGTTAAAATATGTAAATACTATGTCGACATTAAACTCAGAGATAGGAAGCATTTTTTAGATTAAGCAGGCACTTTGGATTTTCAGTAAATTTGACCAAGCCGTGTAATCAAAAGTCTACTTTAAGACATAGGTAACACAGATGAGCTCTCTGTGTTGAATATACGAGTTAAAATTTACCAAATATCGGCCGGGCGCAGTGGCTCACGCCTGTAATCCCAGCACTTCCGGAGGCCGAGGCGGACGGATCACGAGGTCAGGAGATAGAGCCATCCTGGCTAATGGGGTGAAACCCCGTCTCTACTAAAAATACAAAAAATTAGCCAGGCGTGTTGGGGGGCGCCTGTAGTCCCAGCTACTCAGGAGGCCGAGGCAGGAGAATGGCATGAACCTGGGAGGCGGAGCTTGCAGTGAGGTGAGATCGCATCACTGCACTCCAGCCTGGGCGACAGAGCGAGACTCCTTCTCAAAAAAAAAAAAAAAAAAAAAAATTACCAAATGTCCATCCAACATTGTGCTTTGGTTATTTAGACACAATTCTGTCCGTTTATCCATTACATAGAACTTAAAACATCAACTTAACTGAGCTGTTTTTCCAATTGTAAAAGCTGTTACCCTGGTACCTAGGGGAGTTACTAACAGATAGCATGCACTCAATAGTTACTGAATAGATGGATGGAAAGATGAATAGGATTAGAAATCATGGAGAAACATTCAAAATTTTACTTAAGTCAACATGCTATTGTAAATTTAAAATTGTCTTCCGAAGTACATATTAAACCAAGTACATATTAAACCCAGTGCTAATTTATACTCCTAAAAGTTAGGTATATGACAAATAAGTAAAACATCTGGTAGATTTTTATGAGTTCAGTGCAGGTTTTTGGCACAGATGACATCAAGGGGATAAGAAACAAGACTGTGATTTGACAGAAAGTTTCACTTTCTGAAAGGTTATATCGCAATCTTTTAGATGTAGTTGATCGAACATACTACAGCTGTTCTTACCCTGCATTGTCTGTCTTCCTTAAATCTGAATGTCGCTTAAAGATTCCTATTTTAGCAGCACTCTAAAGGGAGAGTTGTCATGGGGAATTTGAGTCAATATACTGTATCAAGGATGTCATCAGATATTTGACCACAATTCTGTGTGTCTATAGTGATGTGAATGTGACATCTCTTAACGTACTTGCAATTATCTATTTCTCTGGAACACATAGCTTCATAAAGCCCTGAATTAATCTTCAGGGAGAAGAATGCCTAATAAAGGACACAATAATGTGCAGCAACTCTGGCAATAAATTTGATGAAGGGTTTCCTGAAAGCCACAGCAAAGGGTAATATGAGTCCACTTATTAGCTCTCTGTTAGTGTTATTTATGTTCTGTGACCCACAGGGAGATGAGAGATTTTATTTTGCTGCCTGGCCCTCCTCCCCAGTATTTCAGCATTTGGTGCTTTGGGACCAGTGTTTGTATACTGACTGGGACATATTTGACATCTTGGGAGATAATGCTTTTTTCTTCACAAAAGAATCTTACAGGATTTCTGTTGTTGTTGTTATTATTGTTTGTTTTTTATTTTAGTTTTGGTATCTTAAAGTTTTGGAACTGTTAAGTATTTCTGTGGCTTGAGGGTTTTGTACAGAGTTATAAAAAAAAATGAGCTTATGATGCATGGACCCTTATGATGCATGGACCCTCTGGGAAGCATATTTTGGGAGCGCAAATTCAAAGTTCATAAAGTGCCTGTTTTGTTAAATGTCTCTGTGAATATTTTGTTTTTGTTTTATGTGAATTAAATGCCTGATAAGTATATAAAATATTTAGTATCTCTTTTACTAATGACTTTTGGAGACTGTGGTATGTATTCAAAATTTGGCATTTATATTTTACAGTTTATTTTCTAAATGGATAATTTTCAGAGTCGAGGGGATAACTATGTTTCATTATGCTTTATGCTTACAATTGACTTCAGTTCATGGCACAGGTGAAAAAAGAGAACAGTGACTCAGGAAAACCTTGTCCTTAGATCCCTTATACCTTTAGAAATATTGCATCGATCCGTTTTCTTCACTACCAAACTCTTAGATACCTGAGGTCATTAATACATTTCCCTGAACATTGTGTTCTTTATTCTCATTACTGTCAGCACTGCCTTTAACCCATTGTTTGTGGCTTGTTGATGTTGTTATTGTTGTTGTTGTTAATTCTTTTGAGAAAATAAGAAAGATAATGTGTAGTAGGACTTTACTTGAGTATTTGAGTATTTGAACTTATATTATTATCTTCTGATACTACATTTTAATCATGCAGAATTGTGAGCTGAGGAAAAAGAAGGGGAGAGAGACATTAAGAGGATGTGATTTCTATTGTTGATCATTATGGGTCAAGGTTTTAATTTTTACATTAATGTCTTATTTATCCTACCTATTCCATGCCAGTATTCATTTCATTTGATAGTACAAGCAAAGAAACTATCCATAAAACATAGACAAGGAGAATCTGGTGCTATTTAATTCAAAATGTAATTCAATTAAAGGATCATCGAGGGAATATTTGGAAAGAAAATACATTAACTTTTTCTAGAATAACAACTCAGGGTTGTGAAGATATACAGCTTAAATAAAGAAAGGTATACAACCTGAAGACAGAGCAATACAGGTTGGAATAAATTTAGGATTTTATTACTCCAAAAATTTAGAAATTAAGTGTATGTCTTTCTGCATGGGAGTAAATAGATCTCATTTCAAATTTAAATTTACTGACATTTGCTCAATCAACAAATGAATATTTAATATCCAGTTTGTGGAAGGAACTGCTCTACATAGTACAGAGAGTAATTCATGTTTTCCTGTTCTCAAGAGGTTTATGGTCTATAAACACAGGAAAAACAATTTTAATAAAAGTTAAAGTTAAACATGGGTTTAAGCAGAACTATTATAGATGTATAAGCAATATTCTATGAAAATGCAAATAATAAGTGAGGGATGTATTAAAAATAGAAATTAGGAAATACATTTAAGAGGAGATGTTATATATGAAGCAAACTGAAAAATAAGTTTTATGTTAATGCAAAAGGTGAAAAATGGGGAGATGTGTTCTTTCTAGAATGAACAGAAGAAATTGAGGCACAGATGTGTGAAAATTTTTAAGGAGATACAAGTAGACTATCTAAAATAGGCTTGATGGGATATCAGCCAATTGACAGTTTGGCAGTGAAATGAAAATGAGAGATAGAACTCTTGTGGAGAGTGGAAATAGGGACAAAAAAAGGAATTTCAGAATAAATGAAAAACTTTATTATTAAATTGGCAAACTGGGGTGATGGAGGCAGTTGTTGCCTGTTTTAGTATCCCTTTATGTTTTCTTGAATCAACATGAAACTGCTACCTTTTGAGGGGAAATAGCATTTTTTACAACATCACTTTTCTAAAGAAAAAGTCCATGAATAATAAATTAGTTTGAAGATAGGGGAAAAAACTCAGTTTTTGAAATGGGCACTGGCCTCCTATTTTGGTTTAGGAAAAAAATAACTGTTTCCATCAACATTTTTCATAATGAGTTCTTCAGGACTAATAAATAAAAGTCACATTGTGTGGGTGAGAGGAATGTTATGTTAGACAAACACATTTGATGATCTCTGGGATCAGTGAGTTTAGATGTTTTATTATTGCTGTTCTTGGGTTTGTCTTTAATACACTAGTATCAATGTAAATCTTCTAGAGAAGAATGTCCAACTCAGGATCCCTTGCAAATAGAATTTGACAGGTGGACTTTTTTTTTTCCCCCTACGTAGCGTCTCACAGAACAAGTGATCCACAGGAAAATATTTTGGGAAACATGACCTTGTAAAAATGATGGAAAAAAGCAATCTGCCTAAAATATTCACTAGCTATGTGATAGTCTTTAATTTGAAACATTTCATTAAAAAAACGCAATGTGCAAAATACTTTAGTTCCCACCTGAAAGTTAATATATTGTCTTTTGCTTTGCTCATTTTATGCCTAGCAGGTATAACATTCTTACTGTATTCAGGCTATTTAAAAGCTCCTGAAGAAGAATTGGAGGTAAAATGATTAAAGTTCTCATATCTACAAAATATGATGGCTCCCTGGTGGGATTTATTTCCAATGAGTCTGGATGTCTAGTATCATCTGACTAGCAATTTAGAAATATCCAGATTAAAAGCCCATCAAAATGAAAAACTGTAGGAGGAGGAAGATAGACAATATTTATGTAGAGATTGTATTTTTATTTTTATTTTTTTTATTTTTTATTTTTTATTATACTTTAAGTTCTAGGGTACATGTGCATAACGTGCAGGTTTGTTACATATGTATACTTATGCCATGTTGGTGTGCTGCACCCATCAACTCGTCAGCACCCATCAATTCATCATTTATATCATGTATAACTCCCCAATGCAATCCCTCCCTCCTCCCCCCTCCCCCCTCCCCATGATAGGCCCCAGTGCGTGATGTTCCCCTTCCCGAGTCCAAGTGATCTCATTGTTCAGTTCCCACCTATGAGTGAGAACATGCGGTGTTTGGTTTTCTGTTCTTGTGATAGTTTGCTAAGAATGATGGTTTCCAGCTGCATCCATGTCCCTACAAAGGACGCAAACTCATCCTTTTTTATGGCTGCATAGTATTCCATGGTGTATATGTGCCACATTTTCTTAATCCAGTCTGTCACAGATGGACATTTGGGTTGATTCCAAGTCTTTGCTATTGTGAATAGTGCCGCAATAAACATACGTGTGCATGTGTCTTTGTAGTAGAATAATTTATAATCCTTTGGGTATATACCCAGTAGTGGGATGGCTGGGTCATATGGTACATCTAGTTCTAGATCCTTGAGGAATTGCCATACTGTTTTCCATAATGGTTGAACTAGTTTACAATCCCACCAACAGTGTAAAAGTGTTCCTATTTCTCCACATCCTCTCCAACACCTGTTGTTTCCTGACTTCTTAATGATTGCCATTCTAACTGGTGTGAGATGGTATCTCATTGTGGTTTTGATTTGCATTTCTCTGATGGCGAGTGACGATGAGCATTTTTTCATGTGTCTGTTGGCTGTATGAATATCTTCTTTTGAGAAATGTCTGTTCATATCCTTTCCCCACTTTTTGATGGGGTTGTTTGTTTTTTTCTCGTATATTTGTTTGAGTTCTTTGTAGATTCTGGATATTAGCCCTTTGTCAGATGAGTAGGTTGCAAAAATTTTCTCCCATTCTGTAGGTGGCCTGTTCACTCTGATGGTAGTTTCTTTTGCTGTGCAAAAGCTCTTTAGTTTAATTAGATCCCATTTGTCAATTTTTTGCTTTTGCTGCCGTTGCTTTTGGTGTTTTAGACATGAAGTCCTTGCCCATGCCTATGTCCTGAATGGTACTACCTAGATTTTCTTCTAGGGTTTTTATGGTATTAGGTCTAACATTTAAGTCTCTAATCCATCTTCAATTAATCTTCGTATAAGGGGTAAGGAAAGGATCCAGTTTCAGCTTTCTACTTATGGCTAGCCAATTTTCCCAGCACCATTTATTAAATAGGGAATCCTTTCCCCATTTCTTGTTTCTCTCAGGTTTGTCAAAGATCAGATGGCTGTAGATGTGCGGTATTATTTCGGAGGACTCTGTTCTGTTCCATTGGTCTATATCTCTGTTTTGGTACCAGTACCATGCTGTTTTGGTTACTGTAGCCTTGTAGTATAGTTTGAAGTCAGGTAGCGTGACGCCTCCAGCTTTGTCCTTTTGACTTAGGATTGTCTTGGCAATGCGGGCTCTTTTTTGGTTCCATATGAACTTTAAAGCAGTTTTTTCCAGTTCTGTGAAGAAACTCATTGGTAGCTTGATGGGGATGGCATTGAATCTATAAATAACCTTGGGCAGTATGGCCATTTTCACGATATTGATTCTTCCTATCCATGAGCATGGTATGTTCTTCCATTTGTTTGTGTCCTCTTTGATTTCACTGAGCAGTGGTTTGTAGTTCTCCTTGAAGAGGTCCTTTACATCCCTTGTAAGCTGGATTCCTAGGTATTTTATTCTCTTTGAAGCAATTGTGAATGGAAGTTCATTCCTGATTTGGCTCTCTGCTTGTCTGTTACTGGTGTATAAGAATGCTTGTGATTTTTGCACATTAATTTTGTATCCTGAGACTTTGCTGAAGTTGCTTATCAGCTTAAGGAGATTTTGGGCTGAGACGATGGGGTTTTCTAAATATACAATCATGTCATCTGCAAACAGGGATAATTTGACTTCTTCTTTTCCTAACTGGATACCCTTGATTTCTTTCTCTTGCCTGATTGCCCTAGCCAGAACGTCCAACACTATGTTGAATAGGAGTGGTGAGAGAGGGCATCCCTGTCTTGTGCCAGTTTTCAAAGGGAATTTTTCCAGTTTTTGCCCATTCAGTATGATGTTAGCTGTGGGTTTGTCATAAATAGCTCTTATTATTTTGAGGTATGTTCCATCAATACCGAATTTATTGAGCGTTTTTAGCATGAAGGGCTGTTGAATTTTGTCAAAAGCCTTTTCTGCATCTATTGAGATAATCATGTGGTTCTTGTCTTTGGCTCTGTTTATATGCTGGATTACGTTTATTGATTTGCGAATGTTGAACCAGCCTTGCATCCCGGGGATGAAGCCCACTTGATCATGGTGGATAAGCTTTTTGATGTGCTGCTGAATCCGGTTTGCCAGTATTTTATTGAGAATTTTTGCATCAATGTTCATCAGGGATATTGGTCTAAAATTCTCTTTTTTTGTTGTGTCTCTGCCAGGCTTTGGTATCAGGATGATGTTGGCCTCCTAAAATGAGTTAGGGAGGAATTCCTCTTTTTCTATTGATTGGAATAGTTTCAGAAGGAATGGTACCAGCTCCTCCTTGTACCTCTGGTAGAATTCAGCTGTGAATCCATCTGGTCCTGGACTTTTTTTGGTGGGTAGGCTATTAATTGTTGCCTCAATTTCAGAACCTGCTATTGGTCTATTCAGGGATTCAACTTCTTCCTGGTTTAGCCTTGGGAGAGTGTAAGTGTCCAGGAAATTATCCATTTCTTCTAGATTTTCTAGTTGATTTGCGTAGAGGCGTTTATAGTATTCTCTGATGGTAGTTTGTATTTCTGTGGGGACGGTGGTGATATCCCCTTTATCATTTTTTATTGCATCTATTGGATTCCTCTCTCTTTTCTTCTTTATTAGCCTTGCTAGCGGTCTGTCAATTTTGTTGATCTTTTCAAAAAACCAACTCCTGGATTCATTGATTTTTTGGAGGGTTTTTTGTGTCTCTATCTCCTTCAGCTCTGCTCTGATCTTAGTTGTTTCTTGCCTTCTGCTAGCTTTTGAATGTGTTTGCTCTTGCCTCTCTAGTTCTTTTAATTGTGATGTTAGAGTGTCAATTTTAGATCTTTCCTGCTTTCTCTTGTGGGCATTTAGTGCTATAAATTTCCCTCTACACACTGCTTTAAATGTGTCCCAGAGATTCTGGTATGTTGTATCTTTGTTCTCATTGGTTTCAAAGAACATCTTTATTTCTGCCTTCATTTCATTATGTACCCAGTAGTCACTCAGGAGCAGGTTGTTCAGTTTCCATGTAGTTGAGCGGTTTTGATTGAGTTTCTTAGTCCTGAGTTCTAGTTTGATTGCACTGTGGTCTGAGAGACAGTTTGTTATAATTTCTGTTCTTTTACATTTGCTGAGGAGTGCTTTACTTCCAATTATGTGGTCAATTTTGGAATAAGTGCGATGTGGTACTGAGAAGAATGTATATTCTGTTGATTTGGGGTGGAGAGTTCTACAGATGTCTATTAGGTCCGCTTGGTGCAGAGATGAGTTCAATTCCTGGATATCCTTGTTAACTTTCTGTCTCGTTGATCTGTCTAATGTTGACAGTGGAGTGTTGAAGTCTCCCATTATTATTGTATGGGAGTCTAAGTCTATTTGTAAGTCTCTAAGGACTTGCTTTATGAATCTGGGTGCTCCTGTATTGGGTGCATATATATTTAGGAGAGTTAGCTCTTCCTGTTGAATTGATCCCTTTACCATTATGTAATGGCCTTCTTGGTCTCTTTTGATCTTTGATGGTTTAAAGTCTGTTTTACCAGAGACTAGGATTGCAACCCCTGCTTTTCTTTGTTCTCCATTTGCTTGGTAGATCTTCCTCCATCCCTTTATTTTGAGCCTATGTATGTCTCTGCATGTGAGATGGGTCTCCTGAATACAGCAGACTGATGGGTCTTGACTCTTTATCCAGTTTGCTAGTCTGTGTCTTTTAATTGGAGCATTTAGTCCATTTACATTTAAGGTTAATATTGTTATGTGTGAACTTGATCCTGCCATTATGATATTAACTGGTTATTTTGCTCGTTAGTTGATGCAGTTTCTTCCTATCCTCGATGGTCTTTACATTTTGGCATGTTTTTGCAATGGCTGGTACCAGTTGTTCCTTTCCATGTTTAGGGCTTCCTTCAGGGTGTCTTGTAAGGCAGGCCTGGTGGCGACAAAATCTCTAAGCATTTGCTTATCTGTAAAGGATTTTATTTCTCCTTCACTTATGAAACTTAGTTTGGCTGGATATGAAATTCTGGGTTTAAAATTCTTTTCTTTAAGATCGTTGAACATTGGCCCCCACTCTCTTCTGGCTTGTAGAGTTTCTGCCGAGAGATCTGCTGTTAGTCTGATGGGCTTCCCTTTGTGGGTAACCTGACCTTTCTCTCTGGCTGCCCTTAAGATTTTTTCCTTCATTTCAACTTTGGTGAATCTGGCAATTATGTGTCTTGGAGTTGCTCTTCTGGAGGAGTATCTTTGTGGTGTTCTCTGTATTTCCTGAATTTGAATGTTGGCCTGCCCTACTAGGTTGGGGAAGTTCTCCTGGATGATATCCTGAAGAGTGTTTTCCAAATTGGTTCCATTTTCCCCTCACTTTCAGGCACCCCAATCAGACGTAGATTTGGTCTTTTTACATAATCCCATACTTCTTGCAGGCTTTGTTCATTTCTTTTTCTTCTTTTTTCTTTTGGTTTCTCTTCTCGCTTCATTTCATTCATTTGATCCTCAATCGCTGATACTCTTTCTTCCAGTTGATCGAGTCGGTTACTGAAGCTTGTGCATTTGTCACGTATTTCTCATGTCATGGTTTTCATATCTGTCATTTCGTTTATGACCTTCTCTGCATTAATTAGTCTAGCTGTCAATTCTTCCACTCTTTTTTCAAGATTTTTAGTTTCTTTGCACTGGGTACGTAATTCCTCCTTTACCTCTGAGAAGTTTGATGGACTGAAGCCTTCTTCTCTCATCTCGTCAAAGTCATTCTCTGACCAGCTTTGATCCGTTGCTGGCGATGGGCTGTGCTCCTTTGCAGGGGGAGATGCGCTCTTATGTTTTGAATTTCCAGCTTTTCTGCCCTGCTTTTTCCCCATCTTTGTGGTTTTATCTGTCTCTGGTCTTTGATGATGGTGACGTACTGATGGGGTTTTGGTACAGGTGTCCTTCCTGTTTGATAGTTTTCCTTCTGACAGTCAGGAGCCTCAGCTGTAGGTCTGTTGGAGATTGCTTGAGGTCCACTCCAGACCCTGTTTGCCTGGGTATCAGCAGCAGAGGTTGCAGAAGATAGAATATTGCTGACCAGCGAGTGTACCTGTCTGATTCTTACTTTGGAAGCTTCCTCTCAGGGGTGTACTCCACCCTGAGGTGTGGGATGTCAGACTGCCCCTAGTGGGGGATGTCTCCCAGTGAGGCTACTCAGGGGTCAGTGACCCACTTGAGCAAGCAGTCTGTCCATTCTCAGATCTCAACCTCCATGTTGGGAGATCCACTGCTCTCTTCAAAGCTGTCAGACAGAGTCGTTCGCGTCTGCTCAGGCCTCTGCAGCTTCCCCTGTTGTTTTTTTAGCTGAGCCCTGCCCCCAGAGGTGGAGTCTATAGAGACAGGCAGGTTTCCTTGAACTGCTGTGAGCTCCACCCAGTTCGAGCTTCCCAGCGGCTTTGTTTACCTACTTAAGCCTCAGCAATGGCGGGCGCCCCTCCCCCAGCCTCGCTGCTGCCTTGCGGATAGATCACGGCAGACTGCTGTGTTAGCAGTGAGGGAGGCTCCGTGGGCGTGGGACCCTCCCGGCCAGGTGTGGGATATATTCTCCTGGTGTGCCTGTATGCTTACAGCGCAGTATTGGGGTGGGAGTTACCCGATTTTCCAGGTGTTGTGTGTCTCAGTTCCCCTGGCTAGGAAAACGGATCCCCTTCCCCCTTGCGCTTCCAGGTGAGGCGATGCCTCTCCCTGCTTCAGCTCTCGCTGGTCAGGCTGCAGCAGCTGACAAGCACCGATTGTCCGGCACTCCCTAGTGAGATGACCCCAGTACCTCAGTTGAACATGCAGAAATCACCGGTCTTCTGTGTCGCTCGCGCTGGGAGTTGGAGACTGGAGCTGTTCCTATTCGGCCATCTTGCTCCGCCCCCCGAGATTGTATTTTTAAATTTGTTTTTTGTAACAAAGGGAACTGTGCTTAAACATCTTTATTTTTCTTGTTCTTGAGTGTTGGTTAATGTTTTATTTTCTTTAGATACCTATAATTGTATCCTGCTATGGTTTCAAGTAGGCTTAACACAGAGTAGTGTGCTACTGAAAGAAAGGAATGTTAAGTTACATTATTGTTCTTGATTTATGGTAAGAAGTAGAGGATTTTATTAACAAGAAAGTAGGATAGGCCGGGCGCAATGGCTCATGCCTGTAATGCCAAGGCAGGTGGATCATTTGAGGTCAGGAGTTCGAGACCAGCCTGACCAACATGAAAAAACCCTGTCTCTACTAAATTAAAAAAAAAAAAAAATTAGCCAGCCATGGTGGCACATGCCTGTAATCTCAGCTACTTGGGAGGCTGAGGCAGGAGAATCGCTCAAACCCGGGAGGTGGAGGTTGCAGTGAGCCGAGATTGCACCACTGTACTCCAGCCTGGGCAACAAAATGAAATTCCATCTCACACACACAAAAAAAGGAGGATTACAAAAGAAAATGCGTGTCTATTCTCAATACTCCCAGCAAAAAGTTGAATATGGAGCCCTTCATGAAACTGAGCTCACAGAGTATTTAAAATTACTTGCTCTTGGCACAGTGAAGATTTTGATGTCAGGCAATCTGCCTAGCAGGACTAATACACTATGTGGCTTTAATTTTGTCTTGGAACCAAAAAGTACAGCCATAACTACTTCCTGGGTGCTAATAAATTAAAATAATTGATAAACGTGTTGAGTTTTTCTTCTTACATATCATCAGCCATTTTTCAGAGATATTAAGTAACACAAAGGAAGGTGCTTCTCTTAATGGTTTAGGACTATGCTGTTTTCTTCAACACTTAATATTAGGAATAATTTATAGGATGATGCTTCATATGTAGCAGATTTCCACACCTGAATATATAAAGGAAGAAAAGTATAATTCTTGGAATCATATTGTAATAAATTCATTAAAAAATGTACAATTATGGGTTTCCAAGGTAGTTTTTGAAAACGGAGAACTTATAGGGCAGAATTAGCATCATTCCACCTGAATTTATCCATTCACTTGTAAACAAAAGATATAACTTTTTCTTCAAAAGAGAAAAAAATGAAGTGTTTGAAGAAACCAAGTAAGATCTTACATGAAAGCTTACTGATTATGCAATATTTGATGGAAAAATGTCAGTGTCCTGTTAACAAAATGAGAAATTATGATACAAATGAATCCAAACATCCCTCACAGTAGGATGGACCTATTTGCTGTTGTCTGCCAGTTCCAAATTTATTCTCAATAATTTTCCACAGCTTAATGAAAATAGTTCTTTTAGAATTCTGTGCATGGTATCCTGATCACTGGATCAACAAAGTATAAATTTATAGGAAGACTTACGAAGTTCCTCATTCTCTTTCTCCAACCTCCTCCTATTTTACTTTTTCCCTCTTTTCTTCTTCTCTTCCTCTTCCCTTCTCCTTCTTCATGTTCTTCATTTAATAAAACTTACAGCTACAATTTATTGAGCATAATCATTGTTCTAAGTGCTTGTATCTATTCTTCTTTCATTCCATAAATATGTATAGAGCACTCCTAAAACACAAAACTTTTCTAGGACTCTTGTGATATTGCAATAAATAAAAGAAGCAACATCCTTGCTTACACAGAACCTGTATTAGCTTATATATTACTCAATGAAACAGATAGCAAACACATAAATGAATGACAACTACATTACATTAGGTACTCTAAAGGACATCAACAGGGTAATGAGATAGTAAAACTAGAAAGGAAGAGTTAAGAAAGGCCTCTGAGGAGATGACATTTGAACTGAGATGGAAAGGAGTCAGCCATGAAAGGATCTGGGGTCAAACCATTCCAGTAATAGGTTAGAAAGGAGTTTCAGATGTTAGAGCAGAAAAAGGGGCCTGTTTGGCTAAAGTTCGGTAAGAAAGGAGGAAAATGAAATGAAATGAGGATGGAGAGGTAGCCAGGAACTAGATCATTTAGAAACCCTGAAGTCCAAGGTAAGTAATACGGATTTTATCCTAAGAGCAACAAGACTCCCTTGAAGTGTTCTAAGCAGGGACAATAAATGACCTGATTTGCATTATAAAAATTTTCTTCTGTCTACTGCAGGGAGAATGGATAGTAAGAGTAAACAATGGCATTAAGGGAGCCTATTAGGAGGCATTTGAATCAGTCCCAGGTGACAATAGATGTAGGATTGGATAACGATGATAGTATTGGAGATAGAAGTAAACTGGGAACTTGTTTTGGAGATAAATTCACAGGATTTGGTGATGCATGGACTTAGAAAATGGAGGAAAGCAAGTAATCAATTATAAATTGTAAGCTTTCAGTTTGAAAAACTGGATTTACAATGGCACAGTTAGTAAACTGAGGACAATTTAGTAAGCAGCAAGTTTTTTGTTGTTGTTAGTTGAAAATCAAGTGCTCTTTTTCTTTTACATATTAACTTTAGGATGCCTATGAAATGTGATGTCAAAGAAACGTTAACATACAAATCTAGACTATAGGTCTGGGGTTTCAGTAAATATTTTAGAATTATCAAAATATAAATGTCATTTAAGGTTATAATGCTAGAATTGAATTACCTAGAAAGTGATTATAGATGACAAAAGAAGAAGAGAGGGGAAAAGGAAATACTAGGATCTCATGATTGTACCTTCAGTCAATCTTGAATACAAGGATTCAATACTGCACAGAGAAGGGTGAGGTCTCAGATGTGGCTGAGAAGTATCATGAACTGGTATACAGGCAAATGTCTTGACTCAAAAGTAGAGAGAGGAGAATGCTTCAGGAAGACCCTGTCAATCGGGTTGGATGTTGCTGAGAAGGCAATATGGAGATCATTAATAACCTTGACAATAGTTTATTAATTTATTTATTTTTACTTTTTTATTTATGGGGGCACATAGTAGGTGTATATATTTATGAGTGACATGAGATATTTTGATACAGGCATGCAATATGTAAAAATCACAATAGAGTAAAAGGAGTATCCACCACCCCAAGCACTTATTATTTGTGTTACAAGCAATCGAATTATACACTTTGTGATGGTTAATGTTGAATGTCAACTTGATTGGATTGAAGGATGCAAAGTATTGCTCCTGGCTATGTCTGTGAGGGTGTTGCCAAAGAAGATTAACATTTGAGTTAGTGAACTGGGAAAGGCAGACCCACCCTCTGTTTGGGTGGGCACAATCTAATCAGCTGAAAATACTAGACTGGCTTAGTCTCCTGGCCTACATCTTTCTCCCATGCTGGATGGGTTCTGTCCTCAAACATTGGACTGCAAGTTATTCAGCTCTGTGACTCTTGGACCTTCGACCACAGACTGAAGGCTGCAACTGTCAGCTTCCCTGCTTTTGAGGTTTTGGGCCTCAGACTGGTTTCCTTGCTCCTCAGCTTGCAGATGGCCTATTGCGAGACCTCACATCATGATTGTGTGAGGTAATACTCCTTAATAAACTCCCCTTTATATATACATCTATGCTATTAGTTCTGTCCCTCTAGAAAACCTTGACTAACACACTCTTTTAGTTATTTTAAATACAAATAAATTATTTATTTACTATAGTCATTCTGTTGTGCTAGCAAATACTAGATTTTATTCATTCTTTCTATTTGTTTTGTACCTACTAACCATTTCCACTTCCTCCGAAACCCCTCCCCCGGCCCCCCGCCACTACTCTTCTCAGCCTCTGGTAACCACTTTTCTACTCTTTGTTTCCATAACTTCAATTGTTTTAATTTTTAGCTCCCACAAATAAGTGAAAACATACAAAGTTAGTCTTTCTGTGCCTGATTTATTTCACTTAATATGATGAAGTACAATTCTATATATGTTGTTAGAAATGACAGGATCTCATTCTTTTATGGCTGAATAGTACTTCATTGTGTAAATGTATCACATTTTCCTTATACACTTATCTATTGATAGACACCTAGTTTGATTCCAAATCTTAGCTGTTGTAAACAGTGATAAACATGGGAGTGCAGATATCTTTTTGAGATACTGATTTCCCTTCTTTTGAGTGTATACCTAGGAGTTGGGTTGCTGGATCAATGTCAGCTCTGTGTTTCGTTTTTGAGGAACCTATAAATAGTTCTCTATAGTGTCTGTACTAATTTACATTCCCACCAACAGTGTGCAAAGATTCTCTTTTCTCCACATCCCTGCCAGCATTGGTTATTGCCTGAATTTTGGGTAAAAGCCATTCTAACCAGGGTGAGATGATATCTCATTGTACTATTTATTTCCATTTATCTTATGATCAATGATGTTGAGCAACTTTTGCTATACATGTTTTCCATTTATATATCTTCTTTTGTGAAATTTCTATTCTGATATTTTGCCCATTTTTAATCATATTGATAGATCTTTTTCCTATAGAGTTATTTGAGCTCCTTATATGTTCTGGTTATTAATCCCTTGTCAGATAGGTAGTTTGCAAATATTTTCTCCTGTTCTGTGAATTGTCTCTTCACTTTGTGGATTTTTTCATTTGCTGTGAAACAGCTCTTTAACTTGCTATGATTCCATTTGTCCACTTTTGCTTTGACTGCCTGTGCATGTAGGATGTTAAGAAATCTTTGCCCCCAAATGTCCTGGAGAGTTTCTCCAATGTTTTATTTTGGGAGTTTTACAGTTTGAGGTTTTAGATTTAGGTCTTTAATCCATTTTGATTTGATTTTTACATAGAGAGAGATAGGGATGCCGTTCCATTCTTTTGTATATGGATATCCAGTTTTCTCAACACCATTTATTGAAGAGACTGTCCTTTCCCCAATGTATGTTCTTGACATTTGGACAATAGCTGTTTTATAGGAATTATAGACTCAGAATATTGGAATATATAGGCCAGTGAATTGTAGAAGGTAATGTGAACTCAAACCTTAAAATAAGCCTGAGGATTATTACTATTTATTAACAACATGAAAAAAATTGAGATTCAAGGAGATTATTTGCTAAATATCACAATAAATTGGTGGAAGGATAATTCAAACAAAGATCTCCCTGACATCAAAAATTCCTGTCTTTAATCACCACATATCAGTAATTTAGGTTTTTGGGGGAAACACTGAAAACTTGAATAACTTTAGTCTATTGAATCAGTGCTACTCACGTTCATGTAACAAAATTTATAATGTACCTATTCTAAAAGAAAAAAATGGATCTTTAAGCTGTCTTTAAAAATAGATGGGCTTCAAGAGAGTGCTATCAGTATTCAATATATCAATTTTATTTTATTAAAGTCAGCTTCTGTTGAGCTACAGCCTACCTGGGTTGTAGGAGTGGTGTTGCCTGATATTCTATGGTATTAAATTTCCAGTGTTAGGTTTTTCTGGGGACTAGTCAATAGTTATTGACTTTTGAACTTGTGCTGGTATACTATAGAGAGCATAAATCTCTGTTTTTTGCAATTGATGTTTCACCTTATGCTTTTGGAGATGTGTCTATCAACAAATTACAAGATGATGTTGAAGTACGTATTGCTAGCTACTCAAGGTTAATGTCATGCACAAAATAGAAATAAATAGAAATTGATAAAATAAGTCCTTCCTGTCATTGTAAATCTCAAGACATTCTGTAATTTCATCAATGGCTGTGTGTTCACATTTTGTAATAATTATAAGTCTCTTTGGAGATTCTTTATAGAGTAAATACGCAATGTCAATTATGCCACCATAATAGCAGTACCCGAATGTTTTAGAAAAAAGAGTCTGCCACTGCATACCTCAGATGATTATATGTCACCTCTGTAGAAGTGTTGATGTTGAAAGATCTTCCTGACTCACACCTTTAGGCTAATCAAATTGCACAGATAATGGAATTTCGTGTTAGGCATGGTTTTAATTTAATTAAGGAGTAGGTGTCCCTTAGAGGAACTTCCTGACATTAAAGTTGTATCTTATAGTTGGTCACATGGCTATTGCAAAAAAAGAAAAAAAAAATAGTTGACACAGTTGTGTTTTGACCACATAAACTTAGTATGTCTGTAAATTGTCTATATGAAAACAATGGCAAAAAGATGAATCTAGCAGTCTATATTTTATTCCTATATTTAAAAACAATTGTACTGGCATGTAGTACACACGAGAATACCCGGTCTAGACTGCTAAAGGTGGGTGGGATGTCTTAGTAACTAATATTGATTGAGTGCCTGTTTGTGTCAACCTTGTGCAGGAGTCTTTCATATTTATCTAACCTGTTCACCACCACAACCATACAATCATGGTATTATTATCCTCATTTTGCATAGGCGGTTAAATAACTTGTGCAAAGTCTCACAGTTGGTCACTGTCAGAAATAGAATGCACAAGTTATGGACACTAAAACGTAGATCGTATTCACATTCTTTGCCAAAATGCAGATTGGTTTCACTGGATTACTACTAAATGGCTAATAACAGGTTCTTGTCTCAAACCTTATCCAAACCCAAATTATAAAATCCACAAAATGAAAGAATGTATATAACAAAGATGTCACTAAAGTTATAAAGTTATATCTTTGTAATATAACATTCTTCTGATAGTAAAAGAACATATGTTATTGTAATAAATCGAAAAAATTTTGAAGAAAATAATAGCTAACAGTGACTGGGCACTTACAATGGCTTAAATATTCTACTAATTGTCTTTCATGCATCATTTTGTTCAATGATCATGGAAACCAGAGGTATACAATGCTATTATTTTATTTTTACAAATGAAGAAATAGAGACATAGTGAACTTAAGTATTTTTCCTAATGTTTCACACAGGTAAGTGTGAAAATCAGGATTCAAAACAAGTAGACTAGCTTGAGAGCCTACACTTCTCACCACTATGCTGCCACTCATGATCCCAAGGTCTACAGACGTTGTCGATATTTTGATCCCTTTCCTTATCTGTGCTCATTTTCTGAAGATTGATACTAGAATTGGCTTTCATTTTCTTACTCCCAAAGCTGACGTAAAATAATAAATATTTCATGAAACCTACCTTTTCTAACCTCCGATGTATATACCAATGTATATATGGAGAGCACAGAAACAGACTCTAACATTCAAGGTTTAAAAACTCACAAGTCAACTTTTCTTTTTTTCAAAAAGTGTGTGTACTACATTACTGTATTACAATAAGAGTGCCTAACATTTGTAAAAGGCAAAAAGTTCGTGGCTGCGAATTCCCAGTTTCCAATTTTCTGCTCTTCTCTCTGTATTTTTGTCATCCTATAGAAATCCCAAGGCTTTAATTAGCCCTGTGCTATCCCTCTGCTGATGCTTCACAAGCTTTTGCCTTTCCAAGGTCATTCACCATGATATACATTCTTCCAGAAACCACAATTTCACCAACAAGAAGCACTAGTCAAAAATGTTTTCTTAGTGCGAGAGCCTTGATCCCCATATGGGACTTTGTCTATAAAAATGCAACTTCACTAACAGTTTGAAGTCACAAATGAGTTTGCCCTGGACTATCTTTGTTAATATCAGATCTTTTGGCGCTGTGTGAGAAGTTACCAATAGCAACTGTAAAATGTGCTTTCAGTTTAAAATAGTGACTCTAAAATAAATTACTCCCCAGAATAGAAACACACACATTTTTTTCCAGGCAAAACATTGCACTCCAAATCTCAGTCTTGTGCTTATATTCCCTCTATTGTATCCATTGAATATTAATTGTGGTGAAAATCTGAATTTTTATGTATCACAATTTCAAAGGAACTGGTAGTCCTAACCATTCTACATGCATTCCATCCTCTATGTGTTAGTCTGTTGGGGCTGCTATAACAAAGCACCACAGCCTGGGTAGCTTAAATAGAAATGCAGTTGCTAATCTAAGATCAAGGTGCCAGACAATTCAGTTTCTGGTGAGGGCTTGTAGATTGCCACCTTCTTGCTGTGTCCTCACAAGGCAGAGAGAAAGACAAAGAAAAACAGAGTGAGAGAATGAGAGAGTAAGAGAGAGAGCGCGAGTACTTTTTGGTGTCTCTTCTTGAAAAGACATCAGGATTCTACTATATGATCTTATTTAACCTTAATTACCTCCTTATAGGCCCTTTTATCAAATACAGTAACATTGGAGGTTAGGCTTGAGTATATGGATTTTTGTGAGTCATAGCTCAGTCGTTAGCACTCCAAACCCCACCACCCCAAACCACTTACTGATAAGAGTTTACACCCATATACTCTAGAATATGTTGCTCAGGTCTTTCTGCCCTGGCCCTCTCATCCTCCCCTTTCCTTCTGCTTCTACTGGTCTGAATGCCAAAGATCTATATTTTACAGGACACAGATATCTTTACAAGTGACCACTACTAATGCCCACATCAGCCTCATGGAAAGGACATATTTACCTTTATGTTTGGTGTAAGCCCTGTTATCTATTACAGCTTGCCAGTATGGTCAGATTTCAGATATAGATTCTCGAAGCTAGAATACTTCATAACTGCTGCCAACATATTGGCTATTGGCTGCTCTCCAAACTGTCTACTTTCTTACACTTTTGGTTCTGCCACTAGTTCTGCTACTTCCACTGAAACTTATATCAAAACATGTGTGTCCAGGAATGACATTTATATTTTCTGTGATTGCACATAATTGAGGAAGCTCATATGTGTACACTGGAGTCTAGATTCTGAGATGGGAGTTAGGTCCCTACAATCAGTTGAAAAGGCCTATTTTATTTTATTATCTAGGATTAGTCAGTCCTCTTTAGAAGAAAAGAGTTTTCCAGTCACCTGATTGTGGTACTGCTCCTGTGACCAACTACACAAACACAAAATATTACATTGGTATGTGTCCAAGATTGGAATTTTCCTGTTTTGTTCAAGGTCTCCGTATTATACACAAAATTTTTATTAGCTGTCTACAATGTCTGCAGCCAATATAGAAAAACAGACCCAAGGCTCAGGAAGGTAGAAATGATAATAATTAGTATAGTGTAATGACTAAATTTGCTCTGGTACTTGGATCTTTTTCCCTACATATCTTCCAGGGATGCAGTGAGTTGCAACAAAAGATACCTATTGACAACTCCTTTTCCTAGACAGAGAGGCAACACGTGTCTTAGAAAATGCCTCCTATCCCCTGGAACTCATCCTGGTTTCAGTTTGGCCTTTCCAGGGAAGGTGCTGTGGTACCAAACACAGAAGCCTTGGGCCTGATTCATTGAGGTAGCGCATAGAGCATGACTTGAAAATAGGAACCTAGTAGTATAGTTTGAAGTCAGGTAGCGTGATGCCTCCAGCTTTGTTCTTTTTGCTTAGGATTGTCTTGGCTATATGGGTCTTCTTTGATTCCATATGAAATTTAAAATAGTTTTTTCTAATTCTGTGAACAATGCCAATGGTAGTTTGGTGAGAATAGCATTGAATGTATAAATTACTTTGGGCAGTGTGGCCATTTTCATGATACTGATTCTTCCTATCCATGAGGAAGAAATGTTTTTCCATTTGTTTATGTCCTCTCTTATTTCCTTGAGCAGTAGCCTGTAGTTCTCCTTGAAGAGGTCCTTCACATCCATTGTTAGCTCTATTCCTAGGTATTTTGTTCTCTTTGTAGTGATTGTAAATGGGAGTTCATTCATGATTTGGCTCTCTGCTTGCCTATTGTTGGTGTAAAGGAATGCTTGTGATTTTTGCGAACTAATGCAGGAACAGAAAACCAAACACCGCATGTTCTCACTCAAAAGTGGAAGTTGATTTCCAGCTGCATCCATGTCCCTACAAAGGACGCAAACTCATCCTTTTTTATGGCTGCATAGTATTCCATGGTGTATATGTGCCACATTTTCTTAATCCAGTCTGTCACAGATGGACATTTGGGTTGATTCCAAGTCTTTGCTATTGTGAATAGTGCCGCAATAAACATACGTGTGCATGTGTCTTTGTAGTAGACTAATTTATAATCCTTTGGGTTAGCAAACTATCACAAGAAGAGAAAACCAAACACCGCATGTTCTCACTCATAGGTGGGAACTGAACAATGAGATCACTTGGACTCGGGAAGGGGAACATCACACACTGGGGTCTATCATGGGGAGGGGGGAGGAGGGAGGGATTGCATTGGGGAGTTATACATGATATAAATGATGAATTGATGGGTGCTGACGAGTTGATGGGTGCAGCACACCAACATGGCATAAGTATACATATGTAACAAACCTGCACGTTATGCACATGTACCCTAGAACTTAAAGTATAATAAAAAAAAAAAAAAAAAAAAAAAAAAAAAAAAAAAAAAAAAAAAGTGGAAGTTGAACAATGAGAACACATGGACACAGAAAGGGGAACAGCACACACCAGGGGCTGTTGGGGAATGGGGTGTGAGGGGAAGGAACTTGGAGGATAGGTCAATAGGTGCAGCAAACCACCATGACACACGTATGCCTATGTAACAAACATGCACGTTCTGCACATGTATCCTGTTTTTCTGTTTTTTTAGAAGGAATAAAGAAAAAAAGAAAATAGGAATCTAAATTAAAAAATAAAGTAATATAAAACATGCTATACAGAAGCTTGAGCTTATAGTCTGTTTATTCATTATACCTAAAGCTCCAATTTCCAGATTTTTCTCTAATAAAGTCCTTGCGCCTGATCAGCTATTAAGAAAGTATTTCTCTATGGAAGTTATGGGGAAAGGGCTATTAAAATTATTCTTTAACATTTTATACGTATTTTTATGTTTGCTTTTTATATACTTCCACACATTTCATAGTAGGGTTTTAAAAATGGATTTAATATTTTTGTAATTAGTAATGGTACTTTTTCTCTATTATGGCTTCTAATTGCTTATTGTTGGCATGCATTAATTGTAATATTTTTTATAAATTTGTAATTTCTTTCTGGCCCTATGTTAGAGCAACCACAATTCGAGATTTATTAATTATCTTGTTGGTTTTCAATTCATACAATTATTTCATCTGAAAAAAATTATGTACTTGTTACCTAATATCCAAAAGTTGTCTTTCAATTTTTAGCTAGAACTTCCTAAAATCATGTCACATTATAGTAATGATAGAGGACATCTCTATTGCTAGTATATAGGAAAGCTGGTTTTAATGGGAATTTGTTTTTTGTTTCATTATTAAGTATAGTTTTGGCATTTAGTTTATCATAGATGTATCATTTAGGAAGCAAGTAATAAAAAATTCAGCTCAAACTGGTTTAAATAATTAGGTTACTTTTTATCTTACATAAATGAAAAATGAGAGCTAGGGTAGGCAGGATCCAGCCATGATGCAACAATAACTCAAAGACCAATCTTTCTGGTATAGTCATTGAACTTGTCTTCAAAACTACGGTGTGGCTACAGCAGTTCAGATGGTCACATCCAGGCACTGAAACAGCCAGAAGAAAAAAAGATTGTAATATCCCAAGTCTCTTTCTTAGGAGGGAGCACACTTTTTATGAAAGTGTCCCAACAGAATTTCCCTGATATTTTATTGGATACAGTTGAGTTGCATGACCATTTTAAAATCAATCGTTTGTGAGGAAAATGGGATTACTCCAACTAACATACAGTAATCTTTTAGAATTAGAATGGATACATGAAAATCCCAACCACACTCACCAGGAAAACATTTTATGTTTTCATTATATATCATTTCCTCTGTGCAACACCCTTCAACTTTTTTGGTAGTATGGTGTTATCCCAAAATAATGATAGCCACTAGGAAGAGCACTGGATTTGGTGATAGAAATAAAAACTATCAAAGTAAGACTATATCCTTCTATTCATACTTTACTAAGAACATAATTAAATCAAAAACACAAGCTACAATGTATTAAGCTGTCTTCTCAGCATATATTGAGGTCACCATATGGCTTGGTATTAGACCTCTAGGTAGTATATTAATGCCTTGCTTACTCTTAAACCATCCTGACATTTACTTAGATAAACTTTGTCATTTTACTATTGTGTATTTGTAGGGTGTTTCTATTTCTTTGTTATACAGGTATACCTCATTTTACTGTGCTTCACTTTATTGCATTTTGTAGATAACTGCATTGTTTTTTTGTTTGTTTGTTTGTTTGTTTTGTCTTTACAAATTGAAGGTTTGTGGCAATCCTGTGTCTAGGAAGGCTATCAGCACAATTTTTTAAATAGCATATGCTCACTTTGTCTCTGTGTGTCACATTTTGGTAATTCTTGCAATACATCAAACTTTTTCATTATTATTATATCTCTTATGGTGATCAGTGATTAGTGATCTTTGATATTACTATTGTAAGTTTTTTGGGAAACCATGAATACTAACCATTTGACACAGTAAACTCAATTGATGAATTTTGTATCTTCTCATTCCTCCCACTGGCCATTCTCTCATCCTCTCTCTCTTTCTTTGGGCTTCCTTATTTCTTGAGACACAATACTATTGAAATTAGGCCATTTAATAAACCTACAATGGCTTCTAAGGGTTCAATTAGGAGAAAATTATGAATCTCTCATTTTGAATCAAAAGCTGAAAATGATTAAGCTTAGTGAGGAAGGCATGTCAAAGGCTGAGAGAGGCTGAAAGTCATTCCTCCAATGTGAAATACATAACGAAGTTGTGAATGCACATAAAACATTCTTGAAGGAACTAAAGGTGGTATTCCAATTAACACATTAATGACAAGAAAACAAAACAGCCTTATTGTTAATGTGTAGAGAGTTTTTTGTGGTCAGGATGGAAGATCAGACCAGCCACAACATTCCCAAATCCAGAGCAAGACCCTCACTCTTTTTAATTCTATGAAAGCTGAAAGAGGTGGGGAAGCTGCAGAAGGAAAGTTTGAATCTAGCAGAGGTTGATTCATGAGGTTTAAGTACAAAAGCCATACCATAACAATAACAACAAAAAAGTGCAAGGTGAAGCAGCAAGTACTTATGTAGAAGATGCAGCAATTTAGACAGAAGATCTAGCTACAATCATTGATGAAGGTTGCTACCCTAAACAACAGATTTTCTATGTGAACTAAACAACCTTCTATTGGAAGAAGATGCCATCTATAAGTTTCATAACTAGAGAGAAGTTAATGCCTGACTTCAAAACTTCAAAGGACAGGCTTACTCCCTTATTTGCTCTTGCAGCTGATGACTTGCAGCTGAAGCCAATGCTCATTTACCATTTTGAAAATTCTGTGGCCCTTAAGAATATGCTAAATCTGTTAAGCGTGTGCTCTGTAGATGGAATAGCAAAGCCTGGATACAGCATATCTATTTACAGCATGGTTTGCTGGATATTTTTAAGCCCACTATTGAGATCTACTGCTAAGAAAAAAAAAAAAGATTTCTTTCAAAATATTACTGTTCATTGGCAAGGCACCTAGTCTCTTAAGAACCCTTATGGAGGTATAAAAGGAGATGAATATTCCTTTCATGCCTGCTAACAACATCCATTCTGCAGCCCATGGATCGAGGCGTAATCTCTACTTTCAAGTCTTTTGATTTAAAAAATTCATATTGTAAGGCTATAACCGCCATAAATAGTGATTCCTCTGACAGATCTGAGACAGGTAAATTGAAAACCATTTGGAGATAATTTGTTATTTCAGATGCCATTAAGTATACTTGTGATTCATGGAAGGAGGTCAAAATATCACCATTTTAATAAGCATTTGGAGGAAGTTGATTCCAACCCTCATGAATGACTTTGAGGGGTTCAAGACTTCAGCGGAGAAAGTTACTGCAGATGGGGTGGAAATAGAAAGAGAAATAGGATTAGAATTGGGACCTGAAGATGTGACCACCACATTGCTGCAATCTCATGATAAAACTTAAACAGATGAGGAATTGCTTCTTACAGATGAGCAAAGAAAGTGGTTACTTGAGATAGCATCTACTGCTGATGATGTTCTGAACATTGTTGAAATAACACAGGGTTTAGAATATTCCATAAACCTAGTTGATGAAGCAATGACAGAGTTTGAGGAAATTGATTGCAGTTTTGAAAGAATTTCTACTGTGGATAAAATGCCATCAAACAGCATCTCATGCTACAGAAAAATCTTTGGTGGCAGGAAGAGTCAGTCAATGTGGCATTCTTCATTGTTGTCCTATTTTAATAAATTGCCACAGACACTGTAAACTTCAAAAACCACCTGACTGCTCAGTTAGAAGCCACCATCATGGAAGCAAGATATTTCATCTGTGAAAGGTTGATGACTAGTTAAAATCTCAAATAGTTGTTACCATTATTTAGCAATAAATTATTTTTAATTAAAGTAGGTACATTGTTATATTAGACATAATGCCATTTCACACTTAATAAACTATAGTATAGTGTAATAATAACTTTTATATTCACTGGGAAACCAAAAAATTCAAGTGATTTGCTTTATTGTCTGGAATCAAGCCTACAATATCTCTGAGGTATGCCTGTATTTAGAGAAGACTTTTTTCTTTTTTTTATTCAAAAAATGGCTGTTATACTTAGCAGTGCAATTGTTCCTCACATTGGTTTCTACTTTTGTCTTTATTGTTCCTTTCACTTTCTTTTCCTTTTGTATTTGGATTTTTTGTTCACTTTGCTAATTTAGTTGAATGCTTAGCTTATTAATTTTCATTTTCATTAGTAAGTAATTAAAATATTTGCAGGTTACTTCCAAGAACATTTTTTTTAACCACATCTTACAACTTTTGACATGCACTGTTCCTCTTTTCTTCATTTTCTAATTCATTGATTACAAACATGTTTTCTCCTAATCTTCAGCACACTAAAGGACATGGCTTAGGCCCACCAGTAATGGTGGCATAGCACACTAGAATAGTAATTTTCAAAGGGATTAGGAATGAGGGGGATAGAAGGAGGCTATATTTCAACTGAAGTGGATTTCAAGATGTCTCTGATAAGCTCACTCTCTCTATAACCAACAAAACTGGCAATCTGCAAATGAAAATTATTTGTATAAATACTCTGTAATCATGCATTTTTTTATCCTCAACTTTTATTTTAAGTTCAGGGGTACATGTGCAGGATGTGCAGGTTTGTTACATAGGTAAACGTATGCCATGGTGGTTTGCTGCACAGACCATCCTATCACCTAGGTATTAAGCCCAGCATCCATTAGCTATTCTTCCTGATGCCCTCCCTCCCACTACTCCCACCCCTGACAGGCTCCAGTGTATGTTGTTCTCCACGAATGTGTCCATGTGTTCTCATTGTTCAGCTTGATTTATAAGAGAAAACATGTGGTGTTTTGATTTCTGTTCCTTTTAGTTTGCTAATGATAATGGCTTCTGACTCCATCCTTGTCCCTGCAAAGGACATGATCTTGTTCTTTTTTATGGCTGCCTAGTATTCCATGATGTATGTGTACCACATTTTCTTTATCCCGTCTATAACTGATGGGCATTTGGCTTGATACAATATATTTTCTATTGTGAATAGTGCTGCAATGATCATCTGCATGCATGTATCTTTATAATAGAATGATTTATATGCCTTTGAGTATATACCCAGTAATGAGATTGCCGAGTCAAATGGTATTTCTGTCTTTCACAGTGGTTGAACTAATTTACACTCCCACCAGTGTAAAAGCCTTCCTTTTTCTACACACTTTCACTAGCGTCTGTTAATTTTGACTTTGACTTTTTAATAATCACCATTCTGACCTGCATGAGATGGTATCTAATTGTGGTTTTGATTTGCATTTTTCTAATGATCAGTGATGTTGAGCTTTATTTCATGCTTGTTGGCCACATGTATCTATATTTTTTGAGAGGTATCTATTCACGTTCTTTACTTTTAATGGGGTTGTTTGCTTTTATCTTGTAAATTTAAGTTCCTGGTAGATTCTGGGTATTAGACCTTTTACAGATGGACAGGTTTACAAAAATTTTCTCCCATTATTCAGATTGTCCGTTCAGTCTGATGATAGCTTCTTTTGCTGTGCAGCAACTCTTTAATGAGATCCCATTTGTCAATTTTTTGCAATTGTTTTTGGCATTTTCCTCATGAAATATTTGCCTGTGCCTATGTCCTGAATGGTATTGCCTAGATTTTTCATCTAGGGTTTTTATAGTTTTACATTTTACATTAAAGTCTTCAATCCATCTTGAGTTAATTTTTGTAGGAGGTGTAAGGAAGCAGTCCAACTTCAATTATCTGCCTACGGCTAGCCAGCACTCCAAGCACCACTTATTAAATAGGAAATCCTTTCCCCATTGCTTGTTTTTGTCAGGTTTGTTGAAGATCAGATGGTTGTAGACATGTGATCTTATTTCTGACTTCTCTATTCGGTTCCATTGGTCTATGTGTCTGTTTTGGTACAAGTATCATGCTGTTTTGGTTACTGTAGTCTTGCAGTATAATTAGAAGTTGGATAGCATGATGTCTCCAGTTTTGTTCTTACTGGTTAGGATTGTCTTGGCTATTCATTCTCTCTTTTGGCTCTACATGAATTCCAAATTAGCTTTTATTCTAATTCTGTGAAGTATGTTAATGGTAGTTTAATGGGAATAGCATTGAATCTATAAACTACTTTGGGCAATATGGTTATTTTTGCAATATCAATTTTTCCTACCCCTGAGCATGGAACGTTTTTCCATTTGTTTATGTCCTCTCTGATTTCTTGGAGCAATGGTTTATAGTTCACCTTGAAGAGGTCCTTCATGTTCTTTGTTAGCTGTATTCCTAGGTATCTAATTATTTTTGTTGCAGTCTTTAATGGGAGTTCATTCTTGATTTGGCTCTCTGCTTGCCTGTTTTTGGTGTATAGGAATGCCAGCTATTTTTGCACATTGATTTTGTATCCTGAGACTTTTCTCAAGTTGCTTATTAGCTTAAAAAGCTTTTGGGCTGGGGCAATGGGATTTTCTAAATATAGGATCATGTCATTGACAAACAAAGGTAATTTAACATCCAATTTTCTTATTTGAATATCCTTTATTTCTTTCTCTTGATTGATTGCCCTGGCCAGAATTTCCAATACCATGTTTAATAGGAGTGGTGGGAGAGGGCATCTTCATCTCTTTCCAATTTTCAAGGGGAATGCTTCCTGCTTTTGACCATTCAGTATATTGGCTGTGGGTTTGTCATAGATGGCCCTTCTTATTTTGAGTTGTGTTCTTTCAATACCTAATTTATTGAGAGCTTTTAACATGAAGGGATGTTGAATTTTTTAAGGCCTTTTCTGCATTGATTGAGTTAATCATGTGGTTTTTGTTTTTATTTCTGTTTATGTGATGAATCACATTAATTGATTTGTGTATGTTGAGCCAACCTTGCATCCCAGTGATGAAGCCAGCTTAATTGTGCTGGATAAGTTTTTTGATTTGCTGCTAGATTTGGTTTGCCAGTATTTTTTAGGATTTTTGCATTAATGTGCATCAGGGGTTTTGGCCTGAAGTTTTCTTTTTCCTTTTGTTGTATCTCCACCAGATCTGGGTATCGGGATGATGTTTACCTCATAAAATGAGTTAGGGAGGAGGCCTTCCTTTTCAATTGTTTGGAATAGTTTCAGTCGAAATCCCAGCTTCTTTGCACCTCTGGTAGAATTCAGCTATATGTCCATCTGCTCCTGGGCTTTTTTGGGTTGGTAGGCTATTTATTACTGCTTCAATTTCAGAATTCATTGTTGGTCTATTCAGGGATTCAATTTCTTCCTGGTTCAGTCTTTAGAGGGTGTATGTGTCCATGAATTTATCAATTTTTTCTAGACTTTCTGGTTTATGTGCATAGAAGGGTTTATAGTATTCTCTAATGGTTGTTTGTATTTCTGTGGGGTCAGTGGTGATATCCCTCTTATCATTTATGATTGTGTTTATTTGATTCTTCTCTTTTCTCTTCTTTATTAGTCTAGCTAGTGATCTATTTTATTAATTTTTTCCAACATCCAACTCCTGGATTCATTGATTTTTTTGAAGGGCTTTTTGTGCCTCTATATCCTTCAGTTCTGCTCTGATCTTGGTTATTTCTTGTCTTCTGCTAGCTTTGGGGTTTGTCTGCTCTTGATTTTCTAGTTCTTTCAGTTGTGATGTTAGGTTGCTAACTTGAGATCTTTCCAGCTTCTTGATGTGGGCATTTCTTGCTATAAATTTCCCTCTTAACACTGCCTTAGCTGCATCCCAGACATTCTTGTACATTGTCTCTTTGTTATCATTAGTTTCAAATAATTTCTTGACTTCTGCTTTAATTTCATTATTTACCCAGGAGTCATTCGGGAGCAGGTTGTTCAATTTCCATGTAGTTGTGTGATTTTGAGTGAGTTTCTTAATGCTGAGTTCTAATTTGATTGCACTGTGGTCTGAGAGACTGTTTATTATGACTTCACTTCTTTCACATTTGTTGAGGAGTGTTTCACTTTCAATTATGTGATCAATTTTAGAGTACACTCCATGTGGCAATGAGAAGAATGGATATTGTGTTGTTTGGGGGTAGAGAGTTCTGTAGATATCTATCAGCTTCACTTGATTCAGAGCTGAGTACAAGCCCTGAATATCTTTGTTAATTTTCTGTCTTGATGATCTGTCTAACATTGACAGTGTGGTGTTAAAGTCTCCCACTATTGTGTGGGATTCTAAGTCTTCTTATCGGTCTCTAAGAACTTGCTTTATGAATCTGGGTTTTCCTGTATTGGGTGCATATATATTCAGGATAGTTAGCTCTTGTTGAATTGAACCCTTTACCATTATGTAATGCTCTTCTTTTTCTTTTTTGATCTTTGTTGATTTAAAGTCTGTTTTGTCAAAAACTAGGATTGCAATTCCTGCCTTTTTTTTCTGTTTTCCATTTGCTTGGTAAATTTTCCTCTATCCCTTTATTTTGAACCTATGTGTGTGTTTGCATGTGAGATGGGTCTCTTGAAGACAGTATGCCAGTGGGTCATGGCTCTTTATCCAGCTTGCCAGTCTGTCTTTTAATGGGGCATTTAGACCATTTACATTTAAGGTTAGTATTGTTATGTGTGAATTTGATCCTGTCATTATGATGCTAGCTGCATACTTGTTTATCCAAGTATGCAGTTTTGTTTTTGTAGTGACTGGTAACAGCTTTTCCTTTCCATATTTAGTGCTCCCTTCATGAAGTCTTAAAAGGCAGGCCAGGTGGTGATGTATTCCCTTAGCATTTGCTTGTCTGACAAGCATCTTAGTTCTATTCACCTATGAAGCTTAGTTTGGCTGGATATGAAATTCTGGGTTGGAAATTCTTTTCTTTAAGAATGTTGAATATTGGCCCCCAGTCTCTTCTTTTAGGGTTTTTGCTAAGAGGTCCACTGTTAGTCTGATGGACTTCCCTTTGTAGGTGACCTGGCCTTTCTCTCTGGCTGCCCTTAGAAATTTTTTCCTTCATTTCGACCTTGGAGAATCTGATAACTTTGTGTCTTGGGGTTTATCTTCTTATAGAGTATCTTCCTGGGGTTCTCTGCATTTCCTGAATTTGAGTGTTGGTGTTTCTTGCTAGGTTGGGAAAGTTCTCCTGGATGATATCCTGAAGTATATTTTCCAACTTGGTTCCATTCTCCTTTTTCAGGTACCCCACTCAGTCATAAGTTTGATCTTTTCACATAATCGCATATATCTTGGAGGTTTATTTTTTTATTTGTTTTTATTCTTTTTTCTCTATTCTCATCTGCCAGTCTTATTTCATTAAGATAGTCTTTAAGTTCTGAGATTCTTCGTCCACTTCATCTATTCTGCTATTGATACTTGTGATTGCACTGTGAAGTTCTTGTGTTGTAATTTTCAGCTCCATAAGTTGGTTATGTTCCTCTCTACACTGGCTATTCTGGATATCTGCCCCTGTGTTGTTTTATCATGATTCTTAGCTTCTTCGCATTGGATTACAACATGCTCCTTTAATTCAGTGAAGTTCTTTATTACCCACTTTCTGGAGCCTACATCTGTGAATTCTGCCATCTCAGTCTCAGCCCAGTTCTGTGCCTTGACTGGAGAGGTTTAGCAGTCATTTGGAGGAGAAGAGCCATTCTGGCTTTTGGAGTCTTCAGTGTTTCTGCGTTGGGTTTTTTTCTCACCTTTGTGGGTTTAATTACCTTTGATCTTTGAGTTTGCTCATGTTTGAATGGGGTTTTGGGGGTATCTTTTCATTGTTGTTTTCTCTTTGTTTTTCTTTCACAGTCAGGCCACTGACTGTTAGCAACCATAAGGCTGCTGCAGTTTTCTTGGGATCTACTACAGACACTAGTTGCCTCAGTTTTTCCCATACCAGAAGGTATCACCAGTGAGGGCTGCAAAACAGCAATGATGGCAGCCAACTCTTTCCTCTGGACATTCCATCCCAGGGGGTTATTGACCTGTTACTGACCTGAATGTTCCTATCTGAGGTATCCAGAGACCCCTGTTAGAAGGTCTCACCCAGTCAGGATGAATGGGATTAGGGACCCACTTACAGAAGCAGTCTGGCTGCTTTTGGCAGAGCAGGTGTGCTGCATTGTGGTGGTGGGGGGGGGGGGGCCTTCCTTGTCCAGAGCTCCCAGACTCTCCAGAGCCAGCAGGCTGGAAGAGCTGAGTCCACTAACCACAGTGACAGTGGCTGCCCCTCCCCCCGGATGTTTTCTCCCTGGAAGAGGTCAGAGTTCTGTCCATATAGACCTGGCTGGAGTGACTAAAGGTCTCCTGTCCAATGAGGAGGAATGGAAAGAAGTCCTGCTTAAAGAAGCGGAGAGAAGAAAAAAAGAAAGAAAGATTAATAAATAATATAATAAATAAAGTAGAATAAAATAAAATAAAATAAAATAAAACAAAATAAAATTTCCTTTAAGAGTAAATACATTTGGGGCATGATCTGGCAAACCAGGTGTGCTGCATTGCTTGAAACCTCTCCTCATGGGGTCACCTGGACTTTCTGGAGCCAGCCTGGCTGGAAGGCTGAGTTGACTGAACTGCAAATATGGCAGTGGCTGTCCCTCCTTCCCCCCCAACCTCCCCCCAAACCCCATCCCTGCTCCGCTCCCCCAGCTCTTTCCTGTCTCTAGCAGGCTCAGTCTGTTGCTGTTGGCTGGCTGGAATTTCAAGCCAGTAGGTCTTGTGAGGTGCCGTGGAAGTGGGGCGCACAGAATGATGCTTCTTGGCCCTCCCTGAATTCATCCCCCTTCTTAGGGGAATCTATGGTTGGATCTGCCACCTTGCTGGTAATCCTGGGGCCAGAGTATGTAAAACTTCTGGGTCTCTATGTGTGCCGGAGCAGCTACTCTTCTGAGACTCCACACAGCTCTGTGCTTCAGATCCAAGGCCCTGTTTACCTGGACTCAGGAGGCATCTCCGGATCCCAAGTTGCAAAGACCCCTGGGTGAAGAATGGTTTCCTGGCAGGGTCGCACAATCACTCACTGCTTCCCTTAGCTAGGGGTGGGGAATCCTTTGGCTCCATGCTTCTCCTGGGTCAGCTGTCACCCCATCCTGCTTTTCTTTGTTCTCTGTGGGTCCAGTTGATAGCCTAGTCATTCCCAATACAAGAACTTGGATATTTCAGTTGAAGGTGCTGAATTCACTTGCCCCTTTTCATTCCTCTCTGTGAGTGCTGTGGACTGTAGCTGCTTCTAATTGGCCATCTTCAGTGCTGCTCCATAATCATACATTTTTAAAAATCATTTTGCAGTTGATCTGAAGACCATGCAAAATGAACAAGCAAACTAAAAACAAGGCCCACCAAATCAACAAACATATATATATAGATATACATAAACATATTTTAAAGAAAATATTGTAATTTGTTCTTTTCATTTAAGACTACTAAATAAACATGTTTTGTCATCAAATATTTTTCTATATATTTTATATGACTATTTATTTTTATAGTACTTCAGGAAACCACAGTTCATTTAAGTAGTTTACTATTGCTTTAACATGAAGGTAATTTTTTCACTTTTATTATTATAAATAATACTGTTATTTATTATTCTGTTGATACATAAATCTTTTTGGCCAGTTCGTTATTTCTTTAGAATAAATTTCTAGAATTGAAACTACTGAGCCACAATTATGAAAACTTTTAAGGCTCTTGATGTATATTTTCAAGTTTTTCTCCAGGAAGGTAATGCTAATTTATATTCTTATAAGTATTGTATTAACTTTTCCTTTTCCCTTTACTACTTCCAGATATAAGTATTCTTATCATTATTATTATTGGTGGTGTTTTTAATCCTTGCCTAGTTGACAGTCAAAAACTGATATTGTACTTTTGTTTTAATTTTACTATGAAATTCCCTTTAAAGCCGGGTGTAGTGGCTTATGTTTGTAATCCCAGCATTTGGGGAGGCAGAGGTGGGTGGATCACTTGAGGCCAGGATTTCAAAACCAGCCGGGTCAAAATGGTGAAACCACATCTCTACTTAAAATTCAAAAATTAGCTGGGCATGGTAGCAGGCGCCTGTAATCCCAGCTACTTAAGAGGCTGAGGCATGAGAATCACTTGAACCCTGGAGGCAGAGGTTGCAGTGAGCTGAGATTGCACCACTGCACTCCAGCCTGGGAGACAAAGCAAGACTCTATCTCAATAATAATAATAATAATAACAACAATAATAATAATAAATTTAATTCCCTTTAAGAGTAAATACATTTTTATATGTATTATCTGTTTGCATTTTTTGAATACCAGTTTTGTATAGAGTTTTTCTATTTTTATATTAAATATAAAGGCATTTTAGACATAATGGATATTAAAGTGTATTGAAAGTTTTGATCCAATTTAATGGTTTACATTCTTTTTCCTTTTTATTGTGTATTTTGACATGCAGAACTTTTATTTTTAACCTGTAAGTATATTCAAAACTATTGCTTCGTTCTTATCTTTCTTTGACCAAATACATATCCCTTTGCTACCATACCTGGAAAAACTTCCTCCACATCAAGATCAAATCTTTCACCTATATTTCTTTATCTTTGTGTAGTTTAATTTTTTCACTTTCTAAGTGAGGAATTTATTTTGACATATGATGTGAGAAAAATGGGCTATTTTTCTTTCAATAGTTAACCAATTGCATTTATTGAATAATGTATCTTTTACTCTCTGGTTGGAAATGGTACCTTTATCAGATGTCAGTATTTGACTATATTGTGTAGCTGCCTCTAATCTATTTCCATGGTCTGCATATTTATTCTTTAACCAGTAGAATATTTTAGGTGCTACAGCATACAGTGGAACCCTGTTATTCTCTGTTATGTAGTTTTTAGTTCTGCTATTGCAACTCTAATTTTCCAAAACACTTCTTTATTTTGTCCAGCATTTTTATATCTATATACTTGTCTCTGCATCCCTTTAAAAAAATTAGATTTTTATGCTCCCTTGTGATTCCTTATATCTCTTTCTTATGTAGCATATTAACCTGTTGATGACACCAAAACATTTTCTAACTTTTTTTCTGGTTTCTTTTTCAGAGGCGTGCTTTTCTGCAACTTGAATGATGTAATATTTTATATGACCTAAATTATTGTTTAATAATTTCCAAATTGACTTTTTACTATTTTTTCAGTGTTAATGTCAGGAAAGATTACCCCAATACAGTGTTTGACTCCAGGCAGCACGTATGGGTTGCCCTTAGTCCTGCATGCTTGCCATCTCAGGACAGGTGGAATCACTTCTCAGATGTGTTACTGGAAGAATGGTATAGAGCCTAATCTAACTTCTAGTGACTAACATGCTTTCATTTTGTGGATTTTTGCTTTACGCAATTGAGATTATTTCCAATTTCATGACACTTTGGCATTATAAACTAATGATATTCAAAGTGTGGTTCTGAACATATAGTATCAGCATCACTTGTAGACTTGTTAGAAATGCCAATTATCAGTCTCCACCTCAGACCTACTAAATTAGAAACTCTAGGTGAGGAGTATGGCCTTATGTGGCTTAACAAGCCCCACAGGTGATTCTGATATACAATAAAGTTTAAGAATACTGTCCCAAACCAATGAATTTCATATATGCACATGTGCCAGTGCACACACACACAATTACAATCCAGCTTAATATGCTATTTATGGTCTTTCCACCTCTGCCCTGAGCTGCAGGCTTTTATTATGGAAATACACTTCCTTCCTAAATTATCCTGATTCCTACACATAAAAAAAGCTCACCAGAGACAACTTCACCATATTTCTTACCTGGTCATTTCTGGGGAGTCAAAGTCTCCAAACAGGTATAGTTGGGATCTATATTGATGGTGGGTATGGGGAGTACAGTAATCACGGTTTTTCAAAAAATCAGTATCTCTATGATATCAGTAGAAAAAATGTTGCCCAGTTTTCTGTTTGTATGGACTCTGAGAGAAGTCGCAACATATTTTCTACCTTCTTTCCACCTGATAGATTTTTTCTGTTTCAAATGTCAAAGTATATATGGGCTATCAATTAGTTTCTTAATTCCGCTCCATAGACTTCACTGTTTGTCAAATGGACTTCCAGATTCTACAACTGGGCTGCGTTTCAGCCTACTTTTGGTGTTATTTTAATTTATATGACCCTCAAGCCCACATGTAGTTTTATAGATATTTTTGTGTCAGAGTTAATATTTTTGCTTTCAGTGTTACTGCAGTTTTCTGGGCCTTATCCAAGACCTATGGAATCTGTATCTGTGTTGAATGAAATTTGGAAAATCTGCATTTTACCAGAACCTGCAAGTGTGTATTATGTACACTAAAGTTGGATAACCCCATGGTCTGAAAGAATTTTGTGTCAAAAACCTTGAAAGTTTAGCATTTCGTGGCTGAAAGAACATGTGTAACAGTGGAGGCTACTGTTTATTTTTCCGTTCACTGTCAAATGACTTACTAATAGAGATTTTTTCTCTTATATTTCTTTAGACATATACATTTTTGTGTTTTGATACCCTCAGTGGCTTCACGCCACAGTGATTTACTGAAAATTTAGTTCTGCATTTGTATATGTGGTATTTCCTAGCTATTTTACGTAGAAAGAGCAATGAGCTTGGGCCCAGGAGAATGGATTTTAGTTGTGATCATGACTTGGTTTTTCTCATTTGTGGTCTTGAAACAGTTTATTTGCTATTTCTTATGACATAGATTGAAATGGGATGAGCTGAAAATTTCAGAAGAAAAATGATGGGACCTAAAAATTGATCTGTACACAGAATACAAAAGAGTTGGTGTAAGCATTTGTTCTCATGGATAATCTGGAGCATAGGTGAAACGTGCGTGACAACGTAGCTGGTTCCTAGAAATGAGGTGCAAGATGATGAGTGAATCTTAAAGATATTCTAAAGGCAAAAGCCCAGTTATGAAAAAAATATGCTTGATTTAGGATAGGATCACATGATGATTCATGCTTAGAGTTCCCTAAATCTCCTTTACCTAAATTAAAGATTGGTTCCATATTGATTATCTTTCAGTGGGGAAAAGATAATATTATGATGGCTGTTGATACAAGTAATCTGGCAGAGCCTGACATATTTAAACATTCTATGTTAAGGTATTATTTTGGCCTGTATTCAGAAAGTAAACCCCCTGCAGAGGGCATCTGTGCTGTTGTTTTGTTAGGGGGTCCTATCGTAAGGAACAAGGATGAGGGTCAAGAAGAGAAAATCAGGGATAGAGAAAGAGCTAATATGAAGATATGTTATTGAGCTGGCCACTGCTAAATGTGACTGAATGCCTGATGCTTGGAATTGATTACTTATACTCCCATCCCCCATGTTATACATACTATTTATAAACCGTCCCAAGAAAGGAAAGATGTGTAATCCCAGCACTTTGGGAGGCCGAGACGGGCGGATCACGAGGTCAGGAGATCGAGACCATCCTGGCTAACACGGTGAAACCCCGTCTCTACTAAAAATACAAAAAACTAGCCGGGCGAGGTGGCGGGCGCCTGTAGTCCCAGCTACTCCGGAGGCTGAGGCAGGAGAATGGCGTAAACCCGGGAGGCGGAGCTTGCAGTGAGCTGAGATCCGGCCACTGCACTCCAGCCTGGGCGACAGAGCGAGACTCCGTCTCAAAAAAAAAAAAAAAAAAAAAAAAAAAAAGAAAGGAAAGATGTGGGAGAAAACAGAATAAATAATTTATTCCCTGGCTCCTATCTTCCATTGCTCAAAGGTTGACTCATTTGGCTTTATTTCTTCTATATTTCTAGGTTGCTCCCATGTGGGAGAGGGCACTGATCTCATTTATGGCAGTGTCGACAGAAAACCCTTGGGCAGGAGGCAAGAGACATGTTCTGAGGGAAGAATACTAGGGACTCTGAGGTTGTACTTGTGAAAAGTTGGTCAGAACTAGGGTGATTGTATAATCTATAGCCCATACTGGAACACTTGTAACAGTGAAAGGGGACAATGTTAATTATTAAAATGAGACAACATGTTTATAAACTCTTCCAGGCAAATCAGGATGTGTGGTCATTTAATCAGATCTTAGAGGTCCCAGAAAAAAAAAGGCGGGGGGGAGAGGACCATAAGTGATTTATAAGAAAGATTTATTCAGTTTATCTTGTTCATAAATACACAAATTTTGAAGCAATCAATGTTAAGGCTTTATTTTCTTAATAATCTTGTTTTTTTCAAATTCTTAAGCAGAAGCCAATTATAAGGAACAAATTAAATCAGAGCTGCCCTGGTTGAAACATGAGAATACAACTCAAACACCTGACTTTTGATCTTCCCTTAACAACTTATCCTCTACTTTGAAGGAACCTTTAGGGCAACACTCATTCTCCCATGAAAATGTAATGTGAGGTTGGGCATGGTGGCTCATGCCTATAATCCCACCATTTTGGGAGGCCGAGGCAGGAGGATGGTTTGATCCTAGGAATTGGAGACCAGCCTGGGCAACATAGGAAGACATTATCTCTGCAAGAAAATAAAATAAAAATTAGCTGGGCATGATGGCACCAACACCCACTCCCAGTAGCTGATGGTCCCAGCTACTCGGGAGGCTGAGACAGGAGGATGGCTGGAGCCCAGAAGTTTGAGACTGCAGTGAGCCAAGATCATGCCATTGCACTCCAGCCTGGGCTACAGAGAGAGACCCTGCCTCAAAAAAAAAAAAAAAAAAAAAAAGAAAAAGGAAAAAAGTAATGTGAGCCAAAAGAATTAGTTGTGTATGTGATTGTAAATTTTCTAGTAGCCACATTAAAAATTAAGAAAAAATAAGTGCAGTTAATATTAGTGATTTAATTAACCTGATTATCTAAAATATTGTCATTTCAATATTTAATAACTATAAAATTGAGTCAGTATATGCTTACATTTTGGTGCTAAATCTTCAAAATATAATGTATATTTTGAATTCTAGCATGTGTCAGTTTGGACAAGCCATATTTCAATTGCTCAATATCCACGTGTGACCACTAATGACCTTAAAACAGTAGCACAGGAGCTCCAGAGAACACCATTTAATACCTTTTGCAATAATAAGATACTTTACCAAAGATTCTCATTTCTTTCTGATGTATTACTATCCATGGAATAAATAAACCCTTTAAGTATTATATATTAACTCCAATAGATAGCAAGAAAATATATGAGTAAGGTTTACTTTTTTTCTTTAAGTTCATTTTCATATTTGAGAAGAATTTGCAATTTTGATCTTCTTACTCATTGAGATTCTCAATGTAATAGAAAAACATATTTGATGGAATCAAATAGTCTTTAATTTTAATATCATTTACATAATATGATAGAGCACTAATTATGACCTCAATTTTTATTGATCCAAATGTTTTTGGCATGATAGTTCTAGCTCCTAAAGTTTCAATACTTTAATAGGATGTACTTTTTAGGACTGTTTTAAAAATCCATAAGAAATCCACATTTTTACTTTCCATATTTGTCTGGTGAAAGCTAAATGATATTTTTACCATACTGAAAGAACCAAAAAAATCAAAGAGAAGTCCCCCTTTGAGTTTCGACACTTACCCTTAAATGGCAAACTCTAGTTTGTTCTGTTATTCTTGGGAGGGCTTCAATTCCTGTTGTTTATTCAATAATAAGGATAGGTTGCTCTAGATGAGTGGTTTTCAGTTTTTTAAACCCCAGGAGCACTTTATAGAAATGAAAATTTGGAAGTATAACATATCTAGCTATAAAAAGCCAATCATTTCAGAAGGGGTCAAGGAATCCCACTTTCCACTTTTATTTTTCTCCTTGAGGACACTCTGTGTAACCCCAGGTTTTTCCAAGCGCAGATTGACAAACACTACTTTAAATTATGAACATTTTTCTGGTACATTCATTTTAAGATCAATAGCACACCTTTATGAGGGTTGACATAAATTATGTTTAAAGAAGAAGCCTATGAATATACTATGTGTGAATTCACACTGTATGGTCTTAGTCACATTAGTCCCTTTCTCTACTCACTTAGTTCTATTTGGTTAAATTAAAAATTGTTTTATGGATGCATTCTTGTTCAATGAACTATGTGAGGAGGTAAGAAAAATATAGAGATGAATTAGACAAGGCCCCTGTCTTCAAAGAGAGTAAAATTTTCTAAATAGCTCTATTACTGATAACATAGCTATATTATTGAAAACGTTATGGATTATCTGGATTGTCATTTATTCAGAAAATATTAATTGGTGCCTAGTATTTTAGAGAAAGTGCACTGCATAAGACTTGGGATGAAAGGATGGAAAATTGAACATGAAAGCATTTACATCATCAAAAAACCCATAATCAAGGAAGACAGAGTAAAAACCTACATATCGATGCTGAGTCATGATTTAGGTTATTACTATTATTGTGCAGTATACAAATATACTGTTTTATGTACGGGTTATACCTTCAGCATTGTTTACTGTTTTACTCTGAAAACAATAGTAGCCTATTATTATATTTTGCTTTGTATTGTCAGTGGTGGAAGTGGTGAGGGAATATATATTTTTATATCTGTGCAAAATCAAAATGGCATAAAATCTCCAATATTAAGGTTTTGTGATTGACTTATTATCCTGATAACCCAAACATAATTAGTATAGTTAATACTTCCTTTCATCACTTTTCATATTTCAGCTATGAGTTTCACAGGAATCAAAATAAACAAAACATTCCACTGAGCAGTGAAAATGCTCAGAAGCTTGATCCAAAGTACCTCTCTCAAGTCATAATGAGTCAGCAAACTGACTTAGCTTCATTTTTAAAAGTACATTTGCTCATGTAGCGATTTTTTTTAGCTGCTTTATAACAGTTCATACTATAGTGTATTTGAAGATATGGCTAAGAGAAGGTATATTAGCAAAAGTTGATAGATTGAGCAGTGAAAAGGGAGCAGCTAGAGGTAGCCAAATATAGAATTCTATGTTGTAAGTTCTCATGTGATAGCAAACTTTCCTCAGCAGCTCAGTAGTAACAACAGCTAAACACAAATGAATGAAAAAGAAAACGCAAAAAATGTAAACCTCATAAGTTTGTCTGCCTTTTATAACAATAGATCGTTTAACGTAAAATGGAGCATTAATTGATGGCATTTTTCAGTTTGAGAAAAGTCTGAAGGGGAAACTAGAGTCCCTTACCGACTGAATTGGCATACTTTCTCTATTCTCTGCACCCACCTTGCAGAAATAAGGAGGCTCATCAGGGCTTGTCAAGGCACTTCAAGATTCCTCAACTTCTCTGCTACACCTTTCAGAATGAACATCTGACAGCTGCAACTAATAACGAGCCTTAATTTAAAAAAAGTAAAAGAATGTCTAAAGATGTAGTATGACAAATTGTTATCCAACAATGTAAAGAAATGAAGTATTTTGAGGAATTTAAAAGTCTATTTAGTGGATATTTATTATAAACAATATGTATATAACATTATTCATAGAATTTGAATACAAATAAAATAGATTGAATACAAACTTTGTGCTATTCCACGATGATCACAGAAACACTTCAGTATGGTATATATGTTTCAGTGTTTCAGTCTATAATTGTGAATATAAGTTCTCCCAGTAACTAGAGCATTCCAGTTGGATTTTCTCTATTTAGACAATTGCATTTGTTTTATGATATATAACCAAATAAATAGGAGCAAAATTAAATAACAAATAAATAGGAACAAAATGGATTATCAAGAATAATCCATCATAACTTTTCATCCGAATACTGGGTATCTGTCTTTGCTATAAATATAAACAATGAAAATATAATTTCTATGCAAATGGTTAGGTATACAGTATTCCTTACTAAATTAAAGTTTGGCTAAACTTTTTCTCACTTATACTTAATTGTAAAATATAATAATAACATAGTTTCATTCTACTATTGGTCTCATACACAGGATAAAGTTTTCTAGTATCATGATTCACTATGCATAAAACTCAGGAGACTGTTGTAAAATCTTTAAATCACAAATCCTCGTGGATAAAAATGAACAGTAGAACCAAAATTCAAGGTTATAAAAACTGCTATCAACAAGTAAATGTCATGAAAATATAAATTATTTTTCACTGAGCAGGATAACAACACGAATAAGAGAACATGTAATAAATAACTTGTTATGATAAATTCACTACAATAAAACAATTCATTCAAAGCTTGTGATAAAATATTCAGTGTAACACATACATAAATATACCTTAGCACTTTTTAAAAGGCCCCTTTACTTTAATAACAAGTCACGTAAATTGCCAACACCGATTAAAATAAATATAGAGAGAACTGAGTTTAAATACTTATACTTTTATCCTGATCTATTTTTTAATTCAAAAGACCAGAAAAGCTTGCATTTTAAAAATATGAAATGTTTTCAAGTCCCCAATGTATTCCTGAATATGATATTTAAATTAATTGGACTGTGGTGGCCCTTCTCACAAACAGCCATCCTTTAAAAATCAGAGCTTCCATAGCATTTTATCTTATTTTGGAGGAACCTAAAAGGAGAAATAATGTCTTGAACTTTACTATGTGACTTATTTACTTTGTTAACTTGTTTAGAATATTATTAAAACCAACATCTTCAATTATTTACTAAATCAACGCTTGGATGATATATGCCAGTGTTTCCCAGCCTGACTCTATCATAAAAATCACCCGGGGCCTTGAAAAATGCAGATTTCCTGGGCACATACCAAACCTACTGAATGCAAATATCTAGGTAAAGAGACTGGAGCAAATTTGAGAAACATTGCTAAAACAATGGCCAAAACAGACCTTTATTTTAAATACACGTTTTTCCTTCTAAAAGAGGAAGTACTTCTCATGAAGTTCCACGAACAATTTAATATACATTCAATGAGTGCTTATTCAATGAACCATATAACATAGTGGTTCTTAGTGTTGAACAGACTCTGGAACCAGACCACCCGGATTCAAAATCTGACACTGCTATTTACTAGCTGTTTGACTTTGTTGGTGATACTTAAACCCGTTTCCTCCTCTATAAAATGGGACTAGCAGTCCACCTATTTCATAATGTGCAAATTAAATTTATTCTTACATGTGATAAACTTAATATCTGACACAAAAATACTCAATAAACACTAGTCAGTAATTTATTGACTACTACTGACAATTATGAATATAGGCTGCATGCGGTGGTTTGGTTGGGGCGGGGTAGTTAAAATGAATAGCAGCTCTTTAGCAACCCATAATTTAGTTCAGGCTACAGACAAGTAAATTGATGAATTATTTATTTATTGCTGCCATAACAAATTGCCACAAATTTGGCAACTTAAAACGACATGCATCGATTTTCTCATAGTTTCCATGAGTCAGAAGTCCATGCACAATAGGGCTCAGCTGAGTTTTTTGCTTAGGGTCTCACAAGGCCAAAGTCAAGATGGCATGCCTGGTGAAGCTTTTAGCTGGAAGCCGTGAGAAAGATCTGCTTTCAAGCTGCTTTAAGTTGTTGGCAGAATTCATTTCCTTGAGGCTGTAGAAATGAGGTAGCTGTTTCTTTGCTGGCTGGCTGCCTGGGAGCTACTCGCTGCTACTAGAACATGCCTGTATTCCTACTCATGTGGCCCTTTCTATCTTTAAACCAACAATGATGTGTTGAGCCCTTCTCATGTTTGGGATCTCTTTGACCTCCATGTCTGTCTTTCTCTTCTGTTTTTAAGAGCTAATGTCATTATAGTGGACCCACCCTGATAATCCAGGATAATCTACCTATTCGAAGGTCAGTTCATTAGTAAAAATAATTATATCTGCAAAATCTCTTTTGGCATGTAACTTAACACATCCAGGAGAGTAACACCAGGGAGTAGAGGTCATGGTGGCCAAAATTCTGCCTACCACTGTGAGAATTACAATCAATAATATTTAGTAAATTGGCATAGAATTTTCGTTAAAAGGGTTGGATTCAAATCTCAGCTTCATCATGCTTACCAGTGATCTAAGTGTTAGCTTCTCTCATCTGTACCTAGGAGTTGAGAATATAAGCCTTAGCTGAGATAATGTATAAAGTCTTTATAAACTTAAATAGTTGTATTAGTCTGTTTTCATGCTGCAGATAGAGAAATACCCGAGACTGGGAAGAAAAAGAGGTTTAATTGGACTTACAGTTCCCCATGGCTGGGGAGGCCTCAGAATCAAGGCAGGAGGCGAAAGGCACTTCTTACATGGCAGCAGCAAGAGAAAACAAGGAAGATGCAAAAGCGGAAACCCCTGATAAAACCATCAGATCTCATGAGACTTAATCACTACCATGAGAACAGTATGGGGGAAACCACCACCGTGATTCAAATTATCTCCCACCAGATTTCTCCCACAACACATAGGAATGATGGGAGTACAATTCAAGATGAGATTTGGGTGAGGACACAGAGCCGAACCATATCAACAGTCCTCAAGTGTTAGTCCATTTTAGTGTTATTGATAGAGTTATGTATAAGTTCAGTGAAGAAACAAAAGTGATTAATTTGGTCTAGAAGAGGACATGTATACTTTAGAGAGGAAATGCAGTTTAAATCGGATGATAAAAAAGTATAGGCATGTAAAGCTGCCTGTTTTATAGAAGCTGCTAACTTGTATTTAAAACATATTGCATGCCAGAAGTTGTACTAAATACCTTATATGCTAAATGATCGTTGAGCTCTACTAGCCCCAGAAGGTGCATCGGTTTTAACTCCACTGTATAATATGAAGTTGGTTTTGATCAATAGTGTCGATAGCAGGAGTGGTGAGTGCATGTTGAATCACTTGGAACACTTCCAAACTATGTGCAAAAAATAAATAAATAAATAAAGTATCTGGAAGTCTACAAAAGAAATAATATACTGTGGTTATACATGAGAAAGAGGAACTTGAGACACTTTTCATTTTGTGGCAAACATTAGCAGGACAGATGGCTGTTCAGAAAAAAGACATGTTCTTGGCCTTATTGAAGTTAGAGTTGTCCAAGGAATTGAATATTATCTAGCTTGTGTGATGTAAGAAGAAAAGTTTCTGTGTGATATATTAATCTTGTAGGGTTGCCTTAACAAAGTACCACAAACCGTATGGTTTTAACAGTAGAAATTTGTTGTTTTACAATTCTGGAGGCGGGAGATCCATAGTCAAGGTTTCAGAAGGGTTGGTTCATTCTGTTTGTGCAATTTTGAAACATACTTCCACTACTTATTTCTATTTTTCATAACTAACCTAACCTTAAAAAGTAAATTTTGAAATGCAGTGGAATTGTGCCAAACATAGAAAAAAATTAAAATTAGTGCAGTTTTCCTGGAAACCATGGCTTCTCTTTTCTATTTGTTTCCTTCTTTTTTTTTTTTTTTTTTTTTTGACGGACTCTCGTGCTCTGTTGCCCAGGCTATAGTGCAGTGGCACAATTTCGGCTCACTGCAACCTCTGCCTCCTGGGTTCAAGTAATTCTCCTGCCTCAGCCTCCTGAGTAACCGAGATTACAGGCGCCTGTCTCTACACCTGTCTAATTTGTTTGTACTTTTAGTAGAGATGGGGGTTTCATCATGTTGGTTAGGCTGGTTTTGAACTCCTGACCTCAAGTGATCTACCAGCCTCGGCCTCCCAAAGTGCTAGGATTACAGGCATGAGCCACCAAGCCCAGCTGTTTCCTTCTGATGTTTCTCTCAACCCATCTCTTCAACATCTTGGCCCTTTCCTTCAGGAATCGAGAATCTCTACTTATTTCCTCTCAAAATAATGTTTTCTTGAAAGGGCATGATAGAGCATTTATACTCAAAATATAAATGTATAATGAAAATTAAAGTGATATCACTCCTAGAGATAGTTGCTAAATAGCAAAGGACAAGGAATATGTATCTAAGTAAATTCATCTCTAATAGTAGATACGGGCATCTGGGATAGGTGAGCAAGGTGCATCATTGGAGTGAGAAGACTTCTGGGAGACTATTAACCTTACCATGAAGCAAGTCACCATTCTCCAATGAGTAAGCCTAGCCATGTAATGGAATAATACTTTATAGTGCAGATTTTACCTCTTATATAGTGCTGTGATACAGTTTTCACTATTTTGATCAATTTGTCCTCTAACTTATCTAATTTTTTATAATAATTAAGTTATCCTGTAATGATATTGTAGTGTACTTTATTTGTAGAAATTATAAATTCAGTAATTTTTTCATCTCGATATTTCACGTTGTTGGTGCTTCATGACTCTGAAGTCATGACTTTCATTCATTCTGTCATTGAATGAAAGATTATGTGTTTACTTATTAGAAAAGAACTTTATTACAAAATTTATATTGCATAAAATTAAGATCAAGATAAATTGGGAGTCAAAATACAATAGTACTAGCCCTGCTAACTTAAAGAGAAAACATGATGATACCATTTTGTTTCAATGTGTAAATGCAAAAATACTCAATATCCTTTGTACTTTAAGAATGCTCTTTTGCTTTACTGATGAAAAATCATTACACTTAGCATATTCCTTATAGATTATTTTTGTGATTGTTCCATTGCTACAGTGCAGTAAAATGCAAAGCAAATAATTAGGATGGAAATACACATAGTTTTTATAGTTCAGCAGTGTACCTTTATTTACAAATGTAAGGCTAGCCAGTAAGAAAGGGTCTTTTTTTATTCCCTTCTTAAGAGATTGTTCATAAAATCTACATTAGGATGCTACATCAGTCAACATAGGCTAGGCTGTGCAAAACAAGTAACACAAGGATCTAACTGGCTTATATATTAGTTTTCTATTGTTGCATAACAAAAAATCTTGGCAACTTAAACTATTCTTATTTATTATCTGACAGTTTCTATAAGTAAGTTTGTATGAGTCATAGGTCCTGGCACAGTGTACCTAGTTCCTTTACTCAGGGTAGCACTAGGTTGAAATCCAACTGTCAACTGCAACTGGGTCTCTGATCTCATCTTAGGCTTGAGGTTCCTTTCCAAACTCTCTCAAATTATTGAAAGAATTCAGTTCCTAGAAATCGTGGGCTGAGATCTCAGTTTTCTTGCTGGCTGCCAGTTAGTCACTCTGAACTCCTACATGTTGCCCTCAGGTCATAGCATGTGGCTGTCTTACAATATGGCAGCTTATTTCTTCAATGCCAGCAGGAAAGTCTCCCTTAGTCTGCTACAGATTAGTCTGTCAAATGTAAAAAATGTAACTATCCCATCACCTTTGCCATATAGGGTAACTAACCATGGGAGTGACTATCTCATCATAGTCATGGGTTCTCTCACACTCCAGTATACGATTAGACAGATGATGTACACTAGGGAGCAAGGCTATTAGGAGCCAGTTTAGAATTCTGCTAAATGAAGCTTATTGTGACAAATACTGATTTCTGGCTTAATAAAAATCTGTTGCCGGTATGTGTGACTCTTCAGGGCAGCTATCCTTCCTACTTAGTAATTCTGGCTACTTTAATCTTTTCTACCATTATATTTACATGAGACTTCTTCCTCAACTGCCTTGGTGGGGAAAGAAGCACTAAAGAGATAATAACAAGGAGTTAAGTAGACTGAAGTGATATACCAGTTCCAATCATATTTCATTAGCCAAGAACAGTCAAACATTTATGGCTTACTTTAAGAAAGCAGGAAAATAAAATCTTCTTACTGATAAAGAGTCTATCCTTAGCCAAATTCTAATCTGGTTCTTCTGAATTATCTTCCAGACTAGACCTCAGCATTCAGATCTTCATGCTCATCTTTGCATCACCAGATTTTGGCAAGAATATGGTGAAATTGGTTTACTCAGAATTCCTCAACTTTAATATCTTATCAACTTTGATATCTGATTGAGTTTCTTATCCTGCACCACCCCCAGGTGATATCTGATCACTGTGGCCTGCCTTCAGCAAGAATCTTGTTAGTTCAGTTTAACAAAGAATTACCCTACACTCTTAGTATGTAATTTTCCATCCACCACCACCCAAACTCCTGTGCTCCTTGACCATAAATCCCTAACTTTTCTTTGTTGTGTTTGGAGTTGACTCCAATCCCTCTCTCCTACTATAAAGCCCCACTGCAGTAATTCCCCCAAATAAACTCGGTCTAACCATTTTAGCAAGTATTTCTAATATCATTTTTCTTTAACATCACACACCTAGAAGTAGAGGAGAACTAGATAACTAAATGTTGGTAAATAATATAAATGTCTACCCCCAAAATGTTATTAATCTCAAGATCTTTTCTCATTGCTGGATCATATAGTAGTATAGAATGAGTTCTTTTAATTTTTAAAGAGATTTGAGGTATAATTTACACACCATATATTTCACCCATTTGAAGGACACATTCAATGGTTTTGAATATGTGTACCAGATGAGTTCTGGAATGCAAACCATTAATAAGCATTTCTTAAGTGTCTATTGTGTATGTAATACAATATTAGATTCAATGCAGAGAAAAATGAAATAAATGTTTTTTAACCTTGAGATCACAATCTAATTGGGAGGGAGAAAGTGAGTATATAGGAAATCACTAAACAACAAACTCAAGTATTTTAATATATAACAAAATATTCCAAACAGAATTTCAAAATAATGGGAAGAGAAATTATATTTATTGGCTATCTACTGTGTGACAGCCAGTGCGCTAAATGTCTTTTGCATACAACCTTCCATAAGTTTCATAATAACCCTATTTCCCCAAATTTTACAACTGTGAAAGCTAAGGATAATAGAAGTTAAATGTCTTGGCCAATTTCACATAGCTAGAAAATACGAGTTAGAATCCAATTCTAATTTGTTCTTAATCTAAAATCCAGGTTTGTTGTATTAAAAATATTTTTATATCAAAAGATATAAACCCAGTGGAGTGTTGTGTAAAAAGGGCTAGACACAAGTTGGTAAATTACTGGGTTCTGTGTGTGTGTGCATGTGCATGTGTGCGTGCACATACACACGTGTTCATTTGTGCGTGCACATACACACGTGTTCATTTGTGCCTGTGTATATGTTGACTCCGCTTCGTTTACCTTCAAATAAATAAACATTAAACCTTCAGATAAGACCTGAGGAATTTCAAGCTTCTTTCCATTTACTCTTCTGTTGTAAAACATTTGTGTATTTATTTATTCAACCAGAAAACATTTATAATGGGCCTACTATGTCTCTAAGCACTTACTCTGCTAAATCCTGAGATAAATACAGTTTGGATTTATTTCTCAAGAAATTGCTACAATAAAGATGATAAAAGATAATTATAAAGTGCTACTGAAGCTTAGTAGATAAAGATGATTGGTAACTGTGCTGATCAGGGAAGTCTTCATGAAAAAATTGAAAGGCGGAACTTGAAGAGTAGGTAAGATTTTTGGACAGAGAAAGAAATACAAAGAATAGCAGAGAGCATGGCATGAGCAAAGTAGGAAAAGCTAAAAGGCAAAGGTAGCATTTGGGATAATGAAAGCTATCAAGTTTTTTGGAATGCAAGGAATATAAAGAGGAGTGGTGGACAATCATGGAAGGCTTTGCTGGGTTAAAGAGAATCATATTTGACAAGGAGTTTGTGGCTTTCTGTTAATGCTAGGACACATTCATAATCTCCAGTGGGGAAAAAATCATCCAGAAATTAGGGAAGATCAGATGGACTCAGTGTCTTTCAAGACCGAGATAATGGAAGATGGCTTTGTAATGCAACCCCCAGTCATGAAAGAGAAAAATGTTTCTCTGACATTATAAGATTGAAGTTAAGCTAATCAGAGATTATGCCTCTTATGTAGATCTATTGAAGGATTTTGGCAGAAAACTAATCTTCACAATGTGAAATGTGTCTAAGTTTTTAGATATTTGAGGAAATGCAAACCACAATTTGAAATATGAGGTCTGATATTTCTACCAAGGTTCACCCCTTTCTTGTAGCTAGTGGCAGAAAATGTGTTGAGGAGACAACACTTCTGACTCACGGTAGTACCTGAATGTGTGCTTTTTATAAAGCATATGAGGGTACTTTGAGTTTGTTTCTTGAAGACGAAGTAGCATATGTTAATGGAAAAAGGCAGGAGAAAGGACTTCTTCAGGAAAGACATTTATCAAAGCAGGAACTGCAGGAAGAAAGAGGAAAGGATAACATAAGGAAGGAGGGAGTGGCCATGAGTGGTACCCTGAATATACAGGCAATAAGATCGCAAACATTTTTGCATGGTAAAATGGGAAGTGTAAGCTAGACCAAACGTATGATTCTCACATTTTCACCACCCTTTCTCTGTATGTTTGAATATAACCTTACCTTTTTCTTAAATCAAGTTTGTGTGTATTTAGAAAAACAAGCAAACTAGCCCACTGTCCCAACCTATACCTTGATCCCTTTTTGGCATAGTCATCAGATAATATCAGAAAGAGCATCATGGTAAACTGGAGGGTGATAAGTGTATCTGCCCCTAGACAATATCTTGATTAGAGAACAGGCACCCTTCCCCCTTTAAAGGCTAGATGGAGACACCTTCGGTGATAAAAGAGAAGTGCCTATCACATTGGTTTAAATTTGTGGTAGTTCTTGTGCTTTCTGTGATCTTTGGCACATTATCTGGCTAAATCTGCTTCAAACTACATTCTAAAACAGAGCTAGGAGTGTCCCCCACCCTAGTCACTAAACAGTTTTCAGAAAGATGACAGAAGATAAAATGGGCCCAGCCAAAACAATATAGTGCTTTTATTAATCTGTCATAGCAAGAGGAATGTGGTAAAGGGAACCCTCACGTTGGCAGTTCAACTGGGGAACTGTGTTGTGCCATCTGGGAATAAATATTCTATGTAGAAGTCTGGGATTTTACAGTGTCACATACTTTTCCCAATTTTTTTTTTCCGGGGGGGGGGGGATGGACCATAGACATTTGTAGTTTTTCATATTCTGACAAGGAGTTTTGGGTTGCTTGTTTTAGTTTTTATCTTTAATTGGCAAATAATAATTGTATATAGTTGTGGGGTAGAGTGAGACATTTTGATATATGTATACATCATGGAATGACTGTATTGAGCTAATTGACATATCTACCACCTCATATACTTATCTTTTTTGTAATAATAACATTTAAAATCTACTCTTTTAGCAATCATTTTTCATTTGTTTTTTGTTTTAAGAAATTCAAATGGCTAGAAGAGAAGATATAAAATGTTCCAAACACAAAAAACTATAAATATTTGAGGTGATGTGCAGCCTAAATACCCTGATGTGGTCATTACACACTGTATGCTTGTATACCATAAATATGTGCAAATATTATTTATCAATTAAGAAACTTAAAACAAATTTACACGATATGAGCAAGCACTGAGAGGCTGGTGGCTGCCTCTGGATCTTGAACTGATGGTGTTGGACAGACAGCGGGAAAAGACAATAAAACAAAACCACTAGATATGGAAGGTGGAAACTATTTCCACAGGAATTTCAACTATGGTTTGATTATATTAAAGAAGTATGCTGGGAATGGAATTCTTCACAATTTGAGAAAAGAAGAAGGGTCACTGAGTGCTTGAAACATTATGCCTTCTATGATGTATTCATGTAAAAGATTTAAAAGTTCTAAACTTAACACAGTAGTTTCCCTTTACCCACAAGACATACATTCCAAGGCTACCAGTGGGTACCTGAAACCTTGGATCTCTTAGTATATATCATACCGAACCATATGCATACTAAGTTTTTTTCCTACACATACATGTCTATGATAAAGTTTAATTTGTAAATTAGGCACAGTAAGAGATAAACAATAATGAGTAATAAATTAGAACAATTATAGAAATATACTGTAATAAAAGTTAGGTAGTCTCTCTCTTTCCCTCTCTCAATATCTTATTGTGTTGTACTCACCCTTCTTGTGATGATGTAACGTGATAAAATGTCTAGGTGATGAGAGGAAGTGAGGTGAATGATGAAAGTATTGTGACGTAGCATTAGGCTATTATTGAACTGACAATACGTCAGGAGGATTATCTGCTTCAGGTAATCCTGGATCATCAAGCCATGACTATTTTGATGACCAATAAAGCAGTTAGCATAGACAGTGGTGAGTACTCTGGACAAAGAAATAATTCATGTCCTGTGCAGGACAGAATGAAACAGCCAGGGATTTCATCACACTACTCAGAAAAAAGCACAATTTAAAATTTATACATTATTTATTTCTGTAGTTTTCTATATAATATATTTTTTTACTGCTGTTGACAGTAGCTAGCTGAAACCATGGAAAGAAAAGCCATTGATGAGAGAGAACGACTGTACTTTTGGTGACTTGTTTTGTTGCTTTAGAATAAGTCTTTGGCAGTGCAGATAACTTCAAGGAAATGTTTATTACTTTTTTTGACGACCCAGCAGAAATGATGGAAAAAGATCTGTTAATATGCAACAATATGGTGGACATTATTATGGAAAACTGCAGGAAAGTGAACTGTAGAATACAGCTTCAGGTTTCATGAACATTTGAGAATCCTTTTATGAATTTTGCTACTAATTTTTGTAGATTAAACTGATTCAGGTGGAGAAAGAAAAAAAAGAGGAGGAAGTTAAGTCTATAGATATTTACAGAGAGCCAAATAAATTGGTTGATATTGCATTTTAGACTGAGCTCAATTTTGGTGGCTGAAGCAAAAGAGCCATAGCAAGACAGATTGGGGTGTTTGTGGAAGATCAGAAAATGAGTAAACACAACCCTCAATTCCAGAGAACACTTTGGTGAGTTTCTTTTTTGGCTTTTGTTTTCCCTATTAGAAAATGGGTATCTAATGGTAAACTATGAGCTCATGAAAGATTACTCCCCAATCATAACTGTATTTTGATATATTGATAACTGAACACCGTGCAGGTTTTGAGGATATGATGTTGCTCTCTAATGTGACTAATGTGTTCATTTGCCTGATAACCGTTCAAGTAGTATGTCGTTGTTATGTTTTTGTTTATCACATGAGTAGTCGTGGTTACGTACCCTAGAAATCCAACATCATGTGAATTTGGCCACCTTAATTCCAGGTGGTGTATTTAACCCTTTACTGATTGCATTGGGTGAAAGAGTGGGTAAGAGAGCAGAGATTTAGACAATGGAAACTCTATTCCTACTCTTTCTTTCCTGAACCAAATGATGACTTCCAATTCAAATCAACTTAGCTGTTACATTTTCTGTGGCATATCAGCTTGGGTGTAATAAATATATGCTGCTTATATCCTAAGGCAGTTTGTTATGTTTAAGAAATGTTTAATTCAAAGTTATTTAATTGCCTTGAAAAGATATGTTATATTAATCCTTTTTGGCTTTTTAATTTGAAACTCGGAAATTTTCATGCTACGCTTCACTGTTCTTCTCTTTGTTTCCTAACTATAATTCTCCCTGTTTTACAAGTGGAAACAATTTACTTACACAGAGATTGAAAAGGTACTGGCAGCTAGCACAGCAGGTTGGTGACTGAAAGAGAAAGTGAAATGATTCCCTGAGCTCAATTCCATTTATTAGCCAGTTTCAAAGTGAAAAAGTGAATCTATTTTTAAGGAGAATAAAAAAATTAAACATATCTTTGTGTCAAACATGAAGAGAAATTCTGTGTCTGCCTATGCTAAAACCATCAAAGTTAAGCCTTTTGATTTTTCAAACGCATTTCACAGATCTGTATTTATACATATAATAAAGGTCAAAACAGTAACTTCTTATCAGATGCCATTTTATTTAAACAGCTAGAGAAGAGACTATTTATCTTACTGAGCTTTTCAAATAATTTGCTTTCCTGAATGTGGAACTTGTGATGTGCTATGTTATTTCATTTGAGCAGTGCAGTGGATAAACAAACAAACAAACAAACAAGCAAACAAATTTGGGATGTATATTGGCAGATGAGTACACAACCTGCTTGGAGGGGCATTAAAATTTTCCAGGAAGAAGAGTAGTTGAGTTAACTTTCAGTAATCTATGAGAGGCAGTTCATTTCTTGGAAAGAGCTTGGGCTTTGGAGTTAGAAAGATGTGGGTTAAAATCTTGACTCGGATAATACAGTGTAAACAACCTTGAGAAAGGTAACCTAGTGATTCTAAGACTTTTAGGTTTCAAGAACCAGCAAAATTTAAAAAAAAATAGTGTCATAGAGTAATGTGTGCTTCCAACTTCTTATTTCACCAGGTAAAGATGTAATAAAACTCCACAAATAAATGCATAAAAATGTAACAATTAACATCACTATCTAAGGCAGATAATTGCTATTGGCCTAAGCAATATCCATATTCCTCCTTACTAATTTATAGAACCTCAATTTTGTTCATGAAGCAACATACGCAACTAAAATATTACATTTACTACATTTTCCGGTCTCCCTTGTACCTAGAAATAACCATAAGATGTAGTTTTGGGGGATGAGACATGAGGGGGATTCTGTTAGGATTTCTGGAAGGGTTTTGCATTCCTGATATAAATGCCACTACTTCTTCCTTATTGATTCCTCCTTTTTTCCATACCTGGACATGAAGCTGGAGGTAAAGCAGCCATCTTATGACCTTGCAATGACTATAAGGATAGAGGTTATATGCTGAGGAAGTCAGAGGAGAAGGGAAAAAGGAGCTTGGGGTCCTAATGGCTTTGTGGAACCACCTTATCACCTTTGGATTACCCAATGCAGGAATTCTTGTGTGAGAAATTACTCCTTATTTGTTAAACCATTATTTTCTAGTTTTTTGTTACTAATAGTTATATGTAATCCAAAGAAGCATATCACCATTTTGTGAAGTAAGGGACATTGTAATATTCTAAAGAGTCTTGCCTTGCTTTCCCCATTAAAAAAAAAAAATCGTGTCTTCTTCTCTCTCTATTTTTCCATCTTCATTAGCCTGTCAGGGCATTTTTAGTCCCATGTCACATTAGCTAGTGCTTCTACTTTTTGTTATGAGATTGCTTAGGTTTATTTATTCTATCTTCTACACGAGTCTTTCTCCACTTCCAGATGTTTCTCTCAGTGGAAAATCTCCTTCAGGACTTTTCAGATGAATGCTCCTTTTGATGCTTCCAAACCTGTATTCTCATGGGCTAAGAAATGATGAATATGTCCTCTGTCATTTATTCCTTGAAACCTTGTTTTTCCTTAGCTTTAGAGTTTTCTAGGTTTTGTGTAACTTGTGAAAAAGAATGGAAGAACACATCCTGTTTACTAGTTCTTTCCCTGAAGCATTAGGATATGCCTAAAGATTTGAATGTTGTTGTCTTACTTCACTACCCCTTTGAAGCAGTTTCAGCTAAGTTGTATTTCAAAGAACATTTTATTTTTATATTTTATAGTATGTTACTTAAAGAATGAACACTTATGGTTATGATGACAATTATAGCTGCATTGTGTATTGTATTATTTGTCCAAAAGTTGAAAAGTTGTCCCAATTCATCTTTTTACCTTGAATTTATTTTATAAAATATTAATAATCTGAATTTCCTTTCTTGTGAACATATCTAGCTATCTGTTCCTAATATGTAATTTTAACCTTCACATTTCATTAACTTTAGAAGTACATCTTGTAATATCCTATAGATAAATTTATCTCTAAATCCAATCACAGAGCCTTTTCTTTTTTAACAGAGAGTAACTAACTTTAAAATTATTTCTGGAAATAGTAAGTTTTTTCTGATTTTATCATCATGTTTTATGATTTCTTTCATATCTATTTTACTTTTTAGTAGAAAATATTTATTTATATTTGTTTCCTTTGTCTTCTGGAAATATGCATTTTTGTTTTTATTTGTATTCATGGTATAAACATTAATCATGGTTAAATATACCTGAATCTATCATTACTTAATAATTAATGCCATAAATGATATGATTTATTGATGTTATTTATATGCTAATTGTTTTATATGTAAGTTTTCCGTTGCCTTCAGAAATATCTTAAAACTTTCTTTACCATTTTCCCGATTGTTTATTTCACCCCGTATTTAAAAGTTACTTCTTTCTCTTAAACAGCTCCATTTTCACTTCAGATTAACTCAGTTTTATTTATTCTTATATGTGTTCCATGCTTTATAGAATTTCAGAAAACAGAAGCAACAAGCCCGAAGTACAAAACAGGAGTAAATTTAGTGAGGAAGAATCTCCCAAATGTGTTGCTTGGTGTTCTTATTATGAGATATGGAATAATCCATTTCATTGTCCCAACTTATGGAGGGGGATTTTAAGCCACGTCTGCTAAGTTTTTCCAAGTCATTGGATGAGAGGCTGACTGATGTTGAATTAGGAAAGGAACACCTCTGGATGACCATAACTGAACCTTTGAACCAAATGTGTAAAGGTCACAGTGGTCAAGTAATCATAGTAAACTTGCTATTCATTCTTCTAGAAAACTGGTTCCCCAGATAATTGCATATTCACTCCCTCACTTCATTCATATCTCCACTTAAATATCACTTCCTCAGGGAGATCTTCTCTAACACATCTACTTAGAGTTATAACTATCATTCTCCATCTCCTTACCTCATTATTTTTCCATAGCACTTATTGCCTGAATTTCTATTATCTATTAATGTATTTATTCTTCTTTCCCAATTTTTCTTCTTTTTAATAGCTATATTTCCAGGACCTAGAACACTGCATGATACACACACATTTATTTATTGAATAAATTAATTATCTCTTGTTCCCTGAAGCAGTGAAACCATAAATATAGGACTGAATTGGGTAGGGGTGGTAATTAGAAAAAAAAAAAAAAAAAAACTGTTTTAACTTCAAAAAGTGTTTGGTCACACATGAATACTCTGGATCAGTCTATAGGTGTCAACTTGTTAGAAAGAATTTAGTAACTATAACAGTCAAGATACGGTATTCGCATAGCTCTTTTATGCTTAGTATTCACCTATGCTTATTTAACATTCTAAGTTACCAAGCTCCACTTCCTATCTCCTTTACTAAGATCACATAGCATATCTGAGAATTAGCGTTCAGGACAAATAATAATGGAGAACGGTTGTTGTTCAATAAAATATCCCTGACCTCCCTAGAAAGACTGAAAAGTAGAAAGTGGTTTATTTTCTTAAGATCACTTAAATATCCACCATTATTTCAGGGCATTGTTTTAACTTTCTGTAATAGAAACTACTCCTATCGTCTGCTAGAACTTTGGTCACTATTTTATAGTTGTTGATATTTTGCACCACGTAATATGCTTTTACTACTTATTCAGTGAGAAGTTTGAGGAATTAAGACCACTAAAACTGTTAAAAGGAGTAAATGGATTTGTTGAATTTTCTTTATTTAAAATTTTAACTTTTATTTTAGATTCAGGGAGTACATGTGCAGGTTTGTTACATGGGTATATCATGTGATGCTGAGTTTGGGGTATGAATGATCCCATTACCCAGGTAGTGAGCCAAATACTCAATAGTTTTCCAGCCTTTGCCTCCCCTTCCATTTCTCCTCCCCAATAGTCCCCAGGGTCTATTTTTCCCATCTTTATGTCCACGTGTGCCCAATGTTTAGCTCCCACTTATAAGTGAGAACATATAGTATTTGGTTTTTTGTTCCTGAATTAATTTGCTCAGGATAATGTCCTCCAGCTGCAATCGTACTGCTGCCTGCTGCAAAGGACATAATTTTGTTCTTTTTATATACCTGCCTAGTATCCCACTGTGCAATATGTACCACATTTTCTTTATCCAGTTTATTGTTGGTGGTCACCTAGGTTGATTCCATGTCTTTGCTATTGTGAATAGTGCTGAAATGAACACACAAATGCATGTGTCTTTTTGGTAGAATGATTTATTGTCCTTCGGGTATGTACCCAGTAATGTGATTGCTGGTCCAAATGGTAGTTCTAAGTTTTCTGAGAAATTTCCAAATTGTTTTCCACAGTGGCTGAACTAATTTACATTCCCACCAACAGTGTATAAGCATTCCCCTTTCTTCAAGGCCTTGTCAGCATCTGTTGCTTTTGACTTTTTGACAATAGATATTCTGCTTGGTGTGAGATAGTATCTTAATGTGGTTTTGATTTGCATTTTGTGGATGATTATTGATGTTGAGCATTTGTTAATATTTTTGTTGGTTGTATGACTTCTCTTGAGAAGTGTCTTTTCATGTCTTTTGCCTGCTTTGTAATGCGGTTATTTCATTTTTCCTTATTGAATTGGTTAAGTTCCTCATAGAATCTGGATATTAGATATTTGTCAGATGCACAGTTTGTGAATATTGTCTCCCATTATGTAGGTTATCTGTTCACTTTGTTGATGGTTTGTTTTCCTGTGCAGAAGCTCTTTAGTTTATTTAGATCCCACTTGTCAATTTTTATTTCTTTGCAACTGCTTTTGAGGACGTAGCCATAAATTCTTTCCCAATGTCCATGTTCAGAATGATATTTCCTAGGTTTGCTTCTAGGATTTTTATAGTTTGAGGGCTTACCTTTAAATCTTTAATCCATCTCGTGTTGATTTTTGTCTATGGTGAATGATATCTGTCCAGTTTCATTCTTCGGCATATGGCTAGGGAGATCTTTTCCCATTGCTAGTTTTTGTTGACTTTGTTAAAGATCAGATGGTTGTACATGTGTAGCTTTATTTCTGGATTCTCCATTCTGTTCTATTGGTTTATGTGTCTCTTTTTGTACCATATCATGCTGTTTTGGTTACTATAGCCTTATAGTACAGTTTTAAGTTGGGTAAGTTGGTATAATATAGTTTTAAGTTGGCTAAATGTCTCCAGCTTTATTCTTTTTGTGTAGGATTGCACTGGATATCCAGGTTCTCTTTTGGATCCATATGAATTTTAGAATAGTTTTTTCTAATTTCATTTTATAAATAAAACATTTTCCAAACAAGCAATCACTAAGGGTATTTGTTATCAGTAGACCAGCCTTACAAGAGATCCTCAAGGAGTTCTAACATGGAAAAAAAAGAACAATACAGACTACCACAAAAGCACACTGAAGTACATAGCCCACTGACTATATAAAGCAAAAATACAATAGAAGCTACAAAACAATCAGCTAACAACCTCATGATAAGCTCAAACCTCCCATATCAATAATAATTTTGAATGTTAACTGGTCTAAATGCTCCATGTAAAAGGCACAGAGTGGCAAGTTGGATAAAAAAAGACCCATCTTCCAGCTGTCTTGAAGAGACCCATGTCATGTGACAACACTCTTTGGCTCAAAGTAAAGGGTTAGATAAATGCAAATGGAAAACAAAAAAGAGCAGGGGTGGCTATTCTTAATAAATAGACATTAAACAGAAAACAGTGAAAAGGGACAAAGGAAAGAATTACATACTAATAAAGAGTTTAATTCGAGAAGAAGACTTAATTATTATAAATAAATATGCACCCAACATTGGAGCACCCAGGTTCATAAAATAAGTATTTCTAGACCTACAGATTTTGAATGTCTAAAGAATGCTCTGATCATAATGTGGAGGAGAAATTGCAAAGAGTTGAAATTAGATGGAAGAAGATTGATTAGGAGAATTTTTACAGTATGAAAGAAATGATTAAATTGTGAATGAATTGTATTATAGTGAGAATGGGAAGGAGAGGAGAGATTTGAGAAATATCTAGAGGGAAATCAACAAAAAGTTTTAATTTATTAGATGCATTGAGGAGTAAAAGCTAGATTTGTTTTAAGGATTACTTTGATTCTTTCTCCTGAATGATAGGGATAATTGGTGGGGCCAGTGACTGAAGAATGATATACATAAGGAAAGATAAGCTTGAGAAAATAATCAGTTCCACTGCAGATAATTGACTTTAAAGTGCATTTGAATATTCAAGTGAATGTAGGAAATAGACCATAGACTATAAGGGTTTGGAGGTCACTGGAGAAGTTAGATGCAGAGATATAAGACTTGGGTGTCATATTATCAGCGACAGTTAAAACCATGGAAGTGGGAATGATTACATAGTGAGAGGTTAAAAAATGATAGTGGCTTAGGAAAATTCCAACTTACTTTAGTTATTTATTTTTTATTTAAAGAGATAGAGATGATAAGAAATAATTGAAGTATTTTATAAAGTAGTCAATGGCATTTGGAAAAGAAAAGGAGTGAAAGTCAAGAGATAAGAAAGTTATAGGAAAGGTCAAGAAGTTTAAGAATTTAAAAATGTCTATGACATTTAGCAAATAAGAAATCATTAGTGATATTGTTGAGAGCAGTTTCAATGGGATAGTGGGAGTAGCACCCAGAATTTAGTGGGAGGGAATTAATGGAAAGTGAATATTTTACTAAAAATTTACAGGGCATTAAAATATCCTTGGACATAAGCAGCAAGAAACCAAACCAAAAGTGTCATAAATGTATTATAATATGTAACAAGAAGATCTGAAATAGAACATTTCCGGAAAAATAAAGACATTATCATGCACCCAACTTCTTTCCATAATCATGTTCTAACATCCTCACACTGTTGACTTTTGTCCTTAGGTTCTGTTCCCTCATAGCTACAATATATTTGTGATAGAACTAAGCATCACATTCTCCCACACTGAGACAACGTCCAAAAGCCAGGAGGAAGATGGCACATCTCTTCTTGTATAATGTTTTTAAGAGTGAAGAAAACATATCCAAAATTCCCTACCGGATTTCACCCATATCTAATTGGCCATCGTTGTGACACAGTATTATTTCTAAATTAATAGTTGGCATAGGTCATGGAATAATTTAAACAAATCAAGATTCATGTTCCCTCTGAACATATGGGTTGGCTGGAAGAGGACAAGAGAGGGTTTCTCAGGTTCTGGAAAAAAATGTTTCTTGGTTGAAATGGTACTTATAAAAATGTGTTAACTTTGTGAAAATCTAAATAACTATACATTTAGGATTTGCACTCTGCTGCATATACATTATACTTCAATAAAAATTTGCATTAATATATTCATCATCCTCCATGGGTCTTGCTGAAAGCAAGAGTCAGCTTCACTGAAGGCAATAGTCATTAGAACTCAAATTTGGGTTCTGGTTAGCAAAAAGGAAAGTAGAAAATGGCTATAGGTTAGGTAATCAATAATCTCTGTCTTTCATCCATGTAAATAATACAATTTGGTCAAAACAAGCTGTTAGCAATAAGAAAAAATAAGAGACAAGTATTAAAAACAACAAGATTTATTCTTTTCTTTTCTTTTTTTTTTTTTTTGAGACAGAGTCTCGCTCTGCCTCCCAGGCTGAAGTGCAGTGGCCAGATCTCAGCTCACTGCAAGCTCCGCCTCCCGGGTTTACACCATTCTCCTGCCTCAGCCTCCCAAGTAGCTGGGACTACAGGCGCCCGCCACCTCGCCCGGCTAGTCTTTTTTTTTTTTTTTTTTGTATTTTTTTTAGTAGAGACGGGGTTTCACCGTGCAAGATTTATTCTTTAATAGCACTACCTTTAAGAAAGCAGTTGATTTATTCATCTAATATTTTTACTGTCTCAAAAGAAGTTGGGATAATTAAGCTACAAAAAGAAATGTGCCATTGAATTCATCATGTCAGTGATTCTCAATCCTATCAGAGCCAACAAATCCTATAACTATCATTTTTATAGCAACCCTTTTACTATCCTTAAAAGGAATTCATAATATAACATTTTTGAAAATATAATAGGCATATAAATGTCCAGACTTGACTACATAGAAGGTTTAATGGAGGCGTGAGATACTTGTATTAACAGGAAAACTTTAGTTGAGTTAAATTTATTTATTTATTTATTTATTTATTTATTTATTTATTTATTTTTTAGATTTGGCTTGTTTATTTACACAGATACAGCAGAAATCCTAATTTACTATGTAGTCCTTCTTTAGTATTCATTGCTAAGAGTTTTCATAATGATGATCACATTGGACTTTTTTACTGTATTAAAAAATATATATATAACATAAAATTTACCATATCAATAATTTTTGGTGTACAGTTTAGTGACAGTAAATATATTCACATTGTTATGCAACTGTTATCACCATCTGTCTCCAGACTTTTTCATCTTCCCAAACTGAAGCTGTACCCATTAAACGACAACTTCCCATTCCCCCTTCAACCCCAGTCCCTGAGTTTAATTGAGCAAAGAATGATTTGAGAATTGTGCAACCTCCTAAGCTAGAGTAGGTTCAGAGACTCCAGTGCAGCCATGTAGTGGAAGAAAATTTATGGACAGAAAAAGGAAAGTGATGTACAGAAAATGGAAGAGGCTTATTTAAAAATGGTTTGAAAAGTTGGCCACCTTTAATTGGCCAAAACTTGGTGATTGTCACAAGAGGAGGCTACAGTCTGTGTACAACTCCATTTAGGTTATAGTTCATGATGTACAGAGAAACCTTTAGGCCAAACTTAAAATATGTAAGGAGACAACTTTAGGATAAACTTGATTTAACACTTGTATGAACATATAAGGAATATATTTGATTTTAACTGTAGTCAGAGGAAAAGAAGTCAGTCTATATAAAAATTACGGAAACTGACAGTGATTTGTATAGATGCTAAATTACAAACTAGTGTTAACTTTGTGATAACAGAGCACCATTACTAGTGTATGATAAAAGAAAGGGAAAAGCATTCCATGAAACTGATCCCTCATGCCCAAAAGTTTGGGGACTGCTGAACTAAATGACTGAGACCTAATCATACAACTATAATATGCTTCCCCTCATAAAAATCTAACCAACATATTAATAGGGCTCCTATTAATTATAGCAAAAGGCAATAGAATGAATTGCACATCTCAGATCCTATTTAAGATGTCTCTAAAGAGACTAAAACACAGCAGGGGAGAAGAAAACCAAAACACCAGAAGAGTGTTTTAGTCTCTGGCTCTTATAGCTACATCAAATAGTAAATTCAGCTTAACCCTTAGCCAGTTTAACATAAAATCTCACACTAAAGGCCCATTTATTTCAATTTATTTTACCTAGTACACAATATCCATCTTTCAACAAAATATTATAATTACAAGGACTACTAAAAGATAACACACAGACACACACACACACACACACACACACACACACACACACACACACATAGCTTGAAGGGACACAGCAATAATGCATGAATGAGTGTCCTTGACAAAAGGTCAATAGAAACATACAAAATGGAAAATCAAAGAGAAAAATTAATGAAAAAAAAAAAAAAAACAGAAAGGAATATCTGAGAACTGTGGGACAATTTCAAAGGTTAATTGTTAGAAGAAAAGTTATGCCAAGGACTTTGCCCTAACTATCTGCCTAGTTGACTTCTTTCTTCTTTCTCTCTCACTGGGGTGGAGGAACGGGTTGAAGGAAACACCTTATGTACTAGTTGAGGTTTACTAGAGAAACAGAACCAATAGAATACATACACATGGTGATATTTGTTTTAAATAATTGTCACATGTGACTATGCAGATTTGGTGAGTCCAAAATCTTACTTGGGAAGCCATTAGGCTGTCAACTCCAGAAAGAGTTGCAGTTCCAGTCCAAAGGCAGTCAGGGTGAAGGCCAGAAGAGAAAATGTTGCAGGTGAAATCTGAAGGCCTGTTACTGGCAGAATTGCCCCTTGCTCAAAGGAGGTCAGTCTTTTGTTCTATTTAAGCCTTCAAGTGATTGGATGAGACCTGCACAAAATATGGAAGGCAATCTTCTTTAATCAAAGTCCATCAATTTATTTGTACCTCTTATTCAGAAACACTCTTACAGAAACATCCAGAATAATGCTTGACAGAATATCTGGGCACCAGGAACCAGCCAAATTGACAAATAGCATAACTTGCCTATAGGGGAGCAAGTGTACAAGTTATATCATACATCTTTTCAAAAGCCACACCAGCATGGAGAATGGAGTGAAAAATTTAAGTGCTGAAAGGAAAAAAAAAAATACACCAATCAAGAACTCTGTATCCAATTAAATTATCTTTCAAAATTTAAAGAGAAGTACATTCTCAGTCAAACAAAAATTGAGGTAATTTGTAACCAGTACACTTTCCTTGTGAGAAAAGTTAAAAGAAATTCTTCAGAAAGAAAATAAATCAGAAACTTGGATTTACATAAAGATAGAGAAGTAATAAATGAAGACAAAATAAAATATTTTATTTTCCTAATTCTTAATTGATCTAACATAGAACACTTGTTCAAAATAATGAGAGTAAAAATGTATTTGAAGATTATGGTTTCTGGATAAGTAAAATGAAAGTGAATAATGTAAGACATGATGGGAGACAATAGTTTGGAATAAACTGTTATAAGGTATATGCAATACCCATGAAGTAGTATAGTGTTATTTGACAGGGGCATTGGTTGTCAATATGTTAGTAGCGGTGAATTCATACCAGTCTGCAGCAACTTGATTCTTACCTCCTTGGAAGAAAGAATTCGATTGAGGGGCATAAGTCAGAGGCAGAGACTGAGGCAGGTTTTAGAGCAGGAATGAAAGTGTATTAAAAAGTTTTAAAGTAGGAACAAAAGGAAGTAAAGTATAGTTGGAAGAGGGCCAAGCAGGCAACTTGAAAAGTCCAAGTGCGCTGCCTAACGCTTGCTTTGGGGTTTTATACATTGACATCATTATGGGATTTGCCTTTATTTTTCCCTGATTCTTCCTTTAGGGTGGGCTAGCCACATGCACCGTGGCCTGTCAGTGCTCAGGAAGGGCCATGTTCACAGTGTGTTTACCGAAGTTTAGTGCATGCTCATTTGAGGTGTTTTTCCCTTACCAGTCAAGTGTTCTTGGAGGATGATTATATACCAGTTAAACTCTGAGATTTTGCCTCTTAGTGTGCATGTGTGAGCCCACTTGCCCAAACCCTTAGATCTGATCGGCAAGCTGCTTATCACCAGATTTAGGTGCTTTCTATCTCTTGGGAGACTGCCTTTCCCTGGAACTGGCTGCAACCAATTATTATTTTAAAAAGTCAGTTTAAAACCACATGACCATCACCTGATGGTAGTCTGACATTCCTGGTGGTGGTACTTCCAACATGAAGAAGAAATGAAGACTTTCCAAGACAAATACAAATGTTGAGGGATTTTATCAATACCAGAACTATCCTACAAGAAATGTTAAGAAAATACTTTATTTAGAAAAATAAAAGGATATTAATGAGCAATAATCACCTGAAGGCACAAAACTCACTGGTAATGGTAGCTACACAGAGAAACCCAGATTACTGTAATGCTGTAACTGTGGTATGTCAATTACTGTTATCTTTACTAGAAAGAATAAACAATGAACTAATAACAATAATAAGTTAAACAGCTTTTCAAGACGTAGTACAATAAGATATAAATATAAACAGCAAAAAGATAAAAAAGCAGGGGGATAAAGTTCATGCATAGAGCTTTTCTTAGTTCAATTTTTGCTTGTTTGCTTATGCAAACAGTGTTAATTTGTTATTATATCAAAATAATGGGTTATATGATAGTATTTGCAAGGTTCATGGTAACCTTAAACCAAAAAAAAAAAAAAAAAAAAATACATGGATACACAAAAAATAAAAAGTAAAAAACTAAATCATATCACCAGAGAAAACTACCTTCACTAACGGAAGACAGAAAGGAAAGAAAGAAGGAATAGAAGACACTAAAACAACCGGAAAGCAAACAGGAAAATGACAGGAGTAAGTCCTTACTTATCAATTATAACATTAAATATAAATGAACTGAGCTCTCCAATCCAAATACATAGGGTGGCTGAATGAAAAAACAACGCCCACTGATCTATTACCTACAAGAAACACACTTCACCTATAAAGACACATGTAAGCTGAAAATAAAGGAATGAAAACGTATATCCCATGCCAATGGAAACTCCCCAAAAGTAGGAGTAGCTGTACTAATATCCGACCAAATAGATTTCAAGACAAAAGCTGTAAGAGTCAAAGAAACTCACCATAAAATGATAAAGCGGTCAATTTAGCAAGAGGATATAAAAATTGTAAATATATATGCACCCAACACTGAAGCACCCAGATATATAAAGAAAATATTATTAGAATCAAAGAGAAGGATAAGTGTCAATATAGTAATAGCTGGAGACTTCAACACCCAACTTTCAACATTGAACAGATCTTCCAGACAGAAAATCAACAAAGAAACCTAAAACTTAATCTGCACTGTAGAACAAATGGATAGAATAGATGTTTAGAAAACACTTCACCCAACGGCTGCAGAATACACATTCTATTCCTCAGCACATGGATCATTCTCAAGGACAGACATATGTTAGGTCACAAAACAAGTCTTAAAACATGCAAAAAATTGAAATAATATTGGCATTTTTTTTCTGATCACAATGGAAAAACACTAGAAATTAATAAGAGGAATTTTGGAAATTACACAAATACATATAAATTAAACACTATGCTTCTGAATGACCAGTGGGTCAGTGACGAAGTTAAGAAGGAAATTTAAAAATTTCTTGAAAAAAATGAGGATGAAATAACAACATCCCAAAACCTATTGGATACAGCAAAAGCAGTACTAAGAGGAAAGTTGTTAGCTGCAAGTGCCTACATCAAAAAAAGAGGATAAACTTTAAACAACCTAACAATGCATCTTGAAGAATGAGAAAAGCAACAGCAAACTAAACCTAAAATTAGTAGAAGAAAAGAAATAATAAAGATCAGAATGGGAATAAATAAAATTGAAATTAGAAAAACAAAACAGAAGATTAATTAAACAAAAGTTGGTTTTTGAAAAGTTAAACGAAATAGACAAACCTATAGCCAGACTAACTGAGAATAAAAGACAAGATACAAATAAATAAAATCAGAAGTGAAAAAGGAGACATTGCAGCATACACTGCAGAAATTCAAAGGATTGTTAGTGACTACTATGAGCAACTATATGCCAATAAATTGGATAATATAGAATAAATTAACAAATACCTAGTCACATATAACCTACCGAGATTGATCCATGAAGAAACCCAAAATCTGAGCAGACCAATAACAAGTAATGAAATGGAAGCTGTAAAATAAAAATTTAAAAAATTCTTCCAGTAAAGAAAAGCCCTTAACCTGATGATTTCACTGCTTATTTCTTCAAAACATATAATGAATAACTCATACCAATCCTACTCAAAGTATTCTGAAAAGTAGAGGAGGAGGGAATAGTTCTAAACTCTTTCTACAATGCCAGTATTACCCTGAGATTAAAAGCAGTCAAGGAAACATCAAAATAAGAAAATTACAAGCCAGTATCGCTAATGATTTTTTTTTTTTTTCTTTTCTGAGACAGAGTTTTGCTCTGTTGCCAAGGCTGGGGTGCAGTGGCACAATTTCAGCTCACTATAACCTCTACCTGCCAGGTTTAAACAATTATCATGTCTCAGCCTCCTGAGTAGCTGGTGGTACAGGTGCATACCACCAAGTCCAGCTAATTTTTGTATTTTTTTGTAGAGATGGGTTTTCACCATGATGGCCAGGCTGGTCTCAAACTCTTGGCCTCAAGTGATCCACCTGCTTCAGCCTCCCAAAGACCTGGGATTGTAGGTGTGAGCCACCAACCCCAGTCTCTGATGATTATTGATGCAAAAATCCTCAAGAAATACTAGCACACAGAATTCAACAATACATTGGAAAGATCATTCATCATGATCAAGAGGCATTTATTCCTGGGATGCAAGGATTGTTTAACATATGCAAATCAATGTGATGCATCATATTAATAAAATAAGGATAAAAATATATGATCATTTTAATAGATTCTGAAAAAGATTTGATAATATTCAACATCCTTTCATTATAAAAACCCTAAAAAATCTGGGTACAGAAGGAACATACCTCACCACAATAAAAGCACATATGACAGTCCTACAGCTAGTCTCATACTAAATTGGGAAAAACTGAAAGCCTTTCCTTTGAGATCTGGAACATGACGAGAATATGCACTGTCACTACTGTTATTCATGTCACCACTGATATCACTGGAGATATCATCTCGCTCCAGTTAAAATGGCTTACAGCCAAAAGACAGGCAATTCCAAATGCTGGCGAGGATGTGGAAAAAAGAGAACCCTTGTATATTGTTGGTGGGAATGTAAATTAGTACAACTACTATGGAGAACAGTTTGGAAACTCCCCCAAAAACTAAAAACTGAGCTACCATATGATCCAGCAATCCCACTGCTAAGAATATACTCCAAAGAAAGGAAATCAGTATATAGAAGAGACATCTGCACTCCTATGTTTGTTATAGCTATTGTGAAGCGAAGATATGGAAGCAAACTAAATGTCCATCAACAGATGAATGGATAAAGAAAATGTGGTACATGTGCACAATGAAGTACTATTCAGCCATAAAAAAAGAAAAAACAATGAGATGCAGTCATTTGCAACAACATTAATGGAACTGGAGATCCTTATGTTAACCAAAATAAACCAGGTACAGAAAGACAAACATCACATGTTCTCACTTACTTGTGGAATCTAAGTATCATAACAATTGAATTCATGGAGATGGAGAGAAGAAGGATGGTTATCACAGGCTGGGAAGCATAGTGCGATGCTGAGGGTGTTTGGAGATGGTTAAGGGATGCAAAAAAAAAAAAATTGGAACTAATGAACAATGACTACTACTTGATACCACAAGAAGGTGATTATGGTCAATAATAACTTAATTGCTCATTCTAAATAACTAAAAGTTTATAATTGGATTGTTTGTAACTCAAAGGATGAATGCTTGAAGGGATGAATCCCCATTCTCCATGATGTACTTATTTCATATTCCATGCCTGTATCAAAATATCTTATATTTAATATATATACAGACACACACATATATACACATATATATACATATATACACACATATATACACATATATATACACACATATATACACACATATATATACACACCTACTATGTACCCTCAAAGTTTTAAATTAAAAACCACGAATAAAAGCAGTGGGAACAATTTGTATATTATTCTGTGAAGTCAAAATTACTTTAAAACCAAAAGTAAAGATATTACAGAAGAGAAATTTATAGGTCAATGTCTTTCATGGGCATAGATGCAAAAATCCTGAACAAAGTACTCATAGTAGCAACCAGAATCCAGCAATGTATAAAAAGAATTAAATACCGCAACAATGTGGGATTTATTTCAGGTATGCCAGTCTGGTTCATCATTCAAATAATGTAATACATCACATCAGCAGTCTAAAGAAGAAACATTATACAATAATATCAATCGATTTTAAAAAGTATTTTACAAAATCCAACATCCATTTATGATAATTTTAGTCAAACTAGTAATTAGGGAAACTTCCTCAACTTGATAAACAACAATTTAAAAATTGGCAACTAACATCATAATTCATGATGAGAAATAATGTCATCCCACCAAGATCATGAAAAAAGAAAGGTTGTCTGTTCTCACTACTTTTATTCAACATTTTAGTTAAGTCTGGCTAAGACAGTAAGACAAGAAAAGTAAATCAAATGTGTATAGATCAAGAAGAAATAGTAAATTTATCCTTGTTCAGAGCTAACAGTATTATCTATGTAGAAAATTCCAGATAATCACCAAAAGCATCCTTGAACTACTTAGGGATTACAGCAAGATTACAGTATGCAAGGTTAATATAAAGTCAATTGTATTTTTTTCCTTATTTTTAAAGCATAAAATAACTTATTGAGATATAATTATTACCTTTGAGAAGCTTGCACTGTACATGGGGAAACATGAAAAAAGAAACATGTAAAATAGTATGAATATGTTATGTTTTCCCCCAGTTTCATTGAAGTATAAATGAGAAATAAAATTGCATATACTTGAGGTATACAACATAATGTTTTGATATATGTATACAGTGAAGCGATTACCATGATTAAGGTAATTAATACAGCAATTAACTCATATACTTACCATTTTTGTGGTAAAAACATGTAAAATCTACACTCTAAGCAAATTTCAAATATACAATACATTACTATTAACTATAGTTATCATGTTGCACATTAGGTCTTCAGAAATTATTTATTTTATAACGAAAGTGTTTGACCCATTGACCAAAATCTTTCCATTTTCCCTACCTCATAACTCCCAGCAATCACATTTCTGCTTTCTTTTCCTATGAGTTTGACTTCTGTAAATTCTACACATAAGTGAGATTATTCAGTATTTGTCTTTCTCTATCTGGCTTATTTCACATAGTATGATATCCTCCAGGTTCATCCATGTTGTCCCAAAAGGGAGGTTTTCCTTCTTATTTAGAGCTGACTGATTACACACACACACACACACACACACACACACACACACACACACGCAAAGATTTGATGAATATGACTGCAAAAGCACAGACAACAAAAGCAAAAATAAAGAATTGGTGCCACATTCAATCAAAATTTGTCTGCACAGCAAAGAAAAAACTCAATAAAATAAAAAGGCAACTTACCAAATGGAAGAAAATATTTGCAAACTACATATCAGATAGGGTGTTAATATCCAGAATATATAAGAAACTCATACAAATCAATAGTAAAACAGCAACAACAGCAAATAACCTATTTTGAATAATGGACAAATGAACTGAATAGACATTTTTCTAAAGAAGTTATACAAATGACCAGCCGGTACATGAAAAGGTACTCAACATCACTATCAGAGAAATACAAATAAAAAGCACAATGAGATATCACTTCATTCCTGTTAGGATGGTGATATGGTTTGCCTGTGTTCCAACGACATCTCATCTTGAATTGTAGTTCCCATAACCCCCACGGGTCATGGGAGGGACCAGGTGGGACTTAATTGAATCATGGGGGCAGTTACCCTTATGCTGTTCTCCTGTTAATGAGTGAGTTCTCACAAGATCTGATGATTTTATAAGGGGATTTTCCCCTTTGCTTGGAACTTCTCACTCCTGTCATCTTGTGAAGAAGGATGTGTTTGCTTCCCCTTCCACGACGATTGTAAGTTTCCTGAGGCCTTCCAGTCCATGCAGAACTGTGAGTCAATTAAAACTCTTTCCTTTATAAATTACCCAGTCTCAGGTATTTCTCCACAGCAGTGTGAGAAGAAACTAATACAGTAAATTGGTAGCACAGAGAGTGGGGTGCTGCTGTAAAGATACCTGAAAATGTGAAAGTGATTTTGGAACTGGGTAATAGGCAGAAGTTGGAAGAGTTGGAGGTCTCAGAAGAGAAGAAAATTTGGGGAGGTTTGGAACTTCCTGGAGACTTGGAGGGCTCAGATGACAGAAAGATGTGGGAAACTTTGGAACTTCCTAGAAACTTATTGAATGACTTTGACCAGAACGCTGATAGTGACATGCACAATGAAGTCCAGGCTGAGGTGGTCTCAGATGGAGATGAGGAACTTCTTGGAAACTGGAGTAAAGGTCGCTCTTGCTATGCAAAGTGACTGGTGGCATTTTGCCCCTGCCCTAGAGATCTATGCAACTTTGAACTTGAGAGAGATGATTTAGGGTATCTGGCAGAAGAAATTTCTAAGCAGCAAAGCTTTCAAGAGGAAGCAGAGCATAAAAGTGTGAAAATGTGCATACTGACAATGCAATGGAAAATAAAACCCCATTTTCTGGGAAGAAATTCAAGCCGTCTGCAGAAATTTTCATAAGTGATGAGGACACAAATATTAATCACCAAGCAAATGGGGAAAATGTCTCCAGGGCTTGTCAGAGACCTTCACAGCAGTCTCTTTCATCATAGGTCCAGAGGTTTAGAAGGGAAAAACAGTTTTCTGGGCTGGGTCCAGTAACCCCCTCCTCTATGTGGCCCCAGGACATGGTACCCTGCATCCCAGCTGCTTCAGCCCCAGTCATGGCTAAAAGGGGCCATGTATACCTCAGTCTGTTGCTTCAGTGAATGCAAGCCCTAAGCCTTGCTGGCTTACACATGGTGTTGGGCCTGTAGGTGCACAGAAGTTAAAAATTGAGGTTTGAGAACCTTGGCCTAGATTTCATAGGATTTATGGAAACACCTGGATGTCTAGGCAGAAGATTGCTTCAGGGACAGAATCCTCATGGAGAAATTCTGTTAGAGCAGTATGGAAGGGAAATGTGAGGTTGGAACTCCCACATAGAGTCCCCACTGGAGCACTGCCTAGTGGAGCTGTGAGAACAGGGCTACCGTCCTCCAGACCCCAGAATGGTAGATCCACTGACGGTTTGCACTGTGTGCCTGGAAAAACCAGACACTCAATGCCAGCCTGTGAAATCAGCCAGGAGTGGAGCTGTACCCTGCAAAGCCACAGAAGCAGAGCTGCCCAAGGTCATGGGAGCCCACCTCTTTCATCAGCATGCCCTGGATGTGAGACATGGAGTCAAAGGAGATCATTTTGGAACTTTAAGGTTTAATGACTGCCCTATTGGATTTCGGACTTGCATGGGGCCTGTAGCCCCTTTGTTTTGGCCAATTTCTCCCATTCGAAATGGCTGTATTTACCCAATTCCTATACTTCCACTGTACCTAGGAAATAACTAACTTGCTTTCGATTTTACAGGCTCATAGGCAGTGGGGACTTGGCTTGTCCCAGATGCGTCTTTGGACTTGGAATTTTGAGTTAATGCTGGAATGAGTTAAAACTTTCAGGGACTGGTGGAAGGACATGATTTTGTTTTGCAATGTGAGGATATGAGATTTGGGAGGGACCACAGGCAGAATTATATGGTTTGGCTGTGTCCCCAGCCAAATGTCATCTTGAATTGTGGTTCCCATAATCTCCACATGTACTGGGAGGGACCTTGTGGGAGGTAATTGAATCATGGGGTTGGTTACCTTCATGCTGTTCTCATGATAGTAAGTGAGTTATCATGAGATCTGACGGTTTTATAAGGGGCTTTTCCTCCTTTGCTCAGCATTTCTCTCTCCTGCCCCACTGTGGAGAAGGATGTGTTTGCTTCCCTTTACCACTAAGATCGTAAATTTCCTGAGACCTTTCCAGCTATGTGGAACTGTGAGTCAATTAAACCTCTTTCCTTTAAAAATTACCTGGTCTTGGGTACTTCTTCATAGCAGTGTAAGAAAGGATTAATACTGGTGGCTGTTATCAAAAAGTTAAATGATTGCAAGCATTGGTGAGGATACGGAGAAAAGGGAGCACATCCCCCTTTTCTCCATATAGAGAACATAGTTGGTGGGTTTGTAAGTTGATATAGCTATTATGGAAAACAGTATGAAGGATTCTGAAAAAATAAAAATAAAACTACCATGTGATACAGCAGTTCCCCTTCTGGTTTTATATCCAGAGGAATTTAAATTAGCATTTTGAAGATATATCTGTATTCACATGTCCATTACAGCATTATTCACAATAGCCAAAACATAGAACAAATTGTATTCTTATATGTCAACAATAGACAAATAAAATATAAACTTAAAAATACAATGCCGTTTACATTGGTGCCAAAAGATGAAATAATTAGGTATGAACCTACCAAAATAGATAAAATATGTATTTGAGGAAAACTGTGGTCACTGACGAAAGGAGTCAAAGAATATCTAAATGAATGGAGAGATATTTCACTTACATGAATAAGAAGGCTCAATGTTTTCAAGATGTCAGCTCTTTTCAAATTGGTCTAATTTCAATGCAGTCCTAATAAAAACCCCAAAATGATTTTTAGTGGATATCAACAATTTGATTTTAAAGTTTATATGGACAATTAAAAGACCCAAAATAGCCACTATAATATTGAAAGAGAACAAATTCAGAGGACTGATATGACCTGACTTCATGCCTTACTATAAAGTTAGTTTCAAGACTGTGATTTTGGTGAAAGAATAGACAAATGGACCAACAGAACAGAATTGAGAGCCCATAAATAGACTCAGTCAAATATAATCAACTGATCTTTGACAATGGAGTAAAAATGACTCAATAAGAAAAACATAGTCTTTTCAACAATGGTGCTAAAAACACCAGGCATCCACATACAAAAATATTAGTTCTAGACACAGATATTACACCTTTACATAATTAACTGAAGTGCCCACAAAAATTAAAAATGGGCCACGAGGCCTAAATGTAAAACACAAAGCTGTAAAACTCCTAGAAGATAACAGGTTAAAATCTCAGTAACCTTGAACTTGTCAATGATGTTTTAGATATAGCACAAAAAAAGTGTTCCATGAAAAAAATAAATAGTTGGACTTTATTAAAATTAAAACCTTCACTTCAAAAGGAATTAAGGTAATGAAAAGACAATCCACAGACTGCTAGAAAGCTTTTGCAAAATATATATCTGATAAAGAATTGGTATAGAAAAGACCTCTTATAACTCAACAATAAGTAAACACAAAAAAAAGCCAATTAAAAGAGGGGCAAAAGATCCGAAAAGACATTTTACTAAATAAGATAAACAGTTGACCAATGAACATATGAAAAGATGTTCATGTGCCATTAGGGAATTGCAAATTAAAACAATGAGATAGCACTATACAACTATTAGAACAGCTAAAATCCAAAATACTGACACCACCAAATGCTAGTAAAGACGAGGAGCAACTGAAACTCTCACTCATTGCTGATGGGAATACAAAATGTTATAGCTACTCTGGGAGACAGTTTCACAATTTCTTATAATACTAAACATACTTTTACCATAGGATCCAGCTTTCTTGCTTCTTGGTATTTACTCATATGAATTAAAACTTACATCCCCACAAGAACCTGATCATGAATGTTTATAACAGATTTATTCATAATTGTAAAAACTTGTAAGCAATCATGATGCTCTTCAATCCGTGAATGGATAAATAAACTGTGATACAGCCATACAATGGAATATTATTCAATAAGGTAAGGAAATGAGGCATCAGGCCAGGAAATGGCGTATTGAAACTTTAAATGCACACTTACATGTAAATTTAGTCAATCTGTAAAGGCTACATCCTGTATAATTTCAACTATATTACATTCTGGAAAAGGCAAAACTATGGAGACAGTAAAAAAAAATTCCATAATTGATAGGGATTCCAAGTAAGGGAGAGAGGAATGCATAGGTGGATCACTGGGATTTTTAGGGCTGCAAAGCTAATGGCAAATAGGTATCACACATTTTACAAACTCCACGGAATGTACAACACAGAGTCAATCCTAATGTAAACTATGGACTTAATAAAAATGCATAAATACATGCTCATCAACCATAACAAATGTACCATACTAATCAAGATGTTAATAATATGAGAAACTGCTTGTGGGGTAGGGGGGTGAGGGAATATATGGTTACTTTCTGGATTTCTTTTTGTTTGTTTGTTTATTTATTTATTTATTTATGTATTTATTTGAGACAGAATTTCACTCTTGTTGCCCAGGCTGGAGTGCAATGGCACGATCTCAGCTCACAGCAACCCCGCCTCCCAGATTCAAGCGATTCTCCTGACTCAGCCTCCCAAGTAGCTAGGATTACAGGCATCCACCACCATGCCTGGCTAATTTTGTATTTTCAGTAGAGATGGGGTTTCTCCATGTTGGTTAGGCTGCTCTCAAACTCCCGACCTCAGGCGATCTCCCTGCTTTGGCCTCCCAAAGTGCTGGGATTATAGGCATGAGCCACCGCGCCCGGCCCTACTTTTTGAATTTCTTGCACAATTTTTCTATAAAGCTAAAACTGCTCAATAATAAAGTCTACTGATTACAAAAAAAGACAGCTATAAAAAGAATAAAATAGAAATCTCATCAGTACAAAATATTTTCAAAAATAAATGTAGAGAAACGTCAATAACATGAATTTTAGAACAAATTTCAGTTACTGAAATTTAGCAATATAGCTGGGTATCTGCTCTTTTAGACATATTTGGTCTTAAGTTTACTTTTTAAAAAAATCTCCATTACATAGTTGCAACTCACTTAACTTCTTTTGCAGTTGCTATACCACTTCCCAGAAATATTTTTTCAACTAAATATGAGGTTGAAAATGATACAGTACATAATTTATTTCAAAAATGGCTATGAAATGTTAAGGGCATGAAAAGTTTTTTGTAAATATACAGATTAAACTGTTTTTCCTCAAATCATTTTTTAAAGAGCAGCTAACTCTTTCTGCAAATAAATACTCATATGTTGTATATCAATTTAAAAGGGATGATCACTTAAACCGGTACCTTAATTTCACATAGATATTTAAGTCTACTCATCATGTATTTTAATAACATGGAAATGAGAGCAATGTATTTCCATATCAATATTTTAAGCCACTTCTTATTTAATTGAAGCGAAGATGAAACTGAAATCCTTAGCACACAATATTATTTTTAAATAATGTAAATTTTTCATAATCCCATATTTTCCTCCCAATAATAAAATCTAATTTCTTTGACATTTAAGAAGGACTTCATTTTCTTTTACAAATATTATGTATGAATCTCATGTAATTTTGGATTGAGCAGATGACAAATTGGATATATGCAATTTCTCATGGTTTAACTTAATATAATTCAAAGATACATCACATCATCTTCAAGCATTTTAATCTCAATGTTTGATTTCATAACTAAATTTTATAAATTCCAAAGTACTGTATCTAATAGTAAACACAGTCTTTGCAACAATTTTCTTTGGAAAATTATCTTGCTTGTAAATTAAAGTACAGCATTCCAATTTTTCTTCACTGCTATTGTGCAATTTATGAAGTAATCAATAATATACGGGTTTTCTCTTAGTTTAATTAACAGCATTGATAGCATTTTTTGATTTGTATCACTTTCACCAATATGCTTATGTCTAATTGTAGACAGTGAATAATAGGCTGTATAACTGAAACACCTGGTACTATTATTTTGGTTTACTATATACCTATGTTGCCTAACGGTCATGTTTGGTGCACCAGCTGTTTCATGAGCAATGAAAATTGAAAAGCATTTTTTTTCCACAGAATTTGTTAAGAATTTAAAATGTTGGCAATCCCTTGGGATCTATTGTCACTAGTTTAAAATAAATTATTCTTTAATCATTTTATCCCTTACAAATCTCTGTGGTGAACAGTACAGCTTAATTATTTGTGCAGGAAGCTTTCACTTATTTGTAATAAAATATGTTTACTATAGCTTATTAAATAGTCCACTTTCAATATTTTAATCAACTAATCAATTCTTCTCAAAGCACTAAAAATTCTCAGTAGACTATAAGAAATATTTTAGCAAGATTTCACACAGATTATCATTCTACTGGTAACCTCTCATAGACTTGGTAAGATACAGTTTTTCACCAATATTGTGTGTCTTCCCACACTTTACAATTATCTGCGTATTTTATAAAAACAATGAGAACTTTATTCTTTTGATTAGAAAATTTTAAAATTCCAGTTAAAGTATTACACCTTTCAAACTTTTCCTTTTTTTCTAACAATTTTGACATGTCTTTGCCAACATCATCAGCTCACTTTTTAAAATAAAATATTCACTTAATCTTGATGATTTTGTAACTCAGGGGAAAAAGGTACAATAGACATTACTAGAAATATTTTGTTCAAGCTATACAACCAAATATCAAATATTTAAGCGTTTTTGTTTTATTTTTGCTCCTTACATTTGATCATTTAAAATACAGAAATATATAAGTCACTGTAAGAATGACAGCTACAAGTACAGGTTGGTACAGGTATCCTCTGGTAGCCACTCATTTATCACAAATTAAGGTTAATATCGGTGAAATGTTTTTTCAAAATTATAAATAAACATGATAAAATTACATAGAAAACCAGATACTTGACCTACTTCGTAATTGCTTTTGTTGAAATTTATGACCAAATGTGGTGGCTCATGCTTGTAATTCCAGCACTTTGGAAGGCTGAGGTGGGAGGATAACTTGAGCCCAGGAGTTACAGGTTGCAGTGAGCTATGATCATGCCACTGCACTCCAGCTTGGGCAACAGAGCAAGACCATATCTCTAAAAAAAAACAAAGAAAGAAAATAAAACAAATTCCAGGGTATTAAAATTTTGCTGAACTACCTTAAGTTTTAGTGTAACAGGGAGTCAGGCTCTAGACTGACATAACTTATAGACAGAGTTTTCACCTACATGAATATGTGATGGGACATTCAAAAGGCATTCAAGGTCAATATTCAGCATTTTCCCTAGGCTTGCAGGTAATCTAGCATTCCTTACCTCTAACCAAATTCCAAAAGCTCGCTCATTATTATGACAATCAAACATACTCATAATGCTTTCCAAAATTCCCACTAAAGTTGTCACTGATTTTACTGAGAAGGACGCTGGACTAACTGCAAGTCATAGATTTTATGGGCTATTTTATTGAAAGTATCCATTGTTTTAATATATTATCACCTCATTTTTTTTCTTAGTTGATAAGTGTCTCTGTTGGAAAATCAATTCAGAATTTCCTTTGGAATGCACATCTTACTACTCATTCCATATAAATTATTTGAGTTTCTGTTTCATGTAATACCTTGAACTGGGTGCAGGGAAAGACGTCTGACACAGAAGGCGTGCTGAATAAAATATTTAAAATGTCTTTAAGATGAGGAGTTACTGTTCAACGGATATAAAGCCTCATCAGTTTTGCTGGAGGAATAATTTCTAGAAATCTGGTGTAAAACATAGTGCCTACAGTTAACAATATGGTATTGTGAACATCAAAGTTTGGTAAGAGAGTGGATCTTATTTTATGTATTCTTGTCATGCACACACATATACACATACAACAAAAAAGTGGGGCATGAGAAAACTTTAGGATATGTTAAATATATCTACCAGTTTAAATATGATGATGGTATCACGGTGCTGCCTATGTTCAAACTCATGAAATTGCACACATTAAATATGTGCAGTTCTTTGTGTATCAATTATACTTCAGTGAAGCTGCTTAAAAAATAAAATAAAATGTGTAACTGTGACTGAGCTGGTGGGAAGGTCAGAGATAGATTTGAGACCAGAAACTATGAGACAATGTTAATTCTGAGAGGTAAGCAGGTGTTTTCCCTTAAAATTAAGCTTTAAAGTTTAATGAGCTCTTCCAGAGGAAAGCAGAAAAACACTGAGATGTGTAAAAGATGGGAGAAGTTTTAAATTGAAAGCTGTCTTTAAAAGGCCAAAATATCCCTCAAAGAAAACATTCTCAGGTGTTGAGCTACAAAATAAAATCCAATTTGAAGAAAGATATTATGGAGATATTGAACTAGCAGCCTTAGTTATGTAGAAATGCAAAAGAAAGAAAGAAAGAAAAGAAAGGAAGGAAGGAAGGAAGGAAGGAAGGAAGGAAGGAAGGAAGGAAGGAAGGAAAAGAAAGAAAGAAAGAAAGAAAGAAAGAAAGAAAGAAAGAAAGAAAGAAAGAAAGAAAGAAAGAAAGAAAGAAAGAAAGAAAGAAAGAAAGAAAGAAAAAGAAAAGAAAGAGAGAGAGAAGGAAGGAAGGAAGGAAGGAAGGAAGGAAGGAAGGAAGGAAGGAAGGAAGGAAGGAAGGAAGGAAGGAAGGAAGGAAGGAAGGAAGGAAGGAAGGAAGGAAGGAAAGAGAAGAGAAGAAGAGAAGAGAAGAGAGAGAAGAGAAGAGAAGAGAAGAAAAATATTTACCTAGGAATTCCTAAGCTCAAGCCCAACCTAATGTGAGTCTGGAAACACAATCCACATTACCTGCATGGGACAAAAATCCCCCAAGCTGAAAATTTTGTTTAAAGTGATCATGATGGGTAGTGGTCCTAACACTATGGTGGATACCTGCCTCTACAGAAATGGTTCTCTACTTTGCCTGTACAACAAATTTATGTTGAGCTTTTCAAAGTAAAGATAAGCAAAACAAAATTTAAAAACCACAACTGGCTATGTTAAACAATATATTGTTTGGTGATACACGCACTGGTAGTGAAATTATAAAGAAAAGAAAGATGATTAACACAAAATTCCCACAGAGGAGAGGAAAATAGATATAGTCATTCATGGAGTATAAAATGGCTTCAAAGGTACTGAAGTAGAAGGCAGGACATGTCTCCAGAGTTAGAGTTTGAACACCAGATGAAATTGAAGACTAGCTAAAAGAGGGACAGAGTACAAGCAGCTTTTCATAAGATATGCCCCAGTATGCCATGTCAGTTTACCATTGCTGTGGCAATACCCAGGCATTACTACTACTTTCCATTTCAATGACATGATAACCCTAAAGTTAGTACCCATGCCCTGAGCTTCTCTGTTGCCCAGGCTGGAGTGCAGTGGCACAGTCTCAGCTCACTGAAACCTCCGCCTCCTGAGTTCAAGTGATTCTCCTGCCTCAGCCTCCCGAGTAGCTGGGACTACAGGCACGTGCCACCACACCCGGCTAATTTTTTGTATTTTTAGTAGAGACGGGGTTTCACAATGTTAGCCAGGATAGTCTCGATCTCCTGACCTCGTGATCTGCCCACCTCAGCTTCCCAAAGTGCTGGGATTACAGGCGTGAGCCACACCCTCTGGCCCCTGAGCTGCTACTCTTAGCACACTGCCTATGGGGTAGCCCTGTTCTGCAGGAGTAGTCCCAGAGCTGTAACACCACCAGAGCTGTAACACTGCTGCTTCAATAAAGCTGTTTTCTTCTACCCTACTACCAATTTGCCCTTGAATTATTTCCTGGGCAAAGCTAACAACCCTCATGGGCTAAGCCCCACTTTTGAGCTCATCTGGCTGGCACCAGTACTAGAAATGTTCTATTTCTTAAATTGGGTTATGTGTATATGAGTGTTGGTTTCTTCACTATTCTTTTATTATACACAAAAGTAATTCAGACAATTTTGAATGGATAATATATTTTCATTATTTAAAATATACTTGATATTCTGAGAATAAAACATCTACTTTAAAAACTAATAGCATATTATTAACACATGCAGGAAATCTGAAAACAGGGCAAGAGTTCTTAAATAGCGATAAAACTGATTTTATCACAAAATAAATGAAGCTTTTTTTCTCTCACCACTAATTGAACTTTGAAAAAAAGGTGGAACTTGTACTTACTTCTAGCAAAAGACTGGTAAATCCTCTTCACCAGAACCAACTATAGAGCTGGAAAAATTGACAGAAATAACCATTTCAATGGTTTGTAAATCTTTGTAAAATGGTATTCAACAATCTCAGAAGCACTTATGTTGGAAAAACTGATGAAATTTGAGTAAGAACAGTAGGAATCTGTGCTGTTTCGGTCCACTCTTGAGTCCAGTTGAAATAAGAATTCTGCCAAGACAGGGCAGTTTCTAAGGAACAGCATGTTCTTTTCTGTGATAGACAAGGTGGAAATAATGTTTCCCAAGGCAAGGGAGGAGGGAAGGCCCAATGGCTCTAGTATCCCAAGGTTACTATAGTATGTGGGATACAACATATTCCTGACAGAAACCATGTGCATGTGAAGTGAAGGCCAGAGAGGGCCACCACATAATTCTGGACAAACCTGAGGCTGCACATCAGATATCAAGAAAGGGTCCACGGAAAATAAAAGATGAGGCAGGCTTGCAAATGATCTGAACTTTGAATGTGCTCCCCTACCCTTGTACAGATTCGTTTGCAGAAGACCAAAGGGTTACCGTCTCAAGGTTGTCACAGACAAGCTCTGTAGAGGTATTCTCTGATCATTAAATGATTCAGACACAGAGGAAACCCCTAGAAAGTCGGGTTTTAAAATATAAATGAGAATATAAGTAAGTAAATAAACAAATAAATTAATTCATTTAAAATTGAGTTGAGACAACAGCAGCCAATTTTGGCACGGAAGACAAATTTCACAGAATTAGCTTAGGTGGGTCGCTAAACAAATAAACAGCAACAACAAAAACCTCTAGGAGCAAAATTAGTAATAAATTTGCTATATTACCTAAAATATTATTTTTCAGCAAAGAATTGAAAGGCATGCAGGAAAACAGATATTGTGTCCTATACACAGGGGAAGAAATGTCAGCAGAAAACTATCTCTCAGCATACTAGAATGTTGTATTTACCAGACAAAAACTTCAAGGCAGCAATTATCAATATGTTACAACATTTTTAAACAGCATACTTGAATAATTAAAGGAAAATATGACAACAATGATTCAACAAATATAAATTCTTATATTTAAGAATATAAGAATTATATCTATCTTAAGTAAATTATATAAAAAGAGTAAAATGAGTATTATAAAATCAAAAAGGATAAAAATTGAAATGCAAAATTAATTAGAAGATGTCAACGTTAGAATAGAGATAACAGAAAGTTCAATGAACCTGAGGATAGATCAATAGAAATTATCCAATCTTAAAAACAGAGAAAAATTATTCCAAAAACATAGAGCCTCTGAGACCTGTGGTACACGTCAACTGTATCAAATATGAGTCCCCGGAGGATAGAAGAAAGAATTATGAAAACTTTTATTCCCGTAAATTATACTAATTAGATGAAATGAACAAATTCCGAGAAAGACACAAGATAATAACTGACTCAAGAATAAGTAGAAAACACGAACAAACTTATAACATGTAAAAAACTTGAATTAGTGATTACAAATCTTTCCCAAAGTTAAAGTCCAAGTTGAGATGTCTTCACTGGTGAATTCTTTCACCAGTGAAGGTAAAATAATATCAATTTTCCATAAACTCAGGAAATAGAAGAGGAGGAAGCACTCCATAACTCATTTTCTAGATACAAAAATCTTTAAGAAAATTTTAGCAACCCCAAGTCAGGAATGGATTTTTTAAAAAGTATACACACTATGATATGATCAAGTAGAATTACCAGAAAGACAAAGTTAATTTAAAATGTGAAAATGAATGCATGCAATGCACTATACTAGTAGAAAAAAGAATGAAAAATCACATTACCATCTCAATAGGTACAAAAAATTATGTAACACAATTAAGCACACTTTCTTAATGAAAACATTCAAACAGCTAGGAATAGAAAATATTTCCTCATCCTGATAATGAGTAACTATTGAAACTCATAGCCAGCATTTTAGCTTATTGTGAAAGACGGAATAATTTCCCCTACAACTGAAAGAAGAAATGATACCTGCTTTTGACAGATCTAGTCTAAATTATACTGGAGATCCTTCCAGTAAAATAAGGCTGGAAAAATAAAGGCACCCACATAAGGAAATAAGTAGCCGTAGTTCAAGACTAGCCTGAGTAACATGGCAAAACCTGTCTCTACAAAAAAAAAAAAAAAAAAAAAAAAAAAAAAAGCCAGGCATGATGGCACACACCAGTAGTCCTAGCTGCTTGGAAGGCTGAGATAGTCTGAGCCTGGGTAGGCCAAGGCTGCAGTGAGCCATGATCATGCCACTGTACTTCAGTCTGGGTGACAGAGTAGGAGACCCTGTCTCAAAGAAAGAAAGAGAGAGAGAGAGAGAGAGGAAGGAAGGAAGGAAGGAAGGAAGGAAGGAAGGAAGGAAGGAAGGAAGGAAGGAAGGAAGGAAGGAAGGAAGGAAATAAAATTTCTTATTAAGCATATATTTCATAATTTTTGCTTCTAAATTATTATTTTTCATTTTAGTTTTCACTTGGTAATTGCTAATTGTTGATTTTAATTGGTTATTTCTCAGTAGAGGGAAAGTATTGATATATTTTATTACATGGGGCCTCATTACTATGTTCTCTTATTATGCTAATAAATGCTATAGTATAGGGGTTCAGAAAATAGATTCTAGGGCCATATTTCCTGGATTTAAATCCTAGTCCCATTATCTACTAGCTGTGTGGCATTAAACTAGTCACTACCATCATTAGTGCCCCTGTTTCCTTATTTGTAATATAGGGATGATAATAATTGTATTTCCTTCATAGTTTTGTTGGGAGGTTAAATTATTTTATGTGAAGTTTTAGAATGCATATTTAAGCATTAGCAATCATTACTTTCATTCTCAGAGAACTTTTAGGTAAATACTCAAATTATCAATAAATATGTAAACTTTGACTTACATATGTTTGATAGTTACACTAACACTCTATTTAATTAAATTCTTATAACATTGGCCAGAATTTTCTAGGTAATATTAACTTGCTTCTAATTTAATTGGGATTACCTTTATTGTTTAACAGAAAGTGAGATGTTGTCCATTGACTAAAGAGTTAATCTTCGTCACATTAAGTATTATTTCTTTGGTATCATGTGTGAAATGGAATTCATCAAACACTTTCATTATCTTATAATATTGCCCTATCCAGATTTAAGCTATTAACACGACTGGGAGATTTCTTAATATTATGTCAATTTTGGGTTTCTAGGAGAAAGCATTCTGGTAATTTATATTTTCCCAATATAAGCATTCGTTTAGTTGAGATTTTCAAATTTAGTAGCCTAAGGTGACAATATAACTCTGGAGTTAGATGCCTATATTTTGTGGGGCATTGTTTTGTTTTGTTGTATTGTGTTTCTGTTTTTGTTTGTTTGATTTTGTTTTATTTAGGGAAGTTACTTAGCCTATCTTAGTCACAGTTGCCTAATGTGTAAAATGTTACCTATTTTACAGAATGTTTGTAAAAATTAAATGAGACATTCTCTAAGAATTTACCACAATGCCTGGCACCCAATAAACAATAAAAGTCTTGTCAGTTCATGTCTCATATTTACTGCTCTGTGTGTGTCTACCCCATATAAAATAAATCTCTTTGTCCCATTCAATGGTTTGTTGGTTTAAATTCTTTTTCATCTAATATTAATACTTTTCCTGCTTTCTTTTGGTTGGAAATTATTTTTTTTCCTTTTTTAGTCTTTCATGTGTACTCTTTACAAATTGTCCTCTTTATACTTAATATCATTAAGTCATACTTTCAACATGTCTTCAAGCCATACTTTGAGATTAGAGGCAAATTAAATTATTTTCAATGCATGCTTTCTGAATTGCTATGAACTACATCTGCCATCTTATATTTTGAGGTTAAGAGATAATACTACTGAAATCTATAACTTCTGTCTTGAAGGGGCTTACACTCTGAAATATATTGAGCATAACTATATCTGCTAACAGTGTTTTTAAAGATTTGCTCAACAATGTATTCTACATAAGGCATTTGCTTTATGATATGGTTGTGTATGAAAGTAAGGAAATAGAAACTCTTGCCTAGTTTTCATACTCATAATTTGTATGCATTGATAATACATTTTTTTTTTCCAATTTCAAGAGTCTTCATGTAGTCAGATCTAAAAGTTTTGCTGCTCTGCCAACTTCAGTGACATATATGGTGGGTGAAAAAATATAATATCTTATTGTACTCAAATGGAAACTTAATTAGGTATTTCTTTCTGTATGAGTGGATATAAAAATTCGACTTTACAAAGAAAGGCAATTTGTCTCTCAGTGAGCTTGGAGTTTTTATAAATTTGTATGAGCTCAAAATTTTTGAATGTTATCCTGGGTCCTACTGAATTAACAAGCTAGAATTTCTGACTACAACAGCTGTCTCTGGTTAAGCCCCTACGTCATTACTAAGATTTGGACATGAGGCACTTCCAGTTTCTTTTGAATTAATACATCTAATCATTATTTTATTTTCTAAAGAAATAAGAGTTTTCCTCTTAAACATGAACTTATTTTCTGATTTTTAAAATTTCACACTGAAGAAATGTTTGTTCTCTTCAGGATGAGAAAGATAATCATGACTGTGTTATTAAAACAGAAAAAAAGAAGGAAAATATTTCTAATTTATATGGAGAGGTTTATTTATATTACATTACTATTCCATCATATTCAACCTATCCTGCCATTTGGGTAAGTTACTAGTGTAGGAAGCAGGTTAGACAATCCATGATGTACATTAACTCTTAAGCACATGGAATTATAGAGTGGCATTTTGCTGTGAAAGGATATCATTTTATATGTTTGTTTTGCAGGTGGCTTTTTGGGGATATATTCCTCATTTTTCTAAAAATTAAGTTGAGGAAAAGGTCAAATTTTCCAGTTCTTATTTTTCAATACTATCTATTTAAATTAAATATAGCAAATTTATAATTGCCTGGTAAATAAGCCTAATGGAATTTCTCTCTCCTACCTTCTTTCCATCTGTCTGTCCTGGATTCCTTCTTCTACTTCTTTTGTTCTTTCTTAATCTTTTTATACAAAAGTACTAATTTGTTTTTTCTTTTGTTTCTATATGACATGCAAGATTTTGATATTCAGTGCATAAAATTTTATGACTGTCCACATTTTTCAACATGAAAAAATGAAATATTTGAGAAAAAACAGGGAAATTGATATCCAAACAATCAAGTTGTTTTTCTAATACATCATTATCTTTCTTCTTCAAAAGATTACTTATTATGTATTAAAAGATATCTATCTATATACATGTATCTATATATAATTATATATATACACATACATATTATATGGGTAGACACACATACATATACACATGTATATATATATAATTCATTATGATAAAAATCACTCTCCTTTTATTTTGGCTTATAACTTATAAAGTAATTGCACACATGTACTTTACTCCTACTTTACAATGGTCAGACTACCGAGTAGTCTTTTACTAAAGGAGGTATCATTTACCCTTACTTTCATGCTAAGAAACTAATTCTCAAAGAAGTCTTGTGGCATGTCAAAGTCCATAAAGTTAGAACACATATCATCTATCCTCAAATCCAGTGTCCTTTCTCCAGCACTAGTATTTCCCCTTATAGTCTACTAAACATCAGTAGGTGTGAAAAACCTGGGTGAAATAATTAAATGTTTTCTTTTCTGTAGAACTACTCCAAGACTTTAATATGTTAACAGGTTTTGTAAATCTTCAAGAAGGGGAATGTAGTACAGCATTTTCCATATTTTACCTACTACAGAAATTTTTTTTTTTCTGTGCCACTTCTAATAACATTTCCAACAAGAGTGTTTTCACCATAGTTTAGTAAACATTGCATGATGCAACACTGTCACTACAATAATATCTTACAAGTGTATGATACTTTACATTTTGAAAATAATTTTTATGCTATATTCTGTCTTTTAAAATGTTATGTGGTCATTTCAACTCTATTATGAAGAGAGAGATGATTTAGATTCGGGGCATGTTAAGAACAATTTATTTTTTTCTAGGATTAGCTGGATATTTTTCTTGATGATTTATGTTTGGAGTAACTTTTCCATCAACTTCACTGTGGAATGTAGGAAACAATGAACAATGTGCATTCCCATTAGCATTTTTCATTTCTGATTGTAATTATTATTAGTTATGTAATTATTAGTTATTTTTATATAATAGAAATAAAATTGCATTACATAATTGTATTGCACAAAATTGTACCTTTTTCCCATGTAGTACGCTAAATGTTTGAGCTTCAGACAACTCCATTTGGTTACATGATCTCATTTTTTCAAAGATCTTGTGATACATGTCCTATTATCATGTGTTCTGTTTTGACATTTTTGATATCATTCTTCATGTATAATTGGCAAAAAATAAGCTGTACATAGTTACAATATAACATTTTGATAGATTTTGACATAGAAATACACCCATGGAACCATCATCACAATCAAGATAATGAACTTGTCTACCACCCACAAAAGCTTCCGCTTAACTATTTGTAATTTCTACCTCCAGCCAAACCTCCAACTCCTGTCCCCAGAAAACTACTACTTTACTTCCTATCAATATACATTAATTTGCCTTTCTAGAATTTTATATAAATGGAAAAAAATTGGTCTAGTTATTTTCAATCAGCATAATTTTGAAATTCATTTGTGCTGTTTTTTTGTATGTATAGCTCATCCCTTTTTATTTTTCAGTAGCATTCTATTGTATGTATGTACCACAATTTATCAATTCACTGTTCATAGACATTTGGATTACATGTAGTTTTGGCCCATTACAATTAAAGCCACAAAAAAATTATCCACAATTTGTTATCTGGACATATGCTTTCATTTCTCTGTTGTAAATACCTAGGAGTGGAAGTATGCTTAAAATCATTAGAAACTGTGAAACTGTTTTCCAGAGGCTGTGCTATTTTAAACCCCCGCCAGGAGTCTTTCCGTTCTTCTACATCTTCAGCAATACTTGATACAGTGAGTGTTTCTAAATTTAGCCATTCTAATAAGTCTGTAGAGTTAACTGTGGTTTTATTTTGCATTTCCCTGATGACTACTTTATCTACTTATTTGCCATCTGTACATGCATTTCAGTTAATTTTCTGTTCAAAATATTTACTGCCCCCTTTTAACTGAGGTATTTCTTTTCTTTTTGAGTCATCATAGTTCTTTATATATTCTAGATGCAAGTCCTTTGTTTATATATATAACCCATATATCTGTATATGTATATATATAAAAAATATTTTTTTTCTCATTCTGTGGCTTGTTTTTCTGTTTTTAATAGAGTCCTCTAAGGAGTAATCAGGGTTAATTGTAAAGTCAAAATTATTGAGTTTTTTCTTTTATAATTAACTTTGTGTTATAACTAAGAAATTCAAGATTACTAAGATATTCTCCTATGTTTGTCTATAGAAATCTTATAGTTCTAACTCCTAATTTCATGTTTATAATCAATTTGTGGATTTGAGTTACTTCATTTACCCTCTGTTCCTTTACTTTTTTCACTTCCCTTGTAATATTAGTCTTTTTGTTACTGATTTCTTTTTTTTTTTTTTTTTTATACTTTAAGTTCTAGGGTACATGTGCACAACGGGCAGATTTGTTATATATGTATACATGTGCCATGTTGGTGTGCTGCACCCATTAACTCGTCATTTACATTAGGTATATCTCCTAATGCTATCCCTCCCCACTACCCCCTCCCCACAATAGGACCCGGTGTGTGATGTTACCCTTCCTGTGTCCAAGTGATCTCATTGTTCAATTCCCACCTATGAGTGAGAACATGCGGTATTTGTTTTTCTGATCTTGGGATAGTTTGCTGAGAATGATGCTTTCCAGCTGCATCCATGTCCCTACAAAGAACATAAACTCATCCTTTTTTATGGCTGCATAGTATTCCATGGTGTCTATGTGCCACATTTTCTTAATCCAGTTTGTCACCGATGGACATTTAGGTTGATTCCAAGTCTTTGCTATTGTGAATAGTGATGCAATAACCATACATGTGCATGTGTCTTTATAGCAGCATGACATATAATACTTTGGGTATATCCCCAGTAATGGGATGGCTGGGTCAAATGGTATTTCTAGTTCTAGATCCTTGAGGAATTGCCACACTGTTTTCCACAATGGTTGATCTAGTTGACAGTCTCACCAACAGTGTAAAAGTGTTCCTATTTCTCCACATCCTCTCCAGCACCTGTTGTTTCCTGACTTTTTAATGATTGCCATTCTAACTGGTGTGAGATGGTATCTCATTGTGGTTTTGATTTGCATTTCTCTGGTGGCGAGTGATGATGAGTATTTTTTCAGGTGTCTGTTGGCTGCATGAATGTCTTCTTTTGAGAAGTGTCTGTTCATATCCTTTGCCCACTTTTTGATGGGGTTGTTTGTTTTTTTCTTGTAAATTTGATTGAGTTCTTTGTGGGTTCTGGATATTAGCCCTTTTGTCAGATGAGTAGATTGCAAAAATTTTCTCCCATTCTGTAGGTTGCCTGTTCACTCTGATGGTAGTTTCTTTTGCGGTGCAGAAGCTCTTTAATTAGATCCCATTTGTCAATTTTGGTTTTTATTGCCATTGCTTTTGGTGTTTTAGACATGAAGTCCTTGCCCATGCCTATGTCCTGAATGGTATTACCTAGGTTTTCTTCTAGGGTTTTTATGGTTTCAGGTCTAACATTTAAGTGTCTAATCCATCTTGAATTAATTTTCATATAAGGAGTAAGGAAAGGTTTCAGTTTCAGTTTTCTACTTATGGCCAGCCAATTTTCCCAGCACCATTTATTAAATAGGGAATCCTTTCCCCATTTCTTGTTTTTGTCAGGTTTGTCAAAGATCAGATGGCTGTCAATGTGTGGTATTATTTCTGAGGGCTCTGTTCTGTTCCATTGATCTATATCTCTGTGTTGGTACCAGTACCATGCTGTTTTGGTTACTGTAGCCTTGTAGTATAGTTTGAAGTCAGGTAGTGTGATGCCTCCTGCTTTGTTCTTTTGGCTTAGGATTGTCTTGGGAATGTGGGCTCTTTTTTGGTTCCATATGAACTTTAAAGCAGTTTTTTCCAGTTCTGTGAAGAAAGTCATTGGTAGCATAATGGGGATGGCATTGAATCTATAAATTACCTTGGGCAGTGTGGCCATTTTCACAATATTGATTCTTCCTATCCATGAGCATGGTATATTATTCTTCCATTTGTTTGTGTCCTCTTTTATTTCACTGAGCAGTGGTTTGTAGTTCTCCTTGAAGAGGTCCTTTACATCCCTTGTAAGTTGGATTCCTAGGTATTTTATTCTCTTTGAGGCTATTGTGAATGGGCTATAGTTCATTCATGATTTGGCTATCTGTTTGTCTGTTACTGGTGTGTAAGAATGCTTGTGATTTTTGCACATTGATTTTACATACTGAGACTTTGCTGAAGTTGCTTATCAGCTTAAGGAGATTTTGGGCTGAGACAATGGGGTTTTCTGAATATACAATCATGTCCTCTGTAAACAGGGACAATTTGACTTCTTGTTTTCCTAACTGAATACCCTTTATTTCATTCTCTTGCCTGATTGCCCTAGCCAGAACTTCCAACACTATGTTGAATAAGAGTGGTGAGAGAGGGCATCCCTATCTTGTGCCAGTTTTCAGAGGGAATGCTTCCAGTTTTGGCCCATTCAGTATGATATTGGCTGTGGGTTTGTCATAAATAGCTCTTATTATTTTGAGATATGTTCCATCAATACCAAATTTATTGAGAGTTTTTAGCATGAAGGGCTGTTGAATTTTGTCAAAGGCCTTTTCTGCATCTATTGAGATAATTATGTGGCTTTTGTCTTTGGTTCTGTTTATGTGCTGGATTACGTTTATTGATTTGCATATGTTGAACCAGCCTTGCATCCCAGGGATGAAGCCCACTTGATCATGGTGGATACGCTTTTTGATGTGCTGCTGGATTCGGTTTGCCAGTATTTTATTGAGGATTTTTGCATCGTTGTTCATCAGGGATATTGGTCTAATATTCCCTTTTTTTGTTGTATCTCTGCCAGGCTTTGGTATCAGGATGATGTTGGCCTCGTAAAATAAGTTAGGGAGGATTCTCTCTTTTTCTATTGGTTGGAATAGTTTCAGAAGGAATGGTACTAGCTCCTACTTCTACCTTTGGTAGAATTTGGCTGTGAATCCGTCTGGTCTTGGACTTTTTTTGGTTGGTATGCTATTAATTATTTCCTCAATTTCAGAGCCTGCTATTGGTCTATTCAGGGATTCAACTTCTTCCTGGTTTAGTCTTGGGAGAGTGTAAGTGTCCAGAAAATTATCCATTTCTTCTACGTTTTCTATTTTATTTGCGTAGAGGTGTTTATAGTATTCTCTGATGGTAGTTTGTGTTTCTGTGGGGTCGATGGTGCTATCCCCTTTATCATTTTTTATTGCGTCTATTTGATTCTTCTCTCTTTTCTTCTTTATTAGTCTTCTAACGATCTATCAATTTTGTTGATCTTTTCAAAAAACCAGCCCCTGGATTCATTGATTTTTTGGAAGGTTTTTTTGTCTCTATCTCCTTCAGTTCTGCTCTGATCTTAGTTATTTATTGCCTTCTGCTAGTTTTTGAATGTGTTTGCTCTTGCTTCCCTAGTTCTTTTAATTGTGCTGTTAGCGTGTCAATTTTAGATCTTTCCTGCTTTCTTTTGTGGGCATTTAGTGCTACAAATTTCCCTCTACACACTGCTTTAAATGTGTCCCAGAGATTCTGGTATGTTGTATCTTTGTTCTCATTGGTTTCAAAGAACATCTTTATTTCTGCCTTCATTTCATTATGTACCCAGTAGTCTTTCAGGAGCAGGTTGTTCAGTTTCCATGTAGTTCAGTGGTTTTGAATGAGTTTCTTAGTCCTGAGTTCTAGCTTGATTGCACTGTGGAATTAGAGACAGTTTGTTATAACTTCTGTTCTTTTACATTTGCTTAGGAGTGCTTTACTTTCAACTATGTGGTCAATTTTGGAATAAGTGCGATGTGGTGCTGAGAAGAATGTATATTCTGTTGATTTGGGGTGGAGCGTTCTGTAGATGTCTATTAGGCCCACTTGGTGCAGAATTGAGTTCGATTCCTGAATATCCTTGTTAACTTTCTGTCTCATTGATCTGTCTAATGTTGACAGTGGGATGTTAATGTCTCCCATTATTATTGTATGGGAGTCTAAGTTTCTTCTTAGGTCTCTAAGAACTTCCTTTATGAATCTGGGTGCTCCTGTATTGGGTGCATATATATTTAGGATAGTTAGCTCTTCCTGTTGAATTGATCCCTTTACCATTATGTAATGGCCTTCTTTGTCTCTTTTGATCTTTGATGGTTTAAAGTCTGTTTTATCAGAGACTAGGATTGCAACCCCTGCTTTTTTGTTCTCCATTTGCCTGGTAGATCTTCCTTTATCCCTTTATTTTGAGCCAATATGTGTCCCTTCAGTTAAGATGGGTCTCCTGAATACAGCAAACTGATGGGTCTTGACTCTTTATCCAATTTGCCAGTCTATATCTTTTAATTGGAGCATTTGGTCCATTTACATTTAAGGTTAATATTGTTATATGTGAACTTGATCCTGTCATTGTGATATTAGCTGGTTATTTTGCTCGTTAGTTGATGCAGTTTCTTCCTAGCATCGATGGTCTTTGCATTTTGGCATGTTTTTACGATGGCTGGTACCGGTTGTTCCATGTTTAGTGCTTCCTTCAGGGTCTCTTGTAGGGCAGGCATGGTGGTGACAAAATCTCTAAGCATTTGCTTATCTGTAAAGGATTTTATTTCTCCTTCACTTATGAAACTTAGTTTGGCTGGATATGAAATTCTCGGTTGAAAATTGTTTTCTTTAAGAAGGTTGAATATTGGCCCCCACTCTCTTCTGGCTTGGAGAATTTCTGCAGTGAGATCTGCTGTTAGTCTGATGGGCTTCCCTTTGTGGGTGACCCGACCTTTTTCTCTGGCTGCCCTTAACATTTTTTCCTTCATTTAAACTGGTGAATCTGACAGTGATGTGTCTTGGAGTTGCTCTTCTCAAGGAGTATCTGTGGTGTTCTCTGTATTTCCTGAATTTGAATGTTGGCCTGCCTTACTAGGTTGGGGAAGTTCTCCTGGATGATATCCTGAAGAGTGTTTTCCAACTTGGTTCCATTTTCTCCGTCACTTTCGGGCACACCAATCAGACGTAGATTTGGTCTTTTCACATAATCCCATATGTCTTGGCGACTTTGTTCATTTCTTTTTACTCTTTTTTCTCTACACTTCTCTTCTCGCTTCTTTTCATTCATTTGATCTTCAATCGCTGATACTCTTTCTTCAAGTCGGTTACTGAAGCTTGTGCATTTGTCATGTAGTTCTCGTGTTATGCTTTTCATCTCTATCAGTTCTTTTAAGGACTTCTCTACATTGGTTATTCTAGTTAGCCATTCGTCAAATCATTTTTCAAGGTTTTTAGTTTCTTTGTGCTGGTTACATAGTTCCTTCTTTAGCTCTGAGAAGTTTGATTGACTGAAGCCTTCTTCTCTCATCTCGTCAAAGTCATTCTCCGTCCAGCTTTGTTCCGTTGCTGGTGATGAGCTGCATTCCTTTGGAGGGGGAGATGCGCTCTGATTTTTTGAATTTCCAGCTTTTCTGCCCTGCTTTTTCCCCATCTTTGTGGTTTTATCTGCCTTTGGTCTTTGATGATGGTGACATATTGGTTGGGTTTTGGTGTGGGTGTCCTTTCTGTTTGTTAGTTTTCCTTCTAACAGTCAGGACCCTCAGCTGCAGGTCTGTTGGAGTTTGCCCAAAGTCCACTCCTGACCCTGTTTGCCTGGGTATCAGCAACAGAGACTGCAGAATATAGAATATTGCTGAACAGCGAGTGTTGCTGTCTGATTCTTGCTCTGGAAGTTTCGTCTCAGGGGTGTACCCAGCTGTGTGAGGTGTGAGGTGTTGGTCTGCACCTAGTTGGGGATGTCTCCCAGTTAGACTACTCAGGGTTCAGGGACCCACTTGAGCAGGCAGTCTGTCCATTCTCAGATCTCAACCTCCGTGCTGAGAGATCCACTGCTCTCTTCAAAGCTGTCAGACAGGGACATTTACCTCTGCCGAGGTTTCTGCTGCTTTTTGTTTAGCTATACCCTGTCCCCAGAGGAGGAGTCTACAGAGGCAGGCCAGCCTCCTTAAGCTGTAGTGTGCTCCACCCAATTCAAACTTCCCAGTGGCTTTGTTTACCTACTTAAGCCTCAGCAATGGTGGGCGCCCCTCCCCCAGCCTCGCTGCCACCTTGCAGTTAGATCTCAGACTGCTGTGCTAGCAATCAGGGAGGCTCTGTGGGCATGGGACCCTCCGGGCCAGATGTGGGATACAATCTCCTGGTGTGCCGTTTGCTAAGACCCTTGGTAAAGTGCAGTATTAGAGTGGGAGTTACCTGATTTTCCAGGTGTTGTGTGTCTCAATTTCCTTTGACTAGGAAAAGGAATTCCCTTCCCCCTTGGGCTTCCCAGTTGAGGCGATGCCTCACCCTGCTTCAGGCTGTACCCGCGGACCAGCACCAACTGTCCCACATGCCCCAGTAAGATGAACCCGGTACCTCAGTTGAAAATGCAGAAATCACCCATCTTCTGTGTCGCTCACGCTGGGAGCTAGAGGCTGGAGCTGTTCCTATTTGGCCATCTTGAGCGCTCCCCCTTTGTTATTGATTTCTAAAAACATTAAGGATGTTAACATTTCATCATGCATTACAAATGAAATATCATATTTTCCCATTTATTTTACTGTAATATTTTGTTTTTTGGTTGCACAGAATTTATGTATTGAAATATAATCATTTTTTTAAAACAAATGTTCTGGAATTTTTGATTGGGTTGGTGTTGAATCTATAGGTCAATTTGGGGGGATTAATATTTTAAACAATAATTGAGTCTTCCAATCCATGAAGATTATATTTTTAAATGTATTAAGGTCTTCTAAATGTTTCTCTTTATATTGTTATATCGTTTTCTATGTACAGTTCCTGCAAATATATTGTCAAATATATCATATTTTCATTCTATTAGTATTTTTTCAATTTCTGATTATTCATTGCTAATGTATAGAAATAATTTTTGTAGATCTTTTATCATTTAATTTGCTTAACTCTCTTGTGATATTTTCTGTTTTTTTAGATTCTTTAGGATTTTATATGTAGCTAAACATGTGTGACAAATAGACTGTTTTACTTCTTTCTTCTCAATATGCATGCATTTATTTCTTTTTTATGCCTTGTTTCACTGACTAGAACTTCCAGTGCAATATGAACTGAGTTGGTGAGAGTGCACATTCTTTGTTAGGTGATCTTAGGAGAAAAGCATTCAATATTTTATAATTAAGTGTGCTGTTAGCTGTAGGTTTTCCATCAAACTACTGTGTAAGAACAAAGAAGTTCCCATCTACTCCTATTTCACTGAGAATTTTTGTCATGAACGGGTGACAATTTTTGTCAAATATATTTTTCTGCATCTATTGAGATGACCATTTTTTCTTCTTTTTAAATCTCTTTTTTAAATGTGTTGCATTGATTTGCAAATGTTAAATTAATCTTGCATTTCTGCAATAAGCCCAAAGTCATCATTATGTATTCTTCTTTCTATGTGTTTATGGATATAACTTGCTAACAATTTGTTGGTAAATGTTGTGTTGACATTCATGAGAAATATTGTTTTGTGCTATTTCTCACATAATGTGTACAATTTGGGTATCAAAGTAATACTGACTTCATAGAATACATTGGGAAATGTTTCCTCTTATTCAATCTTCAGGAAAATTATATGTAAAATTGGTACGATTTCTTCTTTAAATGTTTGACAGATGTGCTAATGGAGCACGTTTTTCCCACGATTTTTCAGTTGTTTGTAAATTTAATTACACACTTCTAAATAACCCATGGATCAGAGAAGAAATAGTAAAATAATTACAAATCATTTTTAACTGAATAAAAATGAAAATGTGAAATATATAAATTTACAGGATGCAGCTAAAGGAAGACAGAGGGAAATTTGTAGCAAAAAGGTCTCAAATTGACGACTCCAGTTTTCACTTTAAATAACTCATGGAATACTATGCAGCCATAAAAAAGGATGAGTTTGCGTCCTTTGTAGGGACATGGATGCAGCTGGAAACCATCATTCTTAGCAAACTATCACAAGAACAGAAAACCAAACACCGCATGTTCTCACTCATAGGTGGGAACTGAACAATGAGATCACTTGGACTCAGGAAGGGGAACATCACGCACTGGGGCCTATCATGGGGAGGGGGGAGGGGGGAGGAGGGAGGGATTGCATTGGGGAGTTATACATGATATAAATGATGAATTGATGGGTGCTGACGAGTTGATGGGTGCAGCACACCAACATGGCATAAGTATACATATGTAACAAACCTGCACGTTATGCACATGTACCCTAGAACTTAAAGTATAATAAAAAAAAAAAAATTAAAAAAAAAAAAGAACAACAAATTTATTAAATAGGAAAAAGTATTGTATTATAACATTCACCCAGATTTTCCAAGCGTGAATATTTTACCATACTTAGTTACCGAATCTCTCTCCTCTCCTTCTTTCTAGACATTTCAGGGTAAATTGAATACATGATGTCTCTTTAACACTAAATGCTTCAGTAGTAACTCCTTCCAACCTTCATAAAAAAGACATTGTCTTACCAAACCAGGGTGCAATTATAAAAGTCTGAAAATTAACGCTAACCTTATTCAGTTGTTGCCCTTGTCCTCTTAATATCCAGGACCCTATACAAGATTATGAATAACATTTAGTTGTATTGCATGCTTTTTTAGTAGCCTTTAATATGGAATAATTATTTGGGATAGTTTTCTCATTTTTTGTAAAGGCAGAAACTTAAGCTCAGCAGAGAGGTGACATGACTTGCCCAATATCACAATTGAGTAGTGCTGGGGCCAAAGTTAAATTATCATTTGACCCATCTTCAGGTGCTATTTTTCTATGAAAATATATCCCTTTGTTCTATTGTTGTGTCTGTGTGTATCTATGTATGTATGTGTGCCTGTATGCATGTGTTTGTTCCATAAGTTTCTCACCTACATGACCAATAAAAGCTGTTGTATCTTATCATATCACCTAATTCAACATAGTAAAGATCATCATGCAACAGTCCACATTTGACTATAAGTTAACAAAGTGACCTGCATGCTTGCAATATGAATAAAATTTACTTCGAATTCTTTTAATATGTTGGCTGATAATAGCTAGCTTCCAATCCTTTGATTATAATGAATTTTTAGGGGAAAATATCTATGATAGAATAACTTTATGTTTGTCCAAACAAATGGAATGATATGATTCTGCATCTATTCACTTCCTACCTTATTTAAACAAAATTATGCATTGTCAAGGAAAAACACTATTTGTTTTAAACTTGCATGAATGTGAAATTGTTCTTGTGAGTTTTAAGCAATGTGATTTAATTGACATTTCAGGTGTTATTTTTTTCAGATGAACGTCACTTTTCTGTTCTTGAAATGAGGATTGTTTTCCACATTCGAGTAATGACATGGGCAAAATATATTTGAAATCAAGCAGTCACAAGGAATTTATTATTGAGAATGAAAAAAAAATTCTTAAAAAGCTTCAATTCATTCTCCCACACAAACATATAAACCCACCCATATAAACTTTCTTGCAATGCAAGTAAGTTCTACAATGGAGAAATAAGCCTCTTAACAAGATTGAATTTGCTATCGTGCATGTTACAAGCTGAACAAACAGAGATTGGGAAAGGCTCTGTTCATTCATGTGCCTCCTTTAAAAAACAAATACCAGTTTAATATAAATGGAAATGAGGGCAACATTAGTATGAACACAAATCTTGATCTGTTTGTAACCTAATAATGAAAACTATACTTTTTTTCAAACCTGGATAAATGGATAACGTCATATATTTTAGAATTTGAATCATCACTGTTTCTGTTAAGATTTTCTCCGAGTTTTACTTTACATTTTGGGATGACTATACACTCTAATACTGAATGTCTTGAATGCTGGAGTGCACAACTGAAGTAGAATGATTAGAAATAATAATGTAAGAATGTACAAAGATTACAAAAGAAATCTGAAGACCAGGGTTGTAAAATTCTGTCTTTATAACTTTTGTATTATCAGAACGCCATAGCTAATAGTCATACTCAAACATTTGTCCTGATTCAAAGGTGTGATCATAGCAGCATTATTGTAGAAGTTTCATTTTGCAAACAAGCAGGACTGAAATGGTTCCTTTAATTTGGGAGATGATAATTTCTGAAGAGTATCGGAACATGGTTTGTTTCTAATTCCCAAATGAAGGACTTCATGTCATTCTGTGTCTTGCTAACAGTTTTAAAAATATAAATCAAAAGTAACCAACTTATCTGATTTGAAAAACGTGAAACTCCCATTCCTTAAACATACTTTCTATCTTTTTATAAGCCGTAAATAACTTACATTAAGATATTATTTAATGGTCATTATCAAAAAGATGAAATATATTAAGTGTTGTGGAAGATGTGGAGAGAGAAAAGGCAACCCTTGTACACTGTTGGTGGGAATGTAAATCAGTACAGTCATGGAAAAAAGTATGGTAGTTCCTTAAAATCTGAAATAGAACTACCGTATGGTCCAACAATCCAAATTCTGGGCATATATCCAAAGGAAATGAAATCAGTATCTTGAAGAGATATCAGTATCTTGAAGAGATATCTGCACTGTCATATTCATTGCAGCATTATTCACAATAGCCAAGGTATAGAATTAACCTCAGTGTCCACCAATGGATAAACTGATAAAGAAAAGGTGGTATATATACACAGTGGAATACTATTCAGCATTTAAAAAATAGAAAATGCTGTTATTTTTGACAACATGGATAAACCTGTGGAACATTATATTGAGTGAAATAAGCCACGCACGGAAAGGCAAAGACTGCACGATCTCACTTATGTGTTAAATCTAACAAAGTTAAATTCATGAAAGCAGAGAGTATAATGTTAGTTATCAGAGATTATAGGGACAGGGGTAGGGAATGTGGAGATGTTGGGCTAGCTGTGTAGGCCTAGGCTAATGTGTGTATTTGTTTGAGTCTTAGTTTTACCCAAAAGTTTTAAAATGTAAAAAAATGCTTATAAGCCAGGAGAGGTGGCTCACGCCTGTAATCCCGGCATTTTGGGAGGCCAAGACGGACAGATCACGAGGTCAGGAGATCGAGACCATCCTGGCTAACACGTTGAACCCCTGTCTCTACTAAAATACAAAAAATTAGCCGGGCATGGTGACGGGCTCCTGTGGTCCCAGCTGCTCCGGAGGTAGGCTGAGGCAGGAAAATGGCGTGAACCCGGGAGGCGGAGCTTGCAGTGAGCGGAGATCTCGCCACTGCACTCCAGCCTGAGTGAGAGAGCAAGACTTCATCAAAAAAAAAAAAAAAAAAAAAAAAAAAAAAAAAAAAAAAAAAAAAAAAAAAAAAAAGAAAGAAAGAAAGAAAGAAAGAAAAAAGCTTATAGAATTAGGTTGTAAAGAAAGAAATACTGTTATACAGTTGTACAACGTGTTCGTGTTTTAAGCTAAGTGCTAGTACAAAAGAATCAAAAAGTTAAAAAAATAAAGAGTTTATAAAGTAAAAAAAACTTACGATAAGCTAAGGTTAATTTATTATTGAAGAAACAGAAAATGTTTTCTATAAACTTACTGTAGCCTGAGTGTACAGTGTTTATAAAGTCTATGGTAGTGTACTGTAATGTCCTAAGCCTTCACATTCATTCACCTCTCACTCACTGACTCACCCAGAGCAACTTCTAGTCCTGTAAGCTTCATTCATGGTAAGTCCCTTACACAGGTGTACCCTTCTTTTTGGTCTCTTATACTATATTTTACTATACTTTTTTATGTTTAGATACAAAAATACTTAGCATTGTGTTCCAGTTGCCTACAGTATTCAGTGCAGTATCATGTTGCACGTATTTGAAGGTTAACAGCAATAGACTATTCCATATAGCCTAGGTGTATAGCAGGCTATTCCATCTAGGTCTGTGTAAGTACATTCTATGTTGTTCATCCAACAATGAAATTGTCTAAGGAAGCATTTCTTGGAATATTTAAGCAATGCATGACTACAATTTAGTTAGTTTTTTTTTTTTTTTTTTTTTTTTTTTTTTTGAGAGTGAGACAAGGTCTTGCTATGTTGCCTGGACTGGCCTGAACGAACACTTGGGTTCAAGCAGTCTTCCCTTTTCAGCCTCCCAAGTAGCTGAAACAGCAAGCATGTCCCAGTAGGTTGGCCAATACTCTTGGGTTCAAGTAGGCTATCCACAAAAGCAGTCCATGGGGAAGTGATCTCAATACTATTTATCTGAGGAAAGAGTTATGGCAAATTCACTGTCCATCTATTTACTCAGAACTTTGTTATAATTTTGCCAGTTGATTGTTTTATAAACTGTATAGAATTTTTAATCTGTAAAGTTAAGCCCAGAAAAATCCATAAATTGTGTTCCTCTTCTCCAGAATATTACACTCAAAGTAGTGTTTATTTAATCACAGCACATTTCTGAATATATTCATGAAGGTGCTAAACCACTATTAATATATGAATAACAGTTATATGATGTTTATTTTTTCAATAGAAAATCCCCAAAATAGTTGCAAGAAAATCTTTTTTATTTGAAAATGCACGGTTCTTTGAATATTTTTATTATAGTTGATTAAAAAACCATTTATCACAGCTTTTATGTTCTAGAGGTTTATATATTACCCTTCTGTTCCTCCTACTACCTCCTAAACTCCTCTGCCACAGTATTTATAAATACTATTGAACACTTCAATGCAAAGGACCTTGACATTTAAATAAATAATGCATCAATTTACAAGTGGTATTTGAGAATTTTTGTTTCTGACACCAGAGTGTTAACTTTTTGCAGGGTCCAACTTCTGTACTTATTTAGTGAGTCAAATGTTAAATTTACTGTAAACATCTCAAGAAAGACTGTTAAGAACCTCATTAATTCAGTTAGGCTGGGGATTTCTGGCTACTGTGTTGTTTCTTCCTAAGAAACATAATAAAACAGGATTAATTACAAATCTGCCTGATGGATCAGGATACACAAGCTAGTATGTGATTGTCACAGCAAATACTCTGGGCTTGTCAGTGCTACTCCTTGCCCATGCCCTCATGATACAACTTGACAATTTCAAAACATTGCTGAAGTTATGGTACTATAGCCTACATTTCCTAACAGGGTTTTGTAATACCCAGGTTTCCTGCATTGCTTCAGGTACTACAATAGTGGTTCATTCTTGTGCTCCATATTATCTGAGATAAATTTCAACACTACAAGACACTTTGGTAAACTGTTTTCATTAGGCTACAGAGAATTGTGCACCAATGCATTGAAACTCAATTCAGAATGTAGACTGCCTACCAAAAAAACCTTAAAAGTAAAACTCAAGCCAAACCAAACACATGATAACAAGGAATCACAATAAAGTATAAACTCTAGCCGCCAGAAGTTTATTAGACATTTTCACTCAGACCCTCACATTTTAAAGGGTTAATTCATACACATCCAGATCTATGATAAGCAAATACAAGTAACCTCATGACTTTTATTTTCCTAACTTGATGTTTTAGGACCAATAAGCACAAGTTATATTCTTCATAGTTTTTCTACTCATTCAGAGTTATTTTCTGAAAACAAGCAAAGGACAATTTAAAAATTATGCAGGAGTCAATTATAGAGAACCCTTAAAATGTACTTTAATGGAGAACCCCTAAAATTGACTTAGGGGCTCTCTATCATGTTGACAGTTTTGTTTTTCCTTTAACTTTCTTTCAGAAATTCCTTGCCCCAAATCTCAACTTTCCTCAGTCCACCACACCCCTTCCCCTAATGACAAACCAGACTCCTATTATCAGATTCTAGGTGGTTCTGAGATTCCTTGTCCTTCCTATACCCTTAGTTCTGTACCCTAAACCTATAACTGCAAATTTGCTATCTTACCTATTGGGAATGATTGAAAGAGCATAAAGATTTAGCTCCACTAAAATTAGTGTTCAAGACACATTAAAAAAGAAAAAAAAAAAGAACACACAATCCTAACACTCTAAGACAGCAACTGTTTCTGTTAATGCAGATGGTCTTTCACAGTGCACATTTTCACATCATTGCTCTCAGAATTTATATATCAGTTTATGTTCTATTATTTTCCCTTACAATTATGTCATGATTATTTGCATACATTCACAGCCATGATGATTAGCATTTTAATGTACTCTTTTTTGATATGCTGACGTACCAAAATTTATTAAATCCTTTTATGAAAGGTACACAATTAAATTATTTCCAGTATTTTCCTCTATGGATAATATTTCAATGCACGTTTTACTGCACATTTTTTGTTTTCTACTGTTAAATTATTCTCTTAAGAGAAATACCTAGCAGTGGAGTTACTGGGACAAAAACGTGTATATACTTTGGTGTATGTTTCATATTGCCATATTGCTTTTTAAAAGGGTTCTTGCAATTTGTATTACCACTTGAGTTGAAATATATTAACACCTTACCATTACTGGCTATTATTATTATAAATATGTTTGTGCCTTCATTAACATATCAAAGTGAGTCCAGTTTGACTACACTTTGTGAGAATTCACATTTTCCAACATGTTCGATTACTAATTTTCCATTATGATACATATTTCTTCAAATTCTTTTCCATTTTTCTATTGAGATCTTGATATTTTTTCTATAAATTTGAATAGATTATTTATATATTATGGATACAAATCCTGTGTTATAAGAAGTGCAAATACTTTTCACAATTTCTAGTTTAGTCTTATTTTATAAAAAAATTAATTTTTATATTCAAATATGACAATTCTATGCTTTTGAATTTCTATTGCTTCAAAGATAAAACATTTCTGCACAAATAGGATAAATTTTCTAATTAGTTTTGTTTGATTTTCGATAATTTGATGAACTGTTTCTATTCCACGTGTGTTATTGCAACTGCAAGGCAATGACATGGTTATTGGTTACATGGCTGCCTACTAGTAATTCTAAAAGTTCTTACAGTTCACAGCTTTTACAATTGTATGAAGTTGGTTTCAGATCTGTGTTCTGTTACAACAAACTGTGCTGTGTTGGCTAGGTTATTTAATCTCACTCACCTACTTGTCTATAAATTTTGAACATATAATACTTGATTTGCAAGATCATTGAGAGGACAGAATTATGTAAATAAAATTTCTGACATAAAAGATACTCAGGAAATGGTTGTTTTTATTATGACATGCATCATGCTATTTGAAAACTGTTCTATTTATGGACTTTATGTTTTGCATATCTGTATTTCTGTGTCTGTCCTGGAAAAAAATTATTTTGTTTTAAAATTTCCACACTCTCCCCATTGTACTATTATTTAAAAATTTTTATTACACAATAATTTTAGATTTTCAAAAAAAAATCACAAAGATGGTACAGAGAGTTTCCATATAGCACATCTAATTACCTTTATTAGCATCATCTGACATTTGTAGGCTCATTTGTAACAATTAGTGAACCAATATTCATACATTATTATTAACCAAAGTCCATATTTTCTTTAGATGTCTTTAGTCTTTACCTAATGTCCTTTAGTCCTCAATAGCTCTTATTAATTTGTGTAAATATATATATACACACACACATATATAATACAATACCATATATATATGGTCACTTTATATATACATATAAATTTATATGTATTTTTATTACAGAAAATATTTATATATGCTATTTTAGTCATTTTTAGTGGCACTAATCACATTCACAATGCTGTATTACCATCACCATTATCTATTTCCAAAATATTTTCATCCCAAACAGAAGCTCTGTAACCATTAAGCAATAAACTTCCCATTCCTTTCTTCATTCAGCTGCTGGTAAACCACTAATCTACTTCCTATCTCTATGAACTTGCCTATTCTAGATATTTCATATACCTGCAATCATAAAATATTTGTCTCTTTATATCTAGCTTCTTTCCTTAGCACATATTTTCAAGATTCATCCATGTTGTCACATGTATCAGAATGCCATTCCTTTTGGTGACTGAATAATATACCATTGCATGTATATACCAGCTTATGTTTCTTCACTGATGTATTGATGTACTCTAGGGTTCTTTACAATGTGTGGCTATTGTGAATAATACTGCAATAAACATTGGTATAAAAATATCTCTTTGAGTCATTAAGATTTTAATGGGTATATACCAACGAATGAAAATGCTGGATCATGTAGTCATTCTATCTTTAGTTTTTTAAAAAATTCCAAACTGTTCTCTACAGCAGCAGCACCATTCTACATTCCCACCAGCAATATATGAGAATTTTAATTTATCTGCTCCCCACCAACACCTGTTTTTTTTCGTTATAATCATGCTAGTGCGTATGAATGCATATATCCTCGTGGATTTAGTTTGCATTTTCGTAGTGACTAACGATGGTGAGTATCTTTTCATGTGCTTAGTGATTATTTGTATATATTATTTAGAAAGAGTTCTATTTAAGTTCTTTTGCCCATTTTTAAGTTCAGTTCCTGCTTTTTGTTGTTGTTGAGCTGTAGTTCTTTGTACATTATGGATATTAAACACTTATATGATACATGGTTTGCAAATATTTTCTCCCATTCTTTCTCTTTCCCTTTTTATTATTGTTATTATTATTATTATTATTTATTTTTTTTTTTTTTGAGGCACATCTCACCCTGTCGCCTAGGCTGGAGTACAGTGGTGCGATCTTGGCTCACCATAACCTCTGACATCCAGGTTCAGGCAATCCTCCTGCCTCAGCCTCCTGACTAGCTGGGATTACAGACATGCGCCACCACGCCCGGCTAATTTTTGTATTTTTAGTAGAGACGGGGTTTCACCATATTAGACAGGCTGGTCTCGAACTCCTGACCTCGTGATCCGCCCACCTTGGCCTCCCAAAGTACTGGGATTACAGGCGTGAGTCACCATGCCTGGCCCATTCTCTCATTCTTTAAGTCTTTTTACTTTATTGATAAAGTCCTTTGAAGCAAAAATGTTTTTAATTTTGCTGGATTCTAATCTATTTATTTTTTATTTCTCATGTTTTTGGTGTCACATCTAAGAATATATTGCCAAATCCAAAATCATGAAAATCTAAGAGTGTTATGATCTTAGTTCTTATATTTAAGATGTTGATGCACTTTCATTTAAGGATTGTATATGTTGTGAGGTAGTAGTCCAACTTAAATCCATTGCATGTGGATATTCAGTTGTCTCAGAAATATTTATTAAAAAAAACATATTTCCCCATTGAATGCGCTTGACATGCTTATAAATAATCAACTGGCCATGAACTTATGGATTTATTTCTGGAATCTCAATTCTATTCCATTGTTCTATATGTACATACTTATGCAATTACTATCTTTATTACTATAGTTTTATAGTATGTTTTGAAATTGTGAAGTGTTAATCCTCCAACTTTTCTTTTTTAGAAGTTAGTTTTTCAAGTTAGGGTCGCTTGCAATTCCATATGAATTTCAGAATTTTCAGCATTTCCAATTCTGTAGAAAAAAGGCTTCTGGAATTTTGATGGACATGCACTGAATCTCTAGAATACTTTGTGTAGTACTGACAACTTAGCAATATCAATCTTATACATGAACACAGGATGTATTTTAGTTTATTCAATTCCTCCATTTCTTTCAGCCAAGTTTTGTAGTTTACAGTGTATAACTCATTTCTCACCATAGTTTTATTTATTCCTTTGTATTTTATTCTTCTAGATACTATTGAAAGTGGAATTGCTTTCTGAGTTTCCTTTCCAGATGGCTCATTGCTGGTGTCTTTAAAAAAAATGATCTTAAAGTGTTTATCCTGCTTGTTGTAACATTCATGAATTCATTTATTAGCCTTCATATCTTTCTTGTGGATTTTGGGGGATTTTCTGTATATAGGACCATAAATAGGACCATATATGTGTGAGATTATATAGTTACGATTCCTCTTTTATAACATGGATGCCTTTCATTTCTTTTTATTGTACTGGCTACAACTTACAGTACAATGTTGAATAGCAATGGTGAAACAAGCGTCCTTGTCTTATTTCTGATCTTAAAGGGAATGTTTTCATTCTTTTACTACTGAGTATGTTCTTAGCAGTGAATTTTTCATAAACGCACTTTATCAATTTGAGGAAGTTCCCTTCTATTCTTATTTTTTTCTGAGTGTTTTTACCATGAAAGGGTGTTTGCTATGTCAAATGTCTTTTCTGCATCAGTTGAGATAATAATTTTTGTGTTTGTTGTTATTATATCAATGTAATTTACTAATACTATATTGATTGATTTCTTATGTTGAACCACCCTAACATTCCTGGAATAAGTATCACTTTGTCGTGGTAAATAAGGTTTTTAATGTGAGGTTGGATTGGGTCTGCTGGAATAATGTTGAGGGTTTTTGCATTAATATTAATAATACATTTTTTGTAATTTTATTTTCTTGTGATGTCTTTAGATTTTGTATCAGAATAATGCTGGTCTTATAGAATGAGTTAAAAAGTGTTCCATCTTATTCAATTTTTTGGAATAGCTTAAGATGGACTGATGTTACTTCTTATTTAAGTATTTGGAATAATTCACCAGAAAAGCCACCTGGCCTAGGATCTTATTCATTAGGAAGTATTTCATTACTGATTCAGTCTCATATTTGTTATAGGCTTGTTGAGATTTTTCTATTTGAAATTGAGTCAATTTTCGTAATTAGTGTGTTTTTAGGACTTTGTTCATTTCACATAGATTATGTAATTTGTTGGTATACAATTGTTCATAGTATTCTAGGATATATTTTCTCTTTCTGTAAGGATGGTAGTAATGTCCCCATTTTTTGTGACTTTAGTTATTTGAGTCTTCTTTTTTTGCCTTTGTCATTCTATTTATCTATTTTTATTTATTATACTGTTAAGTACTATTATACTGATTATATTTTAAAATATTAATTATGAAAATTTAAATTGTTTTTCCTTCTGCTAGCTTTGGATTTAGTTTTGTCTTCTTTTTCTAGTTTCTCTAAATATAAATATAAGATATTGATTTGAGATCTGTAATCTTTAAAGTAAGCATTGTAGCTGTAAATTTCTTCCTGAATATTATCTTCACTGCATTCGTAAATTGTAGTATGTTGTGTGTTTGTTGTCATTCATCTCGAAGTAATTTCTAATTTTCCTTATGATCTCTTTTTTGACTCATTGACTCTTTAAGAGTCTGTGGTTTTATTTAAATGTATTTGTGAATTTTTCAGTTTTCATTCTTTTATTGGTGTCCGACTTCATTTCACTGTAGTCAGAAAAGATACTTTGTATGATTTCAGTATTTTAAAATTCATTGAGACCTGTTTTGTGGCATAATCTGTGATCTATCACAGAGAATATTACATGTGTACTTGAGCCAAATGTGTATTCTCTTGTTGTTCAGTGGAGTATTCTGTACGTCCATTTTTACCCTGCTATTTTGCTGATGTAACTCACTATACTATTCATTTTCTTAAGTCTTTATACCCTTTTCCACTTTCAGGATTTAGATTAGAATTATTTTTTTGAGTTCCAAAAGAAAAATATGCTTTCTTTTCTTCCTTTCTTCTTATTGTATCCTCCCATGGCAAAAGGGACAAGAAACTCTCCTGTCTTTTCTTATAAGGTCACTGATCCCATTCATGAAGGCTCTACCCTCATGGCCTAATCACCTCCCAAAGGCCTCCTAATACTTTTTAATACCATGAATTTAAGGGTTATTATTTTTAGCATATGAATTTGGGGAAAGCATAAACATTTAATTCATATTGAGTAAATTCAAACCATTCAGGTCTATTACCTGGACAGCTACACAGGGGTAAGGATAGTAGTCAGTCAAAAGATGTTTTCTTTTTGAGAATATACCCCATAATCTAACACTTAAAATATAAACAGTATTTAACTAGTTGAGGAGGAGTGGAGGATTCCCTGGAGAGGTAATGTCATGAACCAAGGCCCTGAGATGGGAGAATAGACAGATTTGTTTTATGAAAAGACTCTAGTTACAGTGAATACACCAAATTAAAAGTTCCAGATTGTATATACAGAAGACCAGTTTAGGTTTGGTCCCTTTGTTGTGTGAAAATATAAAACCAAGAACCAAGTTTTTCTTCATTATACTTCTCTTATTTTGCAACTTTACATTTGTTTGGTTGACTATTTAATTAATGTCTGCCTTTTCTGCTAAATCATAAGGTTCATGTAGGGAAGGCCTGTGCCTATTTTTGCTTCCTACTATGTCTTCAGTATCTATAATGGTTTCTATCACATAAGATCTGGTAAAACAATATATGCCAAATGATTTAAATGAATGAATGAGAATAAACAGAGAAAAAAATATTTTAAGCACTAAGTAGCTAGGTGATATTAATTTAAAAATTTTAAATTACATGAATTTAAAATTTACATGTTTCAGTGCTTTCTCAATTCTACCATCACAGGCTCAAACATAACCTCCTCCACTCCCCCACACCCACTTCAGTTGCTAGGGTCATTCATTGGCTCCCGTTAACATAATATCAGGTCTTATTCTTTATGTGTTATTTTCTTCTACTTGTTGACACACATAATCCAATAGCTTCCTGATAAGGAATACGTGGAGAGTAAATTTGAGATTGGATACTCTTGTCTCTGAAAGATCTCTCTTAAGTATTGAAAATAAAGGATAATTCCTCTTCCATTCAATCTGCTCCTCAGTAGTTATTGTCTTGATAAATTTAATTCCTCTTCTTATTAATATGTTCTTCTCTCTAAATGAATAATGCTTCCCCGATATCATTTTTTAGCTCGTATTTCCCTCACTTCTTCTTCCACATCCCTCTGTTGTATCAACTCAATCTATTTCCATACAATATTTTCAAATAGTAGTGAGCATTTACATTTTTAAAATTTTAATAAACAATTTTACGTGAGAAAATTTTTTAAAGTCAAATGATGCTAAATATTTATAATAAAAATCACCATTTCCTTTAACTTGCTTCTCCTTACCTCATTCCATTCCCCAAATACTACCACTTTCAGTTATTTTAGCTGTTTCTTTAGGTATTTATCTCTGTATTACTATTATTCTTTTTTTTTTCAAGATGGAATCTTGCTCTGTCACCCAGGTTGGAATGCAGTGGCGCAATCTCAGCTCCCTGCAGCCTCCGCCTCCCGGGTTCAAGCAATTCTCCTGCCTCAGCCTCCCGAGTAGCTGGGACTACAGGCGCGCGCCATCACGCCCGGCTAATTTTTGTGTTTTTAGTAGAGACGGGGTTTCACCATGTTGGCCAGGATGGTCTCGATCTCCTGACCTCGTGATTCTCCCGCCTCGGCCTCCCAAAGTGCTGAGATTACAGGCGTGAGCCACTGCGCCCTTCCTATCTCTGTATTTCTAATTAATGGGTATATACTTTTCTCTCTTTAGTCTTCAATTCTGGAAAGTATCCATCAACTTCCTGTTATGGCAGATGAATATTTTATTAACAGTTTCCTTACTCTGTCCTATGACTGTAATTATTCCTTAATTTCAGTTAAATACTTATATTTTCGTTCTTATGACTGTGCAAGCATTGTTAACTTCTGAGCCAAATAGTGTACTAATACTAAGTAGTACTTCTTTTCTTAGACAACATTTTTGTTATAATTTCTGAATTTTTCAGAGTTTTTATCAGAAAGTCTTTCATGTAATAAGATAGCTCTGTAAGATGCCATTCAACATATTTTTTCATACAGTTTGGCATGCAAAAAAACCACGTCATTTCTATTTTTCTTTATGGATACATTCCCCCTAGAGACACCAGTCTTACTGCTCTGTTTGTTATTGGGTGCCCCCTAGTACTGCTGCGCACTTGACATCGTAGGACTTCCTTTCACCCTCATCTTGGGAACTATTTATCTTCTGTGCTAGATTCCCCGTTAACATAATATCAGGTCTTATTCTTTATGTGTTATTTTCTTCTACTTGTTGACACACATAATCCAATAGCTTCCTGATAAGGAATACGTTCAGAGTAAATATTTTTTGAATAATTGTATATTTAAAAATGTCTATTCTACAATCACCCTTTTTTTTTTTTTTTTTTTTAAGGTGTTCTTGAGTTTTTATTATTTTCTACAGTTTGAACTAAATCCTGATTTTTTCTTTGTGGGATGCAAGTACCAAAACTAATGCTTTCAGATGTTCCCTCCACTTTTCTGTCTTGCACTCAATGAAATTGCTACTACCTGTTAACTGAGGCCAAGCAAGCTTGAGCTTATTCCTTATAACATAGGTGGCAAAAATGTGTCAGATTGCCACCACCTTCCTCCTCTATAACTAAAGAGACATAACCTATTTGCATGCCACCTCCTGATACAGAAAACAGCTGTTTATAACTGAACTGATCTAGTTTCAGAACTAGGAAACTAACTGAAAAGATATGGGACAGTATATTTAAATGTGCTGTTTCCTGTCTAACACGTCTATCTCTGCTGGTAACCACACTACAGTAATCTTTGATTGGTAGTGTGGCTGAATCTAGAATTCCTTGTTAAAATTATTTTTATCCAGACATATGAAGGCATTGCCCCATTGTTTCCTACATATAATGTTGCTCTTGGGAAGTCTGCTAAAATCTTTATTCCCGACTCCTTTCAAATGACCTACACCTTCTTTCTAGCTTTTAGAGTCTTTTCCAAAAATCTAAGGATTTCGGTACCTAAGGAATTCGGTACCCTAAGGGGTACTGAATTTCACAATAATGTGATTTTGTTCCTGCCTGAAAGGCACTCAGAGGGCTATTTCTATCTGGATATTAATATCTTCCACTTCTGATAAATGTTCTTGATTATTTCTTTAGTAATTGTCTCCCTACATGATTTTATTTTTCTGGGATGCCAATTATTCATAAGCTGGTCCTCAAGTAAATAATTTTATTATCTGTTCACTTCAGTTGCTCTAACCATAATTTATACTATCTTTAGAATATTTCATCATTTTAATATTCAGATTATTCTGTTGGATATTTTATTTCAACTATCATAGCATTAATTTCCAAATACCCATGCTTGTTCTTACATGATTCCTTTTGAAACTCTCCTGGTCTTGTCTGATGGGTGCAGTATTTGTAATGCCACTAAACATATTAATGCTACTAAACATATTGTTTCAAGAAATTTTTTTCTCCTCCTTAAATTGTCTATATTTCCTCTGGACTTTTTTTTTCTCTTCCTTTTTTTTGTTTCTTTCTTTCATGTTGGATTCTTTCTGGAAATGTCTAGTGATGTTTTGTTGTTAATTCATGTCTAAAAGTGAATTCTGTTAAGCTTTTGTGTTTTATTGCATCACGGGGTTTGCTATGACCATCATCTGGTCAGCTGACTTTTTTGCACTTTGGGACCTGTAAGTGGCAATGCCTGTATATTATCTTGGCAGTAGGTGTGTAGCTTCAGAGAACAATCTTCCAATATCTGGCTGTGCTTATTAACTTGGCTTGTAGCATTTTGCAACTGGATGTGGTAGGAACTGAGAGTTCCATCTTTCCATATGAAGACTTGTACTTCATTCCCTGTTTTCCATATGGTATTTCACGCATTGCAGAGAATAAATTTTATCTGTCATGGGGTTGAGGATAGAGAGGTTTCATTATTGGCAGTGAGAGATAAGAGAGGACATCTGGATATGGGGAAAATCTAAATTATCCTTTTTTTCTGACATTCAAATAGTGTTTTTATATTTTGTCCTCACGGAATCACTCACACATTCTGAAGTATTTGGGATTCTAATGCCTGAGTCTTCCTGACGTTCTGTGGAAAATCACTTCATATTCATTTCCCCCCATTTCTCACCCAGTTATGAAACTTAGCTTTATCCGCTCTCCTCATTGCTACCTTTAATACTTTCTCAATTTTATTTTTAATGTGGTTCATGCTTAGTACTTCTAGATTTATTGAATATTGTGTTTCTGGTCATTGTCGTTGCTGTTATTGTCCTTTTAGTTTGGGGATGATTTCTAGAAAAGAGGCAAAAAATTCTTTATTATACAAGAAGTTTCAAATTTTCATTTAAGAGTTACTTGATAATTAATTACATTTACATTAAACACTGACAAGGAATTTTGTCTATAGCTGCTTGTTATAGTATACAAAGTAGAGTCTATTTATGTGATTTAACAGCTGTGTGCGTCTCTTAGTCATTTGTATGTTAACATATTGACTTTTTAGACATATTAACTTTTAAAAAGTCATTTTGCCATAATAAACTTGGTGATATTAGGAAAAAATTCCCATAGTTTTTTACTTGGAAATGATTCCTAATTAAATTAGTTTATTGAATAAACATTAATTTGACTATTTATATGAATTTTCCAAACACAGAGAATAGTCCCGGGCACATTGTAGACATTAATTAAATATTTACTTAAAACCTCATATATGCCAGCAAATTAGATCAGTGCTGTGAGACTATCAATATAGGATGATCTGTTTGAATCTTAGCAGTGCTGGTTGGAAAGGAGGGAATAGCAAGAGAGGAAACTGGATAAGTAGACAGGTGCCAGTTATTGAAGTATCCTCTACGCCATGCTCAAGAGCTTGGATTTCATTTTAAATGCTATGGGATATTATTAAGCAGCCTATTAATTTGATCATATTTGGATATTAGAAATATCACTCTAGTTACCACACCATGGGTAGGTTTAAATGGGACAAGACTGGAAAGCCACCCTTGGATTTGGCATCTGGAAGGTCATTGGTTACTTTAACAAATAAGGAGTTATTTCTGTGTAATGGCAGGATGGGAAGCTAATTTGAAGTCGTTTGAGGAAAAAGGAGGAAAAAATAGACTAATATTTCAAGAAGGCTGGCTGTGAAATATAGGAATAATAAGAAATATGTAGAGCCAGGAAAATTTTAGTTGGCTGCATATTTATTTAAGATTAGAGAGCCTCGAATGTGCTTAAATAGTATGGAGAAAAAACTTCCAAAGAAGAAGTTGAATTCAGCTTCTAATTTGATTCAGCAAAATTACTAAAGAATCAGGGTGGGATTAAATCCAGGTGCTTTCAGATAATAGTAGATAGTCATAATTAGGTGAATGATCCATAATTTTATTGAAAATGTTCTTAATTTTATAAATAACTTCAGACTTACAACAAATAGCAAAGGAATTATAAATATTCTTTTCCTTAATCAATGGAGAGTACATTGATGGCACATTACACAGGAATCCATTGATACTTATTTACTATGAACAAAGACACTCTATTATATAGCCATAATAATAGAAACATCAAAATCACTGCAAAGACATTAATAGATTAAAGCTCACCCATGTACCACATTAAAATGCCATCAGTTGTTTCAATAATATCCTTCATAGATAAAGGATCCAAATCCGGATAGCTCATTGCATTAAGGATGTGATTTTCTTTATATTCCAGTCTCTTTCTGAGACTGGGATAATTCCTCAGTCTTTTCTTGACTTTGACAGTTTTGAAAATTACAAGCTATTTATTTGATAGACTGTACCTCAGTTTGGGTTTGTCTCATGCCTCCTTGTGGTTAGACTCAGGTTTCGCCTTTTTGGCATTAATAAGATAGAAAAGAAGCTGTGTTTTTCTCAGTATATCTTGTCATATTTTATAAGATAGTGTAAGATTTTAATTTATCCCTTTACTGGTGATATTAATTAGATAATTTCATTAAAGTAGTGTCTGCCAGAGTTCTCCATTGTAAAATTACTTGCTCTTATTGTATTTAATGTACATTTTTGAAGCACTACTTTAATACTATGTACATATTTCTCTTCTCATCAAATATTCACCCAATAGTTTTAGCATCCACTAATGTTTCTTGTCTGAATTATTACTCCAAAGATTGTCATATGGACTTTCTAATCACATCCTTGCTTCTATATTTCTTAGTTGGCATTCTTTTCTATGATAATGTTTTTTACTATCCTTCCCTCCTCCCTTCCTTTTTAATCTTCTTTCTTCCTTACTTCCTTCTTTCTCCCCTCACTCTTCTTCTTGCTTTCCTATTTTCTTATTTTGTTTCTTCCTTTCTATGTCAATATGTATCATGTATTGAATATTTCATTTAGTTTATTTTATCTATATATTTATTAATTATTGCAAATTTTGAAACTCATGTTGTCACATCTCTGTCCAGTGACAGTCTCTTCAAGATGTCTCCTGTGTCTTTTTGAGATATGCTTATCAATCTTTGAGCATTTTCTTACTGTCTGGCACAGCAAGATGTCCCAGGTTCATCTTATACGTTTTCTGCCCCGTCTACTCTTCCATTTCCCCAAGGAGCTCTGTCTCCTTGGTTCCTTTTATTGGAGAGTATTAGGTAGCATTACAAACCAAGATATGGGCTATGGATAAGCTCATTACTCTCAGGATTTCTCTTTGGATAAAATTATATATATATATATATATATATATTACATATTGAAAACGTATTTAAAACTATGAGTATCACCAATACCTCTCATTCTAAAATCTAGCCACAGTGTCTATTCCTAGTCTCACTGTTGTCATATTTTCATATATTATAACTCTCTTCTCTGACACTGGGAAATCTGAGTACTGTTATCTTCTATATAGGTACATATTGTTCTAGTCCACCTATATGAAACCAATCTTTTGGTTCTGCAAATCCACAACCCCATTTCCTTGAGTGGTCCAAAACAGTGCTAACCTCACTGGACATGCCTTCCTCATGTAAAAATTTTGGATTTTTTTTTTTCAGGTAGAAATAAAGGAAGAAAATCAGGGTATAGGTGTTTTTAAGTAGGAAATAATGGACTCATAAACCGAAGATATTGCTTTAAGATTTTAAATAATATGAGACAAGCAATTACAAAGCTAGTCAAATGGATATGATCTTAGGAACACACAATCCATTACCCAAAATTATCGAAATAGAGCAGTTAGGAGAGAGAGGCAGACCAAAATGGTAGAAGAAATGGCTCCACTAATCATTCCCTCTGCCAGGACACCAATTTAACAACTATCTACACAATAAAAACACCTTTATAAGAACCAAAAATCAGGTGAGCCCTCGTAGTCCTTGTTTTAATTTTGTATCACTGAAAGGCACTGAAGACATAGCAAAAACAGTCTTGAATGACAGATGTCACTCCGCTCCAAAGCCCCAACCCCAGCAACAGCAGCATGGTGCCAAGAGCATCTCTGGGTGCTGTGGGAGGGAGAGAGAGCACAGCATTTGTGAGGAATTGAACTCAATACTGTCCTGTTAGAGTAGAAAGGAAAACCAGACCAAACTCAGCTGACACCTGCTCATGGAGGGAGCATTTAAACCAGCCCTAGTCAGAGGGGAATCTCCAATCCCAGTGCTCAGAACCTGAGTTCCTGCAAACCACAACACCTAGGGATAAACTGCTCCAGATCTCTCAGAAAACTTGGCAGCCCAGGCCACAAATTTCTAGACACACCTTGGGCCAGAAGGGAACCTGCTGCTTTGAAAGGAGGGACACAGTTCTGGCATCATTCACCACCTGCTAACTGAAGAGCCCTTGGGTTCTGAATAACCATGAGTGATACCAACCAAGGTTTACTTGAAGGCTTTGGATGAGCCTCTGAGACTTGCTGGCTTTAGATGCCAGCACAGCCACAGTGGGATAGAATACCAAACAGTCTCTTGGGGCCCCCAGTTACAGTACTTGACTCTTGCAAGACATTTCTCAACCTGTCCTGAGTCAGAGGGGAGTCCACTGCTTCAAAGAGTGAGTCCCAGGCCAGGCAGCATTCAGGGCAAGCTGACTTAAGGACCATTGGGATTTAAGGGAACATCAGTGGTAGTCTGGAAGTACTCTCCGTGGCCTGGAGTGTCAGGGCTAACAAGTGAGGCTCCTCTGCCTTCGGGAAGGGGAGAGAAGATTGAGAAGGACTGCATCTTGTGGTTTGGGTGACAACCGAGTTACTATACAATAGAATACTATGTAGAATTCTAAGGTTTTTGACTCTTGTCCCTGACTCCTAGATGCCAACCCTGGACCCACCCAGGGCATAGGGGAACTCACTGCTCATAAAAGAAGGACACAGGTATGGCTGGCTTTGTTATCTGCTGATTGTAGAGACCCAGATACTTCAGCAAACAGACAGTAGTTATGAAGTAGTTACAGCAGGCCGTCGAGGAGACTGACTGATGGGCTGGTTTCTGGTCTGATCCAGCATAGTCATAGTGGTGTTGGCCACAGGGGTGCTTGTGTCACTCCAATCCTATCTTTAGATGGTTCAGAACAGAGAGAGAGAATTTTTTTTGAGAGAAAGTAAATTAAGAGAACAAAAGTCTTCACTTGGTAATCCAGAAAATTCTCCTGGATCTTATCCAAGACCATCAAGGCAGTATCTCCATGAGCCTGCAAGAACCACAGTGTTACTGGGTTTGGGGTGACCCCTGAAGTAGATACAGCTTAGATCACAGCATCAAAGTACTTTCAAATATCAGGAAAGGCTTCCCAAGAAGGATGGGTACAAATAATCCCAGACAGTGAAGACTACAATAAATACATAACTCTTCAATGCCCAGACACCAAAGAACATCTATTAGCATCAACAGCCTCCAGGAATATCTCACCAAATAAATACACACCAGGAACCAATCCTAGAGAAACAGAGATATATGAATTTCAGCCGAGAATTCAAATTCCTATTTTGAGGAAATTCTAAGAAATTCAAGATAACACACAAGTAAATCAGAATTATATCAAAGAAATATAACACAGAGATTGAATAATTTAAAAACATCAAGCAAAAATTCTGACCATGAAAAACACAATTGGCATACTGAAGAAGGCATCAGGGCTTTTTAAGAGTGGAATCAATCAAGCAGTATAAAAACTCAGTGAACTTGAAGACAGACTATTTGAAAATATACAATCAAAGACGTCAGCAGTAAAGGTAATTAACATAAAAAGGAAGCATGCCCACAGAATCTAGAAAATAGCTTCAAAAGGGAAAACGTAAGAGTTATTTACCTTAAACAGGAAGTAGAGAAATATATAGGAGTAGAACGTTCATTCAAAGGGGTGATAACAGAGACCCTCCCAAATAATGACAAAGATACAATACCTAAATACAAGAAGGTGATAGAAAACCAAGCAGATTTAACTAAAAGAAGACTATCTAAAGCCATTTAATAATGAGACTCCTAAACATCAAGGATAAAGTATTCTAAAAGCAGCAATAGAGAAAACATACAATACAGCTCCAATACATCTGGCAGAAAACTTTTCAATAGAAGTCTAGAACTAGAAATACCATATGACCCAGCAATCCCATTACTAGGTATATACCCAAAGGATTATAAATCATTCTACTATAAAGACACATGCACACATATGTTTATTGAAGCAAGCACTATTCACAGTAGCAAAGACTTGGAACCAACCCAAATGTGCATCAATGATAGACTGGATAAAGAAAATGTGGCACATACACACCATGGAATTCTATGCAGCCATGAAAAAGGATGAATTCATATCCTTTGCAGGGACTTGGATGAAGCTGGAAACCATGATTCTCAGCAAACTATCACAAGAATAGAAAACCAGATACCACATGTTCTCACTCATAAATGGGAATTGAACAATGAGAACACATGGACACAGGGAGGAGAACATCACACACCAGAGCCTGTTGGGAGTTGGGGGGAAAGGGGAGGGATAGCATTAGGAGAAATACCTAATGTAGACGACAGGTTGATGGGTGCAGCAAACCACCATGACACGTGTATACCTGTGTTACAAAACTGCACGTTCTGCGTATGTACCACAGAACTTAAAGTATAATAAAAACAAAACAAAACAAAACAAATAAACAAACAACAAAAAAGAAACCTTACAGGTCAGCAGAGAGTGGCATGACAAATTTAAAGTGCTGAAAGGAAAAATAAAAACAAAAAAACTTTTATTCAAGAACAGCATATCCAGCAAAAATGTCCTTCAAACATGAAGGAGAAATAAAAGCTATCACAGTCAAACAAAGGCTGAGAGATTTTTATCAACACCAGACCTGTCCTACAAGAAATGCTAAAGAGTGTATTTCAATCAGAATGAAAAGGGCATTAATGAGCAACAAAAAATCATCTGGTGGTACAAACCTCACTGGTAATCATAAGTACACAGATAAACAAAGAATATTATGACACTGTAATGTGATGTTTAAACTACTCTTATCTTAAGTAGAAAGACTAAACAAAGAACCGATTGAAAATAATAACTACAACAACTTTTCAAGAAATAAATGGTACAGTAAGATATAAACAGAAAAAAACAAAAAATTAAAAAGCAGGGGAACAAAGTTAAGGTGTAGAGTTTTTATCAGTTATCATTTTGCTTGTTTTGTTTTGTTTGTGCAAACTATGTAAAGTTGTTATCAGAATAAAATAATGGGTCATAAGATAATATTTAAATGGTAAAAATATTTACCATAATATGGTAAACTCAAGCCAAAGAGCATACAACGTATATACAAAAAATTAAAAGCAGGAAACAAAATCATACTGAATAGAGAAAAACTGAAAGCTTTTCCTCTAGAATCTGGCACATGGCAAGAACGCCCACTTTCACCACTGTTATTCAACACAGTACTAGAATTCCTAGCTACAGCAATCAGACAAGAGAAAGAATTAAATGGCATCCAAAATGGAATTAAATAACTCAATTATCCTCATTTGCAGATGATATGATCTTATATTTGGAAAGGCCTAAAGACTACACACACACACACACACACACACACACACACACACACACTATTAGAAGTGATAAATGAACTCAGTAAAGTTTCAGGATGTAAGATGAAAATACAAAAATCAGTAGTATTTCTATATGCCAACAGTAAACAATGTGAAAAAGAAATTGAAAACTATTCTTATCTATAATAGTCACACAAAAATTAAATACCTAGGAATTAACAAAATAAATGAAAGATCTCTATAATAAAAAGTATAAAACACTGATAAAAGAAATTGAAGAAAACATCAAAAATTGGATAAATATTCCAATATTGTTAAAATGTCCATACTCCCCAAAGCAATCTACAAGTTTGATGCAATCCCTATCAAAATACCAATGACATTCTTCACAGAAATAGGAAACAAAAAGTTCTAAATTTTATATGGAATCCCAAAAGACCCAGAATAGCTAAAGCTATTCCAGACAAAAAGAATATAACAGGAGGAATCACCTTACTTTTTTTTTTTTTTTACCATACTATCACATTACCTGTTATGTAAATTATACTACAGAGCTATAGTATCCAAATTAGCATGTTACTGGCATAAAAACAGACACATAGACAACTGAAACAGAATAGATAACTCAGAAATCCACACACTTACAGAGAACTCATTTCTGACAAAGGTGTCAAGAATGTACACTGGGGAAAAGACAATTTCTTCAATAAATGGTGCTGGAATAACTATATCCATATGCAGAATAATGAAACTAGGCCCCTGTATCTCACTATACACAAAAAATCAAATAAAAATGTATCAAAGACTTAAATCTAAGACCTCCAACAACGAAACTACTACAAGTAATCATTGGGGAAAATGTCCAGGACATTGGTCTGAGCAAAGTTTCTTGAGCAATACCCCACAAGCACAGATAACCAAAGCAAAAGTGGACAAATGTGATCACATCAAGTTAAAAACTTCCGCACATCTAAGGAAAGCATTGATAAAGTGAAGGGACAACCCAAAGAATGAGAGAAAATATTTACAAACTTATCATCTCACAAAGGATTAATAACCAGAATAAAGAGCTCAAACAACTGTGTAGCAAAAAAAATCTAAGAATTCAATATAAAAAGGCAAAAGATTTGGAGAGATACTTTTCGAAAGAAGACATACAAATAGCAAATAGGCATATGAAAAGGTTCTCAACATCATTGATCATCAGAGTGATGCAAATCAAGACGACAATGAGATATAATCGCACCCCAGTTAAAATGGCTTATATTTAAAACACAGGCAGTAAGAAATGCTGACGAGGATATGGAGAGAAGGGAACTCTCATACACTGTTGGGGGAATGTAAATTAGTACAACCGCTATGGAGAACAGTTTGGAGGTTCCTCAAAAAACAAAAAACAGAGCTACTGTATGATTCAGCAATCCCTCTGGCGATTGAATATACTCTGCTGGGTATATATCAAAACAAAGAAAACCTGCATATCAAAGAGATATCTGCACTCCCATGTTTACTGCATCACTTTTCACAATAGCTAAGATATGGAAGCAACCTAAGTGTTCATCAATAGATGAACGGATAAAGAAAACATGGTACATATACACAATGAAGTACTATTCAACCATAAAAGAAAATGAAATCTTGCCATTTGCAACAGCATTAACAGAAGTGAAGATCATTATGTTAAGTGAAATAAGCCAGGCACATAATGACAAACATCTAATGTTCTCATTTGTTTGTGGGATCTAAAATCAGAACGATTGAATTCATGGACGCAGAGTACAAGGATGGTTTCCAGAGGTTGGGAAGGATAGTGGGTAGCTGGGGGGAAGTGGGGATGGTTAATGGGTATAAAAATTAGTTAGAAGGAATGAATAAGATCTACTATTTGATAACACAGCAGGGTGACTATAGTCAATAATAACTTAATTGCACATTTTAAAATAACTAAAATATTATATTTGGATTGTAACAGAAAAGATAAATGCTTGAGGGGATAGAATCCCCATTCTCCATGATATGATTATTATCCATTGCATGCCTGTATCAGAACATCGCATGTACCTCATAAACATATACACCTACTACATATTCAGAAAAATTAAAAATTAAAAAATTAAAAATTGAGCAGTAAAATCATCGAATATTTTTGAACCTATTCACTATTGGGGGCACTTTAGTTTGGAGGTAGTGATAAACAGAGGGATCTCAGATTAAGGCACAAGCTCTAGTTTTGAGAAATGTATAGCCTTATCAGAGACAAAGACATTTATTCATTTATTCATTCACCAAATATTTACTAATAGACTACTATTTGTCAGAAAATTTTCGGAACCTGAGGAAACAGTGGTAGACAAGATAAGCATAGTTTCACTGTTGTTTGAGGGTTATGCTTTAATGGAGTGAGGGCAGACAATAGCCTAATTAGTTATCCTTTGTGTTGAGTGTTATGAAGAAAATGAAAGATGTGGTAATGGCTGGGTAACTATTTAAACTGGAGTTATTAAAAGAGGACTCTTTCAGAAGGTGATATTTAATTGTAAGCCTTAATGACGAGAAGGAATGGGCACTGTAAAGAACAGAAAGAAAATCATTGCTGGCACAGGGAACAGCTAAAGTGATAAGCTCCCAATGCATGCAAGATCTTGCTGGATACATAAGTAAACAATACAAAGAAGGCAAGCATTAGTAGACTATGACAGATTCGGAAGAAGTATGCAAAGGTCAGATTGTGTAAGGCTTTGTAAACCAATGTAAAAAGATTGGATTTTATTCTAAGGTAATTGTAAGTCACTGAAAGTCGTTGAATATAACATAGTAAATGAATTAACAGAGGTATCTGGAGTTTGATTTGAGAATATAATCTAGAATAGGAGTTGGGGTACCTGGAAGAGAAAACTGAGCCTGAAAAGATGATGAGGGGTTAAACAGGTCACTCACTGAGCCAAGGTGTAGGGAATGGAGTTGGGGTGGGTATTTTGTAAGGGACTGGCAGAAGACACTGGCATGCTAGGCACAGAAATAACATTCCTGGGAAAGGGAATATAATAAAGCAAACTCATTAAATCATAAAATCTGTGATGTATGTTGGAAAAAAAAAAAAAACAGGTCTGCCTGGAAGGCCTAAGGCAAGTTGGAGTGAAATTACAGTCAAGGAGCAGGAAAATCAGTTAAACTGCAAATATTATAAATGAAGCAAAAGATGATGAGAGCCTGAATTAGGACCATGGGGATGGGAATAAAATTGGAAGAAGCAATGGACTTAATTAAGGGTTAGTGTACAAAGCTGTCAAGAGGTACTAGCTGATTGGATGGGGAGTGAGGAGAGGGAAAGTGTGCATTCAAGAATGATTTGTGGGTTTGTAGGCCTTAGTGATAAACAAAGACCAAACAAAATTTTACTTTGTTATATATGGTTTATGGAGATAAGGTATATTCTTCCTTTTTGCTTTGCACCTTCTAGTGTTGTATATATTTTTTTACTAGTTGTAGTGGATCCTGGTTGAAACACCCACTTGTGTATGGGGCATTCACTCACCCAACTACTAGAAATGTTGGTAGATGAGGACACAGCTTATTCCCTTCTCAGGAATTGTAGTCATCTTAAAGGGTTCCTTTACTAAAGGTTACACTCATTCCCTGGAGTCATCTTGCATCCAGTGACTGGTTAATGAAGGAGTGACAAAGACTGGACACCCTTGCTTCCATTTGCGAAATCTGTTGAGACCATTCCAACTCCAGGGCTCTCTGTGAGAGCAGTTGAGCCCTCTGGTATAAATTCATGACAGTTCAAGTTTTCCCTCTGTCCAGTCTTCTTTCTTCATTCACTCATAGATGGTATTTCTGAGAGCACTTCCCAATAAGTCACCTGCATCTCAGAGTTTATCTCTTAGGGACTCAGAATATGACTTTTATAATCTGAAAACAATTTATCAACAAAAATCCATTTTACTTTGGAAAATTAAGATGCTTAATACTAGGTAAAAGATGCTTAGATTTTCTCAGCCACTGTAAGAAATAGCTATTTCTAGCCATATGCCATGGTATGTACATATAGTCCCAGCTACTCAGGAGGCTGAAGTAGGAGTGCTGCTTGAGCCCAGGACTTCAAGACTGTAGAGTTATATGATCATGCCCGTGAATAGTCACTACACTCCAAACTGAGCAGCAAAGTGAGACTCCCATCTTATATATATATATATATATATGTGTGTGTGTGTGTGTGTGTGCATGTGTGTGTGTGAAATAAATTTAAAAATTAAAAACCCATTTTGTTAACAAAAGGTAAATAGCTACTCCTTATAAGTACCTGACAAAAAAGGTTGAACATTGGGAAGAGATGTTCTACATAACATGCCTAAAACTATTTGTAAAATAAGTAATTTTTTTGTATTGTTGTACATGCCGAAATACCTATTGAAACCTGTGGATGCATTTGCATGTATATAAGAGTAAGCTTAAATTTCTCCAAATAGGCTAAAGAACATTCATTTTCAATTATTATATATTTCCTATGGTAATTAAACATGCTTTGTCAAGAAGTAATTTTCTATGATATTACATAGTATCTCTACCTCTATTTATAATTTATAATTCCTACTATTCATTACCCTTAAACACATTGGAATAAAAGAGTTTAGAATAAACTTTCTTGTATTTTTTTTAAAAAGGCTCTTGATGATGGGCATTGCACATTTCCAATAAGGATTTAATCAATCTTTAAATATCTTTTCCTGCTTATTATAACATCAAGCAACTTATGAATATGCCAAAAAGAATTGAAAATGTTAGTTGAATTTTCATCAACTAGCCTGCCAGTTGGAAAGTTAATAGCTTACCTCAAGTGACATCTGTAAAGTAAAAGCAAAATTAATTAGAAATCTTTACTCCTGAAAGGTTAGACAAACATGTCTCTTCTTATCTTGTCTCTTTGACAACCATCTGCCTTGTACATATGAGCAATAAATGTAAGAAAATAATATTTAAAATTAAAATTGTATAGACACGCACACACAAACTGTGAAAAGGCAAGTTAATTAGAATACACTTATTTTCTTTGTATGTTTTGAGAATTGCCTGTTAACCTTAGAAATGGAAAACACAATCTTGTTTTTAATAAGTGATAGAAAATACATAAATAATAGTCAATCTCTTTTTCTACATATTTAATTATCTTTAGTGTTGTTTAATTACTTGGTATAAGAAATTAGGTATTTCTTCACATTAATTTCAAAATAAATTGGTTTTGAAAATAGCATATTCTGCTTTCCAGAATGAAAGAGCTTTATATTTTCTGTTTATATCAATCATATATTTATATTATAAAAATTGTTATAGAAAATGTATCAATAGAAAAGTAAAATTTACTTTGAGTTCTAACTCCTAAAACAAAGTGTTGTACCTATCTTTACCTATCTTTTTATCAATATGCTCTATTTATGTATCTATCTACTACTTACCCCTACATAAATAGTATTCGTATATAATGAGTCATAACACATTTGCTATTTTTGTTTTCTTTTTTTTTTTTTTTTTTTTTTTTTTGAGATGGAGCCTCGCTCTGTTGCCCAGGCTGGAGTGCAGTGGTGCTATCTCGGCTCACTGCAACCTCCAACTCCTGGGTTCAAGCAATTCTCTTGCCTCAGCCTCCTGAGTACCTGGAATTACAGGCACCCACCACCACACTCAGTTATTTTTATATTTTTAGTAGAGACGGGGTTTCACCATGTTGGACCAGACTGGTCTCGAACTCCTCAGGTGATCCACCTGCCTTGGCCTCCCAAAGTGCTGGGATTACAGGCGCGAGCCACCACACCTGACCTACATTTGCTATTTTTATATATATTTATTTTCAGTGAAAATGTCATGGACATTTTTTTCATGTTAATAAACGTAGATCTACAATCTAGTTTTAAATGGGTTTATACTTTTTCATTATATTGCCATATCACATTTTATTCAAATGTTCCCCAAATGAAAAATTTTCAAATGTTCCTCTTTTTAGAATGTATTAAAAAACACTTTAAAAAGTTAAATATGATGAAAGAAGAAAGAAAAAGAAAGAAAGAAAAGAGAGATAAAGAAAGATAGAAAGAAAAAGAAGAAAAGAAAGAAGAAAGAAAGAAAGAAAGAAGAAGAAGAGAAAGAAGAAAAGGAAAGAAAGGGAAAGAAGACGCAAAGAAAGCCACGAAAGACAGAAAGAGAAACAAAGAAGAACGCCCCCCGACACGCACAGCCCGCCCATCCCGTCCTGCGCCTTCAGTCCTGCCTCATTCCTGGGCCCCCTTCAGCGGCCACCTTCCGGCCGGCCAATTACTGCCGTCGCTTCGGAACCCTCCCTCACCCCTAACGGAACGAGAGAGAATGCTGCAAGTCTGAAAAACCGTTCACATATCTCCTTGGAACACTTAGTTATAAATAGAATTTTGGGGTCAAAGGGAACATCATTTTTTAAGAAACTAAAAGAATCTTGCATTCACTGATCCTATTATTAATTAATTCTGTTTACAGTTATATTATCTTAGGTAAAATTTAGTTACAGATAAATGCAAACCTTCTAAGTGTACAATGCACAGAAAGACAAATACTGCATGATCTCACTTATATGTGGAATCTAAAAGGTTTGATCTCAAAGGAATAGGGTTACCATGGGCTGGAGTGGTTGCAGGGAGGGATCAGGGAGGTGCTGATCAAAGGATGCACTGAGTGTTGACAAATGATTACACCCAAGTAACTCATATTATGACAACAATGTAGAACATTTCTCTCATGAAAGTTCCCTCATGCCCCTTCCTAGTCAATCCCACCCCACAAAACATAGAAAGCAGCTTTTCTTTTTTCACCATAGATTATTCTTGTTCTTTTACAACTTTATGCAAACAAATCATACAATATTCTCTTTATGTGTTCAGCTTCTTTTCTTCAGCATAATGTCAGTGACATTTTTTTGTGTATGCTATTGTATGAATAAATATTTTTTTACCCATTCTCTGCTGATGGATACTCGGGGTGTTTCCCTGAGATATTTATTTTTGCCAGCTTTATTGAGATACAGTTGAAAACAAAAATTATATATATTTAACATATACAATAATAAAATTTGATATATATATGGTAAAGTGATTATCACGATCAAGTTAATTAACACAACCATCACCTCACATAGTTGCCAATTGTGTGTGTGTGTGTGTTAACATTTAAGATTACTCTCAGCAAATTTTAATTATATAATACAGTATTAATAACTATAGTCATCATACTGTATATTAGATCCCCAGAACTTATTTCTCTTTTAACTGAAAGGTTATACCCTTTGACCAAAATCTCTTTATTCCTCCCAATCCCCAGGTCTTGTAACCACCATTCTGTTCTCTGCTTCTGTGAATTTCACTTTGAAAAATTCCACATATAAGTGAGATTATAGAGTAATTTGTCTCCGTGTGTCTTTCTAATTTCACTCTGCATAATATCTTCTAGGTTCTCCCATGCCATTTAAAATGACAGGATTTCCTTTTCTATGGCAAAAACAATATTCTGTTGTATATGTAAACCGTATTTTTTATCTATTTATCTGTCCATAGACACTTAAGTTGTTTCCATATCTTAAGTCTTGTGAATAATACTGCAATTAACATGGGATTTTGGTTATCTATTTGAGATACTGATTTCATTGCTTTTGGATATATACCCAAAAGTGGGATTGCCACATCATACAGGAATTTTATTTTGAATTTTTTTAAAGAACCTCCCCACTATTTTCCATAATGGGTGTACCAATTTACATTCTCATTAACAGAGTACAAGGATTCCCTTTTCCACACACTTTCACCAGCACTTGGTATCTCTTGTGCTTTTGATAATAACCATCCTAACAGATATGAGATAATATCTCACCATGGTTGTGCCTTGCATTTCCCTGATGATTAGTGATGTTGAGCACTTTTTCATATAAATGTTGGCCAATTTTATGTCTTCTTTGGAAAAATATCTATTCAGGTCCTTTGCCCACCTTTAATCAGGTTATTTGTACTTTTGCTATTGAGTTGTATGAGTTGCTTATGTATATTAAATTTTAGCCCTTCATTAAAAATACAGTATGGAAATATTTTATTCATTCCATAGGTTGCCTTTTCATGTTGTTGATTCTTTCCTTTGATGTTCAGAATCTTTTTCATTTTATGAGGTCTCACTTGTTCAATATGCTTTAGTTGCCTCTATGTTTGGTGATATATTCAAGAAATCATTGCCAAGATCAAAATATCAAGGAATTTTTATGCTGTTTCTTCTATGAGTTTTATAATTTGAGGTCTTACATTTAAAGATTAAGTATTAAATCAATTACAAATTAATTTTATTCGTGTGTAAGATAAGCGTCAAATTATTTTTCTTAATCTAGGCATTTATTATTACATACTTTCTCTCTGAACTACTTTAGCATGTGTGTTTCTATGTTCATTTATCACAATATAATTTTCAATTTCCCTTTTGATTTTTTCTTTGGCCCATTAGTTGTTCAGGAGTGTGTTGCTTAATTTTCACATAATTGTGAGTTTTCCAATTTTCCTTCTGTTATTAATTTCTAGTTTCATAGTATTGTGGTCAAAAAGATACTTCATATAATTTACATCTTCTTAAGTTTGTTAAGACTTGTTATGCAGCCCAACATATGATCTATCTTAGAGAATGTTCTATGTGTGTTTGAGAAGAATGTATATTCTTCTTTTGGTTTGAATGTTCTCTATATATGTCTATTGGGTCCATTTGTTCTAAAGTGTAGTTCACATCCAATGTTCCCTTATTGAATTTTCATCTGGATATTGGAAGTGGGGTGTTGAAGTTCCCTACTATCATTGTATTACAATCTATTTCTCCCCTCAGATATATTAATGTTTGCTTTTATAATTTGGTGATCCAATATTAGTTGCATAAATACTAATAATTATTATATCCTCTTAATGAATTTACTCTTTTATCATTATATAGCGGGATCTTTGTCTCTTGTGACAGATTTTAATTTAAAGTCTATTTTGTCTCATGTAAGCATCTCCACTCATGCTCTTTTGGTTACCACTGGCATGGAATAACGTTTTTCTTACCTTTACATTCAGCCTATATGTGTCCTTAAAACAAAAATGAGTCTCTTGATGGCAATATCTAGTTCGATCTTGTTCTTCATACATTCAGCCACTCTGTGTCTTTTTGATTAGAATATTTAATTAATTTAAATTTAAGTAATTGTTAATAGGGGAGCATTTACTGTGGTCGTTCAGTTAATTGAATTTCGACTATTTTTTTTAGTTCCTTTATTCCTTACTTCCTCTCTTGCTATCTTCCTCTGTAATTTGATGTTTTCTGTATTAGTGGCTATAATTTTTTTTCTTTTATGTTTCTTGTAATCTACTACACGTGTTTTCTTTGTGGTTACTATAAGGCTTTCATACAACATCATATAACAATCTGTTTAAAGCTAATAACAACTTAACTTCAATTCCATTAAAAACACTGTAAAATTCTGTTTCTCCCCTTTACATTTTATTATGTGACTCATAATTTTCTTTGGACTGATCCAGCTTGGGATCCTTCCAGTGTCATGTAGCTAGATGTTCTTATCCCTCCCAAGATTTGGAAAGTTTTAAAACATTATTTCTTTAAATAGATCTTTTCCCCTTTTTCTTCTCTACCCTTCCTAAGAATATCATATTTCATATTTTTTTCACTTGACGGTGTTCCATAGGTCCTGTTTGGTGTCCTCATGCTTTTTATTCCTTTCCTCTCCTTCGTTCCTGTAACTGGTTAATTTCAAATGACCTGCTCTCATTTTTGCTGATTTTTTTTTCTGCATGATCAATTCTGCTGTTGCAGGTTATATAAATATTCAGCCAATTCTAATAGACACTCTAAATAATATATTGAGAAAAATCCTTGTCTGTTCTTTTCTTTAAAAAGACTGCCACTGTCTTTCTCATCAAGAAAATACAGTACACTTTATTTTATCTGGCATGTTTATAGAAACCCGTCTCTACAATAATTATAATTAATCAAATATTTTTGTTAAAAGACAATTGCCATGTATTTAATAATGTTTTTAATAATGTAAGTATGTCAGTAAGATAAATATAATATAAATATTCTTCATTTTTATTTTTTATTGTTGTAAACCCACATAACATGAGATTGCAAATTTTAACCATTTTTAAATGTACACTTCAGTGGCATTAAATACCTTAACATGGTGCAACAATTATCACCATTTATTTCCAGATCTTTTGTTATCTTTTTAAATGAAAACTCTGTACCAAATAAACAATAACTCCTCACAGCCCTCTCCCCCAGCATCTGACAATCATCATTCTACCTTCAGTCTCTATCAATTTGACTGCTCTGGGTACCTCGTATAAGTACAATCATACAATATTTGTCTTCCTGTGTCTGCTTATTTCACGTAGAATAATGTCTTCAGGGCTTATCCATGTTGTAATCGTGTCAGAATTTCATTTCTTTGTAAGGCTGAAAAATATTCCATTGTGTGTACATACCACGTTTTATCCAGTTATCCGTTGATGGACATATGGGTTGGTTTCCATCTTTCATTTATTGCTGCTGTGAAAATGAGCATACAAATATACATTCAAATTATTGCTTTCAATTCATTTGGATATATACCCACACGAGGAATTGTGTTATATGATAATTCTATATATTTTTTGAGTAACTTCCATACTATTTTCCATAGTAGTTGTGCTTTTGCACTTTTTTTTTTTTTTTTTTTTTTTTTTTTTTTTTTTTTTTTTTTTTTTGAGAAGGAGTCTCGTTCTGTCGCCCAGGTTGGAGTGCAGTGATGCGATCTCGACTCACTGTAAGCTCCACCTCCTGGATTAACGCCATTCTCCTGCCTCAGCCTCCCCAGTAGCTGGGACTACAGGCGCCCACCACCACGCCCAGCTATTTTTTTTTTTTGTATTTTTAGTAGAGATGGGGTTTCACCGTGTTAGCCAGGATGGTCTTGATCTACTGACCTTGTGATCCAACCGCCTTGGCCTCCCAAAGTGCTGGGATCGCAGGTGTGAGCCACCGCGCCCAGCCAGTAGTTGCACAATTTTAAGTTCCTACCAACAATGTACATGTATTCCAATTTGTCTTCATCCATACCAAGACATGCCGACATTCTGTTTTGTTTTGTTGCAATTAGCTATCCTTACAGGTGTGTGGTGTGAGAAACTCCAGGCTTCTACAGGTCTGTAGTCCCCCTTCAATTTTTATGAATAGTACTTGCTGCTCTCTGTCACTTTTCCAGGCTGAGATCTGAGTTACACGTAACAGAGACTAGTCCTTTAGGAATCCCCCAGATAAATTAGAATCTTGCAAATAAGTTCTGCTCTGCTCCCTCCAGTTTAAAGGAGAGAGCTGAGAAATGGACTGCTGCCTTAGATAGTCAATTGAATATCTTCACCTTAAATCTCTGGCTTCAGGTATTTGTGGGTGATAGTTTTCCAGCAGCTTTACCAAAGATCATCAAAGTACTTTTCCCTGACTGAACTCCAAGTCAATTGAAACAGATGCTAGTCACTCAGAAAGCCCACAGACAGGTTAAAACATTGTTATGCTGTCCCTGCTTTGAGGGAGGGAACTGGAAACAGGGAAGCTGCCTCCTCTAAACCAACACTGTGCAATACTGGGTATATGAAGGTAACAATCAATAAAAAAATGTGAGGAAATTTCCTGCCGTTTGAATTCTGCTTTTCTTGATTGGGCATTCGTGTGGTTGCTGTACACTTTTGGCTATTTTCCAGAACTCCTATAAGTACGTTTAGCCGGTCTCTACTTTTTTGTTTGCTTGTTTTAATGTTTCCATGGGGGAAACAGATACCTAGAGCTTCCTAGTTCACTGTTTGGCTGATGTCACTTCAAAATAATTAATTTTTTAAGTTTTTTTTTTAATTGAGCCACAATAATTGTACGTGTTTATGGAATACAGTGTGATGTTTCAATACATAGATACATTGTGTAATAATCAAATCAAGGTAATTAGCATGTCCATCACTTCAAACGCTTGTCCGCTTGTCATTTCTTTGTAGTGAGAAGATTCAAACTCCTCTGTTCTAGGTATTTTGGATTATATATTATCATTAACTATAGTTGCCTGGCTGTGCAATGGAACACCAGAACTTATTCCTTCTGTGTAACTTTGTACCCATTGATCAACCTCTCCCCATACTCCCATTCCCTCTATTCTCCCTAACATCTGGTAAACACTATTCTACTTTCTAATTCCATAAGATTAACTATTTTTTAGATTCAGGTGAATGAGATCATGTGATATTTGTTCTTCTGTGCTTGGTTTATTTCACTTGATATGATATCCTCTAGGTGTGTCCATGTTGATGCAAATGATAGGCTATCATTATTTTTTGTGGTTGAATAATAATATCTGGAATATATAAGGAACTCAAATAACTCAGTAGCAAACCAAAACACAAACAAAAAAACAACAACAAATAACCTAGCTTAAAAATGGGCAAAATATATGGATAGACATTTCCCAAAAAGACATACAAATGGTTAATAAATATATGAAAAAAACCTTCAACATAACTAGTAATCACGGTAAAAAATCAAAACCACAGTGAGCTATCATCTCACCCATTAGGATGCCTATTAGATAAAAAATTAAAAAATGCTAGCAGTAATGTGGAGAAAAGGGAACACTTGTATGTAACTGGTGGGAACGTAAATTGGTACAGCCATGATGGAAAACAGTATGAAGGTTGATCAAAAAATTACAATCTGAACTACCATATGATACAAGAATCTCACTACTGGGTATATAACCAAATGAAATGACATTAGTATGCTGAACAAATAGCTGCATTCCCACGTTTATTGCAGTACTCTTCACAATAGCCAAAATATGAAATCAACCTAAATACCCATCAATGGATTAATAGATAAAATGTAATTATAATTATACAATAAATTACTAATTTTTAAACAGGCTCAATATAATTAAAAGCTTTACTGTATTGGTTATGACTTGATTATTCTTTATTTATTCAAAAGATGCTAATGAATCTTGCTTAAACTGAGAGACATTGGTATCAACATCATCCACTATCAACATCAGTAGGCTCATTGATAGGTCAGACTCATTTTAGGCTATTGTGTCCCTTCTACCATTTTAGTATTTTTTCCAATCACCCCAATACAATATTTAACAATGAGTCTAATATCAGTCATTTATATCTCTGTGTTAATTTAAGATTATTCTCTAGTTGTTGAAAAAAGGTTTTTTCCACATTAAAAGAACATCAAATATTGGTGAGTTTGTAAATGAGACAGATTAATTCACAGCACATAAGTTATTATTCAAGGCTTACATACTAAAACCCACAACCTCATCAGTCCATGAGCTGGCTCATCAATTGTATGCTTTTCTAATATACAAAAGAAAAGAAAATTATTGATCAAATTATGGTTTTATGAAAGTTAATATTTCTCACTGAATCACACTCAGGGGAATTACAGGTATTGTCTAAATCATTCTACCACATTTCTCCATATCTTCCAGGGTCTATCATATAATCAGATATACTAAATCAATTTACCATCTGAACTCTACCAATTATTACCATATCTCTAGCATTATTTCAACAATTCAGGCCCATAAGCAAGAATTAGTATTGCTTCTCTTCATATTTTCACCTATTTTCTATAAATGACTTTTTCATACTCAATTTTTCCTCCTTTGGAATGTCTCCAAGGACCTCAGGGCCTTATACTACCTCCTAAATTTTATGTAGAATTTTATATGTCTAGCTCTCAAGTTCTATCTGTAGACTTTCATAAGGGGCAATTTAGTCTACAGATTGGACACTATAAAAAATAACATAAAATAAAATTTGTGTGTATAAATTAAGTCATTTAAAATTAATTTGAGCTCTATCTTAAATATAGGTGCCAATTTAATAGTGTTTCTTTCCTGATCTATGAAATGTGGCTAGTCAACCTTTGTATAATCATACTAATAAGCTAATGCTATGAATATTTGGATATTGGAATACTTCACATGCTTTGAAACATTCTGTTATTCTTTATTATTAATCTCAAATGTAAGAATAAAGATTTTTCTGCAAGTTTCCTCACCAATAGCATCATATTGTCCAATTGAGATCCTGTACTCAGCTTGTCAAATCTAAGTATTTCAAGTCAGTTAGAGTGAATTTTAGTTTGGCCTCAATTACACTATCGATTTAGTAATTTGGTTTTCATTAGTTATATTCACTTAATTCTTTTGAGGTCTATCATGACATTTAAAAATGGAGTTATAGAAACTTATTTCACACTTTGAAGGGTTAAGTGTGTGTGTTTTTTAAATTTACTCACTTCTACTCTGAAACTTTTGTAGAAGCTTTAGTCATATGAATCTCTTGCAGTTGCTTTTCACATGTAGGTTTGTTTTAAAGAGTGAGTGCCTTCAACAAAGTTCTTTAGCAACAGACGTAATGACTGTCATGTGCTGCAGTGATACAATAATGTCCATTGTGTACAGTAGTCAATTTTCTAGATATTTAAAAGCCCCCTATGATGAGGGACTTGTATTTCAATTAACTTGCCTTTGTGCTTCATATTATAATAATAAATAATAGCTATTACAACCATCACGACTATTATTTATCTTGCAAGATGTTGAACATTAAGCATATAACATTTAAACATGATACAACACTTCAATACCATCACTGACTGCTGCCTTAGCTTTTTCATCCACTGACAGAATAAGAAATGAAATGCAATTAGGATTTTTCTTTATGTTCATTTCTGTTGGCCTAGTAACATGTTGTATGTTACCTAGATTTCCAAAACTTAGAGTCATAATCTCATTCAGGAAGCATTTAGAGAGAAAAGACCATGACTGACAGAAATGTAACATTTCTCAAAGCATTTTCAGTGGAAAGTTGTTTAATATTACCACAAGTTTGGAAAATACTAACTGAAGTAAAATAGGTTTTTTTTTCTGCAAATATCTCAGATAAGTTGCATTTCAAATTTCTCTGAAGAGAACATGCATACTCTTTTTGTAAAGCACTACACAAATGATTCTTCATAACATATTTTAGAAACTATTGCAAAGAAAAATATTAATGTTCTTTCAGGTGCATGTTATGGACTGAAAGTTTGTGTCTCCCACAAATTTAAATCCTGAATCCCTAACTCCCAATGTGATGGTACTAGGTGGGGCCTTTGTGAGGTAGTTAGTTTTGGATGAGGTCATGAGAGTGGAGCTCCCATGATAGGATTAGTGCTCTTATAATAAGAAGAAGATAAACCAGAACTTCCTCTCTCCACCACGAGAAGACATAGAGAAGGGGCCCCCTGCAAGTTAAGAGGAGGCCACTCTTGAGAACATGACTATACTGGCACCCTGTTTTTGAACTTCCAGCTTCCAGTATTGTCAGAAATACATTTTTGTTGGTTAAGACATCCAGTCTGAAATATTTTGTTACGACAGCCTGAACTAAGATAATATTGTTGAGGAATTTGGGACCAAACTGAATTTACTCTTCATCTTTGAAACTTACTAGAAGTCTAACACTACCTCTAAGTCTATGACTCATCAGTAGAGTAGGGATACCAATAACTTGCAGGGTTATTGTGATGATTGTATGTACATGGCTTATAGTAAGCTACAAGTAAATGATGGCTGTTATTATGTTTATTATTATTCCCTATTATCATAGGTTTCTCCTACTCAGGCTCAAATTTTAAACTGAATTGAAAATTTGGAAAATTATAAATTTGGCTGCTCAAACTAGAAAATTCTGGTCAAAATATAATATCCCTGTGGATCTTTTTAGAGAGGGCAATTATTCATAAATTGTGGCTGTTAAAACTAGGTCCAGGATAGTTAATCTTGGAGTTTACAGGGTAGTATTAATAATAAATCAGCTGTTTGAGTATGATCAATACCTACGGATAAGCCTAGGTGAAAGTTTGCTCTTCTGAGCTTACTGATTTTGTACTAACTTTTGCAGTTCAGCAGTCTCAACTGGGTCAAGTAATATGTTAGACGCATTAGGTAGGCACTCCATCGAACTCCAACACACCAAGAAATTTTCCTGCACTGAACTCCCATATTCTGGATTGTAAGTATAATTTTTATACCCATAGCATCTCAAGGTAGCTCTTACAATCGCTTACTTCTCCCAATTTACCATTTTTGCTGGAGAACTGTATTCATGTCTGGTCAATCATTTTGTTTCATAAGAAAGTATCTTCAGATATGGATAACTAAATCATTTTGCATATTTTCTTTGGAATGTCTACGTGAGGATTTATCCTAGGATCTTAACTCTAAGAAATAAATACGTAGATGCTGAATTGTTTTGACATGAGATAGAGTGACAAAAGCATGATTTAATATTTATGCTACAACATACCATCCTTTTAAAAATCATTTAAAAAAAATCTAGTCTTACTAACTTGTAACCTTTTTAAACTTACTAACTTAAAATCATTTGTGCTAACTATGGCATAATTTTTTTAAATTATTAAATTGGACAAGGCTTCTTGCCCCCAGAGACCTTATAACTTACCACATAGCACATTTTATGTTTTCACTTGTAGGCAATATATGTATTGAAAGGCACTGAGTATGTTGTGCTTTTTTCTGCTTCCTATTTTCATTTCATTTATCCATAGGAGTGCATTCTGCTATAAAGGCAATTAAGTTCTCTTAATATAAGAAGTTAATGTGGGAAAATACTTCTGATCAGTTCTGCTTTAATTTTATAGTGGAATAACAATGCTTACAAGACATTTCGATAAGCAATAATGGACGAATGTGTATGTATTCACATGAAATTTTAATGGACTAAATTGCAACACACACTAAATGCCAGCATATTCCTCTAAAATGTGCCATTGGAGATTGCAGAACTTGTAAATAAATGTCAAGCTTTTAGAAAAAAATATAGTAACCAAGAATAGCATCGTTCATTCACCAATCAGCCATATTCTGAGTTCCTTTTGGTACTATTATTGCAGTACTCTGCAGTGTTGCTTAATTCAACTCCATATGCTACTTTTTTTTTAAATTAGGGTTTTCAAAATTCCATCCTAGTGTAGATGCAGCAAACTCATGATAAGTTCATGGCAATTGGTACTCATTACATAGAATTACTGATACTGAGAATCTTGTTGTCTCAGCTCAGTTTTTGACCTATGATACAGTCACCTGTATATGTATATGTTGATTTATAGTCATCCTATGCCTACATCTGGTTCAATCATCTGGAACTAGGAGCACAGAGCCATGTGATATAAAGCAAGACCAACAAAAGGCTTCTTGTAGAACAACAGTTATGAGTGAAACAGGTGGCCATCAAAGGTGCTGTGGGAAGGCAGGTGCCATGTACATTCTCTATACCTTTGTTCAGAACAACTTAGTGGTCGTCAACAAGGAATGAAGGGAATAGATTCCTTGTTGATGTGTGTTGGTCTTATAATTCTAGGTGTTAAGAATTAGGGAAGGTATAAGAAAACTGATACTGAAGATATTACATATTTTCTCTTGCTTGTTACATATTTGAAACTGCATGATACTATATTTCAAATGTTTGAGATAATCAAGACTGATTTAATGGGTCCAAGAAAATTCTCAGCAAGTAAAACTGGACACTTGGATAAGATTTCAATATATTTTAATTTTATCCTAATAGTTTTCAGCACTTTGTTCATGTTTTTTAGCTGAGTTGTACATTTAGCATTGTATTCCTATGTTCTACCTTAAAAATGAAAGCAGTTCTTCAAAACAAAATAAAACAATACCTCACTACATCACTTGTTTTATAATCAAAAATTCAACACAAAATACAAAGTATAGGTTGTGCAGTCTTAGGAAGCAAGCAAAGGTACATTTAAATCCCAGCTCTTTCACCTAGGAGCTGTGCAAATTTGCTGAGTTGTCTTCAACTTACTATACATTCTTTTCCTAATACATTTAATGGAAACAAAAATACATGTCTCCAGTTGTTGTGTAGGTATTAAATTAAATACTTTATGTAAAGGACTTGGCACAGTACATGGCTTATTAATAAGCACTCAATAAATAATAGTCCATTAGACCAGTGGTTTCCAACCTTTTTGACACCAGGGATTGGTTTCATGGAAGACAATTTTTTCCATGAACCATGGAGGGGAATGGCTTCTGGATGAAACTGTTCCACCTTAGATCAGGCACTGAATTCTCATGAGGATTGTGCACCCTAGATCCCTTGCATGAGCAGTTCACAATAGAGTTCCTGCTCCTATGAGATTTCAATGCTGGCCAGGCATGGTGGCTCATGCTTGTAATCTCAGCACACTGGGAGGCCGAGGTAGGCAGATCACCTGAGTTCAGGAGTTCAAGATCAGCCTGGCCAACATGATGAAACCCCGTCTCTACTAAAAATACAAAAATTTGCTGGGCGTGGTGGTGGGTGTCTGTAATCCCAGCTACTTGGGAGGCTGAGGCAGGAGGAGAACTGCTTGAACATGGGACGTGGAGGTTGCAGTGAGTCAAGATTGCGCCATTGCACTCCAGCCTGAGCGAAAAGAGAGAAACTCCATCTCAAAAAAATGAAAAAGAGAGACAGAATTCAATGCCTTCGCTGATCTGGCAGGAGGCGGAGGTCAAGTGGTAGTTCTGGCTTGATGACTGACTCGCTCACCTCCTGCTGTGTGGCCTGATTCCTAATAGGCCATTAACTGGTACCAATCAGCAGTCCAGGAGCTGGGGACCCCTGCATTAGACCACATCTCCAAAGCAGTGTTGCAAGACAATCCACTGAGTTACCAAATAAAACACTAAGCATTTAATTTGTAATATTACTTTCTTTTAATTTAAAACTACATTAATACTATATATATATAACTTTAAATAATACTATATATGTAACTTTAAATAAGCATACAAATGTAATCATATCATATATGCTAAGTTTTTGTGGTATATATACTTCTTCCTTTTTTGCTTGTCTCATCCCTATCTCTTTCTCTCTCCTTTGCCCATATCAGCTCCTTTGCCTACCCCCAAGAAACACATTCCAGATATAGATCTGTATCACTCAGCAATGCTCTTGGCTGCAAATAACAGAACACCCATTTAATAGTGTCTTAGACAAGTAAGAAATTTAATTATATCACTTAAGAAAAGGGCTGGAAGTAGTAAGGCAGTTTCAGAATTGCTTCATTGATTCAATGACATTTTAAGGCCAGATGGATAACTCTTTCTTTTTCCTTCGTTTTAGTAAGATGGCTGCAATGATGCCAACCTCTAAAATCTCATGTGAAACTATGCCGAGTGGCTTATATGTGTCATCCAACACTTTGGGAGGCTGAGGTGGGAAGAAGGCTGGAGGCCAGGAGTTTCAGACCAGCCTGGCCAATTTAGTGAGACTCATCTCTACAAAAGTAAAAATTAAAAAAAAAAATAGCTAGACATGTTTGTGTGTCACTTTAGTCCTAGCTACTTGGGAGACTGAGGTGGAAGGATTGCTTGAACCAGGAGTTTTAGGATACAGTGTGCTATGATCATGCCATTGCACTCCAGCCTGGTTGACAAAATTAGACCATGTCTGAAAAAGAAAACCCTAAAAACTCAAAAACAAAACCCAAAAATCTCATGACAGCCTTATAAGAAGAAAGGAGAATTCAAAAGGAAAAAATGTCTTTGCCATACATCTTATACACACACACACACACACACACACTCACAGACACACTCACAGGGAATTGGTCAGTTTGTTTCTAAAACTGGTATCATGCTGTACACGCTTTTAGCATCTTGCTTTTCTCACTCAACAATGTGTACTGAAAATTTATCTGGGTCAACTACCAGAGCTCAAATACATATTTGTTAATGGTTGCATAATATTCTATATTGTGACTATAGTATCATACATTCAATCATTTCTCCACTGAGGGAAATTCACTTTGCTTCCAGAAGTTTTATTTATTTTTATTTATTATTATCATCTTTTTACCACTTTTGAAAAGTTCTGCAGTCATCATTTTGGCTGATACAGTTTTCTATGTAACGGAGGTTTTATTTTATTGGGTAGATTCCTAGAGGTGAGATTACTAGGTAGAAGACTGTATGTATTTTTAATTTAAGTAGATGAGCTAGATTGTGTCCCCCCAAAAGGTGATAATATCTTATATTTCCACCAGCAATATATCAGATAATTTTTTTGCATCCTTGATAGCAACAGATGTTACTATTCTTTATACATTTTTATGTGTCTTGTAAATGAAATGGTACTTTATTTTGAATTTACTTTGAATATTTCTATTGGTGAATGTAAAACATCTTTTCATATATTTGTTGGCTATTTGTATCCTTTGTCCTTTTTTACTCTTTGGTTGTTTGGTCTTTTTCTTGTCAGTGTGTTAAGACACATTTATGTATTATAGACTTCAACGTTTCGTTTGATGTATTCAGTACAATGTTTTCCAAAACTATCATTTGTCTAATGGTTTTATTACACAAAATTTATTTTTCAGCTTTTGTATTGTTGAGTGTATATAGTGAAGGTTACTCTCAACCACTTAGATTGAATGTGATTCTACATCTACTCTATTGGACTTTCTTTCAAGATTTTGTTTTATTTTTATATCTGTGTCAGCTGACATTATATTTTGCTATAAAAACAATAAGACAAAATGGTGGCTTACGAAGATACCAGTTCTCTCTGGTGAGACTCTCAAAGAGTATAGCTGCCTATAGACTCCAGTAGACATCTGACTCAGACATAGTTTGGAGGTCAGGGGAAGGGAACCATATTCAGGTTGCCATGTTTCCAGAGTCCTCTTCTAATAGATACTCTTAGTGCCCTGCCAAGTTCCTCCTTAGCGAGCTGGTTCACCCATCCCCCAGTTACCTGGCTGTTACTATGTCAGTTGCTCACAGAGCAACTTTCTCTTGAGAATTTCCCTGGACTTAGGAGGGGCACCTCACTGAAAATGACTGAATTGTCGTGTCCTCCCCAAGACAACTTTGGTGGTAACACTCATTCAAAATCCTCCTAAGGAATTGAAGACAGGGTGAATGAACTCACATTTGTGCACAGCTTCTTCCTCTGCCCTATCCTGTTTCCCTTATGCCTTTATATGTCTTACCTAAGAGCGCTTTCTTAATAAGTCACATATAGTGTTGTCATAGTTAGCAAATAAAAATACTACACACTCATTAAAATTTTAGTTTCGAGCAAAGAAGGAATAATTTTTAGTATAAGTATGTCACATGAAATATTTGGGACATATACGCACTGTAAAATTAATCACTGTTTATCTGAAATTCAAATTTAACTGGGCACCTTGTATTTTAGCTAGAAACCTTATTTCACTTGAACAAAAATTCTCATCTCAGGCCCTGCTTCTACAGAACTCAACCTAAGTTACTGCTCACTGTTGACTATATTCAATTTTTTATACATTAGAAAATGAAATTAAGCTTCACTATTTAATATACAGATAGGCAATCTCACTAGATCCATCTGTCAGTCTGTTATACAAAGGGTTAGAGAAGCACCCTGAGTCAGAAGATTAGATGATAGCACTTTAAAACCGTTTTGATATATGCAGTTTATGTAAGAGAGTAGCCCCCTCTTATCCACATTTTCATTTTCCATGATTTCAGTTACCCATGGTCAAGTATGGCCCAAAAATATTAAATGGAAAATTCCAGAAGTGATGCAAAAGTTTAAAATTACATTCCATTCTGAGTAGTGTGATGAAATCTTGCCCTTTCCCACTCCATCTTGCCTGAAAGTGAATCATCCCTTTGTTAGATGTATCCACACTTTCTATGCTAACCACCTGTTAGTCATTTAGTAGTCTTCTCGGTTATCAGACTTTTAAAAATTATAAATACAGTCAGCCCTCCATATCTAGGGGTTCCACATCCATGGATTCAGCCAAGCTTGGATTGAAAATATTCACAAAAAAATTTTATCGGTACTGAACATGTACAGATTTTTTTCTTGTCATTATTCCTTAAATAATTCAGTAAAACAACTTTTTACATAGCATTTATATTACATTAGGTATAAGTAATTTATGCAGGATTCAAAGTATATGAGAGGATGTGTACATGTCAAATGCAAATACTACACTATTTTGTGTAACGTACTTGAACAAACTCACATTTTGGTATCCCCACCGGGTTCTGTAACCAATCCCCCCAAGAAACTGAGGGACAATATGGTTTGGTCCTATGCACAGTTTCAGGCATCCGCTCACTGTGTGTCTTAGAAGAGATCTCCCTCTGATAAGTTGGGGCTACTGTACTGAATATCACTGATGAAGATTTTTCCATGATAATAGATTTACAGTAACTTAAAAATGTATTATATATTTGTATTTTGTTAAAAAAATTGTATCAAATTTGTCCACTTTTTCTTTAATGACAACTGGTTTTCAATATCATGTTAATAGATTTTTTGAAAACAAAACCAAAAAATAAAAACACTTAATCTGACCCTTCTAGACATTGATAATTTACCAAAGAGTAAATTCTGCTTTTGAACAAAATGTTTTGTTATAAAGAGGGAATTTTGAAAAGAAATATTTAAAATGTTTTTATCTTTACATGATTTTTCTTCTGAGTACAACTAGAGTGTATAACTTAAAAAAAAAAAAAAAAACCTATCATCATGAGCATGTTAAAAAACAACTTTGGAAACAGTGTTTCTTTTTTTTTCAGAGTGGTTGAGTGTTTTGATGAGGTCACACAGCAAACAGGTGGTGATGCTTGACATTAAACACAGGGTGATTGCAGCAGGCATATATGAACCCATTATGTAAGAGAACATAGGCCGGGCGCGGTGGCTCAAGCCTGTAATCCCAGCACTTTGGAAGTCCGAGACGGGCGGATCACGAGGTCAGGAGATCGAGACCATCCTGGCTAACACGGTGAAACCCCGTCTCTAGTAAAAACTACAAAAAACTTGTCGGGCGAGGTGGCGGCGCCTGTAGTCCCAGCTACTCTGGAGGCTGAGGCAGGAGAATGGCGTGAACCCAGGAGGCGGAGCTTGCAGTGGGCTGAGATCCGGCCACAGCACTCCAGCCTGGGCGGCAGAGCGAGACTCCGTCTCAAAAAAAAAACAAAAAAAAAGAGAACATAAGTATTGTTTTTCCAGTTTTACCGAAAGCAATTTCGGGGGAATGGAGCTAAATAAGACACTTTTTTAAAAAATTTTTTCACTTTTTATTATGAAGTAACATTAGGAAAAGAACATAAGATATCATGCAACCCCAGATCTTGGTTTCTTTCTTTTCTTTTCTTTCTTTTTTTTTTTTTTGTTTGTTTTTTGTTTTTTGTTTTTTTTTTTTTTTTTTTTTTTTTTTTTGAGACAGAATCTTGTTCTGTTGCCCAGGCTGGAATGCAGTGGCACAATGCCAGCTCACGGCAACCTCAGCCTCCCAGGTTCAAGCAATTCTTCTTCTTATGATTATTTTACTTTAAGTTCTGAGATACATGTGCAGAACATACAGGCTTCTTACATAGGTATACATGTGCCATGGCCATGGTGTTTTGCTGCATCCATCAACCAGTCAGCTACATTAGGTATTTCTCCTAATGCTATCCTTCCCCTAGCCCCCACCCCCTGACAGGCCCGGGTGTGTGATATTCCCCTCCCGGTGTCCATGTGTTCTCATTGTTCGACTCCCACTTATGAGTGAGAACATGCGGTGTTTGGTTTTCTGTTCTTGTGTTAGTTTGCTGAGAATGATGGTTTCCAGCTTCATCCATGTCCCTGCAAAGGACATGAACTCATCCTTTAGAAACAGTCTTTCTAAACTGTTTATAAAATATTCCAAATGAAGTGCTGTAGTAGATACCTTTTTTTTTTTTTTTTCTTTTGAGACAGAGTTTCGCTGTGTCACCCAGGCTGGAGTGCAGTGGCACAATCTCCGCTCACTGCAACCTCTGTCTCCTGCACTCAAGTGATCCTCCCACTTCAGACTCTGGAGTAGGTGGGACTACAGTCGTGCACCACCAAGGCCTGATAATTTTTGTATTTTTAGTAGAGGTAGGGTTTCGCCATATTTCCCAGGCTGGTCTCAAACTCTTGGCTACAAGCGATCCGCCTGCCTCCACCTCCCAAAATGCTGGGATTACAGGAGTGAGCCACCATGCCCAACAATATCAAATCTTTCATAAAAGTACAAACTGCAATGTTGACCCATAAATTTGCAGGAACAACTAATTGGCTTCAAAGAAGTTGAAACTTTATTAGCAGTGTTTCTTTTCAAAGTGTATGCATAATTGGTAGGTGGGATTAAAACGTGAATAATGATTTACTGAACTCAGTCAATAATACCCTTCTTCTAATTAAACCTATGTAACTTCATGAAGTGTCTTTTTCAGCTATGAAAGCCACTTAATTCAGACATGGGAAAAATAATAAACTTTAAAAAAATGAACATAAAACCAAATATTGGAATGGCTGCATCACCAAGAATAATCAAATTTTAAAATAATAATGATGTATATTGAAACAAAACAATATGTTTAGCTCAAAGACATTTCTTAAACCATACATTTTAAGAGGGTAATTTTCAATGATATTTATTAAATTTGATTACTTCTGGTCTAAAGAATCATGATTCCATCACCTCGCTGAAGTTATTAGCTTACAGCCTCCTTAGGTATACTTACGAGGTGTCTGTAATGCTAAACAGGCTGTTTCTGTTCATTTATATTCAGTACCTGGCAGTTGTATATGGTGGAGTGAAGAGTGCAAAGGAAGCAGAATGGCACTGCACTATATTTTTCTGTTTCTAGCACTCAAATGTTCTAATGGTGTCTGCCAAGTCAAAAAATGAGGCCTCACAATTGAAGGCACAGAGTCTTGTATGTTAACATTAGGACTACTGACAGAAGGGTGCTTATAGTTTTTTTTTTTATTTATTTTTCTATCTTGATAACATTGTTCCCCACCCTGTGTCCAAGTATTCTCATTGTTCAATTCCCACCTATGAGTGAGAACATGTGGTGTTTGGTTTTCTGTCCTTGCGATAGTTTGCTCAGAATGATGGTTTCCAGCTTCATCCATGTCCCTACAACGGACATGAACTCATCCTTTTTTATGGCTGCATAGTATTCCATGGTGTACGTGTGCCACATTTTCTTAATCCAGTCTGTCACTGATGGACATTTGGGTTGGTTCCAAGTATTTGTTATTGTGAATAGTGCCACAATAAACATACATGTGCATGTGTCTTTATAGCAGCATGATTTATAATCCTTTGGGTACATACCCAGTAATGGGATGGCTAGGTCAAATTGTATTTCTAGTTCTAGATCCTTGAGGAATCGCCACACTGTCTTCCACAATGGTTGAACTAGTTTACAGACCCACCAACAGGGTAAAAGTGTTCCTATTTCTCCACATCCTCTCCAGCACCTGTTGTTTCCTGACTTTTTAGTGATCGCCATTCTAAATGGTGTGAGATGGTATCTCATTGTGGTTTTGATTTGCATTTCTCTGATAGCCAGTGATGATAAGCATTTTTTCATGTGTCTGTTGGCTACATAAATGTCTTCTTTTGAGAAGTGTCTGTTCATATCCTTTGCCCAGTTTTTGATGGGGTTGTTTGATTTTTTTCTTGTAAATTTGTTTAAGTCCTTTGTAGATTCTGGATATTAGCCCTTTGTCAGATGGGTAGATTGTAACAATTTTCTCCCATTCTGTAGGCTGCCAGTTCACTCTGATGGTAGTTTCTTTTGCCGTGCAGAAGCTCTTTAGTTTAATTAGATCCCATTTGTCAATTTTGGCTTTTGTTGCCATTTCTTTTGGTGTTTTATTCATGAAGTCCTTGCCCATGCCTATGTCCTGAATGGTATTGCCTAATTGGAAATAAAGCACTCCTCAGCAAATGTAAAAGAACAGAAATTATAACAAACTGTCTCTCAGACCACAGTGCAATCAAACTAGAACTTAACGATTAAGAAACTCACTCAAAACCGCTCAACTACATGGAAACTGAACAATTTGCCCCTGAATGACTACTGGGTATATAACAAAATGAAGGCAGAAATAAAGATGTTCTTTGAAACCAATGTGAAAAAAGACACCACATACCAGCATCTCTGGGACACATTTAAAGCAGTGTGTAGAGGGAAATTTATAGCACTAAATGCCCACAAGAGAAAGCAGGAAAGATCTAAAATTGACAGCCTAACAGCACAATTAAAAGAACTAGAGAAGCAAGAGCAAACACATTCAAAAGCTAGCAGAAGGCAAGAAATAACTAAGATCAGAGCAGAACTAAAGGAGATAGAGACACAAAAAAGTTCAAAATATCAATGAATCCAGGAGCTGGTTTCTTGAAAAGGTTGACAAAATTGATAGATCACTAGCAAGACTAATAAAGAAGAAAAGAGAGAAGAATCAAACAGATGCAATAAGAAATGATAAAGGGGATGTTACCACCGATCCTACAGAAATACAAACTACCATCAGAGAATACTGTAAACACCTCTACACAAATAAACTAGAAAACCTAGAAGAAATGGATAATTTCCTGGACACATACACCCTCCCAAGACTAAACCAGGAAGAAGTGGAATCCCTGAATAGACCAATAGCAGGCTCTGAAATTGAGGCAATAATTAATAGCCTACCAACCAAAAAAAGTCTAGGACCAGATGGATTCACAGCCATATCCTACCAAAGGTACAAAGAGGAGCTGGTACCATTCCTTCTGAAACTATTCCAATCAATAGAAAAAGAGGGAATCCTCCCTAACTCATTTTATGAGGCCAGAATCATCCTGATACCAAACCCTGGCAGGGACACAACAAAAAAAGGGACTTTTAGACCAATATCCCTGATGAACATTGATGCAAAAATCCTCAATAAAATACTGGCAAATTGAATCCAGCAGCATATCAAAAAGCTTATCCACCACGATCAAGTTGGCTTCATCCCTGGAATGCAAGACTTGTTCAATATATGCAAATCAATAAATGTAATCCATCATATAAACAGAACCAATGACAAAAACCACATGATTATCTCAATAGATGCAAAAAAGGCCTTTGACAAAATTCAACAGCCCTTCATGCTAAAAACTCTCAATAAACTAGATATTGATGGGATGTATCTCAAAATAATAAGCTATTTATGACTAACCCACAGCCAATATCATACTGATTGGGCAAAAGCTGGAAGCATTCCCTTTGAAAACTGGCACAAGACAGGGATGCCCTCTCTCACCACTCTTATTCAACATAGTGTTGGAAGTTCTGGCCAGGGCAGTCAGGCAGGAGAAAGAAATAAAGGGTATTCAATTAGGAAAAGAGGAAGTCAAATTGTCCCTGTTTGCAGATCACATGATTGTACATCTAGAAAACCCCATCATCTCAGCCCAAAATGTCCTTAAGCTCATAAGCAACTTCAGTAAAGTCTCCGGATACAAAATCAACGTGTAAAAATCACGAGCATTCCTATACACCAATAACAGACAAACAGAGACCCAAATCATGAATGAACTCCCATTCACAATTGCTTCAAAGAGAATAAAATATCTAGGAATCCAACTTACAAGGGATGTGAAGGACCTCTTCAAGGAGCACTACAAACCACTTCTCAACGAAATAAAAGAGGACACAAACGAATGGTAGAACATTCCATGCTCATGGATAGGAAGAATCAATATCATGAAAATGGCCATACTGCCCAAGGTAATTTATAGATTCAATGCCATCCCCATCAAGCTACCAATGAGTTTCTTCACAGAATTGGAAAAAATTACTTTAAATTTCATATGGAACGAAAAAAGAGCCCTCATTGCCAAGACAATCCTAAGCCAAAAGAACAAAGCTGGAGGCATGATGCTACCTGACTTCAAACTACACTACAAGCCTACAGTAACCAAAACAGCATGATACTGGTACCAAAACAGAGATATAGACCAATGAAACAGAACAGAGCCCTCAGAAATAATACCACACATCTACAACCATCCGATCTTTGACAAACCTGACAAAAACAAGAAATGGGGAAAGGATTACCTATTTAATAAATGGTGTTGGGAAAACTGACTAGCCATATGTAGAAAGCTGAAACTTTATCCTTTCCTTACACCTTATACAAAAATTAATTCGAGATGGCTTAAAGACATAAATGTTAGACCAAAAACCATGAAAACCCTAGATGAAAACATGGTTTCTTTCTTAATGGTTTTCAAACAATTTTTAAATTTTGAAAAAAATTGTATTCATGTACAATGTTTAGAAGTAATATAGAGATCCAGTATACACTTTACCCAGTTTTCCACAATTAAAAAATAGCTATATATTTGGGAGCTCCATGCAGTTGGATCACGAGGTCAGGAGATCGAGACTATCCTGTCTAACATGGTGAAACCCCATCTCTACTAAAAATACAAAAAATTAACTGGGCGTGGTGGTAGGCACCTGGAGTCCCAGCTACTTGGGAGGCTGAGGCAAGAGAATGGCATGAACCCGGGAGCCAGAGCTTGCAGTGAGCCGAGATTGTGCCACCACACTCCAGCCCGGGCACACTACAGCCTGGGCGACAGAGCGAGACTCCGTCTAAAAAAAAAAAAAAAAAAAAAAAAAAAGCTATGTTAAAATATCATCATCATACTGGCATTGATAAAATGAGATATAGAACATTTCCATCACTACAGAGATACTATGACCCTTTTATAGATAAACCCACTTCCCTCTAACTCCCAGTCCCCTCCTTAACCCCTGTAACCACTAACTTGTTCTCTAGTTCTATAAATTTGTCATTTCCAGAATTTTATATTAATGGAATCATACTGTGTTTAACCTTCTGATATTGGCATTTTTTAAATCAACATAGTTCTGTTGAGATTCATCTTAGTGGTAGCAAGCATTGACAGTGTGCCCTTTTTGACTGTTGAGCAGTACACAATATATGGATAAAGCACATTTGTTTAATTATTCATCCATTGAAGGATACCAAGGTTGTTTCCAGATTTTGGCTATTAAAAATAGAGCTGCTATAAACATCCATGTGTGGGACTTTGTGTGATATGTTGTAATTTATTTAAGACAGATCAAGCTATAGACTAGGAGGAAATGTATGAAAACTGTATCCTCAACAACGGACTAGAGTCTTGACTATATAAGAACTCTTGAAACTCCTCTTTAATTAAATGCCCGTTTTTGTCATTTACCCATTTTCTAATTGATTTTTTTTTCTTTTTTTTAGACGGTGTCTTGCTCTGTTGTCTGAGTGGGAGTGCAGCTTGACCTTGGGTCACTGCAACCTCTGCCTCCCGGGCTCAAACAATTTTCCTGCCTCAGCCTCCCGAGTAACTGGGATTGTAGACGCCCACCACCACGCCTGGCTAATGTTGTATTTTCAGTAGAGACTGTTTCACCATGTTGGCCAGACTGGTCTCAAACTCCTGACCTCAGGCAATCTGCCCGCCTCAGCCTCCCAAAGTGCTGGGATTACAGGCTTCATGTTTTGAGAGTTTTAAGAATACTTATGGCCGGGCGCGGTGGCTCAAGCCTGTAATCCCAGCACTTTGGGAGGCCGAGACGGGCGGATCAAGAGGTCAGCAGATCGAGACCATCCTGCTAACATGGTGAAACCCCGTCTCTACTAAAAAATACAAAAAACTAGCCGGGCGAGGTGGCGGGCGCCTGTAGTCCCAGCTACTCGGGAGGCTGAGGCAGGAGAATGGCGTAAACCTGGGAGGCGGAGCTTGCAGTGAGCTGAGATCCGGCCACTGCACTCCAGCCTGGGCGACAGAGCGAGACTCCGTCTCAAAAAAAAAAAAAAAAAAAAAAAAAAAAAAGAATACTTATATATTCAAGACATGAGTCCTTTGTTCCATATACAGTTTTCATACATTTTCTCCCAGGCCATAGCTTGTCCTTTAGTCCTCTTAACAGGATTTTTCACAGAGTAAAAACTTACAATTTTGATGAAGTTCAATCTATCAGTTTTTCATTTTAAGGATGAATCTTTTGCTTCTAAGTCTATGGACTCTTTGCCTAGCTGTATATCTCAAAGATTTTAATCTGTGCTTTTTTTCTAAGAGATTTATGATTTTATGTTTTAAATCTGTGTGAAATCTATTCCTAGCTAGAGGAATTAGACTAGAGAAAGAAATAAAGGGCATCCAAATCGGAAAGGAAGAAGTCAAATTTGTTTGCAGATGATATGATCTTATATTTGCACTCCAACAAAAAACTATTAGAACTGATGTATAAAAATTACCCTGAATTGTCCACTGTTGGCATATAGAAATGCTCCTGATTTTTGTATTTCGATCTTGCAGGAGAATGGCGTGAACCCGGGAAGCGGAGCTTGCAGTGAGCTGAGATCCGGCCACTGCACTCCAGCCTGGGAGATAGAGTGAGACTCCGTCTCAAAAAAAAAAAAAAAAAAAAGTGAGGTTTGGGTCAAGGTTCATTTTTTTTTTTTTTTTTTTTTTTGTCTATAGATGTTCAGTTTCTCCAGCTGTTTATTGAAATTGCCTTTGTACCTTTGTCGAAAGTCAGCTAGGTGCATTATTGTGTGTCTACTTCTGGGTTATTTATTCAATTTTTGGATGTATCTATCACTGTGCTAATATCACACTGTATTGATTATTGTGGCTATGTAGTAGGACTTAATGTGGTGTAGAGTGATGTTTTCACCTTATTCAAGATTGCTTTAGCTATTCTAGGGCCTGTGCCTTTCCATATCAATTTTAGAACAAGCTCCAAAAATACCCTGCTGAGATATTGATAGCAATTGCTCTAAAACTATAAATCAGTCAGGAATGTTGACATATTTAATATGCTGTGTCTTCCAATGCATAAACATGGCATGTATTTAGGTCCTAATTGATTTCATTCATTATTATTTTGTACTTTTCAGCATACAGATCCTGCCTGTACATGTTTTTGGTAAATTTACATGTAATTATTTCATTTTATTTATGTGATTTAAATGGTATTTTGTTTTTAATGTCATTCTCCATTTGTTCATTGTCAATATATAGAAATGAAGCTGATTTCTGCGCATTCACTTTGCATTCTATGAACTTGTTGAACTGACTTATTAGTTCTACAAATATTGTTTTTCTTTTTTAGATTTCTTGGGATTTTCTACATAGGTAATCATTGCATCTGCAAGTAGAGACAGTTTCATGCCTTTCTTTCCTATCTGTAGGGCTCTTATTTCTTTTTCTTGCCATGTTATACTGGGTAAAAATTCCAGTTACAGTTGGGTAAAAGTGGTGAAAGCAATCCTTGCCTTGTTTCTGATCTTAGACATAAGGAATCTAATTTCTCACCTTTAAATATGATATTTGATGGAAGTTTTTGTACATGTTCTTTATAAAGTTGATGAAGTTCTCCTTTATTCCCAGTTTGCTGAGAGTTTTAAATTACAAATGCGGGTTGGATTTTGTCAAATGCTATTCCTGTGTCAGTTGATATGATCATATTATTTATAAAATATTGTTGAGATGGTAGTTTACACGGTTTGATTTTCTAATGTTGAACCAGACTTGCATACATGGAATAAATCCAAATTGGTCATGCTGTATAATTCCTTTTATAGCTTGCTGTATTCAGTTTGCTAATATTCTGTTGAGAATTACTAGCTAACTAAAATTCATTGGACAATATTCCCTCCTGCTATGGACTGAATTGTGTCTCTCCACAATTCATGATGTTGAAGCCCTAATACCCAATGTGACTGTATGTGAAGAGGGAACCCTTAAGAAAGTAAATAAAGTTAAATGAGGTCATAAGGATGGACTCCTAATATGACAGTATTGGTGGCTGTATAAGAAGAGGAAGACATGCCTCTCAGCCCTCAAACAAAAAATAGGTCATGTGAGCACACTGTGAGAAGGCAGCTATATACAAGTCAAGAAAAGGGACCTCAGAATTAAACCTACCTTTCTGGCACCTTCCGGCTTCCAAAAATGTGAGAAAATTATGTTGTTTAAGCCACCCAGTCTATGTTATTTTGTTATGGCAGCCTGAGCAGACTAAGACATCTCCTTTTATATTTTTCTGGGAGAGGTTGTGTGAATTTGGTGTTAAGTCTTCTTTAAAAGTTTGGTAGATTTCTCCAGTGAAAGTATTTGTGTATGGAGGTGACTTTTTAAGGGGGAGACTTTAAAGTATTACTTCAATTTCTTTAATAGTAATAGTGCTATCTACATTTTCTACTTAAAATTGCATAAGTTGTAGTAGTTTGTACTTTTTAAAGAATTGGTCCTTTTTTTCTAACTTGCATTAATGTAGGTAAAAGTTGCTCGTAATATTCCCTTATTATCCCTTCATGTCTGCGGGGCCTATAGTGATGTATTCTATTTCATTCCTGATGCCAGTAATTTGTGTTTTCTTTCTTCCATTCTGTCAGTCTTGCTAGGTGGCTATTAATATTCTTTTTTTTTTTGAAGAATCAACTCTTAGGTTCATTGATTATCCCCATTGTTTTTTTTTTTCAATTAAATTTATTTCTGCTTATATCTTTATTAATTCTCTCCTCCCACTTGTCTTGAGTGAATTTTGCTCTTATCTGCTTTAGTTTCTTGAAATAAGAACTTATATTTCCTGAGACCTTTGTTTCTAATGTAAGCATTTAATGCTACAAATTTCCCTTTCAGCACTGTGTGGTATATATTTTCATATGTTGTGCTTTTACTTTCACTGAATTCTATACATTATTTCATTTCCATTGAGACTTTCCTCTTTGACCCACGGATTATTTAGAAGCATGTTGTTTAGTCCTTAGAGATTTATTGTTTTTCTATTTGATTTTATTATGGGCAAAGAACATACACTGTGGTTTCAATACTTAAAATTTGTTAAGGTTGTTTTAAGGCTTAGAATATGGTCTATCTTTGTGAATGTTCCATGTGTGTTTGAAAAAATAATGCGTGTTCTGCTATTGTTGAGTAGAGTGTATTATATATGTCAACTAGATCCAGTTGATTGGATTATTAAGTTCTTCTACGTGCATGCTTATTTTCTGGTTAGTAGTTCTATCAGTTACTGAGAGTAGGATATTGATTTGTCTATTTCTCCTTTTAATTCTACTCATTTTTATTTCATTTTATTCAGAAGTCTCTTTAGTTTGGAACATAAACATTTAGGATTGTTATGTCTTCCTTATGGATTGATCCTTCTAAAATTATGTAATGAACCTCTTTGAATCTTGTAATCTTCTTCACTTTGAAGTCCATTTTATCTGATATTTCTATAGCCTTTCTTGATTTCTGTGATTAATGCATGCATCATATGTTTTTCTATCCTTTTACTTTTAGCCTATCAATGTCATAGTTTTGGAGGTTACTTATTGACAGCACGTCTTTGGATCATGTTTGCTTTTTAATCTACTCTGCCAATTTCTGTCTTTTGATTAGTATACTTAGACAATTTATACTTATGGTAAGTTTTGATATGTTTGGGCTTAAGTCTGCCACTAATTTGTTTTCTGTTTTCTCTGTTTCTTCTTTCTCACCTTCCTGTGGGTTATTTGAAATGCCCCTCTTTCTTGGGTTCTATCTTCATTTTTACAGCATTTCTGAGTATATCAATTTGTATTTTTGTAATTGCTCTAGATATCAATATATACACATGTAACATATCATAGCATACTGTTGTCAGTGTTTTAACACTTTGAATGAGGTGGATAGACTTTACTTTCTATAAAGTCCTGTTATTTCCCATACTTTAAAATATCATTTTCTTAAATATTCCGTCTACATACATTGAGTACCATATCAGGTAGTGTCATAAATTCTCCTTCAATCATCAAATATGATTTTAGAAACTCATGAGAAGTAGAAAAGCCTATTATGTTTAATTGTGTTTTTACCCATTTGATATTCTTCTTTTCCTTTTAAAACTCCAAGTTGTCTTTCATGATTACCTTTCTGCTTAGACAACTTCCTTTAGCCATTTTTCAAGGGTAGCGGCTTATTTTTATTTTTTATTTTTTGGCAACAAATTCTTTGTTTTCCTTCATCTGAGGATGTCTTTATTTCACCCCATTCCTGAATAAGTTTGCTACATGTGGAATGTGTAGTTGGCATGTTTTACTTCAGCACTTCCTTCCGACCTTGTGGTTTCAGGTAAGAAATCTGGTGTCATTTGATCTGGTTTTGCCCTGTAGCTAATGTGCCATTTCTCTGTTTTATTTTATGATTTTTTTTCAGAGATTTAATTATAATGTGTCTTGGTGTGGATTTATTTGGGCTTATGCTATATGTGTTCACTTCATTTCTTGAATCTGTAGGTATATGTATTTCATTATTTATTTGGAGCAAGACTTAACCCTGCTTCCCACCTCCTTATTCAGTCTTTTTTCCTGCTGAGTGTGTGTAGAGGTTCAGCTCCTGCTGACACCAGGAGTCAGGGAGAGTGGAGAACTGACTAGCTCTGAATCTCACTGCTTTATTCAGACTCATTGATACTAAATGTGAGTGGAAGCTCAGCTTGTCACTGAGCTTTACTGACACTGGAGAAGAGGAGGGGTGTGAAACATGGTGGTGATGAGGCACTTCTCAAACCTTCTCCTTGCTGACCAGGTGTGTGGAGGCTGAGTTTACTACTGGACCACATTGACACTACCCCTGCAAGGAGTATAACACTTACTTCTGCCATTGAGAGAATGGAAGATCAGCTCCCCACTTGGCCACACACTGAAACAGTCTGTAGTAGAGTGAGGTAGGGTAGTTTTTCTGTTGATGTTTAGCTGCAGTAGGATGGGTATCGCCAAAAAAAAAAAAAAAAAAAAAAAAAAAAAAAAAAAAAAAAAAAGATTTTTTGTAATTAGGCCTCTGTTTTCCAGATCCTTTGCCTATGGACAACAGGCTTTTGTTGGAGCTTTTATTATCTGTGCCTATTCATTGTTCTGGGTTAGAGGTGCCTGCAACTTTCGGGCCAAGATATATGGGACACAATAAAGACACCCAGGGAACTCACTACCCTGAATTTCCTCAAATTCTGTGGTCCTTTGTTCATCCAGCTTCTTTTCACCTTTCAGAGACTTCTTAAAGTTGTGCTATGTCCTTTAGTTTGAAGAGGGAGGACCTTGAAAGAATGGGTCTACTCTATCTTGGTCAGAGCTGGAAATCTCTTTTCTTCTATCTCCATGTTTAAGACATTTATAATACGCACCCTCCACCACTACAAACAGAAGAGCACTGCATTATGACTTGGGGACGGTGTTAAGCTTCTAAGGCATTGACAGTCTACTATCTGTGGTACCTCATCCCTCAGAGCATAGAAGCCCTCTCCTTTTGTAAGCCTTGGGTAATGGATATTATCTTGTTTTGTGAAACGTAAGAGGAATATATGGCACATTTCTTTATTTTCCTAAGTCAAATTGCATTTGAGTTCAAGCTACACACACTTGCCTTGTGGAAAGTCCAATATCAGTAAAATTTCAAAAGTTCCTTCCTTTCTCTATGGGATCCTATTAGACTTGTGATGCTTACTTGGTCCCAGAAAAAATAAGTTGATTGTGGTCATTAGTTCTTCTTGTTTGTTATGGATACCCTTACTGTTCATCTGCTGCTAGATGACATCAAGATGACCTACACTGGTCCTTCCTGTTCCTATGGAGCAGTTCTTTTCAGCAGGCCTTGACGCTAATCACAAAATCAATCTCCAAACCCCTGACAGCTGGCTTAGTGTTTTACTCCTGGTACCCAACTTCAACAGATGTTCCATAGTCATATCCCATCATCTGTGCTGAAAGGAAGTGAGGCTTATCAAATTTCTATCAATCACTAGCAGAATCTTTTACTCAATCCCTGGAATTTCTCCCATCTCTGGGAAGTGAACAAGAACATGGAATATGGAATCAAGCTACTTGGCATCACTTAATAATTCATTTACTCTGGACAAAATCATAACCTCTCCAAGCCTCAATGTCCTCATCTACAATATGGGGCTAATAATATTAGTGGTTACCACTATTATAAGATTGGATTAAATGAGATAATATTTGTTCTTGTGTTACCTGTAGAGGGTCTTGACTGCAACCTGTCCAGGTTCTTGGCATTCTGAACAAATAATTGGAAAAAACACATAGCAAAGCAAGGAAAGAATGAAGCAATGAAAGAACAAAAGCAGGGATTTATTGAAAATGAAAGTACACTCCACAGTGTGGAAGCGGGTCCCAGCAGCGACTCAAGGGCCCCGGATACAGAATCTCCTCCTGTCCAAATATGCTCTGGAGGTTTCCCAATGGCCACTTGGCACTCACCTCATGTAAATGAAGTGATGACCCACAATCAGTCTGATTAGTTGGAGAAAGTAACCAATCAGAGGCTGAAGTGAAGTTACATAGTTATACTCCTATGCAAACATCTGACTGGTTGCAAAAAGCAACCAATCAGAGGTACCTTCAATTTCCCATCTGAGGAGACAGAAAAAGTGGGGGTATGTATAGGGAGTAGCCTCTGTTCCTTTTGTTATTTAGGCGTGGAAAGTTAGGGTTTCTTTTCAGTTTGATTCCAGGAAGTCAGCGTGAAACGGCCTTGGGTACCCTGCCTCCAGACCCTATTCTCCTACCTCACTTGCAGCAATGCCTGTTAATATAACAATATAGTAAAGGTGTAAAGTAATAGTAAAGAAGAGTAAGTTCCATATGCATAATAGGTACAATTTTCCTCTCTGGGTCACTCTTTGCTCTGACATCTACATCATCATAACCTTTCTAATTCCCAATTCTTGCACAATACTCACCTGGATAAGGCCCATTTTCAGGGTAACCCTGAAGTATATGAAGATATTTATCTCCTCCTACCTGCAACACATCCTGTCCCCACCTGAGTGAGAGGAGTGTAGACCAGTGTTTCTCAAATAATTGTCCACTGATCATTTGCATCAAATCTTTAGGGATAGAATCAAAGGATATGCACATCTATTAAGCCGCTCCTGAGATGTTAATGTACACTAAAATTCATGAAACAATCCTTTACACTATCTGTGCCTTTTCACATATGGTTGCCTCTTTCTAAAATGTCCATTCACCCTATTTGTGTCCACGTGTGGAAACAAAATGCAGCTTCCTCTATGTACCTGTCCCTAATTTCATGTTCACTACCACCAGCAGATGGAACCTTTCTGTTGCTGTGAGATGAATGATATGGGGAGGAATCAAAATTGAGGTGCAAGAGAGTGTTGGGGTGCACTGGAAGGCAGCAGTTGGATTGGAGTGGCGAGAAGGACCTATGGTTTTACTTGGAATTTGTGCCTGTGAGGTGAAGTTGCAAAAAGGGATGGGGGAAGGGGACAGAAAATCAGAAAAGTAAAAAGGGGGTTGGGGAGAAGCAACAACAAAATAACTCTTATGGTTTTCCCTGATCCGGAAGTAAATTAATCACCACAGGTGTCAGCACCCCAGGCCCTCAGGCCCGCCTGCCCTCTTACCTGCTCTTCTCACTGCCTCAGCCCTTCCCGCTCGGCCTTCCGCCTGGATCTGTCCACACACTGACTTTGCTCTCGCTGCCCTCTCTCTCCAATGTACCACTGTGTAACTGAAATCACTGGGTAACTGAGTATGCCCGGTTTGGGCCTGCCACCTGACTGGCTGCTCTGAAGCAGCAGAACTGGATAAGAACTTTATGAACCCTGAGAAGTTACTCATGCACAGAACCTCTAAACTTACATCATTGTATCCATGTTGTTGCCTTTTTCTGGGACGTTATGTTCTTCTCTGCACGTGAAAATCCTCTGCCTCTAGAACCAGTCCCAAGGTCCCAGGGACTCAACTTAGGCATCTCTGTGACTGACAACGGGGATATTAACTTTGCCTCTCAGGAGTGGGGAAGAAATCCCCCTCCACAGATTCTTCCATTCCATCTCCTTAGGGCTCTAAGGCTCAAAGGAAGCAAACACCTCCAAAAAGCCCCTCGGGATTCCTCCCCCATTAGTACAACCCACCATTTTCTCAAGGCTGCACCAAACCAAGTGTTCCCTGATATCACCATGGGCCAAACGTGGGTCCCAGGGATTTGCATGTGGATTGTACTCCTCAACGGACTGTGGTGCAGCAGCTCAGAAACCTCAATTTGAGGAGGGAAAAAAAGATTTGTTTGAAATTGTTTAAGACATCAAGTGAGGGGCTGAAACTTGAGGGGTTGCAGGTCTGACATATGGGTAAAGGTCTCCGTGCAGCTGCCGAATACCCCATCCCTTGCCAAGTTTAATGTCTAATCTTAGCGAAGGGTGTCCCAGGATTACACCAAATGCACACTGGTTTCTCCAGACAGATCGTGGCCTGGGCTCCTTCTAGCCCCGTGCTTGACTATATCGTAGGTTTCAGATTTTACTGAAGTAGAGATTTTAAGACGGGTACTTAGCTGCTGTCCTGAGGGTAGTGAAATGCCGCGTGTCTGATACTTGGGATCCTGGCTTGCGGGCCCTCAGAGACTCTGTCTTTGCAGCTCCGCTCCCCGCTCCCCGCCCCCCGCCCTCCGCCCTGTCCCCTCCCAGCCTTCACCCCGCCCGGCCTCAGCTACTCCTCAGGCACCCCACGCGCTCACACCCGCCTGCCCGCTAGCCTGCTCCTCCCACTGCCTCCGCCCCTCCCACTCGGCCCCCCGCGTAGATCTCGCCCCACACTGACTTTGCTCTCACTGTCCGGTCAGACGCACTTCCCGCCCTCGCGTAGGTCTACACCGCCACAGCCGCCCTCGCCCGCGCGTCCCTCACCCGGTCCGCCACTGCCGCGCCTCAGAATCCGAAGGCTGGGTCCCAGAGCAACCATCCACGCCGCCGCCACGACCTACACGGGAGCCAAGCGCCGCAACCGCCACCAACGCCTTGCCGCCGCCGCTCGCCCGCCGCCCACCATGGCCCAGCAGCAAACAGGTAGCAGGAAACGGAAAGCGCCCGCGGTCGAGGCGGGCGCCGAGAGCTCGCCGTCGCAGGGCTTGGCGGCAGCGGACGGTGAGGGGCCTCTGGTACTGAAGAGGCAGAGGCGGCCGGCGACGTGTAGCTCAATGGTTCACTATCTGAAGGTTCGGGAGGTAGGCGGGTGGGGCCCCGCCGGGCTCCAGGGCTTCGATGGCGAGATGCGAGGCTACGCGGTACAGAGGCTGCCCGAGCTGCTGACGGAGCGCCAACTGAACCTGGGCACCCTCAACAAGGTGTTCGCGTCACAGTGGCTGAACGCCAGGCAGGTGGTGTGCGGCACCAAGTGTAACACGCTCTTTGTGGTAGACGTGCAGTCAGGCCACATCACGCGCATCCCCCTCTTGCGGGACAGGGAGGCCAGGCTGGCCCAGGACCAACAGGGCTGCGGCATCCATGCCATCGAGCTGAATCCCTCCAAGACGCTTCTGGCCACCGGCGGCGAAAACCCCAACAGCCTGGCCATCTACCAGCTGCCCACCCTGGACCCCCTGTGCCTGGGAGACCGCCATGGCCACAAGGACTGGATCTTCGCCGTCGCCTGGCTGAGTGACACCGTAGCCGTGAGCGGCTCCCGTGACGGCACTGTGGCGCTGTGGCAGATGGACCCGGACAAGTTCGATGACACTGTTGCCTGGCATAGCGAGGTGGGTCTCCCCGTATATGCCCACATCCGTCCGAAGGATGTGGAGGCCATCCCCAGGGCCATCATCAACCCCAGTAACCGCAAGGTGCGGGCCCTGGCCTGCGGCGCCAAGAACCAGGAGCTGGGAGCGGTGTCCTTGGATGGCTACTTCCACCTGTGGAAAGCCCGGAGCACACTATCCAGGCTGCTGTCCATCAGGCTACCCTACTTCCGGGATAATGTGTGCCTGACCTACTGCGATGATATGTCTGTGTATGCTGTGGGCTCCCATTCCCACGTCTCTTTCCTGGATCTGCGCCAGGGTCAGCAGAACATCCGGCCCCTGTGTTCTCGAGAGGGTGGCACAGGCGTGCGGTCTCTGAGCTTCTACCGCCACATCATCACTGTGGGCACCGGTCAGGGCTCCCTGCTCTTCTATGACATCCGGGCCCAGAAGTTCCTGGAGGAGAGAGCCTCCGCCAACCTCGAGTCCTCTTCGGGACCTTCAGGGAGGAAGCTCAGGCTTGCCTGTGGCAGAGGTTGGCTCAACCATAATGATTTCTGGGTGAATTACTTTGGTGGCATGGAAGTGTTTCCCAATGCGCTCTACACCCACTGCTACAACTGGCCCGAGATGAAGCTCTTTGTGGCTGGGGGGCCTCTCCCTGCAGGCCTCCATGGGAACTATGCAGGCCTCTGGAGCTAAGGATGGCCGCCTTGTACTCCAGGTACACAGATTTACCTTTTAGTTCCACCCGACTTTCCTGCTTCATGTTGCATTTTTTTGCTTTTAACTCTGTGTGTCTTTTGTTTTCCAGGTGGAACCAGCCCAGCTTAAGTTGTACTCCTCCAAGCAGAGAGAGTGAGTGATCCTTTGGTCAATGAAAACTTGACTTTAAGACTTTTTGACTCCTTTCCAACACCATCTTTTGGAATTTTCATACAAAGAAATTTGGTTAATCTTTAGTTGCATTCTCTCTTTGAGTGATTCATATATTCTCTTTCTTTAAGGAGATGCAGTCAATGTCTTACAGTTACGTATATTTGTTTTCCATGTTTTTCCTTGTTACCAGTATTACAACCTCATTTTTTTAGTTATTTTTTATTGCAGATACATGGTATAGGAAGAGAAAATTTTCTAGTAAGCAAGGTGTTCCTACATCTTTTCTGGAGAGCTTACCATAGTTTTATAGCATTGTTCAATTGGAAAAATACATTCCAAGCTCTGGATTACCTACGTTTGGAAACACTTAATTTGCAAATTTTGATCTTAGTGTATATAGTTTTTACTTTGTTCATGCTAAAGTGCTTTTTCTTAAGTTTATTCTCTTTCAAAAGAAGTTATCATAGAATCTTGTGTTTGTATCAAACTCCTAATTGGTGAGAACTCTTCAGGAGTGCAGGGGTTCTGCTTCATTGCATTTTCAGAATTAACCTGAATGTTGAAACAACCATTTTTTTAAATTTCACAACTTATTTAAGTGTTATCACCTCTCCTTAAATAGCTAAAAGAATGTGTATTTTTTCACTTGCTGCCTTACTACTATCAAGACTTGTGAATATATTTGAATGTATGTTGTTTGAAAAACTTGCACAGTGCATTGGAGCCGTCATGAAAAGCAGGAAATGTAAATGTGGAATGTATGGCAGGCTGGGCAGAATGTATACTGATCCAGGGTATAGACTGGATATTTTTGCTGTTGCTGTTTTTAATATAAAATGTTATATTTGAAGATATTTAACATTTTCCAATTCTGCTTAAGAGGTAATTTACAGTAAAAACAAAACAAAACAAAACAAAAAAGACCAAAAATAGCACATTCTGAAGAAAAGATTCTTAATAAGATTTTATTTTGTGAAGTTCAAAGATTCTTTCCTAAAGTATAATGTGTTGTTAAAAAGTAGTGCTGTTATAACTCTCAATGTAATAGCATGCAATATCAAGAACATAGGAAGTTTGTTTCAAGATAAGGTGAGATTTAAAATAAATAAGATGAGGTTGAAGAAAAGTATATTGGGGTGCAGATAAATATAAATTGTGGACTGCTATGAAAACAGGTTGTACTTCTCCATATGTGAGACCATTGGAAGTGAGAAGGAATATTTGCCATTTCTAAAACTGGCCAGGTTGTGCTGAACTAGGATTGGTAATTTGTCATGTCTGTTTTTCCTTAGATGTTTGGGCACTCAGATGCTGTCTTGGTGTACACACACAACATGCTGTTCAGTCACAAATCCGAACAAGTTAATATAATAAATTGTACTAAAAGTCATTTAAGAAATACCAAAAAGTAAGCTTTTGTTTTTAGCCATTGTTATAAAGGCTAATATAATTGTTGTTATATAGCAGTAAGATGTATTTGTGTGCATGCGTCTCCAACTCAGTTGTAAATGTCTTGAGAACAGATAATACAATTGTCATCTTTATATTGCCTCATTTCTCCACTAATACTTAGCAAATAAAAGGCAATAAGTAAATATGTACTGGTTGAATGCCTCTGGAGACCTAGAGTTTAAAGTTTTAAGTCAATAAATAAATATTTCTCTTAAATAATATAGAATCCTGTTGTGTTTTCCCCCCTTTGTTGGTAAACTTTTTCCTGATTTATTCTCAGGTCAGGCTATTGTGCTTATCCATTCATAAACTTACCCATATGTGATACTAGACGAGGAAGGAACATGTATAAATCTTATTTGGCACTGGAAATTAATCTTTTCACCTGCAACCATTTAGGTTTGAAGATTTATTTAAAATATTTTGGTTGTTTTTCAGCAATTAGTTTTGAAATATGTTTTGTGGTTTGTGTTTTAACTTAAAAAACATATTAGCTAAAAATTTCCTTAAATGTTACCCAGTAACTTCAAAGTATTAATTGCCTATTTTCTTGTAGGCAATAGGGAATTTTTATGGTATTCTCGCAATTATTTTGAAATAATGTGGAAAACATTTTTAGAGGAGATAACACTTTCTACCTGGGATGGGATTTTAGAGAAGAAATAGAAGGCATGTTTGATTTCTTCTCTGTCTTGGTCCTTAATTTCATCACCGACTCACACTTAACTTTTTCATATTTTAGGGTATATCATTTTCATGCCAAGTCACCTGACTTAACGTTTTAAAAACTAAATATTTCGTGTGTACATTTATATTTTGTAACCATCTAGTTATTTTGAAATATTTTCTAATTCTGACACAGTGATCATAGAACTATGATTAATTATGTAAACTGTGACTGAAATAATTGAAGAAAAAAAAGTCAGCCCTCCAGAAAGCCCGTAAATACAACTCGCTTAAAGTACATAAGGAAGTGCAAATATTCATGTACAAATTACCTATCACTGATGCCTGAAAGGCCTCAGTTACTTATAACTATGCATAAAATGTTAATTATCTTTATCTCTAACTACCTATTCACATATTTCTCTCCAAGCATACTTCTGATCCAAAAGTTTATGTTCCTCTCCTTTACTCTTTGGAATGAGTTAATTTCTATTTTCTTTTAAAAAGGGGTACAATAATTTACTTATCAAGGCTATCTACTGGAATAAAGTGAGGTGACTACTCTGAAAAAAAATCATCTGTTAAATATACTCTAGCATTAATGATAAACAAAATTGAATTTTCCAGAGGTTGATTTTTATCCGCTTGTACTCAGTGTTGAACAATTTGTCAAAATTTTTTCATTAATTGCTAATTTAGAGTGATTTTAGAAAGCAATTCACAAAGCCCTCCTGGATGTTTTACTGACAGCTTCCTAATTTCTGCAAGTATTATTAGGTAACCCAACTACATTAAACATGTCACTATGTGAGCTGCTCAGGGATGCAGTTCAGCGAGAATGTCATGTACCAATATGAAAGAGAGGCTGCATAAGCCACAGGTGTTTGCTTTAAGATGTTATTGTGAGATCTGCTCAAGAAAGGGTTGCCTAAAAGTATTTCACACTACTAGTCCGCTGTAAACCCAGAGACACCTAGCATTGGAATTTGGCATCAATGTAAGGGCAATGTGTTTGCAGGAGGTTGCCATAAAATGGTCAGACTTACCCTTAGAAGGAGGGTTCTTTCGCTGATACATATGTAGTTTGCACAGGTATTGGTCTTTGCTTCATATGCCCTTTGCCTACTTACTTTTCTATTAAACTCTCTGTGACTTCCAATACAGAATTAAGCACTTAACTTCTCCATGCTCACAGTGACGGTTTTGTTGTTATCTTTATTATAATTTAGCAGATTATGATGCAGTCAGCTATGTGAGTGTTTAGCTTCCCTGCCCTCCACTTGAATATGAGCTCTGTCATCCCAAACCTAGCATAATAGGCTGCACGTACATGGCACTTGGCTGTTCAGTACAACAACTAATACATCAATTCTTTTTCATAAATTACTTTATCAGATTAGTTGACCAAAACATTAGGGAAGATGATAAAGATTAAGTTGATGGATGAAGAGTATCCTGAAATAGGCCCCATGGTAATGATCATGGTGATTCATGGCATGAAGTAATGTGGGTAGAGCAGCAGAAACTTAAGTTTTACCCAGGAATGATACTGGACCTGGAGTACCAAGATGAAATGGAAATATTATTTTGGAATCATAAATACCTGAATTTGAATTTGAATTATATAATTTGTTTATAATAAGTAATGGGTATGCTGTTTAACTTCTCTAAACCTGTCCTTACATTACTAATTGTTCTATTCCCAGCATCTAGCATATTGCCTGATGCATAAGGCATTTGATTTATATTCATTATTTTTCCCTCTAGAGTCCTATCAATTCTGATAGAAGGCATATGTATTTATTTTTTATTTAATTATTATAAAAACAGTTTATGTGCCTTGCAGAAAGTCGGGCACATAATGTAAAATATTTTTAAAAACCACCACATTTCCACCAGCCTAAGATTACTACTGTCAACAAGTTAGTGTATATCTTTCATGACTTTTTTGTACATATATGTACCCATCTATGCAGTTGATACTAAAATGTGAGTATTTTGTAAAAGTTGTTTTGCAACCTACTTTTTTTCAGTTAATGTCTCCATCTTTCCGTCACAATATTTATCTTATCTACAAGTCAGGGTGTTTTAAATGTGTACAGGCTGGGCAGGGCGTGGTGGCTCACGCCTGTAATCCCAGCACTTTGGGCGGCCGAGGCGGGTGAATTACCTGAGGTCAGGAGTTCTAGACCAGCCTGGCCAACATGGTAAAACCGCGTCTCTACTAAAAATAAAAAAATTAGCTGGACGTGCTGGCCTACATCTGTAATCCCAGCTACTCGAGGCTGAGGCAAGAGAATCGCTCGAACTCGGGAGACGGGGTTTGCAGTGAGCAGAAATTATGCCATTGCACTCCAGCCTGCGCAACAAGGGTGAAACTCTGTCTCACAAAAAAGGGGGGGGCGGGGCCGGGCTCACGCCTGTGATCCCAGCACTTTGGGAGGCCGAGGCAGGTGAATAACCTGAGGTCAGGAGTTCTAGACCAGCCTGGCCAACACGGTGAAACCCTGTCTCTACTAAAAATAAAAATAAATAAATAAATAAAATAATAATAATAATTTAAAAAGCCGGGCGTGGTTGCTGGCGCCTGTAGTCCCAACTACTCGGGAGGCTGGGACAGCAGAATGGCGTGAACCGGGGAGGTGGGGCTTGCAGTGAGCCGAGATCCCGCCACTGCCGAGATCCCGCCACTGCCGAGATCCCGCCACTCCCGAGATCCCGCCACTGCACTCCAGCCCGGGCGACAGAGCGAGACTCCGTCTCAAAAAAAAAAAAAGAAAAAAAAAGTATGTATAGGCTCACTACTTAGAAAATTGTTGCCATCACCAGAAATCATTAGAATGACACATGAAATATTTAGCCAAATATAAGAGGGTGTGCTTACACCTTAAGAGTTATTTTAAACATTTATTGTGTGGCAGTACTCTCTATTTGAATAATTCAGTGATTTTCAGACTTTAGAACATATTAGAGTCACTGGAACATATGTTGAAAGCAAGAGATGTTGCCGGGTGTGGTGGCTCACGCCTGTAATCCCAGCACTTTGGAAGGCTGAGGCGGGAGGATCACAAGGTCAGGAGACCGCCCTGGCTAACACGGTGAAACCCCCGTCTCTACTAAAAATACAAAAAATTAGCCGGGCATGGTGGCAGGCACCTGTAGTCCCAGCTACTCGGGAGGCTGAGGCAGGAGAATGGCGTGAACCCGGGAGGCGGAGCTTGCAGTGAGCCGAGATTGCGCCACTGCACTCCAGCCTGGGCGACAGAGCTAGACCCTCCGTCTCAAAAAAATAAAATAAAATAAAATAAAAAAATAAAGGAAAGTAAGATATGTTTCAACTCATACCTATTGTAACAGAATTTTCTTGTAAAAACACCATTTCATTTGAGTGTTTTCAGATTAATCCCTTCAAAACCAAAGCAAGACAGTAACAAAAACGTCATCTGCCTTAGAGGTTTATGGTGTAGCAGAAGAGAAAGATAGTTGCTTCACTAATTATAACAAAAAAGTAAGTATAGTATTAAGGATATATCCTAAAAATAATGAGAATATGGAGAAAATAGCAATCAATTCTGCCTGGGAAGGTTATGGAGGGCTGCCCATAAAGATGATAGTTGATCCGGGTCTGGAAAGTAAAATAAGAATGAAGAAGAAGAGCCAATATTGACTTCAAAGGACTTGTGAATGTCTGAATTGTATGGACACATACATATGTACAGGGCTGTTGGAATTTGACCTTGTGAACTTTGAAGTGCTTGTGGGATTTCCTGATGGAAATGTCTGGTTTGCAGTTAGACATATGGATTTGGTCCTCATAAGAGAGGTTAGGGCTGGAAACACAAATGTGTTTCTATTATCACTATAGAAATAGTATTTGGGAGAGGCAAGGAGGGGTGTAGCGTGTAGTGTCTCAGAATCTAGGTCTTCTGGCTCTCATTTCAAAATTCATATATTTTTAAATTGGTCTACACATATATATAAACATATAGATATGTTTACACATATAATAATGGTCTACACATATATAAACAAATAGTTCTACACATATATATAAACATATATAGGTCTACACATATAATAATGCATACCTGCAGGGTATGCGTACCTACAGGGCTATTGCAGTTTGGCCTTGTGGACTTTGAAGTGCCTATAGGATTTCCTGATGGAAATCTCTGGTTGGCAGTTAGAAATATGGATTTGGCACTCATAAGAGAGGTTATATATGTATATATTTATGTATTATTATATGTCTGGGACATAGTAGGTAACTAACGACTTGTAGATTGATAGCCAAATAAATGTTTGTTTAGTTGATACTAAACAGTACTTACTGCCCCCACGAAGCAATATTTCATATTTTTATCATTTAATGATCAACTTTTTAATTTCCCTAATGCAATCACATTAATCCAAAGATGATAAAGGAAATCTGCCAAATGTTGCTGTGTTTTATGAATAAAGACATCTATGTTTTGGTTAGATGTATTTTTTCATCTTTTATAGAATATAGGTCATTCTAGAGTTGGGCAAGAAGAAAGCTAAATATTGATGATAACTTCCTTACAAATAACCTTCTTGTTTTTCCATTTGGGAGGTGCAGTTCACTGAAGCAAACACATTGATGATGTCAATGAGAGTAATGGTGCTATTTTCACCCTTTCTAATGCCATTATTGTGCCATTCTGTGTTTCAACCTAAGGCATTAATGTTTCATGATGATTAAATTTTAACATCTAAATTGGCCTTTTATGTTACACACAAATGATAAACTTGAATGTTGTAGTCAGAGGGCAGCAACTTCAGTTTTCTCTAGGCTCTTAGTAAATTTATCAAATAACATCCCCCAGCACCTCAGAAATGGCTCATTTCTGTTTCTCTTTCTTTACTCACCTAGGAAATACTGAGTTGTGTGTGATTTTTTAAAATCATGCCTTATGTGACTAAAACTAGACCTTATTTTACAAATAGTTGCATTCCTTGACATTTGTACTTGAAGCACATTTTTGAAAATGGAATCATATATTTCCCTATTGGCTTACATTATAATTTTAGAAGTGCCGCCTTTATTACAGATTGATTTCCTATTGACAGTGATTTCTAACATGTTACCACTGCCTCCACTTCTGAGACATGTGCTTTAGTCTTCAAGTAAAAGATAAGTGATATAATGGAATCTCTAATTTCAAAGAATACTAAAGGATACTTTTAGAATATGATGAATTAAGCTAATTCATTTGTATAAAAAATGCAATTTCTTAAAATAGGGTATCACACAATTGGACTTGCTCTCTATATATTTATCACAAGCCAGAGCAAATCCTAAATGTCATGCTTAAGGAATTCGATTTTTTATTTTCCTCAGGTCTTTCTTTCTGAAGATTCCCCTAAGCAAAGGCTTTCGACTTATGGATATTTCCTGGGAATTATAATAATTATTTGTTTTTCCTCACTATTTTAATCTCTAAAACTTTGGATATTTACATCAGTTTTCAAAAGGTTGTTTAGGCATCATCATGCTAGATGGAAGTGTGGCCCCAGAAATAACAAGAATGTAAAGTTTTTCTTAACCCATATATGCTTGAGGTTGCAGTTTTTTTATTTATTGCAATCAGACCTTGGCGATGACCTTGAGCAGTAGGATATAAATAACTCCCACATGCTTAGTGTTCCATTACTGGAACACTAGGCATAGATGGGTTTAATTACTTTCTTAAAAATCAGGGGCTTTTAAAAAAATTTAAATCTGGTAAAATACATATACATAAAAATTTCAATCACCATTTTATTTTATGTCTCTATGGCTTTGACTATTGTAGATATCTCATATCAATAGAATAAAATAGTATTTGTCTTTTTGTGTGGTTTGATGATTAGATTAATTCACTTAACATAATGCCCTCAAGGTTCATCCCTGTTGTAGCCTGTGTCAAAATTTCCTTTCTTTCTAAGGCTGAGCAAGATTCTATTGCATGTATACACCACATTTTGTTTATCCGTTGATCTGTAGATAGACGTTTAGGGTGCTTCTATCTCTTAGCTACTGTAAATAATGCTGCTATGATCACAAATATGCAAATATCTCTTTCATTCCCTGATTTCACTTATTTTGAATATATACACAGAAATGGAATTGCTGGATAATATGGCAATTTTGTTTTTTAATGTTTGAAGAACTGCCATTCTGTTTTTCATAGTGGCTGCACCATTTTACATCCCTATCAACAGTGAACAAGAGTTCCAATTTTTCCACATCCTCACCAACACTTGTTATTTTCTGTAATTTTTTCTATTTTGATAGTAGCCATCCTAATGGGTATGAAGTATCCAGGGCTATTTTTAAACTTGTTTTAATTGATTACTTAATTAATACTATTTTAATTAGGAAATGATATTTGGGTACATTTGTGGTTTTCAATGTGATGTTTTCATACATGTATATAATGTGGAATGATTAAATCAAGCTAATTAACACACTTCATCTCACTAACTTTGTGATGAGATATTGGAAAATTTTCACTCAGTTGTTTTGGAACATACATTGTTTTTGATTATAGGCATCCTGCTGTGCAATAGATCTCAAAATCCTATTCCTCTTGTGTAACTGAAACTTTATACCCTTTGATGAACATGTCTCTGTTTCCTCCCTTTCCCCTGGCCCCAGCCTCTGGTAACCACCATTCTCCTCTACTATGAGTTGACATTTTTACATTCCATGTATAAGATATGCCACACTTGTCTTTCTGTGCCTGGCTTATTTTATGTAACATAATGTCCTCCAAGTTCATCATGTTGCTGCAAATGACAGAATTTCCTTCTTTTAAAGATTGAATAGCATTTCTTTGTTTACATACCACATTTCTTCATCCATTCATCCATTGATAGACACTTAGGTTGATTCCATATCTTTGCTATTGTGAATAGTGCTGCAATAAACAGGGGAGTGCATATAGCTCTTTGACTTACTGATTTCAAATTTTTAGATATATACCCCGTAGTGAAATTGCCGAATCATGTGATAGTTCTATGTTTCATCTTTTATGGAACCTCCAGACCGTTATTCATAATGGCTGTACTAATTTATGTTTCCACCAGCAATAAACAAGAGTTCCCTTTGCACTACATTCTGTGAAACACATGTATTTTCTTTTTGATTATAGTTATTCTAATAGGTGTGAAGTTATATCTCATGGTGGGTTTAATTTGCATTCCCCTAATGTTTACTTATATTGGGAATTCTTCGTGAACCTGTGGATCAGTTGTATGTCTTATTATGATACATATCTCTTCAGGTATTTTGCTCATTTTCTGATCTGATTATTTGTTTTCTTGTAATTAAGTTGTTTGAGTTCCTTATATATTTTGAATATTAACCTCTTATCAGATGTATGGCTTGCAAATATTTTCTTCTACTCTGTGGGTTATGTTTTCACTCTGTTGTTTCTTTTGCTGTGAAGAAGCTTTTTCATCTGATAAAATTTCATTGTCTATTTATTGCTTGCACTTTCAGGGTCATATCCAAAAAAATAATTGCCCAAACCAATGCCAAGATAATTTTTCCCTATGTTCTCCTCTAGTAGTTTTACAGTTTCAGGTCTTATGTTTAAGTGATGTGTTGTGAAAGAAAGATTCAAATTCATCCTTCTGCATATGGATATACAGTTTTCCTGACACCAGTTTTTGGAGACTATTTGGAAATAGTCCTTTCCCCATTCTGTGCTTTTGGACTCTTTGTCAAAAATCAATTGGCTATAAATTTATGGGTTTTCTTCGGAGTCCTTTATCTTGTTCTGTTGTTCCATGTGTACTTCTTTCCAGACAATGCTATTTTGATTACTGTACCTTTGTAGTAAATTTTAACATCAGATAGTGCAATGCTTCTAGCTTTGTTCTTTTTGCTAAGGATTACTTTGGCTATTTATGTTTTTTAGTGGTCCCATATTAGTTTTAGGATTGTTTTTTCTATTTCTGCGAAAGATGACATTGGAGGGATTGCATTGGATCTGTAAATCACTTTGGTGAACATAGACTTTTCAATCATGAACAAGGGATGTCTTCCTATATGTTTGTGTCTTTTTCAATTTATTTCCTCAGTGTTTGTAGTTATCAGTGTATATTCTTTAACATATTTGGTTAAATTTGCACTTACCCTTTTTTCTTAGCTATTGTAAATGGAATTATTTTCTTGATTTCTGGATAGTTCACTGTAAGTACATGCAAATACTACTGATTTTTGAATGTTGATTTTGTATTCTACAGGGTATACATTTCTTACAATTGAATTTAGCTTGACATTTCTTAGGAATACATTAATTAAAAAGATTTGTTATAAGTAGAGGCTATGTCACTTACAGTGGCAATTGACAGATCAAAGCATCATAGAAACTTTGAACACATGAAACTAATTTTAAGCTTAATATTAGAGTATACTGTGACAAAATCTGTTTTAAATAATGGATGAGACAAACTACTTCTTGCTATCTACTCTATTTTATAGATCAAATAACATAACAGCAAGTAGCTATTTAACTTCTAAACAATTTCAGAAAGGAAACTATTCTAAAATAGCTATCTTAATATTATTTGTAACTTCATGTTATTTGTAACTAGAAATATCTAGTCTCATTCCAGGCCCTTAAAAAATGTTGGAGTATTGATAATCAGGATAGATATATAGGAATATAAAAGTAGGATGCCAAATCATTTTTAAACTTTTTTGTTTACCGTCTATATTTACAAATGTTGCAACATTTTGTAATGACTAGCATTTTTATTTTTGTCTTTTTTAAAGATCTATTTATAGCCAATTGCGAATAAAGTATGAACTTCCAAACTCATATTTCCATGACGCTTTACTGTCATGAGTGATTTATTAATATATTTTTGTATTAGAAGCACCTTTCAAGATTTTTCTTTACTTTGCACCCCTCAGTAAAATGCATAGCACAATATATGCCTAGAAACTCATAGTTTGAACAAATTCATTTTCTTGTTTTGTAAATAAAAATAAAATTTATTTGATTTGACTTTCTTGTTGCTTAGGAGCATATCACTTCATTATAAATGAGAATTACAACATCTCTATATTCAATGATATCAGATAATTTTACTATGCATATTTCTACTAACAGATAGTCATATTAACATTCTTTTCACCTTCCAGAGTTTGTGTATTGGGACTCTATTTAGTATTCTCCAATTTACAAGGGCTACTAAGATGGTATCTGCTCCAAAAATTATTGTAATATTATACACATTTCCATTCTCTTCCAGTAAGATTAGTACAGTACTATTAGTTACTTATCATATTCATTTCCAAATAGTTTTTCAGCATCTTATTATGTGTAGTACTCAGAAGAGCAATGATATCCATTTATTAAAAGGATGCTTTATCTTTCCCACCATTTTTGGCTCAGTTTTGAGAAAAGATTTTTTAGAAATTAATTCAGAGAATTAAAATACCATTGACATGAAGTCTTTACAAATGAATGCTTCTATTTTGCACAAGTTAGTTGCTATGTTTTTTTGTTTTGTTTTGTTCAAATATGAGGCAATCATTAAATGACTGAATCCTTAGGAGAAAAATCTATATTAAACCCAAACTATTATGGCATTTGAAAAGTGGCATTTTCTGTGGTACATATACAAAATGTATTATGACACAGCCATAAGAAAGAACAAAATCATGTATTTTGCATCAACATGGATGCAACTGAGACCCATTATCTTAAGTGAATAAAGAAAAACTGGAACAGAAACCAAATATCACATGCTCTCACTTATAAGTGGGAGCTAAACATTGAGTATGGATGGACATAAGGATGGGAACAATAGACACTGGGGATTACTTGGGAGGGGAAAGCAAGAAGAGGACAAGGGTTGAAAAACTAACTATTGAGTACTATGGCCACTATCTGGGTGATGGGAACATTCACACCTCAAACCTCAGCATCACAAAATACACCCATGTAACAAACCTGCATATGTACCCCTTGAATCGAAAGTAAAAGTGGAAATTATTTAAAAAAATGAAAAGTGATATTTTCATTAGTGTCACTTGCCTTTTTTAATTTCTATAAATTGAAAATCATTATGAATAATTGCACCAGCTCTGGTCAAGGATTAGTTTATTCTTTGAGTGTTAATTGCGATTACTTTGAAATGCAGATGATCCTGTATTGATTAAAGGCACTAAATAGTATCTTGATGGCAAGTCTGGAAAATGTTGAGGCAGATGAAGATTATCTTCAGGATGCGACATCACTTAAGCCTTATGCAGAGATTCTCTAGGTGTTTGTGTTCACCATCCTCAACTATATCTCCAAATTCTGATATCTAGGAGTGGCTTACTCTACACAGTGAATTGTAAATATTGTTTCAGATATGTCATGTTAGTTTTAATAAAGGCATAACCAAACCAATTTTTGACCTATTCCACAACTGAACACTAAGTGGGCTCCATTCTATAATTTCTATTTTCTAAGTTCATTTGATATTAAGTATTGATTATAAGCATTATTCACTTTTCTGTGTCATTTGTACTTTCAACAGCTTCCTGAAATCATATTTTCTAAAAAGTGATTATAATTTTTAAAAATTATATATAGTTTTTAAAATGACATATACAGTTATTACAATGAGAAAAAAAAAAACACTCTTGTGAATGGGAGCCAGAAGTTAGTGTAGAATATGAGTGCTTAAGTATACAACTGTACTTAGACGCAATGATTACCTAAAATGTTTTCATTGGTTTTTGTGTTGATCTTTATTTATAATGCACAAAGTAGACACATTTTATAATATCTTAAAATTATAAGAGTTAGAATCTATATAGAAAATAGTCATGTACTAAGCAGGGCAAGAAAAAAATGCATACCAACACTCGATTAACTTATTTCTCTTCTCAACAACCACAAAATTCAAAAGATGAGAACTACAGCAAGAAAATAATAGTTCAAAAGGAATGATCATTCAGTGAGCAAATATTATGATCAGATTTGAGCATAGAATTATTAAAATACTTCATGGAAGTATGTTTTCTAAGCATAAAAATCAGACATGGTTCCATGAATTCAGAGATATAGAAAACTTGTTAAAATATGGTGATAATTTTAAATGTTTATCATTTTCCAACAGGTAATTGCTAGTCATGACTTTTTTCCCAGACATGCCTTCTCTGTATCTGTGTTTAGTTTCTCTTAAGATGGTGAATGAAGATTATTTTTTAAGTATCATAATGAAAACCATGTCCCAGGCAAATACACAAACTACATTTTATTTATCTTCACTTTATTTTATGAGAATATCTTAATAATATTGCCTATGATTCTGTCACATGAGAAAGTTATTTGTTCCTTCCGAGTTTTTAAGTGCAAATAGAAACAAAAGCTACAAAAGTTCAAATCACTTATATTTTAGTATAAATTAGAACTTAAGAGGATAAAGGAGAAAACAGAACTTAACTTTTGGTCAGTGTTTGGATACCTGTTTCTTTTGGATAGGTATTTCCTAAAGTATGGTCCTAGAAATAATTATACCACAGTCACCTGAAATCTTACCAAACCACATCAAGTCAAACAAAATGCAGATTCCTGGCTAACTCAGAAAAACTAATTTCAACAATGGCCCCGGTAATTTTGATGCCTTTTAAATTTGGAAACAGCTGATTTAGTGGTTGAGCCTCCAATTATCTGGTCTCTCTTATCTCTTAGAGTTCAATAAATTGCATGGAATTGAGCCAGGTATAATTTACATGCATGACATCATTTTAGACTCAAATTTTGGCTGTGATGTTTTTATTCTTGTTAGTGTGACAGTTGGAAATTCATCCCTGTTAAATTTGCCTATGCATCCTTAGCAACTTGAAAAGCATACACAGCATAGTGTATGTTCAATGAATTTTAACCGAAATAAGAAAACTCATAACGTAAGCAATGAATTGCTTTCTCCTAAAATGTAAATAATCGAATATGGCTCATCACACTGTATATAAGACTTCACTGACAAATGTTATTTTATGAGGCTGGACATGGTGGCTCACTCCTTTAATCTCAGCACTTTGAGAGGCCAAGATGCGAGGACTGCTAAAGGCTAGGAGTTCAAGTGCAGCCTGGTCAACATAGCAGGATCCCTATCACTATAAAAAAGGTTACTTTATTTGATAAGTATTACTTTTTCTTCAGTAATGTAAAATCTTAGTATCTCACATTTTTTCCTCTTTATGTGTGTCAGAATTGATTTACAAAGTAATATGACACGCATTTACACATAAAGAAGTTTTTAATGTTGCCTTGTTTTACTTTCTTTTGAATTTATTAAAACAATTATGTTTCCTTTTAAAGCCAACTTTGTATTTTAGAAACTGTAAAACATTTTATGCAGTTATTTATATCGTCCCATGATATTCACTTTAAGTGCATATTCCCAGAGACATCACAGGCACCTTGAAAACAGAAAAGCATCCTAACATCTGTGAAAGATGTATTAGAAAAATTCCCTGATCGCTTTATACTACCAGTGGAGTAAGAATATGTTTCCATAAGTAGTACTTTATAGGATTGACAAATTGGTATGCACCTTTTATCTTCCTAATATGCTTCAAAGTCTACAGCTAGGATATACAACAATATAAGAATTATTTTCAATAAGGGATACCTACACTATCCTGCTTTTACTCTAGGACCATCTCAAAAAGGTTATATTTTCCTTTAGCTTTGTGAGCTACTTAAAATGTTTTTATTGAAGTAGACACAAATAGAAAAGTTCACAAATCACAAGATCAAGGATTTCTTACAAATTTATAACATTCGTATAACCAGTGGCCAGATGTACAACCAGGACAGTATTGGCATGTCAACACCGCCCTGCCATGCCTCCTCTTTATGAGAGAAAGGTAACTGTCATGATGACTTCTAACGCCATACATTAGTTTTATATGTTTTGGAATTTGATTTTAAAAATGGGGCAATGTGAGCTTCTTTGTCTTCAATTTCTTTTAGTGTTATGTTCTTTTGGTGTGAGATTTTATTAAAAGCTATTGTTTGTATCTATATTGAAATAATCAACTAGTTTCTATCTTTATTCTGTTAATATGATCTGTTACATGAAATTATTTATTGTTAATATTAAAGCAATTTTGCTTTCCTGAAATAATCCACACTTAGTCTTTCTGGATTATCTTTTCACAAATACTTGGTTAGATTTATTACTATTTAATTTAGGATTTTTAAATCTATATTATCAAGAGATACAGGTCTGTATTATTTCTATTATTATTATTATTAATTTCCAGTTTGAGTATCAGTCTACACTGGCCTCTTAAAAAGTGAGAAAGTACTTCCTTTTATTATTCTATGAGATTATTTCAGAAAATTTGGATATGTATGTATGATTGTTTTTTTTTTTTTTTTTTTCTGCCTTAAGTACCTGGAAGCATTTACCAGCAAAGCTCTCTGGCACAGAGTATTTTCTAGAAAGGTTTATCACAATAAATTAAATTTATTTAATTAATCTAAGATGGTGAAGATTTTCTAGTTCTTTTCATATCAATTTTACTTAATGGCATTTTCTAAGTAGTTTGTCTATCCGAAGTGTGATTCTCTACCCACTCTCGTGGTTCTTCTTAGTGGAGAAGGAGAGTAGGAGATGGCTCTAATTAGACATCCTGAACCCCTCCGCCAACTTTTTATTTTACAGATAAGCTTATTAGATTAGTATTTTGTGAAACATAAGAAATGATGTCTAATAATTGTCTCCTATGCAGAAGAATTCAGTACACCTTGCAATGCTGAGAGTGGCCCATGGGGCATCAGTGAATGTTAATAGTCATCTAATTTTAGAGGAAGTGTCTCCAGATGAGAGCTTTACATACGTTAATGGTAATTGGCCACGTGTTAAATAAACTGATATGAGGTCTTTCATCATGTGACTAGAAATAATTTCAAACGATTTACTATATTTCAAAAGGGTTGCTGTCTAAACTTATCTTGCATGAATAACAAATCATTTGCACAGAAGCGTATCCCTATGTGATGTTCCCCAAATTTCTACCCAGTGTATAATTTATATTTCAAGTGATCTCAGATCCCAGAGATTCTGCTGTCCCTGTGGTCTGCAGGGACTGGGTGAGGTCCAGGCCACCCAGAAAAAGAAAATCAATACTGAGTAGAAAATCACTACTAAGAAAGAAAGTCAATACTGAGTTGCTATCTGCTATCACATATCTAAGATTATTTTCAGTGAAGTTCATAGGAATAGAATGATGATTTTACTCTTGGTAAATCATGTATTATTTGTTAACTACAGGGAAACTGTAAGAACAGGAAGTTGTACAATTATAGGAAAAGTGTTCAAAATAATGTCTGTAGTTCTTTTTAATACTCCAAGCTTCTAAGCACATTAAGACTGGGCCTTGTTGTAATGGAAAATCTTCAGATAAATTAATATAAAACAATTTGGTTATTTTTCAAACACGTTAAATACCATGTTACAAAATATTAGTGCATTCGAACAAATGCTCACTTACTTGCAATAATATTTAATATTACGCTATTTTCATTGCAATGAAACAATTTGTCTGATCCTTTAATGGCATGCAATGTGAAAATCAGGAGTAGCTTACTACAGTTTTTAAAATTTGTTTGTTAGTATATTTTCTTTCTCCTAAGTGAACTGCCTTTATTTTCCTGTTGATCTCTTTATGCTAAATATACTATGTTTGGTTTTGTCAAAATAAGTATACTGTAAGAATATTTATGACATGTATAATTGTATGTGTAACTCAAAATTACAAGTCTATAGAAGGAACATGGGACATTGATGGGGAAGAACTAGTTATGACTCATTTGTTAGTATCCTGTTTACAGTTCCATCAAAATTGCTTCTTCTTAAGTAAGTGTTTATACCTTGGTAAGTACATTAACTCGATGAAAAACATTACTAATGGAGGGTTCAAGCTAGAAAAATAAGCCTGAATACTTAATATAAGTGTATATATACATTACCACACCAGTAGATAATAATGTCTATAATAAAATAAGAGAACTTCAGTTTAAACAAACTTTTGTTATGTTCCATGATACACTCAAATATGCCACTAATTAATTTACCCATAATCTAATAGCTTTTCTTTGTACATTTACATCAGTTCACATTTGGAATAAAATCCTGCCAAATTCAGAATAATTTACCTGAAAGTCTCTGAACACTTTTTGCTAAGAGCTACTCAAATACAGGAAAAAATACCCATTTAATCAGGGCATCGAGGAAATAAATACTACTATGCTAAAATCGGACCCTAAGCCTCGCTCCGTAAACACTTGTTAATTTCTACTCTGTTTTATTTTCAGATCTGTCACAGTGTTTATATTTCTTTGTGTTAAATTACTTCCATAAGACACTACCCCAACCCTGATTCTATCTCCTTGCCTGCTTAGATCTTTATTTGCCATCAGATCTTATAGTTCATTTAGTAGGCTTTGTAGTCAGATATTTGCTTGCCCCGTGTATATCCATGCCTCTGATTGCTTCTGTTCTTGTAATGTGTTTGTGTGTATATTAAAGAGAGAGAGAGAGAGAGAGAATCTCAACCCAAGTCTCATAGGGTAACTCATTATCTGGATAAACATAGGTCAGGGACTTTAGAACATGGATCCTGGTGGAGCTAATTGATTTTCCTGTGTCCATATTGTACTGTTTAAAAAACAGTCAATATTAACGCTTTAAAAAATATTCGAGAAGAATTAATATATTTGAAGCATATGTAAAATAATGTTCAAGATTTATATGATGCTTGCTTCATGTGCATAAAGACAAACTGGGAATTATTTTCTTTTTCAAATAAAATTTGCTCCTGAAAAGGTACGTAATATAATATGTCTTACTCTTTAACCCTTTTCCCATTTGCCCTGAGAATACTCACCAGCGGTGTTTCCAACTGCAACTTTTACCCCCAAGGTAACTTTGCCATGGAATATCTTGCTTTTATTATTTTCACATCATTCTAGTATATCGACTTTGGAAACGAGTAAAATTCCTGGAAAAGGTAGCATCCCTACACGTGATGTTAATATCATTCTCGAATAGTTGTTTGCTGAAGATTCATTTGATGAATCTGGTTTTTCTGAAATAGATGATTCTGATGTTAGTTCTCTTTAGAAATAACTCCAAAAGTAGTTTTAATATTTTATTGTCACGTTAAAAATCATATTTGCTTCAGCCTCAAAGAGCATGTTTATGTAAAAATAAATGAGCACTGGCAACGAGCTGCACTTTTTTTTCTTTTATAAATGGGAAAAGGGTTAAATAGCTGTAGTATCAGAAAGTCTTTCAGTCACAGGGAAAAGAAAAGAAACAAAGGGGAACAAAAAACGTTTCCTTAAATATCCTTACTAAGTGTCTGTGTTCTGTCATATCCCAGTTATCATTTTCATTCAATTTTAGCTAAATAAAGATAGTATTGTTCAATAATTGCCAATATAAGAACATATCAGTTTGACCGAAATTTCAAGGAAAAGGAGAAGTTCAATGAAAACAAAAAGCGAAGTATCATGTAAAAGAGCAATGAATTATAGTGGCAAGGAACACAATTAATTATATGCTGAAATTAACATAAAGCATAATTTTTTTTGGAAGTTGCAATATAAGTAGTAATTTATATTTGCTTACTGTCATAGTAGTACTTAATAAATCTAAAAAATGTGGTTTTATTTGCATCCAGGGTAGGTAGAAGTTCTTCAATAAACTGGCCTCTTATTTATTTTTAATTTTAAATTTTTAGTATTTTTTAAATTTTAAAATATTTACTTGACAAATACATATTAAATAGATTCAAGATATAAAATGTGTTTATTTGATATACATATACATTGTATAAAGATAACCCCAATAAAATGTATTAACACATCTATCACCATCCAGGTCATACATTAGATCCCCAGAACTTGTTCATCTTATAACTAAAAGTTTGTATATTTCATCAACATCTCATTTTCCCTATTCCCTATCCCCTAGAAACCATTATTCTACTTTCTGCTTCTGTAACTTCAACTTTTTAGATCCCACATATAAGTGAGATTATATAGCATTTGTCTTTATGTTCCTGGCTTATTTCACTTAACATAATGTCTGCCACGTTCACACATGTTGTGAATGTGGTAGAATTTCCTCCTTTTTTGGCTGAATAATATTTTATTATATATATTCACATAGAAAAATATATCACAATTTCTTTATCTGTTTATGAAATAAAGAATGGACACTCAGTTTGGCTCGTATCTTGGCTATTGTGAATAATGCTACAATAAGCATAGAGGTGCAGATATCTCTTTGAGATATTGATCTAATTTCTTTTGGATACACAGATGTGGTATTACTGGATTATAATGAAATTCTATTTTTGATTTTTCGGGTAATCTCCATATTGTTTTCCATAATGGAGATACCAATTTATATTTTCACTGGGTGCAAGAGTTCTCTTTACATGCTCTCCAAACAGTTATCGTCTCTTGTCTTTTTCATAATAGCCATCCTAAAACTTGTGAGATGATATTTCACTGTCATTTTGATTTACATATTTGTAATGATTAGTTACAAGTTTGTAATGATTAGTTACATATTGAGCAGCTATTCATATACAGTTACGAACTGTGTAATGATGTTTCAGGCCACAACAGACCCATAAGATTATAATAGAACTGAAAAACTTCTATCGCCTAATGACAGTATAGCCATCATAGTGCAACTCATTACACATCTTTGTGGTGATGCTAATGTAAACAAACTGCACCTGTAGTCGTATAATAGTCTAAAATATAGTAATATACAGCACATAATGCTTGATAATGATAATGCATGACTACTTTACTTATTTATTTATTTACTATACTATACATTTAATCATTATTTTACAGTGTGCTTCTTCTACTTATGGAAAAAAAACCTTTTAGGTGTAAAACAGCCTCAGGTATGTCCTTAAAGAGGTATTCCAGAAGAAGGCATTGTTATCACAGGAGATGACAACTCCATGTGTGTGACTGCCCCTGAAGACCTACCAGTGGGACAAAATGTGGAGGTGGAAGGCAGTGATATGAATGACCCTGACCTTGTGTAGGTCTAGAGTAATGTGTGTGATTATGTCTTATTTTATAACACAAAAGTTTAAAAAGTTAAAAAAGATAGAACTTTAAAAGTAGGAAAAAGCATATAGAATATGAATATAAATACATAAAATATTTTATAGCTGTATAATGTGCTTGTGTTTTAAACTATTACAAGAGCCAAAAGCCTACAAAATTTGTAAAGTATAAAAGTTACAGGAAGCAAAGATTAAGTTTTTATTGAAGAAACAAAAGTATGTATTGTAAATTTAGTGTAGCCTAAGTACAATGTTGTAAAGTCTACAGTCATATACCATAATGTCCTGTGCCTTCACATTCACTTACCAGTCACTCATTGATCCACTCAGAGAAACTTCTCGTCTTGCAAACTCCATTCATAGTGAGTTCCCTTACAGGTGTACATTTTTTTTTTTATCTTTTATACTGTGTTTTACTGTATATATTCTATGGTGAGATATATTTTGATACACAAATACTTAACATTGTGTTATCATTGCATATAGTATTTGGTACTGTGTCATGCTGTATAGGTTTGTAGTGTAGGAGCAGTAGGTCATACCATATAGCTTAGGTGTGTAGTAGACTATATCGTTTAGGTTTGTGTAAGTACACTCTATGATGTTTGCACAATGACAAAATTGCCTAATGGCATATTTCTCAGAGGTATCTCCTTTGTTAAACAGCATATGACTGTACCTGTTGTATGCTTTTATGGAAAAATGTCCATTCAAATCCTTTGCCCATTTTTATGTGGATTATTCAGTGGTTTTTATATATTGTTTTACTATTGAGTTGTATGAGTTCCTTATATATTTTGAATATTAATCTGACAGATGTATGGTTCCAAACATGCTTTCACATTTCATAGCTTGCCTTCTCATTTTGATGATGTTTTCCCTGTGTTATACTAAAACTATTTAGTTTGATATAATCTCATTTGTTTATTTTTCCTTTTATTACTTGTGTTTTGATGTCATATAAAAAAATCATTGAATTCAGGGTGAGCAAGCATTCTTCGATATATCGCCTTCCTTTACATGAATGCAGTGCATTTGTATTGAAAAATAATCATTAACATTAATTTTTTCAGCAAGGAGGATTGATAACCTACTAGAAATGATATTAATTTTTGGTAATGATTTCCCTAATAAATATATTTTTTATAACATATATTTCCTGATTTTATTATGATTACAGTCAGGAACTATTGTTATAACTTTGCCAAGATTATTAACCATTATTAATAACCTTAGTGTTGTCATTGTTACTCATTTACTGACTGCTGAAAGAACGTGCAACTCTACAAACTTTGTAGTCCAAACCCATATAGGCATATTTACCAATTTATTCCACATAATCCAGTTTAAATGAATAATGTAAAGTGAAATTAATCTTTTAACTTTAACTACATTCGAAAGACACCATTCATAGATGAAAGTAGATTTACCACTGAAAATACATTTTTTATTACTTGAGACGAATTCAATCTATCTATAACCCTTCTACTTCGGACGTAATTAAAATATGAAAGAGCCATTTACTACGAGTACCTACAGGGAATGCGAAAATAAAATTGTAAAAGAACACACACAGCCCTTAACTACTTGTTTTTGATAACACTGATTTTTGTTGAAAAAACATATGTTTAGTGTCTAGATTGCTAAATAAGAATGAAACCTCAATTTTTCTGTCTAACCTTTCTTTTTTGTTGTCAGGATCTCACTCTGTTGCACAGGCTGGAGTGCAGTGGCATGATAGTGGCTCACTACAATCTCCACCTTCTGGGTTCAAGCTATCCTCCCACCTCAGCCTCCTGAGTAGCTTGGACTACAGGCGCACGCCACCATGCCTGGCTAATTTTTATATTTTTTGGTAGAGGCGGGGTTTTACCATGTTGCCCAGACTGGTCTCGAACTCCTGAGCTCAAGCAATCCACCCACTTCAACCTCCCAAATTGCTAGGATTACAGGCATGAGTCACCAATGCCCGGCCTGAATCTAACTTTTGTTGATAAAAATGAATAATATGTGCCATGGAAAGACGTACTGTAATATTGTGATATAAAGTAGTCGTTGCAGAAGTATATTTTTATTCAATATGTGTGTACTTCATGTCTGTAAGATGGTGACTCATTATTTATATGTATTTTGGTAATGCGTTTTGAAATTATCTAGTTAGCTGATATAACAGAAAGGAGAAACTGCTTTCCAAATTAAGTATATGTTAAATTCAAAAGAAAGACATCTTTAAAACAATCTCACGCAGCTTTACGTGATTACTATGGTGGTATCAGGTTGATATATAAACTTAGAAAAAAAATCTACACAGGTAATTGCATTCATTTGACAACAAAAATCCATTATTAACAATCATTTTACTTTAGTACATTTTTTAATACAGGCATACCTTGTTTTATTGTGTGTTGTCTTTGTGTTTCGCAGATATTGCAGTGTTTTTTTTGCGGGGGGGTTGTTTATCGTTCTGTTTTGTTTTTAAATTGAAGGTTTGTGGCAACTCTGCATCCAGCAAGTCTATCAGCACCATTTTTTTTTTTTCCATCAGCATGTGTTCACTTCATGTTTCTGTGTTACATTTTGGTAATTCTCACTGTATTTCAAAATTTTTATTATTATTATATCTGTTACAGTGATCTGTAATCAGTAATCTTTGATGTTACCATTGTAATTCTTTTAGGGCATCACAAACCACACCCATACAAGATGGTGAACTTAATGAATGTTATGTATGTTTTCACTGCCCCACCAATTGGCCCTTTCCCTGTCTCTCTATTTTCTTGGGGCTCCCTATTCCACCTGAAGCAACAATATTGAAGTTAGTCCAATTAATAAATATACAATGAGCTCTAAGTGTTCAAGTGAAAGAAATAATCTGTGCAACACTCACTTTAAATCAAAAGCTAGAAATAATTAAGTTTAGTCACAAAGGCCCATCAAAAGCCAAGACAGGCCAAAAGCTAAGGCACTTGTGGCAGTTAGCCAAGTTGTGCATGCAAATGAAAAGTTCTCAAAGGAAATTAAGCATGCTACTCCACTGAACACAAGAAGATAAAAAAGCGAAGCAGCTTTATTACTGATATGGAGAAAGTTTTAATGGTCTAGATAAAAGATCAAATCAGCTACATTACTCTCTTAAGCCAAACCCTAATCCAGAGCAATGTCCTAACTCTCTTCAATTCTGTGAATGCTGAGAGAGGTGAGGGGGCTGCAGAAGAAAAGCTTGAAGGTAGCAGAGGTTGATTCACAAGGTTTAAGGAAAGAAATCATCTCCAAAATTAAAAGTTCAAGGTGAAGTAACAAGTGCTGATGTAGAAAATGCAGCAAGTTATCTTTATTAACTAGTTAGATAACTGATGAAGGTGGCTACACTAAATAACATATTTTCCATGTGGATGAAACAGCTTGATATTGGAGAAAGATGCCATCTAGGGCTTTCATACCTAGAGAGGAGAAGTCCATACCTACCTGACTTCAAAGCTTGAAGGGGTAGGCTGACTCTCTTGTCAGGGACTACTGCTGTTGGTGACTTTAAGTTGAAGCCAATGCTCATTTGCCATTCTGAAAATCCTAGGGCCTTAAGAATTATGCTAAATCTACTCTGCCTATGCTCTGTAAAAGAAACAACAAAGCCTGGATGGCAGCACATTTATTTACTTCATGGTTTACTGAATATTTTAAGCCAGTGGTTGAAATCTACTGCTCAGGGAAAAACAAAAACAAAAACAGTTCATTTCAAATATTACTGCTCATTTACAACACACCTGGTCACCCAATAGTTCTAATGGTGATGAATAAGAAGATTAATAATGTTTTCATGATTGCTGATATAACATTTATTACACAGTCCATGGATCCAGAAGTCATTTTGATTTTCAAGTCTTACTATTTAAGAAATACATTTAATAAGACCATAGCTGAAATGGTGATTCCTCTGAGAGATATGGGCAAAGTAAACTGAAAACCTTGCAGAAAGGATTTGCCATTCAAGATGCCATTAAGAACATTTGTGATTCGTGGAAGGAGGTCAAAATATCAACATTTTGATAGGAGTTTGGAGGAAGTTGATTCCAACTCTCATGGATAACTTGAAGGTTTCAAGACTTCACTGGAGTAAGAAACCTGCAGATGTGGTGAAAATAGCAAGATAACTGGAATTAGAAGTGAACCCTGAATATGTGAATGAATCCCTGCAATCTCATGATAAAACTTGAACGTAAGAGGAAATACTTTTTATAGATGATAAAATAAAGTGGTTTCTTGAGATGGAATTTGCTCCTGATGAAGATGCTGTGAAAATTGTTGAAATATAAACAAATGATTTGGAATATTACATAATCTCTGTTTTTAAAGCAGCAAAAGCATTTGAGAGGATTGATTCCAATTATAAAAGAAGTTCTACTGTCTTTAAAATGCTATCAAACAGCATCATATACTGTAGAGAAATATTTTGTGAAAGAATAAATCAATGCAACAAACTTCATTGTTGTCTTATATTAAGAAATTGCCACAGCCACCCCAACCTTCAGCAATCACCATTCTGATCAGCCAGCAGCCACCAGCATTGAGGCAAAACCCTCCACCAGAAAAAAGCATATGAATCGCTGAAGGCTCAGTTTATTTTTAGCATTTTTAACAATAAAGGATTTTTAATTGAGGTATGTGCATTGTTGTTTTAGATACAATGCTATCATACACTTAATAAACTACAGTATAATGTATACATAACTCTTTTTGGAGACATGGTCTCTCTCTGTCACCCAGGGTGGAGTGCAGTGTCGCGATAATGGCTCACTGCAGCATTGACCTCCTGGGCTCAAGCCATCCTCCTACCTCAGCCTCCTGAGTAACTGTGAATACAGGCATGCAGTATCATGTCTGGAAAATGTTTTTCAGATGTTTTTGTGGAGATATGGTCTCCTTATGTTGCCCAGGCTGGTCTTAAGTTCCTAGGCTCAGACAACCCGTACATCTTGGCCTCCCAAAGTGCTGAGGTTAAAGGCAAGAGCCAGTGATCTTCACAGAAACATAACCTTTATGTGCACTGGAAAACCAAAAAAAAAAAAAAAAAAAAAAAAAAAAAAAAAAAAAAAAAGGGTGACTTGCTTTATTGTGATATTCATTTTATGGCAATGGTCTAAAACTGAATCCACATTATCTCCAGGATATTCCTCTAATAGCAGATATATTAAAGGTATAATATTTCTACATTTAAAAAACTAGAATGCAGATTTCTTTATGAATTTAAGCTATCTAATTCATTTGTTTGGAATTTAAGTTTTTGGTATATTGTAGAAATTGAGGCACTCTTAATTTGTTGTTAATGTATATACAAAAGCCCCTCAATGTTGTCATCTAGCTCTGAAGGAGTAACAATATAAATCATAATTCATGGTCATACTGCCAAAATAACTTTGCAGAGTTTATCTATTTGTAAATTTTTTTTCCATATTCGGTGAGAAAAAAAATAAGGGTGTTTCACAAGTTGAAGCAAAAAAATATAAAAGGTGAAGCAATCATTTTTTAAATTTGAGATGAATCCTATTATTGAAAGTTCATTGTCATGCGTAAAGTTTTACTCAATATGTATGTAGCTATGTGTCAGATACACTCTCTGCCTTTCTGCCTCAACAGAAATCCATAATCTTGCAGAGCAACCTACCTGTTGACTCATATTTGGATTGTGGCTTGAATGGTGTTGCCACAAAGCATGGAATAGTCATTTATTTTTGGAGTATGTGATGAGAAGGAATAACTGCTTTTGCCGAAGCTTGGGGGAACACAGATATTAAAGAAGACTTTCATGAAGAGGGGTAATTGAGATGGTTCGAGCAAGAATATCTCAGACAATATAGAGAATTCTAGGCATAATGGACACAACATAGAAGTGCATAGAAATAAGAAAAAGTAGCAAGTGGCATTCAGGTAAGGCTGTAATGAGGAGACAGAGAGAAATAGGAATGAGGAAGTTTATGGCACACTACTACAGAGGATTTATATGGCATTCAAATTAGTTTAATACTAGATTAATAAAGAGCTAATGAGGGACAATATAGCTTCCAGCCATATTCCCTAAAGAATGTTAATATTCTTAGTCAACAGGTACTTTGTGTATAGACTTCTGAAATTTTAGGGGAAACCAAATAGCAAGTCCTTCTCTATGTTTAATTGCACATTAAATTCAGCATTACTTTTCAAGGATTTATCTGAAATGTTTATAAAGAGCAAGTTTTTAATCATCTTGGCTGGCATGGAAGGAGCGACATCAGAACTCATATTTCTTTTTTTTTTTAATTATTATACTTTAAGTTCTAGGGTACATGTACACAACGTGCAGGTTCGTTACATATGTATACTTGTGCCATGTTGGTGTGCTGTACCCATCAACTCGTCAGCACCCATCAACTCGTCATTTACATCAGGTATAACTCCCAATGCAATCCCTCCCCCCTCCCCCCTCCCCATAATAGGCCCCAGTGTGTGATGTTCCCCTGAACTCATATTTCTAGGGTAAGGTTTGCTAAACAAATATGTGAACAATAACGTCTTTTCCACCTCAGCAAACATGGGTAGTCAATTCTAGTTTGATATTTTCAGTGAGTCTTCCCATCCTTGATGATTATTGTACAATATCCTTCATATTGACTTCGTGCAGTCACAAAGTGAGTTAAATATTGAAAGGGAGAAAGGATTGAAATATTCTGTCAACTTCAAAAGTTGGGAACGCGAGAATGAAGATGCGTAATTAGGAAACCATAGTGTCTGTCTTTCAGACTCAAAAAGAATTCTTCTAATTCTTTTAGGTTTCAAGTCAAGAGTGCTGTCAAGCTACATTCCAATATTCTATGTTATATGACATTATTCATGTGCTCTTATAAAGTCATTCCCCAATTAATAATCTAAATATCGAAACAATATTGCACACAGAATTTTTTTCTAAAAAGAGCCTTAGTCTAAGGGTGTTGTTTTCATCAGTGATGGAAATAAAGGGTGATTTGTGGCAGTGAAGTTCTGGGGCTGCCCAACTTGCATGTCAGTAATTTAAGAGGCAGAACACAATGACACTTCCCAAATAAATATTCATCAGTAGACATTTATTAACTACCTGTCATTGCTTAGCTCTATATACTTGGCTCGGTGAAAAGCTTAAAGCAGGAGAAAACACAACATATGCCTTCATAAGCTGGAGGAGCTTATGCGCTAACTGGGAAGACAATATGTATATTCACAAAAAAGGCCAGGCAACAAGGTGTTGTATATATTATGAGGTAATATAGTACAGATGATCCTATGGAAGTTTGCATAGCTTTATGATTTCCTCTATTAACCATCACTTTTCCCCACTGTTCTTCCTTTCATAGAAATGGTGATGATAACCTAGTGTCTTCCTGTAAGGGGACATTGTAAAGATATATTAAGTAACTTTTGGAAAAGAGTTTGAGCTCAGAGAGAAGTAATCAGAAGAGTATAGTGAAAAGAACCTTATCGTAAATCATGGTAGAGTTGATTATAACAGAAAGACTAATAAATCATTTCTTTGTTTACTTTCTTCTTCTTCCGTATTTGACAATTAAGCCTTTTAAAATTCCTGGTGTTTAAACTGACAAAAAATAACCGTGAATTGCCATGAAACAACCTAATGCACAAGATTTTAAGCATACACACTGCCTATTTTTGGCCATGTCTTTATTTCTAAAAGGGGCCTTTAAAAACCAGCTTTAGCAACAGTCTATAATAATAGAGAAAATCACTAAATGTATCTATTTGTCAGTAATCCTAAGGCATTATTTTGCGAGGAGAGAAGAAGAAAATGGTTTGGTTTTAAATTTTTGAAAGTTCTAAAATACGTTTTTTTATTAGGAACAAATATAGGTGTTTATTGCTTCCTTGTTAAAGTAATTATACACTGACATTTTTCCTTTCCAGGGTATTATTCAAGGACCTTAGCCTACTATCTCCAACAGTTCTTTTGATTACTCAGGAAGAATGATTTATATAAACAGATATGAAAGTACTGAGCCTGATTTTCTTTGTCAGCTTAAGTCGTGTGTTCCACAGACTTCAGGACTCTAAATGATGTCTTTGAGCTGCATATTTTTAAAGCTGAGGGCTTCGGTTTATGTAGACTGGAACTGGAAAATTTCTCTTCCTTTCTTCAATCCTTTCTTCCTTCCTTTCTTCCTGACTTTTTTCCTTTCTTTCTTTTCCTTTTGTAACTCAGATAAAGAATATCCATTTAATCATATTCCTCAGTTTACAGCACATTATTAATCACCAACCGATGTAAAGCCCCTCTTCTGTTTGTAATTCCATCCATCCATCCATTCATTTCTTTTTAACTTTTCTACTTCCATTCCCCTTTATTCATAGGCAATCATTACAATGTGTATACATAGTGTATTTTTTTAATTTGAGGGCATGCTTTGAACATGTATGTTGTTATTTTGGGTTATGTCTTTGAAATGTGTATAAATGGCATAAATAGCAATTGTAGGTATTACTGACATAGTACTTTCTATAAGTCAGACACTGTTCTAAACACCTTTTTATGTACTGACTTATTTAATCTTTGCAATAACCTAATGATGTGGGTACATTTTTTTTCTTTTTAAAAGGCATTTTTACCATTTTCACATTACATAAAGTAATGTAGACAACCTTAGGAGAATTTTTTCCAGATAATGGTTGTATTTAGGACCAAATAAGTCTACATCTGATTAGCAGGATTAATTTGTTTTCAAACAATGACTATGTCTTTAAGAGTTCTTCCCTTAAGTAAATTCGCTATTTTTTATTATTATTTGTTTTCTAGCTTTATGAGGGTATGATACCATATAAATACATGTTTTTAAGGTGTACGATATGATGTTTTTATATACTTTTACATTGTGAAATGATTCCCTCAATCACATTAATCAAACTATCCATCACCTCACAGTTATTTTACAGAGGTGAGGTTGAGAACATTTAAGATATGCTCTCTTAGCAAATTTTAAGTATACATTATTAATAGCTATAGTTATCATGGTGTTCCTTAGATTTTCAGGACTTACTCATTTGATAACTGAAACTTTAGAAGAGGAAACTAAGGCACAAATTGGCCTGTACCACACAGCTAGAAAGTGAAAAAGCTGAGATAAAAACCCATACATCTGGCTTTGGAATCCACACTTTTAATCACTAGTCAAACTGTCTCTTGCTACTCTATTTTTTAAAATTGTTTCACTAAACGTTTTCTTGAAAATTCATGTATCTTGCTATGTATACAGCTAATTCATTCTTTTTTATTTCTGGGAGGCCTCTTTTGTAGGTTTTAGCAACTTTTTGCCTTAACTCTCACCAATGTTTCCAAGTCTATTGTGAGTACACTAGCATCTATGAGTCTGCACAAAGAAGGAGATCAGGATGAGTGTAGCAAAAAGGGTGGTAAAAAAATAATCTACAGGTATGTGTCAGTTCCTGTTCAGTCATATTTCTTAATTTTACCTAAATACGATTATCCGTTATAACAAAATATTTGAAAATAGGGAATTTCTGGTAATTTGTGCACAGCTGAAAAAAATCTGAATTAGTTTGCCAGGGCTGCTATAACAAAGTACCACAGTCTGAGTGGCTTATAGAACATATATTTATTTTTTCACCATACTGAAGGCAAATTGTCCAAGATAAAGGTGGCCACAGTGTTGGTTTCCTCTGAGGTTTGTCTTCTCAGCTGGTCGATGGCCATCTTCTTCCTATGACTTTAAATATCCTTTCTTCTCTAAGTGTCTTTGTCATAATATGTTTCCTATAAGGACACCTGTCATATTGGATTACATCCCATCCTAATGACTGCACTTTGACCTAATTTCCATTTTATAGTCCCTATCTGCAAATATGGTCACAATCTGTGGTACTGAGGGTCAGGACATCAATCTATGATTTTCTTTGTGGCATAAGGAGATACAATTGAGCCCATAACAATGGCTAAGGGACATGGTGAGACCATGGATTGACTATGTGTTAAAGCTAATATTTCTCTTAGGAAAGCATAAGAAGATTCTTTTGATAATTATATACTGAGCATCTGTTATATGTCAAGAACTAAGATAAGATACCATAGAGTGAGAGTTTGGTGAACAAGTACTTTTCAGATGATGAAGGTGACTAAATGGTGCTGTTATTACCTAGGAAGATGTTAGAGTCATATTCGATAGCATTTTCAAAGAATATATTTTCACTTCGTGAGACAAGCTTATTGTAGACATTCTAGAAGGCAGACCATCATTTCTCTATGATGCCATATTTATTTAAAATCAGGCTTTCTTTCTCCTTCTACTCCTTCTAGATCTTTTTAAACTTTTCCTTATGTGCCATGTTTACTACAATAATACTGATTCCTAGTCCAGTGTCACACCCTTTTATATCACTTACTATGGCACTATTCGTTTACCAATTATCCTGGTGATACTTGATGAATTCATACATGCCCCAGATTATACTTGAGCTCTGTATGAACAGAAGCACACTGTGTCCAGCATCTGTAAGGTAAAGAGATGCAAACATACACCATAGATCCAAAAGAACAAAAAGTGAGAGCAAAAGGCTGAAGTTAATATTCCAAGACAGTAAATTTTCATAGCATTTAATCTGTTTCATAGTTTGGTATTTCTGAAGTTAACAGGAGCCATAAACAAGAAAGAAGAAGAAGTTTTTTGTGTGCTGAGGGATGAATTAGAAATAATGTGAACAAAGCAGAATACCTCATAGTTGTATATTCCATGTGGAATAGTCAATTTGGTATTGGCTTAGTTCTTCAGCTGAGTGGACTGGTGTGTTGAGACAAAGTCCTACATTTCTCACAGAATGGTATCCCCATATGTTTTACTGGATTCATGATTGTTGAAATGTCCATGGAATCCTGACTTTCATAATCGAAAAAAAATATATGCACATACATAAAAATACCAATGCCAAGTTGAATTATTGATATTAAACCTATAAAACAGGTTATTCTCAACAGAGTAAAGTATTATTTTTTTGGTTTTGTTATTTCCTGCCAAATTATAAAGAATGGATATTTTGCTTTTAACTTCTCTCAAAGAGGATATACTGCATTGAGCTACTTTTGCTAACACTTAGTGTAACTGTATTCCATTTAAAGAAAAGACATGGAGTAAATGTTTTCCAGCTATGCAACGTTTATAATATGACATGATTTTAAATACAAGTAGTACATTATCTGTGTGTTGTTTTAAGAAAAATCTCTTTAAATAAACCTAATAATGTTTTATACATCTCAGAACTGGCTTGTTTTTAAACCTGACCATTTGCCTACTGCCTTTCATGCTACAAAAATGCTTCTTCTGTAATAGGTATTATTTTTTATATAACCTTGATTTAAAGGAAATGTAAACGTTAAAAATATTTAAGAATCAAAAATATTTGAGTTATTGAAGAGTATTGTTAAACTTTATGTGAAAATTATATTGGAATTGAGCAGAAGGAAGTTGTAATTAAAGGAGCATTTAAATCAAAATAAAATGTCTTAGATTTGTTATGCTTTATATTGCAGTTTTTATCAGTAATACCTTATAGGTATGAGATAAGATAACAATGATTTCCACCAGGGATACTAAACACATTATCAATAATTATTTTAAATGTCTGAATTCAGTAAAAATAAAATATATAAACTACCTGAAACATGTTCAAGCAAGGAAGACATTTGTAACTATTCTCATTCTAGCCTTTAACACTTATTTTAGTATCTAAAATACCTACTCTCTAGGGTTGGTAATACCCCTAGAATGGATTAACTGCTATGATTGTTTAAATTGATTTTGCTGTTTATCAGCTCTTATTCAGCAAATGGCAAGTTTGCTGACATAGCAGTGTACCATAGATTCATTCTCCCAGATTCTATCAGTCCTCTAATTCAGTGCAGGTCTATCACTGGTGGTTCAATATAAGGAACTTAATGCAGGACTGTAAAACTTCTAGAAATTACATTAAGGACTTCCTTTGATTTTGAGGATTTCGAAGGAAGCAACTAGATAGGGATAAAACACAAATAGCCTCATTTATTCTTTGAAGACATTTTTACATGATTTTTACCCATGAAAACAGGAATGTATTAGAAGTTGGAATACTACTGCACACATGTAACTTTAACATTTCTGAATGACTTTTCAAAAAGTCTTCTGCTTCAAAAAAAATGACTTCTGCATATGATTTGTTTCTTATTCTAAGTTTCTTAATTCAAAACAATCAATTCTCTTTCATTTCTTTTAAAAGTCTGCTTTGATTAATAAAGGCTACAAGTTTTTCTACCCTATGGATTATCTTAACCACCATTCTTCTATGCCCATCTTCTCAACCTTACATCTTGACCATAAGGAAGACAGATGTTTATATTAAAATTTGGATTCCCCTTACTTTTCTCTTTTCTGTAACAGATAATTGAAAATTGTCAGTAATAACATGATATAATGGACTAAGTGTAACAAATTCTTTAAATGTCTTTATTTTCATCTGGAGTGAGAAAGAAATGCTGTCTTTTCATAGTTATTCCTAACATGTTTTTTTCTGATTCCCTCAAGCCTACTCCAGAACTTTTGCTAAACTGTCATGCCTTCTTACTTTCAATTTCCTCCTTTCAACTGATTTCCTCTCTTTGGCATATAGAAATACACAGGACTGCCCACGTAGAAAAGGCTTTTCTCAAATTACTAATTCCCTTAAACTAGCATTTTTTTTTAATCTACTGCCCTAGGATCCTCTTTTCTTTCATCAATAAATTTTTTCAAAAGTATTCATTCAGTTCTAGCTAACTAACCTATTTTATTCCCCAATCCACTACAGTACTTTTTGTTCCAATTACTTTACAGAGACTGTTAAAGTCACCCTTGACTTCCTTTTTTTGTTGTTTGGTTTTAAACCAATGACCTCTCAATTGCTAAATCAATTGGCTCCTCAAGTAACTTCCCTACTTCTATCTTGAGCAGTTGACTAAAAAAAAAAAAAAAAAAAAAAAAAAAAGCTATTTCTATCAGAAAGTCCACCTCTCATACATTTCTTTTCAGGTTGCCACTTTCAACTTCCTCTCCTACTATTCCACCTTCCCAATCTTCTTTGCTGACCTCTTTTTCTCCAACAGTTACATGTTAATGTTTCCCAAAATTCTTATGTTTGGCCATCTCTTTTTGTTCTCTGTGTTTTTCCAAGTAAATTAAACCATGCAAATGATTTTATATACAATTTATGCAGAGATAACTTCACAATCTGTGTCTTTCAGCTTGATCTGTATTTTAGACGTATACTTACACAAACTTACTAGAAGTATTCACGAGGTGCTTCAAGCATAGCATACCTTAAATTAAGCACATTATATTTACTCTTAAATCAAAATCCATTTTTAGTCCTGGATTCTGCATCTTGTTCAATTACATCTATTTCTTCCCCTCTTGAGCTCCTAGAGTTAATATTGACTCTTCACTACCCTTCAATATCCACATCTAGTACCTCATCTAGGTCAATTATGCCTCCAAAATATCTTTTAAATATTTTTATCCTGTCCAGTCCTACTTTTAGTAACTTATCATTTCTCCACTGAACTCTTTATGAAAATGCCCTCATTATTGGCTTTCTTTAACTTTTTCCCAAATATTGCCAGTTATATTTTTAAACACAATTAGGGTTATGGGACTAGTCTACTTAGAGTACATGTATGTAAAGCACTGAGACAATAGTCTTCAAATCTGGGGTCCCATCCTTCAACATGTCTAATTACACTTGCCATATAATAAATAAATAAATAAATAAATAAATAAATAAATAAATAAATAAATATATGTGCGTGTGTGTGTGTATGTTTTGTATATATCATACATATTATGATATATAATATACATAGATAATAGGTTATATTATATATAGACATAATATATATATACATATTTAGTCATTTTCACTAGTTCTTACCACAGAATTCTCGAAGTATTGGAATTTCCTGAGTGACACAAATGTCGTTTGTTATTTGCAACAAACACCTTTTTACCATACCTGAGTTTATGCAAAAGAAGTGACTCCTAGTGGTCCTAAGATAGCTTCAAGATAGTAGCTGGTTGCCAGAGGAACCAAACACATGATTAGAAATTGCAACTTTCAGCCTCATCGTCCATACCCTGTCCAGGGAAGAAAAAAAGGCTGGAGATTGAGTACAATCACAAGTGGCCAATGATTTAATCAATCATGCCTACATAATGAAACCTTCTTAAATATTCTTGAACAACAAAGTTTGGCAAGCTTTTGAGTTGGTGAACATAATGATGTGCTGAGATGGTGACAAGTCTAAGAGGCATGGAAACTCTTTACACCTCTACTCCTCCTTACTGGCTCAATTCATTTCTTCTATTTGGTGATTCCTGAGTTGTAGCTATAATAATAAAACTTTAATCATAAGTATAGCACTTTCCAATGTTTTGTGAGTCATTCCAGCAAATTATCAAATATGAAGGGGTGACAGGAACCTGTACATATATAGTCTGTGTGCTCTGAAGTAAGGTGGCCCCTGGGACTTGCAACTGGCATTTGAAATAAAGGCAGTCTTGAAGGACTGAAGCCTTGAGTTGTAGGGTCTATGGTAACTCTAGGTAGTTAGTGTCATAATTCAATTGAATTCTGGGAAAGCCAAGTGGTGTCAGAGAATTGAAAATTTTGTTTGAATAACAACATACTTGGGGTCAGAAAAAAAAAAAAAAAAACAACATTCCTTGCTAGAAAACATCGGATTGCTAAAAGGGGTCTGACCCATGGAAACATGGTTTGAAACAAGAAAGGATGAGGAACCTTTGATCCTGGAATGAGTTAAGACTTTTTGGCTGTTGAAATGAGGGGAGAGGGTGCAAATGTATTTTGCATGTGAGAAAGACATGAATTTGGAGGGCCCAAAGGGCAAAGTGTTATAGGCTGAATTGTTTTCACACAAAACTAAAATGTTGAAGCCCTAACCCACCAATACTTCAGAATGTGACTGTATTTGGGGGTGGAGCCATTAAAGAGATAATTGAGTTAAATGAGATCATATGCATGGGCCTCAATCTAATCTGAGTGGCATAAGAAGAGAAAATTTAGGCAAAGAAAGACATCAGGTGTACCAAGGAAGAGAAAAGACCATGTGAGGACACAATGAGAAGGCAATCATCTACAAGCCAAGGAGAGAGGCCTCAGAAGAAATCAAACTTGGCTAGTGCCTTGATCTTGAAATTACAGTCTCTAGATCAGTGTGATAATAAATTTCTGCTGTATAAATCACCTGTTCTGTGTTATTTTGTTATGGCAACACTAGCAAACTAATACAGCAGGTTATTCTTGAGGGAACAGTAAGTCTTATGGACTGTGTAAAAGCCACTGTAAATCCTGTTTACCCTGACAAAGGGGCTGTCTGATTCCTACTATAAATTCCAAGTAGAACATTCCAGATAAAGCAGCTGATATGAAAGCCATGTAAGACTGGCTTTATGATGATAGGGATATTCACCCACTGAATATTCTTGTTACCCTGATCATGATAAATTCTGTGATCACGAGGATCCCTTTTGTCTGAACACCCCATGTAATCTTACTGCTGCAAAACTGAGCAACATTCTGGGAAGCCTTGTTGCATTTTCCATTTCAAGTTTTGCTTATGGGTCTTATAGATACTAATAAAACATCATATTAATTAAGAACAGAATGGAGATAAGCAGAGGAAAGAATCAAGGTACTCATTCCAGCAGGGTGGAGATTTTTAGATGATTATTAAGAATTGGGATGAATAAAAAGGACATTGATAGGATTGAAGCAAAGATTTTTTTTTTTTTTTTTTTTTTGAGACGGAGTCTTGCTCATCACCCAGGCTGGAGTGCAGTGGCGCGATCTCGGCTCACTGCAAGCTCCGCCTCCCAGGTTCATGCCATTCTCCTGTCTCAGCCTCCCGAGTAGCTGGGACTACAGGCGCCTGCCGCCGCGCCCGGCTAATTTTTTGCATTTTTAGCAGAGACGGGGTTTCACTGTGTTAGCCAAGATGGTCTCGATCTCCTGACCTTGTGATCTGCCCGCTTTGGCCTCCCAAAGTGCTGGGATTACAGGAAACAAAGATCTTAACACAGCACTGTGGAAGACTGAATGGACTAATGGGAGCCCAACATTAAAGGGCCCCAAACAATTCTACTTTATTTACCTCAGTTTGGAGGAATTAAAAAATCTGGAAGGCAAAGATTATAAGGAAAAACCCATCCTGAAATTGCCAGAGGCAACAGTCAGACAGATTAAAGATAAAGATTGACCAAAGGGCCAGAGTCTCTTGGCTTGACCTCTTGGTGAGGTCCCCAAAGCCTTACATACATGAGTAAGTAAAATGGTAAGAGAGTGGAAAAGAGAAAAATTTGTTACTCTGGAACATGGGAACCTCATATACCCTGGTACCAAAATCCATTGGTTAAGTTGAACATTGGTTAACATGACTTTATGTGAAGGAGTCGTATTTCCTTTACTTGAATGTTTTATGGGAACAGATATTGTGCATGACTGGGAAACACTTCCCCTACCTTATACTATGAAACTGAAACCTGTTTGATGAAGCCTTAATGGAGGCTCAAGTTAGGGATGTATGTGTTGATGGAATTAAAGTGAAAGTTTAGATGAAAATTGATATGTGATATGGATTGGTTTTGTCCCCAGCCAAATCTCATTTTGAGTTTTACCTCTCATAATTCTCACAAGTTGTGGGAAGGACCCAGTGGATAAATATGACCTGGTGGGAGATAATTGAATTAGGGGAGTGGTTCCCCCCATACTGTTCTCGTGGTAGTGAATAAGTCTCATGAGACCGGATGATTTTATAAGGGGTTTCCCCTTTCACTTGGCTCTCAATCTCTCTTGTTTGCCACCATGTAAGATGTGCCTTTGACTCATACCATGATTGTGAGGTCTCTCCAGCCACGTGGAAGTGTGAGTCCATTAGACCTTTTTTTCTTTATAAATTGCCCAGTCTTAAGTATGTCTTTATCAGCAGCATGAAAACAGACTAATATAGTAAATTGATACTGGTAGAATGGGGTGCTGCTGTAAAGATACCCGAAAATGTGGAAGTGACTTTGGTACTGGGTAAGAGACAGAGGTTGGAACAGTTTGGAGGGTTCAGAAGAAGATAGGAAATTGTGGGAAAGTTTGGAACTTCCTAAAGACTTGTTGAATAGTTTTGGCCAAAATGCTGATAGTGATATGGACAACAAAATCCAAGCTGAGGTGGTCTCAGATGGAGATGAGAAACTTGTTGGAAAATGGAGTAAAGGTGACCCTTTCTATGTTTTAGCAAAGAGACTGGCAACGTTTTCCCCCTGCCCTAGAAATTTGTGGAACTTTGAACTTGAGGGAGATGATTTAGGGTATCTGGTGGAAGAAATTTCTAAGCAGCAAAGCATTCAAGAGTGACTTGGGTGCTGTTAAAATCATTCAGTTTTAGAAGGGAAACAGAGCATAAAAGTTTGGAAAATTTGCAGCCTGACAATGGGAGGAAAAGAAAAACCCATTTTCTGAGGAGAAATTCAAGCCAGCTGCAGCAATTTACATAAGTAACAAGGAGCCAAATCTTAATCCCCAAGACAAGGGGGAAAATGTCTCCAAGGTATGTCAGAGACCCTTGCAGCAGCCCCTCCCATCACAGATCTGGAGGCCTAGGAGAAAAAACAATGGTTCCCTGGGCTGGGTCCAGGGTTCCCGTGCTATGTGTAGCCTAGAGACTTGGTGCCCTGTGTCTAAGCCACTCTAACCATGGCTAAAAGGGACCAAGGTACAGCTTGGGCCATAGCTTCAGAGGGTGCAAGCCCTATGTTTTGCCAGGGCTTTACACATGGTGTTAAGCCTGGGGGTGCACAGAAGTCAAGAATTGAGGCTAGACAACCTCCACCTCGATTTCAGAGGATATATGGAAATGGCTGGACATCCAGGCCAAAGTTAGCTGCAGGGGCAAGGCCCTCATGGAGAACCTCTGCTAGGGCACTGTGGAAGGCAAATGTGAAATACAAGTCACCACATAGAGTCCCCACTTGTGAACTACCTAGTGGATTTGTGAGAAGAGGATCACTGTCCTCCTGACCCCAAAATGGTAGATCCATTGAGAGCTAGCACCATGTGCCTGGAAAAGCCACAGACAATCAACACCAGCCTATGAAAACAGCCAGGAGGGAGGCCGTACCCTGCAAAGCCACGGGACAGAGCTGCCCAAGACCTTGGGAACCCATTTACTGCATCAGCGTGACTTGAATGTAAGACTTGGAGTCAAAGGAGATCATTTTGGAGCTTTAAGATTTGACTGCCCTGCTGGATTTTTGGACTTTCATGGGACCTTTAGCCCCTTTGATTTGACCAATTTCTCCCATTTGGAATGGGTATATTTACCCAATACCTGGACCCCCAAAGTATCTAGGAGGTAACTAATATGCTTTTGATTTTATGGGCTCATAGGCAAAAGGGACTTGCTTTCTCTCATATTAGACTTTGGACTGTGGACTTTTGAATTAATGCTGAAATGAGTTAAAACTTTGGGGGACTGCTGGGAAGGCATGATTGATTTTGAAATGTGAGGATATGAGATTTTGGACGGGCCAAGGGTGAAATGATATGGTTTGGCTGCATCCCTACCCAAATCTCATCTTGAATAAGACTGCTTATATTTCCCACATGTTGTGGGAAGGACCCAGTGGGAGATGATAGAATCATGGGGCCAGTTTCCCCCATACTCTTCTTGTGGTAGTGAATAGGTATCGTGAGATCTGATGGTTTTATAAGGGCTTTCCCCTTTTGCTTGGCTCTCCTTCTCTCTTGTCTGCCACCATGTAAGACATGCCTTTCGTCTTCTGTCATGATTGTGAGGCCTCTCCAGCCATGTGGAACTGTGAGTCCATTAAACCTCTTTTTCTTTATAAATTACCCAGTTTCAGGTATGTCTTTTTCAGCAGTGTGAAAACAGACTAATGCAACATGTTTGAACAGGATTTATATAAAGTGGTTATTGTTTCTGTTTTACCTATTTATTTTTAAACATTTATGTCAGAATTCCTAAGGGCCTTATGAGGCAGCTTATGCTTTGACCCCTTCTGGCAAAATTGGGTTTTATAGTGCAGCAGTCCCCAACCTTTTTGGCACCAGAGACCAGTTTTGTGGAATAAAATTTTTCCATGGACTGAGGTGGGGTCATGGTTTTAAGATGAAGCTGTTTTACCTCTGATAATCAGCCATTAGTTAGATTCTCACAGAAGCACACAATCTGGATCCCTCACATGTGCAGTTCATAATAGGGTTCATGCTCCTATGAGAATCTAATGTCACCACTGATCTGACAGGAGGTGGAGCTCAGGCAGAAATGCTGGCCCTCCACTCATCTCCTGCTGTGTGCCCTGGTTCCTGTAACAGACTGGACCTGTACTGGGTCCATGGTCAAGGGGTTGGGGACACCTGTTACAGTGAGTGCAGCTATATTGCCTAGTGATAAAAATAGCCTACTAGTGTGACAGAATAGGATTGGGACTTGGCTCCTTTTTCAAATTTCTTTTTCTTTTGTCCCACTGATCACAAAACCCATGTCATTACCTCTCTGACACTATACCTGCTATCCTAGAGGTTTTAGTCATACAAATAAAATAAACATTATTTTGTGCTCTCATAATATTTAGCCATGCCTTTTACTTGAGGAATTTCAGAAACTGGCCTTAGGGGATCCAAATGTCCAACTAAGATTGCAGAGTGTCCCACCTCTGGTAGGAATGCTGAACAATTGATTTACAACTTTGTTGCCACTAGCCACATCACTAGATGGCCCATTACTCAAGATAACCATCACAACAGGATATGCTGACCCACATACCCTTCCTCTCATGTGCTTTGCCCAGCCTAGCTTGCATACCCTATCCCTGATATAAATTCCCTTCTTTTCTTCATAAAAAAAAAAAAAAATCCCTGTAGGATCCTTTCGGGGAGCCAACTGGGAAATCTTTGCACCCCCTCTGTTTCCCTTACCCTCAAGCACAAAACCCAAAAGACTTGTCTGGGAAAACTGCTTGGCCCTGTGTTAATTTCCATTATATGGGGAGCCTAAAAGCCTGTGGTTTTTAACACTAGCTCAATACCAATGTAAATGTAACCTGTCGAAGTGGGAGTGGATTGATGGGAAGGTACTTGCTTATAGTAGTATTGCTGCTGGAAATCAAGACCAGCACAGTGATCAAACGTAATGTCCCTTCCAAAGGTAGAAAATTCTGGGTACAAATGGAGAAAAGGAAGAACAGTAGCTGAGGGTAAATGAATAAATAAATGAGATATGTGATAAAATAAATTCAGTATTAGATTAACACTTTGAAACAGGTACAAAGCAAAAGATAATACTGTCTCTTAGCTCATTTATACCAGATGCCTGAAAGGATGAAGGCATATATTACTGAGACTACTTCTGCTTTTTGAATCTCTCAATATCAAATGAAAGCCTGCAAACTTGACTTCCCTGCCCTAGTAGACAATGTTATACACTATAAAGATGGATTGGTCTAATCATTAATGATGGAATAGATTCCTAATATGTCAGTAATTTTTAATGTTTATAAATCTTTTCTCATAGGGTATCTGTGGTCACAGGCCAGGGTGTTGCCTGTGCTATAATAAAAAAAAAAAAAAATGTACATTTGGTCTTTGTTCTGGTTCCTGAGCTCTTCAAACCCTTGGAATTTCCTGCGTGATGGAAAGGGATTTTGTTAAACCTGAATTTATGCAAATAGGGTCACTCTCAGAGGCTTCTAGGTAGCTTCAGAAAAGGACTGCTTGCCAGTGGAACCAAGCACATGATTGGAATGTTGGAACTTTTAGCCTCATGGTACCCCCAACATCCGGGGTGGAGGGGACCTGATGATTGAGTTCAATCACCAATCACCAATGATTTAATCAATCATGCCTACACACTTCATTAAATACTCTTGAACAGTAAAGTTTGGAGAGCTTCTGGGTTGGTGAGCACATCAATGTCCTGGGAAGGTGGTATGCCTGGAGAGAGCATGGAAGCTCTGTACCATTTCACCCCCACCCCTCCATACTCTGTCCTATGCATCTCTTCCATTTGACTGTTTCTGAGTTTTATCCTTTTTGATATTACTATAATCATATGTATGGTAGTATTATACTCTTATACTGAGTTCCTGAGTTATTCTAGTAAATTATCAAAGTGGAGGAGTGGGTCCCAGGAATTCTTGAACTTCAAGTTGATCGATCTAGAAGTGTAGGCGGCCCCAAAGACTTGTGACTGGCATCAGAAGTGAGGGCAATCCTCTGGGACTGAACCCTTTCCTTGTGGGTTCTGCATTTAAGTTGTTGCTATCATAAGCAAAAGACATTGTCCTTATCTTGTGGGGTCTGTGTAAACTCTGAGTCCTTAGTGTCATAATTCATTTGAATTTTGGGACACCCAGTTAGTTAGTGTCAGAGAATTGAGAATTTTTTTTTTAATGGTGATTTTTTTTTAAATTTTTTATTTTTTTTATTATACTTTAAGTTCTAGGGTACATGTGCATAACGTGCAGGTTTGTTACATATGTATATTTGTGCCATATTGGTGTGCTGCACCCATCAACTCGTCAGCACCCATCAATTCATCATTTATATCATGTATAACTCCCCAATGCAATCCCTCCCCCCTCCCCCCTTCCCATGATAGGCCCCGGTGTGTGATGTTCCCCTTCCCAAGTCCAAGTGATCTCATTGTTCAGTTCCCACCTATGAGTGAGAACATGCGGTGTTTGGTTTTCTGTTCTTGTGATAGTTTGCTAAGAATGATGGTTTCCAGCTGCATCCATGTCCCTACAAAGAACGCAAACTCATCCTTTTTTATGGCTGCATAGTATTCCATGGTGTATATGTGCCACATTTTCTTAATCCAGTCTGTCACAGATGGACATTTGGGTTGATTCCAAGTCTTTGCTATTGTGAATAGTGCTGCAATAAACATACGTGTGTATGTGTCTTTGTAGTAGAATAATTTATAATCCTTTGGGTATATACCCAGTAGTGGGATGGCTGGGTCATATGGTACATCTAGTTCTAGATCCTTGAGGAATCGCCATACTGTTTTCCATAATGGTTGAACTAGTTTACAATCCCACCAACAGTGTAAAAGTGTTCCTATTTCTCCACATCCTCTCCAACAACTGTTGTTTCCTGATTTTTTAATGATTGCCATTCTAGCTGGTGTGAGATGGTATCTCATTGTGGTTTTGATTTGCATTTCTCTGATGGCGAGTGATGATGAGCATTTTTTCATGTGTCTGTTGGCTGTATGAATATCTTCTTTTGAGAAATGTCTGTTCATATCCTTTCCCCACTTTTTGATGGGGTTGTTTGTTTTTTTCTTGTATATTTGTTTGAGTTCTTTGTAGATTCTGGATATTAGCCCTTTGTCAGATGAGTAGATTGCAAAAATTTTCTCCCATTCTGTAGGTTGCCTGTTCACTCTGACGGTAGTTTCTTTTGCTGTGCAGAAGCTCTTTAGTTTAATTAGATCCCATTTGTCAATTTTGGCTTTTGCTGCCGTTGCTTTTGGTGTTTTAGACATGAAGTCCTTGCCCATTCCTATGTCCTGAATGGTACTACCTAGATTTTCTTCTAGGGTTTTTATGGTATTAGGTCTAACATTTAAGTCTCTAATCCATCTTGAATTAATCTTCGTATAAGGAGTAAGGAAAGGATCCAGTTTCAGCTTTCTACTTATGGCTAGCCAATTTTCCCAGCACCATTTATTAAATAGGGAATCCTTTCCCCATTTCTTGTTTCTCTCAGGTTTCTCAAAGATCAGATGGCTGTAGATGTGTGGTATTATTTCTGAGGACTCTGTTCTGTTCCATTGGTCTATAGCTCTGTTTTGGTACCAGTACCATGCTGTTTTGGTTACTGTAGCCTTGTAGTATAGTTTGAAGTCAGGTAGCGTGATGCCTCCAGCTTTGTCCTTTTGACTTAGGATTGTCTTGGCAATGCGGGCTCTTTTTTGGTTCCATATGAACTTTAAAGCAGTTTTTTCCAATTCTGTGAAGAAACTCAATGGTAGCTTGATGGGGATGGCATTGAATCTATAAATAACCTTGGGCAGTATGGCCATTTTCACGATATTGATTCTTCCTATCCATGAGCATGGTATGTTCTTCCATTTGTTTGTGTCCTCTTTGATTTCACTGAGCAGTGGTTTGTAGTTCTCCTTGAAGAGGTCCTTTACATCCCTTGTAAGTTGGATTCCTAGGTATTTTATTCTCTTTGAAGCAATTGTGAATGGAAGTTCATTCCTGACTTGGCTCTCTGCTTGTCTGTTACTGGTGTATAAGAATGCTTGTGATTTTTGCACATTAATTTTGTATCCTGAGACTTTGCTGAAGTTGCTTATCAGCTTAAGGAGATTTTGGGCTGAGATGATGGGGTTTTCTAAATGTACAATCATGTCATCTGCAAACAGGGACAATTTGACTTCTTCTTTTCCTGACTGAATACCCTTGATTTCTTTCTCTTGCCTGATTACCCTAGCCAGAACTTCCAACACTATGTTGAATAGGAGTGGTGAGAGAGGGCATCCCTGTCTTGTACCAGTTTTCAAAGGGAATTTTTCCAGTTTTTGCCCCGAGAATTGAGAATTTTTAGAATGACAATGTATGCAGTGTCTGCTATGGACTCAATCGCTGTCTCCTCTCAAAATTTATATGCTGAAACCTTAATCCCCAATGTAATGGTCTTTGGAGGCAGGGCCTTTGATAGTAATTAGGGTTTGACTAAGACATGAGGGTGGATGTCCCCTGAGTAGATTAGTGCTCTTTTAAAGAAATGAAGGGACCAGAGGTTTCTCTCTTTGACATGTAAAGACACAGTGAGAAGGCAACTGTCTGTTAACAAAGGGAGAACCCTCACCAAGAACCTGACAATGGTGACACCTTGATCTCAGACTTCTCGCTTCAGGACTCTGAAAAATAAATATTTGTTGTTTAAGCCACTCAGTCTATGGTATTCTGTCACGGCAGCCTGAACCGACTAAGATGGTGTCAGAAAAACAACCAACCAAAAACAAAACAAAACAAAATGCTAAACAGGAGACTCGTTTGTGCGCTGTGTCCTCAGTAGAAAGAATACATGGGTTCAGGAACCAAAGAGTAGAATCAGCAGTGGCCTCACTTATTGTCACTTCTAATGTCCCTCTGGGAGACTTTGTATTTTCTGTCACTGCAACTTTGGGGTTTGTAGAGAGACAGAAACTATAAAGTGGGCACACTTTTGCTGTGTGCCAATAAGTTATAATCTACAGCTGCTACCAAGACACTTTGGACTCCTTGTGTTCAGAAAATAGCAGGGTGGAAGAAAAGCTATTATTTTTAACAGGGGTAATTCACCCTGATTGCAGGAGTGAGGAAGTAGGACTACTCTCACACAGTGGGGGCAGGGAGAATTATAGTTGAAATCCAGATGATCTATTAGAGTTTCTCTTGGTATTTCCTTGCTCCACTGTAACTGTGAATGGACACATGCAGCAATCCCTACTTGAGTGGGATGTGATTACTAGGGGCTTAGAATCTTCAGGCATGAAGTTTTGATTCACACCATCAGTGAAGTCCCAAGACCTGTTGAGATGAGAATTAAGGATGAGGGTAGTTCAGAATGAGTAGTGGAGGAGGGAAAGGATGAAAACCAGTTGCAGCCCTGAGACAGATGCTCTAGTTTGTCCCACTAGCTTCCCTCATCTAATTGTCTCACCAAGAAGAGAGGTTCAAGAAACCTTTGGAGGAGCTGCTATATAAATTTGTATCGAGAAGTGCATCTGTGCAGTAAAGTACAGATGGTGGACTGTGGCATCCATGGAAGTGTGCTATTCAGATTCTCCCTTCAAGAGAACCTGCTGCAGAGAGAATGGTTGACCAAAAAACTGCCACAAATTCAGATCCGCTGTGGTGCTTTGCAAAGGCCATTTTCCCTCTGGAAAGTCTCCAGCAAATAAGTGAGCATAGTGGAGGTACCAGAGTCAGGCCATTTCTTCTTGATTCAGGACTTCTCTACCAAGTAATCTTTGCTCAGGGACTCCCATTAGGCATGACCAAGACTTTCTTTAATGTACTCTGAATCTTTTTCAACCCACTAATTCCTTCTTCCCTCTTTTCTTTCACAGATGTCAGTGCTGCATTGCAGACTGAAGGTTCTTCGTACCTATTCCTGCTCCCTCTTTTTTTTTTAATTATTCAAAGATATTTTCCAGAATTAATCTCTTATATAATTAATTCTCTCTTGGAATCTCTTAGCAGAAGATCAAAAGTGACATAGTATGTAATGCAACTAACACTGAAACCATTTTGAACTGTTTCAGAAGTGCCATGCTTTTTCATGGTACTATGCCTTTATATACCTATTATCTCGTGCTTTTGGCATGTGTCTACCTCTTGCCTTTCTTCTCTGCTTGATAAACCATTAGAAACAAAAATGTCACTGGGGATTTAGTGAAAGCAGATTCAGGGGAATACTTTAGCAATAAGCTAGATTGCATTTCATTTTAGTTATAATAAATGACTAGAAGATTATCTGTACAGAGAGTGAGTATATCGAACTCTGCCAACATGTTTGATTTTTAAGGACAGGAAGAAGGAGTAATTATAGGAAAATGTCAAGTTATTAAATTAAATATAAGGGATAAAGATGGGATAACTGATGGAGGAAGTTTGATTAGAATGAAGGAGAAGATGGGCTTTAGAACTGAGGTAAAACTATTGACTTTATGCATTAGAATATGATATTTTTTCATGTTATATAAGGTAAGAAAGCGAGAATGATATGGGTTTTGGTAAATTAGTGAAAAAGTGAAATTTGAAGGAACTTAAATCTGATGTTGTCTATGTTCCTGGTCCAGGCCTGGCTTCACGAGGGTGAAACCAATCAAGTAGCATGGTTAAGGTTGCTATATTGAAATTCTTAACAATTTTATCTTTGAATTTATGTTACATTTTAAGCTTGAGATTTCAGCTCAAGTGTAGCCTGGCCTCTTGTCAACCTTACCACCTCCCCAGGATGAGTTCTAAGCTGCCAGCTTTCTGCCCCTGCTTCCATAGGTTTCAGGTATCCTCCTCCCTCCTGACTGTATCTTTCAACCACTGTCATCATCTGCCTTAGACAGTGATCAGGCTGCATTGCCTTTCAACCCTGGCAGAGGACTGGATAGGATCATAGATAACATTTGTAGTTGAGTTCATGGTCACAATACTTTTGGACAGGGCAAGACAGAGGTCATCCTTCCCATAGTCTGGCAGTGCTATGGCACAATGAGCAAGTGGTAGGCCTCTTGCCTTTCTGTGTACCAAACATCTTCTCGTGTGAAACTTGCAATGCCTTGGGGGTTCGCTATTCACATTGGGTGGAAGCTGCAGGCTGTGAAAAGAGAAAGAGAGATTGAATTCCCCACTCCTTACATGCATTTCCATTTTTCACTGTGTCCTGAAAAGTATATAGCCAGTTCTAAATTGGTGAAATAAGAAGTGATATTATTTTATGAGAATGAGGGACAAAGTGGTAGAATAGGGAGTCTCAGGAAAGTGTCTACGGTCTATGGTAGCTTCTGTGCATATTAGATAGAAGGTACTTTGATGATTATATTAAATGATGCTTCAGTCATGATACCCCGGATCTTTCTTTAGAATAAAACAACATCAGTCCACAAAGTTTTTAGAGTAACATAAGAAACAATCACAAATGTGACTGAATTGTTAGTTGATCTTGTTTCTAAAACCTAACTCTCTAAGTGTTGTCTCAAAATGAACTATGAGAATTATGTTTCTATGTTAGTTAGATGTCCAGTTTAATCATGGGGTCGAACCCAATACTCTCATTTACCTCCACGAATATCCCATCCTGCAAACACTGCAAGGATGAGGTGAATAGACTCTGCTGGGTCTGCGCCTGCCACCTGTGCAGGGGCCAGCAAGACCCGGAGAAGCAGTTCATGTGTGACAAATGTGACATGACCTTCCACATCTACTGCCTGCGCCCGCCCCTCAGCAGCATTCCCAGCGAGGAGGAGTGGTACTGCCCAAGTGCAGGAATCACACCAGCAAGGTGGTGCTGGCAGGGGAGAGGCTGAGAGAGAGCAAGAAGGTGTAGATGGCCTCAGCCACGTTGTCCTCAAAGCGGGACTGGGGCAAGGGCATTGCGTGTGTGGGCCCCACCAAAGAGTGCACCATCCTCCTGTCCAACCACTACGGATCCATCCCAGGGATCCCCATGGGCACCATGTGGCGGTTCTGAGTCCAGGTCAGCTAGTCTGGGGTTCATCGGCCCCACGTGGCTGGCATTCACGGCCGGAGCAACTACGGGTCGTACTCCCTGGCCCTGGACAGGGGCAACAAGGACGATGGGGACAAGGAGAATTTTTTCAGATACACGGGTAGTGATGGTTGAGATCTTTCTTGCAACAAGAGGACCGTGGAACAGTCTTGTGATCAGAAACTCACCAACACCAACAGGGCGCTGGCTCTCAACTGCTTTACTCTCATTAATGACCAAGAAGGGGTTGAGGCCAAGGACTGGCAGTCGGGAAAACCTGTTATGGTGGTGTGCAGCATCAAGGGTGGTAAGAACAGGAAGTACGCCCCCGCCAAGGGCAACTGCTATGACTGCATCTAGCAGGTGGTGAAGTAGTGGCCCGAGAAGGGGAAGTCCAGGTTTCTCCCGTGGCACTACCTCCTGCAGAGGGACGACGACGACTCTGGCCCCTGGACGAAGGAGGGGAAGGAATGGATCAAGTCAGCTGGGGCTGACTAAGGCCACCTGGAAGCCCTGGTCTACCGAGAGCGGGAGAAGAACAGCAAGAGGGAGGAGGAGGAGCAGCAGGAGGAGGGCTTTGCAGGCCTCAGGGCAAGCAAGGGAAAGTGGAAGCAGAAGTAGGCAGGAGGTGGCCACAGGGCCGCGTCTCCTCACTGGACATCCAAGAAAACTAAAGTGGAGCCCTACAGCCTCACGGCCCAACAGAGCTGCCTCATCAGAGAGGACAAGAGCAATGCCAAACTGTGGAATGAGGTCCTAGCTTCGGTCGAGGGCCAGTCAGCGAGCAGCAGCCCGTATCAGATGTTCCTGAGTAAAGTGGAGGAGACGCTCCAGTGTATCTGCTGTCAGGAGCTGGTGTTCTGGCCCATTGCAACAGTGTGCCAGCGTAAGGTATGCAAGGACTGCCTGGATAGATCCTTCCGGGCACAGGTGCTAAGCTGCCCTGCCTGTCGCTATGACCTGGGCTGGAGCTATGCCATGCAGGTGAACCAGCCCCTGCAGACCATCCTCAACCAGCTCTTGCTTGGCTACGGCAATGGCCGGTGATCTCCAAGCACTTCTCCACAGGCGTTTTGCTTAAAACGTGTGGGAGGGCTCTTTCATCGGCCCTGATGTTGTTCTTTGTGGGCTTAACTTAAACATGTAGTGTTTCCTTCCTTCCCTATAAAGGTTTGTTTTCCTTTTTTTATTTTTAATTTTCCAATCTATACATTTTCATACACTTTCAGGAATTTATGTATTCTGGCTAAAAGTTGGACTTCTCAGTATTTTGTTATTTTTTTGTAAACATAAAAGCCTGCAATTTATTGACAAAACATAAGAATTTTTTTGACAATTTTTATTCTATAAACTATGCTTTTATTTCTTTCTTTTTTCTTTTTCTTTTTCTTTTTTATTATACTTTAAGTTCTAGGGTACATGTGCAAAATGTGCAGGTTTGTTACATACCTATACATGTGCCATGTTGGTGTGCTGCACCCATTAACTCATCATTTACATTAGGTATATCTCCTAATGCTATCCCTCCCTGCTCCCCACACCCCACAACAGGCCCTGGTGTGTGATGTTCCCCTTCCTGTGTTCAAGTGTTCTCATTGTTCAATTCCCACCTATGAGTGAGAACATATGGTGTTTGGTTTTCTGTTCTTGCCATAGTTTGCTGAGAATGATGGTTTCCAGCTGCATCTATGTCCCTACAAAGGACATGAACTCATCCTTTCTTATGGCTGCATAGTATTCCATGGTGTATATGTGCCATATTTTCTTAATCCAGTCTGTGATTGATGGACATTTGGGTTGGTTCCAAGTTTTTGCTATTGTGAATAGTACCGCAATACACATACGTGTGCACAACATAAGACTTTTTAAAGATGGAATCAGAAACTATGTGGCGTGGAGACTGTTCATTATTCTGATGTCAGGTTCTCAGAAGTTGATGCCACCATCTCTAAGAAGTGGGGGAGGTAACAGTCCTTCTTTTGTGTTCATGGGTTTGGCCCCCAAGGTCAGAGCAAGCATCTATCTGACAGCATTTTATCATCTAAAGTCCAACGAGATGGGTCTCTGTGGTGGCCCATGGCATGATGTAGTCTAGCTGTCTGTTGAAATTGTTGCAAGGAAAAGAGGAAACATCTTGGCCCAGTTCAAACCTTTCCCTCAAAGCCATCCCCCACCAGACTCTTGGTGTTTGAGATCCACTTGAAAACTCCTCTGCCCCTGCAAGCATAGTGTTGGGGCCATGCAGAAGTGGCCTCAACAGGACTCTGCTCCATGTGGGGACAGGCATGTGGCTGATGCTGTCCGAAGAAGCTGGCCACGGATGGATGCCAACACAGGAAGCCAAGTTCAAGTGCCTTTGGTTCACTCCTTCTCTCTAAAGACAACATTCCTGTGGTGAGCACTGAATTATTGAAAATGCCAAACAAATTCTAGAAACTGCAATCATTAAGTTCTTCCTGACACTGAGTGGGTGCTTGGGAACAGTTTGAGTCTTACAGATCATTTAAATTCAATTTTTTAACTTGGCAATTGAGAACTTACAAGAGGTTTTTTTTTTTTTTTTTTTTTTTTTTTTCGACCACAGTTTTTAAATGATTCTTTTTTTTTTTTTTTTTGTAGTTACTATATATGTACTGAGAAAGATATAACGTTAAGGTTCAGTGTTGTTTTTGTTTTTGTATTTATTTTGAAAGGGTTTGTTAATTTTTCCAATTTTACCAAAGTTTGCAGCCTGTACCTCAATAGAACAGGGATATTTTAAATCACGCACCTGCAGACAAACTGAAGCAATGTTATTTTTAAAGGTTTTTTTTCACCTCTTTATTCTTAGATTGACAATGTATTAGGGAAGAAATGAGACAATTTTGTGTAGGCTTTTTCTGAAGTCCAATACTCTTTGTCCAGATTTTAGATTCTCAGAATAAAAGTTTTTCACACACAAAAAAGAAAATGGCCCAGTTAATGACCTTAAATGTGACCAGTTACAGTAGTATCTCTTTTTGGGACTGTGTATTTATATAAATGAGAAATGATGAATGGATTGTAAGTTAACACCCAACAACATCAGAGGTCTAAAGTAAAGGATATTACAGCTAAGCTAAGGAAGCAAGTTTGCAAGCCAGTTCATAGGGCCAGTTGTTAAAGACCAAGACTAAATTTTATCTGAGAATTTCCAGTGGTGTTCATTAGTGTGGATATTATAATAAAAAAAGACAGTGCATTTATCTGGGTTTTTATTTTTGCCAGAGACTTAGAATAAAGTGGCTGGAAATTTGAAAGTATTGGTAAGGGTGTGATAGCAGTTATGCTTTTAGTAGTCTATACTGGATAGAAAGGAGGCAAGTATAAGAAGGCAATGACAGACAAGAGATAATGACATATAGCTTAAAAACAAAGGTTGAAAAGCCAAGTTGTATTCTATAACCATGTGAGTGGTAAATGAAAATCACTGAAGTTGAGGAGGTCCAAGAACCAAGATTATGAGGTATTAAAATTACTTTCCACATAAATAATGAAGTCACCATTGATGTTGGCTGGGCAATAGGACTGAGCTAGCTACCACAGTCTTCAATGATTGAAGATAAGGGGCAAAGTTGTTGCTAAATATGAACAATTAAGCAAGAGTACAGCTTACCAAATGACAGAAACTTCAAAGAAAGAGGAGTTTTTAAACATAGAGATGGACTTATATTCAAATGAAGCACTGAGAGAAAATGTGACCAAAAACACCTTGTAATCATGGTGTTTGTGGAATTAGGGAGAATGAGCAACCACCACCAGAAAGAGTTCTGGGACAGTAGTATCTACAAGGGACGGCCAAGCTTTATTTAAGAGAACAGTTGGAGACCATGTTCAGTGATTAGTTAATGATTATTTGCATTTTTAACCGAGGAATGAGGCACCACAAGACAGTGTGAAATATTTTGGAATGGAGAGAATCAGTGGGCATTAGGGTGAGGGGAGAAGAAACAGCAAAAAGTATAGGTAATTGAAGGGGCTTACATTTTGGTGAGAGCAAAAGATGACAAGGAATCAAGGCATACCTGTTTGAATTATAATCATTGCAAAATAATTAGTCATATTATTTTCCTAATGGATACAGGAGACTTCAGTATACTCTAAAACATGTTCTTAAAAGTTTGAATGGACTTGTTTTAATTTCAATTTTTCATTTAGATACAAGGCACACATGGACAAATATGTTACATGGGAATATTGCAGGATGCTGAAGTTTGGAGTATGGATTCTATCACCAAGGTAGTCAGCACAGTACCAAATAGGTAGTTTTTAACTGTCCCATCCCTCCATCCTCCATTTTCAACAAAATGAAAAGATTTTTTTGAAAAAATAAACAAAATTGATAAACACTTAGCTAGGCATACTAAGAAAAAAGAATCAAATAAATGAAATCAGATGAAAAATGATCACAAGAGACTACTGTAAACTCTATGCCAACAAACTGCAAAAGTTAGACAAAATCAATGAATTCCTATAAACATACATATTACCAAAACTTAATAATGAAGAAATGAAAAATATGAACAAATCAATAACAGATAACATTTTGAGTTATCAATCAGAAACCCCCTGACAACAAAAACAGTCCAGGACTAGATGGCTTCACTGGTGAATTCTACCAAACATTTAAAGAGGAATTAACACAATTCATCTTAAACTCTTCCAAAAACAAATGAAGCAAAAAGAGCACTTCCAACCTCATTTTATAAGGCCAGAATTACTCTGAGACCAAAGCCAAACACATAAATATGAGGAAAAAAATTACAGGGCCAATATTCTTGATGTACATAGATGTGAAAATCCTTGACAAAAGACTAGCACTCCAAATTAAATAGCCCATTGAAAAGATCATAGATCAAACAAAGTGTGATTTAATTCTGGGAAAAAATGATGTTTCAAAAAATATCTAAGTCAATTAATGTGATACATCACATTAACAAAAGTAAAGATAAAAATATCACAGGATCATCTCCATAGATACAGAAAAAGCATGTGATAAAATTCAATAACCTTGTCATTACAAAAATCTCTCAACAAACTATTTATAGAAAAAATTTTCCACAACCTATAATCTTACATCTAACAACACACATAGTATTCAAAAACTATTTTTTTTTTTTTTTGTCTAAGATCAGGAACAAAGAAAAGACACAAATTCACACCACTTCTACTGAATATCATACTGGAAGTTGTAGCCAGAATAAATAGGCAAGAAAATAAAATAAAAGGCATGCAAAATGGAAAGGGAGAAGTTAAGTTGTCCGTTTTCACAGAGTACATGGTCTTAAATGTATAAAACCCTAAGTACTCCACAAAAAAAAAACTTTAGAACTAATAAACAAATTCAGCACATTGCAGGATAATACATCAACATACAAAAATCAGTTGTATTTCTACATGCTAACAGTGAACTATCTGAAAAGTAAATTAAGATAACAGTCACGGGGGCGGAGCAAGATGGCCGAATAGGAACAGCTCCAGTCTCCAACTCCCAGCGCGAGCGACACAGAAGACCGGTGATTTCTGCATTTTCAACTGAGATACTGGGGTCATCTCACTAGGGAGTGCCGGACAATCAGTGCTGGTCAGCTGCTGCAGCCTGACCAGCGAGAGCTGAAGCAGGGCGAGGCATCGCCTCACCTGGAAGTGCAAGGGGGAAGGGAATCCGTTTTCCTAGCCAGGGGAGCTGAGACACACAACACCTGGAAAATCGGGTAACTCCCACCCCAATACTGCGCTTTAAGCAGACAGGCACACCAGGAGAATATATACCACACCTGGCTGGGAGGGTCCCACGCCCACGGAGCCTCCCTCACTGCTAACACAGCAGTCTGCCGCGATCTATCGGCAAGGCAGCAGCGAGGCTGGGGGAGGGGCGCCCACCATTGCTGAGGCTTAAGTAGGTAAACAAAGCCTCTGGGAGGCTCGAACTGGGTGGAGCTCACAGCAGCTCAAGGAAGACTGCCTGTCTCTGTAGTCTCCACCTCTGGGGACAGCGCACAGCTGAAGACCAACAGGGGAAGCAGCGGGGGCCGGTGCAGACACGAACAACTCTGTCTGACAGCTTTGGGGAGAGCCGTGGATCTCCCAACGTGGAGGTTGAGATCTGAAAACGGACAGACTGCCTGCTCAGGTGGGTCCCTGACCCCCGAGTAGCCTAGCTGGGAGACATCCCCCACTAGGGGCAGTCTGACACCCCACACCTCACAGGGTGGAGTACACCCCTGAGAGGAAACTTCCAAAGGAAGAATCAGACAGGTACACTCGCTGTTCAGCAATATTCTATCTTTGGCAACCTCTGCTGCTGATACCCAGGCAAACAGGGTCTGGAGTGGACCTCAAGCAATCTCCAACAGACCAACAGATAGTCCTTCTGACTGTCAGAAGGAAAACTATCAAACAGGAAGGACACCTATACCAAAACCCCATCAGTACGTCACCATCATCAAAGACCAGAGACAGATAAAACCACAAAGATGGGGAAAAAGCAGGGAAGAAAAGCTGGAAATTCAAAAAATAAGAGCGCATCTCCCCCTGCAAAGGAGCGCAGCCCATCGCCAGCAACGGATCAAAGCTGGTCAGAGAATGACTTTGACGAGATGAGAGAAGAAGACTTCAGTCCATCAAACTTCTCAGAGCTAAAGGAGGAATTACGTACCCAGCGCAAAGAAACTAAAAATCTTGAAAAAAGAGTGGAAGAATTGACAGCTAGAATAATTAATGCAGAGAAGATCATAAACGAAATGACAGAGATGAAAACCATGACACGAGAAATACGTGACAAATGCACAAGCTTCAGTAACCGACTCAATCAACTGGAAGAAAGAGTATCAGCGATTGAGGATCAAATGAATGAAATGAAGCGAGAAGAGAAACCAAAAGAAAAAAGAAGAAAAAGAAATGAACAAAGCCTGCAAGAAGTATGGGATTATGTAAAAAGACCAAATCTACGTCTGATTGGGGTGCCTGAAAGTGAGGGGGAAAATGAAACCAAGTTGGAAAACACTCTTCAGGATATCATCCAGGAGAACTTCCCCAACCTAGTAGGGCAGGCCAACATTCAAATTCAGAAAATACAGAGAACGCCACAAAGATACTCCTCCAGAAGAGCAACTCCAAGACACATAATTGCCAGATTCACCAAAGTTGAAATGAAGGAAAAAATCTTAAGGGCAGCCAGAGAGAAAGGTCGGGTTACCCACAAAGGGAAGCCCATCAGACTAACAGCAGATCTCTCAGCAGAAACTCTACAAGCCAGAAGAGAGTGGGGGCCAATATTCAACGTTTTTAAAGAAAAGAATTTTCAACCCAGAATTTCATATCCAGCCAAACTAAGTTTCATCAGTGAAGGAGAAATAAAATCCTTTACAGATAAGCAAATGCTTAGAGATTTTGTCACCACCAGGCCTGCCTTACAAGAGACCCTGAAGGAAGCCCTAAACATGGAAAGGAACAACCGGTACCAGCCATTGCAAAAACATGCCAAAATGTAAAGACCATCGAGGCTAGGAAGAAACTGGATCAACTAACGAGCAAAATAACCAGTTAATATCATAATGACAGGATCAAGTTCACACATAACAATATTAACCTTAAATGTCAATGGACTAAATGCTCCAATTAAAAGACACAGACTGGCCAACCAGATAAAGAGTCAAGACCCATCAGTCTGCTGTATTCAGGGGACCCATCTCACATGCAGAGACATACATAGGCTCAAAATAAAGGGATGGAGGAAGATCTACCAAGCAAATGGAGAACAAAAAAAAAGCAGGGGTTGCAATCCTAGTCTCTGATAAAACAGACTTTAAACCATCAAAGATCAAAAGAGACCAAGAAGGCCATTACATAATGGTAAAGGGATCAATTCAACAGGAAGAGCTAACTCTCCTAAATATATATGCACCCAATACAGGAGCACCCAGATTCATAAAGCAAGTCCTTAGAGACTTACAAAGAGACTTAGACTCCCATACAATAATAATGGGAGACGTCAACACTCCACTGTCAACATTAGACAGATCAACGAGACAGAAAGTTAACAAGGATATCCAGGAATTGAACTCATCTCTGCACCAAGCGGACCTAATAGACATCTATAGAACTCTCCACCCCAAATCAACAGAATATACATTCTTCTCAGCACCACATCACACTTATTCCAAAATTGACCACATAATTGGAAGTAAAGCACTCCTCAGCAAATGTAAAAGAACAGAAATTATAACAAACTGTCTCTCAGACCACAGTGCAATCAAACTAGAACTCAGGACTAAGAAACTCACTCAAAACCGCTCACCTACATGGAAACTGAACAACCTGCTCCTGAATGACTACTGGGTACGTAACGAAATGAAAGCAGAAATAAAGATGTTCTTTGAAACCAATGAGAACAAAGATACAACATACCAGAATCTCTGGGACACATTTAAAGCAGTGTGTAGAGGGAAATTTATAGCACTAAATGCCCACAAGAGAAAGCAGGAAAGATCTAAAATTGACACTCTAACATCACAATTAAAAGAACTAGAAAGGCAAGAGCAAACACATTCAAAAGCTAGCAAAAGGCAAGAAATAACTAAGATCAGAGCAGAACTGAAGGAGATAGAGACACAAAAAACCCTCCAAAGAATCAATGAATCCAGGAGTTGCTTTTTTGAAAAGATCAACAAAATTGACAGACCGCTAGCAAGACTAATAAAGAAGAAAAGAGAGAGGAATCAAATAGACGCAATAAAAATGATAAAGGGGATATCACCACCGACCCCACAGAAATACAAACAACCATCAGAGAATACTATAAACGCCTCTACGCAAATCAACTAGAAAATCTAGAAGAAATGGATAATTTCCTGGACACTTACACTCTCCCAAGACTAAACCAGGAAGAAGTTGAATCCCTGAATAGACCAATAGCAAGCTATGAAATTGAGGCAACAATTAATAGCCTACCCACCAAAAAAAGTCCAGGACCAGATGGATTCACAGCTGAATTCTACCAGAGGTACAAGGAGGAGCTGGTACCATTCCTTCTGAAACCATTCCAATCAATAGAAAAAGAGGGAATCCTCCCTAACTCATTTTATGAGGCCAACATCATCCTGATACCAAAGCCTGGCAGAGACACAACAAAAAAAGAGAATTTTAGACCAATATCCCTGATGAACATCGATGCAAAAATCCTCAATAAAATACTGGCAAACCAGATTCAGCAGCACATCAAAAAGCTTATCCACCATGATCAAGTGGGCTTCATCCCCGGGATGCAAGGCTGGTTCAACATTCGCAAATCAATAAACGTAATCCAGCATATAAACAGAACCAAAGACAAGAACCACCTGATTATCTCAGTAGATGCAGAAAAGGCTTTTGACAAAATTCAACAGCCCTTCATGCTAAAAACGCTCAATAAATTCGGTATTGATGGAACGTACCTCAAAATGATAAGAGCTGTTTATGACAAACCCACAGCTAATATCATTCTGAACGGGCAAAAACTGGAAAAATTCCCTTTGAAAACTGGCACAAGACAGGGATGCCCTCTCTCACCACTCCTATTCAACATAGTGTTGGAAGTTCTGGCTAGGGCAATCAGGCAAGAGAAAGAAATCAAGGGTATCCAGTTAGGAAAAGAAGAAGTCAAATTGTCCCTGTTTGCAGATGACATGATTGTATATTTAGAAAACCCCATTGTCTCAGTCCAAAATCTCCTTAAGCTGATAAGCAACTTCAGCAAAGTCTCAGGATACAAAATTAATGTTCAAAAATCACAAGCATTCTTATACACCAGTAACAGACAAGCAGAGAGCCAAATCAGGAATGAACTTCCATTCACAATTGCTTCAAAGAGAATAAAATACCTAGGAATCCAGCTTACAAGGGATGTAAAGGACCTCTTCAAGGAGAACTACAAACCACTGCTCAGTGAAATCAAAGAGGACAAAACAAATGGAAGAACATACCATGCTCATGGATAGGAAGAATCAATATCGTGAAAATGGCCATACGGCCCAAGGTTATTTATAGATTCAATGCCATCCCCATCAAGCTACCAATGAGTTTCTTCACAGAATTGGAAAAAACTGCTTTAAAGTTCATATGGAAGCAAGAAAGAGCCCGCATTGCCAAGACAATCCTAAGTCAAAAGGACAAAGCTGGAGGCATCACGCTACCTGACTTCAAACTATACTATAAGGCTACAGTAACCAAAACAGCATGGTACTGGTACCAAAACAGAGATATAGACCAATGGAACAGAACAGAGTCCTCAGAAATAATACCACACACCTACAGCCATCTGATCTTTGAGAAACCTGAGAGAAACAAGAAATGCGGAAAGGATTCCCCATTTAATAAATGGTGCTGGGAAAATTGGCTAGCCATAAGTAGAAAGCTGAAACTGGATCCTTTCCTTACCCCTTATACGAAGATTAATTCAAGATGGATTAGAGACTTAAATGTTAGACCTAATACCATAAAAACACTAGAAGAAAATCTAGGTAGTACCATTCAGGACATAGGCATGGGCATAGACTTCATGTCTAAAACACCAAAAGCAACAACCACAAAAGCCAAAATTGACAAATGGGATCTAATTAAACTAAAGAGCTTCTGCACAGCAAAAGAAACTACCATCAGAGTGAACAGGCAACCTACAGAATGGGAGAAAATTTTTGCAACCTACTCATCTGACAAAGGGCTAATATCCAGAATCTACAAAGAACTCAAACAAATATACAAGAAGAAAACAACCCATCAAAAAGTGGGCAAAGGATATGACCAGACATTTCTCAAAAGAAGACATTCATACAGCCAACAGACACATGAAAAAATGCTCATCATCACTCGCCATCAGAGAAATGCAAATCAAAACCACAATGAGATACCATCTCACACCAGCTAGAATGGCAATCATTAAGAAGTCAGGAAACAACAGGTGTTGGAGAGGATGTGGAGAAATAGGAAGACTTTTACACTGTTGGTGGGATTGTAAACTAGTTCAACCATTATGGAAAACAGTATGGCAATTCCCCAAGGATCTAGAACTAGTTGTACCATATGACCCAGCCATCCCACTACTGGGTATATACCCAAAGGATTATAAATTATTCTACTACAAAGACACATGCACACGTATGTTTATTGCGGCACTATTCACAATAGCAAAGACTTGGAATCAACCCAAATGTCCATCTGTGACAGACTGGATTAAGAAAATGTGGCACATATACACCATGGAATACTATGCAGCCATAAAAAAGGATGAGTTTGCGTCCTTTGTAGGGACATGGATGCAGCTGGAAACCATCATTCTTAGCAAACTATCACAAGAACAGAAAACCAAACACCGCATGTTCTCACTCATAGGTGGGAACTGAACAATGAGATCACTTGGACTCGGGAAGGGGATCATCACACACTGGGTCCTATCATGGGGAGGGGAGAGGAGGGAGGGTTTGCACTGGGGAGTTATACATGATATAAATGATGAATTGATGGGTGCTGACGAGTTGGTGGGTGCAGCACACCAACATGGCATAAGTATACATATGTAACAAACCTGCACGTTATGCACATGTACCCTAGAACTTAAAGTATAATAATAATAAAAAAAAAGATAACAGTCACATTTACAATAGCATGAAACATAATTAGTAATAAATTTGTACAATGTAAAACATAAATTTGTAAAATGTAAACACTTGTAAAATGAAATTGCAAAACATTGCTCAAAGGAATTAAAGAATGAACAAGTAAATTTAATGATATTCGTGTACATGGGTTGGAAGAGTTAGTATTATTAAAATGTCCATACACCCCAAGTGATCTCTAGATTCAATGTCATCCCTACCAGATCCCAGTAGATTTTATTTTACAGAAACAGAAAAATGAAGCCCCAAATTCATATGGAACTACAAACGCTCCAAACAGCCAAAGAAATTAGGATATGAGGAGCAAAGCCAGAGGCAGCATGATTTGATGTCAAAATATATTACAAAGCTATGATAATGATAGCAATATTTCACTGACACAAAAACACATATGGAATAACGGAACAGAACAGAAATCCCAGAAATAAACCCACTCACACAGGATTAACTGACCTTTGACAATGGTGACAAGAACACAAAATAGAGAAAGTATAGTCTCTTCAAATATTGCTGGGATAGCTGGATATCCACATAGAAAAGAATGAAATTGAACCATTATCTTACTCCATACATAAAAATCAATCCAGAATGTATTAAAGAATTGAACATAAGTACTGAAACTGTAAAATTCCTAGAGAAAACATAAGAGAAGATCTTTGTGACATTGGTCTTGGCAATGATTTCTCAACCATGACACCAAAAATACAAGCAAGAACAACAACAAAAATAGACAAGTGGGACTATATCAATTTAAAAAGTTTCTATGCCACAAAGAATAAAATCAACAGAGTGAAATAGCAACCTATGAAAAGCGATAAAATATTTGTAAATTATATATATAGTAAGGTTTTAATATTCAAAATATTTTTGAAGCCCCTACAACTAAGTAGCTAAAACCTAATGACATGATTAAAACACGAATAAATAACTTAAATATACATTTCTCCAATGAAGATGTACAAATGGCCAACATATATATAAAAAGATGGTTAACATTAATAACTATCATGGAAATACAAACCAAAACCACAATGAGGTATCACCTCTCACTTGTTAGAATGGCCGTGATTAAACAACAATAAAATCAAAACAAAACCAGAAAATAATGTGTTAATAAACTGGAACACTTATGCACTGTTGGTGGGAATGTAAAATGAAAAAACTGCTAGGAAAACATTGTGGAGGTAACTCAAGACACTAAAATAAAACGACTGTATGTTTCAGTCACTTCAATACTGGTAAAAATAATTAAAATCAGGATATGGAAGAGTGCTCAACTTCCATCTTCATTGCAGCATTATCCATAATAGTTAAAATATCCAAACAATCTATATATCAATCGATAGATGAATGAATAAAGAAAATATGGTACATACATACTGCTATGGTCTGAATGTGTCCCTAAATTTCATGTATTATAAGCTCAATCCCCAATTTAACATGTGAGTAGAGGTGGGGCCTTTGAGAGTTAATTATGATTAGATAAGGTCCTCGGTGTGGGGCCCCCATGATGGGGATGTTCGCTTTTTAAGAAGTGGGAGAGAGACCTGAATTGGCATACTCTTGCCTTCTCCCAATATCATGCCTTTCACCATGTTATGATGCTGCAGAAGGACATCATCAAGTGCTTGTGCCATGCTTTTGGTCATTCCAGCTTCTAATTGTGATAAATACCTTTGAAGATAAGTTATCCATTCACAGGTATTCTGTTTTAGCAACAGGCAACAGACTGCAACAACTACAATGGAATGTTATTCCACATTAAATAAAGGAAACATTGTCATATGCAACAGGGGGAATAAACCTTGAGAAAATTATACCAAAGAAATAGGCCAGTATTCCATGGTGTATATGTGCCACATTTTCTTAATCCAGTCTGTCACAGATGGACATTTGGGTTGATTCCAAGTCTTTGCTATTGTGAATAGTGCCACAATAAACATACGTGTGCATGTGTCTTTATAGCAGCATGATTTATAATCCTTTGGGTATATACCCAGTAGTGGGATGGCTGGGTCATATGGTACATCTAGTTCTAGATCCTTGAGGAATTGCCATACTGTTTTCCATAATGGTTGAACTAGTTTACAATCCCACCAACAGTGTAAAAGTGTTCCTATTTCTCCACATCCTCTCCAACACCTGTTGTTTCCTGATTTTTTAATGACTGCCATTCTAACTGGTGTGAGATGGTATCTCATTGTGGTTTTGATTTGCATTTCTCTGATGGCGAGTGATGATGAGCATTTTTTCATGTGTCTGTTGGCTGTATGAATGTCTTCTTTTGAGGAATGTCTGTTCATATCCTTTCCCCACTTTTTGATGGGGCTGTTTGTTTTTTTCTTGTATATTTGTTTGAGTTCTTTGTAGATTCTGGATATTAGCCCTTTGTCAGATGAGTAGATTGCAAAAATTTTCTCCCATTCTGTAGGTTGCCTGTTCACTCTGATGGTAGTTTCTTTTGCTGTGCAGAAGCTCCTTAGTTTAATTAGATCCCATTTGTCAATTTTTGCTTTTGCTGCCGTTGCTTTTGGTGTTTTAGACATGAAGTCCTTGCCCATGCCTATGTCCTGAATGGTACTACCTAGGTTTTCTTCTAGAGTTTTTATGGTATTAGGTCTAACATTTAAGTCTCTAATCCATCTTGAATTAATCTTCGTATAAGGAGTAAGGAAAGGATCCAGTTTCAGCTTTCTACTTATGGCTAGCCAATTTTCCCAGCACCATACACCATGGAATACTATGCAGCCATAAAAAAGGATGAGTTTGCATCCTTTGTAGGGACATGGATGCAGCTGGAAACCATCATTCTTAGCAAACTATCACAAGAACAGAAAACCAAACACCGCATGTTCTCACTCATAGGTGGGAACTGAACAATGAGATCACTTGGACTCGGGAAGGGGAACATTACACACTGGGGCCTATCATGGGGCGGGGGGGATTGCATTGGGAGTTATACCTGATATAAATGATGAATTGAGGGGTGCTGACGGGTTGATGGGTGCAGCACACCAACATGGCACAAGTATACATATGTAACAAACCTACATGTTATGCACATGTACCCTAGAACTTAAAGTATAAAAAAAAAAAATTAAAAAAAAAAAAAAAGAAATAGGCCAGTCACAAATGAACAAATATTGCATGATTTCCACTTATATGAGGTATTTAAAAGGGTCAAATTTACGGAAGCAGAGAGAAAAATTTGGTTTGCCAGTTCTGTTGAGAAAGGGAAATGGAAAGTTGTTCAATGGGTATAAAGTTTCAATTATGCAAAACGAATAAGTTCTAGGGATCTCCTGTGCCACATACTGCCTATACCTAACTATACTATATTGTTCAATGAATAATTTGTTAAGAGCATAAATCTTGTGTTTAGTGTTCTTACCACAATAAGAAATACTTGCCTGCATAGTTGGATATAAGTTTGCATTTATTATTTCTCCTAACCATCACTTCATGATCATGGTTACATTAATTTTAGTTAACATTTAGAAACATTATTCAGGAAACTTATCCAGTGTTTTTATCACTTTGTCCATTTTCATCCCTATTGTTTCTCTATTTTTCACTGCATGCATAGTTCTCTGTGTTTGGCCTACTTTGCCACCGTCACTTGATAAAAGTCTGTTCATTGTTGACTTTGTTGTCACCTCTGTCTTGAAGTCTGCCACCTACATATTAAATAACAAAAACATAAAGGCAGCACTTTGGAATTTTCATGAAAAGATAACTTATTCAACTTTTTCTTAATCACATCCTTTTCTGGAGCTTTAAAACTGTAACTCCTACTGCACATTGGCCTATCTCCCCTTGTGCACTTCAAATTTAACATATCCAGAACAAATGCATAATCTACCATCCTCAACCTGTTACTGCTTCATCTGTAGAGTATAAGGCCATTTCTGTTACAATCATGGGAAATATAAATCTGTCATACTAAGAATTGATATTTTTACAGAGAATGGTATAATCTGCCTAATCATATTTTACTCTTGAAATTTTGATTATTTTTCAAATAAAATGCTATAATAACATCAAAAATTGGAGGATATACTACTGTATATCAGGACTTAATATAAAAGCACTGTAATCAAGACAGTTTTTTATTAATAAAAGGCTAGTCACATAAATAAAAGGCTCCCAGCACTTTGGGAGGCCGAGGCGGGTGGATCACGAGGTCAGGAGATTGAGATCATCCTGGATAACATGGTGAAACCCCGTCTCTACTAAAAATACAAAAAATTAGCTGGGCATGGTGGCGGGCACCTGCAGTCCCAGCTACTCAGGAGGCTGAGACAGGAGAATGGTGTGAACCTGTGAGGCGGAGCTTGCAGTGAGCCAAGATTGTGCCTGCCACTGCACTCCAGCCTGGGTGACAGAGAGAGATTCCATCTCCAAATAATAAATAAATAAATAAATAAATAAATAAATAAGTTAAAAAGTTAATCTTCACTAAAATAAAAAATTTATCCCTTATGAAAGACACTGTTAATAGAATTAAAAGTTAAATGAAAGATGTAAGTTCTAGTATTAATAGTACAGTAAGTAAACTAGAGTTAATGGTAATTTATTGCATATTACAAAACAGCTAGAAGAGAAGATTTTTGATGTTCCCTACACAAAAAAATGCTTGAGGTGATGAATATCCCAATTACGCTCAATCGATCATTCCATATTCTAAACAGGTATTGAAATATCACATACACTCTAGATATTTGCATAACTAAGATATAAAGAAACAAGCCACAGACTGGATAAAAATATTTGCAAAATATATTTCTGATAAAGGACTAGTATCCAAAACATATAAAGAAATCTTAAAACTCAACAATAAGAAAATAAGCAACCCAACTGATAATTGCAACAATTCTGAACGCCAAAGAAGATATAAAGATGGCAAATAAGCATGGAAAAACAATCATTCTTCACAGAACTAGAAAAAGCAATTCTAAAATTAATATGAAAATAAAAAACAGCTTACATAGCCAAAGTAATATTAAACAAAAAGAACAAATGTGGAGTCATCACATTACCTGACTTTGAACTATAATACAAGGCTATAGTTACCAAAGCAGCATGGTACTGGTATAAAGATAGGGACATAGACCAACGAAACAGAATAGAGAATCCAAAAATGAAGCTAAATAGTTACGGCCAACTTATCTTAGACAAAGTAAACAAAAGTGTAAATTGGGGAAACAACATCCTATTCAACAAATAGGGTGCTGGAATAATTGGCAAGCCACATGTAGAAGAATGAAACCAGATCCTCTTCTCCCACCTTATACAAAAATCAACTCGAGAGAGATCAAAGACTTAAATCTAAAACCTGAAACCATAAAAAATGTAAAAGATAACATCAGAAAAACTCTTCTAGACATTGGCTTAGGCAAATAATTCACGATCAAGAACACAAAAGCAAATGCAACAAAAGCAAAAATAAATAAATGGTACATAAATAAACTAAGAAACTTCTGAACAGCAAAGGAAATAATTAGCAGAGTAGACAGACAACCCATAGAGTGGGAGAAAATATTTGCAAAGTATGTATCCAACAAAGGACTAATATCCAGAATCTGCAAGGAACTCAAATTATCAAAAAAAAAAAAAAAAGCCCTTTATAATACCATCAAAAAGTGGGCAAGGGACATAAATAGACAACTCTCAAAAGAAGATACACAAATGGCAAATGTACATATGAGAAAATGCTCAACATCAATAATTATCAGGGAATGCAAGTTAAAACAACAACGTAGTACCACCTTACTCCCGCAAGAATGGCCACAGTTAAAAAACCAAAAAAGAATAGATGTTGGTGTGGATGTGGTGGAAAGGTAACACTTTTGTACTGCTGATGGGAATGTAAACTAGTACAACTACTATGGAAAACAGTATGGAGATTCCTTAAATAACTGAAAGTCGAACTGCCACTCATTCCAGCTATCGCACTACTGGGTATCTACCCAAAGGAAAAGAAATCATTATATGAAAAAGACACTTACACACACACATGTTTATAGCAGGACATTTTGCAATTAAAAAATTGTGGGACGAACCTAAATGCCCATCAACCAATGAGTGGATAAAGAAAATGTGATATATATACACCATGGAAAACTACTCAGCCATAAAAAGGAATGAAATAATGGCATTTGCAGCAACCTGGATAGAGTTGGAGACCATTATTATAAGTGAAGTAACTCAGGAATGGAAAACCAAATATAGTATGCTCTCACTTATAAGTAGGAGCTAAGCTATGAGGATGCAAAGGCATAAGAATGATATAATGGACTTTAGGGACTCGTGGGGAAGGATGAGAGGGGGATAAAGGATAAAAGGCTACACATAGGGTAGCATGTACACTTGGGTTATGGGTGCACCAAAATCTCACAAATCACCACTAAGGAACTCATCCATGTAACCAAAAAACACCTGTTTCCCAAAAACCATTGAAATAAAATAAATTTCTTAAAAAAAAAAACAACATATTTTGTCATTAGGGAGTTATAAATTTAAACAAAAAGGAGGTAGAACTACATACCTTTCAGAATGGATATCATCTATATAACTGAAAATACCAATTCCACCATGAGGATTCAGAGCAATGAGAACTCACTTATGCTGGTGTGAAGGGAAAATGGTACTGCCTGATGAGAAGATAGTTTGTCAGTTTCTTAAAAAACTAAATATAACCTTATACGATCTACTAATCACACTGTGAGTTATTTATCTACCTGATCTGAAAGCTTATGCGCACGCAGACATCAACTTAACTATTATATATATAATTTGTTTTTATACGTATTTTGTATGTATACACTTTGTATATACAATGTGTACAATATTTTGTTTGTATACATATATGTGTATAATTGAAGTAATCAAGATTCTCTTATATACATATATATTTATAGTTGACATAATCAAGGTGCACTTCCTCAGGCAAATGGACAAACATTAGTACATCCATACAATGAAATATTATTCAGCAATAAAAGTAATGAGTGAGGAAGGCATGAAAGGACATGGATGGATTTTAATTGCATATTTCTAAATAAAAGAAACCAGTTGGAAATCACTACATGCTGTCTGACTTCAATTACATGACATTTAGGAAAAGGCGAAGTTATGGAGACATTAAAAAACCAGCAATTGCCATGGATTGGGGTGGCAGGATTTTAATGAATGAAGCACAACACAATTTTGGGGTTCAAAACTATTCCATAAAATATAGTAATGGTGAATACATGACACTATTGCATTTGTCAAAGCTCATTGAGCATTACCACAAAAAGTGTGAATCTTTACATACGTAAATTTTTAAAAAAATAGTGGTTAGGAGATTCCAGGATTAAATGTAAAATGTGACAATATAATCTGAGTTTTTAACAAATGTATGAAACTTAATTCACTGAAGTGAGTGGGAAGATAAAGTGCTGACCTAAATAATTTTGGAAATAATTGAAGTCAGTAAGACTAAGGGTAAAAGGAAATGTTCAAGCATTGTACTTCAGCTTGTAATATTTTTCCCACAGGGGTATGGGTTAAAAATTCTTATACCACTAAATATGTATACTGAAATTTAACAATTAAGCAAATGGATGGTGGATGGTGGGAGCCAGGTTTGTTACGGTTGGAATGAGAGAGTACAGATAAGCAAGGGAGTAGGCTAGAATGATATATATGATATGGACTAGAGTCAGGGACATCTGTGTAACCCATGTTTAGCTTACTATGGTTACAGATGGTTACACTAAGGAATGTAAAACTTCTCCAGTGCCCTTTGAGGAAATTTCTGACACTAGGACCCAGGCAGGAAATATATAGCATCAGCCAGAGCATCTTGTAGTGATGAAAAGGAGGGAAGAAATTACTCAGAAGAAAAGGGAAAATTTTAAAATGGTAAAGGCATATCAAACAGATAGAGTTGCCATCTGAAAGGGCTCCCACTGGTCAAAGCTGGATCAATTTGAGAAACAGAATAGATTATTGTTGAATTATGACCCAAAATATAAAATAGCAACAAGCTCAAGCTGATAAAATTAAAGGATTAGATAAATAAATGGTAGAGAAAAGACAAATTTTCCCTGTAGAAGAATTCCACATAATTTACATAGATACTATCCCCTAAGGAAGATAGAACAGTTGCTAACTCAAATGTAAGTTGTAGATAGCGACTTCCTTCCAAATAATTCACTACGGAAAGAGGGTTAAAAGAGTACCTTTACAGTGGAAAACCATGACAAAAACTACCTCAACCAGGTGATCAAGATTAACATCAATAATAATAAGTCATATTGATTGTATAGTTGCTTGATATTCTGTGATAAAAGTGGCACTTTAAAGTCTTCCTACCAAGAGTATCTAACCACAGTCTAAACATATTGATTCTCTTTTGGTACTGTAACAAATTAGCACACATACAGTGGCTAAAAACAAGAGACATATTCTTTTGCAGTTCTGGTAGTCGAGTATCTCTTTCTGTTGTCACAATGCCTTCCCTTCTGTAGTCAAATAAATATCTGCTTCCCTCTAATAGGGGCACTTGTGATTACATTTAGGGCCCACCTGAATAAGCCAGGAAAATCTCCCCATCTCAAAATTATTAATCACTACTGCAAATTTACTTTTGCCATATGAGGGTATCTTTGAAGGTTCCAAGAGTTAGCACATGAATATTTTAGGGCTATTATCCTGTCCCCACACTAACCATGAGAGAAAATATCAAGCACACTTCAAGTGATGAGCATTATAAAAAAAAACTTGTCCAGTATTCCTAAAAACTGTCAATGTCATAAAAAATAAGCAGTCTGAAAACTGTCATAGTCAAGAGAAGCCTAAAACATTAAGCGATGACTAAATGTAGTATGGTATCTTGGATGGGATGTAAAATAGAAAAAGCCAATAGGTAAAAGTCGAAGAAATTTGAATAAAATATGGAATTAAGTTAATAACAATGTACTGTTATTTATTGATTGATTGTGATAAAGATGACATATCAATGTGAAATGTTAATAATAGTAGAAACTGGTTGTATTCTGTGATGGGCAGGGATCTCTATATTATCTTTGTCAATTTTCTGTAAGTCTAAGTATATTCTAGAGTAAAAAGTTTATGTTAAAACTTAAAAATACATTGTTTATTTCATGATTTCAGTTATATCAAAAGCACTGTAAGTCTAAACAAAGTCAAGTAGGAAGCACACAAAATGTTGAGTGTCAATTTTAATTGATGGCTGTTGGTTTAAGACTTGATTTGTACATCAAATCAAACAAAAATATTATTAATACAAATACAAATTTCTTTTTAATGTATTTTTATAGATAAATACATAAAGTTCCAATATTGATGGTTATTTTATAGATAAATATATAAAATTCCAATATTGATGGTTATTGCAGATCTCTTTTTGATCATAAATATTATTGCAATTGGCCACGTTGTGCTTAAATCTTTGCTATACTTCAATCTGTTGCTTTAGGATAGATTCTTATGAGTGGATGAAATTATTAGCAAACATGATGCTTTTCAAAAAGGTTGTAAATATTCTCTTATCAGCTATTACTTTGTAATTTTATGTACTATTTCTCTGCCTAGAAAGTCTTTCCCAATCCAGAGATTAGTTAAATATCTATCTTTACTAGTATTTAATACTTATATACTAATGTTTTCCATGTTGTGACTCATAGTGAGGAATTTTAATTTTTTGTTTATTAGAAAGGATGGAGTTAATGGGAGTAAAATTATCTTATAAAGTTTTGATTACTGAATTTTTATTTATTTCCAGAAACACTCTGAAATGATGAGTAGCTTATTTTTCTTGATCTTTAAACTGAGAGAGATTCCCAAAAGAACACTTGCAAAGATTAAAGTTTACCTCTCTTTTAGTTAAGTTTCTCTAGCTTCAGATACAAGTATCCATGGCCCTTGTGTATTTGGAGTTTAGGTTCTTATGATAACTCCAGAGATGTCTTGATTATATTCACAGTGGGTATACTTTATATCCAAGACACAGGAAATTACTTGTTTCAAAGAACAATATGTATTCCTACACAGTTTATAATACAGTTGACCCTTAACGCAAAAGTTAGTGGCACCAACTCTCCACACAGTCAAAAATCCATGTATAATTTTGACTTCCCAAAAGCTTAACAAATAAGAGCCTGCTGATGACCTGTTGATGGGAAGCTTTACAGCTAAAATAGTTTATTAACACATATTTTGTATGTTGTATGTATTATACACTGTTTTCTTAAAATAAACTAAGCCAGATAAAATGTTATTATAAAAATTATAGGGAAGAGAAAATATATTTACTATTTATTTATTGGAAGTGGATCATCATAAGGGTCTTCATCCTCATCATCTTCACGTTGAGAAAGCTGAGGAAGAAAAGAAGAGGGGTTGGTTTTGCTGTCTCGAGGAAGGGAGAAGCAGAAGAGGTGAAGGAGGTGGAAGGAGAAGGAGGAGAGGCAGGCACATTCATGGTAACCTTTATTGCAAAAAATTCACATGTAAGTGGAACTGCACAACTCAAACCCATGTTGTTCAAGGGTCAACTGTATACACATATTATAATTTGGTGGTCTTTTAAATTATATTTATTTTTAAAACTCTAGATTAGATTAACTACAAGTATATTTGTGTAAAGCTATATTTTATAATGTTTATAAATGACTAGTATCAAATTAAAGTTTCAGTATTAAAACCACTTTCAATAATTAAAAAATAAAACTTCATTTCTTATTTCTAAAAGAAACATCAAACCATAGATTTCTAAGTATCACCACACTAAGATATCTTTAAAAAAATAGTTGTCAAATTTTTGTTTAAGTGCTGATATCATTTGGGTGTGTCCCTACCCAAATCTCACCTTAAATTGTAATAATCCCCACGTGTCAAGGGCGGGGCCAGTTGGAGATAATTGAATCATTGGGAGTATTTTCCCCCATACTGTTCTCTCGGCAGTAAATAAGTCTTACGAGATCTGATGGTTTTATAAGTGGGAGTTACCTGCACAAACTCTCTTGACTGCTGCCATGTAAGACATCCCTTTGCTCTACCTTCTTCTGCCATGATTGTGAGGTTTCCCCAGCCACGTGGAACTGTGAGTAGATTAACCCTCTTTCCTTTATAAATTATCAAGTCTCAGCTATGTCTTTATTAGCAATGTGAGAAGAGACTAATATAGTAAGTTGGTGCCAGGTAGTGAGGCACTATTCTAAAGATACCTGAACTGTGGAAGCAACTTTGGAACAGGGTAACAGCCAGAGGTTAGAAATGTTGGGAGGTCTCAGAAGAAGATAGGAAAATGTGGGAAAGTTTGGAATTTCCTAGAAACTTGTTGAATGACTTTGACCAAAATGCTGATAGTGATATGGACAATGAAGTCCAGGCTGAGTTGTTCTCAGATGGAGATGAGGAACTTTTTGGGAACTGGAGTAAATGTGACTCTTGCTATGCAAAGAGACTGGTGGACTTTATCCCATGCCCTAGAGATCTGTGGAATTTTGAACTTAAGAGAGATGATTAAGGGTCCCTAGTGGAAGAAATTTCTAAGCAGCAAAGATTTAAGAGGTGACAGCACATAAAAGTTTGGAAAATTTACACCCTGATGATGCAGTAGAAAAGAAAACCCATTTTCTGGGAAGAAATTCAAGCCAGCTGCAGAAATTTGCAGAAGTAATGAGGAGCCAAATGCCAATCATCAAGACAATGGGAAAAACCTTTACAGGGCATGTCACACAACTTCACAGCAGTCCCTCCTTTCACAGGCCTGGAGGCCTAAGAGGAAAAAAATGGTTTCCTGAGCAGGGCCCAGGGCCCACTGCTCTATTCAGCCTCAGGACATGGTGCCCGGTTTCCCAGCTGCTTCAGCTACAGCCAAGGCTAAAAGGGGTCACTGTACAGCTCAAGCCATTGCTGCAGAGGGCGCAAGCCCCAGGCCTTGACAGCTTACACATGGTTTTGTACCCGTGGGTGCAGAGAACTCAAGAATTGAGGTTTGGAAACATTCACCTAGATTTCAGAGGATGTATGGAAATGCCCGGATGTCCAGGCAGAAGTTTGCTGCAGAGGCAGAGCCCTCATGCAGAACCTCTGCTAGGGCAGTGTCGAAGGAAAATGTGGAGCTGGAGCCCCCACACAGAGTTTCCACTGGTGTACTGCCTAGTGGAGCTATGAGAAGAGGGACACCATCCTCCAGACCACAGAATGGTAGATCCACTGACAGCTTGCACCATGCATCTGGAACAGCCACAGACACTCAATGTCAGCCTGTGAAAGCAGTCAGAAGGAGGGATATACCCGGCAAAGTCACAGGGGTTTAACCAAGGCTGTGGGAACCCACCACTTACATCAGCATGCCTTGGACATGAGACATGGAGTCAAAGGAGAACATTTTGGAGCTTTAAGATTTGACTGCCCTACTGGATTTTGGACTTGCATGAGGTGTGTATCCCTTTCATTTTGTCCAATTTCTCCCATTTGGAACAGGTGTATTTACCCAGTGCCTATATCCTCATTTTATCTGGGAAGTATCTAACTTGCTTTTGATTTTACAGACTCATAGGCAGAAGGGACTTGTCCTATCTCAGATGAGATTTTGAACTGTGGACTTTTGAGTTAATGCTGAAATGAGTTAAGACTTTTTGGGACTGTTGGGAAGGCATGATTGATTTTGAAATGTGAGAACATGAGATTTGGGAGAGGCCGGGGGAGAATGATGTAGTTTGGCTGTGTCCCCACCCAAATTTCACCTTGAATTGCAATAATCCCCGTATGTCAAGGGTGGGGCTAGGTAGAGATAATTGAATCACAGGGGTGGTTTCCCCCATTCTGTTCTCATGTTAGTGAATAAATCTCACAAGATCTGATGGTTTTATAAATGGAAGTCCCCCTGAACAAGCTCTCTTGCCAGCCACTGTGTACGAGGTCCCTTTGCTCTTCCTTTGTCTTCCACAATGATTGTGAGGTGTCCCCAGCCATGTGGACCTGTGAGTCCATTAAACCTCTTTCCTTTATAAATTACCCAGTCTCAGGTATGTCTTTATTAGCATGAGAATTGACCAATACAAGTGCTAAATAAAATGCCATTTCAATTTCCATCTAAACTAAACATATTTTTACACTAATGAATATCTTGATTTTTTTTGTTGTTGTTTTCATTGAGACAGAGTCTCACTCTGTTGCCCAGCCTGCAGTGCAGTGGAATGATCTTGGCTCACTGAAACCTAAGCCACCTGGGTTTAAGCAATTATCCTGCCTCAGCCTCCTGAGTAACTGGGATTACAGGCATGCACCACTACACCTGGGTAACTTTTCTATTTTTTTTTAGTAGAGACAGTGTTTCGCCATGTTGGCCAGAATGGTCTTGAACTCCTGACCTCAAGTGACCCACCCACCACGGCCTCCCAAAGTGCTGGGATTACAGGTGTGAACCACCACGCCCGTCTGTAACTTGATTTGTCTTGCCACATTACAATCTTTTCAGGGATTTTTAAAATTGGTACTTTTAAGAAGCATATCCCAGTTTTTTATTTTCTTCAGTGATGCCCGTATAGAAACTCTGAAATTTACTTTTGTGTGTATATATGTATTTTTTTCTTATGCATGATTCATGCATTTTTGTCCTGAGAAATAACATTCTTTATAGAAACTATCCATGTGTAAAAAGAATATTGGCTTAAAATGGCCACTGTGATGGGAACAGTGTCTTAGCGAGATGCAGCTAGGACTTGCAATAAATGTAATACGTTAAAAACCATTGTTTTGAGTTTGCTTTCATGCTATTATAAATAAAAGGTCACATGATTGCTACAATTTTATATTCATTATGATTTTCTCAATAAATAAATGTACATTGTTGAATATTTTAAAAATCTAGAGTTTTCTATATATAATATATATGAAAAAGTACTATTCCCTTTTACTTGCTTATGGTCTAGATTGCTGAATGTTTTAAATATATTTAATAAGGAACACTTTTTCTGTACATTCATAAAGTCCATATGCTAAAATATAATTGCGGTGAAATTGTGTGTTCACTCACTTAGGAATAGTTGTGATTTGTAAAGAGAATATAAAAAGAGAATACGAATGTTAAAACATCCAGAGAATGTGGACTTTAGTCTTAAATCAGCCATTAACTTTCTGGGTTGTTTTTGGGGGGTCTCTGAATCATCTGGGCATTTGTCTCCTCTTTTAAAGATTTATAAAAACAAGATTTATTTTATAAGTTTTGTTCTACCTTAGGTACTATATTAACAAATGTATAAATTATTTCCTGGACCAATATATTCTCATTTCTCATCTGGACTACAACAGTAATCTTCCAGTTGGTCCATGCTTGATATGCTGGTCCCCTTTATCTGATGTATATTTGAAATGTGATTCCATTACAGTATCGGAGGAAAAAAGAAAAAATGTCACTCCTCTGCATTCCATTGCATTTAGAATAAAACCTTAATTCATTATCATAGCCTATAAATTCCTAGAGGAACTGTCCCCCAGTCTTCTACTTCTATCATTCTCCCTATTTCCAATACATATGCCTCTGTCAGTTCCTTAAACATAATAGGCTAACTGCTTATAGTCTTAGCAAATGCCCTTTCCTCAGCCTGAAAGAATTTTCTGATATCTTTACATGATTGAACTTCTATTCAATTATCGGTTCAAATACCACCTACCCACAGATGCCTGCTTTAATAATCCTCTCCAGAAAACACCATCACCTGACCCTAAATCTCTTTATCATAGAACTCTGTTCATATCCTTTGGAGTATATTATCACACTGTAATTAATGTATTCGTTTAATTACTTGCGTAATGTTGGTCTTTTCCAGCAGAATGTAAGTTTCTGGAAAGCCAATCTGGTTTGTTCACTGCTGTACCAACAGTGCCTATAAGAGTGCTTGGCACAGAGTAAGTGCTCAATAAATGCTTGTTGAACTAATGAATTTGAACTTTCTTGGATCTGCAGTCTTGAGCAGCAAAGAATATGTCAGTTTTATTCCTAAGGAAAAATAAGTATAATTCTTATTATTAAAAAAATATTTGAATTGATAGTCATAGTATTAACCTTCATTATTGATGTCTTTAGCCACAAGTCCTAGCCCTTGAGTGTTTTGAATACTGCTCATTTCAAAGTACCATTCAGAAAACATGAACCCTTTGCATTCTAAACTAGTAGAGAATTAAAGCATATACTAAAATACTATAAACTTTAGTACAACAAAATCTGTCATTTAGTTATACTAAGACACTGCTTATATGCCGCAAGTTTTTTCCTAACTGTACATATAATGCATTCTTTCTAAAATACATTTTGCTAATCTTTAAATAGTATTTCATTTTAGCTAAGAAGCAAAAATGTCATTGAAATGGAATATCTTCCCATATTCAATGTGCTCTTAGAAACTTAACATAATATTTTAATATTGCTCTTTAATTACTTTAAAAATAAGCTCTACTTATAATTTAATTGCTAAGCATTTCTTATAATTATATCATATATGACTTACAACTATATTACATACATAAAATATAACTATATTATAATACATATAACATAATAAATATTTCAAACTATGCAATTCTAAAATGATGCATTTTACTAAAAAAGTCTAAATTTTATAATATTAAGACAAGAAAGTTGGAGTCTTATCATTATTGTTCTCTTTTAGTTTTTGATTTCTAATTTGTTAAGATGTGGTCAGATAATGTAATCTGTGTAATTTTTTTGGAAATTTTTGAAAATTGCATTTAAAAATGGTGTATGTATATGTCCTTGTAAATAATGGCTATTCTTTTTTGGGACATATACATATTAGATTAAGCTGATTATGCTTGTTTACCGAATTTTGAATTTTACATCTTTACTGATTTTTCATGCTTGCTTTATCTTTTATTATCAGGCTTACACTTAAGTTTATGTGTTTTTAGGTCAATTTCTTCTTAAAGAGGCCAAGCATTTTACTTTTTAATGCTAGAAGAGTGGTTATGAGATGTTAGTGTGCACCAGAAGCACCAGGAGCACTTGGTAAACTATATGTCAGCAACCCAATACCCAGAGTTACTGATTCAGCAATTCTGGACTGAGGCCCAATAATTTACATTTCAAACAGGTTCTCAGATTATTCTGATGCTGCTGGTCTGGGAACTACAGTTCAAAAACCACTGCCATAAAAGAGTGGATTTTCATCTTGGAAGCTTATTATAATCACTTCTAGTGGATCTAGAAAAGAAAAGTGGTGCTTGAGGTTTATACATGACCAGAAAAATCGAAAGGTAAAACCCAGGCTCCACTATTTTTTAAGCTCTCCAGGTTACTTCCTTGTATAGCAAGAGTTGAAAACCACTCATCTAAGACATGTATGAATCAACCTGACTTCACAATGTGTGATTAATATTCATCGAAGAGTAGTTTCTCCACACCTGATTACCTCTAATTTACCTAAAGATTTTCCCTAACCAGGCAGCTCACAGGCTTACATCCCAACCTCTTACTCTTTAGCTTCACAGACTTTACTGAATGACCATTATATATAAGACACTACACAAGCTTGCTTTATTTTTGTTTGTGTATCGCACTTTCATACACTGTAGTTCTTTATCATTATTGCAATAAATTTATTATCATTTGAATAATCATCATCAAAACAATTATAACAATGATAGTGTTAACTATGTAATGGGGATTCTTATAATTTTACATATATGCTCATTTACTCATTATAACAACCGTATGAGATAGAAATTATTATTATTCTGATTTTGCAGATGAAGAAACTGAAAAAAGAGATTTTGAGTAAATTACCAAGGTCACCACACTATTATAGTAAGTTGATGAAATATTAATTGAGACAATCTGGTTTGAGTTACTAACAATCAGAAATTAAAGCATCTGCAGATTAGAATCAATGAAATCAATGAAAAAATATTTAGTTTATCCAAAAATTCATTACAATATCTCGTTTTTATTTTTTGCTTTAATGTAAATGGTTAGTGGAATATTATTTCATTTTTATTACCAAATTCATTCTGAAGGAAGAGTGATTTTCTTCATCAAAAGCTATGTAAATCACATTTTTTTATTCTGTACATTTGAACTGGTAACAGAAGATTTATTTGTATTATGCTGCATAAACCCATGAAGTATAACCATATAATTATACAGTAAAAATTATACAGTAATTTACAAAATTTATTGTGTAATAAATAACTTGTATACATAGAACACATGCTGTGCAGGAAACATTTTAAAAGTCTGGTTTGTACAAAATTCCCAGGATATTGATAATCAATACTTGTAATAGTTTGAACTGGGGTAACAGGATATCACAGATTAGATGGCTTAACCTACAAAAATTTATTCTCTCACAGTTCTGGGGACTTTATGTCCAAGAGCCATGTGTCAATACATTTTATTGGGGTTAGCATTCTCTTTCTGGCTTTCAGGATGCCTTCAAGGTGTGTGCTTGGAGAGACTGTTTTATTGTCTCTTCTTCCAGTACTGTTGGATTTAGGGCCCACGCATATAATCTTGTGTAATTGTAATGACCTTCTTAAAATCTCTGTCTCCAGTTATGGTCACATTGTGGGTTAGGGCCTCAACATAGGCATTTTGGGGATTGGTATACAGTTAGGAGATAATAGTACCTAAAATTATTTATTTACTTATTTATATTTTTTGAGAGGGAGTCTTGCTCTGTCGCCCAAGCTGTAGTGCAAGGGCACTATCTCAGCTCACTGCAAATTCCACCTACTGGGCTCAAGCGATTATCCTGCCTCAGCCTCCTGAGAAGCTGGGATTACAGGCATCTGCCACCACAACCGGCTGATTTCTGTATTTTTAGTAGAAAGGAGGTTTCACTATGTTGTCCAGGCTGCTCTTGAACTCCTGACTTCAGGTAATCCACCTGCCTTGACCTGCCAAAGCACTGGGATTACAGGCATTAGCCATTGCGCCCAGCCCTAAAATTATTTTATTACAAAAATCATCAATATAAAACTACATCAATGAACAGTGTGCATTCCAAAGATTTCAGGATAAAAGGAAACAAGTGACCATTTTGAAATATTGAATACCTTCTGATATGATTAAGTTTATTTTCAAATACAGGTCCTAACTTTTAAAAATATGGCTTATGAAAGAAAACTACGTATGGAGCACAGTGAAATGTAAGGTATTTTTTTAAGTTACGTTAAGTTGCTCTACACCTTGTATAGGATATTAAGATAGAGTATTTAGCAAGAGTCAAAATGAAAATGTAGATAAACATAATAAATCAAAATCTTCTCCAGTTCTTTGTTGTCAGATTATATAATTTCCTTTCAGTTCAGTATTGGATGTGTTGTTAATTTTAATATTATTAAATTAGAATAATTTAATATATTGAATAATTAAGTAATAAAATAAAAGTTAATCTTTAAAATGATGTTATCAATCATAGATGTATAGGAAGATTGAATTACACATACATTTAAATACACCTGAAGAGACAGAAATGCTGGGTTTTTAGGTTTCTTAATTCTGTCTTAATAAAATATAAATAATAAATTGAAGTCATTAAAAAGTAATGTATTTTGATATCACTAGAAATGATAGTTTTAGATGTTTCATGCATAACTTGACAACATGCAATCAATCAATCAATCAAAATTATTCCAAGCGCAACAATTAATTCAACGAATGAACCTTTGTCAGAGTACACATTGGAAAGGTAAAGATGGAGAGAGATACATACTGGTCGTAATAGATTACTGTTCTAAAATTCAAATGAAAACTTTCAGTTAAGCATTGAAATTTGAGTAGAAACATTTTAATTCCTCTAATCCTACTATAGACTGAATATTTGTGTTCCCCTCAAAATTCATGTTGAAACCTAATGTCCAATGTGATGGTACTTGGAGCTGCTGCTTTTGGAAGGTGATTAGCACATGCAGGAAGAGCTCTCATGAATTGGATTAATGTTCATATGCTAATGCCTCGATCTTGGACATCCCAATCTCCATAACTATGAGAAATAAATTTACGTTTCTTTTTATAAGTCACCTAGTCTAGTATTTTTGTTATAGCTGTCCAAATAGACTAAGACAGAAAATTGGTAATAAGAGTGGGGTGCTGTTATAACAATTACCTACAAATGTGAAAGCAGCTTTTGATCTGAGCAATGAGTAGATCCTGGCAGAGTTTTGAGGTACATGCTAGAAAGAGACTACATTACTATGAATGAAACATTAAGTGAAATTCTGGTGAAAGTTCAGATGGAAATGAAGAACACGTTATTGTGAAATGGTGGAAATACAATCGTTTTTATAAAGAATTTGCCTAGACTGTGTATATATCTTAGTGGTTTGTGGAAAGTTGAACTTGTGAGTAATGCAATTGGATATTTAGCTAAAACAATTTTTAAGCAAAGTGTTGAAGAAGGAGCCTCGTTTCTCCATACTGCTTATAGTAAAATGTGAGATAGAAATAATTTAAAGACAGAACTGTTAATCAGAAAAGAAATAGAAATTAAAGATTTTGGGGAAAATTAGCTTATGCATATTTTAAAGAATTAGAAATCCCGTTTAGGAGAAAACACTAAGAGTGTGGCAAACACCCATTTTATTTTATTTTTTTTCTTCATTGAGATTTGATTATTGAGATTTTAGTATTTATTATCATTTATCATTGAGATTTTATTCAGATTTCTTATTATTGAGATTTTATTATTATTTGAGATTTTATTACTATTTTATTTTATTTGTTTGAGATTAGTCAGTTATCTCAACAGAAGCCAAGAGCTATTCATCAAGGTAATGGATGAATGCAAAGGAGTGGCTGCTGGTGCCTGTGGGACCTTGGTGTGTATGTGCTGACCAGCTGCCCATTGCTGCCTCACATCATAGGCTCTGCTTCACACCCTCTGGTGCCACACTCTTTGACTGCCCCTGCTGCTGTTACAGGGACCTGCTGTGTATTGTGGGCAGCAGTGGCCTCCCCCAACGGGGACACAGGCAGCCAGCTTTGGCTATGTCCACATGATGCTGTCTCCATCAGCATGCAGAATGCATGAGTCATGAGGGCAAGCTGCCTCCAACTAGATTTCAAAGTATAGAACCAAATGCCTGCAGAGCTGTTGGAGCAGGGCTCAGGCAGACAGCTTCTGTGGGGTCATTTAGACAAGCTGTGGGATGAAGCTACCCAAAGCTTTGGAGACAAGTTGGCTCAGAACCTTGCAGGCCCAGCAAAGCTGTGGCAACAGAAACACTACCCCACTAGATATGGAAGTTATTACTTCAGGACTGTCCCTTCAGGGTGTCTGAAAATTGGGACCTATGTCCCAGTGGGCCCGAAGGGCAGAACATCAAGCCAAAGCACATAATATATACAGAAGGGAGAGTAGGTCTATCACTTTGTTTCTATAGAAACAGAAAAGTTTATCTTGAAATATACTTCATTGAATATTTTTCATAATTTTAAAATGTAAAATATCTATTAAAGTAGGTTGTAGATAGCAAAGAATAAATTAGACACATATCTATGTGAAATTGTATTCTGATCACCCATTTGCCTTTGTGTTCTTGTATGATTTAGCTGTGGTATGGCTTTCTTTTACATTTCAGATTAAAGTAAATTTTATATTGGTTTAAATTTAGTATATTTTCAATTTCCTATTTACTTTCTCTGGTAATTTTGAATTTTTAAATCTTTTTAAAATGGAACTTGACTTTCATCTGGGGCATGAGAAGACTTATTTAAATATTATTAAGTCATTAATATAAATAGCATATTTTAGACAGTTTGGATGAGAAATTTCCTGCTCACTGACCATTTTACTGAATTAGTGTATGACCTGACATGGAACTAACAATAAGGGCTGGAAATTACATTTACCTCAAATCATTCTGGTTTTAATTAAATGTATTAAGTTTTAGAAATGTAAATTATGCATATTTATTGAGTACTTAAATCAATATACCAAGATGATGGAGAAAGTACATATTTGTATTATAGTGTAGCTTTCAACTAATGTTTGGATGAATTCATGGAAACTTACTCAAACTTCAATGTCAGATTTTACTTTAAATAAACACAAGTTTAATATTAGAATAAAAGAGTGCCGTGGTCAAATGTCAGTTGAATTCTGCTAGAGTGAAAAATCCTGATTACTAAAACTGTGTTATTTCCTAAACATCCCCAACATCTCATCTTCAGCATCAAGGAAGAGAATTCAACCATAATGTCATGTATTTACCTATCTTTTCTCTTGTCACAGTGTGGTTCACATAAAAGTCAAATAGAATGAATTCCCTGGGAAATGATTCCTTCTGTAGAATGAGGCTAATGATCGTTACTGCCAGAGTCAACTTATAGAACAACTATGAAGCAAAAATGACTTGTGTATGACAGCACCTTGAACACCACTGCATAAACAGTATTATTAAAGATCAATTGGTATGAAAAGCATAAATTATATTTTGAAATAGAAATAGCTTTATTTCTGATGAAAGTAATATGTTATCATTGTTTTAAAAAGTAAGTCAATGAAAGAGATACACTGTTAACATTCTTGTCGCATTCTCTTATTACATATGTGTGTATATATAGCTATCTCCAGTGTGGAAATATTTCTATGTTGAAAATGAAGAGCTACATAAATATTTTGAATATCTGGATTTTTTATTTTAAATCCATGCTAAAATTTATAAAACCTACTGCCATTGAAATAGTTTATTTTCTATATTTTTATAAATTGCAGTAAAATAAATATCCTCCTGTGTTAACATGTACAACTATTGATTTAAGACGATGTAATAAATGTAGGTTAAGATAAATCGCTCTTCCTAACGTTTTTGCCAATTTACTCTCCCACCAACAATGAATTTCTGCTTCTTTCCACACTTGACAATATATATCATTTGATCAATTTTTAAGTGCTTTGAAAGTGCAATAGATTTTAAAAAGGCATCTTATTTTTTAAATTTATATTTATTTATAGTGAAGCGAAATTTTTTTCATATGTTTAGTGACCATTTGCATTTTTGTCTGAAATGTTCCTGTTTCTTTCCCATTTTTTTCATTGTTTTGTAGGCTTTTTACATGCCTTAAAATAATTTATCTTTAAACTGTCATAGATTATATACATTACCCTAGTTGTTGTTTGTCTTTAAACTTTGTTCTTGGTATTTTTAGGTATATAGAAATTTTATAATTTGTTTTTATTTAATCTTATTTATGTAATTTGTTTTTATTTAAAATATGCCTACAAGGTATGCATATATGCTTATGAGGTACATGATATATTTTGATACAGGCATACAATGTGTAATAATCACATTAGGGTAAATGGAGTATCCATCCCCTCCAGTATCCTTTGTGTTACAAATATTCCAATAACACTTTTTTAGTTATTTTTAAAATGTACAATGTAATTATTATTGACTGTAGTCACCCTGTTGTTCTATCAAATACTCTTTCTTATTCATTCTTTATAAATAGTATTTAGTACCCATTAAGCATCCCCATTTCCCTCCAACCAATTCACTACACTTCCCAGCCTCTGGTAACCAGCCTTCTATTCTCTATCTCCATGAGTTAATTATTTTGATTTTTAGGTCCCACAAATAAGTGAGAACATGCAATGTTTATCTTTCTGTGCCTGGCATACTTCTCTTAACATAATGACATTCAGTTCCATCCGTGTTCGCGGAAATGACAGGATCTCTTTCTTTTTGATGGCTGGATTGTACTGCATTGCGTAAAAGTACCACATTTACATCATGCATTTGTCTGTTGATGGACGCAGGTTGCTTCTTAATCTTGGCTAGGTTGCTCCTTAATCTTGGTTTTTGAAAACTGTGATGCAACAAACATGGGAGTGCAGATAGTGTTTTGCTATACTGATTTTCTTTCTTTTGGGCATATACCCAGCAGTGGGTTTGATGGACCATATGGTACCTCTATTTTTAGTTTTTGAGGAACCTCCAAACTATTCTCCAAGTGGTTGTACTAGTTTACATTCCCACCAACAGTGTATGAGGGTTCCCTTTTCTCCACATCCTTGCCAGCATTTGTCATTGCCTGTCTTTTGGATATAAGCCATTTTAACTGGGGTGAGATGATATATCATTGTAGTTTTGATTTGCATTTCTCTGATGATCACAGATTTTGAGCACATTTTCACATGCCTGTTTGCCAATTTGTATGTCTTCTTTTGAGAAATACCTATTCATTGTTTTGCCTATTTTTAATTTCATTTATTTTTAATTTTTCATTGGCTCATTCGATTTTTTTCCCTATAGAGTAGTTTGAGATCCTTATATATTCTGGTTTCATAGTTTGAGGTCTTAGGTTTTAGTCTTTAATCCATTTTGATTTTATTTTTGTGTATGGCAAGAGATGGGGGTCTAGTTTCATCCTTCTATATATGGATATCCAGTTTTCCCAGCACCATTTATTGAAGAGACTATATTTCCCCCACTGCATGTTCTTGGCATCTTTGTCAAAACTTCAGTTCACTGTAGGTGTTTGTAATTGTTTATGGGTTCTCTATTCTGTTTCATCAGTCTACACGTCTGTTTTATGCCAGTACCATGCTATTTTGGTTACCATAGTAGTACAATTTAAGGTAAGGTAATATGAGTTTTTCCAGTTTTGTTCTTTTTGCTTAGGATAGCTTTGGCTATTCTGGGTCTTTTTGGGGTTCAATATAAATTTTTAATTTTTTCCATTTATGTGAATAATGTACTTGGTGTTTTTTTTTATTTTATTTTTTATTATTATACTTTAAGTTCTAGGGTACATGTGCATAACGTGCAGGTTTGTTACATATGTATACTTATGCCATGTTGGTGTGCTGCACCCATCAACTCGTCAGCACCCATCAATTCATCATTTATATCATGTATAACTCTCCAATGCAATCCCTCCCTCCTCCCCCCTCCCCCCTCCCCTCTCCCCATGTTAGGCCCCAGTGTGTGATGTTCCCCTTCCCGAGTCCAAGTGATCTCATTGTTCAGTTCCCACCTATGAGTGAGAACATGCGGTGTTTGGTTTTCTCTTCTTGTGATAGTTTGCTAAGAATGATGGTTTCCAGCTGCATCCATGTCCCTACAAAGGACGCAAACTCATCCTTTTTTATGGCTGCATAGTATTCCATGGTGTATATGTGCCACATTTTCTTAATCCAGTCTGTCACAGATGGACATTTGTGTTGATTCCAAGTCTTTGCTATTGTGAATAGTGCCACAATAAACATACGTGTACATGTGTCTTTGTAGTAGAATAATTTATAATCCTTTGGGTATATACCCAGTAGTGGGATGGCTGGGTCATATGGTACATCTAGTTCTAGATCCTTGAGGAATTGCCATACTGTTTTGCATAATGGTTGAACTAGTTTACAATCCCACCAACAGTGTAAAAGTGTTCCTATTTCTCCACATCCTCTCCAACACCTGTTGTTTCCTGACTTCTTAATGATTGCCATTCTAACTGGTGTGAGATGGTATCTCATTGTGGTTTTGATTTGCATTTCTCTGATGGCGAGTGATGATGAGCATTTTTTCATGTGTCTGTTGGCTGTATGAATATCTTCTTTTGAGAAATGTCTGTTCATATCCTTTCCCCACTTTTTGATGGGGTTGTTTGTTTTTTTCTCGTATATTTGTTTGAGTTCTTTGTAGATTCTGGATATTAGCCCTTTGTCAGATGAGTAGGTTGCAAAAATTTTCTCCCATTCTGTAGGTTGCCTGTTCACTCTGATGGTAGTTTCTTTTGCTGTGCAAAAGCTCTTTAGTTTAATTAGATCCCATTTGTCAATTTTTGCTTTTGCTGCCGTTGCTTTTGGTGTTTTAGACATGAAGTCCTTGCCCATGCCTATGTCCTGAATGGTACTACCTAGATTTTCTTCTAGGGTTTTTATGGTATTAGGTCTAACATTTAAGTCTCTAATCCATCTTGAATTAATCTTCGTATAAGGGGTAAGGAAAGGATCCAGTTTCAGCTTTCTACTTATGGCTAGCCAATTTTCCCAGCACCATTTATTAAATAGGGAATCCTTTCCCCATTTCTTGTTTCTCTCAGGTTTGTCAAAGATCAGATGGCTATAGATGTGCGGTATTATTTCTGAGGACTCTGTTCTGTTCCATTGGTCTATATCTCTGTTTTGGTACCAGTACCATGCTGTTTTGGTTACTGTAGCCTTGTAGTATAGTTTGAAGTCAGGTAGCGTGACGCCTCCAGCTTTGTCCTTTTGACTTAGGATTGTCTTGGCAATGCAGGCTCTTTTTTGGTTCCATATGAACTTTGAAGCAGTTTTTTCCAATTCTGTGAAGAAACTCATTGGTAGCTTGATGGGGATGGCATTGAATCTATAAATAACCTTGGGCAGTATGGCCATTTTCACGATATTGATTCTTCCTATCCATGAGCATGGTATGTTCTTCCATTTGTTTGTGTCCTCTTTGATTTCACTGAGCAGTGGTTTGTAGTTCTCCTTGAAGAGGTCCTTTACATCCCTTGTAAGCTGGATTCCTAGGTATTTTATTCTCTTTGAAGCAATTGTGAATGGAAGTTCATTCCTGATTTGGCTCTCTGCTTGTCTGTTTCTGGTGTATAAGAATGCTTGTGATTTTTGCACATTAATTTTGTATCCGGAGACTTTGCTGAAGTTGCTTATCAGCTTAAGGAGATTTTGGGCTGAGACGATGGGGATTTCTAAATATACAATCATGTCATCTGCAAACAGGGACAATTTGACTTCTTTTCCTAACTGGATACCCTTGATTTCTTTCTCTTGCCTGATTGCCCTAGCCAGAACTTCCAACACTATGTTGAATAGGAGTGGAGAGAGAGGGCATCCCTGTCTTGTGCCAGTTTTCAAAGGGAATTTTTCCAATTTTTGCCCATTCAGTATGATATTGGCTGTGGGTTTGTCATAAATATCTCTTATTATTTTGAGGTACGTTCCATCAATACCGAATTTATTGAGCGTTTTTAGCATGAAGGGCTGTTGAATTTTGTCAAAAGCCTTTTCTGCATCTATTGAGACAATCATGTGGTTCTTGTCTTTGGTTCTGTTTATATGCTGGATTACGTTTATTGATTTGCGAATGTTGAACCAGCCTTGCATCCCGGGGATGAAGCCCACTTGATCATGGTGGATAAGCTTTTTGATGTGCTGCTGAATCCGGTTTGCCAGTATTTTATTGAGAATTTTTGCATCGATGTTCATCAGGGATATTGGTCTAAAATTCTCTTTTTTTGTTGTGTCTCTGCCAGGCTTTGGTATCAGGATGATGTTGGCCTCATAAAATGAGTTAGGGAGGATTCCCTCTTTTTCTATTGATAGGAATAGTTTCAGAAGGAATGGTACCAGCTCCTCCTTGTACCTCTGGTAGAATTCAGCTGTAAATCCATCTGGTCCTGGACTTTTTTTGGTGGGTAGGCTATTAATTGTTGCCTCAATTTCAGAGCCTGCTATTGGTCTATTCAGGGATTCAACTTCTTCCTGGTTTAGCCTTGGGAGAGTGTAAGTGTCCAGGAATTTATCCATTTCTTCTAGATTTTCTAGTTGATTTGCATAGAGGCGTTTATAGTATTCTCTGATGGTAGTTTGTATTTCTGTGGGGTCAGTGGTGATATCCCCTTTATCATTTTTTATTGCATCTATTTGATTCCTCTCTCTTTTCTTCTTTATTAGCCTTGCTAGCGGTCTGTCAATTTTGTTGATCTTTTCATCTGTCTCGTTGATCTGTCTAATGTTGACAGTGGAGTGTTGAAGTCTCCCATTATTATTGTATGGGAGTCTAAGTCTCTTTGTAAGTCTCTAAGGACTTGCTTTATGAATCTGGGTGCTCCTGTATTGGGTGCATATATATTTAGGAGAGTTAGCTCTTCCTGTTGAATTGATCCCTTTACCATTATGTAATGGCCTTCTTTGTCTCTTTTGATCTTTGATGGTTTAAAGTCTGTTTTATCAGAGACAAGGATTGCAACCCCTGCTTTTTTTTGTTCTCCATTTGCTTGGTAGATCTTCCTCCATCCCTTTATTTTGAGCCTATGTATGTCTCTGCATGTGAGATGGGTCTCCTGAATACAGCAGACTGATGGGTCTTGACTCTTTATCCAGATTGCCAGTCTGTGTCTTTTAATTGGAGCATTTAGTCCATTAACATTTAAGGTTAATATTGTTATGTGTGAACTTGATCCTGCCATTATGATATTAACTGGTTATTTTGCTCGTTAGTTGATGCAGTTTCTTCCTAGCCTCGATGGTCTTTACATTTTGGCATGTTTTTGCGATGGCTGGTACCGGTTGTTCCTTTCCATGTTTAGGGCTTCCTTCAGGGTCTCTTGTAAGGCAGGCCTGGTGGTGACAAAATCTCTAAGCATTTGCTTATCTGTAAACGATTTTATTTCTCCTTCACTTATGAAACTTAGTTTGGCTGGATATGAAATTCTGGGTTGAAAATTCTTTTCTTTAAGAACGTTGAATATTGGCGCCCACTCTCTTCTGGCTTGTAGAGTTTCTGCCGAGAGATCTGCTGTTAGTCTGATGGGCTTCCCTTTGTGGGTAACCCGATCTTTCTCTCTGGCTGCCCTTAAGATTTTTTCCTTCATTTCAACTTTGGTGAATCTGGCAATTATGTGTCTTGGAGTTGCTCTTCTGTAGGAGTATCTTTGTGGCGTTCTCTGTATTTCCTGAATTTGAATGTTGGCCTGCCCTACTAGGTTGGGGAAGTTCTCCTGGATGATATCCTGAAGAGTGTTTTCCAACTTGGTTCCATTTTCCCCCTCACTTTCAGGCACCCCAATCAGACGTAGATTTGGTCTTTTTACATAATCCCATACTTCTTGCAGGCTTTGCTCATTTCTTTTTCTTCTTTTTTCTTTTGGTTTCTCTTCTCGCTTCATTTCATTCATTTGATCTTCAATCGCTGATACTCTTTCTTCCAGTTGATCGAGTCGGTTACTGAAGCTTGTGCATTTGTCACGTATTTCTCGTGTCATGGTTTTCATCTCTGTCATTTCGTTTATGATCTTCTCTGCATTAATTAGTCTAGCTGTCAATTCTTCCACTCTTTTTTCAAGATTTTTAGTTTCTTTGCGCTGGGTACGTAATTCCTCCTTTAGCTCTGATAAGTTTGATGGACTGAAGCCTTCTTCTCTCCTCTCGTCCAAGTCATTCTCTGACCAGCTTTGATCCGTTGCTGGTGATGGGCTGCGCTCCTTTGCAGGGGGAGATGCGCTCTTATTTTTTGAATTTCCAGCTTTTCTTCCCTGCTTCTTCCCCATCTTTGTGGTTTTATCTGTCTCTGGTCTTTGATGGTGGTGACGTACTGATGGGGTTTTGGTATAGGTGTCCTTCCTGTTTGATAGTTTTCCTTCTGACAGTCAGAAGGACTGTCTGTTGGTCTGTTGGAGATTGCTTGAGGTCCACTCCAGACCCTGTTTGCCTGGGTATCAGCAGCAGAGGTTGCCAAAGATAGAATATTGCTGAACAGCGAGTGTACCTGTCTGATTCTTCCTTTGGAAGTTTCCTCTCAGGGGTGTACTCCACCCTGTGAGGTGTGGGGTGTCAGACTGCCCCTAGTGGGGGATTTCTCCCAGCTAGGCTACTCAGGGGTCAGGGACACACCTGAGCAAGCAGTCTGTCTGTTCTCAGATCTCAACCTCCAAGTTGGGAGATCCACAGCTCTCCCCAAAGCTGTCAGACAGAGTCGTTCGCGTCTGCACCGGCCCCCGCTGTTTCCCCTGTTGGTCTTCAGCTGTGCGCTGTCCCCAGAGGTGGAGTCTCAGTTGAAAATGCAGAAATCACCGGTCTTCTGTGTCGCTGGCGCTGGGAGTTGGAGACTGGAGCTGTTCCTATTCTGTACTTGGTGTTTTAATAGGAACTGCATTGAATGTGTAGAATGCTTTGGGTAATATTGACATCTAAACAATATTTTTTCTTCCAGTCCATAAAATGGAATATGTATTTATTTATTGGGGTCCTCTTCAACTTTTTTCATCAGTGTTTTACAGTGTTTCTTATAGAAATCCTTCACATCTTGGTTAATTTAATTTTTAGATATTTAATATACTGTGTGGCTACTGTTTCATGAGACTACTGGTTTTGATTTCTTTTTCAGATTGTTCACTGTTGACATATAGAAATGCTAGTTATTTTTGTATGTTGATCTGATATCCTGAAACTTTACTAAATTTACTTATGATTTCTAGTAGTTTCTTGATGACGTTTTCAGGTTTTTCCAAATGTAAGATCATTTCATATGCAATCAAGGATAATTTGATTTCTTCCTTTTCAATTTGGATGCCCCTTATTTATTTTACTTGTCAGATTGCTCTAACTAGGACTTCCAATACTATGTTGAATAGCAGTGTTAAAAATGGGACTCATTATTGTGTTCCAGAGCTTAGGGGAAAGGGTTTCAGTTTTGTCTCATTCAATATGATGCTAGCTGTAATTCTGTAATATATGGCTTTTAGTATGTTGAGGTATGCCCTTTCAACACCCACTTTTTTGACAATTTTTATCATGAAAGGAAGCTGAATTTTATTGGGTGCTTTCTCAGAATCAACTGAAACGATCATACCATTTTTATTCTTCATCTACTGATATGATGTATTACATTGATTAATTTGCGTATCTTAAACCATCCTTGCATCCCAGGAATAAATCCTATGTGGTCATAATTAATGATATTTTTCATGTGTTCTTGAATTCAGTTTATTGTATTTTGTTGAGGATTATTACAACAATCTTGATTGATACTGATATTAGTCTGTACTAGTTTTTTAATGTATCTTTGTCTGGTTTTGAACTCAGTGTTGTTAATACTGTTCTTGTTGATTTGTTTGGAAGTATTCCCTCCTATATTTTTAAGAATAGTTTGGGTAGGATTGCTACTGTTTCTTCTTAAAATGTTTGGTAAAATCCAGCAGTGAAACAATTAGGTTATGGGCTTTTCTTTGCTGGGAAACAGTTTATAATGGCTTTGATGTCCTTGCTTGTTATTGGTCTGTAAAAATGTTGGATTTCTTCCTGGTTCAAGCTTGGTGGGTTGCATGTGTCTAAGAATTTGTCCATTTTATTTTTGTTTTCAAATTTATTGCCATGTAGTTGCTCATAGTAGCCTTTAAATAATCTTTTAATTCCTGTGGTATCACTTGTAATGTATCCTGTTTCATCTCTGATTTTATTTATTTGAGTCTTGTCTTTTTCGTTGTTGTTAGTCTGACTAAAGTTAGTGAATTGTGTTTATCTTTTCAAAAAACCAGATTTTCATTTCATTGTTTGTATTATTTTCTTTATTTCAATAAATCTGATTCTGCTCTAATCTTTATTATTTCTTTCCTGCTAATTTTTGTTTGGTTTATTCTTGCTTTTGTAGTTTTTTTAAATTCATCATTAAGTTGTTTATTTGAAGGTTTTTTCTTTACATTTTTTATATAGGTGATTGTAGCTATAAATTTCCCTCTTAGTACTGCTTTTGCTGTATCCCATACCTTGTTGTATGTTGCTTTTCCATCATCATTTGATTCACAAATTTTAAAAACTTTCTTCTTAATTTCTTAATTGATGCATTTGACATTTGGGAACACATTCTTTAAATTCCGTGTGTTTGTAGTTTTCAAAATTCGTCACTTTATTGATTTATATTTTTATTCTATTGAGTTCAGAGAAAAGATGATATTATTTTAATGCTTTGATTTTTTTACTTTTTTTTATTATACTTTAAGATCTAGGGTACATGTGCATAACGTGCATGTTTGTTACATATGTATATTTGTGCCATGTTGGTGTGCTGCACACATCAACTCGTCAGCACCCATCAATTCATCATTTATATCATGTATAACTCCCCAATGCAATCCCTCCCCCCTCCCCCCTCCCCATGATAGGCCCCAGTGTGTGATGTTCCCCTTCCCGAGTCCAAGTGATCTCATTGTTCAGTTCCCACCTATGAGTGAGAACATGCGGTGTTTGGTTTTCTGTTCTTGTGATAGTTTGCTAAGAATGATGGTTTCCAGCTGCATCCATGTCCCTACAAAGGACGCAAACTCATCCTTTTTTATGGCTGCATAGTATTCCATGGTGTATATGTGCCACATTTTCTTAATCCAGTCTGTCACAGATGGACATTTGGGTTGATTCCAAGTCTTTGCTATTGTGAATAGTGCCGCAATAAACATACGTGTGCATGTGTCTTTGTAGTAGAATGATTTATAATCCTTTGGGCATATACCCAGTAGTGGGATGGCTGGGTCATATGGTACATCTAGTTCTAGATCCTTGAGGAATTGCCATACTGTTTTCCATAATGGTTGAACTAGTTTACAATCCCACCAACAGTGTAAAAGTGTTCCTATTTCTCCACATCCTCTCCAACACCTGTTGTTTCCTGATTTTTTAATGATTGCCATTCTAACTGGTGTGAGATGGTATCTCATTGTGGTTTTGATTTGCATTTCTCTGATGGCGAGTGATGATGAGCATTTTTTCATGTGTCTGTTGGCTGTATGAATATCTTCTTTTGAGAAATGTCTGTTCATATCCTTTCCCCACTTTTTGATGGGGTTGTTTGTTTTTTTCTTGTATATTTGTTTGAGTTCTTTGTAGATTCTGGATATTAGCCCTTTGTCAGATGAGTAGATTGCAAAAATTTTCTCCCATTCTGTAGGTTGCCTGTTCACTCTGATGGTAGTTTCTTTTGCTGTGCAGAAGCTCTTTAGTTTAATTAGATCCCATTTGTCAATTTTGGCTTTTGCTGCCGTTGCTTTTGGTGTTTTAGACATGAAGTCCTTGCCCATGCCTATGTCCTGAATGGTACTACCTAGATTTTCTTCTAGGGTTTTTATGGTATTAGGTCTAACATTTAAGTCTCTAATCCATCTTGAATTAATCTTCGTATAAGGAGTAAGGAAAGGATCCAGTTTCAGCTTTCTACTTATGGCTAGCCAATTTTCCCAGCACCATTTATTAAATAGGGAATCCTTTCCCCATTTCTTGTTTCTCTCAGGTTTGTCAAAGATCAGATGGCTGTAGATGTGTGGTATTATTTCTGAGGACTCTGTTCTGTTCCATTGGTCTATATCTCTGTTTTGGTACCAGTACCATGCTGTTTTGGTTACTGTAGCATTGTAGTATAGTTTGAAGTCAGGTAGCATGATGCCTCCAGCTTTGTCCTTTTGACTTAGGATTGTCTTGGCAATGCGGGCTCTTTTTTGGTTCCATATGAACTTTAAAGCCGTTTTTTTTCCAATTCTGTGAAGAAACTCATTGGTAGCTTGATGGGGATGGCATTGAATCTATAAATAACCTTTGGCAGTATGGCCATTTTCACGATATTGATTCTTGCTATCCATGAGCATGGTATGTTCTTCCATTTGTTTGTGTCCTCTTTGATTTCACTGAGCAGTGTTTTGTAGTCCTCCTTGAAGAGGTCCTTTACATCCCTTGTAAGTTGGATTCCTAGGTATTTTATTCTCTTTGAAGCAATTGTGAATGGAAGTTCATTCCTGATTTGGCTCTCTGCTTGTCTGTTACTGGTGTATAAGAATGCTTGTGATTTTTGCACATTAATTTTGTATCCGGAGACTTTGCTGAAGTTGCTTATCAGCTTAAGGAGATTTTGGGCTGAGACAATGGGGTTTTCTAAATATACAATCATGTCATCTGCAAGCAGGGACAATTTGACTTCCTCTTTTCCTAACTGAATATCCTTAATTTCTTTCTCTTGCCTGATTGCCCTAGCCAGAACTTCCAACACTATGTTGAATAGGAGTGGTGAGAGAGGGCATCCCTGTCTTGTACCAGTTTTCAAAGGGAATTTTTCCAGTTTTTGCCCATTCAGTATGATATTAGCTGCGGGTTTGTCATAAATAGCTCTTATTATTTTGAGGTACGTTCCATCAATACCGAATTTATTGAGCGTTTTTAGCATGAAGGGCTGTTGAATTTTGTCAAAAGCCTTTTCTGCATCTATTGAGATAATCATGTGGTTCTTGACTTTGGATCTGTTTATATGCTGGATTATGTTTATTGATTTGCGAATGTTGAACCAGCCTTGCATCCCAGGGATGAAGCCCACTTGATCATGGTGGATAAGCTTTTTGATGTGCTGCTGAATCTGGTTTGCCAGTATTTTATTGAGGATTTTTGCATCGATGTTCATCAGGGATATTGGTCTAAAATTCTCTTTTTTTGTTGTGTCTCTGCCAGGCTTTGGTATCAGGATGATGTTGGCCCCATAAAATGAGTTAGTGAAGATTCCCTCTTTTTCTATTGATTGGAATGGTTTCAGAAGGAATGGTACCAGCTCCTCCTTGTACCTCTGGTAGAAATCAGCTGTGAATCCATCTGGTCCTGGACTTTTTTTGGTGGGTAGGCTATTAATTGTTGCCTCAATTTCAGAGCCTGCTATTGGTCTATTCAGGGATTCAACTTCTTCCTGGTTTAGTCGTGGGACAGTGTAAGTGTCCAGAAAATTATCCATTTCTTCTAGATTTTATAGTTGATTTGCGTAGAGGCGTTTATAGTATTCTCTGATGGTAGTTTGTATTTCTGTGGGGTTGGTGGTGATATCCCCTTTATCATTTTTTATTGCGTCTATTTGATTCCTCTCTCTTTTCTTCTTTATTAGTCTTGCTAGCGGTCTGTCAATTTTGTTGATCTTTTCAAAAAACCAACTCCTGGATTCATTGATTTTTTGGAGGGTTTTTTGTGTCTCTATCTCCTTCAGCTCTGCTCTGATCTTAGTTGTTTCTTGCCTTCTGCTAGCTGTTGAATGTGTTTGCTCTTGCCTCTCTAGTTCTTTTAATTGTGATGTTAGAGTGTCAATTTTAGATCTTTCCTGCTTTCTCTTGTGGGCATTCAGTGCTATAAATTTCCCTCTACACACTGCTTTAAATGTGTCCCAGAGATTCTCGTATGTTGTATCTTTGTTCTCATTGGTTTCAAAGAACATCTTTATTTCTGCCTTCATTTCATTATGTACCCAGTAGTCACTCAGGAGCAGGTTGTTCAGTTTCCATGTAGTTGAGCGGTTTTGATTGAGTTTCTTAGTCCTGAGTTCTAGTTTGATTGCACTGTGGTCTGAGAGACAGAGTGTTATAATTTCTGTTCTTTTACATTTGCTGAGGAGTGCTTTACTTCCAATTATGTGGTCAATTTTGGAATAAGTGCGATGTGGTACTGAGAAGAATGTATATTATGTTGATTTGGGGTGGAGAGTTCTACAGATGTCTATTAGGTCTGCTTGGTGCAGAGATGAGTTCAATTCCTGGATATCCTTGTTAACTTTCTGTCTCGTTGATCTGTCTAATGTTGACAGTGGAGTGTTGAAGTCTCCCATTATTATTGTATGGGAGTCTAAGTCTCTTTGTAAGTCTCTAAGGACTTGCTTTATGAATCTGGGTGCTCCTGTATTGGGTGCATATATATTTAGGAGAGTTAGCTCTTCCTGTTGAATTGATCCCTTTACCATTATGTAATGGCCTTCTTGGTCTCTTTTGATCTTTGATGGTTTAAAGTCTGTTTTACCAGAGACTAGGATTGCAACCCCTGCTTTTCTTTGTTCTCCATTTGCTTGGTAGATCTTCCTCCATCCCTTTATTTTGAGCCTATGTATGTCTCTGCATGTGAGATGGGTCTCCTGAATACAGCAGACTGATGGGTCTTGACTCTTTATCCAGTTTGCTAGTCTGTGTCTTTTAATTGGAGCATTTAGTCCATTGACATTTAAGGTTAATATTGTTATGTGTGAACTTGATCCTGCCATTATGATATTAACTGGTTATTTTGCTCGTTAGTTGATGCAGTTTCTTCCTATCCTCGATGGTCTTTACATTTTGGCATGTTTTTGCAATGGCTGGTACCAGTTGTTCCTTTCCATGTTTAGGGCTTCCTTCAGGGTGTCTTGTAAGGCAGGCCTGGTGGTGACAAAATCTCTAAGCATTTGCTTATCTGTAAAGGATTTTATTTCTCCTTCACTGATGAAACTTAGTTTGGCTGGATATGAAATTCTGGGTTTAAAATTCTTTTCTTTAAGATCGTTGAACATTGGCCCCCACTCTCTTCTGGCTTGTAGAGTTTCTGCCGAGAGATCTGCTGTTAGTCTGATGGGCTTCCCTTTGTGGGTAACCTGACCTTTCTCTCTGGCTGCCCTTAAGATTTTTTCCTTCATTTCAACTTTGGTGAATCTGGCAATTATGTGTCTTGGAGTTGCTCTTCTGGAGGAGTATCTTTGTGGTGTTCTCTGTATTTCCTGAATTTGAATGTTGGCCTGCCCTACTAGGTTGGGGAAGTTCTCCTGGATGATATCCTGAAGAGTGTTTTCCAAATTGGTTCCATTTTCCCCTCACTTTCAGGCACCCCAATCAGACGTAGATTTGGTCTTTTTACATAATCCCATACTTCTTGCAGGCTTTGTTCATTTCTTTTTCTTCTTTTTTCTTTTGGTTTCTCTTCTCGCTTCATTTCATTCATTTGATCCTCAATCGCTGATACTCTTTCTTCCAGTTGATCGAGTCGGTTACTGAAGCTTGTGCATTTGTCACGTATTTCTCATGTCATGGTTTTCATATCTGTCATTTCGTTTATGACCTTCTCTGCATTAATTAGTCTAGCTGTCAATTCTTCCACTCTTTTTTCAAGATTTTTAGTTTCTTTGCACTGGGTACGTAATTCCTCCTTTACCTCTGAGAAGTTTGATGGACTGAAGCCTTCTTCTCTCATCTCGTCCAAGTCATTCTCTGACCAGCTTTGATCCGTTGCTGGCGATGGGCTGTGCTCCTTTGCAGGGGGAGATGCGCTCTTATGTTTTGAATTTCCAGCTTTTCTGCCCTGCTTTTTCCCCATCTTTGTGGTTTTATCTGTCTCTGGTCTTTGATGATGGTGACGTACTGATGGGGTTTTGGTATAGGTGTCCTTCCTGTTTGATAGTTTTCCTTCTGACAGTCAGGAGCCTCAGCTGTAGGTCTGTTGGAGATTGCTTGAGGTCCACTCCAGACCCGGTTTGCCTGGGTATCAGCAGCAGAGGTTGCAGAAGATAGAATATTGCTGACCAGCGAGTGTACCTGTCTGATTCTTACTTTGGAAGCTTCCTCTCAGGGGTGTACTCCACCCTGAGGTGTGGGATGTTAGACTGCCCCTAGTGGGGGATGTCTCCCAGTGAGGCTACTCAGGGGTCAGTGACCCACTTGAGCAAGCAGTCTGTCCATTCTCAGATCTCAACCTCCATGTTGGGAGATCCACTGCTCTCTTCAAAGCTGTCAGACAGAGTCGTTCGCGTCTGCTCAGGCCTCTGCAGCTTCCCCTGTTGTTTTTTTACCTGAGCCCTGCCCCCAGAGGTGGAGTCTATAGAGACAGGCAGGTTTCCTTGAACTGCTGTGAGCTCCACCCAGTTCGAGCTTCCCAGCGGCTTTGTTTACCTACTTAAGCCTCAGCAATGGCGGGCGCCCCTCCCCCAGCCTCGCTGCTGCCTTGCGGTTAGATCGCCGCAGACTGCTGTGTTAACAATGAGGGAGGCTCCGTGGACGTGTGACCGTCCCGGCCCGGTGAGGGATATATTCTTCTGGTGTGCTCGTTTGCTTAAAGCGCAGTATTGGGGTGGGAGTTACCCGATTTTCCAGGTGTTGTGTGTCTCAGTTCCCCTGGCTAGGAAAAGGGATTCCCTTCCCCCTTGCGCTTCCCATGTGAGGCGATGCCTCACCCTGCTTCAGCTCTCACTGGTCAGGCTGCAGCAGCTGACCAGCACCGATTGTCCGGCACTCCCTAGTGAGATGACCCCAGTACCTCAGTTGAAGATGCAGAAATCACCAGTCTTCTGTGTCGCTCGCGCTGGGAGTTGGAGACTGGAGCTGTTCCTATTTGGCCATCTTGCTCCGCCCATGTTTTGATTTTTTTAAAGTCTTGTTTTGTATCCTAAAATTTAGTCTACTCTTGACAATTATCCATGTGCTGAGGAGAAGAATGTGCATTTTGCAGCCATCGGATTAAATGTAACATAAATATTTATTAGGTTCATTTGGTTTATCTTGAAGATTAAGTCAATTGTCTTTTTGTTGATTTTCTGTTTGGATTATCTGTCCAATACTGAAACTGAAGTGTTGAAGTCTTCAGCTATATTGTCTGGGGGTCTATCTCTCTCTTTAGCTCCAATAATATTTGCTTTATATGTCTATGTGCTCCAGTGCTGGGTGCATTTATATTTAAAATTGCTATATCCTCTTGATAAAATTATGACCCCTTTATCATCATACAGTGATGTTATTTGTCTTTTTACAGTTTTTGTCTTGAAATCTCTTTTGTCTAAGTATTGCTACTTTTGCTCTTTTCTGGTTTCCATTTGTACGGAATTTTTTTATGCCTTTCTTTTCATTCTGTTTGTGTCTTTTTTGAAGAAGTGTGTTTCCTGAAGGCGGGTCATTGGATCTTGTTTTCTTAAACCATTCTGCTATTCTATGTCTTTGCTTAGAGAGTTTAGCGCACTTGTATTCAATGCTATTGTTGATAAGTACAAAATTACTCTTGCAATTTTATTTGTTTTCTGACTATTTTGTGGTCTCCTCTTCCTACTGTCCTTCCTTCCTGTCTTCTTTTGAGTGAAGGTAACTTTCTATGGTCATATGATTTTCTTTCCTTTTATTTTTTGTGTGACCCTTGTATTTTATTTGACTTAAGGTTACCAAGAGGTTTGCAAACAATGACCTTTAACTAATTATTTTAAACTGCTGACAAGGTAACATTATTTGCATAAACAAACTAACCAACTGAAAACAAGAAAATTAATAAAATTTGCATTTTAACATTATCCCCCATTTTTAACATTTTGTTTTTTCTATTTATATCTTTTTGTACTGTCTGTTTCTTGCATAGCTGTTGTGGTTTTTATTTTTGTTCAGTTTATCTTTTAGTATTTCTATTCAAGATACGAGTAATTTAAAAACTCCAATTACAGTGTTATATACATATTACTATATATAAAAAACTATATGTTTGTGTGTGTGTGTGTGTGTGTGTGTGTATAATTTTTCTGAGTCCTTGCTAGTTCCAGTGAGTTTTATACCTGCAGATAATTTCTTATTGCTCATTAACATGATTTTTTCTTTCACACTGAAGAACTTCTGTTAGCATTTCTTGTAGTACTGGTCTGGTGTTGATAAAATTCCTCAGTCTCTAATTGTCTGCAATAATCTTGCTTTATCCTTCATGTTTGAAGGATAACTTCATGGGATATACTATTCTAGAGTTAAAATTTTATCCTTTCAGCACTTTAAATATGTCATTCCACTCTGTCTTGCCCCGTAAAGTTTCCACTGAAAAGTCTGCTGCCAGATATATTTGAGCTCCATTGTGTATTATTTGTTCCTTTTCTGATTTTTTTTTAAAGAAATTCTTCTGTATCCTTGACTTCTGGGAGTTTAATTTTTAAATGTCGCATGGTACTCTTTCTTGAATTTAATATGCTTGGTGTTCTATAACCTTGTTGTACTTGAATATTGATATATTTCCCTAAGATTGGGAATTTCTCTGCTATTATCCATTCGAATAAACTTTCTAACTGCATCTCTCCCTCTCTCTCCTCTTAAAGGCCAATAACTCTTAGATTTTCTCTATTGAGGCTATTTTCTAGATTCTGTAGGTATGCTTCATTGTTTTTTATTCTTTTTTCTTTTGTCTACTCTTATTATGTATTTTCAAATAGACTGTTGATATGGTTTGTGTCCCCACCCAAATCTCATGGCGAATTGTAATTCCTCATGTTTGGGAAGATACCCAGTCGGAGGTGATTGGATGATAGGGACAGATTTTCCCCTTGCTGTTTTCATGATAGTGAGTGACTTCTGATAAGATCTTATGGTTTAGAAGTTTGTGGCACTTTCCCCTTCACCTTCTCTTTCTTCAGCTGCCATATGAAGATGTACTTGCTTCTCCTTTACCCTTCTGCTGTGATTGTAAGTTTCCTGAAGCCTCTTCAGCCATGCCTACTGTACAACCTATGGAACTGTGAGTCAATTAAGCCTCTTTTATTTATAAATTACCCAGTCTCAGATATGTTTTTATCAGCAGCATGAAAACCGACTAATACAGTAAATTGGTACCAGTAGAGTGGGACGCAGCTGTAGAGATACCTGAAAATTTGGAAGCGACTTTGGAACTAGGTAACAGGCACAGGTTAGAACAGTTTGCAGAGCTCAGAAGAATACAGAAATATGAGGGAAATTTTGGAACCTCCTAAAGACTTGTTGAGTGATTGTGATGAAAGTGCTGGTAGTGATGTCAACAGTGAAGTCCAGTCCGAGGTGGTCTCAGATGGAGATGAGGAACTTATTTGGACCTGGAGTAAAGGTCACTCTTGCTATGCTTTAGAAAAGAGACTGGTGTCACTGTGCCCCTGCTCCAGGGATCTGTGGAACTTTGAACTTGAGAGAGATGATTTAGGGTATCTGGGGGAAGAAACTTCTCAGCAGCAAAGCATTCAAGAGGTTGCCTGGCTGCTTCTAAAAACCTACACTCATTTGTATAAAAAAGAAATGTTCTGAAATTATAACTTATATTTAAAAGGGAAGCAGGATGTAAAAGTTTAGAAAATTTCAGTCTGATCATGCAGTAGAAAAGGACGCCCCATTTTCTAGGGAGAAATTCAAGGCTGCAGAAATTTACATAAGTAATGAAGAGCTGAATGCCAGTAGCCAAGATAATGGGGATAGTGCCTCCAAGCCATTTCAGAGACATTTTTGGCAGCCCCTCCCATAACAGGTCTGGAGTCCCAGGAGGGAAAAATGGTTTGTGAGCCAGGCCCAGGGTCCTCCTTCTCTTTGTAGCCTTGGGACTTAGTGCTCTCTGTCCCATTTACTCCAGCTCCAGTCTTGGCTAAAGGGACCAACGTACAGCTCAGGCCATTGCTTCAGAGAATGCAGTCCCCAAACCTTGGTGGTTTCCATGGGGTGTTGTGACTGTGGGTGTGCAGAAGGCAACAGTTGAGGTTTGGGAGACTCTGCCTAGATTTTAGGGGATGTATAGAAATGCCTGGTTGTCCAGGCAGAAGTCTGCTGCAGGGGCAGAGCCCTCATGGAGAATCTCTACTAGGGAAGTGCAAAGGGAAAATGTGGGGTTGGAGCCCCCACAAGGGCACTGCCTAGTGGAGCTGTGAGAAGGGGGCCACTGTCATCCAGACCCCAGAATAATAGATCCACCAAGTGTTTGCACTGTGTGTCTGGAAAAGATGCAGGCACACAACAGCAGCCTGTGAAAGTAGCTGATGGGGCTATATCCTGCAAAGCCATAGGGGAAGGACTGCCTAAGGCCTTAGGATCCCACTCCTTGCATCAGTATGCCCTGGAGATGAGACACAGAGTAAAAGGAAATTACTTTGGAGCTTTAAGATTTAATGGCTGCCTTGCTGGGTTTTGGACTTGCATGGTGTCTGTAGCTCTTGTGTTTTGTACAATTTCTCCCATCTGGAATGGGGTTATTTACCCAATGCCTGTACTCCCTTTGTATATTGGAAATAACTAAATTGTTTTTGATTCTACAAGCTCATAGACAGAAGAGACTTGCCTTGGCTTAGATGAAATTTTAAAATTGGCCTTTTGAGTAATGCTGGAATAAGTAAAGACTTTGGGTGTCTGTTGGGAAGGCATGATTGTGTTTTGAAATTTGAGAAGTACATGAGATTTGGGAGAGACCATGGGTGGAAGATGTGTGTATGAGTCCATTTCTTTTTTTTTTTTTTTTTTGAGATGGAATCTCACTCTGTCACCCAGGCTGGAGTGCAGTGGTGCGATCTCGGCTCACTGCAACCTCTGCCTCCCAGGTTCAAGCGAGTCTCCTGTCTCAGCCTCCCGAGTAGCTGGGACCATAGGCGCCCACCACCACGCCCAGCTAATTTTTGTATTTTTAGTAGAGACGGGGTTTCACTATCTTGGTCTGTCTGGTCTCAGACTCCTGACCTCAAGATCCTCCTGTGTCAGCCTCCTAAAATGCTGGAATTACAGGCATGAGCCATCGCACCTGGCCAATGCTTAGTCCATTTTCATACTGTTATAAAGAGCTTCCTGAAACTGGATAATTTATAAAGGAAAGAGGTTTAATTGACTCACAATTCAACATGGCTGAGCAGGCCTCAGGAAACTTACAATCATGGCAGAAGGTGAAGGGCAAGCAAGGCATCTTCTTCACAAAGTGGCAAGAAGAAGTGCCAAGCAAAGGGCGGTGAACCCCTTATGAAACCATCAGATTTCGTGATAACTCATTCACTATTATGAAAACACCTTGGGGAAACCACTACCATGATTCAATTAACTCCACCTGGTCTGTCCCTTGACATGTGGGGTTTATGGGTATTAAAATTCACAATGAAATTTTGGGTGGGGAAACACCAAACTTTATCAATGTGGTTTGGCTTTGTGTCCCCACCCATTACATATGTTGAATTGTAATTCCCAGTGTTGGGGGAGCGACTTGTTGGGAGGTGATTGGATAATGGAGGCAGGTTTCCCCCTTGCATTTCTGGTGATGACAAGTGAGATCTCATACCATCTGATGATCTGATGGTTTAGAAGTGTGTGACACTTCCCCCTTCACACTCTCTCTCTCTCCTGCCACATGTGAAGATGTGCTTGCTTTCCCTCACCTTTATTCCATGATTGTAAGTTTCCTGAGGCCTCCCCAGCCATGCCTCCTGTACAGCCCTTTGGACTGTGAGTGAATTAAACCTCTTTTCTTTATAAATTACCCAGTCTCAGGTAGTTTTCTAATAGTGATGTAAGAATGGATCAATATGGCTGTCTTTAAGCTCTCTAATTCTTTTTACTGCTTGATCATTCTTGCTATTAAAAAACTGTGATGCATTATTCTACAGTTCATTTGCATATTTCAGCTCCAGAATTTCTGCTTTATTCTTTTTAATTATTTCAAATTCTGTGTTAAATGTATCTGATAGGATGTTGAATTCCTTCTGTGCTATTTTGAATTTCTTTGAGATTCCTCAAAACTTATTTTGAATTCTGTTTCAGAAAGATCACATATCTGTTTCTCCAGTATTAGTCCTTGGTGCCTTCTTTAGTTCGTTTAGTGAGGACCTGTTTTCCTGGTTGATCTTGATGTTTTTCAATGTCTGTCAGTGTATGGACATTTAGGTATTTATTGTAGTCTACACAGACTGGACTTCTTTGTACCCATCTCTCTTGGAAAGGGTTTCCAGGTATTCAAAGGGATTTGGGTATTGTTATCTAAGTTTTTGTTCAGTCCAGGTGCAGTGGTACTCACACCTGTAATCTCAGCAATTTGGAGCCTGGGGCAAGTGGATTGTTTAAGGACAAGAATTTGAGACTAGCCTGGGCAACATAGTGAGACCTCATCTCTACAATTTTTTTTTTTTTTTTAATATCCCAGCATGGTGACATCATTCTATAGTCCTGTCTTCTTTTGAGTGAAGGTAATTTCCAGCTACTCAGGTAGTTGAGGCAGGAGTATCGCTTGAGCCTGAGGGGTTGAGGCTGCAGTGAGCTGTGATTGTACCACTGCACTCCAGCCTGGGCAACAGATTAAGACCTTGTCTCAAGGAAAAAAAAAAAAAGTTTTGGTCACTATGGCCTTGTTTACATTAGGTAGCACCCAAAGCTCAGTAACACTGTGGCTCTTGCAGACACATACAGGTCCTGGCTTGGTGGTCTTGGGTTAGACCTGGAAGAATCATCTGGATTATGAGGCAGAGATTCTTGTTCTCTTCCCTTACTTTTTCCTAACAAACGAAGGCTCTCCCTCTCTCTGCTGAGCTTCCTGGAGCTAGAGTAGGGGTGACACAAGCACCCCTGTCGCCACCACAACTAGATCTGAGTCAGACTTGAAGCTGGCATGGCACTGGGACTTGTCAAAAGCCTCCTATAACCACTTCTTGGCTACTACCTATGTTCACTGAAGGCACTAGGTCTATACAATCAGTAGACGGTGAAGTCAACCAGGCTTGTGTCATTCCTTTCAGGGCCACGAGTTCCCCTACCCCTGAACACATCCTGAGATGCTGCCTGGAAGCCAAGGCCTTGAGTTGGATACCTCAGGAATCTACCTGGTGTTCTTTTCTGCTGTGGGTGAGTTAGCCACATTCTCTCCCCACTCTCATGGCCACCACCACAGGTCCAAAGGACTAGTACCAGGTTATCCCTGATGTTTACTCAAGGCCCAAGGACTTTTCAGTGAGCTTGTAGTGAATGCTGCCAGGCCTGGGACTTACCCTTCAGGGCAGTGGTCTTCCCTGTGGCCCACGGCAGGTGCGGAAATATTGTTTGAGAGTCAATACCTGGAATTGGGGAACCCAAGCACCTTCTTGGGACTCTACCTCACTGTAGTTGAGCTACTGTTGGTACCTAAGCTGCAAGACAACGTTCCCTTTCCTCTTCCCTCTGATTTTCTCAAACAGAAGTTGTCTCTCCCTATAGCCACCACAGGTGGGAATATGCTGAGTTACACCTGAAGCCAGCACATCTCTGAGTCTCACCCAAGGCCCATGGTGTATACTACCAGACTACTGTTGCTGATTATTCAGAGCCCAAAAACTCTTTAGGCAGCAGATTATGAATCCTGCCAGGACTGGGTCCTTACTTTCAAGGAAGTGGGTTTGCTTCTGGTCCAGGAATATCTAGAAATGTCATCCAGGGCTAGGGCCTGGAATGGGGTCCTCAGGACTTGGTCCAATGCTCTGTCCTATTGTGAACGAGCTGGTGCCCAAGATGCAAGACAAAGTCCTCTCTACTCTTCCCTTTCTTCCCCTCAAGTGGAAAGAAGGAGTCTCTTTCACAGCTGTGAGCTGTGCTGCCTGGGTTTGGGGGAGGGGTAATGCAAGCACTTTCTTGGCAGATCCAGCTGGTGCGTCCCACTAGTTTGTGTGCCCCCCAGTCCACTGGCTCAGACTCTACAAAGCACTGGAAATTGCCATCTTTGTGGCCTAGACTGCCTTTCAATTTTGTTTAGGACCTCAGGTCACTTTAGCCCATGGTGGTGAGGTTTACTAGAACTCAGGCTCTGACCCATGGGATGGAAGATTAACCTCTAGCTAGGGCTGGTCTAAATGTTCCTTCTGTGGGTGCCAGCTGAGTTCTGCCTGGTGTTGCTTTCCACAGTAAACAGGGTAGCACTGATTTCCAATGTAAAGACCCACAATCACTATGCTCTCCCTCCTCCAAGTACACAAATTCTCCATGCCATGGCTGATGCTGCAGGATGGCAGGGGGTGGCATCGGCAATTAAAGTCTGCCTTTCCTACCCTCTTCAGTACCTTTTTCAGTTATATGAAATTAAATCCAGTTATTGTGATCACTCACTTGAGTTTTGTTTCTTATGAAGGGGCTTATTTGTGTAGATACTTTGTAAATTTGGTGTTCCTGCAGATACAGCAATTGGTAGAGGTCTCTATTTAGCCATCTTAATCTGCTTCAGAAGTTTTTTTTTGTTTTTTTTGTTTTTTTTTTAAGTTTGTTATAAGATCACTTCCATTCATCCATACCCTTATCATTTTTAGTTTTGTTGTCAGGCTTAGGAAGGCTTTCTTCATTCAAATATTGTAAAATACTCAATTTTAATCTTCTGGTGTTTCTGTGGTTAGAATCACCAGGAATTTATTTTTGTATGAGACAAATGTATGCTTAATTTTGTCCAAATCATTAGGTAGCTGCAACAGTATTAATAATTTTTCTTTCCTAACTGATTTTAAGTGCCAACTGAAACTAAATAATTTTATATACTGGGGTTTGTCTCAACGTTTTTTATTCCATTCTATGAATATATATGTTCTGGCAACAGTACCGTACTGCTGTCATTACACTAGTTTTGTAAAAATAAAGACAACGTTTCTCGCATTACATTTTTTGGGGCAGATTATTATTATTATTTTTTTTAACTGGAAGAACCTCATACATTTTTTGTTATGGATGAACTCTGAAATGGCACTTCCATATTCCAAGTTTCCCCATTTTTGCTTATTTATCTTTTCCTTAAAAAAGTATCCACATTTTCAGTTTAATTAGCATAATTGTATTCTTAATTTACATTTCCTCTGTGTATGTAATTATATGTGAATCTATTACTTTTCATTTGCAGGATGATGAACATTTATCTTATAATATAAACAATGACCTGGGTATGATGAGTGCAGGGGATGGATTTTTAATGTTGGCACTTTCATTTATATAATATTTTAGCTATCATTCCTTTCTCTTCTCCTTTCTTCCCTCCCATTCCCACTCATTTTATGTGTTGTATTGGGGCCATATTTTCATATCTGATGATAGATTCTACCTGATCTGTATTCCAGATATAGAATCTGGCTCTGCTTTATCTTTTCTTCCACTTTTGATCTTGTGAGTTGGAGGAGTGTCTTCTTGTCTCCTGATGTGTCTCATTGTGAAGGATGCCCTCTGAGTAACAAGATTGCATCCTCAGTTGGTGATGACTTGAAAATGTTGGTAAAATTGAACAAATATAAAACAAACTAAAACACAACTCTCAGTCTTCTTCATTGGTGATGAAATTGCCCATCCTTATCCTCCAACATCACCATTTTTTCATCTGAGTGGTAATTTTGGTCAGTTCCTGGGAGGTGGGTGGAAGCAAGCTTTTACAACTTCATATTTCCCAGAAGTCTCATTTATGTTTGAAAACTTTCAAGTTGACACAATGATATTTACCAATGTTTTCTACTGCTCCCAGTTGTATTTGATATTCATTTCTGGTGTCATTTCCTACCTGTATTAACATTTTGGTCTGAGTTTGGACTGCTTTATCTTTATTTCCCCTGCTTTCTTTGCCTACACAAATCCCATATATCATTTAAGACCCAGCTCAGACATCACCTATGCTATTTTCCCATAGTCAATTGATTCATTAATATTATAATAAATTCAGATTTCAACGGGAGCATAGCAATGTTTAAAAAATGTGTGCAGGCCAAGCGCAGTGGCTCACACCTGTAAACCCAGTGCTTTGGGAGGCCGAGGTAGGTGGATCACTTGAGGTCAGGAGTTCAAGACCATCCTGGCCAACAAGGTGAAACCCTGTCCCTACTAAATATACAAAAATTAGCTGGTGTGGTGGTGTGGCCTGTAGTCCAAACTACTTGGGAGGCTGAGGCAGAAGGATCACTTGAGCCCGGGAGGCAGAGGTTGTGGTGAACTGAGAGTGCGCCACTGCACGCCAGCCTCAGTATGGGAGTGAAACCCTGTCTGAAAAAAAACAGTGTGCAAAAATAACAGTGAGGTAGGAAATTATACCAGAACTTAACATAATATACAAATAGGAGCAGTAGAAAATATTAGGGAATGAAATTATATAAATTTAAAAGTTTTCAAACTTGAGTGAGACTTCTGGAAAAGATGAAGTTCTAAGAGTTGACTTCCTTCTACCTCCCAGGGTCTGACCAAAATGACCACTTAGATGAAAAAATGGTGGTGATGCTGGAAGGAGGGGATGAGCAATTTCATAAAAATGTCATCCTTCCCAAAGCATTGTCCTTTCAGGGTGTATTTTTGTCAAGGATCAGATTTCAATGCACTTAGCAGGAATTTAGGGAATTATCAAAGCTTTCCAATTAGAATATTTTGGAGAGAGGATGCTTGCTCACAAGAAACACTGGTTATCCACAGACCCCAGACATGAATCTCACAGAAATCATTAATGAGAACATTTTTCTAGCTTACAAACACAATGACAAAACCAGCGGCTACCCAACCTGCTCCCAGATTTTCCTGCATTTGTGTACAACTGCTAATTCCATATAAATATAAGCAGAAAAATAGCTCTTGGGACTCTTAAAACAAAGCCTATTTTCTGCCACTCTCCACCCACAACCATCTGTTAGACTCTTGATGGAAGCTGCAGAAGATGACAGCAACCTCACAAGGAAGCTTCACAGGAAAAGTAGCTTTTGAAGGGAGAGGTCAGCATTGGAAACATAACCTATTTTAGATTTCAAACCTGTTTGGCTAATATGTTCAAGAGAATTTAAACTATGTTTACCAATCACTATGTTTTGGTTTAAAATAACAATAAAAAGAATAAAAAATAAAAAATAAATAAAAATAAATAGATAAAAAGTCATCAACTATGAACAATCAAAATAAATTATTTCTGTCTTTGACACTGTAACTAATACATTGAATCCTATGTGTTTTAATATCTATACTCTCCAGAAAAGCGAAGCTAATCAGAAATAGTTATATCTTTTTTATAATCCTACTTGTATTTCAGCCAGTATTTACCTTCCTCAAATTTACACTAGTTATACAACTGGAAGAGCATCCAGGCCTCCCTTCCTCCATATTTGTCTAAAAAATGGAGCCACAAATAACAGAATGAAAAATACAGGGCATTAAAAAATAAGAGGCAGCAAATTATTATAATCTCCATATCCTAAAACATCAGCTGTTAGGTTTTTGTGTTCTATCCATACATATATTCATGTCATGATAAAAGTAACATCTTATTAAACATTTATTATATTTTCAACATGTTAATTGTTATAAACATTTTTATTATTGCATAATCATTATATTCAAGTAAATATACTATAATTTACTAAACTTTCTCCTGAATGTTGCACCATTCTAAGGCTAACTTCACGTATTCACTATTATAAAAATGCAATAGTGACCATCTTTGTGGATCTATTTCTATCATTTGAAATATTTCCTTAACTTAAATTCTATTATTTTACTTCAAAATAACAGAGGCATGTTTAATATTGATTAAATAAGTATAAAATAGTATTTTGGGGAAAATATTTTTATAATTTATCTCTACTAGTACCACTGAATTATTGTCTCACATCATTTAATATACTTCATGGTGAAAATAGGTTTCTAACATCCCTTCTAGCTTTACATTTCCATGAGTCTACTGAGTTTTATTGGATGTCAGGCAAAACCATTTCTAGACTGACATTGTAAATTAGTTCAATAGGAGACCTTTTAATATTATAAGTTACAACAGTGACTAAAATGAAATTCACCTTACAAAAATTCACTACCCATGCTAGAATAGTCTTTAAAATATAATGTCACAGTATTAATAGACAACTTGTGGCAACATGCCTAAATAATTTCTATTTGAAGAAATAATTATAGTGTTTCTCACAGAAAATCAGAGAAGAAAACAGAATTTTAAAATACACTTGTTTTTCAGAGTAGGATTAGTTGCAATAGCTAAACACGAAGGACAGGACAAATAGTTAATATATCTGCAATGTTTCACACTATATCATTGTACCTGCTGTTTATAACTTAATTTTAGTGGATTTTAAACAGAAATTGTAAATATTTTAAACCATATTAGAACTATGTATGGTATTGAAACCTCTAGTATGTATCTAGACTAACATATCTACCTACTTTTCTGCAAATAGATGCAAATATGTTCACATCAGGCAAGATAACTTAATAATGAATTTAAAAACTGAAGCATTAATTGTACTTGAAAATTTCATCATTTTATATATCACTGTTTATAGAATAAGAAGCTATTTTTAAACCAACCAATGTTTGATAGAAGCAAGATTGACTAAGTGGTTCTTTCTGTTAAAAAATACAATGTGAATTTCTATTCAGCATTCTACAATGTGACTTATGCTTGATTAAATGACACATAATAGGTTCAGTTGCAGACCATGTTTTTTTAAGTTTATTCATAAGTGCTCCCAAAGTATTATATGAGATTAGCTTTCTTAAAATCCAAATTTAAGATGTTATACTATGAATTATGTAATTATGTGTTTAATGAAATTTTTTTTTTTTTTTTTTTTTTTTTTTTTTTTTTTTTTTTTTTTTTTTGAGACGGAGTCTCGCTCTGTCGCCCAGGCTGGAGTGCAGTGGCCGGATCTCAGCTCACTGCAAGCTCCGCCTCCCGGATTTACACCATTCTCCTGCCTCAGCCTCCCGAGTAGCTGGGACTACAGGTGCCCGCCACCTCGCCGGGCTAGTTTTTTGTATTTTTTAGTAAAGACGGAGTTTCACCGTGTTAGCCAGGATGGTCTCAATTTCCTGACCTCGTGATCCGCCCGTCTCGGCCTCCCAAAGTGCTGGGATTACAGGCTTGAGCTACCGCGCCCGGCCATGAAATGTTTTAAAGGGATTGGGCATGGATGATGGTCATATATATATTTGATGGCAGAGAGAGTCAGAGAAAGATAAAGATTCTGGGTATACTTTTGTTAAAAAGTGAAAAATTGACCCTGTTTACATAGATATTAAAATCTACTTGAATGAAATACAGTACACAAATAATAAAAATGAAATAAATCTGTTGATACTAAGTGCTACAAGAAAGATAAAACAGGGTGATATGATGGTGGTTATGGTGGGAGGGATGAGGCCAGTTAGGCAGATAGTCTGTTCAGGAATGGCCTGAGGTCTTGGAATTTTAGGTGAGACCTGAGTGAAGAGAAAAATTTAGCCATGAGGATCTCTGGGGAGAAAATGTACCATAGGTAATATCAAGTGAAAAAATCCTGGGCTGGAAAACAACATAGAGGGTGCGAATAATAGAAATAAACCTAGTATTACTAGAGCATAAAGAAGGTGAGGGAGAATGGTAAAAGTAGGTTAGAGTATGCTGGTCTCCGTATGCTATAATAGGCATTTTGATGGACATTTCAAGTATATCAAGTTGATTATGTAATATATATTCGGAACAAGAATTGTGACTTGCAAATACAGACATATATATGCATGTGTATGTATGTGTATATACATATATGCATGCATGCATATAGGCATACACACATATACACACATATGTGCATATACACATGCACACGTGTATATATACATATGTGCATGCATACACACACACATATGTATATATACATATATGTGCATACAGATGTATATATTTCAACATATAATACATATAATATTTAAGTATATATATTTATAATATATGTATATATAAGTATACATGTATGTATATACACATATATAGTACTATAATGTTGTAGTGAAAGTTATATTATGCTAACATACTTTTATTATTACACTAACACACTAACACAGTTACTGAACTGAAATTGTACCTTTAAGATTATTTTCATTTTTTGAAGTCTTTATGATGTGCCAGTTAGAAGACTAAGCATTATGTATTATATTTTATTAAATCCTCACAATAACCTTCTATTAGTTTGTTCTCACACTGCTATAAAGAATTACCTGAGACTGGGTAATTTATGAAGAAAAGAGGTTAAATTGACTCATGGATCTGTGGATTCTACAGGGTTCTGTTTCTGGGGAGGCGTTAGGAGTGTGCAAATGTAGTGACTTGCTCATGGTCATACTAATAAAAAGTGAAGCCTGTATTTTAACATAGTTCTGTCTTACTCCAGGTATCTCAAACAATCTGTAAGAGATTTTTGTCTCCTGAAAGTGTTAAGGTCTAGGTAGGTTCTATGGTTGGAATATGCCCCTCCAAAAGTCAAGTGTTGAAATTTAATGACCAATGTCATACTACTAAGAAATGAAACCTTTAAGAAGGGATTAGGTCATAAAAGCTCTTTCTTTTATGAAACGAATTCAAGCCCTTGTAAAAGAGGTTTTACGCACCATTTGGCTCTCTTGCTCTTCTGTCTTCCACCATGTAGGGACACAGTACAGTGTTACATTCTTACAGAGGACACGGCATGAAGGCACCATCTTGGAAGTGGACAGCAGTCCTCACCAGAGAACTGAATCTGCTAGTGCCTTGATGAACTTCCCAGGCTCTGAAACTATGAAAAATAAACTTCTCTTGTTTATAAATTACCCAGTCTCAGGTATTTTTGTTGTAGTGGCACAAATAGATTAAGACAATATGTTTTTAGAAAGAAAATACAGCCAATATATTGAAAATGATAATTTAGTGAACAAGCCCTGTTCTAAGTGCTTGATGCATTAACTCATTGATTCCTTGTAATTATTTTATGACGCAGGTGCTATATTGATAGTTTCATTTTGTAGATAAGGTTACTGAGGCACAGAGGTTAAGCAAATCATCTTAGGTCACAAAACTAGCAAAGTGGCAATGTCAGAATTTGAAGCCAGAAGTCTGACTCCAGAGCTTGGGTACTAAACAACTATTCTCCAAATACATCTCAATTGTAAATATTGAGTATGATAAAATTCAGTATAGCAAACGAAGACAATAGATCAAGTATTAGTTTGCTCTGTTCTGTCAAAGTTTTCAAACTAAAGTAAGCAGTACCCAGGAAGCCACTAACAGAAAAAGACCTTTCTGAGGATCATTGTTCTCAAAGAACCAGAATTAATCAAAGATGCCTTCACTCTTTTTAAAGGCACATAATTGGCATTTTAGTAGGGTCATTTCTTTATTTTTATTTCCTTCCTTCCTTCCTTCCTTCCTTCCTTCCTTCCTTCCTTCCTCCCTCCCTCCCTCCCTTCCTTCTTCAGTTCCTTCTGGTATATTATAATGGACTTAGGATACTCAGACTCTGGGTACTCAATGAAAATAGCACTGTCAACCCCCCAGTCATCATGACAACTAAAATGACCCCTACCAAATTCTAGAAGGAATACCTGTGTCAACCCAAGGGCTCTTGCATGTCTATATCTGAGGGGAGGATACTTTTGTGACTACGGAAGAAGGACAAATAACACCTTGAATATTATCTATGCATATAGAGACATAGATTGTTTTAGACTGTTTATATATACGTGTGTACACATTTTTTAAATTATTGCATTAATTTTACAACCTTGTAAGGTAGGGTTATTATCTCTGATTTGCGTATAAGAAATGTGAAGGTCAGAAAAATAATTTACCTAGTGACTCACAGTGGCAGGAGTGGGAAATTTAATGCAGGTGTAAATAACAAAAGTACTACTTCACAATGCCTGAAGACTTGGGATGGTCATCACCCAATTCAGCTGTCTTCATCACATGAAGAACGAGACCTTCTGTTATTAACTTTTGGCATGTTATTTTTCTTCCAAAAGAGCTCCAAAAATGGAAAATACGCTATTTATCTCCTTAACACCTAATTAAGGTTACAGCTCAGAGACAAGTCTTTAGAAGGTTCTAGCTCGTCTGGGATAATCTTTTCATCTTTAGAAGGTGACTAATTCTTAGAGCTCCCATCTCTTTCAGAGCAAGAACTCAACATGGAGCCTTGGGCTCTGAGGAGTTAGTTTCAATAAAGAAAACATTTATCTCCAGAAATTTTTAAAAATAGGGTTGTTTGTTATTTCTATAGGTGGAGTTACAGTTTAAAGCAAGTCCCAGAATTAGATTGACTGAGAAACTTATTTGAATATATGTATTTTTTACCATGTGGTTAGCTAAAATAGAAGAGAGAAATTGAATTTTCTATGTGTTGATAAAATGTCATTTTTTTATCGTATGCACTTTCCCCATTTTCCCAATCAACAACTTGTTTGTTAATTTATTTGTCAATTGAACATATTTTCAGCCTTTCTAATTAGGAGCTAGAAATAGACTGTGCTACAAAATGAAATTTGTCTACTTTCAAGAGTAGGAGTAGTGACTATTAAAGAAAAAGTATTCATGACACTCGTTAAAGATTTTAAGGCAGGTCGGGCGCTGTGGCTCACGCCTGTAATCCCAGCACTTTGGGAGGCTGAGTCGGGCGGATCATGATGTCAGGAGTTCAAGGCCAGCCTGGCCAACATGGTGAAACCTCGTCTCTACTAAAAATACAAAAAAAAATAAAAATAAAAAAGAAAAGAAAAGAAAAAAGAAAAGAAAAAAACCTGGTGTGGTGGTGGGCGCCTGTAATCCCAGCTACTGGGGAGGCTGAGGCAGGAGAAATGCTTGAACCTGGAAAGCAGAGGTTGCAGTGAGCCGAGATTGTGCCACTGCACTCCAGCCTGGGCGACAGAGTGAGACTCTGTCTCAAAAAATAAAGTAAAATAAAATAAAGATTGTAAGACAGACTTTATTCAAGGAAATTTCTACACTACCTTTTTTTGTTGTTGTTTGTTTGTTTTTGTTGTTTTTTGTTTTTCCAAAGGGGTATTATGGTCTGAATGAGTTCGTCACCAAAAATTTATATGTTGAAACTTACGGAGTTGGAGCATTTGGGAGGTGATTAGTACCTTGTAACAGGGCCCTAAAGGAGCTATTTTGTCACTTCTATCATGGGAGCACACAGCTAAAAGGTGCCATTTATGAATGAGAGAGAGAGAACCCTCACCAGACACCAAATTTTCTGGCACTTTGATCTTGGATTTTCTAACCTCCAGAAATGTGAGAAACAAACTTCTGTTTTCTTATAAGCTACCCAATTTGTGGTATTGTGTTACAACAGCCTGAAAATACTAAAACAATGAAAGAAAAATTGGATTCAATTCCAAATACACCAAGGACAAGTGGAGATTTACAGCCAAGGAACAGAATGGGGGTGGGGGATGAAAAATTAGTAAGAGGAAACATCAGAAGTAAAGGAGACTGTGGCTCTACTGACTTGAGAGAATTTTTACTTAAGGTAGGCCAGGATGATGATAAATCAAGGGGGAGGGCAATAGAGAATTTGAGCAGATATCAAGGATGGGAGATTTACTAAATTGATCCATAGGAGTTCTTGTTAAAACTGGACTAAACAGGCGAAAGGCAGAGCCCAAGATCAGACCTAGTTAAAAAGGGAGGTCAGCGAAGTTTGACTCAAGTTTGATTAAGAAAGAGAATCTTTGTCATAACTAATATAGTCTGGGGATTATCGTAGGAATAAAAGAATTTTTTGAGAAGTTCTAAAAATGGAAAATCAGCTAGCTTTTCAAAAATACTAAATTACAGAAAAATCTAATTTTATTTGGAATGTTTTTTCATATTGACATTAAATTCTTATGTGCAAATGAGAAACTTTTCTACGTCAAAATTGTTTTCATGATTGTTAAGAACAAGTGATTAGTTATTTCTCTATATTTTTAGATGGGTACTAATTTTTGATATATAATTCTCCTTGGTAAGTTTGTTTAATTTTCTGCACTAGAAGCTCAACTTTGTTTGAGCAGCAACATTAATGATGTCAGAACAATTATGATAATGCTGTAGATTATTTAACTTATATTGCAGAACCCTTTCATAATGTTTATAAACACTTCCAGATTGCTTTCCAGAGTAATATCAATTTATCCTCCATTTCCTTCACTCTTGCTAACATTCTATATTGCATATTTTAAAAAAATTTACAAATGCAATAGAAAATCATATTTTATGTGTATATTTGCATTTTTAATTCGTTGTAATTCTTCTAAAATGAATTTTTAAATATGTTGAATAGTCACTTCAGGAATTGCATTTTTATGACTCTTGCCCATTTTTGTCCAATTGGAGAGTATTTTTTTCTTGTTCAGTGTAATCGTCTGTTTTGCATTGATATAAAGGAATATCTGAGACTGAGTAATTTATAAAGAAAAGAGGTTTATTTGTCTTGAAGTCCTACAGGCTGTACAAAAGCATGGGACTGGAAATAGCTTCTGGTGAGGGCCTCAGGGAGCTTCCAATCATGGCAGAAGGCAAAAGGGGTGTAGGCATGTCACATGGCAAAAGAGGGAGCAAGGTAGGAGGATGCCAGGCTCTTTCAACAACAAGCTTTCTTGTGAACTAATAGATGGAGAGAACTCACTCATTACTGTAGGGATGGCACCAAGCCGTTTGTGAGGCATCTGCCCCCATGACCCAAACACCTCCCGCTAGGCCCCACCTTCAACACTTGGGATCACATTGATCACATTTAAACAGCAAATTTGGAAGAAACAAATATCTAAACCATATCATACAGTATAAAAATTTAAGCAATATTAATTTCTTGTTGATCATAAAGAATGCAAATTATTTTCCTATTTAGTACTTAACACTTTATTTTTGTTAATGGTGGGTATTGTGTCACAATGCAGAATGTTATAATTTTCATGTTGTCAAATATATCAATCTTTCCTGCATTCATATCCTTTAATTTTAACACTATTTCATTGTAATTATTATATCTGAATTTTATTAACTAATGGCAAAAGTCTAATCATAACTTTACCTTTTTCACTAAACATTACTTTGCTTTTTTGCTTATTGATTCCTTTAGGTAAATTATGGCATTACTTTACTATTTTTTTAAGAGGGAAGGAAGAAAGGATAGGATTTTGAGTGGACTTTTATTAAATGTAGAATTTTGAGGAGAATTTGTGTTTCTACAACATTCACTTACTACTTTTTTCTCAATTTATGTACATGATTTTTTTCTCTATTCTATAGTAAAACTATTTGTAAAATTCTACAAATATAGATACATTCAGTTAAAATTGTTCCTAGATATTTTATATTTATATTATTGTTGCTATTATCAATAGAATATGTGTTTTCTTTAACTTTTCAATTTGTATACCTTGTTAAAATTTTTGTATTACACATCAACATCCATAGCATTACACTGAGAAAAGGTGGTGACGGCTGCCATCCACATCTTGCTCTTAATTTTATAGGAAGTGTTTCTAACATGTCACAGTTATATACTATATAATGTTTGTCACAGTGTTTTAAGCTGTTATTTCAGATACAATTGAAATCATATTCATTTACTTTAATTGTACAATTCAATGCTATTTAATAAATGTGTAGAGTTGTGCAACTGTCACCACAATCCAATTTTAAAATGTTTCCATCACCCCCAAAAGACCCCTAATGTTTATTTCAGTCACTCACCATTCCTATCCCATCCCCATATTTCAATTATTAATTTACTTTTATTGTCATATGGAACAATAGTATTCCATCTTATAGATATTTTACGTTTTGGTTTTGGTAGATAATTATCAATTTAACCTACTTCTTTTCTACTGCATGTTTGATCGTAATTTTTCTTTTAGTGAATGGATATTAATAGCATTGTAAATTTTTGACAAGAAATTGCACATTTTTCTTTGTGTCAGAAACATTTACATTTTTACATTTTATTATTTTTAATTTTTTGTGAATACATAGCAGGTGTACATGTTTATGGGGTACATGAGATGTTTTGAAACAAGGCATGCAATGTGAAATAAGCACATAATGGAGAATGGGGTATCCATCCCCTTAAGCATTTATCTTTTGTGTTACAAGAAATCCGTCTGGGCGCGGTGGCTCAAGCCTGTAATCCCAGCACTTTGGGAGGCCGAGACGGGCGGATCACAAGATCGGGAGATCTAGACCATCCTGGCTAACACGGTGAAACCCCGTCTCTACTAAAAAATACAAAAAACTAGCCGGGCGAGGTGGCGGGCGCCTGTAGTCCCAGCTACTCGGGAGGCTGAGGCAGGAGAATGGCGTGAACCTGGGAGGCGGAGCTTGCAGTGAGCTGAGATCCGGCCACTGCACTCCAGCCTCGGCGACAGAGCAAGACTCCGTCTCAAAAAAAAAAAAAAAAAAAAAATCCAATTACACTTTTTTAGTTATTTTAAAATGTAGAGTTAAGTTATTATTGACTATAGTTACCCTGTTATGCTATCAAATGGTAGGTTCTTATTCATTCTATCTGTTTTTTTGTACCCAATAATAATCCTCCACCCAACCCCCACTATACCTCCCAACCACTGGTAATCATCTTTCTATTCTCTATCCACATGAGTTCAACTGTTTTGATTTTTAGGCCCCAGAAATGAGTAAGAACATTCAATGTTTGTCTTTCTGCGCCTGGCTTACTTCACTTGCATAATGATCTCCAGTCCTATGTTGTTGCAAATGACAGGATCTCTCTCTCTTTTTTTAAAATTTTTTTTGGCTGAGTAGTACTCCATATGGTGTATGTGCACCATATTTTCTTTATCCATTCATCTGTTGATGAACACTTAGGTTGCTTTTAAATCTTAGCGACTGTAAACAATGCTGCAACAAACATTGGAGTGCAGAGTGCAGATATCACTTTTATATACTTATTTCCTTTCTGTTGGGTATATATTCAGCAGTGGGATTGATGTATCATACAGTAGCTCTATTTTTAGTTTTTTGAGGAACTTCCAAACTGTTCTCTGTTAGTGGTTTTACTAATTTACATTCCCACAAGCAGTGTAAAAGGGTTATCTTTTCTCCACATCTTTGCTAGCATTTGTTATTATCTGTCATTTGGATGTAAGCCATTTTAACTGGGATGTGGTAATATCTCATTATTGTGTTGATTAGCATTTCTCTGGTAATTATGTTAAGCTCTTTTTCATATATCTGTGCCATTTGTATGTTTTCTTTTTAGTAATGGCAATTCAAATATTTTGCCCGTCTTTTGATTGGATCAGAATTTTTCCTATAGGGTTGTTTGAGCTCCTTATATATTCTGGTTATTAATCTGGGGTTACATGTGTAGTTTACAGTTATGTTCTCCCATTCTGTGGAATGTTACTTCTCTTTTATGATTCTTTGCTGTGCATAAGGTTTTTAACTTTGTGTGACCCCATTTGTCCATTTTGCTTTTGCTTGCCTGTGTTTGTGATCCTTTGAATTTCTGCAGTCTTGTAATGTCTTCTTTTCCATCTCCGATTTTTTTATTTGCATCTTCTCTATTTTGTTTTTACTCTGGCCAAAGTTTTGTTAATTTTGTTTGCCTTTTCAAAAAACTAACTTTTTTTTATTTCATTTATCTTTTGTATTTTTTTTAATTTCAATTTCATTTATTTCTCCGTTGATCTTTATTATTTATTTTCTTCAAATAATTTTGGATTTGGTATGCTCTTACTTTTATCATTTTTTAAAGATGCATCATTAGGTTGTTTATTTGATTTTTTTTCTCTTTTTTGATGTAGGCACTTAGAGCTATAAATTTTCCTCTTAATACTGCTTTTGCTGTATCCCATAGGTTTTGGTATGTTGTGTTGGCATTATTATTTGTCTCCATAAAATCTTAAATTTCATTCTGAACTTCTTCATTGACCTGATGGTCATTAAGAAACATATGCTTTAACTTTCATGTATTGGTATAACTTTCAAAATTCCTTGTTATTGATTTTTAGTTTTATTCCATTGTGTTCAGAGAAGACGCTTGATATTATTTCAATTTTCTGAACATTTTAAGACCTAACATATGGTTTTGTGACCTGACATATGGTCTTGTGACCTAACATATGGTCTCTCCTTGAGAATAATCCACGTGCCAAGGAAACGAATGTGTATTCTGCATCCATTGGGTGAAATATTCTGTAAAAATCTATTAGATGCATTTGGCCTGTAGTGCAGATTAAGTCCAATAACTTTTTTGATTTTCTGTCTGTACGATCTATCCACATCTTAAAGTGGGGGTAATGAAGTCACCCACTGTTATTGTATTGTGGCCTCTCTCTTTACCTCCAATAATATTAGCTGTATACATTTGAGTGTTCCAGTATTGGGTGTGTATATATTTATAATTGTTATATCTTCTTGCTGAATTGTTCCATTTGTCATTATAGAGTGATATTGTTTGTCTCTTACAACTTGTCTTGAAATCTATTTTAGCTGATAAGTGTAGCTACTCCTGCTGTTTTATGGTTTTCATTGGCAAGGAATATATTTTTTCTATCCTTTTAGTTTTAGTCTATGTGTGTCTTTATACATGAAGTGTGTTTCTTTTTGGCAACATGTCAGTGGATCTTGTTTTTTCATTCATTCAGCCACTCTGTCTTTTGATTGGAGAGTTTAGGTCATTTACATTCAATGTAATTATTCATAGGTCAGGACTTACACCTGCCATTACGTTGTTTTCTAGTCTTCTTTCTTTCCTATCTGTCTTCCTTCAGTGAAGGTGTTATTTTTTTTTCTTGTGATATTATTTAATTTCTTGCTTTCTATTTTTTGCACATGCATTGTATGTTTATTGGTTTCAGGCTACCATGAGGTTTGCAAATGCCTTAACTTCGTCCCCCTGCTTTTTATGTTTCTGTTGTTTCTATTTATATCTTATTGTATTGCCTATATCTTGAAATCTTGTTTTAGTTATTATTTTTGATTGGTTCATCATTTAGTTATTCTACTTAGGATAAGAGTAGTTACCACACCACAACAATGATACTGTTATAATATTCTCTGTACTTACTATAATCAGTGAGTTTTATATCTTTAGGTACTTACTTACTACTCATTAACATGCATTTTTTTTCTGATTGAAAGAAAATCCCTTTAGCATTTCTTGTAGGACAGGTCTGGTGATGATGAAATCCCTCATGTTTTCTTTGTTTGTGAAAGTGTTTATTTCTTCTTCATGATTGAATAATATTTTCACTGGTTATACTATTCTAAGGTAGACACATTTTTTCCTTCAGCACTTTAAATATGTCATGCCACTCTCTCCTGGCCTGTAAGATTTCCACTAAAAAGTCAGCTGCCAGTCATATTAGAAGTGTTTTGTTTTGTTTTGTTTTGTTTTTTGTTTTTGATGGAGTCTTGCTGTCTCACCCAGGCTGGAGTGCAGTGCTGTGATCTTGACTCACTGCAACCTCTGTCTCCCAGGTTCAAGCAATTCTCCTGCCTCAGCCTCCTGAGGTGCTGGGACTATACAGGTGCAGGCCACCACACCCAGCTAATTTTTGTATTTTTTAGTAGAGATGGGATTTCACCATGTTGGCCAGGATGGTCTTGATCTCTTGACCTCGTGATCCACTTGCCTCAGCCTCCCAAAGAGCTGGGATTACAGGTATGAGCCACTGCGCCCAGCCTGGAGTTCTATTGTATGCTATTTGGTACTTTTGCTTGATGCTTTTAGCATCTTTTTTTTTCCTTGGTTTTTGCGAGTTTGATTATTAAATGCCTTGAGGTAGTCTTTGAGTTAAATCTGCTTGGTGTTCTATATACTTCTTAAACTTGATTATTTATATCTTCCTCTAGGTTTGGGAACTTTTCTGTTATTATCCTTTTGAATAATCTTTCTATCCTTCTCTCTCTCTACCTCCTCTATAAGGGCACTAACGCTTTGTTTGCACTTTGAGGCTATTTTCTAGAACTTATAGGTGTGCTTAATTGTTTCTTTCTTCTTTTTTGTTTTGTTGCTTCTGATTGTATATTTTCAAATAGCCTTGTTTTCAACCTCACTAATTATTTCACCTTCTTGATCAATTCTTCTGTTTAAAGGCCTCTGATTTGTTCTTCAATATGCCAGTTGCATTTTTTACTCTGGAATTTCTGGTTGACTATTGTTAATTATTTCAATTTCTTTGTTAAACTTATCTGAAAGAACTCTGAATAACTTCTCTGTGCTAACATGAATTTCTTTGGGTTTACTCAAAACAACTACGTTGAATTCTCTCTCTCTGAAAAGTCACATGTCTCTTTTTCTCCAGGATTAGTCCCTGGTGCCTTATTTGGTTCATTTACTGAGGTCATATTTTCCTGGATGGTGTTGATGCTAGTATATGTTCTTCAGTGTCTCAGCATGGAAGAGTTAGATATGTATTGTAGTCTTCACTGTCTGAGCCTGTTTATGCCCATCCCACTTTGGAAGGCTTTCCAGCTATTTCAACGGACTTGGGTTTTGTAATCTAAGTTGTATCTCCTTTAGTGGGCACTGCAAGCCCAATAACACTGTGGTTCTTGCAGACTCATACAGGCACCACCTTGATATTCTTGGACAAGATCTGGGAGAATTATCTGGATTACCAGGCAGGGACTCCTTCCCCTTTCTCTTACTTTCTCCCAAAGAAGTGAAGTGTCTCTCTCAGTTCTGAGTCACCTATAACTGGGGGTTGGAGTAAGAGAAGTATCCATGTGACCAGCACCACTATGATTGTGCCCAGTTAGACCTGAGGCCAGCATAGCACTGAGTCCCACCCAAGGTCTGCTGTAACTGCTACCTGGCTACTGCCTACATTTGTTCAAGGTCCTGGGTCTCCAAACTCAGCAGCTGGCAAAGCCAGCCTGGCCTATGTTTTTCCCTTTCAGATGGCAAATGTCCCCAGGTCCCAGCTGGCTCCAGAAGTACCTTCTGGGAGTCAGGGAATAGAATGAAAACCCTTGGAAGTCTACCTGGTGTTCTATCATACTGCATCTGAGCTGACACTCAAACCACAAGACAGAGTCCTTCCCACTCGTCCCTTCTCTTTCCAAATGCAGAGTAGGTTCACCTCATAGCTAGTCACTATCACCAGAGGCCATGAGGAGTGCTACTAGACTACCATAGATTTTCATTCAAGGCTCAAGGCTCTTATGTCAGCTTGTGGTAAATGCTTCCTGGCTTGGAACTCACCCTTCAGGTTAGTAGGTTGTCTTCTGGCCCAGAGCAAGTCCAGAAATGGCATCCAAGAGTCAAGTCCTAGAATTAGGGACCCCAAGAGCCTACATGATGCTTGACCCACATGTGGCTGTGCTGTTATGTAAGGTGCAAGACAAAGTCCCATTTACTTTTCCTTCTGCTTTTCTGAAGCAGAAAGATTTTTGCCTTGTACTCACCGTAGCTGGTAGTGTACTGTATCTCACCTGAAGCTGGCAAGTCTCAGAGGCTGAACCAAGTTCTTTGACATAGTACCTGATATCACTGCTGATTTTCCAGGGTCCAAGGGCACTTCAGTTTACAGACGATGACTGCGGTCAGGACTGGGTCCTTCGTTCAAGGCAGTAGGTTCCTCTCTGGCCCAGGGTGTGTCTAGAAATGTACTCTGGGAGATAGGACCCGGAACGGGGGCCTCATGAGTCTTACACATGTTCTATCCTGCTGTGGCTGAGTAGGTATCCAAGATGCAAGACTCTTTCCTCTCTTCAAGCAGAAGGAAAATGTCTTTTTTGGAGCTATGAACTATACAGCTTGGGGTTAAGGGAGGTATGATGCTCACACACCTTAGCCAACCCATTTGATGTTTCAGTAGGTTATGTGCCCCACCCCCCACTCTGAATCCACTGTCTCTGGGCCCAGTCCAGCACTAGGATTCATCTAAGAGTTGCAGTCCTTATGGCCTAGATTGCCTTTCAAGTTTTCCAAGAGACCCAGAGCAGTTTAGCCCTCAGCAGCCAGGTTTTCAGGCACTCAAGTTCTGAGTGTGAGGATCAGTGATTTATATCCTTCTGGCTAGGTTTGTTTTAAATGCTCGCTCCATGGGTGGGCATCAACTGTGTTTAGTCTTGTTTTCCTTTCTGTTATAGCAGGACAGCACTGTGCTCAGTGCCTCACAATTGATGTTGTCTCCTTCCCCTAGCAAACAGAGATGGTCTCAGCACCATGCAGCCACTGCTGGATCAGGAGAGGGCTGGCTTCAGAGATACAGGAATGTCTTCAGTGCCTCTTTCAGGGATACAAAAATAAAACCAGGTATTGTGAGTGATCACCTGAGTTTTGGTTCTTATGAAAGTGTTTTCATTTTAATATAGATAGCTGTTAAATTGATATCTTTGTTGGGGGAGACGATTTGTGGAGCCTTCTGTTCTGCTGTCTTAATTCATCTCTCCTCAATATTTGAATAACTGTGAGTTTATCTGTTCTTTGAAGATATTTAGATCACAAAATTGTTGGACTCGGCTCTTTTATTAGAGGTTTACATCTTTTTATAATTATTGACTTAGCCTGGTTACTGATCTAATATACATGAATTTTTCAAAGGAAATTACTCATTTTATGTAGAATTTTGCCATAGGGTTGTACTAGTAATATTATTGTCATAATGATTGAAATCTTCCTGTAAGTATTTAAATGTTTATTATACAGCAAATACCAAATTATAGAAAGAGAATAACAATCACCTTATCCTTCAACACCCAGATATAATAAACATTAAACATGCTTATTAATATCTAGCTATAATGGTACATAAACTCCTAAAGTTCATCACACACACACACACACGTATCAAATGAATGGGTTTGTAAGCATGTTGTTTCTGTTTCCAATCTATTTTTGACATGTAACAATATGACCTTAATATTTTTGTAAGTCCATACATATCTTCAGTATGTTTTCTTTAACATTTTTGAGGGAGTCTATGATTTGCATGATATATGCATGTAACATAGTTTTCTTTACCAACGGCCCTCATACAGATATTAAAAAAAAATTCTAGAGCCTTATGTATGTATATTTCCTTACTCTTAAATGGTTAAAATTTAATAATATGAACATTTCACATTTTGATATATGATTGCCATACTCCCTTCTAGATTTATTTTAACAATTTACATTCCTGTTGGCAGTAAAACAATCAGTTCATTTTTCACTATTGATATCACTGTGTCTTTTCAATATTTCTTATTTTAAGTGCTATTTTAGGGAAATTATATTTAATTATCTGTACTATTATTTATTTTATTATTAATGAGGCCATATTTTTAAAACTACTAGTTTATGTTCCTTTTTGTGTATTTTAAATTTATATCTCTTTTTTACCCTTATTGGAGTGCTTTTTATTAATTTTTTTGTTTTTTATTATTAATATTGTTCTCAGGATCTCATTTATTCCTCAAAAATTGTATGGTGTTAAACAGACAGATTATTTTTTACATTGTCAAATGCATCAGTCTTTTCTATCTCTAATATTTATGTTCTGCTTAAAAGCTTTCTACAATCCAAGATTATAAATATATGAACATATCCAGCCATGTTTCCATATATTTTTATCATCTATATTTAAATATTTTAACACTTGTGAAAAATTTTGGTTTAAGTGTGAGATGATGCTTTAAGCAAATAGTTAATGCCTGCATAGTTCTCTCTGTTCTTTTCATCTATTTCTGTGCCAGACCACAATATTTTGATACCACTTATTTTACTGTTTTATTTAATACATTAGTATTTGTTATTGCTAATTTGATATGTCAACTTAGCTAGGTAATTATTAATGCCCAGTTATTTAGTCAAACACCAGTTTAGATTTTATTATAGAAGGATTTTTTTAGAAGAGATTACACTTAAATCAGCATGCTCCATAAACTCAGCTTCAAGATTCCAACGTAGTAACCCAGCTTGAGTTTCAAGGCTGATGGCCTGCCCTGTGGATTTTGGACTCAGTACTGCAACGTGAACTCTTCGCTAAATGTCCAACCTGCCAGATGCCTGTACAGATTTGACTTGCCAGCCCTCTCAATTGTGGGCCAATTCTTTAAAATTTCTCTCTCTCTCTCTCTGTGTACATAATATACGTATATATATATATACATTATACACACACACACGATATATACCTAGGTGGTGTCTCAGTGGAGACTCTGTATGGGGGCTTTGACCCCACATTTCCCTTCTACACTGTACTAGCAGAGGTTCTCCATGAGGGTCCTGCCCCTGAAGCACACTTCTGCTTCGACATCCAAGCGTTTCCATATATCCTCTGAAATCTTGGCAGAGGTTGCCAAACCTCAATTCTTGACTTCTGTGCACTCACAAGCTCAACACCACCTGGAAGCTGCCAAGGCTTGAGGTTTAACCCTGTGAAGCAAAGTTCCCAGCTTTACATTGGTCCTTTTCAGCCACGGCTGGAGCAGCTGGGACACATGCACAAAGTCTCTAGGCTGCACACAGCATGGGCACCCTGGGCCCAGCCCATGAAACTATTTTTTTTCCTGCTAGGCCTCCAGGCCTGTGATGGGAGGGGCTGCTGTGAAGATCTCTGACATGCCCTGGAGACATTTTCTCCCTTGTCTTGGGGATTAACATCCTGCTCCTTATTACGTATGCAAATTTCTGCAGCTGGCTTGAACTTCTCCTAAGAAAATGGGATTTTCTTTTTTATCATATTGTCAGGCTACAAATTTTCTGAACTTTTATGCTTTGCTTCCCTTATATAACTAAATGCTTTTAACAGCACCCAAGTCACATCTTGAGTGCTTTGCTGCTTAGAAATTTCTTCTGTCAGACACCCTAAATCATCTCTCTCAAACTTAGAGTTTCACAAATCTCTAGGGCAGGGGCAAAATGCTGCGAGTCTCTTTGCTAAAACACAACAAGAGTCACCTTTCCTCCAGTTCCCAACAAGTTCCTTATTTCTATCTGAGACCACCTTAGCCTGGACTTTATTGTCCATATCACTATTTGTATTTTGGGCAAATCCATTCAACTTGTCTCTAGGAAGTTTCAAACTTTTCCACATTTTCCTGTCTTCTTCTGAGTCCCCCACATTGTTCCAACCTCTGCCTGCTACCCAGTTTCAAAGTCACTTCCACATTTTCAGGTATCTTTTCAGCAGCGCCCCAATCTGCTGGTACCAATTTACTGTATTAGTCCATTTTCATGCTGCTGATAAAGACATACCTGAGACTGGGCAATTTACAAAAGAAAGAGTTTGTTGGACTTTCAGTTCCACATAGCTGGGGAGGCCTCACAATCATGGAGAAAGGCCAGGAGGAGCAAGTCACATCTTATGTGGATGGTAGTAGGCAAAGAGATACTTGTGCAGGGAAACTTCCATTTTAAAACCATCAGATCTTGTGAGACCCATTTGCTATCACAAGAACAGCACAGGAAAGACCCGCCCCATAATTCAATCACCTCCCACTGAGTTTCTCCTATGACACATGGGAATTGTGGGAGTTACAATTCAAGGTGAGATTGGAGTAGGGACACAGCCAAACCATATCAACAAGATCTACTGTCAGTGTACTAGGTCCATTTGTTCACATAAAAAAGGAGCACAGATACATGGCAAATAGCCAAGGTTTTGGTTTACAGAAATAGTATTATTTAATTCACTTTCCTTGGCACTCATATAGCTGTGCAAGGGTTGCAAACATACACACATAATAACACTGAAATTAATATTTTTATATCCTTATTTATCCAGATATTAAATTCAACTTTGTTAAACATTGATAGGAATCTAAATATTTGTAAATAGGTAGTTAAATAAATGCAATATGGTATACAGAATACTAAAAATCTAAAAGAATAATGCAACTACACACTTAAGAATAATGCAAATATACACTGATATAAAAACATGTTCACAATGAACTAAATATATTTTATAAGAATATATATACATATATTCATATATTTATGGAAGAATTTATAAGAAGCTGCTGAAAGTAGTCATCTTGACATTTTAGATCTTCCAAATTTGCTTAGTAGATTCTGCATAAGTGCCTTCATAACATATACAAATTAATTACTCAGGAAACAAGTAAATATATAAAATAAAACGAGTAAATTGAAAAATAGCTGTTGTGATATATTTTCACCTGCATAAACTGCATACATATATGTTTATACATGAATAAAATACTAGAAAAATACACACTTAAGTTTTTAAAATGATTTTTTAGAGGGGTGGGGTTATGGTTGCAATTTTACATTATGCTGTCTGACATACTGATTTAGTCAATTTTACTGTATATTTGAATTCTCTAGGCATTAGAAACTCTTTCCTTATTTCAATGTATGCTGTTTTGTGGAATAAGATGATCTAATATTCTAAAGACTTGGATAACCTTCTAAAATAATACAATTACTTAATTGAATGAACATTTCTGAAGTAATGGTAAAAGTTTCAAATTTGCTTTAGAGCATATAATTTGTCTTTTAATATTTAATAAACTGAAATTTTAAAAATTATTTTGTTCATGAAAGTAATTCAAAGGGAATGATTAAAATAATATGCTTCAATTAATAATTAAGAAGACTTTGCATAATGTATTTTAGTGGCAGTCTTTTCCGGTAGCTAAAACATTGATTCTTACATTTAAAATATACTGAGTAAAACAGTACCTTAAGAATTTTTGTTATCTGGCCGTGCGCGGTGGCTCAAGCCTGTAATCCCAGCACTTTGGGAGGCCGAGACGGGTGGAGATCACAAGGTCAGGAGATTGAGACCATCCTGGCTAACACGGTGAAACCCCATCTCTACTAAAAAATACAAAAAACTAGCCAGGCGAGGTGGCGGGTGCCTGAAGTCCCAGCTACTAGGGAGGCTGAGGCAGGAGAATGGCGTGAACCCGGGAGGCGGAGCTTGCAGTGAGCTGAGATCCGGCCACTGCACTCCAGCCTGGGCAGCAGAGCGAGACTCCGTCTCAAAAAAAAAAAAAAAAAAAAAAATTTGTTATCTAAATTCTATTTACTTTTTTATGAATCCTTAAATTTAAATAGTTTGACTTACAATGGAGAATTTGTAAAGGAATGATCAAAAAAGTAAATAATAAATATTTTACTTTAACCAATTTTTTTGAAACATCTATGGCATATTAATCTTGTATATACAGGTGAAACAAAACAAGTGCACCTCTTTTAAAGGCAAGTAAAAATAATCAAATTATTTTCTTTTTAATTCTGGTGTTTTTATGTACGTTTCTGATAATACTGAAGAATATGTGGTCCACTAAAACTACCTAGGACTATCTCTCATTGGAAAAATTATGACAATGGAAAAATACAATATAATGTAAACAGAAAAAATTAAAGGATTTTTTATTTACAAAAATAAAAATGCATTCACTATCTTTCCTTAAACAATCCCACACATATACTCATATCACTGCAGTAATAAGTAATCAAACCAGGTTAAAGTTTAGATGATTAATTGAATAAAAAATATATATCACATTATTCCTAGTTGTGTAATTAAATGGGCGTATTTATATAAATAACATGAAAAGTGCCCTTTAAGTAAAGTTTAATTATCTGAAAGACAATTGCAATTACTCTCATTAGACTTTTTATGTTTAAAGGAAATCAGATGACTACATCATGTAACAGGCTCAAACTATCAGAAAGTATTTTAAAAATCATATCTCAGGAATAATCATTTAAATCTAAGCATCGTTGGCATATTTAGATTATGCTATTTGTGATAAATGGGTATTTGGGGTTTTTCATGTGTTTCCCTGTATTTTGTAAAGCATGTATAGGAAAATAATTTTAGTTTGCAGTCTTTGATGACAAACATAATAGTTTAACAAAACTATTGTTTTTCATAGAAACTCACAGGATTGAAGTACCAATATCTTATTTTCATTAATTAACTCATCTAAATTATAAGACAGACACATCATTTTAATAGATGAAATCAAGTAACTTTCATAATAAGTAGACATTTACTATTATCCTTATTTTATAAGTTGATTGTTATTTTGCTAGATATTAGGTTGATATCTTCCATTGATTTTTCACAGTACTATATTCATTATGTGTTAACATTGTCTATAAAACCAAGACTTGACACATTGTTTATAAAAGTTTTCTTCTCAAGCACAGGTAACATCAGAGAAGTAGGTTCACATCCCTTAGTTGTCTGTCTGGAGAAGCCTAGTCAAAATAGTTTGCTGCAATGTAATTGTTTTTTTGAATCTTTGGTGTCCTTTTAAAAATGCACATAGGGAGCTAAGAAAGTTGAGAAAGATGGTAAAATAAAACTCTGTAGGGATTGTCCTCTCCCTGATAGAAACATCAATTTGTACAACTATGAACATTTAAAAATACTTTCAAAAGAGCTAAGAAAACCAGGCGACAGATTACAGTACCTGGTTATAAGGTAATAAGTAAAGATGCATTAAAGAGTTTACAATGTACAGTTTTCTATTACCTGCATCAAACCTTCCCCAATCCCAGGCAGCATGACATGAAGAGATATCATCTTCTTAGGGGAAAAAGAGGGAAGTAAGCACAGGACTTATCCTTGGTCCCTAACACTAGGCTCATGACAGTTAAACCAGTTAAACCCAGTGCCAGGCAGACGCTTGTGGTCCATCTCTCCTGGCCAGCATCTAAGGGTTGAGCCTCCTGACCTGCTGCCGTACCAGGCAGAAACCTGCAGTCTCTGAGAAATAGATTTAATATATGGTCAGTATCACTGACAACCAAATACAGTGGCCTAGTGTTCTGGATGGGCAAGCTTCAGCAGCTGTTGGTGTCAATCAGGCCCCATTGTTGTGCTAATGTCAGTGGCTCTGAGGTTTAGATATGCCTGAGTGCTTTGCCAGCATGGGCAACCAAATAATTTCAACTTAGCAATTAGCTGTCCATGGCAGTCTTGGGCTTAGAGCATCCTCTAGCACTGCAGCAGCTGCAGTAGTCATGGGATTAGAAACCATGCAAGATGACTTGCCCAGAATCTCTAGACAGGCTTACAGTTTAAAGGTATTCCAAGATGAAACCAGACTATGAAGACTGAAATAATCACTTACTTTTTTACTGAGTAGAAACTGATACAAAACCATAATGATCAAAAACAATCAGCGAAAGATGGCATCATACAATGGACAAAATAAAAATAAATAAATAAATAAAGTGCCGATGACCAACCCAAAAATATGGAGATGCATAGACTGCCAGGCAATGAATTCAAGATAACAGTTTTCAGGAAGCTCAGAAAATTTCTAGTAACTACAAAGAGACAATTTAACAAAATGAGAATAGCAATAAGTTAAGAGAATGGGAAACTTAACATAAGGATTAGAATTACTTAAAAAATCAAACAGATGCCTACAGCTAGAAAATAGAATGAACAAAACAAAAAATGCAATAGAGAAAATCAACAACAGAATTGATCATGTGAAAGAATCTGTGAGCTCCAAGACAGATTATTTGAAAATATGCAGTCAAAGGAGAAAAAATAATGAAAAGGAATAAAGAAAGCCTATGGAATTTATACATTCACATCAAAAGAAGAAATGTTCAAGTTATTGGAGTTCAAGAAGGAATAGAGAAAAACAAAGGGGTAGAAAGTTTATTTTAAAAATATGAGCAGAAAGTTATCCAAACCTGGAGAAAGACATAAATCTCCAGAAACAGCAAGGTCAGAGGTCAATGATCAGACTCAGTCCAAATAAGGTGGCTCTAAGAAGTATTACAAACTCTCAAAGATCCAAGACAAATAGGAGATCATGAACATGTCAAGGGAAAATAAGCAAATAACATAAGGGAGTTTGAATATGCTCAGCTTCAGACTCCTCAACAGAAACGTTACAGGCCAGGAAGAAGTGAGGTGATATATTTAGAATGCTAAAGGAAGAAATTAAAAAAAAAAAACTGCTAACTAAAAATACCATAAATAGCAAAAACATCATTCCTCTATTTTGGAGGGGAGATAAAGAATTTTTCTTTACACATATGTTCATTGCACCACTATTCACAATAGCAGAGACATGGACTCACCCAAAATGCCCATAAATGGTAAACTGGATAAAGAAAATATAGTACATATACACCATGGAATACTATATAAAAGAATGAGTCATATAAAAGAATGAGATCATGTCCTTTGCAGGAATATGGATGAAGTTGGAAGCCATTATCCTTAGCAAACTAACACAGGAACAGAAAACCAAATACTGCATGTTCTTATTTATAAGTGGGAACTAAATGATGGGAACAAATGGACACAAAAAGGGGAACAATAGACACTGGTGTCTACCTGAGGGTTGAGGATGGGAGGCAAAAGAGGATCAAAAAAAGTAACTATTAGATACTAGGTTTAGTACCTGGATGATGAAATAATCCATGCAACAAACCCTTGTAACACAAGTTTACTTACATAACAAACCTGCACATTTTTGTATATGGTGTAAGGAAGGGGTCCAGCTTCAATTGCCTGCATATGGCTAGCCAGTTATCCCAGCATGATTTATTAAATACAAATTCTTTTCCCCATAGCTTGTTTATGTCAGTTTTGTCAAAGATCAGATGGTTGTAGATATGTAGCCTTATTTCTGGGCTCTGTATTCTGTTTCATTGATCTATGTGACTTCTTTTGTACAAGTACCATGCTGTTTTGGTTACTGTATTCCTGTAGTATAGTTTGAAGTCAGGTAGCATGATTCTTCCAGCTTTGTCCTTTCTGCTTAGGATTGCCTTGGCTATTCAGGCTCTTTTTTGGTTTCATAAGAATTTTAAGATAGTTTATTCTAGTTCTGTGGAGAATGTAACTGGTAGTTTGATAAGAATAGCATTTAATCTGTAAAGTGCTTTGGGCAGTATAGCCATGTTAATGATATTGATTCTTACTATTCATGAGCATGGGAGGTTTTTTTTTTTCATATGTTTATGTCTTCCCTGATTTCTTTGAGGAGTGTTTAATAATTCTCATTTTAGAGATCTTTTACCTCCCTGGTTATCTTTATTCTTAGGTATTTTATTGTATTGTATTATATTTTGTTTTATTTCATTTCTTGTTTGGCAATTTTGAATCAGATTGCCTTTCTGGTTTGGCTTTCTGTTTTGCTGTTGGTATATAAGAATGCCAGTGATTTTTTACATTAATATTGCATCCTGCAAATTTGCTGACGTTGTTTATCAGCTGGAGGGAGCTTTGGGACTGAGACTATGGAGTTTTCTAGATATAAAATCATGTCTTCAGAAAACAGAGATGGTTTGAATTTATCTCTTCCTGTTTGGGTGTCCTTTATTTCTTTCTCTTGCTTGATTGCTCTTGCTAGGACTTCCAATATTATATAGAATAGAAGTAGTGAGAGAGGGCATCCTTGCAACACCATAATAAATAATCAACTCAAGGTGAATTAAACACTTAAATGTAAAACCACAAAAAATAAAAACCCTAGAAGACAACACAGGGAATACCATCTTGGAGATAGGAAAGAGCAAACATTTCGTGAAAAAGACATCAAAAGCAATTGCAACAAAAGCAAAAATCGACAAGTGGGATCTAATTAAAGTTAACAGCTTCTGCACAGCAAAAGAAACTATCAACAGGGTAAAAGACAACCTATGGAATAGGAAAAATAAATTGCAAACTACCTACCTAACAAAGGTCTAATATTCAGCATCTATAAAGAACTTAAACAAGTTTACAAGAGAAAAACGAACAACCCCATAAAAAACTGGGCCAAGGACATGGACAGACACTTCTCAAAAGAAGACATGCATGTGACCAACAAGCATATGAAAAAAACTCAATATCACTGATGATTAGAGAAATGCAAATTAAAACCCAATAAGATACCATCTTACACAAGTCAGGATGGCTATTATTAAAAAGTCAAAAAATAACAGATGCTGGCAAAGTTGTGGAGGAAAGGAAACACCTATACATTGTTGGTGGATGTGTAAATCCATTCAACCATTGTGGAAAGCAGTGTGTTGATTTCTCAAAGACCTAAAGACAGAAATTCCATTCGACCTAGCAATCCCATTGCCTGGTGTATACCCAGACGAGTATAAATCATTCTACCATAAAGACACATGCATGCAAATGTTCATTGCAGCACTGTTCACAATAGCAAAGACATGGAATCAACCCAAATGCCCATCAGTAACAGACTGGATAAAGGAAATGAGATACATAGTATTCTCGCTGCACCGTGGAATACTATGCAGATATAGAAAAGAATGGGATCATGTCCTCTGCAGGAACATAGATGGTGCTGGATGTCACTATCCTTAGCAAACTAATATAGGAGTTGAAAACCACATACCACATGTTCTCACTTATAATGGGGAGCTAAATGATAAGAACTTACTCTCGCAAAAGAGGAGACAACAGACACTAGAGTCTACTTGAGAGAGGAGGTTAGGAGGAGGGAGGGGAACAGAAAAGATAACTATTGAGTACTGGGCTTAATACCTAGGTAATGAAATATGTACAACGATCTCCCATGAAACATGTTTGCCTATGTAACAAACCTTCGCATGTACCCCCAAACATGAAATAAAAGTTAAAAGTACATAAATAAATAAAATTATCCAGACATACCAAAACTGAGGAAGTCATCACTACTAGAACTGTTGTACAAGAAATTCTAAAGAGAATTCTTCTAGATGAATGAAAATTATGTTAATGAGTAACATGAAAACACCTGAATGCTTGAAAGTCACTGATAATAGTAAGCACTTTGTCACATTTAAAATACTTTAAAACTGTAACGGTGATGTGTAAATCTCTTATATCTTTGGTGTGAAGGTCAAAAGATTAAAGTTTTAAAAATAATAACTTCAAAAATGTGTTAAGAGATATGCAACATAAGAAGATATAACTGATGGCATCAAAAATTTTAAATATGGAGGAGAAAGTGAAGTAATCTGTACGGCTTTATTTTTATGTAGGTGATCAATTAAGTTTTTATCAGCTTAAAATAACCTTTTATAACTATACAGTATTTTTCAAACCTCATTGAAACCGCAAGGAGACATCTATAATACAAAAATATTAAAAGCAAGGAATCAAAGCATGCTACTAGAGAAAAACCAATTAACCACAAAAGAAGATAATAAGAGAGTAATAGTAGAATTATAAAGCAACTAAAAAGAACAAAAAGGCAGTAGCAAGTCTTTACACATTCATAATTACCTTGAATGTAAATTGACCAAATGCTTTAATCAAAGGTTATAGAGTGGCTGAATGGTTGAAATTATAAGATCCAGTTATATGATGCCTTCAAGAAACTCCTTTCCCCTGTAAGGACACACATAGACTAAAAATTAAGAGATTGAGTAAGATATTTTATATAATAATACATTTACATAACATGTGAGCACATAAATATATAAAGCAAATATTGACAGTTGAAAAGGGAGATATAAACTTCAACACAATAATAGTATTGAAATTCAGCACTCTACTTTCAGCAATGGATATATCATCCAGACAGAAAATCAAGAAGGAAATATCATATTTAATCTGCACTCTAGACCACGTGGATCTATAGACATAGACAGAATGTTCCATCTGACAATATGAGAATGTCCATTCTTCTCAACTACACATGGAACATTCTCCAAGCTCAAACATATGCTAGGCTACAAAACAGATCTTAGCAAATTTAAGAAGATTGAAAACATATCAAGTATTTACTTTAACCACAATGGTAAAAATAAAGCAAAACAAAACTCAGTAACAGGAGGAACTTTGGAAATTTCATACATATGTGAAAATTAAAAAATATACTTCTGGACAACCAATACGTCAATGAAGAAATTAAACTGGAAATGTAAAAATTTTCTTGAGACAAATAAAAATGGAAACATCGTATACCAAAACTTATGTTATACAGCAACAGAAGTTCTAAGAGAGAATTTCATAGCCATAAATGCCTACATCCAAAAAAAGAAAAGATGAAAGACTTCAAATTAAAAAATCTAATCTTGCAACTCAAGAAACTACAAAAAAAAAAGAACAAACTATGCTCAAAGTTATTAGAAAAAAAATGATAAAGGGCAGAGCAGAAATAAATTTTAAAAAGACTAAATAAAAGAAAATATGAAAGAAATTATGTGTTTTTCTGGAAAAGATTAATAAAATCAACAAATTTTTAGCTAGACTAAGAAAAAAGAGAAAAGGCTGAAATAAATAAAATAACAATTAAAAAAATCACAACTGGTATAACAGAAATAAAAAAGGATCATTAAAGAAAATTGTGGGGGGCCGAGCAAGATGGCCAAATAGGAACAGCTCCAGTCTCCAACTCCCAGTGTGAGCGACACAGAAGACCGGTGATTTCTGCATTTTCAACTGAGGTACTGGGGTCATCTCACTAGGGAGTGCCGGACAATCGGTGCTGGTCAGCTGCTGCAGCCTGACCAGCGAGAGCTGAAGCAGGGCGAGGCATCGCCTCACCTGGAAGCGCAAGGGGGAAGGGAATCCCTTTTCCTAGCCAGGGGAACTGAGACACACAACACCTGGAAAATCGGGTAACTCCCACCCCAATACTGCGCTTTAAGCAAACAGGCACACCAGGAGAATATATCCCACACCTGGCCGGGAGGGTCCCACGCCCACGGAGCCTCCCTCATTGCTGACACAGCAGTCTGCTGCGATCTATCCGCAAGGCAGCAGCGAGGCTGGGGGAGGGGCGCCCGCCATTGCTGAGGCTTAAGTAGGTAAAAAAAAGCCACTGGGAAGCTCGAACTGGGTGGAGCTCACAGCAGCTCAAGGAAACCTGCCTGTCTCTGTAGACTGCACCTCTGGGGACAGCGCACAGCTGAAGACCAACAGGGGAAGCAGCGGGGGCTTGTGCAGATGCGAACGACTCTGTCTGACAGCTTTGGGGAGAGCCGTGGATCTCCCAACGCAGAGGTTGAGATCTGAGAACGGACAGACTGCCTGCTCAGGTGGGACCCCGACCCCTGAGTAGCCTAGCTGGGAGGCATCCCCCACTGGGGCAGTCTGACACCCCACACCTCACAGGGTGGAGTACACCCCTGAGAGGAAGCTTCCAAAGGAAGAATCAGACAGGTACACTCGCTGTTCAGCAATATTCTATCTTCGGCAACCTCTGCTGCTGATACCCAGGCAAACAGGGTCTGGAGTGGACCTCAAGGAATCTCCAACAGACCTACAGCTGAGGGTCCTGACTGTCAGAAGGAAAACTATCAAACAGGAAGGACACCTATACCAAAACCCCATCAGTACGTCACCATCATCAAAGACCAGAGACAGATAATACCACAAAGATGGGGAAAAAGCAGGGCAAAAAAGCTGGAAATTCAAACAATAAGAGTGCATCTCCCCCTGCAAAGGAGTGCAGCACATCGCCAGCAACGGATCAAAGCTGGTAAGAGAATGACTTTGACGAGACGAGAGAAGAAGGCTTCAGTCCATCAAACTTCTCAGAGCTAAAGGAGGAATTACGTACCCAGCGCAAAGAAACTAAAAATCTTGAAAAAAGAGTGGAAGAATTGACAGCTAGAATAATTAATGCAGAGAAGATCATAAACGAAATGACAGAGATGAAAACCATGACACGAGAAATACGTGACAAATGCACAAGCTTCAGTAACCGACTCGATCAACTGGAAGAAAGAGTATCAGCGATTGAGGATCAAATGAATGAAATGAAGTGAGAAGAGAAACCAAAAGAAAAAAGAAGAAAAAGAAATGAACAAAGCCTGCAAGAAGTATGGGATTATGTAAAAAGACCAAATCTACGTCTGATTGGGGTGCCTGAAAGTGAGGGGGAAAATGGAACCAATTTGGAAAACACTCTTCAGGATATCATCCAGGAGAACTTCCCCAACCTAGTAGGGCAGGCCAACATTCAAATTCAGGAAATACAGAGAACGCCACAAAGATACTCCTCCAGAAGAGCAACTCCAAGACACATAATTGCCAGATTCACCAAAGTTGAAATGAAGGAAAAAATCTTAAGGGCAGCCAGAGAGAAAGGTCGGGTTACACACAAAAGGAAGCCCATCAGACTAACAGCAGATCTCTCGGCAGAAACTCTCCAAGCCAGAAGAGAGTGGGGGCCAATATTCAACGTTCTTAAAGAAAAGAATTTTAAACCCAGAATTTCATATCCAGCCAAACTAAGTTTCATCAGTGAAGGAGAAATAAAATCCTTTACAGATAAGCAAATGCTTAGAGATTTTGTCACCACCAGGCCCGCCTTACAAGAGACCCTGAAGGAAGCCCTAAACATGGAAAGGAACAACCGGTACCAGCCATTGCAAAAACATGCCAAAATGTAAAGACCATCGAGGCTAGGAAGAAACTGCATCAACTAAGGAGCAAAATAACCAGTTAATATCATAATGACAGGCTCAAGTTCACACATAACAATATTAACTTTAAATGTCAATGGACTAAATGCTCCAATTAAAAGACACAGACTGGCAAACTGGATAAAGAGTCAAGACCCATCAGTCTGCTGTATTCAGGAGACCCATCTCACATGCAGAGACATACATAGGCTCAAAATAAAGGGATGGAGGAAGATCTACCAAGCAAATGGAAAACAAAAAAAAAGCAGGGGTTGCAATCCTAGTCTCTGATAAAACAGACTTTAAACCATCAAAGATCAAAAGAGACCAAGAAGGCCATTACATAATGGTAAAGGGATCAATTCAACAGGAGGAGCTAACTATCCTAAATATATATGCACCCAATACAGGAGTACCCATATTCATAAAGCAAGTCCTTAGAGACTTACAAAGAGACTTAGACTCCCATACAATAATAATTGGAGACTTCAGCACTCCACTGTCAATATTAGACAGATCAACGAGACAGAAAGTTAACAAGGATATCCAGGAATTGAACTCATCTCTGCACCAAGCGGACCTAATAGACATCTATAGAACTCTCCACCCCAAATCAACAGAATATACATTCTTCTCAGCACCACATTGCACTTATTCCAAAATTGACCACATAATTGGAAGTAAAGCACTCCTCAGCAAATGTAAAAGAGCAGAAATTATAACAAACTGTCTCTCAGACCACAGTGCAATCAAACTAGAACTCAGGAATAAGAAACTCAATCAAATCCGCTCAACTACATGGAAACTGAACAACCTGCTCCTGAATGACTACTGGGTACATAACGAAATGAAGGCAGAAATAAAGATGTTCTTTGAAACCAATGAGAACAAAGATACAACATACCAGAATCTCTGGGACACATTTAAAGCAGTGTGTAGAGGGAAATTTATAGCACTAAATGCCCACAAGAGAAAGCAGGAAAGATCTGAAATTGACACTCTAACATCACAATTAAAAGAACTAGAGAGGCAAGCGCAAACACATTCAAAAGCTAGCAGAAGGCAAGAAATAACTAAGATCAGAGCAGAACTGAAGGAGATAGAGACACAAAAAACCCTCCAAAAAATCAATGAATCCAGGAGTTGATTTTTTGAAAAGATCAACAAAATTGACAGACGGCTAGCAAGACTAATAAAGAAGAAAAGAGAGAGGAATCAAATAGACACAATAAAAAATAATAAAGGGGATATCACCACCGACCCCACAGAAATACAAACAACCATCAGAGAATACTATAAACACCTCTACGCAAATCAACTAGAAAATCTAGAAGAAATGGATAATTTCCTGGACACTTACACTCTCCCAAGACTAATCCAGGAAGAAGTTGAATCCCTGAATAGACCAATAGCAGGCTCTGAAACTGAGGCAACAATTAATAGCCTACCCACCAAAAAAAGTCCAGGACCAGATGGATTCACAGCTGAATTCTACCAGAGGTACAAGGAGGAGCTGGTACCATTCCTTCTGAAACTATTCCAATCAATAGAAAAAGAAGGAATCCTCCCTAACTCATTTTATGAGGCCAACATCATCCTGATACCAAAGCCTGGCAGAGACACAACAAAAAAAGAGAATTTTAGACCAATATCCCTGATGAACATCGATGCAAAAATTCTCAATAAACTGCTGGCAAACCGGATTCAGCAGCACATCAAAAAGCTTATCCACCATGATCAAGTGGGCTTCATCCCTGGGATGCAAGGCTGGTTCAACATTCGCAAATCAATAAACGTAATCCAGCATATAAACAGAACCAAAGACAAGAACCACCTGATTATCTCAATAGATGCAGAAAAGGCTTTTGACAAAATTCAACAGCCCTTCATGCTAAAAACGCTCAATAAATTCGGTATTGATGGAATGTACCTCAAAATAATAAGAGCTATTTGTGACAAACCCACAGCTAATATCATACTGAATGGGCAAAAACTGGAAAAATTCCCTTTGAAAACTGGCACAAGACAGGGATGCCCTCTCTCACCACTCCTATTCAACATAGTGTTGGAGGTTCTGGCTAGGGCAATCAGGCAAGAGAAAGAAATCAAGGGTATCCAGTTAGGAAAAGAAGAAGTCAAATTGTCCCTGTTTGCAGATGACATGATTTTATATTTAGAAAACCCCATTGTGTCAGCCCAAAATCTCCATAAGTTGATAAGCAACTTCAGCAAAGTCTCAGGATACAAAATTAATGTGCAAAAATCACAAGCATTCTTATACACCAGTAACAGACAAGCAGAGAGCCAAATCAGGAATGAACTTCCATTCACAATTGCTTCAAAGAGAATAAAATACCTAGGAATCCAACTTACAAGGGATGTAAAGGACCTCTTCAAGGAGAACTACAAGCCACTGCTCAGTGAAATCAAAGAGGACACAAAGAAATGGAAAAACATACCATGCTCATGGATAGGAAGAATCAATATCGTGAAAATGGCCATACTGCCCAAGGTTATTTATAGATTCAATGCCATCCCCATCAAGCTACCAATGAGTTTCTTCACAGAATTGGAAAACACTGCTTTAAAGTTCATATGGAACCAAAAAAGATCCCGCATTGCCAAGTCAATCCTAAGTCAAAAGGACAAAGCTGGAGGCGTCACACTACCTGACTTCAAACTATACTACAAGGCCACAGTAACCAAAACAGCATGGTACTGGTACCAAAACAGAGATATAGACCAATGGAACAGAACAGAGTCCTAGGAAAAAATACCACACATCTCCAGCCATCTGATCTTTGACAAACCTGAGAGAAACAAGAAATGGGGAAAGGATTCCCTATTTAATAAATGGTGCTGGGAAAATTGGCTAGCCATAAGGAGAAAGCTGAAAGTGGATCCTTTCCTTACCCCTTATACGAAGATTAATTCAAGATGGATTAGAGACTTAAATGTTAGACCTAATACCATAAAAACCCTAGAAGAAAATCTAGGTAGTACCATTCAGGACATAGGCATGGGCAAGGACTTCATGTCTAAAACACCAAAAGCAATGGCAGCAAAAGCCAAAATTGACAAATGGGATCTAATTAAACTAAAGAGCTTCTGCACAGCAAAAGAAACTACCATCAGAGTGAACAGGCAACCTACAGAATGGGAGAAAATTTTTGCAACCTACTCATCTGACAAAGGGCTAATATCCAGAATCTACAAAGAACTCAAACAAATATGCAAGAAAAAAACAAACAACCCCATCAAAACGTGGGGCAAGCATATGAACAGACATTTCTAAAAAGAAGACATTCATACAGCCAACAGACACATGAAAAATGCTCATCATCACTCGCCATCAGAGAAATGCAAATCAAAACCACAATGAGATACCATCTCACACCAGTTAGAATGGCAATCATTAAGAAGTCAGGAAACAACAGGTGCTGGAGAGGATGTGGAGAAATAGGAACACTTTTACACTGTTGGTGGGATTGTAAACTAGTTCAACCATTATGGAAAACAGTATGGCAATTCCTCAAGGATCTAGAACTAAATGTACCATATGACCCAGCCATCCCACTACTGGGTATATACCCAAAGGATTATAAATTATTCTACTACAAAGACACATGCACACGTATGTTTATTGCGGCACTATTCACAATAGCAAAGACTTGGAATCAACCCAAATGTCCATCTGTGACAGACTGGATTAAGAAAATGTGGCACATATACACCTTGGAATACTATGCAGCCATAAAAAAGGATGAGTTTGCGTCCTTTGTATGGACATGGATTCAGCTGGAAACCATCATTCTTAGCAAACTATCACAAGAACAGAAAACCAAACACCACATGTTCTCACTCATAGGTGGGAACTGAACAATGAGTTCACTTGGACTCGGGAAGGGGAACATTACACACTGGGGCCTATCATGGGGAGGGGGGAGGAGGGTGGGATTGCATTGGGGAGTTACACATGATATAAATGATGAATTGATGGGTGCTGACGAGTTGATGGGTGCAGCACACCAACATGGCATAAGTATACATATGTAACAAACCTGCACGTTATGCACATGTACCCTAGAACTTAAAGTATAATAAAAAAATTGAAAAAAAAAAAAAAGAAAATTGTGGAAAGTTATACCACAACAAATTGGATAACCTAGAAGAAATACATAAATTCCTGGACACATAAATCCTACCAATACTGAATTATGAAAAACAGAAATCCGAACAGACCAATAATGTATAAGGAGATACAATTTGTAATAAAAACTTTCGCTTCAAAGAAAAGCACAGGACCTGATGGCTTCACTGCTGAATTCTACTAAACATAAAATAAAATAAAATAAAATAAAATAAAATAAAATAAAATAAAATAAAATAAAATAAAGTACCGCTCTTTCTCAAACTCTTAAAAAGGCAAAGAGGAAATAATATTTCCAAACTCAATTTATAAGACCAGAATTACCCAGATACCAATCCCAGACATAAACACAACAGCAATAAAAAGGAAAACTCCATGCCAACATTCCTGATAAATGCATACGTAAAATTTCTCAACAAGATATTAGCAAAGACAATTCAATAGCACACTAAAAAAAAAATAATTCAATTTGGTCAAATGGTATTCATCTCAAGGATGCAAGAACAGATTAACATAAACAAATCAATAAAAGTGACACGTCGCATAAATAGAGTGAAAGACGAAGTTTATATATTTCTTTTAATAGATGAAGGAAAAGCATCTGACAAAATTCAACATTCCTTCATAATGAAAACTCCCAACAAATTAGGAATGCAAGGGATGAACCTCAACACCATAAAGACCATATATGACAAGTTCCAGCTAATATCACACTGAATGGGAAAGTGGTGAAAGCATTTCCTCTAAGATCTGCAACAAGATAAGAATGCCTACTCTTGCTAGTTCAACGTAATACTGGCAGTCCTAACCAGACTAATTAGGCAAGAGAAATAAATAAAAAACATCCAAATTGGAAAGAAAGAAGTTAAGTTGTCCCTTTTCAAAGGTGACATGATCTTAAATGTAGAAAAACCCAAGACTCCAACAAAAACCTGCTAGATCTAATAAACAAATTCATTAAAATGGCACAATATACAATAATCATACAAAAATTAGTAGTGTTTCTATACACGAACAGTGAACTATCTGAAAAGGAAATCAAGAAAACAATTCTATTTACAAAAGCCGTGACAAATAAAATAGTCAAATAAATTTAACCAATGAGGTGAAATATTTCTACAATGGAAACCATAAGATATTGATGAAATACTTTAAAGAAGACACAAATAAATGGAAAGATATGCAGTGTTTATGGATCGGAATAATTATTACTGTTCAAAATATCTATACCACTTAAAATTATATATTCAATCCAATCGCTATCAAAATACCAATGACATTTTCCAGAGAAAGAAAAAATATAATAGTAAAATTCATATGGAGCTACAAAAGACCCTAAATAGTCAAATCAATCCTGAGTAAAAAGAAGAAAACTGGAGATATTACACAATCTGAAATCAAAATATACTACAAACCTATATAGCAAGCAAAACAGTATGATATTGGCATAAAAACAGGCATCTAGACTAATGGAACAGAATAGAGATCCCAGAAATAACTGTGGGATTTACAGCAAACTGATTTTTTATGAAGGTTCCAAGAACATACATTGTGGAAAGGACAGTCGCTTCAGTAGATGGTGGGAATACTGAATATACATATGCAGAAGAATAACAAAATCAGACTTTTATCTATAATGATATTCAAAAATTTTCAGAAAATGGATTAAATCTTTAAATGTAAGGTCTGAAACACTGAAACTACTGGAAGTAAATATAGGACAAAAGCTCTATAAAACTTGTCTGGAGAATTATTTTCTGGATATATCCTCAAGAGCACACGCAAGAAAAGGAAAAATAGACAAATGAGAATTCGTTAAACTGAAAGGCTTCTGCACAACAAAGGTAACAATCAACAAAATGAAGAAACAGCCTACCATCTGAGAGAAAATATTAGAAACCACACATCTGACAAGGGTTTAATATATAAAATATATTTAAAAACCTCAACTTAATAGCAAGAAGACAAACAACCCAATTGCTAAATGGCATAAATACCTGAATAGATGTTTCTAAAAAGAAGACATACAAATTGTCAACTGGTGTATGAAAAAATACTCAGCATTACAAATTATCAAGGCAATACAAATCAAAACCACAATATCACCTCACTTCTGTTAGAATGGCTATTCTAAAAAGACAAGCTGATTGTTAGCAAGGATGTGGAGAAAAATGAACCCTTGCACATTGTTGGTGAGAAGTTAATTGGTACAGCCATTATGAAAAACAGTATGGAAGCTCCTCAAAAATCTAAAAATAGAACTACCGTGTAATGCACCAACCTGACTACAGGGTATATATCCACAGAAATTAAAATCAGTATATCAAAAGGATATCTTCACTCCCATGAGTATTGAAGCACTATTCACAATAGCCAAGATATAGAATAAAAGAATAAATCCGTGTCCATTGTGTGTGTGTGTGTGTGTGTGTGGTGTGTGTGTGAAAGAGAGAGATAATATTACCTGGATGCACTTTTACTTTTGAGGTGAATTGAATGCATGCATGGCCAAGCCTAAAATATGTAAAATATCTTCTATGGTGATGATGTGAGGCATCCAATGTCAAAATAAACACTATTACATTGTTTAAAATAAACAAAAATAATCTATCTAGGGATATATATTTGTAGCTAATTCATCTCGATGGACTTAATCAAACATTTTTTAGGAACTGTAAAAATGCTCTGTCATTATCAAAACTGGTACCTGGCATTCTCTTCCCTTATACATTTCCTAGTCAAGGTTAGCTGTTTTTGAATAATTTATATAGCGCATGTAAAACAATCATAAGAAATATCCCAAAACAACAACAGTAATAACAACAAATAAAAATACCATATGTTTAGTAATTAATATCTGTCAGATACTCTGCTAGCAACATTATATAAATTATCTTATTTAATCATCACAATAACTTCACTGCTATTTGTCTCCCCATTAAACACATGAGAAATTGAAATGCAGAGATTAAAAAACTTACCTAAAGTGACATAGCAACATAATACTTATTGAAAGTAGCTTTGAAAACAAAGTCAGCTTCTAGAATTCTTTATTACTATCATAACACCCTTAAATATTAATGGTGGTTCCTTTGAGTGAAGAGATTCAATCTCCTTCTTAAAAATCTCCCTTCTGCCTTTTTGTACTTGCCCAAGTTTTCTTCATTCAGTCTGTATTATATTTGTAATTATCAAAATATTTTAAAATATTTTCTTCTTTATTGTACATAACACAGGAGTCTTTTGGTAGTTGTGTGTTGTTTTTGTCTCCTCAGTAATATTTTTTGAAATAAATTATTTCCCATTTTATTTGTATCTTACAGATCTATCATTTATGATATCAAGATTTTTTGTTTGTGTGTTTCAGGTACCAACCTTTCATTAAATCCTAGCTTATCAATATATTAAATCTCACAAATAACAGCAATTGGTTCAAAAGTCGATTATATTACACAGAGTCCTTTTCTCGAATTTATAATATGACTTCACAATAAAGAAACTCCTTTCCACTGGGGTTACAACGTTGGCAAAATATGAATATAAAGCTATTGGTGGCTACGTTCCCTGCTATATGGAGAGAGCCTGTCTATAAAATGAAGCCAAACAGCGGAAGGCAAGTAGAGATGAAAGGTAGTTATCTTGATAGTAGTAAGTCTTAGTTTCAGACCTTAAAGTCATTGTACTTGCCTTTTTTCACTCGCCTTATTCTGGGGTTGAGTCCTGGAATATCTTATTATTATTTTTAAAGATCCTCAATTAATCATGATGACTGGCTGTGTGTGGCAATCATAGGACATGTTAATAATCTGTCCCAAGGAAAAGGCAAAAGCATTTATTACTTGATCTATGTCAGTTTTTTACTGAAAATATTCCCTGAAACACTGGTCACCCAAGGATTTCCATAAGGAAAATAGTTTTTTGCTGTTTATTAAAGAGTCTTAGAAGTCCTGTGGTAATGAAAAATTTATTATTTGTTAAGCTCTCCATTCTCAATTATAACTTTTTTTATTAGAGAGTTATTGACATCCTACAAGGCACATGTTTAAGAATTCCAATTGACATGTTATATTTATATATAAGAAATGGATAATATTACATTTTTGAAGCTTTAACTAAAATTGTATCTCTTTCACAGGAATTGTCCCCAATTATTTAATTGTGTAACTAATTCAATTTAAATTTATATCACTGCATTCACTAGCAAGTTTCAGTTAGCCAAGATAATGTTTAATTTCAACTGGAATCCAGCATGTTTGATTTCTCTCCTAGCTTTAAATTACCGGAATATTTAATAAGGGGAAATTCTAAAGCTCCATTTAAGATATTGGTCACTATGTATAGGATCAGATAGGATTAAGGATAGAGTTTTAACTTACTCTGCTATCTGGTACCATCCAAGTTAACACTGGTTTATTCTTTTATATCTCTGATATGAAGTTATTCAACTGCTAATTGACCTAACACTTTTTTAATTCAGGTCATATATTTTTTCAAATATAAGTATGTGACAAGAGGTTTTGTCGTTTAGTTTATGTAAATCAAACTTTATCTTCACAGATAGTTTGTTGTGATCTTTTAGTTAAATACGAATAATATTTCCCCAAATATCTAAATTAGAAATTTCTTGATAGAAGTACAGCCCAAGGATTCTTAATTTTAACTTTGCCAAGACTCAACCAGATTGAAACAATATATAGCAATTGATAGAAAAACAGAACAACTCTAAATGAGAGAATTGATAGAACTTTCATCTATTTTGTTTTTCAAATGAGTGGCCCTGTTACTCAGAGTACTTTCCTGCAGAGATATGAAATTTTGTAAAATTTAAAATATAATTTTGCTTATCTGCAAACGTTCCTGGAAAATTTTGAAAATATTGTTCAAAATGTTAATATTATATATATGTGTGTGCATGTGCGTAAAATGGCACATATCATAACTGTACAGTTTGAATTATTTTCACAAACTGAACATATATTATTAGTACTCAGTTAAAGAAACAGAATCCCAGTATTCAGGAGCCTTCTTGCAGGCTCCTTTCCACTGGCTATTCCTCCAAAAATAACCGCTATCCCAGCTTTTAACTTTATAGACTAATTTTGTCTCTTAGAACAAAGCACATGTTCAGGTTCATCGGATGCATTATAGTTCATAGAACTACTCCAAATGTTCAAGCTGAAGAAATTGAATATTTTTCCTCAATATCAAATAATAAAGTTTGAGGCAACATTGCAGAGTGAAATTATGTTTCTTAAACTTTCTAGTTCTATCACTTGAGGCAAATTGGTTAGCATATACGGCATATATATATAGCCTTCATCAATTCAAGCTTCGATAACAAAATACCTATATATATTACATTGTGTATATATATACATTATATATCATATATAATGGTATTTTGTTTTAGAAGCCTGAATGGATGAAGGCAGCATGCCAAAACCGATTAATGTAATGTATTACATATATAGAAGAAAAAGCACATATGATCATCTAAAGAGATGCACAGTGTCATTTGACAAAATCTGACACCTATTATGAAATAAAATGAAAGAAATGAAAATCTCGACAAATGAATTTGAAGACAAGTCTCTCAACCAGTTAAAGGGTATCTATGGAAAATCCAAAACTAACATCATACTTAATGGTGAAAGATTGAACACATGCTAATGAGACAAAGACATCTGCTATAATAAACTTCTATTTAACCTTGTATTATGGGCTCTGGCCAGTACAATAAGGTAAGGAAAAGTAATAAAAAGCACTCAAATAGAAATCTGATAAGTAAAAATACCTTAATCTGCAGATGACATGAGGACATAAACATTTATGTAGCAAATATTTAGGAATTTTCTGCCTTTCTCATTATGTAGCTCATTTTATAAATATATATGTATACATGTGCATTGACATATATATCTGTGTCTATCTATAAAATATATATTTATATTAGTATATTAATTATATGTTGTATATGTAATTATATAAATTATCAGTTATGTTTAGTATGCAATAATATAATTAATATTATATATAATGTCAATTATATTATATAATAGAATATTAATTATACAACATTATATATTTATATACAATTATTGTATTTTAAAATTATTTAATCCATAAAGAAATTATATGTATTATTATGTATTATTACATTATATATTATATACTATATCACATATTAATTTTATTGTATATAATATATTGTATATAAATATACATATGTGTGCATATATATATAAAAACATAGATATACAGATAGATTCTGTAAGATGTAGCATGTAGCACACAATAGGCACTAAAGTGATGCTTATTAACTAAAATTTTAATGCTTAAAAATGCCCAAATACATTTTTAAAATCAATATTATTGTCAATTAAAATCACTAAGTAGATCTATTTTGTTAAGAAACAAAGTATTTCCAATACTTCAAATAAAAATGTTGTCTTCTCATTGAATCTTATTATAAACACTAAATATAATGAACATCATGTTCTTGAGTGATAGATTTACCTGTCATACATTTCATCTTATGGTTATAGTGATTAACTCTAAAGTGTTTGAAAATTTATCTTCTATATCATGGTGTTTTAAAATACCTCACACTGACATGGAAGCATGTCAATAATCTGTTAGCGCATTTATGACTAACATAACAATATATATGAAAGGTTATTGATAATTTTCAAACATTTTTAGAAAAATGTCTTCATAAAGCCACAAGTCATAAAAGTTACTTTTGATTTTTTAATAGTTTCAATATTTCCAGATCATAACAGAGTTTGAATTTTCTATTATGTTTCAGTAATAGTTATTGAGAATTCATGTTGGATCATATTTAGTTCAACAAGTATGGAATTGTAAAGTTAGGCTGTGTCATAATTACCCAAATATATTGAGAAAGGCCTTACTTATTTGTTTGGTTGGTGGTTGTTTAGCTTTGTTCTGCTTTCCTTACATATCAGGGTAATTATTTCAAGGCTCTACTTCACTAAAATATTGGAAGTCCATGATCTTATTGACATGATCCTTTTTTTTTTTTTTTTGAGACAGAGACTTGCTCTGTCACTCAGGCTGGAGTGCAGTGGTGCCATCTTGGCTCACTGCAGCCTCTGCCTCTGGGGTCCAAGCGATTCTCCTGTCTCAGCCTCCCGAGTAGCTGGGACTACAGGCCTGTGCCACAATGCCCATCTAATTTTGTATTTTTATACAAAAATTCTTCCTCCTCCTCCTTCTTCTTTTCTCTTTTCTTGTATGTCTTTCTTCCTTCCTTTGTTTTTGGTTTCTTCCTTTTCTCCCTCTCTTTCTTTCCTTCCTTCTTTCCTTCCTTCCTTCCTTCCTGTCCTTCTTCCTTCTTCCGTCCGTCCCTTCCTGCCTGCCTTTCTTCTTTCTGTCTCTTTCGTTCTTCTTTCTTTCTTTCTTTCTTTCTTTCTTTCTTTCTTTTTCCTTTTTTCTCCTTTAAATATGAAGAGTGCCAGATTTTCTCAAATTACTTTGTTTATCTCTTGAAATTATTATGTGCTTTTTGTTCTTTTGTAAATATGGTATATTGCAGTATTTGATTTTTGCATGTTGTCTGAGTCCATTTGGTCTGCTATAAACAAAGTACCATGAACTGAGTGACTTAATAAATGACAAATTTATTTCTCACTGTTCTAGAGGCTAGAAAGTGAAAGATCAAGACGCCAACAGATTCGGTGTTTGGTGAGGTCCCGTGTTCTGGTTCATAGATGACACCTTCTTACTGGGTCCACACATGGTGAAAGGAGCAAGGATCTCTCCTGGGTTGGTTTTATAAAGACATAAATCTCATTCATGAAGGTTTTGCCTTTATGACTTAATCATCTCTCAAAGACTCCACCACCTATGCAGTCACCTTGGGGGTTGGCATTCAAACACATGATTTTGGAGGCATCCAAGCATATGTGAAACCAACTTTGCTTTCCTAGAATTATCCCACTCAGTCATTACAAAAATTTTTATATGCCACTGGATTTAAGTTTGTAATATTTTGCTAAGAATTTTTTTCTATAATCATAGAAGGTATTGAACTTCACTTTTATTTTCTTGTGATATCTTTTCCTGGCTCTGGTTAAGAGTAATATTTGCCTTATAGAATAAGTTAGGCCGTGTTATCTCCTCAATTTTCTGAAAGTGTTTCACAAAAATTAAAATTATTTATTATTTAAATGTTTGGTTGAATTTATTTGTTAAGGTATATGGGCCTAATATTTGATTTGTAGGAAGTTTTAAAATAACTAATTGAATCCCTTTACTTGTCATCAATCTTGTAAATTTTCTATCTCGAGTTAATTTTGGTAACTTGTATTTTCTTGGAAAATTGTCCATTTCATGTAAGTTATCTCGTTTATTGGCACACAGTTGTTCATGGTATTCTCAGACATTTTTTTCTGTAAGGTCAATAATAATTATTCCTCCTTCATTCTGAATTTTAGTAATTTTAATGATATTTTTAAACTGTTGATCAGTCTAGCTAAAGATTTAGCAGTATTATTGATTCTTTAAATGAACTCATTGAACTCATTTTTTATTTTTATTTTATTATATTATTTATTTATTTATTTTTGAGACAGAGTCTTGCTCTGTCACCCAGGCTGGAGTGCAGTGGCGCAATCTTGGCTTACTGCAAGCTCTGACTCCGGGGTTCATGCCATTCTCCTGCCTCAGCCTCCCGAGTAGCTGGGACTACAGGTGCCCGCCACCACGCCCGGCTAATTTTTTTTTTTTTTTTTTTTTTTTTTTGTATTTTTAGTAGAGACAAGATTTCACTGTGTTAGCCAGGATGGTCTCGATCTCCTGACCTCATGATCCGCCTGCCTCGGCCTCCCAGAGTGCTGGGATTACAGGCATGAGACACCACGCACAGCCTAAATGAACTAATTTTTAATTTCACCAATTTTTGTATCAATTTTCCATTTTCTATTTCATTTATTCAGAATTGATCTTTATTGCTCCTTCCATTCCGCTTTTTGGGGTATGCATTTTGTTTTTATTTTAGTTGCTTATGGTAAACTCTTAGATTATTTGAGAGCATGCTTCTATGTTAAAATTGATGTTTAAAACTATAAATTTCTGTTAAGCACTACTTTAGTGTATCTCATTAATTTTGATATGATGTGGTTTAATTTTCATTCGGTTCAAAATAATTTCTAATGTCTCCCATTATTTGTTCATTGGCCCACTGGTTGTTTACAAGTACTTAATTCCCAATTATTTGTGAATTTCTCCCATTTGTTTCTATTACTGAGTTCTAATATAGTTTAACTTATTTGGTCAAAAAGTGTGCTTTATGTGACTTCAATTCTTTTGAATTTGTGGAGACTTTTCTTTATAAGTTAGCATATAGGTTTTCCGGAACATTGTTCAATGTGTTATTGTGAATAATGTATAGTCTGCTGTTCTTGGTTTTAATGTTAAGTCAAGTTATTTCACATTGTTGTTTAAGTCTCCTGTAACCTTACTGAAGCTCTGTCTAGTTGTTCTATCCATTAATGAGAGTGAACCATTGAGGTTTCCAAGTATTGTTGAATTTTTTATTTCTCTCTTGGTTTCTTTCACTTCCTGCTGTATATGATTGGGGCTGTTCTTTGAGTATGGACATAGGCTTTTAAATTATATTTTATGCAACAATCATTTCCATGGTGCTAATTATCTCCAAAAATTCAACAAAAACGTTATAAAAATCATATTTTTCCGAACTTTGGAAATTAACCAAAATATTTGGATGATCTGATAATTTATTTTTAAAATGGCTGAATTTCAGTAACAACAATGAGCATTTTTGCATTTTAACTTGCCCTATTTCTATATCCCCTCTCTAGCTGTGTGATATATTCTTGAAAAGCAACATCATTAGAATGAGTGTAGCTTTGGAAACTAAGAGATTAGCCCATAAAGAATGTAGGGACCGTAAAGATTGGACATGCCCCCAAATCCCATCCATGAGGAACTGTTGCTATTCAACCTCTTTGACAGCTTCCTAAGAAGCTGCATTCTCAGTGCTTGCTTTTATTTCACCTGGCTCAGAGCTCACTCTGCATGAACCCTATCCATAGAATGTTGAAAACAACCAGAAACAACAGTGTAGCATACCAGTTGTGGCTAACTAGAGGCTAACCAAAAACCTTTTAAAAACCTTAAATATTATATTACAAATTAGTATTATATTATAAATTAGTTATAAATATGTTCAAAAACTAAAGATAACTGCATAGATAAATAAAAGACATTATGAGAAAAATATATTTCTTAGTCCATTTATGCTGCTATAACAGAATACCTGAGACTATGTAATTTATAATTAACAAAAAATATATTTTTTAAAGTTTCTGGAGCCTGGGAAGTCCAAAATTGAGAGGTCAGCATCTTGCAAGCATCTTCTTGCTACATCATCCCATGGCAGAAGGCAAAAGGGCAAAATAAGGACAAGACAAAAAGTAAGAAAAGAAAGGCAAAAGGGGTTCAAACAGCAAGAGAAAAGCAACACATCTTGTAAAAGAAATTTTCAATAACATTAACAGTAGGCTTCTCGTCAGAAATCGTGGAGACCAGAAGGAAGTGAGATGACATAATGAAAATGCTGAAAGAAATACTATCACTCATGGATTTTATATTCAGAAAATTAGCCACCAAAAATAAAAAGAAATATTAATAAATTCCCCAACAAACCCAAACTGAAGAAATCTGTTGCCCACAAACCTGCCCTACCAGAAATACTAAAGGGAACCTTTTAGGGTGTAATGAAAGAATATAGATAGGAAAGTTCTCAAACTCACACAATGAAATAACAGCAATAAAGGTAACTACAATATTACTTCAGGAAGCATATAAAATATATTATAAATTTATTTTTCTTTATAACTTTTCTAAAATATGCTGTAAAAGCCAAATGCAAAAAAAATTGTGAATCCGTGCTGATGGATTTAAAATGTATAATGATATAATTCGAATGCCAATAATACCAAAAAGAAGGGATGAAATAGAGCTATATATTATGAAAGGTTTTTATAATATTTAAATTAAATTGCTATTAATTCAAACTAGATTTGTTTAATTTAAGATGATAGTTGTAATCCCAGGGTAACCAGAAAGAAAGAAATTCCACAAAATATGTCAAAATAAAGATTACGAGAGTTGAAATGGTATGCTATGTCATATATATTTAACAAAAAGAAGTCAGTAATAGAGAGAGACAAGAGCAAAAACATAAGATATATTAAGAGACAAATAGTTTGAAAGTAAAAGACTATAAAAAGAAAATAATTACTACACAAACACTAATCCATAAAAACTGGCGTGGATCTACTAATAAAAGGCAAAATAGACAACAATATTAGAATTATCACTAGACACTAAGTAAATTTTATGATGATAAAAGGGTAAATCCATCAAGAATATATAATATCTATAAGCTTATATTCACTTAAAAAATCTTCAAAATATGTGAAACAAATCTGACAGTATTAAATAGAGAAATACACCATGTAACTATAATAGCTGGAAAATTTAGTACTCCATTTTCAATAACAAATAAAACAACTAGGTAGAATAACAACAAGGGAAACAGAAAACTTGAGCAATATTACAAACCAACTAAACCTAACAAACATCTATAGGATATGCCACTCAACAAAAGAAGAACACTTCCTTCTTAAGTGCACATGGTACATTTTCCTGGATTAATCATATTTCAGGTTATAAAATAAGCCTCGATAAATTTTAAAGGAGAAGAACATAATAGCTATATTCTCTGTGCTATGAACTGAAGACCTATTTCTCTCAAAGTTCATATGTTGAAGTCTAGTCTCTAAGGTGATGTTATTAGGAGGTGGGACATTTGGGAGGTGATTAAATTATGAGGGAAAAGCCCACATGATTGGGACTAGCACCCTTATAAATGCGACTTCAGAGAGCTAGCTATTGCTTTCTACCATATGTGGAAATAGCAAGAAGGCTGAATATGAGAAAGAAGGCCTTCATCAGACATCAAATCTGCTGGTGTTCTGACCATGAACTTCTCAAACTCCAAAACTGAAAAATAAATTTCTGTTGTTTATAAGCTACTCATCTATGATATTTTATTATAGCAACCCAAAGAGTTTAAGACACTCTGATTACATGGAATGAAATTAGAAATCAATAACAGAAGGAATTCTGATAATACACAGTATGTGAAAATTAAACAAATAATACATCCTTGACATCACAAGTTAAATGGAAAATTCTTTGGGAAGACTTGGCTTTCGGATAGCAATTCTGGACCTGCCCCAGGCCAGAGGAGAGCCCATTGCCCTGACATGTGGTCTCAGGTCAGGCAGCATTTACCACAAGCTAACCATAAGGGAACATCAGAAGTCATCTGGCAGTACTTAACAGTGGCCTATGGTGGCAGTAGCCATGGGTTGAGGCTTCTCTGCCTTAGCAAAGAAGAGTGAGAAAGACTATTTCTTGTGGTTTGAACACTAGCTCAGCTGAAGTACAATGGAACACCAGGTAGACTTCCATGGTTTATTACTCTAGTCCACAGTTTTCAGATGGCATGGATTAGAGTAAAAATCCTTAGAAGTCTACTTGGTGGACTGGCTGAACTTGCAGACTTGGCTGGCATTGCAAAAAATTGTTTGCAGAGGCCCAAGGCATTGAAAAACATAAGAGGGAACTAGGAAGTGGTTACAGCAGGCCTTGGGTGAGACCAAGTGCTATGCTGGCTTCAGAATTGCCTTAGCAATCCTGAAGTAATGGTGTCACTACACCCCCAACTTCAGTTGACTGAGGACAGAGCAAGACAGACCCTGTTTGACAGAAATTAAGGGAAGAGAACAAAAGTCTCTGCCTGGTAATCCATAGAATTTGCCTGGTTATTGTCCGAGACCATTAAGGCAGTACTCTAAGAGTCTGTAAGAACAACAGTGTTACTGGGCTTAGAGTGACCCTAAAGCAAATACAGCTTAGATTACAACACCCAAGTCTTTTCGAATTTCTGGAAAGCCTACCCAAGAAGGAGGGGTACAAAGAAGCCCAAGATTGTGCAGACAAATTAAGTACCTAAATCTTCAATGGCCAGACAATAAAGAACATTTGCAAGTATCAAGATGATCCGGGAAAACATTACCTCATGAAATAAACTAAATAAGGCATGAGAAACTTATCCTGTAGAAACAGAGACAGGTAAACTTTCAGAAAGATAATTAAAAATAGCTGAGTTGAGGAAACTCAAAGAAATTCAAAAGAACCCGGAAAAACTTTGGAATTCTATCAGAGAAATGCATGAAAGACATTTATATAGTTTAAAAGAATCAAGTAGAAATTCTGGAGTTGAAAAATGCAATTGACTTACTGAAGAATGCACCAATCTTTTAATAGCAGAATTGATCAAGCAGAAGAAAGAATTAGTGCACTTGAATAGAAGCTATTTGAAAATGCACAGTCAGAGGAGACAAAATAAAAAATAATATGAAACAATAAAACACACCTAAGGGATCTGGAAAATAGCCTCAAAAGGGTAAATGTTAGAATTATTGGCTGTGAAGAGGAGGCAGAGAAACAGCCAAGTGTAGAAAGTTTATTCAAAGGGAAAATAACAGAATTTTCAAATCCTAGAGAAAGGCAGCAATATCCTTATATAAGAAGGTTATGCAGTACCAAGGCAATTTAACATAAATACAAGTACCTCAAGGTATTTAATAGTTAAACTCTCAAAGATGTAGACCTAAAGAAAGGATCTTGAAAGCAGCAAAAAAGAAAGAAGTAACACACAATGGAGCTCTAATATGTCTGACAGCAGACATTTCAGTGAAAACCTTGCAGGTGAGGAGAGAGTGGCATGACCTATTTAAAGTGCTGAAAGAAAAAAAAACCTTTTACCCTAGAATAGACAACCAGTGAAAATATCCTTCAAACATAAAGGAGAAATAAAAAAATTCCCAAACAAAAGCTGAAGGATTTTGTCAACATCAGAATTATCCTGAAAGAAACACTAAAGGGAGTATTTCAATCAGAAAGAAAAGGTCATTAGAGAGCAGTAAGTAATCACCTGAAGGTACAAAACTCACTGGTAACAGTAAGTACACAGGAAAACACAAAATATTATAACACTGTCACTGTTGTGTGTAAACTACTCTTATCCTAAATACAAAGTTAAAGTGATGAATGAATCAAAAATAATAATTAAAACAACTTTTTAGTACAGAGACATTACAATAAGATATTAAAAGAAACAACAAAATTTTAAAAGCAGGGAGTTAAAGTTAAGGTGTAGTGTTTTTATTAGTTTCCTTTTTGCTTATTTGTTTGTTTCTTTGTTGCAATACTCGTGGTAACCTCAAACCAAAAGACATAAAACAAATACACAAAAAATAAAAAGCAAGAAGCTATATCATGTCACCAGATACAATCACCTTCATCAAAAGGAAGATAAGAAGGAAGGAAAGAAGGATAGATAGACCACAACACAATAAGAAACAAATAACAAAATGGCAAGAGTAACTCCTTATTTATCAATAATATCATTGATTGTAAATGGTCTAAACTCTCCAATCAAAAACATCAAATGCCTGAATGGATAAAACCCAAGACCTACTGATCTGTTGCCTACAAGTAACACACATATAGAGACACAAATAGACTGAAAAAAAAAAAAAAAAAAAAGGATGGAAAAAGATATTCCATGCCTAGGGAAACCAAAAAACACAAGAGTACTTACAAAATAGATTTGAAGACAAAAAATATGAGAAGTGACATAGTAGCTCACTGTAAAATGATAAATACATTATTCCAGCAAGTGGATATAACAATTTTAAATATATATGCACCCAACACTGAAGCACCAAGATATATAAAAGAAATATTATTACAGCTAAAGAGAGAGATAGACCCCAACACAATAAGAGCTGGTGACTTCAGCACCCCACTTTCAGCATTGGACAGATCTTCCATACAGAAAAGCAACAGAGAAACATTGGACTTAATCTGTACTGTAAAACAAATGGATCTGATAGATATTTACAGAACATTTCACCCAACAGCTGCAGAATACATATTCTTTTCCTCAGCGCAGGGATCATTTTCAATAATAGACCATATGTTAGGTCACAAAACAAATCACAAAACATGCAAAAATTTGAAAGAATATCAAGCATCTTTTCTGACTACAATGAAATAGAACTAGAAATTAATAAAAAGAGAAATTTTGAAAAAGTACGAATTCATGGAAATTAAGCAATATTCTTCTGAATGACAAGTGAGTCAATGAATAAATTACAAAAAGAGGAAAAATTCTTGAAACAAATGATAATTGGAACAAAACCCACCAAATCTGTGGGATACAGCAAAAGTAGCATTAATAGGAATGTTTAGAGCTAAAAGTTTCTACATCACAAAGAAGGAAAAACTTCAAATAAGCAACCTAACTATGCATCCTAGAGAAATAGAAAAGCATGAGTATACCAAAGCCAAAATTAGTAACAGAATAGAAATAATAAGAAAGAAATGCAATTGAAATTTAAAAAAATACAAAAGATCAATGAAACAGAAAGTTGCTTTTCCAAAAAGTTAAATCATATTGACAAATCTTTAACCAGATTCACTAAGAAAAATCAAGATAAGATATACATAAATAAAATCAGATATGAAAAAGGAAATATTACAACTGACATTGCAGAAAGTTTAAGAATCATCAGTGGCTACTATGAGCAACTATCTACCAATAAATTGAAAAATCTAGAAGAAATGGAAAAACTACTGGACACCTACCACCGCCACCTACCTAGATTGAATCAGGAATATATTCAAAACCTGAAGATAGTAATACCAAGTAACATGATTTAAGCAAAAAAAAAAAAAAAAAAAAATCACCCAGTAAAGAAAATCTCAGGACCTGATGGCTTCACTGCTGAATTCGACCAAAAATTTAAAGAAGGAATAATAGCAATTCTACTCAAAATATTCTGAAAAATAGAGAAAGAGGGAACAGATCCAAACTCATTCCAAAAGGCCAGTGTTAATTTAATACCAAAACCAGACAAAGACACATCAAAAAGCAGAACAAAACTACAGGCCAGTATCTCTGATGAATATTGATGTAAAAATCATCAACAAAATACTAGTAGATCAAATTCAACAGTATATTAAAAGGATCTTTCCTCATTACCAAGTGGGATTTATCCATAGGATGCAAGGATGGTTCAGCATATGCAAATCAATCGATATGATATATCATACTGATGCAGGATTTTTTTTCTCGTTAGCTTAGCTAAGTCCAGGTTCTTACCTTACTACCAGGAAAAATTAGGCACACAGACACTCAAAGAAAGAGTGCCATAGAATTTATTAAGCAAAAGGAAAGCTCTCGGGAAAGAGAGGGGTCCTGAAAGCAGGTTCCTAGTTGCCCCCTTCACAGGGGGCTTTTACATAGAAGGGCTTTTACATATAAGCTGATGGAGCTGGGTTCCCTATTTGTATGAAGTATACATTCCTAGTGACTCCACCCCATTTCTGAGTTCACGTGTCAACCTTTAGTCCGCCGTGGGCATGTTTTGTCAAGTTTCCTGTGCAAGGACCCCTATTTACACAAAACACAAGCTGGAAGTTCTCTGGGGACCTTTCCCTTGCTGTCTGCCTAAAGCAAGCTGGCTAACTCCTTTCAATATCCACAGAATAAAGGACAGAAGCCATATGATCAATACAACTGATGATGAAAATCTACTTGATGGACTTTAAGATACTTTTATGATTAAAACCCTCAAAACCTGAAGATAGAAGGAATGTACCTCAATATAATAAAAGCTATATACCACAGACCCAGAGTTAGTATCAGATTGAATGGGGAAAAGCTGAAAGTATTTTCTTTAAGACCTGGAACATGACCCAGATGCTTATTTTCACCACTATTATTTAGCACAGTACTGGAAGGCCCAGGTAGAGTAATCACGCAATAGAAAGAAATAAAGAGTATCCAAATTGGAAAGGAAAATGTCAAATTATCCTTGTTTGCAGATGATATGATCTCTTATTTGAAAGATTGTTATTTGAAAGATACCTAAATACTTCACCAAAATGCTATTAGAACTGATAAACAAATTCAATAATGTTGCAAGATACAAAATCAACATACAAATACCAGTAGCATTTGTCTATGCGAACAGTGAACCATCAGAAATGCAAATTAAAAAATATAATCTGGTCGAGTGCAGTGGCTCATGCCCATCATCCCAGCACTTTGGGAGGTTGAGGCAGGAGGATTACGTGAGGTCAGGAGTTCGAGGCTAGCCTCGCAAAAATGGCAAAACCCTGTCTCTACTAAAAAATACAAAAATTAGCTGGGTGTGGTGGTACACATCTGTAATTCCAGCTACTTCCGAGGCTGCAGCATGAGAATTGCTTGAACCTGGGAAGCAGAGGTTGTGGTGAGCTGAGATCATGCCACTGCACTCCAGCCTGGGCAACAGAGTGAGACTCCATCTCAAAATAATAATAATAATCATCATCATCTTATTCATAATAGCCACAAATAAAATTAAATGCCTAGAAATTAACCTAAAAAATAAAAAATCTCTATAATGAAAACTATAAAACATTGATAAATGAAATTAAAGTGGACACCCAAAAGTGGAATGATTCTAGTGTCGTGGATTAGAAGAACAAATGTTGTTAAAATGTCCATGCTATCCAAAACCATCTACAGATTCAATGCAATTCCTATCAAAATACCAATGAAATTCTTAACAGAAATACAAAAAACAATCTTAAAATGTGTATGCAACTAAAAAAGACCCAGAATAGTCATAGCTATCCTGAGGAAGAAGTTACCAAACTGGAGGAACCAAATTATCTGGCTTCCAATTATACGACAGAGCTATAGTAACCAAAACAGCATATTATTCTCATGAAAACAGACATATAAAACAATAAAGAAGAATAAAGAATGCAGAAAGAAATCCACATACCTACAGTGAACTCATTTTCAACAAAGGTGCCAAGGCATAAAGACAGTCACTTCAATAAATGGTTCTTGGGAAACTGAACATTCATATGCAGAATGAAACTAGACTCTGCTCTCTCATTACATTAAAAAAAAAATCAAACAAAATGTATTAAAGACTTAAACCCAAGACCTTAAACTATGAAACTACCACAAGAAAACATTAGGGAAAATTTCCAGGACATTGATTTGGGCAAAAATTGTTTGAGTAATACCCAAAAAACAGAGGCCACCAAAGCAAAAATGAACAAATGGGATCACTTCAAGTTGAATGGCCTCTGTACCACAAGAGAAACAACCAACAAAATAAAGAGAGAGAATGGGAGAAAATATTTGCAAAGTACCCATCTGACAAGGAACTATTAACCATAATATATAAAGAGCTCTAACTAATCTGTGGGAAAAAATCTGAAAATCTGACTTTGAAAATGGACACAAGATTTGAATAGACATTTCTCAAATGAAGATATATGAATGGCAAACAGGCATATGAAAAGCTGCTCAACATTATTTGTCATCAGAGCAATGAAAATCAAAACCACAATGAGCTATAATCTCATTCCGGGTTAAATGGCTTATATCCAAAAGACAGTCAATAACAAATGCTGGCAAGGATTTGGAGAAAAGGATGCCCTTGCACACTGTTGGTGGGAATGTAAATTAGTACAATTACTACAGATTTGAGGTTCCTCAAAAAATTAAAATAGGGCTATCATATGGGTATCCTCCTGATGGGTACACACCCAAAAGAATCCTCCTGATGGGTACACACCCAAAAGAAAGGAAATCAGTATATCAAAGAAATTTCTACACTCCTATATTTGTTGTTGCACTATTCACAACAGCCAAAATTTAGAACCAATCTAAGTGTTTATCAACAGATAAATGGATCAAGAAAATGTGGTACATACACACAATGGACCACTATTCAGCCATAAAAAATAAATGAGATCCTGTTATTTGCAATAAATAAATAAATAAAAATAAATGGAACTGTAGATCATTATGTTATTTGAAATAAGCCAGGCATATAAAGACTAATATTGCATGTTCTCACTTATTTGTGGCATGTAAGAATAAAAACAATTGAATTCATGGAGACAGAGAGTAGAAGGACGGTTACCAGTGGCTGGGAAAGGTAGTAGGCTGTGAGGGGGAGTTGTGGGTGGTTAACAAGTGCAAAAAGTAGTTAGAAAAAATGAATATGATCTACTATTTGGCAGCACAACTGGGTGACTATAGTCATTAATAATTTAAGTGTATATTTTAAAATAACTAAATGAGTATAATTGGATTGTTTATTAACACAAAAGATAAATGCTTCAGGAGATTGATACCCCATTCTTCATGATGTGGTTATGATACACGCCTATATAAGAACATCTAATGTTCTCCATAAATATATACATCTACTATATACCCACAGAAATGAAAAATGAAAAAAATAATTAAATGATATCGGAAATTCATAAAATAGAAAGCAGATAAATAATAGAAACCAATAAAAACAAAAGTCAGTTCTTTGAATAGAACAACAAATTTAATGATCCTTTGACTACAATGACTGCAAAAGTAGGAGAGTAATTTCAGATTACTTCAATCAAGCATCGGAAATGAACACCACTACCCACCTTACAGAAATAAAAAAATCATTTTACATGAATATTGTGAACAATTGAATGCCAAATTATTAGAAAACCCAGATGCAATGAACATCTTCCTCGAATGGCATAAACTACTGAGACTGACTCAAGAAGAAATAGAAAATCAGAATAGGCTTACAAGTAAGGGGATATAATTAGTAACTGAAAAACAAACAAAACAAAGTAAAATTTTAGCAGTTGTCCTGAGCCTATTCCTGGACTAAATGGGTTTACAGGCAAATTCTGGAAAGCAGTTGAAGAAGTAACACCAATTTTCACAAGATCTTCTACAAAAAGGAGAAGAAGTCATACTTCCCATCTCATACTATGAATTCAGTATTAAAGTGATACTAACACCAGACAGTCATAACATGAAAACTATATATTACTATCCCTTAGTAATATAGTTGTAAAAATTCTCAACAAACTATTAGTAAACTAATTCCAGCAACATATAAATAGGATTTTACACCATGACCAGTAAGTATTTATCATAGGAGAATGTAAATTTGACTCACCATAAAAATCTGTCAATACAAATATGACATTTACAGAATAAGGGAAAAATGCTTCATGAACATCTCTATGGATGCAGAAAGACCCACTGATGTGACCCAGCATACCTTAATAATAATAATACTCAGTGAGCCAGGAATAGAAGGAAATTCCTCAACTGTTAAAGTCCAACTAAGAAAAATGATTTAATTGTAAATGGTTGAATGTTTTCATCACTGAATCGTCTAATCCTTCAATCAATGATGGAATGTTTCTATAATCAGGAGCAAAACAAGGTGTCCACTGTCACTTTATTTGTTATATTGTGCTTGGGACTCCAATCAGAGATATAAGCAAGGAAAGTTATAAAAGAGGTCATTGGGTACAACGAGATTTGTATAGGTAAGTCAGAGTCAGACCATGTTGGTTCTTGAAAATTATATAAAAATCATTTGGGTTTATCTAAGAACAGGATAAGTACAAAAGAAAATAGTGACATAGAGATGGATAAGGCATTTCATACTATTAAAATTTATTAATTCCTTTTAATTACAGTTAAGCCCATATTTAAATTTTAAAATTCTAATATTTCAATTTAAAAATGATATTTCTAATTATGTGTCTATCATAATATAGATTTAAAATATGTTTCAAATCAGAGACTTTTTTATGTATTTCTCATTTTGTCACTCCTGGAAACATTTGCATGAAATAAATGTCCCTGGGAAATTCTCACTTCCCCATTTAAATTTATATTAAAAACACAATGCATAGTCAGAGAATATATACTGTGCTTAGAATTCTCCACTGCATGCTGTGCTGTGTGAGTTAATTCCAGCAGATTTAGTATTGACCTGAGCTGTCTTGCCTAAATAAAAAATGTACCTGTCTCATACTGATCCCTGATGAAAGCATGCATTTCTTTGTCATGGTAGGGAAAAGGAGGTTTAGGAAGTTTTGTATCTGCTTTTCAGCATTGTTTTTTATTAACAGTGAAATTGATGACTTGCACATGGTCTCTTTGAGGTCCCTGGGGTCTCTGCCATTGTAGCTGTTTACATTGCAAGAATGGACCTTATATTCGAGCACAAATGAAACTTGTGTCTAGCTTTCCTAGATCCGATGCTGTGAGACAGCCTTTGACAGTGATTCATTTATTAACTTTGACATGGTCACTATATTATTTTGTATTTCTTCAATAAACCATACATTTGCAAGCATTGCCATTTTGGGCATTGTTAATATACTTTAGCAATGAAACCCTAGCAAACTTCCACTTCCAGATACTTATGTCCTACAGTGCAGATTTCAAACTGCTCAGTGCAATCAGCAAGGACTTTCTCAATGAAGCCCAATTTATCTCTCCAAAACTATGTGTTATACCTGCTAGCCTCTCACCCAATATAATTTTGTTTTCTCCTCTATATTTTTATAGAAAATGGGTCATTGCACCACTGTAAAATTATTGTATTGGATCACACCTATTTGTCAATATTTTTTATCCACTTATGCTTAATACACTGTCTGACACACAGTAAGTACTCACTAAATGTTGGATGGATAGATGCATGCATGAAAGGTTGTCCTTTGTTTTGACCTTACTACTACTGAAATAATACTTCTCTAACAACAGATAACACAATATGATACATAAAAGTAATGTTTGTGGAAATACATTAGAACATGAACATGAATCATATTTTTTGCTATCTACCTTCCCTTTCTAATGTTCATAACTGCTTCTACTATCAGTTAATTATATCCCACTGTTCATTTATTATCACAATTTAACTTGGTTATCATATACAGCAGAAGGCTTCATTGAACTACACTGAAAGTCTGGCTCTAAATGTGCCAGGGATAGTTAAATGAATTATAATTTAACATTGGCTCAGGGACTCAGGCTAAAAATTACTGAATGGACAGTTAGCTGATCTGAAAGGAGAGTAGAATGGAAATTTTAAACAATTCACTGATAATAACCCTGGAGGGATTTGGAAAGTATGCTTTTATAGATAACATTCACAAAAAATATTTAATATTAATGCCTGACAACCTTCAGCCAAATTTGTTTTAATCCCTATAATATGCAGAGTATTACAGTTTTCTTTTTTAAGAGTTAGACTTTGCATTAGGCTTTCATGTTCATGTAAAGTATTGAAATGGAATGGAAATTAATATAGTCACTTTTGTAGGAATAATTCCAAGACATTAACCTAGCCAAAAATGAATACATTCAACCAATGAATACAGTCTTGACATTATGATGGGTACAACCATTCCCCAAGCAGTCATGCTCCATTAAAAAATATATTTTCTTATTATCCCCACAGCAATTGGACTTTAAAACTAATGGATACACTAACAGTAAAAGTTTTAACACTCTGATTAAAAAAAAATCAACAAAAACAACGAAAACTTTTGTATACAAACCACTATGTTGGGTTATTAGTATTATAACAGAAGAGGTTTAAATTAAAAGTGCTGTTGCAGAAAGACTAATCCACAACTGTGCTGATAAAATGTAACAAGTTCTGTCCATAAATCAAGGATTTGCTAATAAAATGTTACTTTTTATTTCAAGTTAACTTGGGTGTGTTTATTCTATTAACCTTACATTTTGAAAATGACAGTTCAGTTTTACTAATTACAGTTCTCATCGTTTTCATCATATATCCCACAGAAATATGCACATGCTTCTTCCTTTGAATCCCTGGAATGCAGAAATTTAATCTCATTTCTATCTTCAGTAATTTAATGATGTTATTACTCAGTACATAGAAGAATAATGTTTCGTTTATTCACTTTTCATGTGTTTTGGTTCCCTTTCTTTCAATTAATGAATGATATGTTAAAGCATTGAATATTCTTTTTTCTAAACATAGGTATTATATATCTACTATCTCATTTTTGAATACAAATATAGCTATACATAGTTATTTTACGTCAGTTATGTAAACAGACAACCTAAAGATCTAACTGCTATTTTATTTATTATTATTATACTTTAAGTTCTGGGATACATGTGCAGAATGTGCAGGTTTGTTACTTAGGTATACATGTGCCATGGTGGTTTGCTGAACCCATCAGCCCATCATCTACATTAGGTATTTCTCCTAATGGTATTCCTCCCCTTGCCCCCCACCCCCCTACAGGTGTGATGTTCCCTTCCCTGTGCCCATGTGTTTTTATTGCTCAACTCCCACTTATGAGTGAGAACATGCAGTGTTTGGTTTCTTGTTCCTGTGTTAGTTTGCTGAGAATGATGGTTTCCAGTTACATCCATGTCCCTGCAGAGGACATGAACCCATTCTTTTTTATGGCTGCATAGTGTTCCATAGTGTATATATGCCACATTTTCTTTATCCAGTCTATTATTGATGGGCATTTGGGTTGGTTCCAAGTCTTTGCTGTTGTGAATAGTGCTGCAATAAACATATGTGTGCATGTGTCTTTATAGTAGAATGATTTATAATCCTTTGGGTATGTACCTAGTAATGGGATTGCTGGGTCAAATGGTATTTCTAGTTCTAGATCCTTGAGGAATTGCCACACTGTCTTCCACAATGGTTGAACTAAATTACACTCCCACCAACAGTGTAAAAGCTTTCCTATTTCGCCACATCCTCTCCTGCATTGGTTGTTTCCTGACTTTTTAATGATCACCATTCTAACTGGCATGAGATGGTGTCTCATTGTTGTTTTGATTTGCATTGCTCTGATGACCAGTGATGACGAGCTTTTTTTCACATGTATGTTGGCATGGGCAAAGATTTCATGACTAAAACACCAAAAGCAATTGCAACAAAAGCCAAAATTGACAAATGAGATCTAATTAAACTAAAGAGCTTCTGCACAGCAAAATAAATTATCATCAGAGTGAACAGGCAACCTACAGAATGGGAGAAAATTTTTACAATCTATCCATCTGACAAAGGGCTAATATCCAGAATCTACAAGGAACTGAAACAGACTTACAAGAAAAAGACAACCCCACCAAACGGTGGGCAAAGGATATGAGCAGACACTTTTCAAAAGAAGACATCTAACTGCTGTTTACAACAGACTTTACTTCATCTCTGCCATTTTAAGATTTCCTAATACAAAAGCTGGATTAGTCTCATTTGTTGCTAGTGCTATTAGTGCACATATCTATCAGTATTAATAATACTTTGAATACAAATGGTCTGTTTGTCTGTCTTCCATACTGGGGACATTTTCACAGCGAAAAGATTTTGCTATATTTGTTGTGTTGTTAAATTCTCAGCATCAAAAAAAAAAAAATGTCTGAGAAATGACAGCTACTCTCTCAGTGTTTGAATGAAATTGAATGGGTTAAACATTTTTTCTGAATGTGTCTGTGTGTTTTCAGGTGAGATTAATATTTGCTTCGGTGAACTCAATAAGGTAGATTTCCCTCCTCAATCTTGTTGGGCATCATCAAATCCAATAACGACCTGAGTAGAACAAAAGGTAGAGGAATGAGGAATTTGCTCGTTTATTTATGCCTTACTGCTTGAGTTGGAACGTCTCATCTCATTTTCTCCTGCCCTCTGTTTAGGATTTACATAATCAAGTTCATTGGCTCTCAGTCCTTCAGACTCAGACTAAATTATATCACTAACAGATTATTGGACTTCTCAACCTCCATAATGATGTGATCCAATTTCTCATAATAAATCTGTCTATCTATCATCTATCTATATCTATCATCTTTTATTGGTTTTGTTTCTGGAGAACCATGACTAACACATACATTAATTATTTTTTGCAAAGCCTTATACATTTATTCTAAGTTAATCTTAAATACATTGGTAAGATTTATGCCTATAATAACATTTAACTTGTAGAATTGGGTAGAAAATGAACTATAAAAGAGATAAAATAATCTGTGTGTTATATCTATAAATTAAAAGAATTTTAGTCCATAGTGTAAGGGAATTGATTGCTTTTACTTCAATTACACTGGACCTGTATACCCAATTAATAGTGTATTATAGGCATTCTTTATTATATCATAATATTTTGAGAGGAGCTATAAATATAAATTTAGGAAAATGAATCCTCTCAATATGTCATAGCTCTTGTTATTTATATATTCACTATATAGGTGTTCTAAAGTGAAGAGTCAACACCTTTCATCATTGTCTTAAATAGCTAAGGTGTATGTTTACTTCTTTGCAATGGCCAATAAATTTTATTTTTAAGTCCTGACTAGATGTGCATAACATTCTGAATTGGTTGTTACAATACACACGTAAGAGAACTGGAAAAGTTAGTCTTATGGTGTCGTAGGCAGAATAATGCTTTCTTCCTAAAATATGTCTTTGTATTCACCCTCTGATCTGTGAATATGTTATGTTACATGGCAAGTGGAGCTATGAAGATGGAATTTACGTTAAGGACCTTAAGGATAGAGCGAATATCCTGGATAATATCCGTGGGCCCAATGTATTCATATGGGCCCTAAAAAATGAAAGAAAGAGGAAAGCAAGTCAATTAGAGACATGTGGGGGAAGGATGGCCAGAAAGATTTAAATTATGGGAAGACCTTAGCCCACTACTGCTTACCTTGAAGAGGAGAAAGGTAGTCATGAGCCAAGGAATAACAGTGACCTCTGGAAACACAGGATGACCCTCAGTTGACAGCCAGCAAAGTAAAAGGATCCTCACCAACAACCACTAGGAATTAAACTTTGCCAATAACCCAAATAAGATGGGGAATAGATTCTCTCCTATAACCTCCAGAAAAAATACAGCCTTACCAACACCTTGATTTTAGCCCAGTGAGATTCATGTCAGACTTCTAACCTATAAAACAAATGGAAAACAAACATAAAACATATTTGTGGAGTTTTGCTCTGCTAAATTTGTAGTAATTTGTAATGGGAACAAAAGAAAATTAACACAAATGGCCCATGCAAAGGAAAACATAATAATAGCTATTACTCATTAAGTACTTATGGTGAGTCAGGGACATTCCATATATGATCTCATTTAATAGTAATAATAGTATCTTTGTTTGTATAGATGAGATAATTGAAGCAAATAAAGACTAAATAGCTGTTCAAACTTAGCCAGCTTTGTGGTTATACCTGAGTTGTTCAAACAAGCTAACTCTGAGTCACTTTTTAACCACTATTCTATACTGTTTCTCAACAGAACTAGAGGGTTATATGATGAAGGAATATTAAGTTAATACTAAAATTACAGAAGTAGTCATTTATGTAAGATCATTATCTGTTATTATTTATGTACATAAGCTTAAAGGATCTACTGTGCAGATTCTTTACTGAAGTTTATTTTATGGAAATAAGCTCAGAAATATTACACATTCAAGGATTTACTTTTCGTTGTATGAAATCTATCATAAAAATTAATATTACAACACAGTCTAGTTAACTATAGGTACAATGTTCTATAGCAGATCTCTAGAATTTCATCTTGCATAACTGAAACTATACCTATTGAATTGTAACTCCCCATTTTCCCCTTCCCTAAGCCTTAGGCAACTACTATTCTACCTCTCCATATTCTATGAGTTTTACTATTTTTTATTGATATATAATACTTGTACAAATTTGGGGTACATGTAATATATTGATATATTCATATAATGTATAATGATCAAATTGGGATACTTGAGGCATCCATCACTTCAAACATTTATCTTTTCTTTATGCTGCTAATATTCTAATCCTTCTCTTCTAGCTATTTTGAAATATACAATAAATTATTGTTAACTACAGTTACCCTACCATACTATAGAACACTAGAACATTTCCGTTCTACATAACTATATTTTTATACCTGTTAACCAAACTTTCTTTATTTTTCTCTCTCCCTTCATCTTTCTTAGCCCCTGATAACCAACAATCAACTCTCTACCTCCAAGAGATCCACTTTTCTAGGGCCTACAATGAGTGAGTACATGTGATATTTGTCTTTCCATGCTCGTCTAATTTTGCTTAACACAGTGACCTCCAGTTCCATCCACATTACTGCAAATGACAGAATTTCATCCATTTTATGGCTGAATAATATTTCTTTGTGTATATGTACCACATTTTCTTTATCCATTTCTCTGTTAATGGACACTTTGATTCCATATCTTGGCTATTGTGAAGAGTACTGAAATAGACATGATTTCTTTCTTTTGAATATATACCCAGTAATGGAATTGCTGGATCATATGGTAATTCTGTTTTCAGTTGTGTTTGTTTTTTTTTTTTGTTTGTTTGTTTGTTTTATGAACCTCCATACTTTTTTACATAGCAGCTGTACTAACTTACATTCCCACCAACAGTGGGAGTGTTTGTTTTTCTCCATGTCCTCTCCAATATCCCTTATTTTTTATAAAAAACATTTTAAGTGAGGTGAGATGATATCTCATTGTGGTTTTGATTTGCATCTCTCTGATAAGTAATGATATTGAGCATTTTTTCCTATATCTGTTGACCATTTGTATGTCTTCTGGGAAGTGTCTATTCAGATCTTTTAGACATGTTTAATTGGATTACTTTTATTTGATTGTCTCTTGGTTGGTTTTAGTTTCTTATATACTCTGGTTATGAATTCTTTGTTGGATAGATACTTTGCAAATATTTTCTTTCATTATGTTGGTTGGCTTTTCACTTTTCTGATTATTTCCTTTGCGGTGTAGGCACTTTTTAACTTGATGTAATCTTATTTGTCTATTTTTGCTTTCTTTGCCTGTGACTTTGAGGTCTCACATAAAAATTTATTTGCCTAGACCAATGTCCTGAAGTACATCCACAATGATTTTTTAGTAGATTCATGGCATTTGTTTTTACATTTAAGTATTTAATTCATTTCATTTGATTTTTGCATACAGTAGAGATAGTTTTTCCAAAAAATATGTATTAGACTGTCCTTTCTTCAATGAATATTTTTGTGACCTTTCACAAAAATGAGTTAGCTGTAAATGCATGGATTGAGTTTTGGCTTCTCTGCTCTGTTCCATTGGTCTATGTGTCTGTTTTTCTGTCAGTACTATACTGCTTTGGTAACTATAAATTTGTAGTATACTTTGAAGATAGGTAGTGTGATGCCTCTAGTTTTGTTCTTTTTGCTCAAGACTGATTTGGCTATTCAGGGTCTTTTGTGATTCTATACAAATTTTAGGATTATTTTTGTTTCTGCAAATAATGTCATTGGCATTTTTATATAGATTGTATTGAATCTGTAGATTGCTTGGATTAGTCTAGCCCTTTTAAGTGTATTAGTTCATTCAATCCATGAGCATGGAATACTGTCTTAATTTTTATGTCTTTTTCAATTCATTTCATCAATGTTTTATAGTATTCCTTGTATCTTTCACTTTTTTGGTTAAATTTATTCCTATGCATTTTATACTTTTATAGCTATTGTAAATGATATTGCTTTTTTGATTTTTTTTTCAGATTATTCACTGTTGAAGTAATTAAATGCTACAGATTTTTATGTTTACGTTTTACTCTGAAACTTTACTGAATTTATCGGTTCTCACACTTTTTTGGTGGGTCTTTAGTTTTTTCTAAATATAATATGATGTTGCCTGTGAACAAGGGTAATTTGACCTCTTTTTTTCCAATTTGGATTCCTTTTATTTCTTTCTCTTGCCAAATTTCTCTGACTAGGGGTTTTAGTACTATATTGAATAAAAGTGGTGACAGTGAGCATCCTTGTCTTGTTCCAGGTCTTACAAGGGAGGCTTTCAGTTTTTCTGCATTAAGTATGGTGTTTGCTATGGGTTTTTCATAGATGGTGTTTATTGCTTTGAGGTATGCTCCCTCTTGACCCAGTTTTGGAGCGTTTTTTGTTGCAAATGGACGTTTAGTTTTGTTTAATGCTTTTCCAGCATCTATGGAAATTACCATAGGGTTTCTGTCTTTGATTCTGTTGGCGTGATGTGTCACTTTTATTTATTTCCATTTATTGAGCCATCCTAACTTCCCTTGGATGAATACAACTTGATTAGGGAAGTGATTTTTTTAAAGTGTTGTTGAATTCAGTTTGCTGGTATTTTGTTGTGTACTTTTGCATCTATGTTCATCAGAAATGATGCCCTGTAGTTTTCTTGTTGTTGTTGTTGTTGTTGTTGTTGTTGTTGTGTTCTTGTCTAGTTTTGGTATCAAGGTGATACTGGACTTGTAGAGAATGAGTCTAAAAGTATTCCTTCTTCCACAACTTTTTGGACTATTTTGATGAGGACTGGTGCTGGTTCTCTTTTCAATGTTCTGTAGAACTCGGCAGTGAAGTCATCAGGGTCTCAGACTCTTTTGGTGAGGGAGTTTGATTACAAATTCCATTCTGTTATCCATTATTGGTCTGTTAAGATTTTTTATTTCTTCATAATTCAATCTTAATAGATACATGTCAGGATTTTTTTCATTCTTTCAAGATTTCCCAATTTGTTTCAGATTTTACTTATTTGGTACTTCTATCTTTTTTTTTTGTTAGTGTAGCTAAAGTTTTGCTAATTTTGTTTATACTTTCAAAAAAAGCCAATGTTTTGCTTCATTGATTTTTTTTGTCTTGATTTATATTTATTTCTGTTTGATCTGTATTATTTATTTTCTTCTACCAATTTTTGGGTTTGATTTGTTCTTGCTTTTCTAGTTCTTGGAGGAGCATAGATTATTTGAAATATTTTTACATTTTTGATGTAGGTATTTATTACTATAAACCTACCTTTAACAATGCTTTTGCTATATTCAATAGATTTTGGTATGTTGTGTTTCTGTTTTCATTTCTTTCAAAAATGTTTAAATTGTCTTCTTAGTTTCTTCCTTGACCCATTGATCCTTTGAGAGCATATGTTTAATTTTCATATGTTTCTATATTTTCCAAAATTCTTCTTGTTATTCCATTGTGGTAACAAAGGAAAGTTAATATGATTTGAATATTTTATATTTGTGGAGACTTCGCTATGCCCTAGATATGGTCTACACTGGAGAAAATCCCATGTGTTAATGAGGATAATGTGTATTTTGCAACAGTTGGATGAAATGTTTTATAAATGTCAATTACATTCATTTGTTCTAGAGTGTAGTTTAAGTCCAATGTTTCTTTGTCAATTCCCTGTCTGGATGATATGTCCATTACTGAGAGTGGGATGAGTCTGTCTTCTGCTATTATTAAATTTGAGTCTATCTCTTCTTTAATGTATATTAATATTTGCTTTATATATTTGAGTGTCTATGTGTTGGGTGTGTGTATATATATATGTGTGTGTGTGTGTGTGTGTGTGTATCTTTCTGCTTAATTGAACCTTTCATCATTATATACTGACTTTGTTTATCTCTTTTACTGTCTTTGACTTGAAGTCTGTTTCATCTAAATAATGTAAGTATAGCTTCTCTTGTTCTTTTTTGTTTTCCGTTTGCATAGGATTATCTTCCATGCCTTAACTTTCAGTTTATGTGTCTATAGATGAAGTGAGTTTCTCGTAGGGAGCAAAAATTTTAGGTCTTGTAATTTTATTCATTGAACCACTCTATGTCTGTTAATTGGAGAATTTAGTCCATTTACATTTAATGTTATTATTTACAGGAAAATACTTACTACTGCCATTTTGTTTCTTGTTTTCTAGTGATTCTGTATCTTATCTTTCTTTCTTCATGTTTTCTTATGTGGTTAGTAATATTCTCTGGCAGTATGTTTTGATTGGCTGCTTTTCAATTTTAGTTTACTACTACAGGTATTTGCTGTGTGGTTACCATGATGTTTACAAAAATATCTCATTGATATAGCAAGTTATTTTAAATAAATGAATACTTAACTTTGATTACAAAAGCAAAAACGTGAAAAAAAATTCTATACTTTAACTCCATCTGTGATTTTGACCTTTTTTTAAATGTTTAATTTTGGTGTGTTTATTGTCCCAGTTTACAGCTTTGAATATTGCCTAGGTCTTAATATGCTGTTGTTATTATTAATTTTTATAGATTTGTCTTTTAGTCTTCCTACTAAAGATATGAGTGGATTATACACCACAATTACAGTATTGGAGTCAGGGAAAGCAACTTTATTATTCACAAACAGGAAGCAAAAATCAACAGAAATCTAATTTTCATGGCAAGCTAGTACTCCAAGGCTCAGAAAAAGTGCTCAGGGCAGTGGCCACACATGGTGGTTCATGCCTGTAATCTCAGTATTTTGGGAGGCCAAGGTGGGTGGATTGCTTGAGTCTAGGAGTTCAAGACCAGCCTGGGCAACATGATGAAACCCAGTCTCTACAAAAAATATAAAAATTAGCCAGGCGTAGTGGTGCTTGCCTGTAGTCCCAGCTACTTGGGAGGCTGAGGCAGGAGGATCTCTTGATCCCAGGAGGCAGAGGTTGAAGTGAGCCAAGATGGAGCCATTGCACTGTAACCTGGGTTAACGAATGAGACCCTGTCTCAAAAAAAAAAAATAATAATAATAATGCTCGGGGCAGAGATAATCTTGTCTACCTGTTTCCCACTTTGCATCACAACTGCAGAAACCCAAAAGCACTCCAATCTGGCTTTTTACCTCTAACACCACTGAGCATGTGGAATACAAGTGTTGTTTTAGTAGTGACCAGTTGAGAGCAACGGGTGTTCTGTCAATTTATTCTTATCTATGGCCACTGCATTCTAGCACTTCCTACAGTTATCCTCAGAGCTACAAGAAGGATGAGGAAGAGCTGGGTTAGCCAAGTCAGGGTCATCTGGGGACCTCTTCTCCAACACTTCTATTTTAATCAATGTGTTGGTATATAATTGTTCATAATAGTCTCCTGTGATCCTTTTTATTTTTGTGAAACCAATTGTAATTTATCCTCTTTTATTTCTGATTTAATTTATTTGTGTCTCCTCCCTTTCTTTTTCTAAGGGAATCTAGCCATGATTTATCAATGTTGTTTAGATTTTTCTAAACCACTTCTTAGTACTGTCGATTTTTTCTATTCTTTATTCTTTTTATTTTATTTTATTTTATTTTATTTTATTTTATTTGAGATGGAGTCTTGCTCTGTCACCAGGCTGGAGTGCAATGGCGTGATCTTGGCTCATTGCAACCTCTGCTTCCTGGGTTCAAGCAATTCTCCTGCCTCAGTCTCCTGAGTAGCTGGGAGTACAGACGCGTGCCCCCATGCCTGGCCAATTATTTTTATTTTTAGTAGAGATGATGCTTCACTGTATTAGCCAGGATGGCCTTGATCTCCTGACCTCGTGATCCGCCCACCTCGGCCTCCCAAAGTGCTGGGGTTACAGGCATGAGCCACTGCACCCGGCTATTCCTTTTACTTTTTCTCTAATCTATATTATTTCTTTAATTGTGCTAACTTTGAGCTAAGTTTGTTCTTGTTTTCTAGTTCTTTGAGGTGTAAATTTAGAAGGTTTACTGAAATTCTCTTTTCTTATTTTAATATAGATATTTATCATCATAAACTTTTCTCTTAGTACAGCTTTTCTTGCATCCCGTAGCTTTTATTGTGTTATGTTTTAATTTTTCTAGGTCTTAAGATATTTTCTACTTTTTATTTTTATTTATTATTGAGTCATTGATTGTTCAGAGGTGTTTTGTTTAATTTCCACATACTTGTGAATTCTCCAGTTTTCCTTCTGTTATAGATTTCTAATTTCATTTCATTGTGATTAAAAATGATTTTAGTATGATTTAAATCTTAAATTCGTCAAGATATTCTTTGAGACCTAACATATCATATATCCTGAAGAACGTTGCATATGTACTTGAGAATAATGTATATTCTGTTGCTGTTGGGTTGAATGTTCTGTATATGCCTGTTAGATCCATTTGATCTACATGGTTGTTCAAGTCTACTATTTCCTCATTGATTTTTTTCTGGATGTTATATCAATTATTTAAAGTGGGATATTGAATTATCCTGGTAATATAATAATACTATTTATTTTTCTTCAGTTCTGTCAATGTTTGCTTTATATATTCAGCTGCTCTAATGCTGAGTGCACGTATGTTTATATTGTTAAATATTCTTGGAGAATTTATCCTTTTATTATTATATAATTATTTTCTTTGTCTTTTGTAACAGTTTTTGACTCAAGATGTATTTTGTCTGAAGTGAATGTAGCCACTCCTGCTCTCTTTTGGTTACCACTTTTATGGTATATCATTTTTCATCTCATCAATTATAGCTTACCTGCGTTCTTAAAGTCAAAGTGACAATCTTGTAGACTGCATGTGGTTGGATCTTAAATTTTAGATATTCAGCTCTAGATATCTTAGGTGGGAAGTTTAACACAATTATGTTTAAAATAATGATTAAGTTTCCCAGAGCAAGATGGCCGAATAGGAACAGCTCCAGTCTCCAGCTCCCAATAGGAGCCATACAGAAGATGGGTGATTTCTGCAGTTTCAACTGAGGTACTGGGTTCGTCTCACTGGGGAGTGCCGGTAGGTGCTGGTCAGCTGGTGCAGCCCGACCAGCCTGAGCTGAAGCAGGGCGAGGCATCACCTCACCTGGGAAGCGCAATGGGGAGGGGAATCCTTTTTCCTAGCCAGGGGAACTGAGACAGACAACACCTGGAAAATTGGATAACTCCCACCCTAATACTGCGCTTTAACAAGGGTCTTAGCAAATGGCACATCAGGAGATTATATCCCACACCTGGCCAGAAGGGTCCCACCCCCACGGAGCCTTCCTCATTGCTAGCACAGCAGTCTGCGATCTAACTGCAAGGCAGCAGCAAGACTGGGGGAGGGGCGCCCGCCATTGCTGAGGCTTAAGTAGGTAAACAAAGCCACCTGGAAGCTCGAACTGGGTGGAGCCCACAGGAGCTCAAGGAGGCCTGCCTGCCTCTGTAGACTCCACCTCCGGGGACAGTGCACAGCTAAACAAAAAGTAGCAGAAAGCTCTGCAGATGCAAATGACCCTGTCTGACAGCTTTGAAGAGAGCAGTGAATCTCCCAACACGGAGGTTGAGATCTGAGAATGGAGAGACTGCCTGCTCAAGTGGGTCCCTGACCCCTGAGTAGCCTAACTGGGAGACATACCCCACTAGGTGCAGATCGACACCCCAAACCTCACACAGCGGGGTACACCCCTGAGACGAAGCTTCCACAGCAAGAATCAGACAGGATGATTTGCTGTTCAGCAATATTCTATCTTCTACAGCCTCTGCTGCTGATACTCAGGCAAGCAGGGTCTGGAGTGGACCTCAAGCAATCTCCAACAGACCTACAGCTGAGGGTCCTGACTGTTAGATGGAAAACTAACAAACAGAAAGGACACCCACACCAAAACCCCATCAGTACGTCACCATCATCAAAGACCAAAGGCAGATAAAACCACAAAGATGGGGAAAAAGTAGTGCAGAAAAGCTGGAAATTCAAAAAATAAGAGCGCATCTCCCCCTCCAAAGGAACGCAGCTCATTGCCAGCAACAGATCAAAGGTGGACAGAGAATGACTTTGACGATTTGAGGGAAGAAGGCTTCAGTCCATCAAACTTCTCAGAGCTAAAGGAGGAATTATGTACCCAGTGCAAAGAAACTAAAAATCTTGAAAAAAGAATGGAAGAATGGATAACTAGAATAATCAATGCAGAGAAGGCCATAAACGAACTGACAGAGATAAAAACCATGACACAAGAAATACATGACAAATGCACAAGCTTCAGTAACAAACTCAATCAACTGGAAGAAAGAGTATCAGTGATTGAGGATCAAATGGATGAAATCAAGCAAGAAGAGAAGTCTAAAGAAAAAAGAGGAAAAAGAAATGAACAAAGCCTTCAAGAAATATGGGATTATGTGAAAAGACCAAATCTATGTCTGATTGGGTGCCTGAAAGTGAGGGGGAAAATGGAACCAAGTTGGAAAACACTCTTCAGGATATCGGCCAGGAGAACTTCCCCAATGTAGTAAGGCAGGCCAACATTCAAATTCAGGAAATACAGAGAATGCCACAAAGATACTCCTCGAGAAGAGCAACTCCGAGACACATCATTGTCAGATTCACCAAAGTTGAAATGAAGGAAAAAATGTAAAGGGCAGCCAGAGACAAAGGTCGGGTTACCCACAAAGGGAAGCCCATCAGACTAACAGCAGATCTCTCGGCAGAAATGCTACAAGCCAGAAGAGAGTGGGGGCCAATATTCAACATTCTTAAAGAAAAGAATTTTCAACCCAGAATTTCATATCCAGCCAAACTAAGTTTCATAAGTGAAGGAGAAATAAAATCCTTTACAGGCAAGCAAATGCTTAGAGATTTGGTCACCACCAGGCCTGCCCTACAAGAGACCCTGAAGGAAGCACTAAACATGGAAAGGAACAACTGGTACCAGCCATGGCAAAAACATGCCAAAATGTAAAGACCATTGAAGCTAGGAAGAAATTGCACCAAATAATGAGCAAAATAACCAGCTAATATCACAATGACAGGATCAAGTTCACACATAACAATATTAACCTTAAATGTAAATGGACTAAATGGTCCAATTAAAAGACACAGACTGGCAAATTGGATAAAGAGTCAAGACCCATCAGTTTGCTGTATTCAGGAGACCCATCTCACATGCAGAGACACACATAGGCTCAAAGTAAAGGGATGGAGGAAGATCTACCAAGCAAATGGAGAACAAAAAAAAAAAAAAAGCATGGGTTGCAATCCTAGTCTCTGATAAAATAGACTTTAAACCATCAAAGATCAAAAGAGACGAAGAAGGCCATTACATAATGGTAAAGGAATCAATTCAACAGGAAGAGCTAACTCCTAAATATATATGCATCCAGTACAGGAGCAACCAGATTCATAAAGCAAGTCCTTAGAGACATACAAAGAGACTTAGACTCCCATACAATAATAATGGGAGACTTCAACACTCCACTGTCAACATTAGACAGATCAACGAGACAGAAAGTTAACAAGGATATCCAGGAATTGAACTCAACTCTGCACCAAGCGGACTTAATAGACATCTACAGAACTCTCCACCCCAAGTCAAGACAATATACATCTTCTCAGCACCACATCGCACTTACTCCAAAATTGACCACATACTTGGAAGTAAAGCACTCCTAAGCAAATGTAAAAGAAAAGAAATGACAACAAACTGTCTCTCAGACCACAGTGCAATCAAACTAGAACTCAGGACTAAAAAACTCAAACAATACTGCTCAATTACATGGAAACTGAACAACTTGCTCCTGAATGACTACTGGGTACATAACGAAATGAAGGCAGAAATAAAGATGTTCTTTGAAACCAATGAGAACAAAGATACAACATACCAGAATCTCTGGAACACATTTAAAGCAGTGTGTAGAGGGAAATTGATAGCACTAAATGCCCACAAGAGAAAGCTGGAAAGATCTAAAATTGACACTCTAACATCACAATTAAAAGAACTGGAGAAGCAAGAGCAAACACATTCAAAAGCTAGCAGAAAGCAAGAAATAACTAAGATCAGAGCAGAACTGAAGGAGATAGAGACACAAAAAACCCTCCAAAAAATCAATGAATCCAGGAGTTGGTTTTTTGAAAAGATCAACAAAATAGATAGACCACTAGCAAGACTAATAAAGAAGAAAAGAGAGAAGAATCAAATAGACGCAATAAAAAATGATAAAGGGGATATCACCACCGAACCCACAGAAATACAAACTACCATCAGAGAAAACTATAAACACCTCTATGCAAATAAACTAGAAAATCTAGAAGAAATGGATAATTTCCTGGACACTTACACTCTCCTAAGACTAAACCAGGAAGAAGCTGAATCCCTGAATAAACCAATAGCAGGCTCTGAAATTGAGGCAATAATTAATAGCCTACCAACCAAAAAAAGTCCAGGACCAGATGGATTCACAGCTGAATTCTACCAGAGGTACAAGGAGAAGCTGGTACCATTCCTTCTGAAACTATTCCAATGAACAGAAAAAGAAGGAATCCTCCCTAACTCATTTTATGAGGCCAACATCATCCTGATACCAAAGCCTGGCAGAGACACAACAAAAAAAGAGAATTTTAGACCAATATCCCTGATGAACATGGATGCAAAAATCCTCAATAAAATACTGGCATACCAAATCCAGCAGCACATCAAAAAGCTTATCCACCATGATCAAGTGGGCTTCATCCCTGGGATGCAAGGCTGGTTCAACATACGCAAATCAATAAACGTAATCCAGCATATAAACAGAACCAAAGACAAGAACCACATGATTATCTCAATAGATGCAGAAAAGGCCTTTGACAAAATTCAACAGCCCTTCATGCTAAAAACTCTCAATAAATTCGGTATTGATGGAACATATCTCAAAATAATAAGAGCTATTTATGACAAACCCACAGCCAATATCATACTGAGTGGGCAAAAACTGGAAAAATTCCCTTTGAAAACTGGCACAAGACAGGGATGCCCTCTCTCACCACTCCTATTCAACATAGTGTTGGAATTTCTGGCTAGGGCAATCAGGCAAGAGAAAGAAATCAAGGGTATTCAATTAGGAAAAGAAGAGGTCAAATTGTCCCTGTTTGCAGATGACATGATTGTATATTTAGAAAACCCCATCATCTCAGCCCAAAATCTCCTTAAGCTGATAAGCAACTTCAGCAAAGTCTCAGGATACAAAATTAATGTGCAAAAATGACAAGCATTCTTATACACCAGTAACAGACAAACAGAGAGCCAAATCATGAATGAACTCCCATTCACAATTGCTTCAGAGAATAAAATATCTAGGAATCCAACTTACAAGGGATGTAAAGGACATCTTCAAGGAGCACAAACCACTTCTCAACGAAATAAAAGAGGACACAAAAGAATGGAAGAACATTCCATGCTCATGGGTAGGAAGAATCTATATCATGAAATGGCCATACTGCCCAAGGTAATGTATAGATTCAATGCCATCCGCATCAAGCTACCAATGAGTTTCTTCACAGAATTGGAAAAAACTGCTTTAAAGTTCACATGGAACCAAAAAAGAGCCCGCATTGCCAAGATAATCCTAAGTCAAAAGAACAAAGCTGGAGGGATCACACTACCTGACTTCAAACTATGCTACAAGGCTACAGTAACCAAAACAGCATGGTACTAGTTCCAAAACGGAGATATAGACTAATGGAACAGAACAGAGTCCTCAGAAATAACACCACACATCTACAGCCATGTGATCTTTGACAAACCTGACAAAAACAAGAAATGGGGAAAGGATTCCCTATTTAATAAATGGTGTTGGGAAAATTGGCTAGTCATAAGTAGAAAGCTGAAACTGGATCCTTTCCTTACCCCTTATACGAAGATTAATTCAAGATGGATTAGAGACTTAAATGTTAGACCTAATACCATAAAAACCCTAGAAGAAAACCTAGGTAATACCATTCAGGACATAGGCATGGGCAAGGACTTCATGTCTAAAACACCCAAAGCAATGGCAGCAAAAGCCAAAATTGACAAATGGGATCTAATTAAACTAAAGAACTTCTGCACAGCAAAAGAAACTGCCATCAGAGTGAACAGGCAACCTACAGAATGGGAGAAAATTTTTGCAACCTACTCATCTGACAAAGGGCTAATATCCAGAACCTACAAAGAACTCAAACAAATTTACAAGAAAAAAACAAACAACCCCATCAAAAAGTGGGCAAAGGATATGAACAGACATTTCTCAAAAGAAGACATTCATACAGCCAACAGACACATGAAAAAAATGCTCATCATCACTCACCATCAGAGAAATGCAAATCAAAACCACAGTGAGATACCTTCTCACACCTGTTAGAATGGCAATCATTAAAAAGTCAGGAAACAACAGGTGCTGGAGAGGATGTGGAGAAATAGGAACACTTTTACACTGTTGGTGGGATTGTAAACTAGTTCAACCATTATGGAAAACAGTATGGCAATTCCTCAAGGATCTAGAACTAGAAATACCATTTGACCAAGCCATCCCATTACTGGGTATATACCCAAAGGATTATAAATCATGCTGCTATAAAGACACATGCACACATATGTTTATTGCGACACTATTCACAATAGCAAAGACTTGGAATCAACCCAAATGTCCATCAGTGACCGACTGGATTCAGAAAATGTGGCACATATCCACCATGGAATACTATGCAGCCATAAAAAAGGATGAGTTTGTGTCCTTTGTAGGGACATGGATGCAGCTGGAAACCATCATTCTCAGCAAACTACCGCAAGAACAGAAAACCAAACACCGCATGTTCTCACTCATAGGTGGGAATTGAACAATGAGATCACCACACACCGGGGCCTATCATGGGGAGGGGGGAGGGGGGAGGGGGGAGGGATGACATTGGGAGTTATACCTGATGTAAATGACGAGTTGATGGATGCTGACGAGTTGATGGGTGCAGCACACCAACATGACATAAGTATACATGTGTAACAAACCTGCACATTGTGCACATGCACCCTAGAACTTTAAGTATAATAAAAAAATAAATAAATAATGATTGAAAGGCAAATACTTACTATCAGCCTTTTGTCGATTATTTTGTTTCTCTTGTAGTTATTTTTTCCCTATTTTCCTCTCTCGTTTTCCTTCCTGTTTATTTAATTTTTTTGAATTGATATACTTGGATTTCTTTTTCTTTTTCTTTCCTGTTTCTGTTATAGGCATTTTCTTGTGGTTACCATGAGAAGTACAAAAAAAAAAAAACACAAAATCTTATAATTATGATAATCTGCTTTAAGCAGATAATTCAATTTAACTTCACTTCTATACAATTTTTTTTTTTTTTTTTTTTTTTTTTTTTGACAGATTCCCACTCGGTCGCCCAGGCTGGAGTGCAGTGGTAAGATCTCAGCTCAGTGCAAGCTCCGCCTCCCAGGTTCATGCCATTCTCCTGCCTCAGCCTCCCAATGTAGCTGGGACTACAGGCGCCAGCCACCACGGCCGGGTAATTTTTTGTATTTTTAGTAGGCAAGATGGTCTTGATCTCCTAACCTCGTGATCAGCCCGCCTTGGCCTCCCAAAGTGCTGGGATTACAGGTGTTAGTCACCGCACCCGGCCAAAAACACTTTAATTCTCCCAACTTCACCCTTTTTTATTGAAGCCATAATTTATTTCTTTGTATATTGTGTATTCATTAACATATTTCCGTATTTATATATTTTAATACTTTTATCTTTTAACTTTTATACCAGAATTAATAATTATTTTTGTCACCATTACAATAATACATTATTCTGTAATTTCAATATATTACCTTTATCAGAGTTTTATTCTCTAATATGCTTTAATATTACTTTTTATTATTTTTAAATTTCAGCTTAAACAACTCAGTCCTTATTGCCTGGGCTCATATTGAGGAAGAACTTCACCAATCACCCCAGTCAGAGATTTTGGGTTCTGTTCAACCTTTCATGATGATCTCACCAGCTTTCTTTGTTTTTAGCAGCCCCTGGATGTCAAGAGTATGATGTGTTCCATCAGTACTCAGAAATGTGAAACTGAAGCTCATTTCTTAGGTAGCTCCTGGAAAAGCTGAATCATTGAACACTCTGCCCAACTCTTTCTCTCTCTGGAGGAAGCTGGGGTCTTGGTGTTTGCACCTTTCTACTTTATGCTGAGTCAAATAGAGGGTCTATAATGACTGCTAGTTCAAACCAGTGTCTTTTTTCCTTTTTCTTCACCTGATCTTAGGCAGCAAGAGTATGTCTGGTCCTGTTACTACTCCAAGATAAGTAAGACAGAAGGCAGACTTTTGGGAAGCTCCTTGAAAAGTTGGAAACACTGCAAGCACACCCCAATTTTTCTCTGTACAGGAATAAAATGGGAGCTGGGTTATTTTTTTCTGTTCACTCTTTTGTGAGGCCAGAAGATGGGCTATGTTGCCTGCTTTCCCAAATTGTCATCTTTATTCCCACTGGTGCCAATGTAACTGCAGTATTCTGGTCCCATTAGCACTCTGAAATAGTCAAGAGAGAAGCAAGTCTCCTGGGAAGCTCTCAAAAATGTTTGGGTGTTGGATTCATGTTCCAACTTTTCCATTCTTAGAGAGAAGCTGGAATGTTGGGGGTTTTGTCTAGATCATAGGGTGCAGTGCCAGGATGTGAGAGGGTATTTTAAATATCTTTATTGGCTTTGACATTTCTGGTTTTGTGCTCACTCATGGTACAGATGCCTCTCAAATATTTTCTGAATTATTCACAAATGAAATTTATGTGTTTTGTTGTTAAATCAGTGTGTTTGTGAGGGGAAGGAACATGCAGGCCTTTCTATTCTGCCATCTTGCTGACATCAATCTGAATATTCAAGTTTTGGTGAGTATATAAAAATACATAATTTTTCCTTTGGGGGGCTGAGGTGGGCCGATCATGATGTCAAGAGATCGAGACCATCCTGGCCAACATAGTGAAACCATCTCTAATAAAAATACAAAATGTACCTGGGTGTGGTGGCATGCGCCTGTAGTCCCAGCTACTTGGGAGGCTGAGGCAGGAGAATTGCTTGAACCCAGGAGGTGGAGGTTGCAGTGAGCCAAGATTGTGCCACTGCACGCCAGCCTGGCAACGCAGCGAGAGTCTGTCTCGAAAAAAGTATATATATATATATATATACACACACACACACAATTTTTCAATATATGATCTAACATACATTCAGCAGTTACTATGAGGAAGGTGCTATATTCAGTGTGCTACATGCATCATCTCCTTTACTCATAATAACCCTGTAATATATCTATATCTATCTCTATTTTACTGATTAATAATATGTGCTTCCAAAATATTTATACACACACACACAGCCACAAAAAGTGGCAAAAGAGGGTCTAGAATTCAGAAATGTGACACTACAAAACTTATTATCTCCTTATGGATGATTCAGTGTGCAATGCCATGTAGTGTAAGATTACCGAGACTGTAAAATGGGATAATGATCAAATACTCACTTATTGTGATTGCAGAGATGATTAATGAGACAATGAATCATATATAAGGTCCTTAACATGGTAGTGACTTATGGTTTTCAGCCCAGAGACCCCAGTGCACTAGACTTACTGTTCCTGGCCTGGTGACCTCCTGTCACATCTTGGTTTGTCTCTAGATAGGCTATGCTCCTGAAAAAAGCCTGATAAATTGTAGAATATGAAGATGAAGGTGAAAGCTATAGTAGGGATGCAATTAAACATCAACACGCAGTCTCCACTAATTTATCATCATTGTTAACTCCCTCAGGTGTTTTTGTATAGATTTTAATAGCTCCTCTTGGCAATATTTCTGCCTATTAATTGATATTTTTAGTATTTACTCTTTTGTCTCTGAGTGGCCAGTTGCTTCCACCCAATTATAACCAGTAAACTGTACCTCCTCTCTTGGCTCTTGACTATACCCAAATGACATGTTAATTCCTTTCCCTTCCCCAACCTCATTCTATCACTTTACAGAAAAATAGAGATATAAATAATTTTGACAAGTACAATTCAGTGGCAGAATAACTTACAATGCATTCTCTATACAAACCATGTGTTTTTAAAAAGATCCTTCTCAGATAATTGAATGAGCTGCATTTTTAACTTACCTAAAACACTGAATATTATAGTAATCATGTGTTAAAAGTATATGCTTTACAAAGTGGAGCATTTTAAATGTGAAACGTCCTTGAACATATATACCTTTATTAGACTTGTTTAAAGGAATGTTCTATGAATTTACTCAGGAAAATGAAAATTATAAATTATCTTGTTTGTAATTTTTATTACCCCAAAATTTAAAAGACTAAAATCTTTACACATCTTACATGTGCAGTTTTCTGAATTAAGCTATGTACCATTATTCTTTTCACTGTCTTCATTTAAAGATTACATTTTGCTCTTCTGCTGGAAAAAGTTGAATGTGTCAGTGTGAACATTACTTCTCATTTTGATAACCTCCATGTAGTACAAGCTAATAATACATAATTATGAAAATGTGCCCTTTCAGAATAATATATTTCCTATAAGAAAAATAATATTTACACAAAATCCAAGACATATAGAATTAATCAAACTCCATAAATATTTTATTTATCATTAATTTGGTTGACATTACAAAGTGATGACATTACAAATACCAAAATAATTACATTATTAAAAATGAATTCCATATTACTGAAAATGTTTTGGCAAACAGTGCAGTTCTAGGATAGGCAGTACTATTTAATGAGCTAGGCCAGCATTTCTTAAAGCAGGCTGCCTGGATTACTAATTTTATGGAATGCTAATAGGTGTTACATGAAAAAAATACGGTTCTACAAGTTTATCTTCTGTTTTAAACAGATTTTATTCCTGCAAGGTTGTTCAAAGCTTTAATATGCTAATATTCATTGTGAAGTTTTAAGAATCTGGTATACCATACAGCATTTTTCAGACTTATTTTATTTTAGAACACTTCATTTCATGGATTTTGTTTTTAAGAACTGGCCCATGAATTGTTCCTTGTGAAATAATGGTTTTTGCATCATTGAAAGAAAGTTAAAGTGAAAACAGGTGAACATAAGAGAGCAGAAAGATAAAACTGTATATAAGCAACCAACAAGCACTCCAGGAATAACTCAGTGCCTAGCACAGTGTTTTGCATATACAATATATGTTTGTAAATATTCATGGAATAAATGGAAAGGTGAAAACATGACTGTAATCCTATTATTACTCTTTATTGATTAGAGCATTACATTTTAGAAGTCAAATTCCAATGTTATAGTTGAAGAAAAAGGATCGGATTTGCAGTTAGACATACACAAGCCTCACTCTACAACTAGTTACCTCTGACAAATTGTTAATGATTAATCATCCTAACCCCTAGTTTATCTCTTAATAGTAAATAATACTATTTAATTTTCAACTTGTCATAAAAATTAAATTTACAATAGCACTTTAAAATTGCTTGGCACAGAGTAGGTATTCACCAAACATTTGTTTCCTTCCCTTTCAAGGAAATTAAAGTTTGATTCCAAGTAATTGTGATGGAAAATTTTATAGATATTGGAATCACATCAAATTTGATTTTAATCTCTACTCTCATGTTTGCCTGCTGTGCAGCCCTGTCTAGTCCTTAATTTCTCTTTGCTGTGTCTCTTTATATATAAAATGAGAACAAAATTACCAAGCTCAAAGAGTTATTATGTTGAAAATATAAAACACATAGTAAGCAGCTTACACAAAGTAGGCCCTCATAATTCACTGCCTTTATTTCTGATTTCTGAAAAACCCTGAAGTGAAAAACCTATTTAACAAGTATGCAACAACATTGTAAAAATTGTCTGAGATCTATTGTAGATGATGACTACAGACAACAAGTTTTCAATGCACAGACTCTATTCAAAAGGGGAATATGTTCTTAACATAAGCAAAGAGGTAACAAACTGTTTTACATACCTGGTAAAAAATTCACTGCCATTCAGAATATAGTCAGTTTAGAATCCATTTATCTCTTTCACTAGCCTAAATAACAATATGATGTTTACCAAATATAGTAATAGTAATTAAATTATCTGGGAACAGAGATGAGGAGAGTTGGGTAAAAGGCAAGCAAAGTGCTGATAATTATAAAGCTATGATTCCAATATTATTGGATTGCATATTTTCTCCTTTGCTTCCTAAACGTTCATATTTAAAGAAACACTGATTTTATTCTTCTGCTTCAAAATAAGTCCTGTATGATAAAATCACACTTCCCCATGCACATACTCTCTCTCTCTCTCTCTCTCTCTCTCTCTCTCTCTCTCTCTCTCACACACACACACACACATTCTTTCAGTACAGAATAATAGCTGAATAGATTTTATTTATTGTCTTCCAGATTTAAAAAATATATATGTTTGAAACATTGACGCTCTCTCAGCTACTCTATTGACTGGAAGGCAAATTCTCTCAGCTGAGTTATAAAGCACAGGAAATAGAGGTTTATAATGGCAGAGATGACAGACTTTTAACTAGACTGGCACCAGCACACCACTATAATTTTACTTTTTGTCTAATTCTGACAAGAACCTACATAGATCATGGTTAATGACACTCTGGGGGCTTCAATATTTCTGAGAGGGGCTACATAATTCAGTGAATATATGGTGGGTATCCAGTATACATGTCAGAAAAGGAGGAAAGGAAGGGTTTGGCATTTTCCTCAAATACCACCAGTCAGAGCTGCACTGAGAACAAGACAAAAACATTGAGAACAAAACAATTGCCACTGGCACAGCATTCTGCATGGAAATTTTTTTCTGCCAAGCTTGTCAGTTAAGTTGCTATATCAATTGTGGTTTGTGATTGATTTATCTGGCTTTTTACTTTTAATCCCTTCAACTATTTTGGACACACTTCTCATGTGTTTTTCTGAAGGCAGCGACAATGGGCTCTAGGCGTTAAATAAAAATATCTACTGTTAATATAAGGTGATGAATTCATTAATAATTCCTCCAAACTATCTTTATCAATTTAATACTGTCTCATTCTTTTCCAAGATATGTTAAAAATAAAGCATATTGTGAAATAATTGAGTAATAAGAGTAATTATCTACTTTTTCTTTCTCAAGTGTCTCCCAAACCAGAAAATAACTTCAAATGAGTATGAAAACTTAGTTGACACTTTGTCCTCAAGAGGGGAAGACAAAGCTTTGTTGGTGAGAGGTCTAAAAACTTGGTATCCTGAATAAGTGACGTTTGTTAGTATAGAAAGAATTCCTTAATTCACGTTTCTTCTCTAAGGAATCATCACAAAATGGGCATCTTAGGGTTCTCTAAACTTTTACTTATAGGTTATAAAGTTGAATACAAACGTTTTTAGAAATAATATTCCCTTTATTGAAGTACAGAGCACATTCAAATAAGTGAAATAATATTTTATCTGATAGGAAGGAGGTATAATTATTGGGAGAGACTTGGGAGAAAAGGATGAGATGCTGATAATGTTTTTATTCCTTACTCTGGATGTTAGTTACATGATGGACTCACTTTGTGATCATTAATTGAGATAGACATGTGTATTTTTGAAACTTTTATGAGTGTGTTTGTATATATGAGAAATGCAGATAAAAATCTAATTACATTAAGGAAGGAAGTTTAGTCTACAAATTGATCAAGGAGAAACTTCTAAAACCATAGTCAATTGATAACACAAAAGGGACTTTTTAATATATATTGATAAAAAATTAAGTTAGTTTTAATTGTAGTTTTACTAATATAAGATGAATAAAAATTATTTATTTCCTGACATATTGCTGTTACTATCTTTTTAAAAGCTAACCATGTTTAAATTCTATAATTTAGCTCATGAGTTATGTGAATTTCTTGGATACAGTTTCTTATTAATATATTGAGGGTGGTGACATCAGCAAGATTATAGAGTAGGAGATCCCAGTTTTTATCACTCCATAAAAAACAACAATTGGACAGCTGTCTATGAACGTAAACAGCTCTGGAGAAGTCAGAAGTTCATTTTAACAACTTCAGCAGCATACTGGAGCAAACAAAAAAAGGAAAAAAAAAAAGAAAAGAAAACCAAGATAGTCACACAAAAAGTGTAGGAAGAACAGTTCAATTTTGCCTGCATCATCCTATCTTCTGGCCCAGGAGTGCTCAGTGTTGAGAGAAATATCCCCAGCTTGTTATATTCCTTCATAGGGGGAAGGAGAGCAGGGTAAATGAGTAGCTTCTCTAGACTGCAGACACTTCCCCTAAGGTCCTGCTATGGTTTCCTTTACTCAGATCACTGAGGAGACCAGAATATCTATATTACTAGAAACTACTGGAACAAACAGTGGAAAATATCAGAATCAGCCATGTGGTAGGTGCCAAAATGATCCCAAATGTCCTGCTCTTTAGGGGACACCAGCAATCTGCTGCTGAGAACCTCAAGAGCTTCATGACCACCTTGTACTTCCTGCAGGTTCCACCATTGAATACCCCACAGCGTTCATCATTGCAGATCCTAGTGGCCTGTTCTGCAGAAGATCTAAGTAGATTTTCCTGCTAAGGAAACCAACAGCTAGCACAGCCACCACACAAACCCTGCACCTTTTGCTGCCAAGGAGTACTGGTTTTACCTTCACAGATTCCAGTTGTCTGACCCTCCTCCCTTTTACTTCTCCCTTACCAAGAACCACCCCAGCCAGAGCCACTGCAGACTCCCTGGCCCCAGGACCCAGCACAGTCAGTGCATGAGTGCCTGCAAACAGCTAGGTCCTCTGCAATTGGCACTGGCTCCAAATGATGCATGCATGTCTTTAGCTGATCCTTCAGTCATGGTCATGCAGGTAGCCACCCCAACCCTGCTGCCAGTCCTCACCACCATGAAAACACCTGTAACTGGCCCCTAAAGCTATGTGTATGCACACTGCTAGGCCCAGATGCTGCAGCAGTTCACATACATGCAGCAAGCCTCAACTCCCATTTCTTATTCATAATGCCAAAGTTACACATGTGCATGCCACAGCCCTAGCCCCCATAGCAGCACAAGCACATGCAGCCAGCCCCAATACCCATTCCTGGCTCCAACTGCCACACTTGTGTGAGGAGCTTGTTTCTATAGTTGTGTGCATGTACACTACCAGTTCTGGTCCTTGCCGACATGTTCACTCATGTTGCTAGCAATCCCATGCATGTACCCAGAGCTGGCCTCTGCAGCTGTGTGAATGTAGGAAGCCAGCCCTGACCCCTGTAGCAATGCATGTACCTGCAGTTGGACATAGCATGTGCACACTGGTGATTGATGTCTGCAGCCCCACTGCTGGTGGCCCCAGATTCTTGCCACTGGAACCAGAGGAACCACTGGAGACTTCAACAGCTCTGACACTCATTGTGGAGGCCCCATAGCTCTTACCACCAAAGCCCATGAAATTTCCAATGTCACGGACCCCAGCAACCTGAATCAATAAAAAACCACACCTCCTTGGACCCAGAGATGCTACATGCCCTACAGTTAGTGCCTAGTGCCACAGTGCACTACAGTGTTATCTTCCATCAATGGGAAAGTCTTTCCTTACCAAAGGCAGCCATTTAAGCCTGTAAATGTTGACTGATGTTTCAGATGTGCAGACACCTATGCAAGGCTGCAAGAATCAAGAAGAATCAGGGAATCATGATTTCACCAGAGGAACCAGTGAACTTCCAATAGCCAATCCCAACGAAATGGAAATCTAAAAATTTCCTGAGAAAAAAATTCAAAGAAATTATTCTAAAAAGAAGGACAGAAAACTACAAGAAAACACAGATAAACAGCTCAACTAATCAGGAAAGCATTACAAAAACAAAATGAGAGGCTCAGTAAAGAGTAAACATATAAAAGAACCAAACTGAAATTTTAGGTCTGAGAATGCAATGATTGAACTAATAAACACAGTAGAAAGCATCAACAACAGGTTCATTGAAATAGAAGAGAGAATCAACAAACTCAAAAATAAACCATTTGAAATTATTGTCAGAGAAAAAAAAAGTTTACAAAGAATGAAAAGGAATGAAGGAGGCTTGAGGGATGAATGGGATACTATCGATAGAGAAAATATTTGCATTATGTGCAAATTCTGAAGGAGAAGAGAAAGAACAGAGGGCCGAAAGCTTGTTTAAAGAATTAGTCACTAAATATTTCCCAAATCTGAGCAGAAATATGGACATTCAGTTACATAAAGCTCTGAATTCTTCATGTAATTTCAATTACAAGAATATTTCGCCAAGACCTAGTATAAAGAAACAGTCAAAAAAATCACAGAGAGAATCCTGAAAACAACAACAAAAAGAAGCATATTACATACAAGTGAGTTTCAATTAAGCTAGTGACAGATGTCTCAGCAGAAACTTTGCAGGCCAGGAGAGAGTGGGATGATGTATTAGAAGTGCTGAATGAGAAAAACTGCCAAACATAGTTGCAAAGGCCAGCTGTAGGCATTTGCGTGGGAACATGAATGCATACAGCTGCAATTAGCAACATGAAAACAGATGAAAGTGTAAACCTCACTGGAAAAGGTAAATATATAGTCAAATTCAGAATACATTAATACTGTAATAATGGTGTATAAATCAAGTCTTAACAAACTGAAGTCATGGAAATCTTAAGAAGCATCTTTTCTGACCCCAATGCTATAAACTAGAAATCAATAACAGGAGAAAAACTGGAAAATTCACAAGTATGTGGAAATTAAACAACATCCTCCTGAATAACTAGTGACTGAAAAAGTAAATAAAATGGAATATAAAAAATGTTTTGAGACAAATGAAAATGGAAGTACAACATACCAGAACTTATGGAATGTAGCAAAACAGTTCTAAGAAGTTTATAGTGATAAATACCTACATGATAAAAAAAGAAATATTTTCAATAAATATCCTAAGTTTACACCTCAAGGAACTAGAAGAACAAGAACAAATTAAGCCCTATTTTTTTCTTGTTCTCATAAACTTTTATTTCTGTGAGGATAGTCAAAGAAACATAAAAAAATAGTGAATGCATGGGGTGTCTTGTGTCCCAACCACTGTTCAAAGTTAACTACACATACATTATTAACAAATTCAATTATCACAACAGCCCTACGAAATAATTAACATTATTACCCCTAATTTACAGATGATAGAACTGAGGACAAACGGATTAAGTTACTTGCCCAAGGTTACACAGTTAGAAAAATGCATCTCCCCTACTCTCAAATGGAAGACAATCACTTTTTTTTTTTTTTTTTCTGAGACAGAGTCTCACTTGGTCACCCAGACTGAAGTGCAGTGGCATGATCTTAGTTTACTGCAGCCTCCGCCTTCCTGGGTTCGAGGGATTCTCCTGCCTCGGCCTCCCAAATGGCTGAGAATACAGGCGCCCGCCACCAGGCCTGGCAAATTTTTGTATTTTTAGTAGAGATGGGGTTTCACCATGTTGGCCAGGCTGATCTCAAACTCATGATCTCAAGTGATCCACCTATCTCAGTTTCCCAAAGTCCTGGGATTACAGGTGTGAGCCACCACGCCCGGCCAACAATTACTAAATTAATTAATATATAAATATATTATATATATATAATTTTAGCTTTTATTTTGGATTAAGAGAAGCCCAAATATAGCAGAAGAAAGGAAATGACAAAGATCAGGTCAGAAATAAATGAAATGGAGACTAGGACAATCATAGAAAAGATCAACAAAACTATAAGTTGTTTGTTAATATAAGCCAAATGGGCAAATTTTTGTATAAACTAACCAAGAAAAATGGAGAAGACTCAAATAAATGAAATAGAAAAAAGAAGAGGCATTAGAAGTGATACCTCATGAGTACAAAAGATCCTAAGAGACTAATATGAACAATGACATCTCAACAATTGGATAATGTAGAATAAATAAATTCCAAGAAACATAAAACCTCCTAAGACTGAATCATAAAAAATAGAAAATCTGAACAGACAATAGGTAATGAGATTGAAACTGTAATCTAAAGTATATCAACAGGGGGCGGAGCAAGATGGCCGAATAGGAACAACTCCAGTCTCCAACTCCCAGCGCGAGCGACACAGAAGACCGGTGATTTCTGCATTTTCAACTGAGGTACTGGGGTCATCTCACTAGGGAGTGCCGGACAATCGGTGCTGGTCAGCTGCTGCAGCCTGACCAGCGAGAGCTGAAGCAGGGCGAGGCATCGCCTCACCTGGAAGCGCAAGGGGGAAGGGGATCCGTTTTCCTAGCCAGGGGAACTGAGACACACAACACCTGGAAAATCGGGTAACTCCCACCCCAATACTGCGCTGTAAGCATACAGGCATTCCAGGAGAATATATCCCACACCTGGCCGGGAGGGTCCCACGCCCACGAAGCCTCCCTCACTGCTAACACAGCAGTCTGCCGCGATCTATCCGCAAGGCAGCAGCGAGGCTGGGGGAGGGGCGCCCGCCATTGCTGAGGCTTAAGTAGGTAAACAAAGCCGCTGGGAAGCTCGAACTGGGTGGAGCTCACAGCAGCTCAAGGAAGCCTGCCTGTCTCTGTAGTCTCCACCTCTGGGGACAGCGCACAGCTGAAGACCAACAGGGGAAGTAGCGGGAGCCGGTGCAGACGCGAACGACTCTGTCTGACAGCTTTGGGGAGAGCCGCGGATCTCCCAACGCGGAGGTTGAGATCTGAGAACGGACAGACTGCCTGCTCAGGTGTGTCCCTGACCCCTGAGTAGCCTAGCTGGGAGAAATCCCCCACTAGGGGCAGTCTGACACCCCACACCTCACAGGGTGGAGTACACCCCTGAGAGGACACTTCCAAAGGAAGAATCAGACAGGTACACTCGCTGTTCAGCAATATTCTATCTTCGGCAACCTCTGCTGCTGATACCCAGGCAAACAGGGTCTGGAGTGGACCTCAAGCAATCTCCAACAGACCAACAGAGAGTCCTTCTGACTGTCAGAAGGAAAACTATCAAACAGGAAGGACACCTATACCAAAACCCCATCAGTTCGTCACCACCATCAAAGACCAGAGACAGATAAAACCACAAAGATGGGGAAGAAGCAGGGCAGAAAAGCTGGAAATTCAAAAAATAAGAGCGCATCTCCCCCTGCAAAGGAGCGCAGCCCATCACCAGCAACGGATCAAAGCTGGTCAGAGAATGACTTTGACGAGAGGAGAGAAGAAGGCTTCAGTCCATCAAACTTATCAGAGCTAAAGGAGGAATTACGTACCCAGCGCAAAGAAACTAAAAATCTTGAAAAAAGAGTGGAAGAATTGACAGCTAGACTCATTAATGCAGAGAAGATCATAAACGAAATGACAGAGATGAAAACCATGACACGAGAAATACGTGACAAATGCACAAGCTTCAGTAACCGACTCGATCAACTGGAAGAAAGAGTATCAGCGATTGAAGATCAAATGAATGAAATGAAGCGAGAAGAGAAACCAAAAGAAAAAAGAAGAAAAAGAAATGAGCAAAGCCTGCAAGAAGTATGGGATTACGTAAAAAGACCAAATCTACGTCTGATTGGGGTGCCTGAAAGTGAGGGGGAAAATGGAACCAAGTTGGAAAACACTCTTCAGGATATCATCCAGGAGAACTTCCCCAACCTAGTAGGGCAGGCCAACATTCAAATTCAGGAAATACAGAGAACGCCACAAAGATACTCCTCCAGAAGAGCAACTCCAAGACACATCATTGCCAGATTCACCAAAGTTGAAATGAAGGAAAAAATCTTAAGGGCAGCCAGAGAGAAAGGTCGGGTCACCCACAAAGGGAAGCCCATCAGACTAACAGCAGATCTCTCGGCAGAAACTCTACAAGCCAGAAGAGAGTGGGGGCCAATATTCAACGTTCTTAAAGAAAAGAATTTTAAACCCAGAATTTCATATCCAGCCAAACTAAGTTTCATAAGTGAAGGAGAAATAAAATCCTTTACAGATAAGCAAATGCTTAGAGATTTTGTCACCACCAGGCCTGCCTTACAAGAGACCCTGAAGGAAGCCCTAAACATGGAAAGGAACAACCGGTACCAGCCATCGCAAAAACTTGGCAAAATGTAAAGACCATCGAGGCTAGGAAGAAACTGCATCAACTAACGAGCAAAATAACCAGTTAATATCATAATGGCAGGATCAAGTTCACACATAACAATATTAACCTTAAATGTTAATGGACTAAATGCTCCAATTAAAAGACACAGACTGGCAAACTGGATAAAGAGTCAAGACCCATCAGTCTGCTGTATTCAGGAGACCCATCTCACAGGCAGAGACATACATAGGCTCAAAATAAAGGGATGGAGGAAGATCTACCAAGCAAATGGAGAACAAAAAAAAGCAGGGGTTGCAATCCTAGTCTCTGATAAAACAGACTTTAAACCATCAAAGATCAAAAGAGACAAAGAAGGCCATTACATAATGGTAAAGGGATCAATTCAACAGGAAGAGCTAACTCTCCTAAATATATATGCACCCAATACAGGAGCACCCAGATTCATAAAGCAAGTCCTTAGAGACTTACAAAGAGACTTAGACTCCCATACAATAATAATGGGGGACTTCAACACTCCGCTGTCAACATTAGACAGATCAACGAGACAGAAAGTTAACAAGGATATCCAGGAATTGAACTCATCTCTGCACCAAGCGGACCTAATAGACATCTATAGAACTCTCCACCCCAAATCAACAGAATATACATTCTTCTCAGCACCACATGGCACTTATTCCAAAATTGACCACATAATTGGAAGTAAAGTACTCCTCAGCAAATGTAAAAGAACAGAAATTATAACAAACTGTCTCTCAGACCACAGTGCAATCAAACTAGAACTCAGGACTAAGAAACTCAATCAAAACCGCTCAACTACATGGAAACTGAACAACCTGCTCCTGAATGACTACTGGGTACATAACGAAATGAAAGCGGAAATAAAGATGTTCTTTGAAACCAATGAGAACAAAGATACAACATACCAGAATCTCTGGGACACATTTAAAGCAGTGTGTAGAGGGAAATTTATAGCACTAAATGCCCACAAGAGAAAGCAGGAAAGATCTAAAATTGACACTCTAACATCACAATTAAAAGAACTAGAGAGGCAAGAGCAATCACATTCAAAAGCTAGCAGAAGGCAAGAAATAACTAAGATCAGAGCAGAACTGAAGGAGATAGAGACACAAAAAACCCTCCAAAAAATCAATGAATCCAGGAGTTGGTTTTTTGAAAAGATCAACAAAATTGACAGACCGCTAGCAAGGCTAATAAAGAAAAAAAGAGAGAGGAATCAAATAGATGCAATAAAAAATGATAAAGGGGATATCACCACTGACCCCACAGAAATACAAACTACCATCAGAGAATACTATAAACGCCTCTACGCAAATCAACTAGAAAATCTAGAAGAAATGGATAATTTCCTGGACACTTACACTCTCCCAAGGCTAAACCAGGAAGAAGTTGAATCCCTGAATAGACCAATAGCAGGCTCTGAAATTGAGGCAACAATTAATAGCCTACCCACCAAAAAAAGTCCAGGACCAGATGGATTCACAGCTGAATTCTACCAGAGGTACAAGGAGGAGCTGGTACCATTCCTTCTGAAACTATTCCAATCAATAGAAAAAGAGGGAATCCTCCCTAACTCATTTTATGAGGCCAACATCATCCTGATACCAAAGCCTGGCAGAGACACAACAAAAAAAGAGAATTTTAGACCAATATCCCTGATGAACATTGATGCAAAAATCCTCAATAAAATACTGGCAAACCGGATTCAGCAGCACATCAAAAAGCTTATCCACCATGATCAAGTGGGCTTCATCCCTGGGATGCAAGGCTGGTTCAACATTCGCAAATCAATAAACGTAATCCAGCATATAAACAGAACCAAAGACAAGAACCACATGATTGTCTCAATAGATGCAGAAAAGGCTTTTGACAAAATTCAACAGCCCTTCATGCTAAAAACGCTCAATAAATTCGGTATTGATGGAACGTACCTCAAAATAATAAGAGCTATTTATGACAAACCCACAGCTAATATCATACTGAATGGGCAAAAACTGGAAAAATTCCCTTTGAAAACTGGCACAAGACAGGGATGCCCTCTCTCACCACTCCTATTCAACATAGTGTTGGAAGTTCTGGCTAGGGCAATCAGGCAAGAGAAAGAAATCAAGGGTATCCAGTTAGGAAAAGAAGAAGTCAAATTGTCCCTGTTTGCAGATGACATGATTGTATATTTAGAAAACCCCATCGTCTCAGCCCAAAATCTCCTTAAGCTGATAAGCAACTTCAGCAAAGTCTCAGGATACAAAATTAATGTGCAAAAATCACAAGCATTCTTATACACCAGCAACAGACAAGCAGAGAGCCAAATCAGGAATGAACTTCCATTCACAATTGCTTCAAAGAGAATCAAATACCTAGGAATCCAGCTTACAAGGGATGTAAAGGACCTCTTCAAGGAGAACTACAAACCACTGCTCAGTGAAATCAAAGAGGACACAAACAAATGGAAGAACATACCATGCTCATGGATAGGAAGAATCAATATCGTGAAAATGGCCATACTCCCCAAGGTTATTTATAGATTCAATGCCATCCCCATCAAGCTACCAATGACTTTCTTCACAGAATTGGAAAAAACTGCTTTAAAGTTCATATGGAACCAAAAAAGAGCCCGCATTGCCAAGACAATCCTAAGTCAAAAGGACAAAGCTGGAGGCATCACGCTACCTGACTTCAAACTATACTACAAGGCTACAGTAACCAAAACAGCATGGTACTGGTACCAAAACAGAGATATAGACCAATGGAACAGAACAGAGTCCTCAGAAATAATACCGCACATCTACAGCCATCTGATCTTTGACAAACCTGAGAGAAACAAGAAATGGGGAAAGGATTCCCTATTTAATAAATGGTGCTGGGAAAATTGGCTAGCCATAAGTAGAAAGCTGAAACTGGATCCTTTCCTTACCCCTTATACGAAGATTAATTCAAGATGGATTAGAGACTTAAATGTTAGACCTAATACCATAAAAACCCTAGAAGAAAATCTAGGTAGTACCATTCAGGACATAGGCATGGGCAAGGACTTCATGTCTAAAACACCAAAAGCAACGGCAGCAAAAGCCATAATTGACAAATGGGATCTCATTAAACTAAAGAGCTTTTGCACAGCAAAAGAAACTACCATCAGAGTGAACAGGCAACCTACAGAATGGGAGAAAATTTTTGCAACCTACTCATCTGACAAAGGGCTAATATCCAGAATCTACAAAGAACTCAAACAAATATACGAGAAAAAAACAAACAACCCCATCAAAAAGTGGGGAAAGGATATGAACAGACATTTCTCAAAAGAAGATATTCATACAGCCAACAGACACATGAAAAAATGCTCATCATCACTGGCCATCAGAGAAATGCAAATCAAAACCACAATGAGATACCATCTCACACCAGTTAGAATGGCAATCATTAAGAAGTCAGGAAACAACAGGTGCTGGAGAGGATGTGGAGAAATAGGAACACTTTTACACTGTTGGTGGGATTGTAAACTAGTTCAACCATTATGGAAAACAGTATGGCAATTCCTCAAGGATCTAGAACTAGATGTACCATATGACCCAGCCATCCCACTACTGGGTGTATACCCAAAGGATTATAAATTAGTCTACTACAAAGACACATGTACACGTATGTTTATTGCGGCACTATTCACAATAGCAAAGACTTGGAATCAACCCAAATGTCCATCTGTGACAGACTGGATTAAGAAAATGTGGCACATATACACCATGGAATACTATGCAGCCATAAAAAAGGATGAGTTTGCGTCCTTTGTAGGGACATGGATGCAGCTGGAAACCATCATTCTTAGCAAACTATCACAAGAAGAGAAAACCAAACACCGCATGTTCTCACTCATAGGTGGGAACTGAACAATGAGATCACTTGGACTCGGGAAGGGGAACATCACACACTGGGGTCTATCATGGGGAGGGGGGAGGGGGGAGGAGGGAGGGATTGCATTGGGGAGTTATACATGATATAAATGATGAATTGATGGGTGCTGACGAGTTGATGGGTGCAGCACACCAACATGGCATAAGTATACATATGTAACAAACCTGCACGTTATGCACATGTACCCTAGAACTTAAAGTATAATAAAAAAAAAAAAAAAAAAAAAAAAAAAAAAAAAAAAAAAAAAAAAATAAAGTATATCAACAATGAAAGTTCGGTACCAGAAGTCTTAACTGGTGGATTCTACCAAATACTTAAAGAAGAATTAATGACAATTCTTCTAAAACTCTTTCAAAAAATTGACGAGGCAATATCATTTCCAAACTCATTTGTATAAAGCCAGTATAACCCCATTACCTAAGCCAGACAAAGACATTGCAAGGAAACAAAATTACTGCCCAATATCCTTGATGAAAGTAGATGCAGAATTCTCTCAAACAAATATACAAGAAAAAAACAAACAACCCCATCACAAAGTGGGCAAAGGATATGAACAGACATTTCTCAAAAGAAGACATTCATACAGCCAACAGACACATGAAAAAATGCTCATCATCACTCGCCATCAGAGAAATGCAAATCAAAACCACAATGAGATACCATCTCACACCAGTTAGAATGACAATCATTAAAAAGTCAGGAAACAACAGGTGTTGGAGAGGATGTGGAGAAATAGGAACACTTTTACACTGTTGGTGGGATTGTAAACTAGTTCAACCATTATGGAAAACAGTATGGCGATTCCTCAAGGATCTAGAACTAGATGTACCATATGACCCAGCCATCCCACTACTGGGTATATACCCAAAGGATTATAAATCATGCTGCTATAAAGACACATGCACACGTATGTTTATTGTGGCACTATTCACAATAGCAAAGACTTGGAATCAACCCAAATGTCCATCTGTGACAGACTGGATTAAGAAAATGTGGCACATATCCACCATGGAATACTATGCGGCCATACAAAAGGATGAGTTTGCATCCTTTGTAGGGACATGGATGCAGCTGGGAACCATCATTCTTAGCAAACTATCACAAGAACAGAAAACCAAACACCGCATGTTCTCACTCATAGGTGGGAACTGAACAATGAGATCACTTGGACTTGGGAAGGGGAACATCACACACCGGGGCCTATCATGGGGAGGGGGTAGGGGGAGGGATGACATTGGGAGTTATACCTGATATAAATGATGAATTGATGGGTGCTGACGAGTTGATGGGTGCAGCACACCAACGTGGCACAGGTATACATATGTAACAAACCTACATGTTATGCACATGTACCCTAGAACTTAAAGTATAATTTAAAAAAATTAAAAAAAAAAATGCCAGCAAGCCAAATTTAACGGTACACTCAAAATACCATACACCATCATCAAGTGGGATTTATTTCTGGGATATAAGAATTATTCAATGTGAGCAAATAAGTCAATGTGATATACTACCTTAACAAAATAGAGGACAAAAATCTCATGGCCATCTAAATAGATGCAAAGAAAAAGCATTTGACAAAATTCAACATCCTTTCATGATACAATTCTCAATAAATTAGGTATAGAAGGAATGCATCACAACACAATAAAGGTCATAAATGACAAGATTACAGATGAAATCATACAAAATGGTGAAAATCTGGAAGCTTTTTCTCTAAGATCAGTAACAAACAAGGATGCCCACTGTCATCCCTTCTACTCAACAAACACTGAAAGTTTCAGACTGATCAATTAGCCAAGAAAAATAAATAAAAGGCAACACAAAACCAAATATCACTCAACCTTTAAAAAGAAGGAAATCCTACCATTTGCAAAACCATGAATAAACCTGGAGAATATTATACTAAGTGAAATAAGCCAGACACAGTAAAACAAATACCACACGATATCACTTGTATTAGGAATCTAAAATGTCAAACTCACAGGAGCAGAGACTAGAATGATAGTTATGAAGGAATGGGGGAGGGAGACAAAAGGAGATAATGGTTAAAGAGTAAAAACTCAGTTATAAATTCTGGAGACCAAAAGTACAGCATGCTGACCATAGTTAATAATAATATATTATAGACATGAAAATTGCTGAGAGTAGATCTCAATTGTTCGCACCATGAACACACGTATATGCAAAGATAACTATGTGATGATGAATATGTTAATTAGCTTGATTGTAGTAGTAATTTCACGATGTATACATATATCAAAGCATCACATTATATACTTTAAATATCTACTTTTATTGGTTGATTATCTTTCAATAAAGCTGGAAAAATAAGAGCCAGGTTTTTGCATTGCCCCCCTCTATACAAGCTAGAGGCCATAGGACACATGGTTCAGATTAGCAGTTCTCAACCCGTATATTATTACATCATGACATAGTCATGTGTTGCCAGTAATTTGCTACTGTGCAAAGTTGAAATACAAAGTTTATCAATATTTTATCTTATGTAGCTTATTCATTTGTATATTATCCTTACTGGCATATATTCCTTTATTTCTTCTTTAGTAGAAGAAAAACATACAGAATTCACTAGGAACATCACATGACCAACAGACCATTTAATGTATTCCATATCCCATGACTAAAATTGAAGTCTGTCTAAAAGAATGTGTTTCGTATGCAATTTTTATCCATCTTGTAAGACACAGCGAAAAGAAGTTGACAACTACAACTATAAATCATCCCCAGAGAGTGCATGTGGGACTTGGCCTTGGAAAATATAATTGAGCTACCTTGGAACTGGAGCACTGGCTCCAGCCCACAGCTTTCATATTCATAGTATCATTAAAGCCAAGGCCTAGATCTTGAAAGAAAACCTAGCTATGTTTTCATGTCATTATTGAAGTCATAGATATCCATTCCATAGCAATGGATGAGATTTCTCACTGAAAATCTTTGAGATATCTGAAGAGAAATCACCAAGGTCAGGAGAGTATATGCATAAGTTATGACACTCCAAATAAGCATATGTTTGTACCCAATTAACATAGACAAATTTAATTAATGCTTGAAAGGAAAAATAACAGGATAGTCAGTATCATGTTTATGTTTCTACATGAAAGATAATGATTGTCAACTTACATATGAAATTTTGACTTGCATCAGGTTTTGAATGGGTCTAGAAGCTTACTCTAAAATGTCATACATGCAGAAATCACATATAGTCAGACTTTCAAATGTAGTTTGAGTTTTCTTAGACCCCCCCAGTTTCTGAGAATATATGGGGTCGCACATAATGTAATCATTCAAATCCACTGGCTTTTGTCTCCACCTGCCTACAGTATCTCAGACTTCTTTAAAGAGTCCCTTAACAATTTCTGGAAATTACTGGGACTGCCGCACATGTAGTTAGCATTTCTATTGATCTGTTTTCTACTTAACATTTTCTCTGTCATCTGTATTCTGATAATTACCCCATCCAACTAATGTTTATATTTCAGATATGGAATATTTTCATTATAAAATTTCCAATTTTTTGGTAATTGATATTTTCTGCTAAGAATATCTATCTTAGCATTAATTTCAAAGGTGTTTACTTCATCAGAGGGTGATTATCTCAGCTTATTTAATGTTTTTGTCTGGTAATTGTAACATGTTGGGGTCAGCATCTGTTTGTTCTTTCTTTTTTCCTTGAGAATTGGTAATATTTTCTTGCTTTGTTTTATTTGTATCTAGTATTTTTCTTTATGTGATGAGTATTTTTTATTTATGTTATGGGACTCTGAGTCCAGTTAAAAATCCTCTAGAGAAATGTGTCTGTTCTTTTAGCATGAAATTGCCAAAGTTAGGTTTATACCACAAGTTCTTTCTTTCTGCAGATGATATTACAAATGACCTTTGCTATGCCCTTTGGTTGTACATCTCACATGCGCCACTTTCAGAGTTAATTTGGGACGTGGGCAGTAGTTTATATTTATACAAACAATGTCAAAACCTTTGCTACGCTTCTTTGGGTGTGTTCCACACATCTGCAGCCTGGGGATGAGCCTGGGATTTCAGTCAGTTCAAACACAGATTTAGGGGTAGACTTCTCCAACTCTCTCATCTTTGGGATTTTCCTTATGCATTGCAGATCTCAGGGGCTTGTTGTTTCTCTGGCCAGAAATATGGAATTCTCTCAGTGTTTCAGTTATCTGCACATGTTCACAGTTTAGTTTAAATAGGCAGAATGAGAATAAAGAGAGAAAGAAAAAAACATGGAGAGTTCCCCCAAACTCTTTGCAGAACAGAGCCTCCTTTTCCTTAGTCCTTATCCAAAGACATGAGGTTTCTCTTGGGGCTTTAGGTACCTCTGAATTGCAGCAGTGCAATTTAGCAGCTAGTGCTGGATTCAGGAAGGGTAGGAAAGAAAAAGAAGAAAACAGGATTCCATCCTCCCGCTCCGTATTTCCCTTCTACTCTGTGGCTTAAGGGGACCCTTTTGCTTGCATTGTGGTCACAATGATAAATTCCTCTTGAAGTTTTTGTTGTCTGTACCTACTGCACAATTCCCCAATATGTTCTGCCTGCTAGTCAAGTATACTGCTACAGGAGAAAAAAGATAACTTACTAGTCTTTCTTTAGATTTTGGCTTCCTTTCCCAAACTGTCTGCTATTATTTACATTTTGAGGTCCCCATATTGTTTTCCATATTTTTTCCATAATCAATTTTAGTTGTAATCAGAGTTATATCAGAGTTAAATGGTAAGAGGCTTACTTCACTTCAGCAGGCACAAGAAATCTTTTCACTCTCTTTTAAAAGAGAAGTAATCAGATAACATTTGATCAAAAAAATATGTATATCAGGTACTTTTGCATCAGACTTAGGTGCTACTGTCTCAGTTATACAGTCCTAGAGACATTAAGATCTCACAGTTTGTCAGTAACAGCAACTAGCATTTGAACGTAGGTCTTTTGAATGATTTTCCCATTTGCTCTTAGAGAGGAAGAATATACCTTTAAAATGTCAGCAGAATAAAATTCATCAAATTCACAGGTTTTAAAAAACAATTTATCAAGTTAATGAAAATGTTGTTTTTGTGATTTTCAAATACTCAGTGTTTATGTAAACTTGGATAATTTGAACATATTTTAATTCATAAAATGCCACTAAGTTATGAGTTTCTTATTTAATAATCTCACCAACTATCTTTCTGTCCTCATCTAAAGTTAAAGTTCTGGGGAAATTGCCTTTGATTTTTATACCCTCATAAAATGAAGTTTGCTTCTCAACCTCTTCCTCTCCCTCTCCATTCCAGCCTCCTCCTTCCTCCTTCTTCTACAGACCCAAATTCAGCCCACAGGGAAATATAAGAATCATTGAGTTTCTTTCCAACTTTTAGAGTACATTTTCTTGGCAGAAAACTATAACTCTTGTTTATATGGAAAATCATTTAGCCAAATGAATATTCCTGACCCATTCTATAAAAAGAGGATTCTTTTTTCACTTGTAATTTTTGGATGACTATTTTCTGCATGCTAAAATTGAGAAACAGGCCTTGAAAGATTCTCCAAAAATATAAATTTATACTTACACCATTCCAATCTTACTAGTTGACTTAATTTTTGGAATGAAGTGTGTCAGACTTATAGAAATGTGCACAAAACATTACTGTACAGTTCAGTGAATTACCACCTAAGTGAACACCTATGTAACCCACTTGGGTTAAGAAGCAAAACATTGCTAGGAACCTAAGTGATTTGACTTTTAATGTATCTGTTAAGACTGCTTTAGTATTTCATTAGTCAAAACATCATTTAAATTATATGCAATTAATTTACACACTTTCAAAAATAAATTTATCTATGTTTATGGAAGGAGATGGAACATCTATATGTTACTGCCTTCATAGCATTACATTCTAAGTGAATACATGGGTACCTGCTTTATCTCATTAATGTCTTCCTAAACATTGAGTGTAAGTGAATTTTATCAAATATATTTTAAAACAATAATGGGGAGGGGGGAGGAGGGAGGGATTGCATTGGGGAGTTATACATGATATAAATGATGAATTGATGGGTGCTGACGAGTTGATGGGTGCAGCACACCAACATGGCATAAGTATACATATGTAACAAACCTGCACATTATGCACATGTACCCTAGAACTTAAAGTATAATAAAAAAATAAAAAAATAAAAATAAAAACAATAAGTTGAGTAAGTGGGATTACTTTTAAAATGTTGTGAATCTTTCGTAACAGTATAGATCTTTTTACAAATAAGTAACCTTTCCTGATTTATCTGTTTTAAAACTAGAGTTGTGTACTCTACATTTCCTTAAAGTGAGATGTATATATTTATCTATATATAGATATAAACAGACATTTCTATTACAACAAGTCTAACAAACCTTTGGTAAGTTTGATGAAACTGGATTATCTACATTACTACAACCTGAGTTTCTAGAGCCTAACAGGATATGGAACAATGTACTGCATTTTCTCTTTATAAAAAAAAAAAAAAAAAAAAAGTTTGTCTTTGCTACTGAAGAGGTGATTTTAGGTATCTTCATTTTAAGCTGACATAAACAAAGTGTTAAATTTAGACGCTGTAGGGCTCATATTTTCTAAACTTGTCTTTATAAATCTCAGTTAAGATTTGAACATGCAGTATAACTTTGAATAGATGTTCCTTTGAGCATTTCATTTGAATTAATCTAAGTCCCAGAATATTCTGAAGTTTGCCTCATGCTTATGATTTCTACTTAGAATATAGAAAATCACTGTATGAGAAAATGTATTTAATTGCCTCATGCTTTAGTAAGCTTATATATAAATCTGAACAAACAAAATTGATCTCTGAAAATCAACTGCAGTACCCTTTGTGAGACAAAAGCACCTACAACTCTAACTTGTATTTTAAGTTCAGGGGATGCAGGTTTGTTACATAGGTAAACTTGTGTCATGGGGTTTTTTGTGCAGAATATTTCATCACCCAGGTATTAAGCCTAGTGCCCATTAGTTATTTTTCATAATGCTCTCCCTCCCCCGACCCCACACCCTGACAGGCCCCAGTGTGTGTTCTCCCCCGTGTCTATGTGTTCACCTTGTTCAGCTCCCACTTATAAGTGAGAACATGTGGTGTTTGGTTTCCTGTTCCCACGTTAGTTTGCTGAGGATAAAAGCTTCCAGTTCCATCCATGTCCCTGCTAAGGACATAATCTCATTCCTTTCTATGGCTGCATAGTATTCATGGTGTGTATATACCACATTTTCTTTATCCAGTCTATCACTGATGGACATTTAGGTTGATTCCATGTCTTTGTGAAGAGTACTGCAATGAACATACATGCGCACGTGTCTTTGTAATATAATACTTTCTGATCTTTGAGTATATACCCACTAGTGGGATTACTGGATCAAATGGTTTTTCTGTCTCTGTGTCTTTGAGGAATTTCCACACTATTTTCTACAATGGCTGAACTAATTTACACACCCACCAACAGTGTATAATCATTCTTCTTTCTCTACAACCTCGCCAGCATCTGTTATTTTTTTGGCATTTTAATCATAGTCATTCTGACAGGTATTAGATAGTATATCATCGTGGTTTTGAGTTGGATTCCTCTAATGATCAGCGATGTTGAGTTTTTTTTTTTTTTTTTTTTTTTTTTGCGTGATTTTTGGCCACATATGTCTTCTTTTGAAAAGTGTCCGTTCATATACTTTGTCCACTTTTTTATGGGGTTGGTGGCTTCTTTCTTCTATATTTGTTTAATTCCTTATAGATGCTGGATATCAGACCTTTGTTGGAAGCATAGTTTGCAAAAATTTTCTCCTATTCTCCCTTTATGTAGGTCATCTGTTTACTCTGTTGATCATATGTTTTGCTGTGCAGAAGATCTTTAATTAGATCCCACTTGTCAGTTTTTGATTTCGTTGCAATTACTTTTGGCTTTTTCATCATGAAATTTTTACCCGTGCCTATGTCCTGAATGGTATTGCTTAGGTTGTTTTCCAGGGTTTTAATAATTTTGTGTTTTACATTTAAGTCTTTATTCGATGTTGATTTAATTTTTGTACATGGTTTAAGGAAGAAGTCCAGTTTAAATCTTCTATATATGGCTAGCCAGTTATCCCAGCACCATTCATTGAATAGAGAGTCCTTTCCCCGTTGTTGTTGTTGTTGTTGTTGTTTTGTCAGGTTTGTCAAAGATTAGATATTTGTAGGTGTGCAGAATTATTTCTGGGTTCTCTATTCTTTTCCATTGGTCTATGTGTCTAAAAACCTACATTTCTCAGCTGGTCTGAAAAATCCAGATATAAAATAGCCAGTATAGTACTCTATTGTGGGGAAAAATACTCTAATTTCTCTCTAAAGTTACATACAGCTTCACATAATGTTTTTTTGTTTTCTTTAATGATGGGAAGATTTTCCCCCAAAATGATTTTTCATTAGACATTTATCTAAGACAAGATAAGCACAATTTTACACATCCATTAGCTAATATGCATTTAGAAATCATTGATTAACAGCTTGAAATTGTGCAAGCTCTCTATACTTCAATTAAATATTCACAAACAAATGTGCAATAGCCATTTTTAATTTTTATAACCTTTCCTTGGAGTTAAATTGTTCCCACCTATTGTAACTAAAAGTAGATCACCCCTTTTTATTCTCTTTCATTGACAATTGCAATCACTCCCTATATTTTTTCCTTTTAAAAATCCTAGTCTAGCCAGATTTTTCAGTTTATACAAAACAAACTCAGTTAATTTTGGGCTAATGCCAGTATATTACATTTGGTTAAGATGATCTTAACAGAATTGTAAAGGTTTGCCTAAAATCAAGTAAAATATGTTTTATTGTTTTAAAACGCACATTTTTACTGAAATTTGTGAAATGCAATTTAGAGTATGCATATACCAAAATTATGTGAACATGAATTTTTGAAATGTATATTTCTTTGCCTTTTAAAAATAGGTGTTTTCTCTCATAAAAGTAATTCAGTTGAAATTTCTCATTTTTATCTTGATAATATCAAATTATACATTTTTATAATTTCAAAATAATGTATTATGAAATCTTTATATCTTCTGCACTAATTTACTTGTATTTTTCTTGATATCTAAATATTCTTCATTGGGGAATGGTAACTTCTATCAAATACATTAGTGTGCCAGATTTTGGAAGCAATTCTAGAAATATACTACTTTAAAATTGTCAAAGTGTTTTCATATCCATTATCCATTTGTGCTCATAACAACACTGTGGAATAGTCAGGGCACATGTTCCTTCCCATATGTCAAAGATGAAAGAAGAAAGAAAAGCCTAAGACTATCTGACAAGGTAATGACAGAGTTTAGGACTTCTGATCTGCCATTGTGCTATACAAAGAAGTGCCAAAATTTGTCCAACAAATTAGTAAACACAATGAAGACCAACTATTTTCTTAGATTTAGTTACTTGCCATCACATTGCTTTTTTTAATCAATACATCTAATGTTTTAGATTAAGAGCCATACTTTGTTAATGTTCTGTTAAATTACTGTTCACTAAAGTCGAAGTCCTAATTCATGAACATAAACTATACACGTAATGATGAGTAATGTTTCAATTTTATAAAAAATATCTTAGATGAATCATTTAATTCCCCATCATTTTCCAGATTATTTTATTAAATATAAAAAGCAGTCTAAATAATTACTAAGCCAAGACATTAAAAACAAATTACCTTACTAAAATAAGCTTTGAATAATCTAGAATACCAAGTCAAACTTTAGCAACCATTTTCAAATTTATTTTGAAAACCTAATTTAACAAGATTTTGGACTACCGTGTTTAAAACCCATTTCATTCTGTCAATGAAAATTTTCATTTTCTCCCTATGGATTTTTCTTTTGAGTAAACCAAGTCTTATATGACATAAAATAGAAACTTTTGTCATAATCTATATAGTCTCTTAGTGGCCTTGGGAAGGGGACATTATAGAAATGTAACATAGAATAAAGGACAATTGAAATAATGGACTCTTATATTAACAACATTTCTTCGGGTCTTGGCCTATTAATGCTCTTGTTATTACCTGACCTTCACTCTTGCATCTTCCTTAGTTTACATATTCATTCATTCTAGCTTGAATTACTTACATTAACCTGGAAATCACACTATATGTTGACTCAGTGCCACTGTTCACTTGTGATGACTGAATTTATCCTTAACACTTGACAGTAAGCTCTGTACCTCTGTTATCCATTACCAATCTCATTCATCCTGGCTTCCAAGTTTCATTCTCTACCATTCTTCCAGAGCTTCAACATTAACAGAAGAGATGCATAATCCTTTTCTTTCCTCACAATCCCAAATAACCCCCTGGCCATTTTATATCATAAACTAATGGTTACATGTAACTGTTTCTGCAAACTTTTGTGGAAGGTTTTGTACCACAATTTGCTAACCTTAGTTAATTTTCGTTAGAATAAATTGTAGGTGAGGTAAAGATGGCAGGTGTAATTCTCACATAGCCCTATTTATCTTGGGAAAAATCATTTTTTAATGTACTGCTGAGCCCAGTTATGTGTCTTGTCATTATAAAGAGCAGCAAATCATAATTAAGCCTATGCAATATATCTCAACTGATAGAACTCAAGGAGTCACCTTCATATTGTTGGGAAAGAAATTTAAAGCTATCAGCTGAGCTTCTAAGGCAGAATAAGTCAGAGGTTTGGTACCATTCAGACTGAACACTTACATAAAGAAATAACAAGAGTAAGGCTACTAGCCTCGGACCTGAAACAGATATGAAAAACAAGGTGAAAGTTAGAATTCACAACAAGAATTTTCTGCCACAAAACAGAAATTGAATACTTTGAGAGGCACCAATGAGCAAATGCAAAACCCACAATATCATGACTAGAGACATCAAACACCTAAAAAGAGAAAAGAACGTGGGACCTTTCAATATTCTTATATACAGTGAGCTGGTAATTCTTCTGTAATGACATTTGGCAAAACCACAAAATGCTGAAATGCAGTAATCTCATTTCCAGAAATTTACTATGGGTAAATGTTTCACAGATGCACAAAGATGCTTATAGCATTCTTATTTATAATTATGAAAAAATAATACAAATATTCAATATTATAGGAATGGTTAAGTGATATTACACACATGTTATATAATCATTAAAATAAATAATATGATTACTCTTTAATGATGAAGAAAACTGTTGAATAAAAAATATGCAATATTTCCTTACTACAATGTTTACTGTCAGGTAAATACATATGCTTATGAAAACTGGAATGGAATACCCCCAAATTATAATGACCTCTTTAGGGTTCTAGACTTGTAGCTAATAATATTTTTCCTCATTTCTTGTTACACCTTCTATGATATTATTTGTATATTTTAACAAGTTTTAAATGCTGTCTGTTGTACTGATACTTCCACATTATCTTTACTGAGATAAAACTGCACTGCAAGACAAAGGTATTTGCAACTCTGATTCAGTAGTTCATCAGTGTCATAGAAGAGAAAATATTGAAACCAATGAATTATCATAAACATGCCTTAGTATTTTCTAGGAATCATGATATAGCCTATATATAATCTTCTTTTCATGTCAGAATCCTTGCAAGAACATCATTTTTGCCCATTCACTTTGATTCTGCTTTACCGTGGTATGGAAACCTGTCGTATTAAAAGTAACAACCTTTCCTTCAGTTATCTAATAAGGTAGTTGAATTCCTGTCTCTTAGATGTTTATAGGGACTTTGTCATTCAAATCCATGAAAAACTTCATTCTATATTGTATGATGTTAGGAATTTCACATTCATTATCATTTACCTCTCATGCCAATCCTACGAAGAATGTATTCTTATCATAAATAGAGACTAAAGCTCAAAGAAGTTAAGTAACTCATTTAAAATTACACAGTGTGGTAGAAAGATTTTTTTTTGAAACTCAGAACTGCCTGAATCCCAAATTAGTATTCTTTCTCATGCCTTTTTCTTCATAATCATCCCTTAAATCCCTTCCTCCCCTTTATTTATTTACTTAACACCAACAATGTGATAGACACTGTGCTAAACTCAGAGGGTACATGGATAAATAAAATACAGTCACACCAAAAGGTTTAGTTTATTCTGTCATTTACAATTAATTCATTATTTTGCTCAGTCACAAATTACGTAATGGATACTTACTATGTGATAGGTGCTTCTAGAAAAAAAGGAGCATGTCTTAAAGTATTGCTCAACTATAACATAAAGCAGCAAAAAGTATGCAGTAGAAGTAAAGACATAAATATGTGGTTAAAACTATATAAATACAAGACAATATCCTTCAAGTAAATTAGAAATGCTTAAAAACAACAAAAAAATCTTTGTCATTGTAGGGAAACTTTCTTAAAGGAAAATATGAGGTGAGAATTCCTAAAACCTGATGATAATCCCACATGGAAAGCCTAACAGCAGAAAGCCCTTCAGTTCATATCACTGACATAGGACTTCATAAATGTTCTTCACAGCAAAACACAGACAAACAAACAATATGCATGCAGTGGCTTTGAGACGGCTTCTCATTTTCCTTTCCTTATGCTTCTTTCCTCAATTTCTTCAAATGTTTGTCTTGGCCTTTAAGCCTCATTTACAGCTATAAATAAGTGGAGTATTCTACTTTATGAAAACAGAAGTCTAACATTCCAACATGTACGTTATTCTTGCTGCATTTCATTCTCACTAGAGGAAAATTATGAACTGTTTAACCTCCATAAAATCATGAACCATTTTTCATAACAGTGTTTTTTTTAATATATTCCTAAATCACTCATGAATAACAAAGAAAAAAAAGCTGAACGCTATTAGTTGAAAACTGTCATTTGCACACACCTGACTGTAGGTGGAAAATCTCATCAGTAGCAGTGGGCCATAATGTGCTTTATTATCATATAGGAAACATAAAATTGTTAAATTTATTCAGAAGTATTCCAACAACAAATGTATTGTCATGGTACTGAATAAGCAAAGCCATATATTAATCTTTCTCTCCTGTATGTGAATGTTCAAAGAATGATTCTGTTTTTTCTCTATCGCTCCTTCTCTCACTCTTGCTTTCTTTCTCTCCAATATTATGGCTAATTTAACAGACAAGATCAAAATGAACTGTCAGAGGAAATAACTAGATTAAGTATTTAGGTAATGTGATGAAGGACTGTACAAGTGAGGATTACACCAAATCCCTAGATAATATAGAAGCGTTTTGTTATAATATTTACTTTTCAAATTTTAATTGGTGCTAGATCTGCTAATATAACACTATAGTAAGAACTGGATTATTTTGCCTCTTTTCTCTAGTTTACTGTTTTTAAATTAGTCATAAGTTTTAATGTTGTTTCAGTACAGCCACCTCATATTACACTGAAGCAGTGTCTAAACTGATATGACTGAGAAATTTTTTTTATATTGATGCGCATAGATATACATAGTTTTCAAGTCCATATGATAATATAATACATTAATGTAATTTTTAAAGACCAAATATGTATACATGGGATATCCATCACCCTAAATATTTGTGTTTTCTTTATGTTAGACCATTCGAATTACTCTCTTCTAGCTACTTTGAAAGATACAGTACATCAGCGATCCCCAACCTTTTTGGACTAGTGACCAGTTTTGTGGAAGACAATTTCTCCACAAACCAGGATAGGAGTGGGGGAATGGTTTTGCGATGAAACTGTTGCACCTCAGACCATCAGGCATTAGTTTCTCACAAGGAGCCCACAACCTAGGTCCCTTACATATGCAATTCACGATAGGGTTCACACTCTTATGAGAATATAATGCTGCTGGTGGTCTAACAGGAGGCAGAGCTCAGGCAGTAATGCTCGCTGGCCCACCCACACTCACTTCCTGAAGTGTGGTCTGGTTCCTAACAGGCCACCAACTGGTATTGGTCTACAGCCATGGGGCTGAGGACCACTGAAATAGATTATTGTATATTATAGTCACCCTACTGATCTATGTAACACTAGGTCTTATTTATTCTATCAAATTGTATTGAGAAACCATTTTATGTATTAGAATGGGCTTCAGATTTTGAGACAGACAATTTGGGCTTCAATCTTGTTTCCATCATCATCAACTGTGTTTACTTAGGCAAATGATCCAGAAGTGGGTAGTGTGATTGCCTCCCAAAGTCAGATACAATGGCTACTGTTACTTGCCATTTCTTAAATTTGTGGAGGATGGGGTGAGGGAGGAAGATATAGATGAGATTATAAAATTACAGTTAGAAATAAGCACATCTGTTTTTTTGAAGGATGGTTGCATCATGTTAGTGTTGGGAACATAGAGTTGTTTTTGTTGTACAGCAGCAGTTCAAATATGTACTGAAGGGTGTATATAGATTCTGGATAGGTAAAAGGGTGGGCTATACCAGTTATTAAGCTATTATCTCTTATCTTTAAACTACTCTTCTTTACTCTTTGTGATGCTGGTGCCAGGACTCTGCAAACCACATTTCTGCTTTTTCATCTGGCTCTGTGTTCAGCTATGCCAATACAGGGCATGATTAGGAGATTATAGCCAGGCTAGAGGAGGAAAAAGGGACATGTTCCTACCTGTTTGATCTCTGTTAGCTTCAGGTTGATTTCCTGTTCATTTGTCACCATGCCTTACTTCATCCAGCTTCTTCACCCTGGAAGTTGTAGGTGTTTCTCATAGTAGTGGTTGAATCCAGTATGCTATTATTCCAATATTTATAGAACCAGGCTCATTCTGCCTATTCCTCCTACCCCCAACGATATGGTTTGGCCGTGTCCCCACCCAAATCTCAACTTGAATTGTATCTCCCAGAATTCCCACATGTTGTGGGAAGGACCCAGGAGGAGATTATTGAATCATGGGGCCTGTTCTTTCCCGTGCTATTCTTGTGATAGTGAATACATCTCACCAGATGTGATGTGTTTGTCAGGTGTTTCCACTTTTACTTCTTTCTTATTTTCTCTTGCCTGCCATTATGTAAGAAGTGCCCTTTGCCTCCTACCATGATTCTGAGGCCTCCAAGCCATGTGGAACTGTAAGTCCAATTAAACGTCTTTTTCTTCTGCATCTCGGATACGTCTTTATCAGCAGTGTGAAATGGACTAAGACAGTAAATTGGTACCGGTAGAGTGGGACGTTGCTGAAGATACCCAAAAATGTGGAAGCAACTTTGGAACTGGGTAACAGGTAGAGGTTGGAACAATTTGGAAGGCTTGGAAGAAGACAGGAAAATGTGGGAAACTTTGGTACTTCCCAGAGAATTGTTGAATGGCTTTGCCCAAAATGCTGATAGCAATGGACAATAAGGTCCAGGTTGAGGTGGTCTCAGATGAAGATGAGGAACTCATTGGGAACTGGAGTAACGACAACTCTTGTTATGTTTTAGGAAAGACTGGCAGCATTTTGTCCCTGCCCTAGAGATTTGTGGAACTTTGAACTTGAGAAAGATGATTTAGGGTATCTGAGTGAAGAACTGTCTAAGCAGCAAAGCATTCAAAATGTGACCTAGGTGCTGTTAAAAGCATTCAGTTTTATAAGGGAAGCAGAGCATAAAATTTTGGAAAATTTGCAGCCTGACTATGTGATAGTAAAGAAAAACCCATTTTCTGGGAAGAAATTTTAGCTGGCTGCAGAAATTTACGTAAGTAGCAAGTAGCCTAATGTTAATCCCAAAAACCATGGGAAAAAATGTCTCCAGGCCATGACAGAGACCTTCACGGCAGCTCCTCTCCATCACAGATCGAGAGGCACAGAAGAAAACAAAACCCTGGTTTTGTGGGCCAGGCCCAGGGTCTCCGTGCTGTGTGCAGCCTAGGGACTTGGTGCCCTGTGTCCCAGCTGCTCCAGCCATGGCTGAAAGGGGGCAATGTAGAGCTCAAGCTGTGGCTTCAGAGGGTGAGATCCCCACGCCTTGGCAGCTTCCACATGGCATTAAGCCTGCGGGTGCACAAAAGTCAAGTATTGAGGTTTGGGAACCTTTGCCTAGATTTCAAAAGATGTATGGAAATGCCTGGATGCCCAGGCAAAAGGTTGCTGCAGGAGTGGGGCCCTCATAGAGAACCTCTGCTAGGGCAGTGCAGAAAGGAAATGTGGGGTTGGCACCTCCACACAGTCCCTACTGGTGCACCACCTAGTGGAGCTGTGAGAAGAGGGCTACTGTCCTCCAGACCCCAGAATGGTAGATCCACAAACAGCTTGCATCGTGCACCTGGAAAGGCTGCAGACAGTCAACGTCAGCCCATGAAAGCATCTCGGAGGGAGGCTGTACCCTGCAAAGCCACAGGAGCAGGGCTGCCCAAGACCATGGGAACACATCTCTTGCATCAGTGTGACCTGGATGTGAGACCTGGAGTCAAAGGAGATCATTTTTGAACTTTAATATTTGACTGCCCGGCCATATTTTGGACTTGCATGGGCCCTGCAATCCTTTTGTTTTGGCCAATGTCTCCCATTTGGAATGGCTGTATTTACTTGATACCTGGACCCCCACTGTATCTAGCAAGTAACTAACTTGCTTTTGATTTTACAGGCTCATGGGTGTAAGGAACTTGCCTTGTCTCAATTGAGGCTTTGGAATGTGGAATTTTGGGTTAATGCTGAAATGAGTTAGGACTTTGGGGCCTGTTGGGAAGGCATCATTGGTTTTGAAATGTGAGGAGGGGCTGGTGACAGAATGATATGGTTTGGCTGTGTCCCCAGTCAAATCTCAACTTGAATTGTATCTCCCAACATTCCCAAGTGTTGTGGGAGGGACCCAGGGGAAGGTCATTGAATCATGGGTGCCAGTCTTTCCCATGACATTCTTGTGATAGTGAATAAGTCTCACGAGATCTGATGAGTTTAGCAGGGGTTTCCACTTTTGCTTCTTTCTCATTTTCTCTTGCCTGCTGCCATGTAAGAAGTGCCTTTCATATCTCTTCATGGTTCTGAGGCTTCCCCTTTCACATTGTTACAAATGTGAAACTAAGTCCAATTAAACCTCTTTTTCTTCCCACTCTCGTGTATGTCAGCAGTGTGAAAACGGACTAACACACCCTGAGTTACACGTGCTCCTGTTGAGAGGTTTGAGATTCAGCATCACTGAGACACCGTCTCTAAATTTGTACTTTTATTAATCCTAACCTCTTCTCTTTATTTGTCCATCCCTAGGTGTGGTAGGTAACCTCTTCCTTTAGTTGCTAACTTGATAGCTTGGTGTTCTCTTACTACCTTTTAAGTTATTCAGTTAGCAGCTTTTATAGTTAGTTAACAATTATGTATACTTAATTCTCTCTAACCAATAATAACTGTTTTAGCAAGCTATCATATTTTCTTGAAATTCAGTTTCCTCATCTTAAACATAGGGACAATAATGCAAGGATGCTTCATGATCCAAGAATAATAGGCACCATAAAAGACAATTTAATTGGAATGCACTTTAAAGGAGAACTGAGATTGCTGGATCACATGAAGTTATATTTTTAATTTTTAGAGGAAGCACCATAATGTTTTTCATAGTAGATATACTATTTTATGTTCTCACTAATAGTGTAAAAGGATTCCCTTTCCTCCACGCCCTTGCCTACACTTTTTAACTTTTGTCTCTTTGATAGTAGCCATACTAATCAGGGTGAGGTAATATTTCGTTGTGGTTTGATTTGCATTTCCCTGATAATTAGTCTTGCTGAAAATTTTTTTCACATATATATAGTCCATTTGTATGCCTTCTTTTAAGAAATATTTAGGTCATTTGCCCATTTTTAATCGGATTATTGTCATTTTTTTAGTATTGAGTTGAATTTCTTATATATTTTTGATATTAGCCCCTAGTAATGTATATAGTTTGCAAGCATTTTCTCCCACACTGTAGCTTGTCTCTTCACTCTGTTTATTGTTTCCTTAGCTGTACAGAAGCTTTTTAGTTTGATGTAACTGAAAATGCATCATAAATTGTGACAAAAGGTTTGACTGGGAGTATAATTTTAAAAAATGTTTATAAAAATTATTTTAGTTTGATGTAACTGAAAATGCATCGCAAATTGTGACAAAAGTTTTGACTGGGAGTATAATTTGAAAAAAATTATAAAAATCATTTATAAAAATCATACATTTATAAAAATTTATAAATGTCACACGTTTAGCAAAATTGTATTTATATTCAAAACTATGCTGTACTTCTCAGAATGAAGGTTGATTTGATGTTGATTTGTACTTTTATGCATATATTTTTTTTTCTCTGAAAAAATGCATAAAATAGTATCATACATTGCACAGTTTTTATTTTTTGTGCATATTCATTAACAGGGTCATTCCTAGAAAAAAAATTCAAGGGCTTCTTTAGTTTTCCAAAAGACACAATCTTTGTCGTTCTGGCCAATGTTCTTTTATTCAACTTACCTGTCCTATCTCTGTCAGATTCTCATTTGTTACTGTTATTCTCATTTGTGATTTCCTATATCATTTTAATTTATCTCATGAAATTCTTTCTCATATGTAAAATTTATAATTTTACTTTGTGATAATTTTGAATACATCAGCATTAAAATACCAGATTGTGGGTAGGAATGAGACAGATGCTAGAATTTATCATGGACATATAATTAAGTAGGTATTTTTTATTGTTTTAATAGTTTTGGAAGTACAGGTGGTTTTTGGATTCACAGGTAAATTATTTAGTAGTGATTTCTGAGATTTTGGTGCACTCATCACCAGAGCAGTGTACACTATACCCAATATGTAGTCTTTTATCCCTCACCCCTTCCCACACTCCCTGCTGAGTCCCCAAAGTCCATTATATCATCTTTATGCCTTCACATTCACATAGGTTAGCTCCCACTTATGAGAACATAAGTTATTTGATTGTCCATTCTCGAGTTACTTCACTTAGAATAATGGCCTCCAACTCCATCCAAGTTGCTGGAAAGGTCATAATTTTTTCCACTTTATAGTTGAATAGTATTCTATGGTGTATATATACCATATTTTCTTTATCTACTCTTTGGTTGATGGGCATTTTAGAAGAATAAAACAACTTTTTTTGATGTTAGTTCATTAGTGAATATTTGTATATGTACATATATAATAAATTATAATTCTTAAATTTTATATATAATTCTTAAATCATAATTCTTAAATTTATATATAAATATATATTATATATTAGTTTAGTGCAAAAGTAATTGTGGTTTTTGCCATCAAAAGTAATGACAAAACCCACAATTACTTTTGCATCAACCTAATATATATTATATATGCTTATATATTTTATATATTTTAAAGTATATTTTATACTTATATATACATGTATAATGTTATATATTTTTATAAAATATATTATATATAAATATTTCTTCATAAATATGTATTTCATTTTACATATAAATATGTATATTTCATCAAATATATATATTCATAAATGGTTCATTGGATAAAGATGACATATATATATATTTATTTGATGAAATTGTTGTGAATGTCGAAAGAGATCATTAAAGAAATGTATATCATGGTACCTGAATCAAAGTTGGTTGTAGAAATTACCAAATTTTAACAATTTAGTTTCACAAATATATACCCTTATTATATTATTTTTATCTTTTACATCTTAACATATGTTATTGATCTGATTCTTTTTTAATTTTTATTTTAGATTTGGTCGTATATGTACATGTTTGTTACATGGGTATATTGCATAATGGTGGGGATTGGGCTTCTGGTTCACCCATCATCCAAATATTGAATTGTACCCAGTAGGTAATTTTATGATCCTCATGCCCTACCACCATGCTCCCTTTTGGAGTCCCCATTGTCTACTACTTCCATTTTTATGTCCATGTGTGTCCATTATTTAGCTCCCATTTATAAGTGACAACCTGCAATATTTGATTTTCTGCTTCTGAGTTTGTTCACTTATGAAAAAAGAAGGCCTCCAACTCCATCCATTTTGTTACAAAGGACATTATTTCACTATTTTTATGGCTGCATAGTATTCCACTGTGTGTGTATACACACACACACACACACACGCATATATACGTGGCAATGTGTGTGTATCTATCTATCTACAGATATAGATATAGATACATACCAATGGAATCCAGTCAACCATTGATGAACATTTAGGTTTGTTTTAAGTTGGTTTCATGACTTTGCAACTGTGAATATTTCTATGATAAACATGGAGTTGCAGCTGCCTTTTTATGTGTGTGTGTTTTTTTTTCTTTGAGTGAATGACAGTAGTGGGATTTCTGGGTTGAATTGTAGTTCTATTTTTACTTCTTTGTGCTATCTCCATACTGTTTTTCATAGATGTTGAACTAATTTATATTCCCACCAACCGTGTATAAATGTCTCCTTTTCAATGCATCCATGCCAGCACATGTTGTTTTTGACGTCTTAATAATAGCCAATCTGACTGGTGTATGATGATAGCTCAGTGTTGTTTTAATTTGCATTTCTCTGACAATTATTGATGTTGATCGTTTTTTCAGTTTTTCTTGGCCACTTGTATTTTTTGAGAAATGTCTGTTCATGTCTTTTGTCCAGTTTTTAATTGAGTTATTGTTTGTTTTATTCTTAGTTTGAGTTCATTGTAAATTATGCATATTAGACTTTCATCAGAGGTATAGTTTTCAAATATGTTCTCCCACACTGATGGTTGTCTGTTTACTCTGTTGATTATTTATTTTTCTATGCAGAAAGTTTTTACTTAAATCTTATGTGTCCATTTTTTTCAAAAGTTATTTGTCTAGGCTGATATCCAGAAGAGTTTTTCCTAGGTTTTCTTCTAGAATTTTTATAGTTTCAGGTATTAAAGTTAGGTCTTTAATCAATCTTGAGTTAATTTTTGTGTATTGAAGAGGTAGGTTTCCAGTTTCATTCTGCCTATGATTAGTCAAGTTTCCCAACACCATTTATTGAAAAGGGTATCTTTTCCTCATTGTATATCTTTGTTGATTTTGTTGAAGATCAGTTGTTTTTAGATATGTGGCTTTCCTTCTTGTTTCTGTTCCATTGATCCATGTGTCTATTTTTGTACCAGTACCATGCTGTTTTTGTTACTATAGCCTTGTAGTATAATTTGAAGTCAGGTAATATGCCTTTGGGCTTCTTCTTCCTACTTAAGATGGCTTTGGCTATTCAAGCTTTTTATTTGGCTGTATATAAAATTTAGGTTTTTTTTTCTAATTATTTCAAAAGTGATATTAGTAATTTGATAGAAATTATGTTGAAACTGTAGATTGCTTTGGGCAATATGATCATTTTAACGATATTTATTCTTCCAATACATGAGCATGGGGTGGTTTTCCATTTGTTTTTGTTGTCTATAATTACTTTCATCAGTGTTTTTCAGTTCTCCATGTAGACATGTTTCAACTCTGTAGTTAAATGTATTCCTAGGTATTTATGTATGCATGTGTGTGGCTATTGTAAACGGGACTGAGATTTTTACTTGGTTCTCAGTTTGAACATTACTGGTGTACAGAAATGCCACTAATCTTTGTATGTCAATTTTGTATCATGATATTTACGAAAGTTCTTTATAAATCTATGTGCCTTTTGGATAAATATTTAGAGTTTTCTAGGTATACAATCATGTTGTCAATGAACAACGATAATTTGACATACTCTTTTTCAATTTGAATGCCTTTTACTTCTTTCTGTTGCCTGATTGCTCTGGCTAGGACTTCCAATACTATGTTGAACAGGAGTAGTGAGAATGAATACCCTTGTCTTTTTCTAGTTCTTAGGGGAAATACTTTCAATTTTTGCCCATTCAGTATATGTTGGCTCTGGGTTTTTTATATATGGTTTATTATTTTGATGTATCTTCCATTGATTCCTAGTTTGTATAGGGTTTATACCATGAAGGGATGTTGGACTTTATTAAATGTTTTTTCCTGCATCTATTGAGATGATCAGATGGCTTTTGTTCTTGGTTCTGTTTATATGATGCTGAATAATATTTATTGATTTTCATATGTTGCACCATACTTGCATCCCCAGAATAAAGCCCACTTGATCACTATGAATTATCTTTTTGATGTTCTATTGAATTTAATATCAGCATTTTGTGGAAGATTTTGGCATGCATGCTCATCAGTGATATCAGCCTGTAGTTTTCTTCTTTTTGTTGGATCTTTGCCTGATTTTTGGTACCAGGATGATACTGTTATTGAAAAAGGCAGTCCCCCAAATGCTGGGGTCTTTCCCTGTTTGGTGAAACACACAAAACTCACAAAGCCAATACACAAAACCAAAAGTGAGTGTCAAGTAGTGCAGGCTTTATTCGATGTCCATGGAATTGAAAAGTGGGAGCATGGCTCACAAATCAACTTTTTGGCAAGAGGTGACGTGGTTAAAATATAATGTTTCCGTAATGAACAGATTGGACATTAAAAGTGAGCAGAGCAATATTCATGTCTTTTCTGCAAATGGGCAGTGAACTTCCCAGAACTGAAATGCTCCTTTTTTTCTTGTTCTTTTATGGCTTCTTCTAGTCATTTTCATGAACATTGCCAATTTTTTTGGCACTGGCGGGAGCTTCATTTAGCGTGAAATAAGATTATAATGAAGTCTGGGGTCTTTTTTAAGTTTTTTGGTTGACTGTCTTGGTTCTAATCAGTCTCAGTTGATCTGGTTACAAAAGGAACCTTTTATCACAAATGTTCTGTTTCTTAAAGATAAGCAGGATTAGGACATGGTAGACATTCAGCTATGTCCTGTGGGCATTACAATAGGAAACAATACTGGATCCATAGAATAAAATTCTTCCTCCTTGATTTTTTAGAATAGTTTCAGTAAGATTGGTATCAGCTATTTGTTGTACATCTGACAAAATGTCAGATGTAGGCTATGAGTCAGTCTGGTCCTAGGCTTTTTCTTGTTGGAAAATTTTTTTACTACTAATTCAAAGTCATTAGTTATTATTGGTCTGTTCCGGATTTCTATTTCTTTCTAGTTCAATCTTGGGATGTTGTATGTTTCCAGGAATGTATCCATTTCCTCTAGGTTTTCTAGTTGGTATACAGAAAGGTGTTCATATTAGTCTCTGATGATCTTTTGTATTTCTGTGTTATTAGTTAGAATATCATATTTATCATATCTGATTATGCTTATTTGAATCTTTTCCCTTTTTTCTTGTTCTAGCTAGTGGACTGCCAGATTTATTTTTCATTTAAAAGAATCACCTTTTCATTTCATTGATCCTTTGTTTGATTTGATTCTTTAGTGAGAGCAGGTTTAGATAAGAGAACAGATTGGAAATAGGTATAGGATAGAACCTCTATCAAGGCATAGAAGTACATTTTCTATTGAAGATATGGTATGGTTGCTTCTTCACCTTTAAAAAAAAATAAGACCACTATTGAAAGGCTGGTTTTAGAGAAAAACAGCGTCAGAACATTTAGCTAAAATATGCATCCTTTTTGGAAACTGAAACTTCTTTAAGGGCACTTAAGATTAAGTTTCCAATTCATGAGTAGAGGTAAAGAGAAGCAGCAAGTTAATAAAATGGGGTAGAAAAAATATTAGCCAATGTCATACCTAAGACAAACCAAAATGTGCCATAATGTTTTGACTTTATTTTCAATGAAAACAACTGTGTTTAAACATTTTACGTAAAAACATTTACTATACTTACTGCATTTCTAACAGTTTGCTCATGAACTGAAATATCTAACGAGAGGTTGAAACAAATAGAAACATGAATGTATGGTTCTCAGGAGATGAGTATGCCAACCATGTTGACTTGAATGTGTATTGCCTGTTGATAAAAACATACTATTAATAGAACATGCAAAAGGCTTATGATATTTATTTTTATTCATTTTTTAACATTGATATTGTTTTGTCAGTAACTGCTTCAGGTTGATATTTTAAAAATAATTTTGATATATTAAAATGCTGTTTTATATCAGTTTGTAATCATTATGGTTTGGTTTGTTTCCATTTTATAGTAGAACATGCATAGATCACATTTACTAGGTGACAGACATTAAGGAGATGTTCCTAATAATACAAGAATGTGACAATAAACATTATTGATTTATTTTTTATAAGCTATATACTATATACTTATATATAATTATATAAGTACATATATATATTTATGTATTATTCCTAATTTTAAATGGTTAGTTATAAAGATCAGACTTAGCAATCAAGACTGCAGCTACATTGATTATAATACCACATGACAAAACAATTTTTCAAATGTCATATATATATATATATATATAACATAAAATAATAAACCACAGGCTGAAATACTGTCAATTTTTTTAAAGTATCAACACAATACCAACAGCATTTTACAAAATACCTGCATAATGATACTTACAAAATATAATAAACTTAACTATTTCTTCAAAATCAATTTCTCCTCTGGACATATTTATTTCAATGTACTTATCTTTCTCTTTGTCATGAGGCTTAAATTTTCAAATAATTCTTGATTCTTTTCTTTCTGGAGAAGCTTAAAACAGACTGATTATGAAATTCATTACCCTACTCATCACAAACAGTTATTCTCCCCTCTCTTTCCCATCCCATCAATCACCAGGTGTAGTGTATTTTTTCTGTTGTAATAGCTATCCCTCTCATTGTCCCTGTTACAAACTTTGTTTAAGCCCTCATCACTGTTTCGTCGGATGATTGCCAAGGTCTCTTAACCAGTTTCCTTGTCTTCATTTCCTCTTTTCCCATTTGCTGATCAACACATCTTCATAAAATTCCATTTTGTAGACATTATCATCTGTTGAAATCCATCAGTAGACCCTAATCACCTACCAAACAAACCTGTAATTCCTCCATTTCAAATGTAATGTTCTCTGGTTAAAATCTCCATTTTATTTTTCTGCTTTGCAAGAATTTTCTTCTCTGTTCTCTTTGCTTATTTAATCTGTAACCTATTTACAACCCCCACTGACACCACAATGACACTGTGAAGACTTATCTGCTTTCACCTCTACATAGCGTTCTTGTCCAAGTAACCTTTTTAGGAGCTGTAGGTTAGTCTTTCAAATCATACTATAAAATTTCATTTTCCTACCTGGCACATTTGTGAAACTTTGTATGATACTTAATACATCATTTCACTTCAAGTACTTACTAATGAAACATAAAATAGTTTAGAGACTTTATCTATCAATTATGACTATCGTACTGTTGATTATTTTGACCTCTAAAGCCCTGATCAGTGAATGCCCTTTGATTCAAGGAAATACACTGAAGTTTAGAAATGTTTCTCATGGCACTGTGTCAAATCCAAATGCCTTTCATGGCAGTGTATCAAATGTATCTTCTTTTCTGTTTTGTTCTCCATCTTTTCTACTGCCAGGTTGGAAAGCTAAAATATTATTTTATAGATTTCTACCTAGAAAGAAGTGTCATAACCTTCTTTCTTTATGGCTTGTTCTGCATCATTCTTGCAGGCAAAATTAGCATGGATTTCGATGCTCATCAATAGTATCAGTATGGTCTAACCAAAATTATTCTTCCTTTAATGCATAGTGGTCTTTATAGCAACCCAGCTCTGCAACAGTCTTATAAATAGTAGTGATTGTGTTTTATTACAATTTCTCCAGTCTAGATTGATTATACAATATCCAAAATCTACAATGAAAGTGAATCATTTAAAAGTAAGCTGACTGTTCAATGCATGTTCACCATTTTCTTTAAATATAGCTTGGTGTAAATTTTTTCATGAACTGTCAAATACACAATACTGCAGTGAAAAAAGTCATTTCTCTCTGCTGTTAAGATATTGTTTCTTCAAACTAGAACACTAGAAGGCCGATTTTTTTTTTCTTATTTTACTTCATAAAACAGTGAGAAGAAAAACAGGATAAAGCCCATAGCAACAAGATATTTCTTTTACCATCTGTGTGATTTATGTCAAATTTAAACTGCTTGTATTTTAGAAAGGAATCTGTTTTCTGTCTTCAAAAGGATGCTATCCAACATCTCTCAGCTGCTAATTTTTAGCACTTAGAGGTTCCCTTGGGCTGCTGTCAACTACGACTTATTGCAGAGGTACTTTTCTTTTTTTTTTTTTCAGTATTGATTTGTTGATTTCTTTTATTTATTTATTTTTTTATTATACTTTAAGTTCTAGGGTACATGTGCATAACGTGCAGGTTTGTTACATATGTATACTTGTGCCATGTTGGTGTGCTGCACCCATCAACTCGTCAGCACCCATCAATTCATCATTTATATCAAGTATAACTCCCAATGCAATCCCTCCCCCCTCCCCCTTCCCCATGATAGGCCCCAGTGTGTGATGTTCCCCTTCCCGAGTCCAAGTGATCTCATTGTTCAGTTCCCACCTATGAGTGAGAACATGCGGTGTTTGGTTTTCTGTTCTTGTGATAGTTTGCTAAGAATGATGGTTTCCAGCTGCAGCAGCAGAGGTACTTTTCACTAAATTCATTGTAAAGTGATTAGCCTCCAGCAAGATAGTGCAGTGCTTCAGACTGCTTGCATTATATGTAGCTTTGCAACTGAATTTTGTACTGTCAAATATTATTAGACAGTGAGTATACAATGACTCCTGGGATTCAATACATAGAATGTTGACAGGGATTTTGTCACTTCTCTTTTAAACCATACCTTTCAAAAAACCATATGTATGCACATACACAAAAACATACACATGCATGTGTGCATACAGAACAAATGTAAAATATATACTAGTTTAAAATAGATGGCATAATTTGCTATCATCAAATACATTTTAAAAATATATGAATTATTCTTCAGCTTATGCTTTGAATTCAAAAGCTAAATAAATATCTCTAAATGAATGATTGGTTATCATTATATTTAACAGTGCCACTTTTATTAGCATATTTAATTTACAATGCTTTTTACCTTAAAATACCAATAGTAATCAATATTTTGGCATCTAATAAGCCAATAAAACTAAAATTAGACCTTATATGTTAAAATACAGATTATCAGGAGTAGAATGTTAATTTGGCTATTTATTTGCACACCTTCCTAAAAAGTTATGCATTTTCCCAGTTCACATATTAACCAGAGCATGACAGTAGCACTATACTGCAATAGCGAACAGTCTATACTGGAAGCTACATTAGTTACATTGTCCTTCTTCATTAGTCTTTACTTTACTGTAAGACTTTTGTATTATCCAGTGCATATTACTGAACTGTTATGCAGTGGTTAAGCTCATGACACATCTTGTAGAAGTTTTACAATACAAAAGAGTAACTTGCATGCTCCCTGGAAAAAAAAAAAAAGACATAACTGCACATTCTGAAATTGTTTGTTATGACAACTTCAACTCAAGTATGAAGATTAACTCAAAACAAATGATCTACTAGGAGGATAAAAATCTAAAAATGTTATTTTATTATTTGGAATTATTACTATTACTTAAGGTGAACTAGTTTTTATTCTTTTTTTTTGAATTTTTTGATTATTATTATTATACTTTAAGTTCTAGGGTACATGTGCATAACGTGCAGGTTTGTTACATATGTATACTTGTGCCATGTTGGTGTGCTGCACCCATCAACTCGTCAGCACCCATCAACTCGTCATTTACATCAGGTATAATTCCCAATGCAATCCCTCCCCCCTCCCCCCTCCCCATGATAGGCCCCGGTGTGTGATGTTCCCCTTCCCGAATCCAAGTGATCTCATTGTTCAGTTCCCACCTATGAGTGAGAACATGCGGTGTTTGGTTTCCTGTTCTTGCAATAGTTTGCTGAGAATGACGGTTTCCAGCTGCATCCATGTCCCTACAAAGGATGCAAACTCATCCTTTTTTATGGCTGCATAGTATTCCATGGTGTATATGTGCCACATTTTCTTAATCCAGTCTATCATTGATGGACATTTGGGTTGATTCCAAGTCTTTGCTATTGTGAATAGTGCCGCAATAAACATACGTGTGCATGTGTCTTTATAGCAGCATGATTTATAATCCTTTGGGTATATACCCAGTAATGGGATGGCTGGGTCATATTGTACTTCTAGTTCTAGATCCTTGAGTTCTAGATCCTTGAGGAATCACCATACTGTTTTCCATAATGGTTGAATTAGTTTACAATCCCACCAACAGTGTAAAAGTGTTCCTATTTCTCCACATCCTCTCCAGCACCTGTTTCCTGACTTTTTAATGATTGCCATTCTAACGGGTGTGAGATGGTATCTCGTGGTTTTGATTTGCATTTCTCTGATGGCTAGTGATGGTGAGCATTTTTTCATGTGTCTGTTGGCTGTATGAATGTCTTCTTTTGAGAAATGTCTGTTCATATCCTTTGCCCACTTTTTGATGGGGTTGTTTGTTTTTTTCTTGTAAATTTGTTTGAGTTCTTTGTAGGTTCTGGAGACATCACGCTACCTGACTTCAAACTATACTACAAGGCTACAGTAACCAAAACAGCATGGTACTGGTACCAAAACAGAGATATAGACCAATGGAACAGAACAGAGTCCTCAGAAATAATACCACACATCTACAGCCATCTGATCTTTGACAAACCTGAGAAAAACAAGAAATGGGGAAAGGATTCCCTATTTAATAAATGGTGCTGGGAAAATTGGCTAGCCGTAAGTAGAAAGCTGAAACTGGATCCTTTCCTTACTCCTTATACGAAGATTAATTCAAGATGGATTAGAGACTTAAATGTTAGACCTAATACCATAAAAACCCTAGAAGAAAATCTAGGTAGTACCATTCAGGACATAGGCATGGGCAAGGACTTCATGTCTAAAACACCAAAAGCAACGGCAACAGAAACCAAAATTGACAAATGGGATCTAATTAAACTAAAGAGCTTCTGCACAGCAAAAGAAACTACCATCAGAGTGAACAACAGGCAACCTACAGAATGGGAGAAAATTTTTGCAATCTACTCATCTGACAAAGGGCTAATATCTAGTTTTTATTCTTTAGATAGAACTGATAGTTTTTGAATGCTTGGATTATTTCATATTTGTTTTTTTACAGATTATTCCTGGGAAACTTTACATCCCTACTAAAAGATTCACATTCACCAGAATGTTCACAGATATTATCTTTCTCTATTTTCTTTTTGTTTTCTCTATAATATACTATGTTGAGAAAACAAAGTGTGGTGGATTAAGCATACAGATTTTAGTATCAAACCTGTGGGCTTTTGTTTCTTTATTTTCAATAGAAGAATAATATGACTAAGACTCTTGTGAGGCTTAGTTATATATTATTTTTATTTGAATATATACACGTGTATATATAGATAGATAGATAGAGAGCATATATTTTTCCTAGCATACAGGGAATATAATGTTTGCTATTCTTGAGTATAACGTTGTTATTTCTTTAAAAAAAGGGATACTTGTGAGAACATGCAAGTTTGTTACATAGGTATACGAGTGCCACAGTGGTTTAAAAGCTGCACCTATTGGCCCGTCCTCTAAGTTCCCTCCCATCACCCACCACTCCCCAACAGCCCTTGATGTGTGTTGTTCCCCTCTCTGTGTCCATGTGTTCTCATTTTTCAACTTTCACTTATCAGTGAGAGCACTCAGTGTTTGGTTTTCTGTTCCTGTGTTAGTTTACTGAGGATGATGGCTTCCAGCTTCATCCATGTCCCTGCAAAGAACGTTATCTCACTCCTTTTTTATGGCTGCATAGTATTCCATGTGTATATGTACTACATTTTCTTTTCTAGTCTATCATTGATGGGCATTTGGGTTGGTTCCATATGTTTGCTACTGTAAACAATGCTGCAATAAACATACATGTGCAAGGAGAACTGCAAAGCACTGCTCAAGGAAATAAGAGAGGATATAAACAAATGGTAAAACATTCCATCTTCAGGGATAGGAAGAATTGATATCATGAAAATGGCCATAGTGCCCCAAGTAATTTGTAGATTCAGTGCTATTCCCATCAAACTACCATTGACATTCTTCATGGAATTAGAAAAAAAAAATTAAATTTTCATATGGAATCAAAGATGACCCTGTACAGCTAAGACAATCCTAAGCAAAGAGAACAAAGCTGGAGGTGTCATGCAAATTGATTTCAAACTATTCTAGAAGGCTACAGTAACCAAAATAGCATGATACTGGTACCAAAACAGCCTTATAAACCAATGGAACAGAACAGAGACCTCAGAAATAACACCACATATCTACAACCATCAGACCTTCAATAAACCTGAGAAAAACAAGCAATGAGGAAAGGATCTCCTATTCAGTAAATGTTGCTGGGAAAACTGGATAGTTGTATGCAGAAAACTGAAACTGGACCCCTTCCTTATACCATATACAAAAATTAACTTGAGATGAATTAAAGATTTAAATGTAAAACCCAAAACCATAAAAACCCTAGAAGAAAAGCTAGGCAATACCATTCAGGACATAAGCATGGGCAAAGACTTCATTACTAAAACACCAAAAGCAATTTCAACAAAAGCCAAAGTTGACAAATGGGATCTAATTGACCTAAAGAGCTTCTGCACAGCAAAAGAAACTATAATCAGAGTGAACAGGCCACCTAAAGAATGGGAGAACATTTTTGCAATATACCCATCTGATAAGGTCTAATATCCAGAATTTACAAGGAACTTTAGCAAATTTACAAGATAAAAACAAACAACCTCATCAAAAAGTGGGCAAAGGATATGAACAGTCACTTCTCAAAAGAAGCCATTTACGTGGCCAACAGACATATAAAAAAAAGCTCAACATCACTGATCATCAGAGAAATGCAAATCAAAACCATAATGAGATGCCATCTCATGCCAGTCAGAATGGCGATTATTAAAAAGTCAAGAAACAGTAGATGCTAGCGAGGCTGCGAAAAAATAGGAATGCTTCTCACTGTTGGTGGGAATGTTAAATTCGTTCAACCGTTGTGGTGGAAGACAGTGTGACTATTCCTTAAGGATCTAGAACCAGAAATATCATTTGACCTAGCAATCCTATTACTGGGTATATACCCAAAGGAATATAATTTTCATACTAATATGACTACATTTATTTTTATATTTAGATTTTGACATGAAATATGATATTAAGCAAAAAAGAAATAGTTAATGATGTAATTTATTGCATAAAAATAAAAAATGTGTCTTAGATACAACATATATTTTTACTCTGTATTCTTCTAACATGTTTATATATATTATATAATTATGTTATATATGTGTACATACCACTAATGATGCTTTGATGCTTATGAAAAGCAAGCTAGGTAAATAAGTATTTTACCAAAGTAAATAAGATTCTATTACCTTCTCAGTATTAAAAGTGAAACAAAATATTTTAATTTTGAGACATGGTCTCATTCTGTGACCTAGGATTAAGTGCAGTGGCACAATCATGACTTGCTGCAGCCTCGACTTCCTGGCCCATTTGCTGCTTTCACCTCAGCAGCTCTACAGGCACATGCCACCAGGCCCAGCTAATTTTTTTAATTTTTTTTTTTTTTTTTTTTTTTTTTTTGTGGAGGTGGGGTCTTGCTATTTTTCTCAGCTTTGTCTGGAACTCCTGGACTCAAGCAATCCTTTCACCTCAATCACGTGATATGCTGAAATTAATAGGCATGAGATGCTGCACCCAGTCAAAATCAAATATCTTTAACTTGCCTTCACCTGTTGACTAGAGTCACAGATATTTTAGGCACTGCATATACACCTTATACAAAAATTAATTCAAGGTAGATTGAAGACTTAAATGTAAGACCTAATGCCATAAAACCCTAGAAGAAAACCTAGGCAATAGCATTCAGGATATACACATGGGCAAAGACTTCATGACTAAAACACCAAAAGCAATGGCAACAAAAGCGAAAACTGACAAATGGGATCTAATTAAAGAGCTTCTGCACAGCAAAAGAAACTATCGTCAGAGTAAACAAGCAACCTACAGAATGGGAGAACAATTTTGCAATCTATCCATCTGGCAAAGGGTTAATATCCAGAATCTACAAAGAACAAACAAAATTACAAGAAAAAACCAACCCCATCAAAAAGTGGGTGAAGGATATGAACAGACACTTCCCAAAGAAGACATTTATACATCCAACAAACATGGAAAAAAGCTCATCACCAGTGGTCATTAGAGAAATGCAAATCAAAACCACAATGAGATATCATCTCAAGCCAGTTAGAATGATGATCATTAAAAAGTCAGGAAACAACAGATGCTGGAGAGGATGTGGAGAAATAAAAATGCTTTTACACTGTTGGTTGGAGTGTAAATTAGTTCAAGCATTGTGGAAGACAGTGTGGCGATTCCTGAAGGATCTAGAACCAGAAATACCATTTGACCCACCAATCCCATTACTGGGTATATATTCAAAGGATTATAAATGATTCTACTATAAAGACACATGCACGCATATGTTTATTGAAGCACTGTTCACAATAGCAAAGACTTGAAACCAACCCAAATGCCCATCAATAATAGACTGGATAAAGAAAATGTGGCACATGTACACCATTGAATACTATGTAGCCATAAAAAAGGATGAATTCATTTCCTTTGCAGGGACATGGATGAAGCTGGAAACCATCATAAACTCTTTTGTTATACCATGCTATGTCTACCTTGTCAATCTTATCATCTCCTATCTCCCCAAGAACCATATGCTCCAACCGCACCTCTGTATTTTCAATATACTATTTATGTTTATAGAAAATTATGTTATGTGTTTCCTTTTACTGAACCACTCTTGCATTCTCAGAAATAAACTTTGAATTAATGACTAACTGACTAATTCATTATACAGTTTATTTGATTTTAGTTAACATTTCTTCCTTAATATTCATAAGTCAGATGTAGATGTAGTTTCATTTACTGAGCTTTTTTAATGTGTGATTTTTAACAGAAGAAATAAATGATAATGCTTTTTGCTTACTCTTTGGGGCAATCTAAGAAAGTTAAAAGTGAGGTATGTTACTCAGGTGCAAATATAAGAGGGCACAAAAATTCAAGGTCGATAATATGTTAATGCAACATTATTAAAAATAAAAATCCGTGAACAAAATTAAATGATGAACCAAATATCAAACTTTAAAGCTAAAATCTAACAGGAGTAACACTGGAATGAACTCATCCTTTTTATGGCTCCATTGTATTCCATAGTGTATATGTGCCGCATTTTCTTTATCCAGTCTATCATTGATGGGCATTTGGGTTGGTTCCAAATCTTTGTTATTGTGAACAGTGCCGCAATAAACATACATGTCCATGTGTCTTTAGAGTAGAATGATTTATAATCCATTGGGTATATACCCAGTAATGGGATTGCCGGGACAAGTGGTATTTCTGATTCCTAAAGGATCCCTCAGGAATTGCCACACTGTCTTCCAAAATGATTGAAATAATTTACACTCCCACCAACAGTGTAAAAGCATTCCGATTTCTCCACATCCTCTCCAGCATCTGTTGTTTCCTGACTTTTTAATGATCATCATTCTAACTGGTATGAGATAGTATCTCATTGTGGTTTTGATTTGCATTTCTCTAATGACCAGGGATGAGCTTTTTTTTCATATATTTGTCGGTTGCATAAATGTCTTCTTTTGAGAAGTTTCTGTTCGTATCCTTCGCCCACTTTTTGATGGTGTTTTTTTTTTTTTTTTCTTGTAAATTTGTTTGTTCTTTGTAGATTCTGGATATTAGCCCTTTGTCAGATGGATAGATTGCAAAAATTTTCTCCCATTCTGTAGATTGTCTGTTCACTCTGATAGTTTCTTTTGCTGTGCAGAAGCTCTTTAGTTTAATTAAATCCCATTTGTCAATGTTGGCTTTTGCTGCCACTGCTTTTGGTATTTTAGTCATGAAGTCTTTGCCCATGTGTATGTCCTAAATGCTATTGCCTAGGTTTTCTTCTAGAGTTTTTATGGTTTTAGGTTATACATTTAAGTGTTTAATCCTTCTTGAGTCAATTTTTGTATAAGGTGTAAGGAAGGGGTCCAGTTTCAGTTTTCTGCATATGGCTAGATAGTTTTCCCAACACCATTTATTAAATAGGGAATACTTTCCCCATTACTTGTTTTTGTCAGGTTTGTCAAAGATCAGATGGTTGTAGATGTATGGTGTTATTTCTGAGGTCTCTGTTCTTTTCCATTGGTCTATATATCTGTTTTCATACCAGTACCATGCTGTTTTTGGAGTGTGGCCTTGTAGTATAGTTTGAAATCAGGTAGTATGATACCTCCAACTTAGTTCTTTTTGCTTATGATTATCTTGGCTATATGGGCTCTTTTTTGGTTTCATATGAAATTTAAAGTAGTTTTTTCTAATTCTGTGAAGAAAGTAAATGGTAGTTTCATAGGAATAGCATTGAATCTCTAAATCACTTTGGGCAGTATGGTCATTTTCACGATATTAATTCTTCCTATCCATGAGCATGGAATGTTTTTCAATTTGTTTTTGTCCTCTCTGATTTCCTTGGGCAGTGGTTTTTACTTCTTCTTGAAGAGGTCCTTCACATCCCTTGTAAGTTGTATTCCTAGGTATTTTATTCTCTTTGTGAAGAGAGAATCGTGAATGGGAATTCACTCATGATTTGACTCTGTCTTTGTCTATTATTGGTGTATAGGAATGATTGTGATTTTTTTCACATTGATTTTGTATCCTGAGACTTGATGAAGCTGCTTATCAGCTTAAGGTGTTTGGGGACTGAGATGATGGTGTTTTCTAAATATACAATCATGTCACCTGCAAACAGTCACAATTTGACATCCTGTCTTCCTATTTGTATATCCTTTATTTCTTTCTCTTGCCTGATTGTCCTGACCCAAACTTCCAATACAATGTTGAATAGGAGTGGTGAGAGAGGGCATCCTTGTCTTGTGCAGGTTTTCAAAGGGAATGCTTCCAGCTTTTGCCCATTCAGTAGGATAGTGGATGTGGGTTTGTCATAAATAGCTTTATTATTTTGAGATACATTTCATCAATACCTTGTTTATTGAGAGTTTTTAGGATGAAGGGGTGTTGAATTTTATCGAAGGCCTTTTCTGCATCTATTGAGGTAGTCATGTGTTTTTTGTCATTGGTTCTGTGTATGTGATGGATTACGCTTAATTATTTGCATATGTTGAACCAGACTTGCATCTTCAGGATGATGCCAAATTGAACATGCTGGATAAGCTTTCTAATGTGCTGCTGGATTCAGTTTGCCAGTATTTTATTGTGGATTTTCGCATTGATGTTCATCAGGAATATTGGCCTGAAATTTTATTTTGTGATTGTGTATCTGCCAGGGCTTGGTATCAGGATGATGCTGGCCTCATAAAATGAGTTAGGGAGGAGTTCCTCTTTTTCTATTGTTTGGAATAGTTTCAGAAGGAATGGTAGCAGCTCCTCTTTGTACCTCCGGTAGAATTCGGTTATGAGTCGGTCTGATCCTGGGCTTCTTTTGGTTGGTAGGCTATTAATTACTGACTCAATTTCAGAACTTGTTATTGGTCTATCCAGGGACTTGACTTCTTCCTGGTTTAGTCTTGGGAGGGTGTGTTTGTCCAGGGATGTATCCATTTTTTCTAGATTTTCTAGTTTATTCGCATAGACATGTTTATAGTATGCTCTAATGGTAGGCTGTATTTCTGTTGGATCAGTGGTAATATCCCCTTTGTCATTTTTTACTATGTCTATTTGACTCTTCCCTAGTTAGTGGTCTATTTATACTGTCAATCTTTTTAGAAAAACAGCTCCTGGATTCATTGATTTTTTTAAAGGATTTTTCATGTCTCTATGTCCTTCAGTTCTACTCTAATCTTAGTTATTTCTTGTCTTCTGCTGGCTTTTGAATCTGTTTGCTCTTGCTTCTCTAGCTCTTTTAAATGTGATGTTAGGGTGTCCATTTTAGATCCTTCCTGGTTTCTCCTGAGGGCATTTAGTGCATAAGTTTCCCTCTAAACACTGCTTTAGCTGTGTCCCAGAGATTCTGTTACACTGTGTCTTTGTTCTCATCGGTTTCAAAGGACTTATATATTTCTGCTTTAATTTCATTGTTTACCCAGTAGTTATTCAGGAGCAGGTTGTTCAGTTTCCATGTAGTTGGGCGGTTTTAGTGAGTTTCTTAATCCTGAGTTCTAAATCATTTGCACTGTGGTCTGAGAGACTTTTTTAAAATGATTTCCATTCTTCGCATTTGCTGAGGAGCGTTTTACTTCCAATTATGTGGTCAATTTTAGAATAAGTTTGGTGTGGTGCTGAGAAGAATGCATATTCTGTTGATTTGGGGTGGAGAGTTCTGTAGATGTCTATTAAGTCTGCTTGTTCCAGAGCCGAGTTCAAGCTGTGAATATCTTTGTTAACTTTCTGTCACATTGATCTCTCTAATATTGACAGTGGGGTGTTAATGTCTCCAGCTATTATTCTGTGGTAGTCTAAGTCTCTTTGTAGGTCTCTAAGAACTTGCTTTATGAGTTTGAGTGCCCTTGTATTGGGTGCATATATATTTAGGATAGATTGTTCTTCTTGTTGCATTGATCCTTTTACCATTATGTAATGCCATTCTTTGTCTTTTTTTGTCTTTGTTGGTTCAAAGTCTGTTATATCAGAGACTAGGAATACAACCCCTGATTTTTGCTTTCCATTTGCTTGGTAAATATTCCTCCATCCCTTTATTTTGAGCCTATGTTTGTCTTTGCACATGAGATGGGTCTCCTGAATACAGCACACTGATGGGTCTTGACTCTATCCAGTTTGCCAGTCTGTGTCTTTTTATTGGGGAATTTAGCCTGTCTACGTTTAAGGGTAATATTGTTATGTATAAATTTGATCCTGTCATTATGATGCTAGCTGCTTATTTTGCCCATTACTTGATGCAGTTTCTTCATAGTGTTGGTAGACTTTACAATTTGGTATGTTTTTGCAGTGGCTAGTATCGGTTTTTTCTTTCCATGTTTAGTGCTTCCTTCAGGGTCTCTTGTAAGGCAGGCCTGTTGGTGACAAAATCTCTCAGCATTTGCTTGTCTGTTAAGGATTTTATTTCTCCTTCGCATATGAAACTTAGTTTGGCTGCATATGAAATTCTGGGTTGAAAATTCTTTTATTTAAGAATGTTGAATATTGGCCCCCATTCTCTTCTGGTTTGTAAGGTTTCTGCAGAGAGATCTGATGTTAGTCTGATGGACTTCCCTTTGTGGGTAACCCTACCTTTCTCTCTGGCTGCTATTAACATTTTTTTTCTTCATTTCAACTTTGGTGAATCTGATTATTATGTGTCTTACTGTTGCACTTCTTGAGGAGTATCTTTGTGGTGTTCTCTATGTTTCCTGAATTTGAATGTTGGCCTGTCTTGCTAGGTTGCAGAAGTTCTCCTGGATAATATCCTGAAGTGTGTTCTCCAACTTGGTTTCATTCTCCCCATCAATTTCAGGTACACCAATCAAACATAGGTTTGGTCTTTTCACATACTCCAATATTTCTTGGAAGCTTTGTTTTTCCTTTCCCTTCTTTTTTTTTCCCCTAATCTTGTCTTCACCTTTTATTCCATTAAGTTGTTCTTCAACCCCTGATATCCTTTATTCTGCTTGATCAATTTGACTATTGATACTTGCATGTGTTTCATGAAGTTCTCGTGCTGTGTTTTTCAGCTCCATCAGGTCACTTATGTTCTTCTCTAAACTGGTTATTCTTGTTAGCAGTTCCTGTAACCTTTTATCAAGGTTCTTAACTTATTTGCATTGGGTTAGAACATGCTCCTGTCGCTCGGAGGAGTTTGTTTTTATCCACTTTTTGAAGCCTCCTTCTGTAAATTTGTCAAACTCATTTTCCATCCAGTCTTGTTCCTTTGCTGGCAAGGAGTTGTGATCCTTTGAAGAACAAGAGGCATTCTGCTTTTTTGAATTTTCAGCATTTTTGCACTGGTTTTTCTTCATCTTCATGAATTTATGTACCTTTGGCCTCCAATGTTGGTGACCTTCAGATGGGGATTTTGTGTGGGTGTTCTTTTTGTTGATGTTGATGCTATGGCTTTCTGTTTGTTAGTTTTCCTAACAGTTATACCCCTCTTCTGCAGGTCTGCTGGAATTTGCTGGAGATCCACTCCAGATCCCGTTTGCCTGGGTATCAACAGCAGAGCCTGCAGAACAGGAAAGATTGCTGCCTGCTCCTTCTTTGGGAGCTTTGTCTCAGAAGGGCACCCGCCAGATGTCAGCTGGAGTTCTCCTGTATGAGATGTCTGTCAACCCCTGCTTGGAGGTGTCTCCCAGTCAGGAGGCACGTGGGTCAGTGACCCACTTGAGGAGGCAGTCTGTCTCTTAGCAGAGCTCAAGCAACCGTGCTAGGAGATCAGTTGTTCTCTTCAGAGCTGGCAGGCAGGAACATTTAAGTCTGCTGAAGCTGTGTCCACAGCTGCCCCTTCCCCCAGGTGCTTTGTCTCAGGGAGATGGGAGTTTTATCTATAAGCCCCTGACTGGGGCTGCTGCCTTTCTTTCAGAGATACCCTGCCCAGAGAGGAGTAATCTAGAGAATTAGTCTGGTTACAGTGACTTTGCTGTGCTGTGGTGGGCTCTGCCCAGTCCAAACTTCCCAGTGGGTTTGTTTACACTGTGAGGGGAAAACCACCTACTCAAGTCTCAGTAATTGTGGATGCCCCTCCCCCTGCAAGCTTTAGTATCCCAGGTCTACTTCAGACTGCTGTGCTGGCAGTGAGAATTTCAAGCCAGTGGATCTTAGCTTGTTGGACTCCATGGGGGTGAGATCTACTGAGCAAGATCATTTGGCTCCCTGGCTTCAGCCTCCTTTCCAGAAGAGTGAATGATTTGTCTCACTGGCATTCCAGACACCACTTGGGTGCAAAAAAGTACTCCTGCAGCTAGCTTGGTGTCTGTCAAAATGGCCTTCCAGTTTTGTGCTTGAAACCCACCGCCCTGTTGGTGTAGGCGCCTGAGGAAATCTCCTGGTCTGTGGGTTGCAAAAAACAATGGAAAAGCGTAGTATCTGGGCTCGATAGCACCATCCCTCATGGCACAATCCCTCATGGCTTCCCTTGGCTAGGGGAAGGAGTTCCACTTAATGGGTGAGGCAATTCCCCACCCTACTTCTGCTTGCCCTCCATGGGCTACACCCACTGTCTAACCAGTCCCAATGAGATGATCCAAGTACCTCAGTTGGAAATGCGGAAATCTCACACCTTCTGCATTGGTCTTGCTGAGAGCTGTAGACTGGAGCTGTTCCTGTTCAGCCATCGTTCCCGGGCTCAACGTGCTCTTTTTATCTGTAATACTTTATTCAATTAATTCTAGTGAACTCTTACCCAACCTTAACACCTCAGCTTTACAGGTACAGCCTGTAGAATTGGGCTGCTGTACATCTCTTCTGTTTCCGTAGGATTGTATACAGACACACCATCAGACTCTACTGCAATTGTTTATTTACTTTTCTGACCCAACATTTGATTTTGAGTTTCAGCAGTCATGTACAGAACATGTAGCTAAGTGTGTGTTTAATCAGTGGAATATGTTTGTTTTATTTATGTGTGTATGAGTGTGTGTGTGTATGTGTGTGTGTGTGTATGTATATGCATCCATATCTCATTCCAGTAGACTCTTGACTTTAAAATTTTTACGTATTTCTGTATAGTATACACTACTTGTTGACAAAAGCAACCTCTTGGGTAGCTTTGCGTCTTCTAAGTACATAACACAGTTAAGTTCGCATATTAAAAAGTATGTTCAAATGTAGATGTAACATTTTGTATCACATTGAATGTCCTTATTTCCCCCATATTATATCCATATCTCATAAATAATTAAACATGCATAATTTTACTGTGAAAAATATCCTAATGTTAATCATTAGTGAATCTTTAACTGGTCTTTATACCTAGTCCTTATAAGAATGTTACAGTATTAGAAATTACACTTTGGCTATCACTCAGGAAACTATAGAGGGAACCTTGAGGAGATTCAATGCTTCCCCGGAGGCAGAAAGTACATAATGACTTTGTAATTCTGTGGGTTGATTCTCCAGAAGTGGGGACTAATTTCCAACAAATTTTCCACATTCCTATCCTATTTCTTATGCAACAAAGGACATATTCATTCATTAAATTTACATCAAGTTCCCACTATGTATCGGGCAATATTGAGCATAGATCACTTACGGAGTACAGATCAGTATTACTGAGACAATCTTTGGTTGCAAATATCATCATGTAACACAGCAGCAGAAACATCAGTAGCTAAAAAAGACATTGTGTACTTGTTACATGAAAGGCACCATTTGTAGCACATAAAATTGTAGCTGCTTCCGTTGAAAGAGGGGTAGGAATGTCCAGAGTCTCTACTATCTTCCCAACCCATGAGAAAAATCAGGTACCTTCTTTGACTTCTTTAGGCTTCTTACAATTAAAACAACCGTGCTCGTTTGTTACCAAATTCTGAATGTATAGCTTTTTAAGCTATCAGAAATATTAGGGCCAATAAATGGGGACCAAATTTAAATTATCTAATTATATGGGTTAAGACAAGGGAGCTTGAATAGTTATCTTGGAATAGCTTTCTCTTCCAACCTCTAAGAACATATTGTTCAAGATAAGGCAAGTTTTGTGAGTTCTTGATGTGATTTTATGTAACATAAGTAACTCTAGTCCATGAGAATCAAAAGCAAAATTACATTTTAAGATAAAAGAGACACTCCTCAAGCTGAAACTTGATGACCCTAGAAGCGATATGTAGTAAGTGGACAGGGAGAGGTAATGTTTAAAATTATTTCACCAGTCACACTTTAACTTTGCTGGTAATAAGAAACATGACTGATATTTTAAAATATTGTTAAACCTGGAATTTTTCTACTTGAATTTATTTTTGTTGTTCAGCAGTCTCCAGGTTCCCTGAAATTCCATTAAGAATTTTAAATAGTTTGCAAGGAATTTTCAAGCATTAAAGCTTCCAGTGAGATAAGGTTGATAATAGGTACTTCAGGAAAATTGAGAAGGTAGCAATAAACATTTCTTCATAAGGTGGAATTACACATTCAACAGTGGACTGGATCAAACACAATGAGCAGTAGCATTTGAGTACAGAGAAATGTCATTTTAAATATTCTTAAATAAAAATATCCACCAAACCACAATGCTTTACTTCAAAGTTGAGTATTTTGTTGGGCTACAGTTATTTCATTAGCTGAACAATTGCACTTTAAAGTAGATGAAAGTGAAAAAGTCTACAGCCTGGTTACTTGCTGACTGAGAAATACCACTGATATATGAAGACAATTGAATTGACATACATATGTAATTTTATTTGAATAATGATGAGGCTTATAATTTCTAGGGAGTCCATTTTCTCTGGGTAAAAAAGTTGCTGTTCTGGGATTAAAGTGTCAAGAGTCTGGAGAGAGAAAAAAAGAATGTACTTTGAGTGACTTTACAGGACAGAGAGAATGAAAAACTCTGCATCAGAGAATCAAACGAAGTTGCTATTTTTACTTTTTATCAGACAGGATCCCTGTTGCAGTCTTGGGGAAATAATTATATGTACTATATTTAAGTATTTTGTTGAACAAGATAATCTCTGTAGTCAAAAGGGGAGATCCATTGTTCTAAGGTCAATATTTGACTGTGTTTTTAAGACAGGAGACTAAAAGGCTAAAATAATTTTGGACAATCCACCACCTGAAAATTGAAGAGCAAGAAACAACTAAACGGCAGTTCTTGTCTGTAATTTTTTTTTAATTAATGCTGTTAATTTTAAACCAAATATGCAGAAAATATGGCCTTCCTAAAGGCATGATTTAACAACACCAGTTACGCCACTTTTGTTAAGTGTATCCTTCAATTTTCTTTTGTGATAATTGTTTTTGATGTTTGGGCTAACAAGTAATATTTTTTCTGATTCCATAATTGAAATCTTCTTCATATAGGTGATTTATAAAATATTAAATATTAATAAAAGACAAGTTAATTATTCAACACTATATGTAACATGGAATTTCTTCTTAAGATATACTTTGTTGTTGCTTAGAGAGGTCTTCTCTATTCTAATATTGCACAACTAGTATGTTTTTAAGATATTTATTTAACAAACGTTTACCTTTCTAATCCACATCAAATTAATTTTGGTGATTGGTGAAAAGTGACTGTAACATTTGGAAAATAACTAACCAATTGTCCTAATTAGTACTGCTTACTGGCTAATCTTTAATTTCCCTATTGATCATATAATGCTGCCTTTAAAAATTGCTAAATTTATCCTTATAATGGGGGCTATTTTTAACATTTTATTGTATTTTCTCATCTATTTTAAAAGCTTTTTCTGCTACATTGACATTAATATCACATTCACACACCTCTTTATTCCCCAAATTTGCCATCATTATTTTCACAGCAATTATCAATAAATTAATTTGGGAAGTATTTGTATCCTTACAATATGAAGAGTTTTTTTTCCCAATCTACATAATGGGTACATGTCGTTTCTTTTTTCTTTTGTCTCCTCTGACTGTGTATTTCCAAATAGACTGTCTTCAAGCTCACTAATTATTTCTTCTGCTTGATTAATTCTGCTATGAAAAGATATGACTGCATTCTTCAGTATGGCAATTGCATTTTTTCAGCTTTGGAATTTCTGATCGATTGTTTTCATTTTAATCACCTTGTTAAATTTATATGACAGAATTCTGAATTACTTCACCGTATTATCTTGAATTTCTTGGAGTTTCCTCAACACACCTATTTTGAATTCTCTTTCTGAAAAATCGCATATCCCTGTTTCTCCAGAGTTGGTCCCTTGTGCCTTATTTAGTTCATTTGGTGAGATCATGTTTTCCTGGATTGTCTTGATACTTGTAGATATTTGTCTGTTTCTGGGCATTGAGGAGTTCGGTATTTATTGTAGTCTTCATGGTCTGGGCTTGTTTGGTTTGTACCTGTGAAAGGAAAATAAATCTTGAAATCTTGGGGTCCCAAAAATCATTAAGCTAAAGGGAAAAGTAAAGCTGGGAACCGCTTAGGGCAAACCTGCCCCTCATTCTATTCAAAGTCATCCCTCTGCTCACTGAGATAAATGCATATCTGATTGCCTCCTTTGGAATGGCTGATCAGAAACTCCAAAGAATGCAACAGTTTGTCTCTCACCTTCCTGTGACCTGGAAGCCCCCTCCCTCTTTGAGTTGACCTGCCTTTCCAGACAGAACCAATGTACATCTTATATATATTGATTGATGTCTCATGCCTCCCTAAAATGTATAAACCAAGCTGTGCCCTGAGCACCTTGGGCACATGTTGTCAGGACCTCCTGAGACTGTGTAATGGGCACGTGTCCTCAACCTTGGCATAATAAACTTTCTAAATTAACTGAAACCTGTCTCAGATTTTCAGAATTTACATACCTATCCTTCTTGAAAAAGTTTTCCAGATACTTGAAGGGACTTGGGGTTGTGATATAAGCTGTATCTGTTTTTGGCACCACCCCAAGCCCAGTAATGCTGTGTTATTTGCAGACTTCTATAGGTGTGACTGGTGGAAGGTATTTGAGTTACTGGCGACTAATTCATATGGGTCTGCAGCAACCTCAATTCTTGCCTCCTCAGAAGAAAGCATTCTACTGAGGGGCATAAGGCAGAAAAGGAGACAAAGGCAAGTTTCAGAGCAAGAGTGGAAGTTTATTAAAAACCTTGAGAGCAGGAAAGAAATAAAAGTGCACTTGGAAGGGAACCAAGTGGGTGATTGAAAGAACAAGTGCCCCATTTTACTGTGATCCTAGGACTTTATAGGCTGGCATCTTGCACCCCTCTCTCATGATTCTTCCTTTAATGTGGGCTACCTGCATGTGCAGTGCCTTCCTTACTCTTAGGAATTGAGCATGCAGTTTAGGAAATTATACACTTGCCTATCTGAGGATTTATTCCCTTTTCTGGTGGAGTGCTCCGTGAAGGTCATGTTCTGTCATTTTGTCAATTAATGGTCATTCTTGATCTCACTCACTCAATACCTGAAATTTTATTGGAACCCCTTTTTCCTTCACCCTGCTGCCTGCATTCAATTAACACTTTAACATTAACAGCTGTGGATCAACAGGATATTGTCTCTCCCTGGCTCTGGCTGCGGAATTATCATTTTTTAGGGAGGCAATGTGATAACTGTTGAACCTGATCACCTGATATTCCTGGTGGGTGGGTTGGGGGAGCCCTTTTCTGCCTGGCTCATGCCTGACTACCTACCTGTAACAGAGGTACCACCTTGAGAGTCTCGGACAAGATCTGGGAAAATTCTCTGGATTACCAGGCAGAGACTCACTCTTTTTCTCTTCCCTTACTTTCTCCTAAACATACAGAGTCTCTCTCTCAATTTTGAGCTACCTAAAGCTGGAGGTGGGGTGACACAAGCATGACCTATGGTCTGCACCACTAGGACTGCACTGTGTCAAACCTGATGCCAGCACAGCACTGGTTCTCATTCAAGGCCTGCCATAACCTGTCCCTCGCTACTGCCTATGTTCGCTAAGGCCCTGGGGTTCCACAATAAGCAGATGGCAAAGCCGCCAGGCCTGTGTCTTTCACTTCAGTCTGGTGAATTCCCTTAGGCCCTGGGTGGGTCCAGAAGTGCCACCACCACAGGCCCATGAAGAGAGCACTGCCATACTACCACGGATGTTCTCTTAAGGCCCAAGGTCTCTTCAGTCAGCTTGTGGTGAATGCTGCTGGGCCTGAGACACACTCTTCAAGGCAGTGGGCTCCCCTCTGGCCCAGGGCAGTCAGAAAACGAAGTCCAAGAGTCACGTTCTGGAATTGGGGGCTCCAAGTGCCATCTTGGTGCAATACCCCACTGTAGCCATGCTGATACCTAAGGTTTAAGACAAACTCCCCTTGACTTTTCACTCACCTTTTCTGAAGCAGAAGGATTTTTCCTCTGTAGCCAGCACAGCTGGGAATGTGCAGAGTCTCGCCTGAAGCCAGCAAGTCTCAGAATCTTACCCAAGGCCCTCAAAGGAGTTACCTGGATATTGCTGCTGATTATTTAGGGCCCAAGGGCTCTTTAGTTATCAGGTAATACATCTTCCCAGGACTGGATTTTTCTCTTCAAGGCAGCAAGTTCCCTTATGGCCCAGGGTGTGTCTAAATAATGTCATCTGGGGGCTAGGGCCTGGAGCACGGGCCTCTTTGACCAGTGCCCTATCCTGCTGTGGCTAAGCTGGTATCCACAAAGCAAGACAAATTCCTCCCCACTCTTCTATCTCCTCTCCTCAAGCAGAAGAAAGGGCTCTCTTTTAGAGTCATGAGCTGTGCCATCTGGGCTTAGGGGAGGGTCACACCAGTACTCCCTTAGCTGCCCTAGTTGCTGTCTCAGTAGATGTATGTGCCCCCAGTCCACTGACTCTGACTGGGACTTGTCTGAGGGTTGCAGTCCTTGTGGCCTGCACTGCCTTTCAAGTTTATTTACACTCAGGACACTTTAACCTGTGGTGCTGAGATGTGCAGGAATTCAAGTTCTGACCACTGGGGTTGGGGAATCCCCTCTGGCTAGGGTTGGTTGAAATGCTCCCTCTGAGCGTGGACATCAGCTGAGTTTGGTCTGGCTTTGCTTTCTGTTATAACGAAGGCAGCACTAAGTTCAATGCCTCACACTCTCCTTCCCCCAGAACACAGAAAGGCCCTCTTCACCATTCCGCTGCTGCAGGGGATGGGGGATGGGTGGCTTTGGCCATTTAGGACTGGTTTTTCTAACTCTTCAGTGCCTCTTTCTGTAATACAAAAGTAAACCAGGTACTAGAGTGCTTACCTGATTTTTGGTGATTTTTGAGTAGATAGTTGTTAAATTGGTGTCCTTGTGTGGGGGTGTGGGGATATGATTCATTAAGCCTTCTGTTCTGCCTTCCTCCTCTGCCTCCTCTCCAGGTCCCCAATTTAAGTGTCACTTCTTCAGGGACAGAACCCTACATTGATCACCAAATATAAAGTAACGTCTGCCCCCAACATCTACACACACTTGATCACATTTCTCTGGGTTGTTTCTTTTGTAGCACATACCCATTTTTTGAAATGATTTTATTTCTATACTTGTTTACCTGTATGTCTCCTTAGCCAGATTATAAAATCATGAAGGATGGTATTTTATCTGTCTTTTTCACTGTTTTCTCCCCACCGTCAAGCAAAATTTCTGGTGTATACTGATGTTCAATAGTTGCTTGCTGAATAAATAATGAATGAGCTATTAAAGTCAACTTAGAGAAAAGCCCCTCTGCTTTATGCTTGATGTATACTCTACCAGTCCTGGTGCTCCTATCCTTTACTGTTGTGTCGAGTTACTTAGTTACATCTAATGGAGTGGAACCCAGATTTCTTATGCTTCCTGTGCCCCAACCCTCAGCTGCCATTATTGATAGTATGAAGCCACAGTTGTGATCTGGCCCATTGTGACTTCCTTCAATCTTTTCCTGCTGCAAATTATTTCACAAACACCTCTGGGGGTATGTGATGTAATTGGCCCCTAGAATGCTAGAGGATCCTCCATTTTGTGTTTATTTTATTTCAATTGGATTTTGGAAAAGGGGTTAAGACATTTGCTGTGTCATCTTTCCTGCAAGACCACCTATTGATTATAACAAAATTTCTCTATATTTCTATTTATTATTTTTTTCTGCTTTGTATGATATATAAAATACTTGCAGGGCTTTTCATAGTTCCCTGTTATAAATGTCTTTCTCCTGATTCTTCTTATAGCTCTACTTATTTTAAAAAATATATACTGCAATGTTATTTTATTTAAATAACTATTAAAATAAGTTATTTTATTTAAATATGTTACTTTATTTAAATAATTGAGCTTTGTACATTCAAAGTTACTGTCAATTTGTATGAATAAAATTTAAATTTTTCTGATTTAATGCAATTATTTTCTTTGAAATTTAAAACTTTTACCAAAATAATATGTAGTATTCCCAGGTGTTATGTCTCCTTTCCAGTCTCATCTTTCTCTCTTTTTTCCTCTGTCTTTCTCTCTCTTACACACACACACACACACACACAGACATAGTTCACATTATATTTGACTATTACCTAGTGATTTCTTTTAAACTACAAGGTTAAATGTTTGTTCAGCTCAAACAATTTTCTCTCCACTGTTCTTTGGTTTTCCCTTTTATTACATTGTGTCTGACTCATCTAAAATTTCTCTTTTGTGTGTATTGGGATTCCTTAGATTTGTCCACTGTGATGGTTAATTTTGTGTGTCATCTTGACTAGGCTAAGGATTGCTTAGAAGATCATAAAGCATTATTTCCATGTACGTTTGTGAAGCTGTTTTCAGAAGAGATTCACATTTCAATTAGTACACTGAGTAAAGAAGTTTACTTCACTTAACCCATTGACGGCCCAGATAGGAAAAAAAGGCAGAGAAAAAACAAACTCTCTCTCTTCTAGAGCTGGGACATTGATCTTCTTTTGAACTGAGACATTAGAAATCCTGGTTCTTGGGCCTTCAGACTCCAGGACTTTCAGAAGTAACTCCACTAGTTCTCAGACCTTTGGCCTTGGGCTGGGAGTTACATTATTACCCCAGTCAATTCCCCAAGGTTCTGAAGCCCTCAGACTTTAACTGACTTATACCACTGGTTCTTCTGCTTATAGGTGACAGACCATGGAGCTCATTTTCCTTTACAGTTGCATGAGGCAATTCTTATAATAAATCTTCTCTTATAAATCTCTATATATCCTATTAGTTCAATTTCTCTGGAGAACCCTGATACATCCACCAAGTTTTTCATACCTTCTTCTACTGGTGTTTTGTTTGTTTGTTTTTACCACCTTAATACTTCCTGGGTCCTGGATGAATTTTTTGAATCTATATACTACTTTTTAAATTCAAATATTACCTTATATGTGGTATTCCATTTGAAGCTTTAAATTTAACAATACTACTTGAAAAAAATTATTTATGTGTATGTAGGTGTGTAGCTCCAACTCATCTCTTTAAAATTGCTCATTCTACTATAATTTTATTTATTTATTTGTTGACCAATTATATTCTTAAATCTCATTGAGGAAAAAAATAAGAAAACATTTCTAGTATTATTCTGTTACTTAGAATTATTATATTTCCCAATGAAGTATCTCTTCTGATTCTTTTTTTTTTTTTTAAACAGAGTCTTGCTCTGTTGCCCAGGCTGAAGTGCAGTGGCATGATCTCAGCTCACTGCAACCTCCACCTCCCGGGTTCAAGTGATTCTCCTGCCTCTGCCTCCTGACTAGCTGGGATTACAGGTGCCCACCACCACGCCCAGCTAACGTTTATATTTTTAGTAGAGATGGAGTTTCACCATCTTGTCCAGGCTGGTCTCGAACTCCTGACCTCATGATCCACCCGCTTTGGCCTCCCAAAGTGCTGGGAATACAGGCATGAGCCACCGTGCCCGGCCTCTTCTGATTCTTAATGTTACTTTCTTTTGAATTGCAGTGTATTTTCACATATTTGGTTATTTTCATTTTTCTTTTTAGAAATTCTGGCATCAGAATGTTTATGATTGCTTATTATTTTTCCATAGTTAAGTAGGAATTGAGATAGGTTCTATAAGAAACTGATATAACTCTTTGCATTAATCTTTCAGATCTAGATGCAGAGAAGGGAAAATGTTAAATCGACACTGTTAGTATGTGACTTAGTAGTTTGGAGGGATTAAGAAAAAATCCAGGGTCCTAAACAGACCAAGGAAGAAACGCTACTGTGCTAGTACTTCATTTTCAAGAACAAATTCAATGCAAACAAATCCAAGAGCAAGTGCACAATGAACTACTTTCTTGTAGCAAGAACATTTCTTGGCAGTCCTGTCTCTTTCTTAGTTATGCTGCCTGTAGCACTGGCTTTTGACTTCTAGTGAACTCTCACTGTAAGTTATCATACTTCCCCTCAAGTCTAATTGTAGGTCTAGATGCTGGGAATGCACAGATATTAGGTGGCACTAGGGTTTTATGTGCCCTTCAATGTTCTTTGACTCATTTTTAAGCAATTCAGCCTTCTTCTCTAAATTTTAAGAAGTACTGCTGGATGAAACAGTAGTTCCATTTTTAATTCTTTAACAAATCTTCATACTGCTCTCCAGAGAAACTACACCATTTTGCCTTCCCATCAACAGTGCACAAAGATTCCAATTTCTTTACATTCTTACCATCCCTTGTGGGTTTTTTGTTTGTTTTGTTTTGTTTCTTGATAGTAGCAGGCCTGACAGGTGTGAGCAGGTATTTCTCTGTCGTTTTGACTTGCATTTCTCTGATGATTAGTGATGTTGAGCAGCTTTTCATATACCCACTGGCAATCTGTATGTCTTCTTTGGAAAAATGTTGATTCAGGCCCTTTGCAAACTTTTCGGTTATATTATTAGGTTTTAACCATTTAGTTGTAGAAGCTCATTATAGATTTTGGAGATTAACCCTTGATCATATGTGTGGTTTACAAATATTGTCTCCTATTACACGGATTGCCTTTTAACTCTATATCTTTATCCAAAAGAATGTAAATCAGAGTCTTGAAGAGATCTTAACACTCCTATGTACATTGCAGCACTGTGCACAATAGCCAGAAAGTGGAAACAACCTAAATGTCCATTGCCAGATGAATGGATAAAGAAAATGTGTTACATACGTACAATATGTACTATTCAGTTTTTCAAAAAAAGAAAGTCTGCAATATGTGACAATAAATTATCTTGATAACATGGCCAATTTAAGAATTATCAGACACTATACTCTTTTTAAAATTCAATAAAAACAAACAAGATACAGCCTCTCCCCTGATGTTTCCCACAAAATATAAGTGTTTCTGTTGTTATTTAACAATAGGAGGAATTACACAAAGGAATTTTCTCTACTGTTATAGTCCCTTATACTGTAATAGTCCCTTAATAGTTTTATTAACATTGGGGATAACACTGGTGACACTACCCCTAATACTTTTATTAAGGGACTATTAATACAAATTCTATAATATTACAAGCAAAAACACATTTAGTACAAATTTAGTGAGAGAGTTCTTGCCATGGAGTAGCAAAGGAGCCCTGAACAGTTTAAGTCACAGAAAGCAAAAGTAGAGTCATGCAAATGAAGTCTGGGAAAATGAGAATTAAGAAAGAAGTGGGAAGAGACCATGATGACTCACAGTTTTACCTAAGATTGGAAGAAACATTTTTATCTTTCTTTTTGGTATGCATCTTTATGATACAGTATTTCCTATACTTTAAGATTTGTATATTTTTGTAAAGGTTTTTACAGTTAGTATTTGTGCTTGTACACAAAGCTGTATGTATGCCTGTATGACAGGAAATCAATACAGACCAAAGGTAGTTATTTATCTACCAAATAAGTGTATATTCGTTTTCTATTCTTTTCTATGTGGCTGCCCTCCAGCAATGGTGAATTAAGTGCTTCTTCAGACTTTCTGAATTCAAATTCTGCCCCATCTTTCTGAATGAATCTTATGTCCTCTTCTTTTGCTTTAAGTGCCCACCAAAATATTCCAGGATCCATGATAATCTCCCTGTCTTAAAATCAGCTGATTAGCAACCTTAATTATATCAGCAACTCACTTTTTCAATAGTATTACTATCTATGATTGAATAACCATATCACAGAAATCATGGGAGAAGGGCATTTTTAGAATTTTGCCTACCTCTACATAGGTAAACAATCATAAAAGAGAGACCTATGTTTCATGGCTTTGATAGCTCTTTGTTTTTTGCTATCTGGTTTTATACATTTATAAATATTGTAGAATCTCAAGGTTGACTTATTAACCTTGACCCAACCTGTATTAGTCTGTTTTCACACTGCTTTAAATAACTGCCCAAGACTGGGTAATTTATAAAGAAAAGAAGTCTAATTGACTCACAGTTCCACATGGCTGGAGAGGCCTCAGGAAACTTACAATCATGGCCGAAGGGGAAGAGGCACATCTTACATGTCGACAGGTGAGAGAGAGCAAGTGTGCGAAAAAGGATCTGTCAGAGACTTATAAAACCATCAGATCTCATGAGAACTCACTACCAGGAGAACAACATTGGAGACACTGCTCCCATGATCTAATCACATCCAATCAGGTTTCTCCATCAACACATGGGAATTATGGGAATTACAATTCAAGAGGAGATTTGGGTGGGGACACAAAGCCTAACCGTTTGCAAAATGATGTATTTTTTTTTTTTCAAAAGTATGAAACACTGACGAAAATAAATAAATTACTGGAATTATTAACCTTTGGATTTTACATGAATTCTTATGATATCAAGTGCATAAAAGCCTTATTAAAATATCACTGTAAGTTGATCAAGAAGAAGCCCTTTAGAATTCTTAGAGATGCTCATTTTATAGAGAAATGGGAAAATGAATATGTGAGCACTGGCAGCTGAAAAGGTACAGATTTCTTGGTAATGACACAGGTAACTGTTTTTCAATATAATTTTTTTAGAGTAACTTGTCCCATTGTACACAGAATCCATAGTTAATTACTGTGAAGAACTAGAGTTTACTGTTTTCTTGCTACCCAGAGGAATATGATCTTAAACAACAAGATGTGATCTAAGCAAACTTTACACTAGACATTTAAAGTAATTTAAGGTATAAAGAAAGGCACACTAAATTAATAGTCCAGAAAATGAACAGAAAGACCAGTTAGTTTTATTTTAATTATAAATATTTATAAATATATGTCATTGAAGCATATCATTTCTTAAATGTTTATGATTAAAAATAGGTGGCTGACTTCCTTAGACAGTATAATATAATTGATAGAGCTTAAGCTCTGGAGACAGAACTGGGTCCAAATCTTGACTTTATCACTTAGTAAATGTATGATTATGCACAATTTATCTACATTTTCTGTTTTACTTTCTGCATTTATAAAATAAGAACATTGTTACTTACTTTGAAGACTAAACAACATGTTAAATTTATCCCTCAGTGTCTGGAACATAGTAAGTGCTGGAGTGGTAACTTATTATTTTATGTCCAATCCTATGCAATCTATACTTTGGTTGTACTGGTAACTAGTGACACGAGGCAAACATTGACACCGGTATTATGATAATTTCCACTATTAACAAGCCATTCTCCTCCTCCCACTCCTCGTACTTGTCTTGCTCGCTCTCCTCCTTTTCCCTCCCTCTCTCTCTCTTTTTTCCTCTCTCTCCCTTCTTGAGCTTTCTTTCACTTCCTTGTTGTTTTAATTTTTTTTCTGAAATGATTGGAGAAGCAAGAGTCAAAGACACAAATCAGTATTGAGTCTAGTTATACAAACAGAAGAAGAGAAAAGTGTTTCAAGGAGGAATTCATTATTAGTGTCAAATACAATAGAGAGATCATAGAGAATAAGAACAGAGAAAATAACTGTAGATCTAACAGGCAGAGAGTTCATTGATGACTTTCATGAAAATAGTCACACTCCAATAGCAGTTATTAGTCTGATGAATGACTAATTTTCTTGTTCAAAGGAGATATAAAGAATGGACCCTTATGGAGAGACAAAGACTCATGAAATAATATTTAAAACAAAAATTATTTTCCATTCAGCCATATATTTCTCCAAAGATATAACAAGGAAGAAAGAAGAGTTATTTTTAAGGAGACAAATTAAGAGTTAAGAGTTTCATACATTTTCAGGCAAGTACTTAAGAAAGGCTAGCAGAGTAGCAACACTGAAATGAGAGGGTCCCAAAGCTACAACATCTTCAGCTATTCTGGGTAAAATTTCTGTGCTATTGCCTAGAGCAGTCTCAAAGAGATTCCTCAGCTGACTTACCCCAAATGCTGCCTCCATCCCCAAACACTTATACATTGCTATTGGGCAAGGTAGGTATAATCACTTATCAGAGATTACCAGGCAATGATGAACTAGGCAGCTTGATGATATGTGGCTGGGTAAAACTGGGTGTTTAAAGTCCAATTGCCCAAACACATCTAAGTAACCATCCAAGGACTGGAGTGTTCCAGGCAAACAGCTCATTAATTTATTTAAAACTCGTATTTGAAAGCTAATCATCCATTCCTATTTCAAATATACCATTGTTGACTACATTAACACTGCTGTCACACAACCAAGATACATCATTCTGTCCTAGATTTGAAGATCATAGTTTCAATCCCTTGACCAAAGAATTGTATTACAAAATGACTTTTTTAATGGATAGAACTAGATGGCACCTGGATGGAGAAAGTTGCAGGAATATTCTAAAGGAACTATTGATTGAGCAAAGGAATCAGCTCTGGTGACCATACAGTTTATTTTACGTTCCTGAGTGTCATCTTTATGATTTGACTGTATAGCCATACGTCCAGAAAAACCTGTGTAATCAGACATGACCTATCCTCTACTTATAAAAAACAATTCTAGAGCATCATTGGCAGAGCGTTATAGTAAATAGTGCTTTAAATTTCCTATTAAGTGAATATTATTTATGAAACAAATTCCATTAATCCAGATACTAATGAAATAATTTTTAAATTATCTCTAGCTCTCTATCCATGCATTAATTAAAAATGTCCTAGTTTTGATTGAATTTCTAATATTTTCAACACTATATAAGATATTAAAGTTTGATGTAAGTGAATGTCATTATGCTTTCTTGTGATTTTTAGTTTTAATTACTGTGGGTACATAGTTGGTATATATATATAAATATTGATTGTGCATGAGATGTTTTGATACAGCCACAAAATGTTTAATAATCACATAATGGAGAATGAGGTATCCAAACTTTCAAGTATTTATCTTTTGTGTTAAAAAATCCAATTATACTCTTTAGTTATTTCAAAATGTACAACAAAATTGCTATTGACTGTAGTCACCTTGTTGTGCTATGAAATATTAGGGCTTATTCATTCTTTCTCCGTATATTTTTCTGTACACATTTACTATCCTCACCTTCCCCCAAATCCACCACTGCCCTTCCCAGCCCCTGGTAACCATGCATCTACTCTCCATGTTCATGAGTTTAATTGTTTTGATTTTTAAATCCCACAAATAAGTGAGAGAATATTTGATGTTTGTCTTTCTGTGCCTGCCTTGTTTCACTTAGCTTATTAATTTAACTTCTATCCATGATGTTTCAAATAACAGGATGTCATTCTTTTTATGGCTGAATAGTACTCTGTTGTGTATGTATACCACATTTAAAAATAATCCACTCATCTGTTGATGAACACTTGGTTGATCCCAAATCTTACTATTGTAAACAGAGCTGCAACAAACGTGGGTATGCAGATATCTCTTTTATATACTGATTTCCTTTTTGGGGGGTATATACCCAACAGTGGTATTGCTGGATCTTATAATATCTCTATTTCTAGTTTTACGAGGAACATCCAAACTGTTCTCCATAGTGGCTATATTAATTTATCTGCCCACCAACTGTGTACAAGGATTCCTTTTTCTTCACATCCTTGCCAACATTTGTTATTGCCTATTTTTGAATATAACCATTTTAACTGGGGTGAGATGATATTTTATTGTTGTTTTAAATTGCATTTCTCTGATGATTGGTGATGTTGAGCAATTTTTCACATGCCTTTCTGCTATTTGTGTGTCTTCTTCTAAGAAATGTATATTCAAATCTATTGTGTATTTTAATGGGATTATTAGATTGTTTCCCTATAGAGGTGTTTCAGCTTCTTATGTGTTCTGGTTATTCATCCTTGGATAATTTGGATAACTTGGATGCCATTTATTTCTTTCTGTTGTCTGATTGCTTTAGCTAGGACTTCCAGTACTATGTTGAATAACAATGGTGAAAGTGGTCATCTTTGTCGTGTGTCAGATCTTAGAGGAAAGGCTTTCAATTTTCCCCACTCAGTAAGAGATAAGCTGCCAGTCTGTCATACATTGTTTTTGTTATGTTTAGGTATGCTTCTTCTATCCACAGATTTTTAGGGTTTTCCCATGAAAGGATGTTGAATTTTATAAAATACTTTTCCAGCATTAGTTGAAATGATCATTTGGTTGTTATCCTTCATTCAGTTGATATGATGTATGACATTGATTGGTTTGCATATGTTAAGCCATTTCTGTATCCTAGGGATAAATTCGACTTGATCATGATAAATGACCTTTTGTATGGTTTGTTGAATTCAGTTTGCTAGTATTTTGTAGAGGATTTTTGCATCAACATTCCTCAGAGATATTGGCCTATATATTTTTGATGTGTCTTTCTCTGATTTTGGTATTAGGGTGATACTGTTCTTGTAGAATGAGTTTGGAAGTATTCACTCCTCTATTTTTCAGAATAGCTTGAGTAGGATTGGCATTAGTTCTTTATTAAATGTTTTATCAAATTCAGCATTTAAAATGCTGTGTCACAAGCTTTTGTTTACTGGAAGACTTTTACCATTGCTTCAATCTCATTATTTGTTATTAGTTTTCTCAGGGTTTGGATCTGTTCTTTGTTCAAACCTCATAGATTGTCTATGGCTAAGAATTTTTCCATTTCTTCTAGATTTTTCAATCGATTGCCATATAATTACTTATGGTAGCCAGTAATGATACTTTGAATTATTACAGTATCTGTGGCAATGTCTCCTTTTCATTTCTTCTTTTATTTATTTAGATCTTCTCTATTTTTCTCTTAGTCTGGCTAAAGATTTGCCCATTTTATTTAACTTTTCATAAAATTAACTTTTTGTTTCATTGATCTTTTGTATTGTTTTCTTCATTTCAATTGCATTTATTTGTACTCTGATTTCTATTATTTCATTTTTATTACTAATTTTGAGTTTAGTTTGCTCTTTCTTTTCTATTTCTTTAAGATGTATCAGTAGATTGTTTATTTGAAGTTTATTTTATTTTTTGATGTAGACACTTATAGCTATCAACTTCCCTCTCAGTATTGCCTTTTCTGTATTCCATAGGTTTTGGTATGTTGTACTTCCATTATCATTTGTTTCAAGACATTTTTCAATTTCTTTCATTTTCAATTTCCTTTAAATATCATCATTGTGAATACTGCCATTCACAAGCACATTGTTTGATTTTCATGTATTTGTACAGTTTCCAAAATTCCTCTTGTTATTGATATCTAGTTTTATTCCATCGTAGTCAGACAAGATGCTTGATATTTCAAATTTTTTTAATGTTTTATGACTTGTTTTGTGATCTGAGATATGATCTATCCTTGAGAAAGATCCATGTGCTCAGGAACAGAATGTGCATTTTGTAGTCATTGGATGAAGTGTCTCTAAATATCTATTAGTTACATTTGGTTTATAGTGCAGATTAAGTTTGATGTTTCTTTGTCGAAATTCTGCCTGGAAGATCTGTCCAACGCTGAAAGTGTGGTGTTAAAGTCTTTTCCTCTTATTGTTTTGGTATCTCTTTAGCTCTAATAATATTTACAGTATATATTTGGGCACTCCAGTGTTCACTGAGTATATGCCTAAAATTGTTAAATCCTCTTGCTGAATTGAGCTCCTTTATCATTATATAGTGACCAAATGTATCTCTCCTTATAGGTTTAATTCTTGTAATCCATTTTGTCTGATATAAGTATTGCTACTTCTACTCTTTTTTGTTTTCAATTGACATGGAATATCTTTTTTCATCTCAATTTTTTCAGTCTATGTGTGTCTTCACAAATGAAGTGTGTTTCTTGAAGGCAACATATCATTGGATCTATTTTTGTTTATTCTGCCACATTACATCTCTTTATTAGAGAGTTTAGTCCATTTATGTTCAATGTTATTATTCATAAATAATGACTTATTCATGCCATTTTGTTATTTGTTGTTGTTGTTGTTTTGTGGTCTTCTAATCCTCCCTTCTTTTCTTTCTGTCTTCCTTTTAGTGAAGGTGATTTTCTCTGGTGATATGATTTAGTTTCTTGCTTTTTATTTTTTGTGTATCTGTTGTATGTTTCCCGGTTTGAGTTACCAGGAGGCTTGCAAATATTATCTTATAACCAATTATTTCAAGCTGATAACAACATAACACTCTTTGCATAAACAAATGAGCAAAAAATTCAGCAAAAATAATTAACAATTTTATGTGTTCATATTTTCCTCCTGCTTTTAAACTTTTTGTTGGTTTTATTTATACCATATTGTATGGTTTACATGTTGGAAAGTTGTTTTAGCTATTATTTTTTATTGGTTCATGGTTTAGTCTTTCTACTTAAGAAGAAATTAGTTGACACACAGTTTCATAATATTCTCTGCTTTCCATTACTAGTGAGTTTTATACCTTCAGATTATTACTTAGAGATAATTGACATTCTTTTTTTTCTTATTCAAGTACTCCCTTTAGCATTTCTTACAGGACAAATCTGGTGTTGATGAAATTATTTGGCTTTTGTTTGTCTGGGAATGTCTTTCTTTCTGCTTCATGTCTGAAGGATATTTTCACCAGATATACTACTCTACATTAAAAACTTTTCTCTGTCAGCCCATTAAATATATCATGTCAATCTCTTCTGGACTTTAAGGGTTCCACTGGAAAGTCTTCTGCCAGGTGTATTGGAACTGCAGTTTATGTTACTTGTTTCCTTTCTCTTGCTGCCACTAGAATCCTTTCCTTACTTTTTTCCTTTCTCGTACTGCCATTAGAATCCTTTCCTTATCCTTGACCTGTGGGAGTTTGATTACTACTAAATATCTTTAGGTATTCTTCTTTGGGTTAAATCTGTTTAGTGTTCTATATCCTTCTTGTATTTGGATATTAATGTCTTTATTTAGGCTTAAGATATTCTTTTTTATTATCCCTTTGAATAAACTTTCTACTTCTATCTTTTTTTCTACCTCCTCTTTAAGGTCAATAACTCTTAGCTTTTCCCTTCTGAGGGTATTCTTTAGATGTTATAGGTATGCATCATTGTTTTTCTTTTCTTTTCTTTTGTCTCCTCTGACTGTATATTTTCAAATAGCCTATCTTCAAGCTCACTAATTCTTTCTTTGGCTTGATCAATTCTGCTATTGAAAGAGTCTTCATTATGGCAATTGCATTTTTCAACACCAGAAAAATTCTATTTGACTTTTTTTTCTTATTTCAGTCTCTCTATTAAATTTGTCTGACAGAATTTTGAATTCCTTCACCATATTATCTTGAATTTATTTGAGTCTCTTCAATGCAGTCATATTCAATTCTCTGTCTGAAAGGTCTCATATCTCTGTTTCTCCAGGATTTGTCTCTGGTGCCTTATTTAGTTCATTTGGTAAGTTCATGTTTTCCTGGATGGTGTTTATACTTTTAGATGTTCATCTGTGTCTGGAAATTACGAGTTAGGTATTTATTATTTTTTCTCAGTCTGTGCTTGTTTTTACCTATACATTTGAGGAGGTTTTCCAGATATTCAAAAGTACTTCAGTGTTGTGGTGCAAGCTGTATTGGCTTCAAGGGCACCCCACGTTTAGTAATGCTGTTGTTTCTGCAGACTTGCAGTGGTACTGCATTGATGGTCTTAGATAAGATCCAGGAGAGTTCTTTGCATTACTTAGCATAGTCTATTTCTTCTCTTCCTTTACTTTTTCTCCAAATGGAGCCTGTCTTGCTCTGTTCTCAGCCACCTGGAGCTAGGCATAGGGTGATGCAATTATCCTTGTGGACACTACCACTAAGACTCTGCTGGGTTAAACTTAAAGCAAGTGCAGCACTGGGTCATAGCCAAGGCCTGTTGTAACCACTCCCTGGCTGCTTCCCATGTTTGCTCAAGGCCCTAGGGCTCTACAATCAGCAGGTGACAGATCCAGCCAGGCCTGTGTTCTTCTCTTTAGGGCAGCAAGGTCCCCCAGGCACCTAGTGGGTTCAGAATTGTTATCCAGGAGTCAGGGACTAGAGTCAAAAGACTTAGAAATTTGCCTGGTCTTCTACTGTGTTGCAGCTGAGCTGACACTCAAACCACAAGGTGCAGTGTTTTCCACTCTTTCCTCCCCTTTCCAAAAGAAGAGGAGCCTCACCTTGAGGACACTGCTACCACAGGCCCACGGAGAGTACTGCCAGACTACCACCAATGTTCTCTTAAGGCCCAAGGGCTCTTAAGTCAGCCTGTTACAAATTCTGCCTGGCCTGGGACTCACCCTTCAAGGCAGAGGGCTTCCCTCTGGCCCAGGGCAGGTCCAAAATGCCTTTCAAGAGCAAGTTTCTGGAATAAAGGACACTAAGAGCTTGCTTAGTGTTCTACCTCCCTGTAGCTGTGCTGGTACATAAGGTGCAAGATGAAGTCCCTGTTACTTTTCCCTCTGCTTTTCTCAAGAAGAATAAGCCTTACCTGGTAGTCACCACAGCTGGAAATGTCCTAAGTCTCACTTGAAATCAAGATTCATAATCTCACCCAAGGCCCTTGACCTAGTACATAGGTGTTGCTGCTAGTTATTCAGGTCCCAAGGGCTCTTCTGTTGGCAGGTGATGAATCCTGCAAGGTTGAGTTCTTCCCTTCAAGGCAGCAGGTTCACTGATGGCCCAGGGTATATCTAGAAATCTTATCCAGGAGCCAGGGCCTGGAAAGGGGGCCTCATAACTCTGACAGTTGCCTTATCCTGCTGTGGCTGAGCTGATATCCAAAATACCTGACAATATTTTCCACACTGTTTCCTCTCATATCCTCAAGTGGAGGGAAGATTTATCTTTCTGAGCCATGAGCTGGGCAGCATGGGTTTAGGGGAAGGGTGATGCCAGCACTTCCTTAGTCAGCCCAGCTGGTGTCTTCGTAGGTCATATGTTTCCCAGTCTGCTGTTTCTGGGCCCAGTTCAGCACTAAGACTCAGTTAAGAGTTGCAGTACTTATAGCCTAGACTGCCTTTCAATTTTATTTAAGGTCCCAGAGCACTGTAGACTGTGGTGGCGAGGCTTACAGGAATTCAGTTTTGGACCACTGAGTTCAGCAATTCCCCTCTGATTAGGGCTGGTTTCAATGCTCCTCCCTCTGTTGGTGGGCGTCAGCTGAGTTTGGTCTGGTTTTGCTTTCTGTTATAACAAGGACAGCACTAAGTTGAATGCCTAACAATTGCTGGCTCTCCCTCACCCTAGAGCATAAAAATGCTCTCTGCACCAACCACCACTGCCAGGGGATGGAAGAGGGGTAGCATTGGCAATTCAAGACTGTTTATCCTACCTCTTCAGTGCCTTTTTCAGTAACATGTATTTAAAACAAGGTACTGAGTGTTCGTCTGATTTTTGCTTCTTATGAAGTTGTTTTGTGTGTGTGTGTGTGTGTGTGTGTAGAGAGTTGTTAAATTGGTGTCCTTGGGGGAGGGATGATCGGTGGAGCCTTCTATTCCAGCATCTTGTTCTGCCCCCACCATCAATGTCACTGAGATTTTAGAAAGCCTTAACTAGCTAAACTCCATATGGTTTTCAAATATATGCAAACAGGGTGGCATGCACATGATTATTACTGGGGGAGAAGGGTTGAGTTTTCAGCTTATGGAAAGGGAAGTTTGGTAAGGGAGATTATTTCTTGATGATGAGGTGTGTGTAAATGCTGGAATTTAGCTGTCAAACATTCTCAGAGCAGTCAAAAAACAGCAAAATTTTCCATTAATCTGCTCTTTAAATTTGGTTCTCTCTTAAATCCGATTAGTAAATTGTAAGAAATTAGGTTTTTTCTACTCTGTAAAGTTACCATTCAGTTTTTGTTCTTATTGAAATAAGAAACAAAACAGCTGAAGAATAAATTATCATAGGAGCCATATATATAAGTAGTCAAGATACTGTGTGTTAGAAAAATAATTCAGAATTAAAAGATCCCTCATTTTAGGCCTTCTTTCTATGCAGTTTTCACCTTTGAATATGTTATTGATGCATAACGAGTCTCAGTTTCCTCAATTCTAAGTGAAAATTATTCTTACCCTGCTTAATTCATAAGCTATTTTTTAAACGTTAAATTCCCTAAGAATTTGGAAGCTGTCTTGTAAATGATAAAATCTTAAATATTGTATTCCTTCCTTATCAGCAGAGGATGCATTCCAAGACACCTAGTACATCCCTGAAACTGCTGATAGTAATAAACCCTATATCTACTACATATTTTTTCTTATTTATACATACCTATTATAGAGTTTAATTTGTAAATTAGGCATGATAAGGGATTAACAACAATAATAACATAGAACAAGTATAACAATATACTATAGTAAAATTTATGTGGATATACTATCCCTCTTCCAAATTGTGTTTTCTGTTTATAAATTCTACTGACAAATTTAATGCCTTTTCCTTCTTAGCTAAGCATTTACCATGCACTGTGGCCGTAACTTTAGCATTTTGAGGTGCAACAAAAAAACTAGCTCAAATTTCTTTTTTCTTCTTCACAATTTTATTGATTTTCTTTCCTCATTAAATTGACATTTCACTTTTTCACTTAAAGGAAGCACTTTGCAGCTTCTCTTAGTCATATCCAAATCACTGGCATTTCTCCTCTTGTGCTTTAGGGACATTATTAAGTAAAATAAGGGTGACTTCAACACAATCGCTATGATACCATGACAGTCGATCTGATAAGTGAAAAGAGTACTAAGTGAATAACAGGCAGAAAGCATATACAGTATGAATATACTAGACAAAGGGATGATTTATGCCCTGGGCAAGGCAGAGCTAGAGAGCACAAGATTTCATCTCAATATTCAGAGTGAATATGCAACTGAAAATTTATGAATTGTTTATTTCTGGAATTTCCCATTTTATATTTTTGGACCATGGTTGACTGAATATCACTGAAGGCATGGAAAGTGAAACCAGAGATAAGTGGAAACTATTGTAACATGAGTTCTTTTTATGTAAATCAGTGTGTGTCTTAATCACATTTTAATGAAATACAATTGTATAACTGTATGGAATATAAATTACACTTTCAGTTAGACCCAGAAAAAGTCAAAGAAAGCAAAATAAGACAAAGTCTATGATTTTTAATTTATCTAAACTAGAATTATTATAAATATATTAAAATAGAATATACATCCATGTACTAGTCAAGTGTTTTAAAAGAATATGTTCACCTTAATCACTCTAATGTTTTGATTGTAATAATATTTGGAGTATGTTTCATTAACCTATAATGCAGATAAACATATAGAGGAGTTTTGAATCAGCTAATTAAGTATCTACCTAGATAACAGTTTATCTCCCTAGCTTCTTAGTTTAGTCTTGTATTTTGTTATATTGTATATTAAGTTATAGCTGGATCTTGCATCAAAGAAAGAAGAAAAAATTCCAAGGAAAGACCCTCTCAGACTCTAATTAAAGTTACTATGGATCAGCCAACTTAGTGTTCCACTATTTAAATATTTTTTTCACAAATAGGCAGAAAATGGAACTTTTCTGATGCTGAATGACTCCAGATTTATTTGGCTCACAGAAGCTATTTCTGTATAATTAAGACTGATTGTCGTATAAACATATGAAACTACAAAATGTCATGATACTCATAAACTTCTTCCTCTTTTTTTGCTTGCTTTTTTTATGTGTTTACATTTTCTGCCTTAAGAACTAACTTAAAAATCACAGTTCAGCTCAATGCCAAAATATTGATTTAACATGACTAACCACTTGGCAGGTAAATACTATGGAGCAAGTTTCATAAAATTGCCTAACTTCCTTTGGATTCCAAATGGTTCATATGCATGCAGGGAAAATTAATCTAAACCACAGTTAAATGATTGGCTCTGAACTAACCATCAAACCTCAGAATGGGGATTTGGAAGTCATTGTTAACTGTTTCTTACACAGAAGAGACCAACACATATCCCGTGTTGCTGATCTACAGAACATCTGTACCTGGAATATTGCATGCAATTACAGTCACCAGACCACAAGAAAGGCATAGAATGCAGTAGGAGAAACTGAAATGATCACAGAATAGGAGACGTTGTTGTAGAAGAACAACTTTAAACTTTCCAGGGAATTGTTGTTCACTAGGTTCTTGTTTTATCGAACAATGGACTATGTTTTAATTGCAAAGTAGGTAATTTTCCTTTTCTTTCTTTTTTTTTTTTTTTTTTTAGATGGAGTTTCGCCCTTGTCATCCAAGCTGGAGTTCAATGGCGCGATCGCGGCTCACTGCAACCTCCACTTCCTTTCTCTGCTTCCCTTCTGTCTTTTTGATAATTAAAAAAAAAAAAAAAAAAAAATCAAAAAGGGAATAATTATGAGTGTGATATAGCTATAGTAGATTTTAAAATAGAAATTAAGGATATTGGGTAAGATATCCCAAGGCTTTTGAGGTAAATATTTTAAAAATTGTTTTTGAGTAAATTTTTCCCATACCATTAGGGAAAAAGTATTTTTCTTTCTACAGCTGGCTTCAATTATATAACAAATACTTTTTATAACACAGTGAATGAGAGTTTCAGAATTGTCAGAGAAGAACATTGGTTAAAAGTGATTTTCATGCTTATTTTCTACTTAATATAATAAGTAGTAGTTAGATTTTATTCATCCTTGTTTCTCAGCCCTCAGGTGATAAAGTTTCTCTCCAATATGTTTAACTTTTTCAAATGTTCAAGTTGAGAATAAAAACAGTTCTCTGTCTAAGAGGGACAGAATAAAAATAGTTTGCCCATGAGCAGTCATTATTGCATGGTTTGTTCTCTACTGTCTTTTGATAAAACCTACCTGATTATTTTATGCTTAAATTGACCATCAGTGAAGATATCAACTTACAACTTTCAGATGTTTACAAATTACCATGCAGGTAAAACTTCTCATGGAATAATGCAAGCTATAAACAAAATTGCAAATATAATCTATACATTTGTACAATTTAGAATATAAATAAATAGTTATATTTTAACAACAAGAAAAAGACTAAAGAATACCCCATGCTTTCTTACAGTCCTTATTTATATCATAAATGAGTTATCTTCTGGGAATGAAAAGGCCTAAGCCTTCATGGCATCTTAGTAATATCTCCAAATTATCAGGTACCTAGATAAAATATCTATATCTATACCTATATCTGTATCTATCTATCTATCTATCTATCTATCTATCTATCTATCTATCTATCTATCTATATCTATTTTCTATGAAAAACAGCCAAGGAAGCGACTTGGTTCTATATGATTGCCCAAGTGTCATTCATCCTCCTCTTATTTTATTGGGCTGTTTGCAGCATTATTCTGGCCCAGTTTGCTATTTTTTTCATTTTAAATAACTTTTACAAAGTTAGTTTTCTCTGTTATAGTGTAAAGAAAGTCTGAGTGTCCCATTTAGATAGTTGTAGTAAACAAAAATAGACTGGATTATGTTATTAGTAATTCTAATTCTCTCTTTTCCTACTTATAACTTTTATTGAGGCATATTTTGCCTACAATTTTAAGTAAAGATAAAAAATATACAAAATTGAATCTACAGCATGACCTCATCTTTATACACTTCATAAGAAAATATAGTAAATAAATATTTTCAAATATATGAGGAGGAGGTCTCATGTGCTTTCTTCATTTACTTCAGGATATTATACATTTATAATTTTTAAATAAGTTAAATATATTTAAGAAAAAATATGTATATCAATCCCAAGGATTGTGAAACTTTTTGTATGTTATAATATCTGCTACATCTAGAAGTGGCTGTGTGGGAAATAAGCTACCTTCTAACTGTGATTTGAAAGTAATGTGGAAATGCCCTTCTGCCTCAAATTATTTTTTTCCACAAACTTTCATATAATACTTGAATGACTGCTATTAGGATACTACTTTTCTGGGCTGTAGCCATTTTTCTTTATAAAATAAAAACAACAATTTAAAAAACAAGTTCAGATATAAGAGATGATTTAGTTAGCGTTCTTACTTTCAGGAAACCAAAACTACATTAGAAATATTCAATAAAAATACATTTTATTAAAATGTTATTTGGTAGCTCTGAAATCATGAGGAATACTGAAAAGCCAGGCTTGGAAAATGAACAGGAATAAAGGAACAAGGACATATTGAAGAAAACATTCGTGGTTAGTGCAAAAGCAGTGTCAGTAACACCGAATTCAAAATTTACAAGGGTGACAAGCCTAGTTACATTCTAAAAAGACAATTAGAGCTGTGGTATCTTTTATTTTTAATATGTATAGTGGGAAGTGGGTTTTCTCTCCTATAAACTTCATAATGTAAAGCATTAACCAAGTAATGGGAGCTCAGATGATAGGCAACCAAAAATCATGACAAATATTCACAGCAAATGTGATGAAGGCAGATTATAATGTCGTCATGTAAGAAGCAGGTTTGTGTGCGAGGGTGCAATGTTTGTACATGGTTGATGTGCAAAATCAAAAGAAATTGAAGTAATGAGATATGGTGTAAAGGGGAAACAAGACAAATGAGAAATTCAGCATGAGGTTCATCTGTAGATGTTTAAGTAAGTGTAATCTCATGTGAATAATGTTTCAAAGGGCTATCCTTACCACAATATGAAAAAGTTAAATTTAAGAAACAGAGACAGAAAGTTGGATATTTGAGTCTGGCAATTATCAATGTTCTTTCTGTCAATGTTTTACCAGGCACAAATTTAATAAGTCGAAAACTTCTGATACCCAGTTGTTTCTCCTAGTCACTCCTTTCTTATATTCTCCCAAATTGTTATGTTATTTCAAAAAGTCTCATTCTCTGACTCCTGTGATTACTAAGCTAATGAAGTTCCTAGAACTTATACTATTTCACGTGATTCTAAATTCTCAACATATGTAGCTACTGAATAAACTACCACCTTCTGCACAGCATATCTATATTCTGAGAAACCTGCCTTTCTGAAAAAATTCAACATCATTTTCTCTTTACTTACTTTAGAATTTTTTACAACTTATTTTTGCATAAGAACACTCTTAAACGAACTGTTGATCTTAAGTATTCAGCTGTAAGTGTGTGTCAAAGCAATGCCTTATACAAATTTTTCTCACTAATGAAAAGGAGCTTTGAAGCAAATACGTATTTACCCACCACTGATACATTTTATAAACTGTTATTTTAAAATGTTTACTCATAAAAATAGAAACACCTATAGTGTCAAAGATTTTTACTTGTAATACATATATATGTAGAACATTTAGTCTTTCACATGTATATATTTTTCACATTAATTTTAATATGCCAGAACCCATGTATTGTGAGAAAAAAATGGGGATCGAAGGTTAAAAATATTTTATTAAATACCATTTTCCCATATACTTCAATTACAACTCTTTTAAATTTTGCTAAATATTTTATTCAAAGCTATCAATATCATCCTTTTCTTATTTTGCTTAGTTAAAACATATCAATTTTACCTTGGATAGAAAATCTAGATTGGTATGCCTTAATGTGTTAGCATGACTTTTAAAAATAGTATTTTAGACACCAAATTGAGATACATGAAGTAAAGACTCAATATATGAACAATATAAATTGTACTACCCAGGAATATAAAAAGTATTTATAAACTAAAGATCACAAAAATAAACATGAAACAAATAATAACTAGCACTACAGTCTGTCAGAAAAATTATCGAATTCTATGAATAATTTTATGGTATATTTAAATATGTGTGCTGATGAAAACATTTGCCCATAAATTTGTGAGTTTTAATTACCTCATTATGAAATTGTGTTTAAATGGAGCTTTTCTCAGCTGTGCAGTTAGGGGGATGTAAGGAAGAGGCAGGGGCATGGTTATTACGTTGTATGGAATGTGCTTTTGAACTATAGTCAGTTTAATATTCAGAGACTTTAGTCTGTGGCATATTTTGTGTATTAGTGAACAAGGGCTTTACCATCCACAGCTGGGGCATATTATAGGTGGGGAAGTATTCTGTAAGCTTGTTGTAGTGGATATTTATTTCATGTATATATCATTGGTTATATCAGTGTTGGTCAAATGTCTAACAAAGATCAGGCAGTTGTTTCATTGCTAATCCAGTTTAATGGTGAAGTTGTTACAAGTAAAACCCAAACGGAAAGAGGAGGGATGGAATGTGCCTTTCTTGAGGATGATTTTTCTTACTCTTAGTGAATTAGAATTACCTATGGTTTGAGAAGGTGACAGCAGTCATCCCAAGCCAATAAATTCCAATGAGTACCAAAAGATGCCTTTTCCAATTGCTAGAATTACTTATGAAAGAGGTCAATTATGTAGAACTTTACAAAATGAGACATAAACTGTGACATTATCTGGCTCTGTACTCTCCCTTTCGAGTAAACAACTCAGGAGGGTTGATTGCCTAATCTCCTGAAGATCTCAAGAGGCATGTAATTAATTTATGTCTTACAGATCTTTTCTGTTTGATCAAAAATAGTATTTATCATTTTCACTTAATTTCTTCTTGTTAGATAATACATACATACATATATATATATATATATATATATATATATATATATATATATATAATTCTTCAGTATTTACTTCTTATAAATTCTGATTTTTTTTTTTTTTTTGAGTCAGGTTCTTGCTCTGTTGTCCAGGCTTGAGTCCAGTGGCTGATCAAGGCTCACTGCAACCTCCACCTCCCAGGTTCAAGTGATTCTGTTACCTCAGCCTCCTGAGCAGCTGGGATTACAGATACCCATCACCACACCCAGCTAATTTTTGTAGAGATGGCATTTCACCATATTGTCCAGCCTGTTTCAAACTCCTGGTCTCAAGTGATCTCACCATCTCAGTCTCCCAAAGTGCTGGGAGTTATCATATAATCTAATCAGCCTTTAACCATTTATTCCTTAAGCTAAACAATATCAGTTCCTTTAAAATTTCTAACCTATTGCTGATAATACCAATTATTTCTGTTATTTTCTGAAAAAATATCCAGTTCATTCACATAATTTAAAAACGTGTCACAAAGGTTTACATATAGTATAGAGAAACTACAATCTTCATGGCAAACAATGAATATTATAGAGCATGGACACCTCAATAAGGAAGTGGTAGGACTGGTCAAGAGGGACATTAATAAACAACCATGAAATGCAGTTAAAAGATTTTTAATAGATGGAATAATATTTTAACAAAATAGTACATTATATTATGCCCTCACCCATAAAATTGCCAACATGATGACTTTCACCGTAGCTGCAAAATTTAGGAATTTTAGGATGACAAATTAAAAATCAACAATAACATTGACTAAACAGCATCATTTTACTAAACAGCATCATTTTTGAGTTAAGATTAAATTTAAAAATAAAATATTGTGTATTACTTGATGTGGAAATATTTTCTAAAATATCATTGAGGCATTCAAGCACCAATTTGTACACAGTGGCCCTCCGTAATATGTTACTGAGACTCTCCTATTATGGTAACAAAGGATAAAAAATGATCATACCATGCTCACTGTACTTATTTGAGACGCAGGGAGCATTAAAGTAATGACAATGTTAAGTGATCAAACAGCACAAATTAATTAATCAAGGTTTATCTTGAAGCTGAACAGGTAAAATTTAAATTCTGCTACAATATTTACCTGATTTATAGAAAGTCTAAAAAATTATTGTAACATTGTTTTAAACATTACCAAATAACTATAATAGACAAATGTTGCTAATTCAAGGTGAATATCTCTAGTGTTTCACCAATAATCTGAGTTTTTCCTGGTGTGCGTGTTTATGTGTGTATGTGCAGGCAAACATACGTGCTTTCATTTGAAGTAGACATAGCTATCAAAATGTTGATGTCAGAATTATAAAATCTTCATAGAAAAAATTGGGTTGCTTTTCATGTTTTGCAATAATATGTATTTACATACATATCTGTATATACACATATGTAACAAAATGGAATGGTACTAGGTACCGAAAATCCAAATAATGCATTGTAGCATTAAATTAAAATTACAAATAAAATTCCTTATTTATGCTTACCACAGTACAGTAAACAAGATATTCTGAAGATAAGAAAGGAAAACACACAGAGAAAAACATACAAATGTTGCATAAAGTATTAAAACTAAACTTTTAAGTACATTCATGATCCCTTAAGAAAGGAAACGAAATGGCCAAGGGCCATAAAAATTAAACAAGGAATTGAAATAATCATGGTAAGTGAAACTTGGGTTGTTCATACCATGAACCTGGAGCTTCAAGAATAAACAGCCGACATTTTCAAAACTGAGGAATTAGATTTTAGACATAGGCAAGATGAGGCAAAGCAGAAATGTAACAAGCATATAAGAGCCAAAGTAAGAAGGTGATCCCATTTATAACCATCACAAAAAGAATAAGATACCTAGGGCTAAAGCAAACCAAGAAGTTGAAGAATAACTACAAGGAGAAAACACTGCTGAACAAAGTCAAAGATGACACAAACAATAGAAAAACATTCCATGGTCATGGATTGGAAGAATCAATGTCATTGAAATGGCCATGCTTCCCAAAGCAATGAGCAGATTCAACACTATTTCTATCAAACTACCAATATCGTTTTTCACAGAATTTAAAAAAATTCTGAAATTCATATAGAACCAAAAAAGAGCCCAAATAGACACAGCAATCCTAAGTCAAAAGAACAAAGCCAGAGGCATCACATTACTCAACTTGAAAATATGCTATAAGGCAGACAGACACATAGACCAATGGAACAGAATAGAGAATGCATAAATAAAGCAATACACCCACAGTCATTTGATCTTTAACAAAGACAACAAAAACAAACAATGGAGAAAAGTCTTCCTATTCAATAAATAGCACTGAGATAACTTGCTCACCATATGCAGAAAAGTGAAACTTGACCCATAACTAACACTATATATGAAAATTAACTCAAGATGAATTAAAGACTGAAATGTAAGTCTTCAAACTGTAACAATCCCAAAGAAAACCGAGCAAATGCCCTGCTCAATATCAACCCTGGAAAATAAGTTATGGCTAAGTCCTCAAAAGCAATTGCAACAATAAAAAAAATTGACAAATTGGACCTAATTAAACTAAAGAGCTTCTGCATAGCAAGAGAAACTATCAAGGGAATGAATAAACAACCTACAAAATAAGATAAAATATTTGCAAAATATTCATCCGTCCAACACAGGCTTATTTTTTAGATTCTATATGGAACTTAAACAAATCAAAGAGAAAAAAAAAAAAAAAAAACAAAAAACAAAAAAAAAAAACCTCATTAAAAGTGGACAAATGACATTAATAGACACTTCCCAAAAGACATACACATGGTATGAAAAAACATGAAAAAGTGTTCATTATCACACATCATTAAAGAAATGCATGTCAAAACTACAATGAGGTACCTTCTCATATCAGTCAGAAAGGTGATTATTAAAAATTCAAAAAAGACAAATGTTGGTGAGGCTGTGGAAGAAAGGAAACACTTATACCCTGTTGGTGGGAATGTAAATTAGTTCAGTCACTGTGGAGAGCAGTTTGGAGATTTCTCAAAGAACTGGGAGTTGAACTACCAATCAACCCAGCAATCCCATTACTGGGTATGTACTCAAAGGAAAATAAATTTCTACCAAAAGACACATGTACACATATGTTCATTGCAGTGCTATTCCCAAAACCAAAGACATGTAGTCAACCCAGGCACCCATCAACTTTGGACTAGATAAACAAAATATAGTACATATACACAATGAAACACTACACAATCATAAAAAATAATGAACTCCTGTTCTTCACAGCAATATGAATGCAGCTTAAAACCACTACCCTAAGCAAACTAATGCAGAAATGGAAAACCAAATATCATATGTTCTCATTTATAAGTGGTAGCTAAACATTGGGTTCACATGGTTATAAAAATGTGAACAATAGACACTGGGGAATAGGAGGGTTAAGAAAGAAAGGCTGATAAGGGTTAAAAAAGTACCTATTTGGTATGTTCACTACCTGGGTGATTGATTCATTCATACTCCAAACCTCAGCATCAAACAATATACCTTTGTAAGAAACTAGCACATGTACCCTCTGATTCTAAAGTAAAAATGGAAAGAAGAAAAGCATATAAGTACATCAAAAGAAAAAAAAGACTATAGCATAAACCTAGAGTTTTAAGTAGGACACATCCTCAGTTTTGTGTACCTTTTGCTTCAGTTTTTTTAAACAAGAAGATATGATAATAATTATTTTAAAGTGGAGGAAATAGGACACTAACTCCTAACTCCAAAATATGTGGCATGTGAAATAATAAATATCCGTCATTTGACAAGAATACCAGAGAAGTGATATCTTTACAGGAAATCACATTTATATTAAAACAGACAAGAGAGATCTCTAGAGAAAATGTTGAAGATACTAGTTTGGTGCAAAAGTAATTGTGGTTTTCGCCATTACTCTTAATGGCAAAATAATATAAGCATTGACCGATGGAGACAGGGCTAAAAATATGCAGATTTCATCTCAAGCGTTTATTACTTGAATAAATATCTATGGTTTTAAAGCTAGCTGAGTAATATTAAGTATTAAAATAAAGTTTAACAATAAAATGTTATTTTTGAAATTATGTTTTTGTTTCCATACACACAATGTACAAATATTTCAATGGGAGGTAAATTACATAGTATTATAGAGTAACAGTTAATCTGAAATCAATTATATTTGACTTTAGGATGTCATTGGAATGCTATATTTACACATTCTACCCAGCAATTCACTCCCTAGTGTTTGTAACTCAACAGAAAAATAAAAAAGACATGGAAAAGAAATACAAGGAAACAAAAGCCTTCTATAAATTATTTACACATAAATAAAATCAATTATTTACCTTAATTTTAGCTCCACTATATTGATTAACCTACTTGTTTCTGTTTCTTAAGAGACCAAAATATATAGGAAAACCTATTTATTATTCACCATAGAAGTGCCATTTAATAAAAAATAAGCAGTTATGTTAAAAATGTAATTTCAACTTGCCTTTTTCTACAATGTTGACATAGGGCATTTCTTCTATTACATTATTTCTTGTCATCGTTACTCTGTGATTTTGCTCTGCTAGCAATCTTAGTAATTCTTTTATCCAGTGAGGGAATTCTTTTAGAGAGAATGTACAAAATTGGGTTTTGTTCAAAAGAAAAACTGTTGGGAGGATTTCATTGATATACTTAAGAACAATAGCTAAAATGTCACTCAACTGCTACTATATACAATCAAGCAACTTTCAGAAGTTTTAAATATAAAACATTTTAAAGATTAATTTTGACATATATATCTAATGAAGATCTAAAGAGGAGAAAGGTCACTGCTGAAGTAAACTAAAGGATGTTTATATTCTGAATCTTTTCCCAGAGAAGAGACTTGGACCATAAAAATCATTGGCTATCTTACTTAGCACCGTATTACCTAAGTAATAATAAAAATAAAAGTGAAAATTGGGATCCATTGTAAATGGTAAAAAATATAATCAAACACAAATGTGAGATAAAACTAGCATAGAACAATGTGAGCAAAAATTATCGAGTAAAGGCCTTATCAAATTATCTTCTTTCTAAGAACAATGGAAAACTGGTGAAATTTTTCAGAAACAACTTTTTCAGAAATCTGGAGATTGACTAAGATTTTGCAGCAACAATCAGGAGAGTGTATTTAAGAATAACAGATAAATCTCACTAAAAACAGAAAACTTTGCAACATTTAAACTTGCCCTATTGCCACCCCCCTTTAGGTTCTTAGTAAACTTAAGAAGCAACAGTCAACAATTCCCATGAAAACTGGCAGCTATGCAGTCACTAGAAAGAGCAGAACATATTTGGAGCTCTTTCAGACCCTCATTACCAAGTAATGTACATTGTTTTACCTGTGTGATGTCTCCATGGAAGACCTTACTTGCATTTTATTTTTATTTGACATAGCTTGGAGTTTAACAAGGGTAGAAAGCTTTTCTTTCTTTTTTTTTTTTTTTCCTTCAACTTTTGTTTTAAGTTCAGGGGTACATGTGAAGGAGGTACAGGTTTGTTACATAGGTAAATGTGTGTCCTTGTGGTTTGCTGCACAGATCATCCCATCACCTAAGTATTAAGCCCAACATGTATTAGCTATTCTTCTTGATGCTCTCCCTCTCCCCACAGTCCCCGTCCAACAGGCCCCAGTGTGTGTTGTTTCCCACCACGTGCCCATGTGTTCTCATCATTCAGCTCCCACTTATATGTGAGAACATGAGGTGTTTGGTTTACTGTTCCTGTATTAGTTTGCTGAGGTTATTGGCTTCCAACTCCATTCATGTCCCTGCAAAGCATATGATCTCATTTCTTTTTATGGCTGCATAGTTTTCCATGGTGTATATATACCATATTTTCTTTATCCAGTCTATCATTGATGGGCATTTAGGTTGATTTCCTGTCTTGCTATTGTGAATAATGCTTCAGTGAACATGCACATGCATGTATCTTGATAATAGAATACTTTATATTCCTTTGAGTGTATGCCCATTAATTAGATTGTTGGGTCAAATGGTATTTCTGCCTCTAGGTCTTTGAGGAATCACCACTCCATCTTCCACAATGGTTGAACTAATTTACACTCTTACCAACATTGTAAAAGTGTTCTTTTTTCTCTGCAACCTCACCAGTATCTGTTGTTTTCTGACTTTTTAGTAATAGCCATTCTGACTGGAGTGGTAGGGCATCTAATTGTGGTTTTAATTTGCATTTCTCTAATAGTCAGTGATGTTGACTTCTTTTTCCATATGATTTTTGGCCACGTGTTTGTCTTTTGAGAAATGTCTGTTAATGTCATTTGCTCACTTTTAGTGGGGTTGTTTGTTTTTCTTGTTTGTTTGTTTAAATTCCTTGTAGACAGGATATTCAACCTTTGTCAGATGGATAGATTGCAAAAATTTTCTCCCATTCTGTTGGTTGTCTGTTCACTCTAATGATACTTTCTTTTGTTTTGCAGAAGCTCTTTAGCTTTATTAGTTCCCTCATGTCAAAGCTTTTGTTTTTCTTACAATTGCTTTTGGTGTTTCTGTCATGAAATCTTTGCTCATGCCTATGGCCTGTAAGATATTGCCTAGATTTTCTTCTAGGGTTTTTATAGTTTGGGTTTTTACATTTAAGTCCTCAATCCATACTGAGTTAATTTTTGTATATGGTGTAAGGAAGAAATCCAGTTTCAATTTTCTGCATATGGTTAGCCAGCTTTCCCAGCACCATTTATTTAATAGGGAGTTCTTTCCCCATTGCTTGTTTTTGTCAGGTTTGTCAAAAATCAGATGGTTTGTAGGTGTGCTGTCTAATTTAAGAGTTCTCTACTCTGTTCCATTGGTCTATGTGTCTGTTTTTGTACCAGTATCATGCTGTTTTGGTTAGTGTAGTCTTGTAGTATAGTTTGAAGTCAGGTAGTGTGATGCCTCCAGCTTTGTTCTCTTTACTTAGGATTGTCTTGGCTATTTGCGCTCTTTCCTGGATCCATAAAAATTTTTAAATGCTTTTTTTTTCTAATTTGTGAAGAATGTCAATGGTAGTGTAATGGGAATAGCATAGAATCTTTAAATTACTTTGGGCAGTATGGCCATTTGCACAATATCAATTCTTTCTATCCATGAGCATGGAATTTTTTTTCCCTTTATGTCATCTATGATTTCCTGAAGCAGGGGTTTGTAGTTATCCTTGAAGAGGTCCTTCATTTACCTTGTTAGCTGTGTTCCTAGCTATTTTATTATATTTGTAGCAATTATGAATGGGAGTTCATTCATGATTTGGCTCTCTGCTTGTCTGTTGTTGGTGTATAGGAATGCTTATGATTTTGCACATTGATTTTGTATCTTGAGACTTTGCTGAAGTTGCTTATCAGGTTAAGTAGTTGTTGGGTTGTGATGACAGGGTTTCCTAGATACAGGAGCATGTTATCTGCAAACAGAGACAAATCTACTTTTTCTATTTTTATTTGAATACCCTTTATTTCTTTCTCTTGCCTGACTGTCCCGGCCAGAACTTCCAACACTACGTTGAATAGGAGTGGTCAGAGAGAACATCTTTGTCTCATGCTGGATTTCAAGGGAAATACTTTCAGCTTTTGCCCATTGAGCATAATATTGGCTGTGGATTTGTGATAGATGACTCTTATTATATTAAAATATGCTTCTTCAATATCTAGTTTATTGAGAGCTTTTAACATGAAGGGATGTTGAATTATATGAAGGCCTTTTCTGCATCTATTGAGATAATCAAATGGCTTTTGTCTTTAGTTCTGTTTGTGTGATTAATCACATTTGTTAATTTGCATAAGTTGAACCAGCTTTGCATCACAGGGATGAAGCCAACTTGACCATGGTGGGTAAAATTTTGAAGTGCTTCTGGATTCTGTTCGCCAGTATTCTATTAAGAACGTTTACATTGGTATTCATCAGAGATATTGGCCTGAAGTTTTCTTTTTTGTTGTATCTCAGTCAGGTTTTGGTATCAGGATGATGCTGACCTCATAGAACGAATTAGAGAGGAGTTCTTCCTTTTCAAGTTTTTGAAATAGTTTCAGTAGAAATGGTAACAACTTTTATTTGTAACTCTGGTAAAATTTAGCTGTGAATCTATTTTGTTCTGGGCTTTTTTTGGTTGGTAGGCTGCCTGAATTTCAGACCTCATTATTGGTCTATTCAGGGATTCAATTTTTTTTCTGTTTCAGCCCTGGGAGGGTGCATGTGTCCAGGAATGTATTCATTTCTTCTACATTTTCTTGTTTATGTGCATCAAGTATAGTATTTTCTGATGGTTGTTTGTATTTCTGGGTGGTTAGTGGTGATATGCTTCTTATCATCTCTGATTGTATGTATTTCATTCTTCTCTCTTTTCTTCTTTATTAGCCTAGCTCATAGTCTATTTTGCTGATTTTCTTCCAAAAACCAGCTCCTGAATTCATTGATTTTTTAAGAGATTTTTGTGTCTCTAACTCTTTCAGTTAAGCTCTGAGCTTAGTTATTTTTTGTCTTCTGTTGTCTTTGGTGTTTGATTGCTCTGGGTTCTCTAGTTCATTTAGTTGAGATGTTAGGTTGTTAACTTGAATTCTTTCTAGTGAGGCATTTAGAGCTATAAATTTCCCTCTTAACACTGTTTTAGCTGCATCTCAGAGATTCTGGAACATTGTCAGCTTGTTCTCATTAGCTTCAAATAGCTTGTTGATTTCTGCCTTAATTTTATTATTTACCCAAGAGTCATTCAGGTGTGGGTTGTGCAATTTCCATGTAGTTGTGTGGTTTTTAGTGAATTTCTTAATCTTGAGTTCTAACTTGATTGCACTGTGATCTGAGAGACTGTTATGATTTCAGTTATTTTGCATTTGCTGAGGAATGTTTTACTTCTGATTATGTGATCAATTTTAGACTAAGTGTCATGTGATGAGAAGAATGTATACTCTGCTGTTTTGGGGTGGAGAGTTCTGTAGATACCTATCAGGTTCACTTTATCCAGAGCTGAGTTCAGGGCCTGAATATCTTTGCTAATTGTTTGTCTCAATGATCTGTCTAATATTGTCAGTGGATGTTAGTCTCCCACTATTGTGTGAGAGTCTCTTTGTAGTCTCTTTATCTCTTTGTAGGTCTCTAAGAGCTTGCTTTACGAATCTGTGTGCTTCTGTATTGGGTGCATATATATTTAGAATAAGTAGCTCTTCTTGTCGAATTGAACTCTTTATCATTATGTAATACCCTCTTTGTCTTTTTTGATCTTTTGATCATTTTTGGTTGAAAGTCTGTTTTGACAGAAACTAGAATTGCACCCTCTGCTTTTTTTCTGGTTTTTCTTTGCTCGGTAAGTTTTTCTTCATCCCTTTATTTTGAGCCTCTGTGTGTCTTTGCACTTGAGATAGGTTTCTGGAAGACAGCATACTTACGGGTCTTGGCACTTTATCCATCTTGCCATTCTGTGTCTTTTAACTGGAACATTGAGTTCATTTACATTTATATTTAAGGTTAATATTGTTATGTATAAATTTGATTCTGTCATCATGATGGCTTCTGGTTATTTTGCTTGTTTATTTGGTTGCTTCATAGTGTCACTGGTCTATGTACTTCAGTGTGTTTTTTAGTGGCTGGTAACATATTTTCCTTTCCATATGTTGTGATTCCTTCAGGAGCTCTTGCAAGGCATGCCTGCTGATGACTAATTCCCTCAGCATTTGCTTGTCTGAAAAGGACTGTATTTCTCCTTTGCTTATGAAGCTTAGTTTGGACAGATATAAAATTCTGGGTTGGAAATTATTTTCTTTAAGCATGTTCAGTGTTGCCCCCCCCAATCTCTTCTCACTTGTAGGGATTCCACTGAGAGGTTCGCTGTTAATTTGAGAGGTTCCTTTGCAGGTGACCTGACCTTTCTCTCTGGCTGCCGTTAACATTTTCTTTTTCATTTTGACCTTGGAGAATCTGATGGTTATGTGTCTTGGGGTTGATATTCTTGTGGATTTTCTTGCTGGGGTTCTCTGCATTTCCTGAATTTGAATGTTGGCCTGTCTTGTGAGATTGGGGAAGTTCTCCTGGATGATATCCTGAATTATGATTTCCATCTTGGTAGCATTGGCCCCATCTCTTTGAGGTACCTCAATCAGTCATAGGTTCAGTCTCTTTACATAATTCCATATTTCGCAGAGATTTTCTTCATTTTGTTCATTCTTTTTTCTCTATTCTTGTCTACCTGTCTTATTTCAGAAAGATAGTCTTCAAGCTCTGAAATTCTTTTCTCTGGTTGTCTATTTTGCTATTGATACTTGTGATTGCATTGTAAATTTCTTGTGTTATGTTTCTCAGATCCACAGGTCACTTATGTTCCTCTCTAATTCGGCTATTGTGGCTGTCAGCTCCCATATCATTTTATCATGATTCTTAGTTTCTTTTCATTGGGTTACATGCTTCTTCCAGTTCTGTGTCCTTGTGAAAGAGGTATTGTAGTCATTTGGAGAAGAGACACTCTGGCTTTTTGAGTTTTCAGTATTTTTGCATTGATTCTTTTTCATCTTTGTTGACTTATCTACCTTTGATCTTTGAGGTTGCTGATCTTTGAATGAGGTTTGTGTGGGTTTTTTTGTTGTTGTTGATGTTGTTGTTGGTTTCTGCTTGTTTGTTTTTCTTTTAACAGTCAGACCACTCTACCATAGGGCTGCTGCATTTTGCTGAGGGGGCCGCTGCAGACCCTAGTTGCCTCAGTTTCTTCCCATTCCTGGAGGTATCACCAGTAAAGGCTGTGAAATAGTAAATATGGTAGCCAGCTCCTTCCTCTGGATGCTTTGTCCCAAGGTGGTAGTGACCTGTTGCTGGCTCAAATGCACCTGTAGGAGGTGACTGAAGACCCCTACTGGGCAGGGGGGTCTCACCCAGTCAGCATGAACAGTGTCCTGCTTAAATAAGCAGTCTGGCTGATTTTGATATAGCAAGTATGCTGCATTGGTGGGAAGGCAGGACTTCCTCATCTAGACCACTTGTATTCTTCAAAGCCAGCAGGCTGAAGCAGATGAGTCAACCAAATCACCAAGATGGTAGCTAACACTCCCCCAGGAGCTCCATCCCAGGGAGAGATCAGAGCTCTATCTGTAGAACTCTGGCTGGAGTGACTGAAGCCCCTGCAGGGAGGTCTCACCCAGTAAGGAGAAATGGATAGGGGGCCTATTAAAGAAGCAGTCTGGCCATTGTCTGGCAAGCCAGCTGTGCTGTGTTGTGGGGGAAACTTTTTCAGACTATTTGTATTCTCCAAAATCATCAGGCTGAAACAGCTGAGTCTACCAAACTGCAGAGATGGTGGCTGCCCCTCCCCTACTAGGAACTCAGACACCTCTCAGGCAGATTTCAGTGTGTTGCCACTGGCTGGCTCGAATTCCAAGCCAGTGGGTCTTAATTTATGAGGTGCTGTGGAAGTGGGACTCACAGAATGATGCTGCTTGGCTCCCTGGATTCAGCCCCTTTCCTAGGGATGTGTACGAACAGATTTCCCACATTTCCAGGGATCATGTGGCCAGGGTATGTAAAACTCCTGGGTCTCTGTGTGTGTCTGAGTGGTTGCTCTGCCGAAATACCACTTTATAACCACTTCAATGGTAATAGTAATAATAATATAAAATAATGAGTGTTGGCAATGATGTGGATAAATTGGCACCACAAAGTATTTCTGGTAAGAATGTAAAATGGGCAACACATAAGCAAAAAGATTGGCACTTCTTCAAAATGTTAAATTTATAATTAGCATATGACCACCCATCAACTTCATTCATAGGTACATACCCAAAAGACGTGAAAACATATGTCCTCACAAAATGCTGTGCATTAGTAATCATAACAGCATAATACCTAATATCCAAAAATAGAAATAATCTGAATATTCATTAACTGGTGAATTAATAAACACAATGTTACAAATCCATTCAATTGAATGTTACTCAGCCATGAAAAAATATTCTTACATGCTATAACATGTATGAACTTTGAAAACATTATTCTAACTGAAAAGATCCAGTCATAAAAGGCTACATACTGTCTGATTCTATTTATTTTATTTGTCCAGAATAAGCAAATCCATGAAGACTGAATGAAGTTTAGTGAATGTTTGAGGATGCAGGGACTGGGATTGGAGAGTGACTGCTAAGAGGAATGGGGTTTCATTTAGGGTGATGGAAAAGGTCTGGATTATACAGTGGTGATGTTTGCACAACTTTATTAATATACTGAAAACCACTGAATTGTATACTTTAAAGCAGTGATTCCTATGTAATCTGTATCTCAATCAAAATAAAATACAAACATCTTCTCCTGCACATAATTTACCTAAAATAGCTGTTAATAGCCACTTTGAAAAATATATATGAAAAGATGTGTGTTTTAATATAATTTCACAAACATATCAGATTTATTACACATGTTAAATTTAGTGACTCATCCACACCATCAAGATTTAATTGCATCAACATTACCCGCCATTCTTAATCATCTCAAAGAGAGCAAAAATTTCTTAATAATTTTTGTTTTTGTGTCAAAATGTCTCTTTTCTATGTTACAGAAGAATTACTAATCATTTTGCCCAAATATATATGTGTCCCTCGATGAAACCCCGTCTCTACTAAAAAATACAAAAAACTAGCCAGGCGAGGTGGCAGGCGCCTGTAGTCCCAGCTACTCAAGAGGCTGAGGCAGGAGAATGATGTAAACCTGGGAGGCGGAGCTTGCAATGAGCTGAGATCTGGCCACTGCACTCCAGCCTGGGCCACAGAGGGAGACTCCATCTCAAAATAAGTAAGTAAGTAAATACATAAATAAATAAATAAATAAATAAATAAATAAATAAAATGAATAGGAAATCAGCAGTTTTTCCACTAAGAAGTATAGTATCCCAAATCATGGATGTTTTGTATCTGAGGTACTTTAAAATACTTATAAATTACATAAGGTTAAGAACATAAATATTTCTTATGTTTATATTTCACAAAGAATTTATCACATTTTGTATTACTCAGTAGGCCTTTAATTAGTATTTTTTTATTTGACTTCATCAGGACACACTTATGTATGGCAATGAGTTCAAATGAACACTCTGAAGAGATCAGATGAAATCAAAGTAAACTTCTCTATTGAAGAACTAAGCTGGCTAGTTGTTGTTTTTTATGTTTTACTGACAATTATTTGTTTTAAAAGGCAGAGTAATAGTGAGAGGTATAATGTACAATATGGTGTCTTTGGGCATAAAATGAATCAAAACAAAGTGACTGAGACTGGGTGTTGGAATGGTTGGAATAAGTTATGTGATGGGTAGCTAGAAGAAAATATCCATTAAAGTCAGCATATCTTTTTTAGAATCATAAGCAAGGACAGGTACTCTGCCAAGTTCCTAGGAAATCATTTCATGCTTCCCACACTATTAAGAAAAACAGGTAATCAGGAGATAAATCCTTTAACTTGTAACTACCTCGTCTTCAAATCTAACTATCCCCTCTTACTATCTTAGGAGAGATGCATTTCCCTGACTCTCTATAATGCTATTCTTGCCACCTGCACTTTTAAAATTCCAGTTCCATAACCTGCTACTTTCTTATTGGCTTTGCTCTGCCAATTATCATTCTTCCTTTTGCTTAAACTCCCTCAATTTGCTGTTTTCCTTCACACTCTGAACATGTGCAAATTCCTATCAACTAAATAAAATAAAAAGCCCTGTCTAAGCATTTACTTCCTCTACCCTCCTCTGTTTCTGCCTTTGCCAAGTACAGCCACTCTACACTATTTTCATTTTCAAAGTTTCATTGAATGCTACACTGACTTTAATCAGTAAACTCTATAGAAACTATTCACCATAATAAACTTGTAATTGATAAATATTTTATTTTCATTTTTTAATAGAGATTGGACTTGGCTCTGTTAACCAGGCTGGTCCCAAACGATTACCCTGCCTTAGCCTCTCAAAGTGCTGACATGACAGGCATGAGTCACCACACACAGATTCTAACAAATCTGATAAATTTTTGTAGGCCTTTTGTATCCTATTTGGCATAGTGCTGAACTGGAAAACTTTTATCCTTCTACTGTCTTCAAAACTCTTTCATCTCTTGATTTTCTTTACAGGACTCAATTCTAGTTTTGATTTTATTGTTAACACAACTATTTTTATATTTTTCTTAATGATTCATGTTCTATTATTTCACGGAAAGTCACCAGTTCCTACTTGTATATCCTCAGCTTTCCTTTCTTCTCACTGTACACACTCTCACATCTGCTTTCCTGGCTTCAAATACTGCATATAATAATATGATTTCCAAATTTAACCTAAAGATTAAACCTTTTGAAGTGTATATCTGCCAAATCCATGATTCCTCTTGTAGTCTTCATTTCTGTTAACAAAATCATCCATCAACCAATTGTTTGTGTAGGATATCTGGGACTCATGTTTATTTTATTTCAGTTACTTATTTCCTCCCCCCTCCAAATCCAATATATCAATGACTTCTCTCTTCTGAATTTATAAGATATTTTCACTTGCTACAGACTCTTTTTAATCTTCTATCACTAACCTGGGTCCATTGACAAGAAGTACTCTCTTTAATATTTGCTTTTTTGAGATAGGGTCTTGGCCTATCACTCAGGCTGGAGTTCAGTGGTGCAATCAATGCTTAGTGTAGCCTCGACCTCCCAGGTTCGAGCGATCCTCCCACCATGGCCTCTTGAGTAGCTGGGAATACAGGCAAGCACCATCATGCCCAGCTTTTTAAAAAGTTTTCAATTTTTTTTTTTTTTGTTTTGCAGAGACAGGATGTCCCTGTGTTGCCCAAGTTGGTCCTCCTGCCTTGGCCTCCCAAAATGCTGGGATTACAGGAGTGCACCACCACACGTGGCCAGCCCTCCTTAATTCTTATTGTGTCTTTTGGTATTTTTTAGTCTGTTCCTCACTTTTCCATCACTGATTACATGTGTAATTAAATATGTAATATTATATATATTATATATTTGTGTTAGTTTACTAGCCCTGCCATAACAAATTACCACAAACGTGTAACTTACAACCACAGAAATTTATTATCTTACAGTTCCGGAGGTGATACGTGGTCTGCACTCCCTTTGAAATCTGTGAGGGTTAATACTTCTTTGCCTATTCCAGCCTCTGGTGGTTCTAGGAGTCCCTTGGTTAGCAGTAGCATAACTCCGATCTCTCTCCAACTTCACATGGTCTTTCCCTCTGTGTGTCCGTGTCTCAAGTCTCCCTGTCTTTTCTCTTATAAGAGCACCAGTTCTTGGATTTAGGTCCCACCCTAAACCTGGAATGGTCTCATTTTGAAATCCTAAACTAATTACATATCCAAAACCCTATTTCTAAATAAGGTCGCATTCTATATAAATAATTTTATATATAGTCATTCATTTACTTTAATAAATTATTGCCATAATAAAGTATTGATGCCTACATTATGACATTCATTCACTCATGCGTTCATTTATTTATTCAAAAATATTAATATGTATCAGATACTGTATAAAGAATTGGAGATATAACAATGAATTTTACAGAAACAGTCCCTGCCCTCCAAGATGTTACAGTCTAATGATAGACTAATAAGTAATCAAGTTGTGATACATATTACAAGAAGCATAATCTCCCCACCTTCTAGCCCCAATTATTATTTACTTCCTCTGTGTTCTCAACAAAATTTCTACATATATTGGGAGTTATCTCAATATACTATGCATTTTGTTTTTATACCTGTCTCTAAAAGTAGACTATGTGTTTACTAAAAATTCTAACTTAATAGGTTTCATAATTACTGATTTGAGAACCAAAACAGTGATATAGAAGGAGCTTAGTATTACTTAATAAATCAAAGATGAAGAAACGGAACTGAAACAAAATATCCACTTATCTTATATTTTATTCTATTATATTTTAATCTAAAGTTCAAACCTTTATCAGAGGTGTACATGTGACAAATCCATGATTCCTCTTGTATTGTTTATATCTCTTAATAAAAGCATCAATCCATGGTTTATATGAGAAATCTTGGTCTTATCTTAATTTTCTCTCAGTTCTCCTTCTTTGCCTTCCCAATAGTCAAATAAACACAAATAGGAATACATTTTTACCTGTTAAATTAGCAATGATAAGAGAGACTCATATGCAGTGTTGGGTCAAATAACTGAACAGTGTAATGCTATGTTGGTCCAAAAGTAAATTAGCATACCCTTCAAGAATTTTTAATTATTGTCCATGAAAGGGTTCAGATTATATGATCCCAATATATGCACTCTGGTATAAAGGTTATTTTGAGTTGAAGGCAACTGAGAAGAGGTAGACACAGGATGAGCTCACTGCCCCTCCCCTGTCTACCTGAAAACACAACATGAATTTCCTTTGTGAAAATGTCCCATTTCCCGTATGAGGACCTTGTCACCAGATAGAAAATGGCATTGGAAAAGACTCTACATAAGCCTTACTAACTCTCCTTTATCTTCCATTAGTTTACGTCATATGTAGCAACTATCTGGGGCTGGTGTCACATGGATGGTAAAAATTATTTAGCAAGACAGTTGTAGGTAAAGAAAGGCAGATTTATTAGAGAAAGTATGAAAATATGTTGCAAGGAAGCAACAGACAGGTCAGCAAAAGAAGAGCTAACTGCAAAGAGACAAAGGCTTTCTGGGGATTTTATAGGATGGTTTATGTGCATTACAGAAAGCTACATGCAGTATTGATAGTGCCAAGGTCGCCGTGTGCTAACTTGTATTTTCTTTTTTTAAATCAGCCAAAGATTTGGTGATAAGTCAGGCACAGGAAGATATTGAGTTATTTGTGCAGGAGAGCTATGTGTCCTGGACCATGAAGAAAGGCAGACTTATAACGCTTCTGCTTTCCCCTGTGCCCACCAGCTTGACTCTTTTTTTTTAAATTAGGACTCCACCGTTTACCTCAGATAATTACCTTCCCACAGTTTGCTGGACCTATAAGCACACACCCCTATTCCTTTGTCTTACCACTTCTGTACAAAATTTTATTGTTCTTCATTAAGATTCTACATAAGCCCAAATTCTGACAACCCCTTTAAGTTACAAATCACTGAGTATTTCCATGTGCATATGCAATGCATGCATAAATAAACCTCTGTTATTTTTTTCTCATGTTAATTTGTCTTTTAGAAGTCTAAATTGCAGGGCCCCAACTGAAGAATCTAAGATGGGTAGAAGAAAATGACCTTTTTTTCCTCCTCTAGACCTGCCTTTAACAAACAACTAATATTTTGGAAATCAATTTCAAGAAATCATTAGGGATGTGGAAGAAGATTTATGCACAAAAAATGTTCACCATAGTAATATTAAATGAATAGCAAAGTATGAAAAAACCCAAATGCCCAATAATACTAAAATGGCTATGTAAATTCTGGTATATTCCTATTGTGGAATATTAGTCAACAATGTAATCTTATGTATTTGAAGAATATTAATAAAATTTGTTACATAGTGGAGTGAAAGAGTAGTTGATCATGAATCACTATCTGATTTTAGTATTCATCTTTTTCAAGAACAACGGATTTGACAGAATAGTCCTTTTCATGGGGATCATGTTCATCTCTGAAATCCTGAATTCCTTTCACCAAAAGAAGATAATCTTGTTTTTTTGTTTTGTTTTTATTTTTGTAAAGGCAACATACTCCAAATTTTAGCTTAATAAAAGAAGAAAAAAAAATTGTTGTCACTTTAAATTTGTTGTCAGTTAAATTTACCACTCCATCGCTTACAAATGCAGTTAAGGAAATTGTGAGAATTGAACCCTAAAAGGGTCATTTTCTCCAAAAGCCTCACAACCATCCTTCTCTATCTGCCTTATCTCGCTAGGAGGAGAGTGGAATTTTCCTTCTTTCGTGTAAATCTTCCATCGACCTGTTATTCTGGCTTTTCTATTAGTTTTTGGCAGCTGCTTTTAATGCTACAACTCCTGTCTCCTGATCATCTACTTTGCAGCCCTATATATATGGAATTTTCCAGTTTTACTTCAAAAAGAAAATTAATACTCTGACCAACTCATTCAGTATCGTCTTTCCTGAAGATGTTTTTCCTCTGGAGATTTTTAAACCTAAGCTTTGGGCCTCTTAACTGCTTCCTTCCATTGCTAGTAAAACACTTATTAAGAGCAGTGAAGACTCGTCTAATTAAACATTTTTAACAAGTAAGGAATAAAACGAAACTTTACGCGAATCCAAAATATTATGACCAGATCACTTTAAAAAATATCTAAAACTCAACTTGTCCTATTTCTAGTATAGCCAATTCAGATAAAATTGTTACTACATTGTATTTTTCAATACAAGAGTTTTTTGAAATAAAAAACTTGAAATGTTTAATTAAAATCTTCCTTTCACATGTAATACCTCTTAATGCTTTTAATTAATCTGAATATCCTTAATTAGTTCTGTAATTTTTCCATGTGTAAATAGCAAATTGAAGTATTAAGCTACCCTGAAACATCATATATGATTAAATATATAATTGTTGCCAGAATGATTAAAGAATTACATGGAAAAGGTAGTAAGGTTCAGGTAAAGGTTTTTGTTGTTTGATTTTTGAATTCTGAATGCTTTTAAATACATTTTCCTCAACATAATTATTCTCAAAACAAGCTTCTTTAAAATAGTAACTTTTAATGTGTGAAATCATTACCGGCCCTAAATGCAATTCAAATAAATGTGAGTCAAATAGAATGCCTGTTGAAGAAATGAAGTCAAGATGGCTGAAATGGTTTCCTAACCTCAGGATGTCATTAGCCTAAGAGCCTTTGTATTGATTTTATACATTTTTTAAGTTGTCTTCTAGTGGCTTATAGTTACCGATCAAATTACATTCCTTCAGCAAGAGGTTTGGATGTGATTTTGCTGGAAGACCAAACTTTTCTCTCTCCAGTTTACTGACACAAATAAATTAAATTTTATAATGAGCTCAGTTAATTTTCTAACTTGCTTCTTTTCTCATCTAAGGCATTATACCAAATCTAATACAACAAATAGTAACTTCAACACTGTAAGGTTTATTCATGTAATTAGCATTTCTTCATCTTCAATAATACTATGAAAAGTAGTTAAACCTAACGATGTCTCAACATGCAATATTAGTGTCAGTTTAGAAATAAGAATAGCAATCATAATGCTTTTAACAAAACCACTGAGAGATCCTAGAAAGACGATCTTACTTACTGAATACCTTTCTAATAAGGAGTGAACTTCCATATATAAGATAATTCTTAATTACAATAGAAAAAATAGATCAGTATGTACTAACCAAAATGTCATTTGATCTATGTTGTTCATATTCCCTCCCAAAGTGCATTTTTTTGAGACAGGGTCTTGCTATGTTGCCCAGGCTGGAGTGCAGTGTTGCAATCTCAGCTCACTGCAACCTCAGCCTCCAGAGCTCATACAATACTCCCACCTTAGTCACCCAATTAGTTGGGACTTCAGATGTGTGCCAGCACACCAAGCTAATTTTCGTATTTCCTATAGAGATGGAGTTTTACTATGTTTCCCAGGCTGGTCTCTTACTTCTAGGCTTAAACCATCTGCCTGCCTTGGCCTCCCAAACTGTTAGGATTATAGGTTTGAGCCACCACACTTGTTTTTCTTAATCTAGGAACTAGCTTCCTCACTAATAAGATCTGAGTTATTACAGAAAGATATTCTGGGCTTTATAAAATTCAAGTTAACAGTAGATTTGAAAACTGGTGAAAGATAGCCTCCCAATTTCCAATTTGGATATGAATTTACACTCTGTCTCGAATCAGATTTGCACTGCAGTTAGCTATGTCCTCAAAACAGTTCTCAATACAAAACATGATGACCAAAATCAGTCTTTCCTTCGGGGATTATTTTACAAAATACTTCAGGAAATGGGAAATTTATGCAATTTAGATTTGTCATATGTCAGTGTGCACTCTGTTTCATTCATGTATAATCTCACTCTCACTACGTAAATTTTTGACTACCAAAGTGTCCTAGTTAAAACTGTGTTGGGGAAGAAAAAAATTTTCTGTCCTGCAAATTCAACAGACAAACAACATATTGACCAGAGAAAAAAGGTTTATTTGTATGCACATTGGAGCTACAGAAGAAGTAACTAACTCAATAAATGGCTACAGTTGGAGACTTAATGTACTTAATTTAGAAAAAAAGGAGGGGAGAGAAAAAGCTTGTTCGGCTAAAAGGGACGTATTTGCTTCTGAAAGACAAATGGAATTTTAAGAAAGTTTGTGATAATGTTGGTTTGTACAGGTTCCAGTGAGTGGTCTTTCAGTTTTCTTTATGGCCGTGAAACTATCCCAGAGAAGGTATTTATGGTAGGTTTACTGCTGGTATGTTTCCTGAGAGTAGACCCACCCTGAAGAGGGAATTTATGGTGGCCTCCTTTCTCCAAAGTTTCTGTTTTTAGTTAGATAAGGACGATTTAGAAAAGGTTTCCTTTTGCTTACAGTGATTTCCTTTTGCTTACAGTGGTTAACGCACAGTGACAATATAATACAAATGTAAATAATGGCTAGGAGTAGGCCAGCTGTGGTGGCTCATATCTGTAATACTAGCACTTTGGGAGGCCAAGGCAGGTGGATGGCTTAGGCTCAGGACTTCGAGACCAGCCTGGACGACATGGTGTAACCCAAAATAAAAAAATAAAAAAATAAAAAAAATAGCCAGATGTCGTGGTGCATGCCTGTAGTCTCAAGATATTCAGGAGACTGAGGTGGGAGAATTGCTTGAACCTGGGAGGTTGAAGCTGAAGTGAGTCTTGTTCATGCCACTACACTCTAGTATGGGTGACAAAGAGAGACTCTATCTCAAAAAATAATTATTATTATGGCTATGAAGATGCTATGGTAGGCTTTAGAGAGAAAATTTATGAATCTGAAGGAAATCAAGATAATAACCCAGAGCAGGTTAAGTTAAACTAAACAGCACTCAGCCAAAATGAAGAATATATTTGAATCTTAATTCATTATCTCATCTCTGGTTATATATAATTGAATTGCTTTTTTTTGGGGGGGGGGGGGTGGGTGGTAGTATAAACATTCCATGCTTATGGATAGGAAGAATCAACATAGTAAAAATGGCCATACTGCCCAGAGTAATTTATAGATTCAATGCTATTCCCATCAAGTTACCATTGACTTTCTTCACAGAATTAGAAAAAACTACCTTAAATTTCATATGGAACCACGAAAGAGCCTGTATAGCCAAGACAATCCTAAGCAAAAAGAACAAAGTTGAAGGTGTCATGCTACCTGACTTCAAGCTATTCTACAAGGCTAGAGTTACCAAAACAGCATGGTATTGGTACCAAAACAGATATATAGATCAATGGAACATAACAGAGACCCCAGAAATAACACTGCACATCTATAACAATCTGATCTTCGACCAACCTGACTAAAACGAGCAATGAGGAAAGGATTCCCTATTTAATAAATAGTGCTGGGAAAACTAGCTAGCTATATGCACAAAACAGAAACTGGACCCCTTCCTTACACCTTATAAAAAATTAACTAAAGATGGATTAAAGACTTAAATGTAAAACCTAAAACCATAAAAACCCTAGAAGAAAACCTAGGCGACACCATTCAGGACATAGGCATGGGCAAAGACTTCATGACTAAAACACCAAAAGCAATTTCAACCAAAGCAAAAACTGGAAAATGGAATGTAATTAAACTGAAGAGCTTCTGCTCAGCAAAAGAAACTGTCATCAAAGTGAACAGGAAACCTAAAGAATGGGAGATAATTTTTGCAATCTATCCATCTGACAAAGGGCTAATATCCAGAATCTACAAGGAACTTAAACAAATTTACATGAAAACAAACAACCCTATCAAAAAGTGGGCAAAGAATATGAGCAGACACTTCTCAAAAGAAAACATTTATGTGGCCAACAAACATATGAAAAAACAGCTCATTATCACTGGTCATTAGAGAAATTAAAATCAAAGCCACAATGAGATACGATCTCCAGCCAGTTAGAATGGCTATCATTAAAAAGTCAGGAAACAACAGATGCTGGAGAGGATGTGGAGAAATAGGAACACTTTCACACTGTTGGTGGGAGTGTAAGTTAGTTCAACCACTGTGGAAGACAGTATGGCGATTCTTCAAGGATCTAGAACAAGTTCCAATTCTGTGTGTTCTTACTTTCCAAGGGCATAGTGAAGTACAAAATCATTCACAAAATGCATCCATGTAACTGTTCTTCATGCTGCTCAGTATGGTGATGTTTTTATCCATCCCCTTTCTGTGAAATGCTACATAAAGCATATCATTAACACCAGGAAAGCCAAACCTATACAGCTATAATTCAGAAAAGTGAACTCTGTCACGTTCACTTATACTTGCACATGTTTCTTTCTAAGATTGTTCTGCCAACACCAAAATGTACCTTATTTTAGGGCATAATCTCTTTTTTGGGCAAAGCTAATTTCCCAAATCATGCTACTTACTTTGTATCATTTATGAAATATAATTTTTTTAACAATACAATTCCCTACACTTCTTTTCAGCCATGTATCACTGGAGAGAATGTTTCTCTCTTTATTTTGAACATTTCTCTGTCAAAAATAAAATTAACTCATGGATTTGTAGCTATCATACAAATTAATAAAACCCAAGTCTTTTCTAGTAGTGTTCTGGAATGTGGAAAATAAATAAATATTATAAAGTACTCTGGGATACATTTTAAACTACATATGTATTCCAACCATTTTTGAAAAATTTAGATTGAGATTAGATGAAATGAAAAATTTGAAAAGAACAATAGCCATTAAACAAATGTATAAAATACTTTTTCAGAAGTTTATGAGCCCAATTTTTATCTGCAACTATTTCAAAATCCTAAGGATGGTACTTGTATTTTACTGATTACAATTTTGCTTACAGATGAGGAAATATTTCTAATTCTTTCATGAAGTTATACTAATCTGAGTAAAATTTCTGAGATATATGAGGAACAAATGAAGAAAATTTATAAAAAACAACTTTGACTCATCTTGCTTAATAATATAGATAAGACAATTCTAGACATAATTATGGAAAACTAAATCTGTCAATATTTTGGTAGGATAATAAACCATTATTCAGTAGAGTTTATCCAGAAAATACAAATGCAAAGGTGGATTTGTTTTAGAAAATCTACAGAGAGGAGATAAAGTGTTTAGAATCATGGACTATGAGTCTGACTTTTAGGTTCTTAATCACAACTCTTGCCTTTGCTGTGTGACCTCTGGCAAGTTACTTAACAGTTCTAAATGTTATAACATATTATGGAAAAATAAAAGGAATAATTATTTTAAAAGAACCATTTTATTATTTACTGGTTAGATTACTATCAACATAGAATATTCATTTGTAGTAAAAGGAAAGATCAAAGATCTAGCAGTTAAAAATTAGATTAGAATTCTGATATAGCAGGTGTAAAATTACATGAAAAACATTACAGAAAGGAGAATTTAATCTAAAAAACAAAAAAGTATAAAATACTTAAGAATAATTATTTATGAAGAAATGCATTGGAGCTACATAAAAATTAAAATACATAAAACATTGTTGAGTGACAAAGTAAAATTTGAATGAATCAAAAATGATATTGTATATCTGAGTAGCAAGAGGCAGAATTGTAAATATGTCATTTCTTGACAAATTAAATTACAAATTTAAAGTAATTCCAATACAAATTTCAATAATACTTTAATATAACAAATAATTTTAAAATCATTTTATGAGAAAAATGGAGTAAGAAAAACTAAGAAAATTGCATAAATAAGAGATTTAACGGGAACTCGCTTTATATACATGTAAAATACTGCACACTGACACTAGGTGAAACCATTTGGCACTGGCACAGATTCAACAGATAAAGCATTAAAATAGAACAGCTAGCCAGGAGTACATATACTTTGACCTAGCAATTACACATCTATGGATTAATTCCAGATATATGATAAAATGTCATCAGCCATTTATTATAAGAAAAGGTTTTGTTGCAGTTTTATTCGTAATACCAAACACTTTACCCTCAAACATTAAAAGAATTATGAACCTTGTTAAGTAAAATAGAGAAAACAATAACCTTTGTTGAAGTGTTATGCAGCTACTAAAAAATGCTTTGAAATAATACGTAATAATATCTGTGATAGAAGGCTGTAAATATGTTTACAATTGTAATTTTCAATTTTATGATATGAGAAAAATTGATATAATTTTCAAAACCAGGATATAATACTGTGACACAGCAAGGCATTTTATTTTATGAAATTGAGACAAACCAGTATGGTTTCTGACATAATGACATTAAAACAGTATGGACTTATCTCAATTTTATAAAATAAGAAAAAATGACACCTAGCATACATACATATGCCCACACAAACACACCTATGTACTAACTATAGATTGTTTCTGGTCCCAGAACATTCATATGTTGAAGTCCTAACTCCCAATACAATAGTGTCTGGAAGTGGAGCTTTGGAAGGTGATTAGTTCATTTGATAGTTAATATTAGGTGTCAACTTGATTGGATTGAAAGATGCCTTGATATCTGGTAAAGTATTGTTTCTAGGTGTGTCTGTGAGGGTATTGCCAGAGGAGATTCACATTTGAGTCAGCGGACTAAGAGAAGAAGACTTACCCTCAATGTAGGTGGGCACTGTCCAATTGGCTGCCGGCATAGCTAGAACAAAGCAGGTGGAAGTAGGTGGGATAAGCTGGTTTGCTGAGTCTTCTCGCTTCCATCTTTCTCCTGTTCTTGATGCTTCCTTCTGCTCCTTCTTCCCTTGGACATGAGACTCCAGGTCCTTTGGCCTTTGGACTCGTGGACTTAAACTTGGTTTGGCAGGGGCTCTCCAGCCTTTGGCCACAAACTAAAGGCTACACTGTTGGTTTCCCTACTTTTGAGGCTTTTGGACTCAAGCAAAGCCACTAGTTGTTTCCTTGCTTCTCCACTTCCAGAAAGCCTATCATGAAATTTCACCTTGTGATCATATGAGTCAATTCCTCCTAATAAACTCCCTTTCATGTATACATATATCCTACTAGTTTTGCCGCTGTCAAAAACTATTATAATACAGGTCATGAGGACAAAGCCCTGGTTTAGCCCTATTGAACTGACCCCAGAGAGCTCCCTAGCCCTTTCTACCTATTGTAGACTCAGCAAGACCTCTGTCTATGTACAAGGAAGGAGGCCCTCAGCAATCATGGAATCTGCAGGCATCTTGATTGTGGAGTTTCCCAGCCTCCTGAATTGTGAGAAATAAGCTTCTATTTTATAAGCCACCCAGTTTGTGGTATTTTTGTTATAGCAGCTTGAATGGACTAAGAAACATACAGATATACAGTTGACCTTTGAACAACATTGCTTTGAAACTTACAGGTCCACTAAAAGTCAAATTTTCTTCACCTCTGCCATGCATAAGACAGAAAGACCAACTCCTCCTTTTCCTCCTCTTCCTCAGCCTATTCAATGTGAAGACAAGGATGAAGACCTTTATGATGATACAATTCTACTCAATGAATAATAACTATGTTTTATCTTTCTTATGATTTTCTTGATAACATTTTCTCTTCTCTAGCTTACTTTACTGTAAGAATATAGTATATGATACCCATAACTTACAAAATATGTGTTAATCAACTGTTTGTTATTGGTAAGGTTTCTGGTCAACAGTAGGCTATTAGTAGTAAGGTTTTGGAAAGTTAAAAGTTACACATGAAATTTAAACTGCATGGTGGGGTCAATGCCCCTAACCCCTGTGTTGTTCAAGCTTTAACTGTATTTCAAAGGAAAATTCAACATGGATTGGTAGAATTATAAGTGAGATATTTTCTTTATACTTTAATCTATTAATTTATTTTCCTACAGTGACTACCTTCTCTTTAGAGCATAAAAAATCTTACTGAAAAGCAAAATCTTCTATATAGACCGTAATATATTTTAAAATTATAATATGATAAAGAATGTATAATAAATTACTGAGAAAAGAAAGGAATGTTTAATATATGGTTATGGAATAATTTTTCAATTATTAATAAGAAAATCCAAGCATATTTGTATTTTGCACCAAAATTAATTACAAGTATTTGAGGAATTGATGGTAAAATATTAAAATAAAATGACTGGCAGCAGAAAAAGGAGATGCAATATTTATCAGATCTCAGTTGCAGGGCCCAGAGAAAATCTTCTAGATTCTAAAGGCAGATGATGAAGGAAAAATAGAGGGAAATACTTGATTATGTGAAAATGCAAAATGTAAATTTCTGCTTGCCATATATATATATTAAAGAAATTAAAAGGAAAAAATGTCAAATAATAACATTCACACAAAAGTAATGTCTTACCATGTAAAGATCAATAAAAGCACCAAATTATTCATAGAATAAGACACAAAACGACTAATAAGATGGAGCAGTTTGACCTTTCAAATAAAGTAAGAAATTATAATTAAAAAAGCAGTACGATACTATGTTGATATTGTTTAAATTGAAAATTCTTTTCTTATTATATGAAGTTGTACTTTGGATGTGTAATGAAACACTTTCATAATCTGCTAATCGAAGTATAATCTGGTAAAATTTTTGGAAGGATACTTTAACAGTTACACAAAATATATTGAAGAATCATTCTGTTTGATCAAATTATTCTCACTATTTCTGAGTGGGAGAGGAAATCTATTTTAAGCAGTGTATTAGTCTGTTTTCATGCTGTTAATAAAGACATATCTGAGACTGGGTAATTTAAAAAGGAAAGAGGTTTAATTGGCTAACAGTTCCATATGGCTTGGGAGGTCTCACAATCATGATGGAAAATCCATGAGAAGAGAAGTCATATCTCATATGGCGACAGGCAAGATAACTTGTGTGGGGGAACTTCCCTTTATAAAACCATCAAATAATCAAATATCGTGAGATTTATTTACTGTAATGAGAACAGCATGGGAAAGACCCAATCCCATGATTCAGTTACCTCCCACTGGGTCCCTCCCATGACACAAGGGAATTAGGGAGCTACAATTCAGTATGAGATTTGGGTGGGGACATAGGCAAACCATATCATTCCACCCAGCCTCTCCCAAATCTCATCACATTTCAAAACCAGTCATGCCTTCCCAACAGTCTCCCAAAGTTTTAATTAATTTCAGCATTAACTCACAAGTCCACAGTCCAAAATGTCGTCTGAAACAAGGCAAGTCTCTTCCATCTATGAGCCTGTAAAATCAAAAGCAAGTTAGTTACTTCCTAGATACAATGGGGGTACAGACATTGGTTAAACACACCTGTTCCAAATGGGAGAAATTGGCCAAAATGAAGGAGCTACAGGTCCAATGAAAGTCCAAAATCCAGCAGGGCAGTCAAATTTTAAAACTCCAAAATGATCTCCTTTGACTCCATGTCTCACATCCAGGTCATGCTGATGTAAGAAGTGAGTTCCCATGGTCTTGGGCAGCCCGCCTCCCGTGGCTTTTCAGGGTATAGTCCACTTCCTGGCTGCTTTCATGGGCTGACATTGAGTGTCTGTGGCTTTTTCAGGTGCCCAGTGCAAACTGTTGGTAAGTCTACCATTCTGGGGTCTGGCAGATGGTGGCCCTCTTCTCACAGTTCTACTAGTCAGTGTCCTAATGGGGACTCTGTGTGGGGTCTTGCTACCCACATTTCCATTCTACACTGCCCTAGTAGAGGTTCTCCATAACGGCCCCGCCCCTGTAGCATACCTCTGCCTGGACATTTAGGCATTTACATACATCCTCTGAAATCTAGAGGGAGGTTCCCATACCTCAGTTCTTGAGATCTGCACACCTGCAGGCCCAATACCACGTGGAAGCCACCAAGGCTTGGGGCTTGCACCCGAAGAAATAGCCTAAGCAGTATGTTGGCCCCTTTAAGCCACGGCTGGAGTGGCTGGGACACAGGGCAACAAGTCCGGAGACTGCACAAAGCAGCAAGGCCCTGGGGCAGGAAATCATTTTTTCCTCCTAGGCCTTCCAGTTTGTGATGGGAGGGGCTACTCTAAAGACCTCTGACATGCCCTGGAGACATTTTCCTCATTGTCTTGGTGATTAATATTTGGTTCCTCGTTACTTATGTAAATGTCTGCATAAGTTATGTTTGAATTTCTCCTCAGATAATGAGTTTTTCTTTTCTATCGTATTATCAGGCTGCACATTTTCTGAACTTTTATGCTCTGCTTCTCTTTTAAACATATGTTCCAATTCCAAACCATATATTTGTGAATATGTAAAACTGAATGCTTTAATAGCACCCAAGTCATATCTTGAATGGTGTGCTGCTTAGAAATTTCTTCTGCCAGATGCCCTAAATTATCTCTCTCAAGTTCAAAGTTTCACAAATCTCTTGGGCAGGAGCAAAATGCCACCAGTCTCTTTGATAAAACACAGTAAGACTCCCCTTTGCTTCAGTTCCCAACACGTTCCTCATCTCCATCTGAGGCCACCTCAGCCTGGTCTTTATTTTCCATATCACTATCAGCATTTTGGTCAAAGCCATTCAACAAGTCTCTAGGAAGTTTCAAACTTTCCCATATCTTCCTGTTTTCTGAGTTCTACAAACTATTTCAGCCTCTGCCTGTTACCCAGTTCCAAAGTAACTTCCACATTTTCAGATCTCTTTACAGCAGCACTGCACTCTACCAGTGCCAATTTACTGTAATAGTCTGTTCTCATGCCTCTAATAAAGACATACCTGAGACTGGGTGATTTAAAAAGGAAAGAGGCTTAATTGACTCACAGTTCCACATGGCTGGGGAGGCCTCACAATCATGGCAGAGGGCAATGAGGAGCAAAGTCACATCTTATATGGTGGCAGGTAAGAGAACTTGTGTAGAACTCCCCTTTATGAAACCATCGGATCTTGTGAGATTTATTATCATGAGTATAGCATGGGAAAGTCCCACCCCCATGATCCAATTACCTCCCAATGGATCCCTCCCACAACAAATGGGAATAATGGAGTTATCATTCAAGATGAGATTTGGGTGGGGATACAGCTAAACAATATTAAGCAGATAGAGATGCCATCAACTTTATTGGTCTAAAAGACTCTTATTAAATATTTATATGTAACAGTGAAAAATTAGAAATTATCTGAATTACCAATAATAGACTATTGTGCCACATTTGTTAGTAGATTGCTACATAACATTATAAACAATGTATAATTAAAATTATTTAATGGAATAATACATGTATATGAATTAATTTGGGTTATAGAGAGAAGAATACAAAACTATAACCCAATGTTACTAAACAGAAATAGTGGTGCTTGATAAAATTTGTATGAAAAATAATTGAAAAGAATATATCAATACTTCTCTCAGCATCACAAGCCTATGCTCATTTAATATTTATCTTTATAAATGTTTTTTATTTTCCAAATTTTTAAAATGAGCTTTTATTATTATAATCAGACAAAAACCAAGGTTTCTCTCTTAGGCTTTCTTAAATTATATATTAATTTTGAATTTTCATTGAACTCCCCATTCTACTTCTCTTCTTTATTAATTTAATAGTTGGTTTGTTTCTTTACAGAAAGTAAATTTCCTTTTCCTGAAAATTGAAGCCATTTATCGCCCTGCATCAGATTTCATAGTTTGAATTTAGTTCAGATGAAATTTGTCTTTTAAGAGACAAAGAATACACTTTTTTGTTCTTAATCCTTTGAATGAAAAACATAACTAAATATTTAAAGATGGTCCTGTCAAACGACATCAAAATGGAAATCTAGTTTTATTACAAACTTCCTCAGATGTAACAGTTCATTTACGTGAGATCAAAACAACCTATCTCAACTGACAAATATTGAAGAAATGAGCTACAAAACTACACCTAAACTCACAGAGATAAAGGTAAAAAATATTCTTTCCTTGCCTACTAGGAGCAATCTTGGTTTTCTTTCTTTTCTTCTTTTCCTTTATTTTCTCCTCTTCTCTTTGTTAACTTTATAATGGAAACATTTATCCGTCTCCTCCATTTGATATTTTGAAACAAGCTTAGATTACCAGGACTCTATTGGATTATTAAATCTTGTCAATAATTTAAGGTTACTATAATATTTTATCTTTTTTTTGTATGTCACTGACTTGCTATTCTCTGAATACACTATGCACATTAATACCTTCATGATTTGCACATGCTATTTCTTATGCAGGATATTTTTTCTGCTCTTTTTTCTTACAGGTGAAAACATATTTGTCCTTTACCACAACATTTAAATATAAGTAATACTTTCCCTGTGAAAATTTTCAGTCATTAATTGATTTTTGTTCCTTTTTCACTTTACATATACTTTTGTGACTTTGGATTATTTCTGTATCAAATGAGAGAAAATCCAACCCTGGTTTGAGTGAAAGAAAAAAGGTGGATGATTGTTATTCTTAGACACAGCTTAAATCAGGGACTCAACGTCACCAAGGCCGAGTAAAATTGCTTACCTCTGTATTGAATTTACTACAGTGTGGCTCTTTCCTTGTGGTGGTCAACTGGAACTTCAGGCTTCTGTGATTTTGGTAGTACCTGAAGAAGGCACAGGAATTTCTTAAAGACCAACTTGGCCCTAGAGTCTTGAGCAAATCACTGCGGTTGGGTCTAGATTAGCATGGTCTAGATAACTGACCTATCCCTAAAGGAATCACAGTGTTTCTAGTGATTAAATACTTTGATAGGTGGGGCCTAAAAATGCTAGAAAGAAGTAATGATGTGAAAATTGGAAGCCAGAAAAAGTGAGAAGATTTTTCTTTTCATGGGATGATGGGATTTTCCTTTAGTATTAGAGTTGAACTGGGCATGTAGGAATCTACAAGACATTCTTGTTCCAATTATAAGCAAATCATTTAAATCAAAGAATTATATAAATAAAACTCCAGAGTAACAATTAAATATACACTTCTTCACTATGCAGTATAGTAATAATCTAAAATATTTCTACAGAGTGATTTATAGGTTAAGAAGTTTAAGACTTAATTAAAATGTATGGGAGGTTATTGTTTTGAACTGAGCTTCTGCACTAGGCCACAGCAGACCAGACCAAGCCAAAATTGAGTCACTCATGCTAGGTTTCATGTAATCAAACTTAAGTTTCAAACAGGTAAGTTAAATTAAAAATAAAGAACTAGAGATTCACAACAACTAATCAGAAGAGGCCCAATCAACCTGAGTCATCATGACAAGCAAGTCCCCTCTGCTTTAACCCTATAAGAACAGTAATGTTGAAATGACCAGTCTACTTTTTGTTCCTTGTTTCTGCTTTCTTCAGCTTTTTCTGATAATAAACTTGTCTCCTTCACTTGAATCATCAGAGTGATTTTTATCTTATATATGGGATTTTATTAAATTCATGAATCACTAATAAAAGGTCTTGAAACACAACTTGCTGAAATTTTGCTTTTTGACATGACAAAAGGAAAAATATACATTAGGGAAGATAAGACATGTGATATATTTGGTGAAAATAAGAAACTTTCATACTCTTTTTCAGGTATTACACAAGAATAGTTTCATCTTTGCAATGATGGTACTATCCTGTGAACCGTAAAATTAAATGTATTTATACTTTCCTTCTTCTACAAATATTATATGATTTAAAGTGATAAAACAAGAATATATGAATTGGCAAACACCGGGAGGCTTTTTTTTTTTATCATCAAACTGGAATCTGTAGATCAATAACTTTGCAACATGAGGTTTACAATTGCTTTCAAAGAAAGCCAGAAATTGAACAGTGATGCAGTGCCGTAAAGTAGACAGTACTATAAGGTCGCATGTGAAGGATTGCAGTCCTAGAAATCTTCCATAAATAAAAACTCCTGGCTACTTAGGGTACAATTAAAGGGTCACTTAACCAACCATCAAGGACAGTTGACCACTAAATCATAGGTCTGATATGCTGAGACATTTTTTCATCACATAACCAATGTTAACAATTTGGAAACCTGCCTGATGCAGTAGTCTCAGATCTGTTACTTCTGTTATGGTCATTCAGTTAGCTGTAATACCACCTGTTCCACCAGCAGCAAATCATGATTTTACATGGGAGATGTTGATCCAATAAAATAAGGAAAATCCTCATGGCAGACCATCAAGTAGAATGTTCTGGGGTTCAGAATAGTGCTGTTTTTTTTAAGCAAAATATTTCAAATTTTCAAATGATAAACACTTTATTTTAGTTATAATTAAAATATCTATTGTATAATATTTTTAAAATAAATACAACTTTGAAGAAAATATCAATCACCCCTTATCTTACCATCTAGAGATAACTTGTTGAGTTGGTAGTATGTATTTCCTGCCAGTCATTTATCTATGCCTGTGTGTGAAATAATGATAATGATGATTACAACAACAATAGCAGCTATTTATGTAAACCCTAAGTACACCAGATACTTCATTTTAAGTGCTTTAAGTGGATTATAATACTTAATCCTCCAACAACCCAAATAGCCCTTATAGTAATCTCAATTTTACATAGAAAAAAGAAGCTTAGACATAGAAAATAAATTCTCCAAGATCAGATCTTAAGTTTTGAAAGCCAGATTCAAACTAAAATCTGACCCCAAAGCCCTTGAGCTTAACCTCTGCACTATACTTTCTCATTAAAGACATACTCAAAATAATGTTCAAATAAGTTTGATTAAAATTTTTATGACAAATTTATTGAGATACAATTCACAAATCTGAAATTTCACCCTTTTAAAGTGTACAGCTTGGTGGCTTTGATATATTCACAGATTTATGTTACCATTAGCACTAATTTCAGAATATTTTTATTACCCCCCAAAATATCACATACCCATTATCTGTTGCTCGACATTTCTCTTTTTCATCAAGACCTGACTATGAATAATTTACATAGTGTATCTATGGATTTGGCTGTGCTGGATATTTTACATGTGGAATTATGCAACAAATGGTCTTCTGAATCTTACTCATTTCACTTTGCATAATGTTTTCAAAGTTCATGTTGTACTATGCATCAGCACTTCGTTTCTTTTGTTGTTCTTGTTTTGTTTTGTTTTGTTTTATTGTGGTAAAATGCACGAAACATAAAATTTACTATTTCAACCATTTTACAGTGTAAAATTTGGTGTTTTTTTTGTGCATTCTCAGTAGTATGTAATCATCACTATCTGGTTCCAAATTTTTTTCATTACCTCTGATACTGTGATATATAATAAGAAATGTATGTATGTGTGATGGTTAATACTGATTGTATTGAAGGTTACAAAGTATTGATCCTGGGTGTGTCTGTGAAGTTGTTGCAAAAGGAGATTAACATATGAGTCAGTAGGCTGGGAAATGCAGATCCACTTTTTATTTATTATTATTATTATTATTATTATTATTATTATTATTATTTTAGATGGAATTTGACTCTTGTTGCCCAGGCTGGAGTGCAATGGCATGAGTTCGGCTCACGGCAACCTCCACCTCCTGGGTTCAGCAATTCTCCTGCCTCAGCTTCCTGAGTAGCTGGGATTACAGCTATGCACCACCATGCCTGTCTAACTTTGTATTTTTAGTAGAGACGGGGTTTCTCCATGTTGGACAGGCTGGTCTCGAACTCCTGACCTCACGTGATCCACCTGCCTTGGCCTCCCAAAGTGCTAGGATTACAGGCGTGAGCCACCATGCCTGGCCCCAACCCACTATTTATCTGGGTGGGCGCAGTCTAATCAGCTGCCAGGATCTGGTTGGGCACAGTCTAATCAGTTGTCAGCACAGCTAGAATATTAGCAGGCAGAAAAACGTAAAAAGAGAGACTGGTCTAGCCTTCCAGCCTATATCTTTCTCCCATGATGGATGCTTCCTGCCCTCAAACATTGAACCCCAAGTTCTTCACTTTTGGAACTCAGAATGGCTCACCTTGCTCCACAACCTGGAAATGGCCTGTTGTGGGACCTTGTGATCATGTGAGTCAATATTAATAAACTCCTATATAGGTGTGTGTGTGTGTGTGTGTGTGTGTGTGTGTGTGTTTTCCATTAATACCATCTCTCTAGAGAACCCTGACTAATACAGATTTTGCTACCAGGAGTGTTTCTAGAGGAACAGAATATTAAGGATGGATTTCCTTCACTGTTTTTGGGGTTTCTGGAGTTAGCTGCTTAATATGATTAGACCCCAAAATGCTAATGACTTTACTTCTAAGAGTATGCAGAGCATCGATAGTCCTCGGTGTGTACTGTCTAGGGAGTTACGCAAAATAAATGCATTGGACGCTCCTGATTCATCACTCATGAGAGACAAGGTGTTTTGTGACTCTGTACATAATAACTTTTCCATATGTGGAGAAACAAGGATCATAACGAAGCTGATTGGTTGCTCCTAAGTTCAGTGGACAAAGTGATGAAAGAAAATGATGAACTCAGGGATTTTATCTCCCTGCTTCAGAAGCAGATACTGAGCCTCAAATCTGCTAAGATTGCTCTAAGTGGGAGTCTCATCTCCTGTAGAGAAATTGTGGAAAAACAGACAAGCTTTTATCATGCGAGTGGTTGGCCTGAAACAAAAGGTGCATGCACAACCCCACCAGGTGTCTACTGCTAAAGTGAGGGCATTAACTGGGAAAGAATGGGACCATGCAACTTGGAATGGGGATGTGTGGGAGCACCTTGATGAAGCTAGGAACACTGAGTTTGTAAACTCTGATGAAACTTTTCTGTCAGTGAAAACAGCTTCCCCATATCCACTAGTGGCAACATCCCCTCCCCAACCCATGCTGCCATCAGCCTTTCTACCTTAGTCTGAGGATAAAAACCCCTGCGTTGCCTGAGGCAACAGTTATGGCCTCCCCTGAGGCAGTTGCAAGACAAGATAATGTTAATTATCCTCAGGAGCCACTCTCAATACCCCTGTTTTATTCTAGACCTATAACTAGACTAATGTCCCAGCAGGACCTAGAGGTGAGGTTGAGAGTGTGACCCATGAGGAGGTATGCCACACTCAAAAATAACTGCTTGAGTTTTCTAATTTATATAAACAGAAATCTGGAGAACAGCCATGGGAATGGATATTAAGCGTGTGTGATAATGGTGGAAGGATCATAGAGTTGGATCAGGTTGAATTTATTGATTTGAGTCCACTAAGTAGACGTTGCATTTAATGTTGCAGCTCAGGGATTTTAAAAAAGGTTCTAATAGTTTACTTGTTTGTTTTGCTGAAATATGAATTAAGAGACGACCCACTGTGAGTGAGCTGGAAATGCCTCCTATCCCTTGGTTTAATGTAGAGTAAGGAATTCAAAGGCTTAAGAAGATTGGGACAGTGGAATGGATTAGTCACTTTAGACCTATTTATCCCAGCTAAGAGGGTCCAGAGGATATACCACTGACCAATGCCTTGTGAAATAGATTTGTGAGGGCAGCACCTTCATTTTTAAAGGTCCCTGTAATTGCTCTTCTCTGTATGTTAGATCTAACAGTGGGAAATGCAGTCACTCAACTACACAGTTTAAATACAATGAGAATAATTGGATCCCAAGGTGTCAGGGTCCAAGCGGCAACACTCAACTGTCAAAGGCAAGGTGGGCGTAGCTACCATAATGGACAGCAGAGGCAACATGGCAATCAGAATAGTGTGACTTGTGTAGAGCTCTGGCAATGGTTAATTAATCATGTTGTCGCTAGAAGTGAATTTGATAGGAAGCCTACTGCATTCCTATTAATTTACATAAGCAGAAAACTTCTAGGTAGAATGGACAAAAGACAGATTTGAATTATAAAACAGAGAATCACAGCCCCTCAATCAATTTCCAGACTTGAGTCAGTTTACGGATCCAGAATCCGTTGAATGAAGGGTAGGCCAGGTCCCCTTGAAGTAGGACCCCACTACACTACCAACAATTTATGCTGTTAATCTTTCTCCCATCTTTCCCCAAGAAGACCTCAGGCCTTTTACCAGGGTAACCATGCATTGGGGAAAGGGAAATGGTCAGACATTTTGGGGACTACTGGACACTGGCTCTGAGCTGCTGTTGATTCCAGGGGACCCAAAACGTCATTGCTGTCCTCCAGTTAAAGTAGGGACTTATGGAGGTCAGGTAATTAATGGAGTTTTAGCTCACCTCAAACTTACAATGGGTCCCATGGGTCCCTGGATTCATCCTGTGGTCATTTCCCCTGTTTAATAATGCATAATTGGCATACAGATACTTAGCAGCTGGCGGAATCCCCATATTGGCTCCCTGACTGGTAGGATGAGGGCTATTATGGTGGGAAAGGCCAAATGGGAGCCATTAGATCTACCTCTACCTAGAAAAAACAGTAAATCAAACACAATACCACATCCCTGGAGGGATCACAGAGATTAGTGCCACCATCAAAGACTTGAAAGATGCAAGGGGTGGTAACTCCCAACACATCCCCATTCAACTCTCCCATTTGGCCTGTGCAGAAAACAGATGGATCTTGGAAAATGACAGTGGATTATCATAAGCTTAACCAAGTGGTGACTCCAATTGTAGCTGCTGTACCAGATGTGGTTTCATTGCTTGAGCAAATTAGCACATCTCTTGGTACCTAGTGTGCAGTCATTGACTTGACAAATGCTTTTTTCTCCATTCCTGTCCATAAGGCCTGCCAGAAGCTATTTTTCCTCAGCTGTCAAAGCCAGCAATATATCTTTACTGTCCTACCTCAGGGTTATATCCACTATCTGACTTTGTGTCATAATCTAAGAGACCTTGATCGCTTTTTCATTCTGCAAGATATAACACTGGTCCATTCCATTGATGATATTATGCTGTTTGGATCTGGTGAGCAAGAAGTAGCAAACACACTGAACTTATTGTTAATATGTTTCTGTGCCAGAGGTTGGGAAATAAATCTGACTAAAATTCAGGGACCTTCTACCTCAGTAAAATTTGTAGGGGTCCAGTGGTGTGGGACCTGTCAAGATACTCCTTCTAAGGTGAAGGACAAGTTGCTGCATTTAGCCCTTCCTACAACCAAGAAAGAGGCACAATGCCTAGTGGGTCTATTTGGATTTTGGAGGCAACACATTATTCATTTGGGTGTGTTACTCCGACCCATTGATTGAGTGACCCAAAAAGCTGCCACTTTCATGTGTGGTCCATGTGTGTATACGTATTCCATTAGTTCTGTCTCTCTAGAGAAACCTGACTAGTACAGTATGATAAGAAATATATATTTGGTCTTCATTCCAGTTTCTGGCACAGAACTCCTAAAACCCTTAGAATGACTATGTAATAGCGATGCTAGGAGCATTTTTTTTTGTTCTAATATTTATCTTTGACCCCAGTACCTGACACAGACCTCTTGAAATTTCATGAATGATAAGGGTGTCTTTTGTTATATTGAGACAGCTCTTGATGGGCTCCTGATTGAGGGCTGATCACCTAAAAGACCAAGTCATGATTAGAAACTTGGAACTTTCAGCCCAACTACCATTCTCTGGGGAAAGAGAAGGAGCTAGCAATTGATTTAATAACCAACCAGGCCTACATAACAAAGACTCCACAAAGATTCCTTAAGTATAAAGTTTGGAGAGTTTCTGGGTTGGTGAACATGTCCATATGACATGAGGATGGCATACCTTAAGTCCACAGAGAAAGAAGCTTCTTCACCCTATGTACCTCTTCATCTGACTTTTCATCTGTATCCCCCAACACATCTTTTAGCAACATAATAAAGCAGTAAATGTAAATATGTGTACTGAAGTTCTGTGAACTTCTGTAACATATTCATTGAGAAGGGGATTGTGGAAATCTCCGATTTGTAGCCATGTCAGACAGAATTTGTGAGTAACTTACTACTTGCAATTGTCATCTATAGTGCAGGCAGGTTTGTGGGACTGAGCCTTGAAACTACCTGCAGATGGTGTTGAGACAGCCATATGGGATGGGTTCTGGGGGAATCTCCAACCAACCTTCTCACTGGGAATGTGCACTAAAGTGTAAACACAGAAGTTTGTGCCCTTTGCAGTGGGGAGGAGCCTGGCCCCTCCTCTTCCTGTGTGAAACCTGGGATTTGTATGGCCAGATGGGAAGTGCTCTATCAGGATTCTGGCATGTGAGAGCCCCTGTTTCCCCCTTTTCTTCCTTCTCATGCAATAAAACCCTGTCTTATTCACCATTCAAATTGTCTGCCAGCCTGAATTTTCATGGGTGTGGGACAAATAACCCCATCTTTAGCTGAACTAAGGAAAAGTCCTGCAACTGTGTCAGAATTGTGTTAAATTTTAGGATATCCACCTGGTGTCAGAGAATTGGTTGGTGTGGGGGAAACCCACACATATCTGGTGTCAGAAGGGAAATGTTCTGTTTTTGTTTGTATTTTGTTTTGTGAATGAGAGTATAGAAGAAAACAGTTAATTTTTTTTCCTATACATCACCCCAAAAGGAAACTCAAGAGACTCTCTTCAGTTCTCCTCCTCCTAACCCACTGGCAACCGTTCATCTGTATTCTTCTATGAGTTTACCCATTCTGTATATTTCTAATAAATGATGTAATAAAATATGTGACCTTCTGTGTCTGCTTTCACATACTTATAATAATGTTTCAAGGTTCATCTATGCTGTAGCATGTAACAATACTTCATTACTTTCCATGGCTGAATAGTATACCATTGTGTAGATATACCACTTTTGTTAATTCATTCATCAGTTAATGGGTATTTGAGTTGTTTCCATCCTTTGACTATTGTGAATAGGGCTGCTATGAATATTCTTCAAGTTTTATTTGAACATCTATTTTCAATTTTTCTGAGGGTATACCCAAGAGTGGAATTGCGCCATCACATGGTAATGCTAAGTTTAACGTATAGTGGAAACTCCAAACTTTTTTCCACAACAGCTACACCATTTTACCTTCCTTCCAACTATTCAAGAGTCTTCAGATTTTTGCACATATTCACAAAACATTTGTTATTTTTTATTATTATATCTGAATGTCCAGTGGTAGCACACTGTGGTTTTCATTTGCATTTCTCTAATGACTAATGCTGTTGGGCATCTTTTCACATGCTTTTTGGCCATTCATATATCTTTTTTGAGAAATGCCTATTCAAGTCTATTGTCTATTTGTTTCATTGGGTTGTTTGTCTTTTTGTTGAGTCATAAGAGTTCATTACATATTCTGGATACTAAAGCTTTATCAGATATGATTTACACATATTTTCTCCCATTCTGTGAATTGTATTTTCACTTTCTGAATGTTGTCCGTTGATGCACAAAAGTTTTGTTTTTTAGAAAGTCCAATTTATCTGTTTTCTTTTCCTGCTTCTGTTACTAGTGTCACATAAGAAACAACTGACAAATCCAAGGACATTCAGATTTATTCCTATGCTTTCTTCAAATAGTTTTATAGTTTTAGTTATTATATTCATTGATGCATTCTGGGTTTGTATATGGTGTGATGTTAGGATCCAATTACACTCTTTTCCATGTGAATATCTAGTTGTCTCCAACCATTTGTTGAAAAGACTATTTTTTCCCCACTGAGTGGTCTGGGCATTTTTCCCAAAAGTCAATTGACAATTGATATGTGGGTTTATTTTTGGACTCTCAGTTATATTCCATTGAGATATATATATATATATATATATATATATATCCTCATGCTATTACATTGTCTTGTTGACTATTGCTTTCTAGTAAGGTTTGAAAGTAGAAAGTGTTAGTCTTCCAACTTTTCTTTTTTAAATATTGTTTTGGATATTTAGAATTTTTTGTGATATTACATTGATAGACTTTTGTGTGTTGAAACAAATACATTAATATATTCCTGGGGTATATTCCACTTTATTCTATTGCATAATATTTTAAATATTTTTATCTATATTTATAATGGATTTTAGTCTCTAACTTTGATTACTGTGATATTTTTAACTGTCATTTTTCTTTAAAGAAGAGTAATTCTAGCTTCATACGTGAGATAGAAAGTGTTCCTTTCATTTTTTTTTAAGAATTTGAGAATAATTGTTATAATTTCTTACTTAAGAGTTTGGTAGAATTCACCAAGGATGCCATTTTCTCCTGGCCTTTACTCGAAGGATTTTGAATAATTATTCCATGTCTTTACTTGTCTCCAGGTCTATTCAGATTTTCTTTCTTCTTCTTCTCCTTCTCCTTCTTCTTCTTCTTCCTCCTCCTCCTCCTCCTCCTCCTCCTCTTCGTCGTCGTCGTCTTCTTCTTCTTCTTCTTCTTCTTCTTCTTCTTCTTCTTCTTCTTCTTCTTCTTCTTCTTCTTCTTCTTCTTTTTCCTTTTCTTCTTCTTCTTTCTTCTTTTTCTTCTTTTCCCCCTCAGCTTGGTAGTTTTTGCTTTCTTAGAATTTTTCTTCATTTTATCTGAATTATCTAATTCTTTCATGTAAAATTATTCCTAGTATTTATTTTATAAGCCTTTTTATTTCTGGAAGGTCATTAAGTCCCTATTTTCATTTCTGGTGGCAGTAGCTTGTATATGCTTTATTTTTTTCTCAGTCTAGCTAAAGATTCGTAAGGTTTTTGTTTTGTTTTTGTTTTTGTTTTTGTTTTTGTTTTTTACATTTTCAGAGAACCAACATTTGGTTTCATTGATTTTTTTAAATGTTCTATCCTCCATTTTGTTTATTTCCTTTCTAATCTTTATTATTTCATTCTGCTAGCTTTGGGTATAATTTGTTCCTCATTTTCTAATTCTTTAAGGTAAAAAGTTAGCTTGTTGACTTGCAATCATTCTCTTTTTTAAAAGTTTTATTTTTCAAATTTCTTATAGCACTGTGATATAATAGTGAGAAAATTAAATTAGGTGTCAGGAGACTAGGGTGTGAGACCTGAAGTTGCCACTCATTAATGATAACATTGGCAATTGGAAGCAATCCTTTGAGTATCATACTATTCAAATATGAAATGAGATGATTAGAATAGAAGATTTCTAAGGTCCTCTTGTAAATTGAATCTTCAGTCTATAATTTAAACATCCACAGTTGAATGCTTTTACAATTTATTTTTCAGAAAACTTATACTAATTTAAGACATTTAATAATTATAGGTTTATTTTGTTATATTACTTTATATTTTTAGAATTGTATATTTATGGAGATGAGAAAGGAAGAAGAAACAGAATAGAAAGAAGCCTACCCTTTTTGGTGCAACCTGTCCTGAGCCATGTGTAGTTAATTAAGACTCTTTTCCACTATTCACAATAATATGATAAACATTTCACTTGCATGAAATTCTCAGAGCTTGTTGACAGACACCAATACAGTTGGGAGAATGTATACATAAGACATTGAAAAAAGAAATAAACTGCAAAGGGGGATTTGATGAATATTGATTTATTTAAGTGAAAAGAAAGGTCAGCAGTTCAAGCAAGGCCTACACATAGTCAAAGAGGGAAGTGTTTGAGTAAGCCATGGCAACACATAAGTAAAGATAGATAATAAAATATACTTCAGATTTTAAGGTACTGAGAGATAGACTTGTAAAAATGGAATCCAGAAAAGCAGATAATTTGATGTTCCAATAAATGATGAAACTGGAACAAACCATTGTAAAAGAATGACATATTGGAAGTCAAAGAGTCAGCCCCATCATTACATAAAAGTCAATTCCAAAGTGCAGCTAAGGACCAATAATTGATTTCCGTATTTCTTGCATCTTGAAATTCATTATATTTTAAATAGTTGATTAAGACAGTCTGATGTCCTACTATGGAAGACCTGAGATATATATACATATTTCAAAATGTAGGTATAGTCTGCTGTCTGAAGGTCACAAACTAATTATTTCTGATTCACCTGAATTATGGCAACGGAAATGATGGCAACCAAACACTACTGTTCCCAAAAGCAGGGATTATTTTGCAGCTGGAAAATGGAATTGAAGTCTGTTCTAATATTTTTACTTAGGGACTCATAATTTGAGCATACGCCATTACCAGGATCTATTTTCTTGACTTTCTAGGAATATATAGTCCACATTATAAAGTTATTGTCCTCTTTATCAGATTTCTAAAGTGAGATGACTCAGATGTTATGTGCAAAACAACCTACATTACAACATGGGTCATTGTGTGTTCCTTTCTTTGCAATAGGGACATATTAACAGCTGTGTAACATTTAACCTAAAACTTCTAAAATATTGAACAACATATCCCCTTTCACAAAAAAAAATGTGATTTCAAGCATCCAACTGTGGTTGCTTCTTTGATTTATTTATTTTTCACAAAACCTATACTAAGCCTATCTCCAAATATATTATAGGCTATTTGTTACATCAATACTTTGCTTTAATACCAATGTTTCTGTATGTATTAATGTTGTATTTAGTTGCCAAAAGTGCTTCATGCATTCAACTATTTGATGCTTTCTGATATTACTCAATATCAGCTGGAAAGAATCACACTGAACACATAGGAACTTTTATTAATAACAGTGTGCCTTATGGGAGAACACTTTTCACACATGCAACTAATTTGTGTGTATTTAATAAGTATGTGTCCCTTAGACCTCTAGACTTTGGATTCACTCCATACTGTTACAATATAGCAGCTGAATCACAGTACTACTCCCTATGTCTCTCCATTTGTTTAAATGGGCTGGGAGGTGGAAGGCAGATGCTCCTTCCCAGGTACCAGTTATTCCACAATCCCTATTCCTTAATTTCTACCAAACACTACTTAACAAGTGCTTTAAATATATCAGATTTGTACTGAAGTTTTGTTATAATATAGTGGGACTACAGGACAACAGAAAACAACTTAAAATTTAACATGAAATGTCACTATCCTAAAAATTTACCAGGCCTTTCTCACCTCTAAGTGTTTCTTGGTGGGGATATCCCTTCCTTTGGCTGTCATTATTTTAAATTTCCTTTTGTTTATCTCCAAAGTTCCATTTCCTTCATGCCCATCTCCACATTGATGTCCTTTACCTTCTCTTTCAGGCTGCTTGCATGAACTCAAAATATCTTTTACAGTTTTAAGTAAAACTAACAAGTTAATCTTTGGTGCTCCAGGTTCTAATTGTTTCAAACAAAAAGTCTTATCAAAGTACATGTTGGGTGTTTTCCTGGGGGGGGGGGGGGGGGGGGAAGGACAATATTTACCACTGAGGAAATTGTTGCTTTTCCCCTAGAGTACAGCAGCAAAGCAGACATTTTGTTTTCTAGAGAGCATTTTTCCTATATGGCTACATAGAGAGGAGTGTTTATACCTCGGAAATTCACAGGTGCATGCATGATATCCCCATCTTCATGCAAGCTATATGTCAGAAGATTTACCTAGTTTGCAATATCTTAAGAAGTTCTACCCTCTATTAAATCTTTCCAATTTATATGAACATCAATATTCCTGGTTCCAGCTGCTCACAAAAAGGTCTGTCTTTTCTCTCTGTTGCCCCCAATCATTTACCTCTCACTCATACGATTTCTAAAAGTTACTTTCCACATTCTGCAGGAACTGCTTGACTAAGTGGTGATCTTAAATGTGACGCTGTTATAAAGAAAAAGTACATCAAAAAAAGATCAAAAGATAATGTATGTAATTTTCAAATTCCTCAAATGTGATACATAATGAAAACAATACATATGAATGTCTTCAAGGAGAAAAAATAAACTGTAAACAAATTTCAGTTATATCACATTTTACTATAAATTATATTCCTGAGCCACTATATGTAAATTTAACTTTCATAAAATAAATGGCATATGGAAGCTTTTAAGAAGAAAGCAGTACTTAAATGTGACTCTGCAATATATTCTTTTATAAAGTGGACTGTTATGCAAATATTGATTTGTTTCTATCTGAATTTTATAAAGTTGTTCATACTTGATCCGTTGCTGGGAAATTATTAGGCGATGCCTACAAAGAGGCTTCCTTTGTGAAGAAAGAATATGCTTCATCATAATTTCCTTTTTTACTTTGTAATATAGATGAATCTTATTTGAATTAATTCTGTTCCCACACATAAGTAGGAAGGGGTGGAATAGTCTCTGAGAAAGATTTCTTTTTTTACTCTCTAACATATATTTGGTTAATTTAGAGATCGAGTTAAAGTTTGAAGGAAATTTGACTTACACTTTATTAATATGTAACACATAAATGATACAATTCACAGGTTTTAAATGTTCTGATTGATGTTGTCACAATTGTTCACCAATGTCATGGATGTCCTTACTGTGAAGTGTCCAGTAATAGGTTTTCCTTAAAGTATTTTACTTTTATCCTTTCGGTTATTATAGGGAGGCAGTAATAATTGTAGTTAAGACAAAACATTATATGTTAATTATAACACTTACAAGTTACAAGGTCTTGGGCAAGTTATTAACTATTCTCTGCATCCATTTTCTTATATGTTATATGGAGCTAATAATTGGGTTATTACAAGAATTAAATGAGACAATACACATAAATAATTTAACTCAGGACCTGAGATACAAATGCTTGGTAGCTACTTGCAATTATTGCATTTTCTACCTGAAAAAACTCCAAGCAAAAGGCTAAGAAAGAGGGGTTCAGTATTATAGATAAAAAGATTTATGTTGAGAAATAATAAAATAAATATTTATTGAGTAGCAAGATATGTGTTACGTGGAATTACTGCATATCATGACTTACGATGAAATTTGGTTACCTTGGCAGTTAATGCGGAGATAATGGCAGACTTTCAACAACTCAGCTCCTCTAAAATGGGAATAGACAGAAAATATTGAAAAGGATAAAGTATAATGTGTCCAATGTATATACACAAAATTTTGGTGTGTCATGAGGAAATACAGATTCAAGCTGTTGAAATTTACAGTTGAATCTGAATTCCAAGACTTGGAATAATGGAACAATTGTGGTATGGAAAACTTGTATAGCATTACTTCCCCGACCAAACACCTAAGGCTTCAGAACACAAAATAAATCTCATTGACTTTCTATAAAAAGTTAATATTGTAATATTGCCTACAAATAATTCAACTTCGGTAAAACAAGAGAAATAGATAAAGGGAAATATTAGTATGATTTCACTATGAAACCCACTCTGTTTAATCTTTAGAAAAGACGATACAACAGTTTGTAATTCAAAGTGTAAAATTTTGAGTCCTTCATTTCCTTTAACTTAAGATATTACATCTGAAACCTTAGCACAATAAACACTATTTTCACTACAAATACAGTCTGAGTTTTAGTGGCTTTATTAAAGACATTCAAATAAAAATCTGTCAAGAGAGATAACAGGGTGTGGATCTGGATTCTAAGAGACTTTAATTAGATTTAAAGGTCAGCAGTAGTGGTGAAAAAATCAACGCGTCTAAATAAAGCATAAACTTCGTTAAAGAATATACTAATATTTCATGTAAATTACTTGTCCGACAGATCATGGAATATATTACCAAGAGTTACCTGTTTTCTATGATGTATTTTTAACGTGGTAATCCCTGGGTAATTTTCCCTTCAAGTGTAAAGTGTTCGCTTGTTTTTGCAAGTCGTTGAGTTTAACTTGTAGATCATCCAATTATGCTAGATGATGCTTTCCCTCAAAATATGAAATTTTATCAGGAATCTTGACTTCACTATTGTCCTTGGTTTTTTCTTTCTGAAATACAGTTAAATATTGATGAGATTTTATAAAGATAAATGTTTCAGGTATTATAAATTACTCTTTATTACATGTTAATTAGTATACTCTGAGAGATGCTTAATTATAATAGCTGTTAATATTTCTGAAAGTTAAATTAAGATTCTACACTGTTAGTGAGCAAACTCATTAAAGACATGAAAGAATGACAAGGTGAAAAAGGATTTACATTTGTAGAATCTCCTATAAAATTATTAGAAGTGACAGATTCCATTTTTTTTTTAATGCTGGAATCAAGGTTGCATGTCTAAACTATAGTGACACCATGGTTAGATTTTGCATAGCTGAGAAGTAATAGGAAATTAATAGAGTGTAATACAGGTCTATTATATTTGGTATAATGGTGCTACTTTTATGTGTAAGAACAGAGGGCATAATTTCAATCTTTGTTTAGTGTCTTGGACAGCCAGACTCACTAGCATCTAGGTATGATCAGGATTAAAAATGTGATGGATAATACTATAGCACCTCCTTGACAGTTTTTCTGTTCAAATACAAATTTCTGTCACAGCCCCAGAAAGTTTGAAAGAGAATTCAGAGATGAAATATTGCAGCTGCAACAAGCCCAGTGTGAAGCTATTATGTTTTTAAAGGAAAAATAATTACAAACTGTACGTCTCCTAGGCACAAAAATGTTTTAAAAATGCATAGAAATAAATACACTGGAGTATACCAATGAAATGTTACTGAGCATTAAAGTTTTGAAAACCACAGGTTTATGAATCTGTCAAGAAAATGTCAATGCATATGTCTAGTTTCGGATTTCTGCACCTGTTTTAGTTAAATAACTATTTGGAAAAGGTTTGAAAAAAATTGTTATTTATTTCACCTTTCATAATGCATCTTAAGTACATTTTTAAAGATAAATTTGGGATATTTTAAAGCTATTTATAATCTAAATGTTTGGTATATCCATCCCCATAAAAACTCTATGTTCATCTACCAAAATTATTTTTAATAGTACAAAAGATTATATTTTATTCTTTCTGAGAAGGATCATTTTTATGATACTATTATAGCATTGTTCTTGTAAATAATTTTTAAAATAAAAATTCAAAGAATCTTCATAAAAATAAACATGAAATAAACTTTAACCTCAAATTTCACATTTATCTCACAATAAAAATAAATTCTGTAACAACTTCCAATTTTTTTTCCTATGGCAATATGTGTCTGCTCATATTGTTTCTTCAAACAAATTTCCTTTATAGAAATAAATCAGATGATTACTGTTAGGGAATAAAATACTAAATTCTACTTCTTGAAGAAAAAATAAACAGAGTTCAATTTAAATGGGCAAAAATCATTTATAGTATTCTTAATTCTTTAACCAAGAATAACCAGCCACCCTTCCTGACAAATTTTCTCTGAGTCTGAGATACAAGCTTTGTACACGGATATCACATATCAAGTCAGACCACTGGTTTACCGAGCACTACATTCTATCTTTGATAATTTTTGCAATGAACACTTTCACTATAATGAAGTAGTTGTCCCTTACATCAGAGTTACCACATAATGAAGATTAATCATTCAATCAATTTTGAATATTTGTTGTGGTTAGTACAGAAATGTAACACTGGGTATCTCACACTGGCCTAAAATTTTCTCATAAAGATGCTGCATATCAGGATAATACATACTTCAGACTTGAAATAAAATCAGAAAGAGAATTTCAGGGCTAAATAACAGAGAATTGTTTTGCTCATTTTTTATTACAACAAATATTGAAAATGTAATATGTCATTCACAGTGCTGGTTTCTAGTGATATCAAACATCTATACATTCAGCATTTACCAAATATTTATTGAACATTTATGTTATGTTAGGCACTATACTGAGGTTTTGAATATAAATATGACACAGACTCTTCTATGAAAAAGTGTACAGAGAATAGGAAAATTGTATAGAATGTATATAGCTATAATTCAATATGTAATATATAAGTTTCAAGCAAGATATACCAAAAAGAGTTTTAAAGTGGAAAGAGTACAAAGAGAGTTTTCATAGAAGATGTTGGCTAGAATATGGCTAGAATGTGGACAGGTGTGGCTCATCCAGAGGAGTACAATGTATTTGAAGGTGCAACACAAACCAAGTCACAGAAGCAGTAAAGTTCTAAGCATGCTCATGGTGTAATGAATATTCCAAGTCAACAGAAGTGGAGGACACTGCATCATTCCAATTTTAGTATATGTGCTGCCAAAGTGAGCACTCTTTTTTTGTTCTGAATTATAAGTGCGAGCTAAATGATGAGAACTCATGGACACAAAGACAGGAGCAATAGACACTAAGACTTACTGGAGGGTAGAGGATGGGAGGAGGAAGAGAAACAGAAAAATTAACTATTGGGTACTAGGGTTGGTACCTTGGTGACAAAATAATCTGTACAACAAACCCCCATGACACGCGTTTACCTATATAACAAACCTGCACATTTCTCCCTGAACCTAAAATATAAGTTAAAAAAAAAGTAAACGAAGGGTATGGGGAAGATGCCATTTTCAGAAAAAGAAATAGATATTGGACAGACAATAAAAAAAAAAAAAAAGTCCATCATGGAACATCTGTATTTAAGGAATAGAGCCTTGGAATTATCCTTGACCTCTCTCTGTTCTTCCCACTCTCCACCACCTCAAATATTCAAGTATTAACAAAGCTTATTAACAATGACAAAAAGAAAGAAGTGAAGGAGATTGATATGCTTTGGGTCTGTGTCCTCTCCCAATCCTCATGTTGAATTGTATTCCCCAGTGTTGGAGACAGGGTCTGGTGGGAGGTGACTGGGTCATGGGGGTGGATCCTTTATGAATGGCTTAGCACTATGCCCCTTAGGACTGTTCTCACAATAATGAGTGAGTTCCAGTGAGATCTGGCTGTTTAAAAGTGTGTGGCACCTCCCCATGTTCATCTCTCTCTTGCTCCTGCTCCCACCATGTAAGATGTCTTGTTTCCTCTTTGCCTTACACTGTGATTGGAAGCTTTTTGAGGCCTCCCATGAAGCAGAAGCCACTATACTTCCTGTACAGCCTGAAGAACCTCAAGCCAATTTCTTTATAAATTACCCAGTCTCAGGTGTGTCTTTATAGCAATGTGAAAATGGACTAATACAGAGACTAATAGGGAAAATATTATTGAAAAATTAGATTGGTAGTACTGTACGGACTTTTTCTTAGTGCACCACTGGTATGTTTGTATGCGTTTTAATAACAATTAGAGAGTCATTAATGTTTTCTGAACATTTGTTGTTGTTGTTTTCATCTCTGCTGCCTTTGATAATGACATAGGCTCCTTCTTGAAATTCAGTCCTGACCAGTATGTCCTAGTTTTATTCTGAGAGGTGACAATGTGCTAGCAACCCTGCCCTGGGCGCCTCCTTGGCCTTGGCCTCCACTCTGGTGGCGCTTGAGGAGCCCTTCAGCCCACCACTGCACTGTGGGAGCCCCTCTTGGGGCTGGTCGAGGCCGCAATTGGTTCCCTTTGTTTGTGGGGAGGTGTGGAGGGAGAGGTGCGGGTGGGAAGTGGGGCTGTGTGCTGCGCTCACAGGCCAGCGCGAGTCCTGGGTGGGCGCAGGCTGGTCAGGCCCCACACTCAGAGTGGCTGGCCAGTGCCACCGGCCCCAGACAGTGAGGAGTTTAGCCCCTGGGCCAGCAGCTACAGAGGGTGTGCCAGGTCCCCCTGCACTGCCGGCCCAGCAGCGCTGGAATTCTCCCCTGGTCTCAGCTGCCTCCCTGCGGGGCAGGGCTGGGGACCTGCAGCCAGCCATGCCCGAGTCCCACCCCTTCCCACTGGTGGGCTCCCACATGGCCGCAGCCTCCCCAATAGGCACCGCCGCCTGCTCCCTGGCTCCTGGTCCCATCCACCACCCAAGTGCTGAGGAGTGTGGGCAGGTGGAGCGGACTGATGGGCAGTTGGGACTGATGGGCTGTTCCGCCAGCAGCACTGGCCTGGCATCCACTAAGCTAAGCCAACTGGACTCCTGAGTTGGGTGGGGACTTGGAGAACTTTTATGTATAGCTAGAGGATTGTAAATGCACCAATCAGCACTCTGTGTCTACCCCGGGGGTTTGTGGATGCACCAATCAGCACTCTGTATCTAGCTAATCTGGTGGGGACATGGAGAACTTTTATGTCTAGCTAAAGGATTGCACCAATCAGTGCTCTGTGTCTAGCTCAAGGTTTGTAAACACACCAATCATCACTCTGTGTCTAGCTCAAGGTTTGGACATGCACCAATCAGTGTTCTGTGTCTAGCTAATCTGGTGGGGGCTTGGAGAATTTTTGTGCCTAAAGGATTGTAAACGCACCAATCAGCACTTTGTATCTAGCTAAAGGATTGTAAATGCATCAATCAGCACTCTGTCTAACTCAAGATTTGTAAATGCACCAATCAGTGCTCTGTGTCCAGCTAATCTAATGGGGACTTGGAGAACTTTTATGTCTAGTTAAAGGATTGTAAATGCACCAATCAGCACTCTGTGTCTAGCTCAAGGTTTGTAAATGCACCAAGCAGTACCCTGTCAAAAGGGACCAGTCAGCTCTCTGCAAAATGGGCCAATCAGCGCTGTGTAAAATGGGCCAATCAAATCTCTGTAAAATGGACCAATCAGCAGGATGTGGGTGGGGTCAAATAAGGAATAAAAGCAGGCTTCCCGAGCCAGCAGCCGCCAGCTGCTTGGGTCCCCTTCTGAGCTGTGGAAGCTTTGTTGTTTTGCTCTTTACAATAAACCTTGCTGCTGCTCACTCTTTGGGTCCACGCCACCTTTATGAGCTGTAATACCGCAAAGATCTGCAGCTTCACACCTGAAGCCAGAGAGACCACAAACCCACCAGAAGGAAGAAACTGAGGACACATCTCAACATCTGAAGGAACAAACTCCGGACACACCATCTTTAAAAACGGTAACACCCACTGCGAATGTCCGCAGCTTCATTCTTGAAGTCAGCGAGACCAAGAACCCACCAATTTCGGACACAATTATTACCTTTGTGGCTGTTTTTTCTCAGTCTTCTCAAACTCACTCTTATCCCTTAAGTGTTGTTGTTTCTTCACATTCTTCCCAGAAAGTCTTACCTCCTTCTTTTTCTACACTTCCCATCACTATCTTTAGGGTTTCCCAGTATCCAGCTCCCACCCAGAATTATCCTGAGTTTTAGATCTGAAAATCCGTTAGGTAGTTTACATACCTGTCTTCCTCACTAAGCTATGAGCCTTAAACATTTTTTAAATCCCCAGGGCCTTTGCAGCCCTGCAAACGGTAGATGTTCAAGCCAATTTTTTTGAAGGCATGAATGAATGAATGTTATCATTATGACAGTAATTGTAGTTTAGGAAATTGAATATTGCAGTAGTTTTTCAGGATGTGGCAGAGTTTGCTTCAGAAGTGGATTGGAATTTCCTACTTCTTAAAAATTGTCCATATCATATTTCTTTACTTAGGCCCACAGAAAGATGGAATCCTATTAATTCATATACTGTTGTACGAACACAGACTACATTCACTTACACAAACACACATTTGTGGTGTTCTTCTTTTTACAGTTCCTTCCACAGATATCTTGACGAAACCATACAACTTACAGACCCTTGTGTCATTTTCATTCCTCTCTGTTTGCCACACCCAGGAAAGCTTTTCTGCTATGTCTGGGTATTACTTCATGCTCACCTGGCAAATACAAAAATTACAAATATACTGTCTAAAAGATCAGCTGACTTTTCTTAAAATTAACCTTTTTGTTATAAACTCTGGCTAAATGATGTCAAATGTGGCAGGTATGTTGTCTGATTTACAAAGCCATAAAGATTCCGTGAAAAGTTTTATTTTGGATTGTTTTGTTTTTCCTTTCTTGAGGCTTGTAGGTTCCAAACTTACTTTTCTTGAAAAATAAATTTCAGTTGTTTAGAACTAAACAACCAAGAATGCCCCTTTATCTGAAAAATACAGAACATCCATTCATTCACTATCTGTTAGGCATTTACCAACTATATGTTACTGAGCCAGGACCACATTGTGAGGCATAAAGAACTTCCCTAATACTATACGCATAGGTCAGGTTCTTGTTTCAAGCCCTAATTCAATCATTCTCCTATTTGCCTGGCAGTCAAAAGATGAATAATATTGGCACATTCAGTGTTGTTTTAATCAACATTATTGAAATTCAACAAACATTTGGGATTATTTATTTATTTATTTAATTTTTTTTTCAGACAGGGTCTCACTCTATTCCCCAGGTTGGAGTTCTATGGCACAGTCTCGGTTCACTGCAACTTTCACTTCCCCAACTCAAGTGATTCTTCTTCCTTAGCCTCCTGAGTAGTTGGAACTACAGGCAAGTATCACCATGCCCATATAATTTTTGTATGTTTTGTAGAGTCGGTTTAGCCATGTTTCCTGGGCTGATCTTGAACTCCTGAGCTCAGGTGATACACCCACCTCAGCCTACCAAAGCGCTGGAATTACAGACGAGAGCCACCATGTCCAGACTTCAACAAGCATTTTGAACACCTAGAATGTACAACACAGTGTGTTAGGCATAGTAAGGAAAGAAAAAAGGTGACAAAGTATATTTTCCATCCTTTAAGGGCTTTCAATCAAGTATATTTAACATTTATTCAACTTTTACTGTATTTCACACACTGTATCTAGCATTTACATATATTACAAAAATTCACATGGTTAGCTGTTATAATTACTTGCATTTTATAGATGAAGAAACTGAGACAAAAAGGTTTGTCTTTCAATGTCTCATAAGGGGTAAGTAGAGGAGCTAGCATTTTCATTCGGATCTGTCTGATTCCAGAGTCAGAGCTGTTAATCAATAACACTATACATCCTAGCATTAGAAAAATTCATGCACAAGTAACTACAGTTCAGGTGAGATTTTGAAAGATCTATAATAAATATTCCAACAAAGGACTGTGGAAAAACAGCAAAGGGATCTGGGAAGATTTCTTAGGGGAGACTTTATTTAAATCAAGTCTATAGAAATAGTAATAGCTATCACTTGTTGCACATGTTGAGTTTGTTAGATACTTGCAAGATTCTTCATACATACCACTTATATTTTCACAAAATATTAACAAGTTATTTTATGCTTTAGGAAAAGCGGCTCCCAGGGATCAAAAACCCTGCCCATGGCAGCACACCTGAAAGTGGCAAATCTAGCATTTAACAAATGGCTACACTGATCACCTTCCTCCTTTCTCACTTCCCTATACTACTTCTAATAAGACTGTTTCAATGTACTTAGACAGTAGTCGTGAGGAAAGCCACATAATCAGGGAAATCCAAGGCTGCTTTGGGAAATGACTGGTTACTTTTAGCTGGAATATAAAGGTCATTGTGTATAAGAGTAGAAAACTAGTCAAACATATAGCTAAAAGTTCACTTAGGTTAGATGGTGACAGGCTTGAAACATTTAATTAGAACATTTTAAAGATACATTCAGAGCAGAGCACTAGAAAGTAGGTATAGGAATCAACTTACAGGGAGATGGTAAATCTCCTGTAATAATTCAGGAAAAGGAGAAAGAGTGTCAGAATTGGGTGACAAAAGTGGGAATTGCAATAAAAAAGTTAGAGATATTTTCTGGAGAACATTGAGAAAATTTGATGACTATACATGAGGCAAGAGAAAAGTTTAATTTGTTGTCACTAATCACTATCATATTTCTTAACTCCTCTTTTCTAAGATTATGTATTTACAACAAGTTTTCTGACAAAAGCATGTTTCAGTGGAATGTGTCTCCTTCACTGAATATTCATGGTTATGCCCAATCAATGTGAGCTCAATTTTTGATGGGTTTTGGCAAATGCAAGGGCACAGGTCTATGTCAACTGCTTCCTCTAAATGCATTGTCAACTCAATAATATGTATTTAAATTCAAATATACCTTTAAAATATTCACTTAAAAGGTTAAAAATGACATGACATGAATTGATTTAGCCCAAATTTATTCTTAATTGCTGTGATCACAAAGAAGTACTGTATCTCCCACGTTTAAAAATTATTTACGAATCCTCAGCTATCTCCGTATTATTTCTTTTTTTCACAGAAAATTCTTCCAAAGAGTTATGCATTCATGTTATCTTTTTCCTCAATTTTATGATAGTTTCCCAATAACAGATTTTCATTCCCATCCGTACCCTAAAGCTATTATTTTCAATGTCAACATTGACCTCCAAATTGCCAAAGGCTTCAGTCAATTATTATTATTGTTGTTATTATTTTCTGAGACGGAGTCTCGCTCTGTTGCCAGGCTGGAGTGCAGTGGCGCAATCTTGGCTCACTGCAACCTCCGGCTCCCTGGTTCAAGCGATTCTTCTGCCTCAGCTTCCCGAGTAGCTGGGATTGCAGGCACGCACCACCACGCCCAGCTAATTTTTGTATTTTTAGTAGAGGTGGGGTTTCACCATGTTGACCAGCACGGCCTTGATCTCCTGACCTCATGATCCACCCACCTCGACCTCCCAAAATGTTGGAATTACAGGCATGAGCCACCATGCATGACCCTCAATTCTTAAACTACATTTCACTAGATCTATTAGTAATATTTGACACTCTGGATCATGGCTCCACTTTCTTCATTAGGATTTGAGGATACAACACTGTTTGTGTCTTTCCTCACTGGCTACTCCTTTTCAATATTTTTGCTTGATTCACTTCTTCTTGGAATTCTTTGCAAATCAGTCTTTATCCTCTTACTTTCTCTGTTTAGACTGAATTTCTTGATAATCTCAGTCTCTTACTTCTAAAAGTTATCTATATTTTGAACTTTTTGATATCTACTTGGGATCTCAATCCACACATGAAGGAAAACTGAGCTGCTGATGTTCACTTTCCCATTTTGAAACTAATTAGTCTTGCAATAGTCTATGTCTAAGTTAAATGCGTTCAGTTGCTTAGGCTAAAACCGAGAAGTCAACCTTGATTCTTCTTTACTTTGCTATTCTCTACTTTCCCATTCAATTCTCATCACTTCTATCTTCAAACTGTATTGAAAATTCAAAAGCTTCTTACCGGTTGCACTATTACCATTTTGGCCAAAGTCATTATCACCTTAATTATTGTAATAGTCTTCTAATTGCTGTGCATGCATCTATTTTTCCCTATTTTAGTCTGCTTTCCAGATAGCATTCATAATTATCCTCTTAAACCTATGACACCTTGGGCCAATTCTCTACTCAACTCAAGTTACCAGTGAATTTATGGAAACTTTAAACATACTACAAATTATTTGACACTTCTCCCATCAAATTATGTAAAATAAGTCCTTTCACCTTAAGTTTCCTTGTGTCTCATTTGACTAATCGAGAACTGCAGAAATGATGCTATGTATCTTCGAAAGGTAGATCTTAAAATATCATGCAGCTTTCACCTTGTTCACTGGAATGCTCTTTCACAGCACTGAGTCACCAAATAAGAAATCTGCTGCCCTGAGTTTCTTATGCTGGAGAGGCTAGCTTTGAGTATTTTGATTGACAATTTCACCTCAGTCCTCCCTTCTACCTATTCTTGCCAAGATGCCAAATACGTAAATGATGCTTTCCTGGAACCTCTAAGCAGCCTATCTGCCAGATGAATACCAATAAGTGACCTTCATCAATGCCACATGAATGACAAAAATCACCCCATCAAGTCTTGTTTAAATTTCTGTCCTACAAAATCATAAAATATAATTAATTTGTTGTTATTTTTAAAAAGCTACTTTTGGGGATTGGTTGTTAAGCACATAAAAAGAATAGACTTACTTTATTTAGATCAACTTCAAACTCTTTTCAAACTTAACATGGTGAAAGTTATTAAATCAAAAGCCTGCTCCTCCACTAGGCTTCCCTAACTCGGTTAATAGCCACGCTATTCTCCACTTTTTATTGTACATTTTAAGGTGTGCAACATAATGATATACATAAATAGTGAAATAATACTACAATCAAGCAAATTAACATGTCTGTAATCTCATACAGTTACTTATTTTTTGTGATAAGGAAACCTAAATTCTATTCTTGTAGCAAATTTTTGGTATACAATACAATATTATCAACTTTACTCCTCATGTGGCATATTAGCTCTCTAGATTCATCCTACATAACTGTAACTTTGTACCCTTTGATTCACATCTCCCAATTTCCATCCTTCTCTCTATCCTGGTAAACTCTATTTGACCCTCTATTTTTATGTATTTGACTTTTTAAAAAAATTCCACATATAAGTGAGAACATGCAGAATTTTCTTTTTGCATCTGGTTCGTTTTCCTTAGTGTAATGTCCATGTTGCTGAAAATGGCAAGATCCTCTTTTTAAGGCTAAATAACATTATATTGTACAATATAACATATTTTCGTTATCTTTCATCCATCAATGAACACAGGTTTTTCATATCTTTGCTATTATGAATAACGCTGCAATGAACATGGAAGCACAGATAACCCTACACAGTGCTGATTTCATTTTCTTTGAGTATGGAAATGCAAATTAAAACTACCATGAGATACCACCTCCCACCTGGTAAGATGACCATTATCAAAATATAAGAAATAACAAGTAATAGCGAGGATGTAAAGAAAAGGGAACCCTTGTACACCATTGGTGGTAATGTAAATGAGTACAAACATTAGTAAAACAGTTTGGAGGTTCCCAAAAAATAAAATTACAACTGCCATATAACCCAATAACTCCATTATGTCCCTTAGTATCAAAACTTGAAGTTGTCTTGATTTCTTTTATCCATTTCATATGCCATATAAGATCTCACAGCAAATCCTTTTAGTTCTTTTTTTTTTTTTTTTTTTTTTTTTTTTATTATACTTTAAGTTCTAGGGTACATGTGCATAACGTGCAGGTTTGTTACATATGTATACTTATGCCATGTTGGTGTGCTGCACCCATCAACTCGTCAGCACCCATCAATTCATCATTTATATCTTGTATAACTCCCCAATGCAAGCCCTCCCTCCTCCCCCCTCCCCCCTCCCCATGATAGGCCCCTGTGCGTGATGTTCCCCTTCCCGAGTCCAAGTGATCTCATTGTTCAGTTCCCACCTATGAGTGAGAACATGCGGTGTTTGGTTTTCTGTTCTTGTGATAGTTTGCTAAGAATGATGGTTTCCAGCTGCATCCATGTCCCTACAAAGGACGCAAACTCATCCTTTTTTATGGCTGCATAGTATTCCATGGTGTATATGTGCCACATTTTCTTAATCCGGTCTGTCACAGATGGACATTTGGGTTGATTCCAAGTCTTTGCTATTGTGAATAGTGCCGCAATAAACATACGTGTACATGTGTCTTTGTAGTAGAATAATTTATAATCCTTTGGGTATATACCCAGTAGTGGGATGGCTGGGTCATATGGTACATCTAGTTCTAGATCCTTGAGGAATTGCCATACTGTTTTCCATAATGGTTGAACTAGTTTACAATCCCACCAACAGTGTAAAAGTGTTCCTATTTCTCCACATCCTCTCCAACACCTGTTGTTTCCTGACTTCTTAATGATTGCCATTCTAACTGGTGTGAGATGGTATCTCATTGTGGTTTTGATTTGCATTTCTCTGATGGCGAGTGATGATGAGCATTTTTTCATGTGTCTGTTGGCTGTATGAATATCTTCTTTTGAGAAATGTCTGTTCATATCCTTTCCCCACTTTTTGATGGGGTTGTTTGTTTTTTTCTCGTATATTTGTTTGAGTTCTTTGTAGATTCTGGATATTAGCCCTTTGTCAGATGAGTAGGTTGCAAAAATTTTCTCCCATTCTGTAGGTTGCCTGTTCACTCTGATGGTAGTTTCTTTTGCTGTGCAAAAGCTCTTTAGTTTAATTAGATCCCATTTGTCAATTTTTGCTTTTGCTGCCGTTGCTTTTGGTGTTTTAGACATGAAGTCCTTACCCATGCCTATGTCCTGAATGGTACTACCTAGATTTTCTTCTAGGGTTTTTATGGTATTAGGTCTAACATTTAAGTCTCTAATCCATCTTGAATTAATCTTCGTATAAGGGGTAAGGAAAGGATCCAGTTTCAGCTTTCTACTTATGGCTAGCCAATTTTCCCAGCACCATTTATTAAATAGGGAATCCTTTCCCCATTTCTTTTTTCTCTCAGGTTTGTCAAAGATCAGATGGCTGTAGATGTGTGGTATTATTTCTGAGGACTCTGTTCTGTTCCATTGATCTATATCTCTGTTTTGGTACCAGTACCATGCTGTTTTGGTTACTGTAGCCTTGTAGTATAGTTTGAAGTCAGGTAGCGTGATGCCTCCAGCTTTGTCCTTTTGACTTAGGATTGTCTTGGCAATGCGGGCTCTTTTTTGGTTCCATATGAACTTTAAAGCAGTTTTTTCCAATTCTGTGAAGAAACTCATTGGTAGCTTGATGGGGATGGCATTGAATCTATAAATAACCTTGGGGAGTATGGCCATTTTCACGATATTGGTTCTTCCTATCCATGAGCATGGTATGTTCTTCCATTTGTTTGTGTCCTCTTTTATTTCACTGAGCAGTGGTTTGTAGTTCTCCTTGAAGAGGTCCTTTACATCCCTTGTAAGCTGGATTCCTAGGTATTTTATTCTCTTTGAAGCAATTGTGAATGGAAGTTCATTCCTGATTTGGCTCTCTGTTTGTCTGTTACTGGTGTATAAGAATGCTTGTGATTTTTGCACATTAATTTTGTATCCTGAGACTTTGCTGAAGTTGCTTATCAGCTTAAGGAGATTTTGGGCTGAGACGATGGGGTTTTCTAAATATACAATCATGTCATCTGCAAACAGGGACAATTTGACTTCTTCTTTTCCTAACTGGATACCCTTGATTTCTTTCTCTTGCCTGATTGCCCTAGCCAGAACTGCCAACACTATGTTGAATAGGAGTGGTGAGAGAGGGCATCCCTGTCTTGTGCCAGTTTTCAAAGGGAATTTTTCCAGTTTTTGCCCATTTAGTATGATATTAGCTGTGGGTTTGTCATAAATAGCTCTTATTATTTTGAGGTACGTTCCATCAATACCGAATTTATTGAGCGTTTTTAGCATGAAGGGCTGTTGAATTTTGTCAAAAGCCTTTTCTGCATCTATTGAGACAATCATGTGGTTCTTGTCTTTGGTTCTGTTTATATGCTGGATTACGTTTATTGATTTGCGAATGTTGAACCAGCCTTGCATCCCAGGGATGAAGCCCACTTGATCATGGTGGATAAGCTTTTTGATGTGCTGCTGAATCCGGTTTGCCAGTATTTTATTGAGAATTTTTGCATCAATGTTCATCAGGGATATTGGCCTAAAATTCTCTTTTTTTGATGTGTCTCTGCCAGGCTTTGGTATCAGGATGATGTTGGCCTCATAAAATGAGTTAGGGAGGATTCCCTCTTTTTCTATTGATTGGAATAGTTTCAGAAGGAATGGTACCAGCTCCTCCTTGTACCTCTGGTAGAATTCAGCTGTGAATCCATCTGGTCCTGGACTTTTTTTGGTGGGTAGGCTGTTAATTGTTGCCTCAATTTCAGAGCCTACTATTGGTCTATTCAGGGATTCAACTTCTTCCTGGTTTAGTCTTGGGAGAGTGTAAGTGTCCAGGAATTTATCCATTTCTTCTAGATTTTCTAGTTGATTTGCGTAGAGGCGTTTATAGTATTCTCTGATGGTAGTTTGTATTTCTGTGGGGTCAGTGGTGATATCCCCTTTATCATTTTTTATTGCATCTATTTGATTCCTCTCTCTTTTCTTCTTTATTAGCCTTGCTAGCGATCTGTCAATTTTGTTGATCTTTTCAAAAAACCAACTCCTGGATTCATTGATTTTTTGGAGGGTTTTTTGTGTCTCTATCTCCTTCAGTTCGGCTCTGATCTTAGTTATTTCTTGCCTTCTGCTAGCTTTTGAATGTGTTTGCTCTTGCCTCTCTAGTTCTTTTAATTGTGATGTTAGAGTGTCAATTTTAGATCTTTCCTGCTTTCTCTTGTGGGCATTTAGTGCTATCAATTTCCCTCTACACACTGCTTTAAATGTGTCCCAGAGATTCTGGTATGTTGTATCTTTGTTCTCATTGGTTTCAAAGAACATCTTTATTTCCGCTTTCATTTCGTTATGTACCCAGTAGTCATTCAGGAGCAGGTTGTTCAGTTTCCATGTAGTTGAGCGGTTTTGATTGAGTTTCTTAGTCCTGAGTTCTAGTTTGATTGCACTGTGGTCTGAGAGACAGTTTGTTATAATTTCTGTTCTTTTACATTTGCTGAGGAGTGCTTTACTTCCAATTATGTGGTCAATTTTGGAATAAGTGCGATGTGGTGCTGAGAAGAATGTATATTCTGTTGATTTGGGGTGGAGAGTTCTATAGATGTCTATTAGGTCCGCTTGGTGCAGAGATGAGTTCAATTCCTGGATATCCTTGTTAACTTTCTGTCTCGTTGATCTGTCTAATGTTGACAGTGGAGTGTTGAAGTCTCCCATTATTATTGTATGGGAGTCTAAGTCTCTTTGTAAGTCTCTAAGGACTTGCTTTATGAATCTGGGTGCTCCTGTATTGGGTGCATATATATTTAGGAGAGTTAGCTCTTCCTGTTGAATTGATCCCTTTACCATTATGTAATGGCCTTCTTTGTCTCTTTTGATCTTTGATGGTTTAAAGTCTGTTTTATCAGAGACAAGGATTGCAACCCCTGCTTTTTTTTGTTCTCCATTTGCTTGGTAGATCTTCCTCCATCCCTTTATTTTGAGCCTATGTATGTCTCTGCATGTGAGATGGGTCTCCTGAATACAGCAGACTGATGGGTCTTGACTCTTTATCCAGTTTGCCAGTCTGTGTCTTTTAATTGGAGCATTTAGTCCATTAACATTTAAGGTTAATATTGTTATGTGTGAACTTGATCCTGCCATTATGATATTAACTGGTTATTTTGCTCGTTAGTCGATGCAGTTTCTTCCTAGCCTCGATGGTCTTTACATTTTGGCATGTTTTTGTGATGGCTTGTACCGGTTGTTCGTTTCCATGTTTAGGGCTTCCTTCAGGGTCTCTTGTAAGGCAGGCCTGGTGGTGACAAAATCTCTAAGCATTTGCTTATCTGTAAAGGATTTTATTTCTCCTTCACTTATGAAACTTAGTTTGGCTGGATATGAAATTCTAGGTTTAAAATTCTTTTCTTTAAGAACGTTGAATATTGGCCCCCACTCTCTTCTGGCTTGTAGAGTTTCTGCCGAGAGATCTGCTGTTAGTCTGATGGGCTTCCCTTTGTGGGTTACCCGACCTTTCTCTCTGGCTGCCCTTAAGATTTTTTCCTTCATTTCAACTTTGGTGAATCTGGCAATGATGTGTCTTGGAGTTGCTCTTCTGGAGGAGTATCTTTGTGGCGTTCTCTGTATTTCCTGAATTTGAATGTTGTCCTGCCCTACTAGGTTGGGGAAGTTCTCCTGGATGATATCCTGAAGAGTGTTTTCCAACTTGGTTCCATTTTCCCCCTCACTTTCAGGCACCCCAATCAGACGTAGATTTGGTCTTTTTACGTAATCCCATACTTCTTGCAGGCTTTGCTCATTTCTTTTTCTTCTTTTTTCTTTTGGTTTCTCTTCTCACTTCATTTCATTCATTTGATCCTCAATCGCTGATACTCTTTCTTCCAGTTGATCGAGTCGGTTACTGAAGCTTGTGCATTTGTCACGTATTTCTCGTGTCATGGTTTTCATCTCTGTCATTTCGTTTATGATCTTCTCTGCATTAATGAGTCTAGCTGTCAATTCTTCCACTCTTTTTTCAAGATTTTTAGTTTCTTTGCGCTGGGTACGTAATTCCTCCTTTAGCTCTGATAAGTTTGATGGACTGAAGCCTTCTTCTCTCCTCTCGTCCAAGTCATTCTCTGACCAGCTTTGATCCGTTGCTGGCGATGGGCTGCGCTCCTTCTCAGGGGGAGATGCGCTCTTATTTTTTGAATTTCCAGCTTTTCTGCCCTGCTTCTTCCCCATCTTTGTGGTTTTATCTGTCTCTGGTCTTTGATGGTGGTGACGTACTGATGGGGTTTTGGTATAGGTGTCCTTCCTGTTTGATAGTTTTCCTTCTGACAGTCACAAGGACTGTCTGTTGGTCTGTTGGAGATTGCTTGAGGTCCACTTCAGACCCTGTTTGCCTGGGTAACAGCAGCAGAGGTTGCCGAAGATAGAATATTGCTGAACAGCTAGTGTACCTGTCTGATTCTTCCTTTGGAAGTTTCCTCTCAGGGGTGTACTCCACCCTGTGAGGTGTGGGGTGTCAGACTGCCCCTAGTGGGGGATTTCTCCCAGCTAGGCTACTCAGGGGTCAGAGACACACCTGAGCAGGCAGTCTGTCCGTTCTCAGATCTCAGCCTCCACGTTGGGAGATCCACGGCTCTCCCCAAAGCTGTCAGACAGAGTCGTTCGCGTCTGCACCGGCTCCCGCTACTTCCCCTGTTGGTCTTCAGCTGTGCGCTGTCCCCAGAGGTGGAGACTACAGAGACAGGCAGGCTTCCTTGAGCTGCTGTGAGCTCCACCCAGTTCGAGCTTCCCAGCGGCTTTGTTTACCTACTTAAGCCTCAGCAATGGCGGGCGCCCCTCCCCCAGCCTCGCTGCTGCCTTGCGGATAGATCGCGGCAGACTGCTGTGTTAGCAGTGAGGGAGGCTTCGTGGGCGTGGGACCCTCCCGGCCAGGATTGGGATATATTCTCCTGGTGTGCCTGTATGCTTACAGCGCAGTATTGGGGTGGGAGTTACCCGATTTTCCAGGTGTTGTGTGTCTCAGTTCCCCTGGCTAGGAAAACGGATCCCCTTCCCCCTTGCGCTTCCAGGTGAGGCGATGCCTCTCCCTGCTTCAGCTCTCGCTGGTCAGGCTGCAGCAGCTGACCAGCACCGATTGTCCGGCACTCCCTAGTGAGACGACCCCAGTACCTCAGTTGAAAATGCAGAAATCACCGGTCTTCTGTGTCGCTTGCGCTGGGAGTTGGAGACTGGAGCTGTTCCTATTCGGCCATCTTGCTCCGCCCCCAAATCCTTTTAGTTCTATGTTCATATTATGTTCAGAATATGACCACTTCTCACTACTTCCCCCTGTTACTACCATGGTCGAAGACGTAGTCATTTTGCATCCATATTACTTCAATAGCCTCTCAACTTAATGCCCACCCTAATTATTTTAATAGAAACTTGAAATACTGGCATATATTTTAAAAACTTAAATTTCAACAGTGATCTGCTTCCTTACCTAATAAAACATCATCGGAATCGTCTTTCTCTTTAGTTGTCTTTCATTCTCTTCCTCAAAGAGTTTGGTTTATACCAGAGCAACTCTAGATAACACAAAGACACCTCTTGTTTTCTTCTGTTTATCTGTAGAGATGACCAACCAAATTGTTTCCAAGGCATTGCTTCAAACTTGAATAACAGCATATAGTTAGATGAAGGTAGTGGTACAGGAACTCTATTAGAATCTCTTGGGGATCCTTTTAAAAAAGCACACACAAATTCACACACACATGCATACATATGCACACTAACTTAGAGGATGGTAACTCTGAACTGAACCACTTTGTGCAAATCTGGCCTCTTCCTAGACGAGAATTAACGCTGTATAGTACACAGAGAAATTAAATATAAATAAATATACCGTTTCTTTGAAATAATCCAGTATATTTTCTTAGCTAGAATAAAATTTTGTTAAAGGAGTCAATACCAGGTATATGATACAGATTAAATACCAGGGAAAATTAGTAGGAAAACATGAACTTCTCATGACTACTGGAACAGATGATACCACTCTTCAATTGTGGTCATATTGGATCCTACCATAAATCAGTATGCTTCTATTTTTTTAACTGAATTCTTTTTGGAATAGATAAAAAAGAACAAATGTGTTACATGTGTATACACACAAATGCGCGCACACACACACACACACACACACACAAGTATATGTACCGAATCCTTTATCCTTTAATTCACAAAACTCAGAGGCACCAGAAAATATTTCATATCAGTATTTTAAAATTAAAGAAAAATTATAACTTTATGTAGAATTGATGTAAAAATTTTTTGCCCCAAATGAGTTTTATTTGTGTGTGTTTTTGTTATTTTTTTATTCCTTTATATATCAATTTGGATAGAGGAAAGTCAAGTTGAAGAAAAGGATCTGGGAAAAGGGAACAAATTATTTAGAAAATAATTGATGGAATCTGATGGCCCTGTATAATGAGCTAAATTAGAAATTAGTATTTTTGTCGCCTAAACTAATTGAGTCTGCATTTTAAAAGTCACATGCTCTATAATGAAGAACAAGATCAAGTTGTGCTATGTTGGGTGACATAATGGAATGTCTAGACTTCAGAGACCAGGTCTCCATGGAACTTTGGAAGCGTCATTTAACACAATTTCTACATAGTTTTGACATTAGGGACAGCTGTACATTTTACATTTCCAAGTTATATCTGTCCTCAAATAACAATATTTTCTCCATAATATGCTGCTGCCCTCTCTCCTTATGTGTTTCTTGCATGATGAATTTTTTTAAAAGTAAACAATTTATGAGGAGTTTGAGAGGATGAAGAATGAAGGGTTAACTGCCTACAAAAACTCGTGCTCTTGGAGTTTACTGTCTGCAATTTTTTTAGAGTATATTATAGCTTTATATTCTCTTAGTGACCTAAAAAAATCAGATGGATAATAAAGGACTTTTTCTTCAGATTTGTAAATATAAGAACAAATTAAATTATACATGAAAAATAAAGGAGAAAGGCAAGTTTAATCAGATGTCTTCAGTGAACACCACAACGTATTCTAACTAGGTTGGTTCAGATCATCACCTTAAGACAATTGATATTTGTCACTACTTTGTTTTAGTTTCCAAGGCCAATGTACTCCAGAAACTGTTATTTTATCCCCTTAGCTACTAAAACTAAAATTCAGGGGAGCGTGCAATGTGAACAGCTATATGTCCTATAAACTTGGTGACCTTAATTAATGATTATAGCATTACTCTTTATATGCTTAGTTCAAATAACAGTAGTTTTATTGAATGTTACTATTAATACTTATAAACATTAAAGTGTACAATGGACCAAATTATACACAGCTTGGGGTAAGACTGAATAACCTATTCCCAGCTAAATTAAAATTAATACAATTATAATTGGCAAGTTGTTCCTGAAAACTCACTATGCATTAATGTAATCACTGCTTAATCTGTCTGATTATTGGTGTACTGTCAGATTTTAGCAGAGTGCATAATGTATCATTTATTTAATTAGTATTTATGGAGTTCTTATTATGTGCCATACACTGTGCCAGGAATTTGGGATATGAAGATCATGAAGTCATTTATCATGACCCCAAAGAGTTCATAATACCAACTCAATAAGAATAGCTGAATAATTATGGTGGGGAGCAGATCAAGCTCTTCAATTAAAATGCTTGCACATGCATTGGATATCTCTGTAAGGATTTGTAACAAATTAGTCAAGTGATTGTCCCTAGAGTGAAAAACTAAGTAATTATGGAAAAGAAAAGAGAGAGACTGACTTTTCACGGATACTTTTAATGTTTTTGGAAATTTGCATAAACCATCTTAAGTAAATATTTAAAATACAAAATTATCGTTTTTAAAACTGCTTTAAAAATTAATTATCTGTTTTCCATACTACTATTGTCTGATCCCATAAAAACAGGCCTATAAAAGTGACAGATAAATTTTGAGGTATAGGTGACTGAGCAACACCCAGGTTAAGAGGACATTAAGTAGAAAAATACATAGATCTGGAACTCAGGAGAAAAAAAGTTCTGGGCTGGAGATATAGAATTGGGTAACTGAAACCTGAAATTAGGAAAAATTACCCAAAGTGAAATAAAATGTGAACCTAAGAAATAATTTTATATAGAGAGAAAGACAAATCAGCAAACAAAATTGAGAATAAGTAAGGCAGATATGAACATCCATAGAAATAAGATGAAAGACAGAAGAGTTTTGTAGAAAACAATGCAAAACAAGAATAGACAATACTCAAATGCTGTTAGACATCAAGCAATACAAGATAAGTGGCCAAGATAGCCCACTAGAAGCAACTGCCATCAGCAACTCCCACCGAGAAGAACAAAAATGGCAAGTGAATCCTGCACCTTCAGCTGACATATCCGGGTTCTCTCAGTGGGACTGACTAGGCAGTTGGCGCAACCCATGGAGAGTGAGGAAAAGCAGGATGTAGTGATGGCACACCCAGTAGCAACATGGGGCAAGCAGAGCTCCCACCCCCGGCCAAGGGAGGTGGTGAGTGATTGTGCTATCCCACCCAGGAAATCATGCTTTGCCCACGGATATCTGCAACCTGCGGATCAGGAGGTACCCTAGTGACCCCATGCCGCTAGGGCCTTGGGTTCCAAGCTCAGAGTTGTGCAGCTGCTCTGCGGCCGCTTGGGTTGCAACCAGCAGCAGTAGGCTGGAGACTAAGACTCCAGCTGTCATCACTAAAGCTCCAGTTGGTCGTTTTCCCCCGCTGGTGCCAGGGAGATTGGGCGATCTGAACTAGGAGGAATTCCCCACAGAGCAGCACAGTGGCTGTAGCAGATCATGGTCAGACTACTTATTTAGTGGGGACCCGGATCCATTCCTTCTCACCAGGCAGGGCCTCCCTACGGGAATTTCAGCAACTCCATCCTTGGGTTTATGGACAGAACTCTGATCTACCCGGGAGGGAGCCCCTGGGGGTAAGCGTTGGTGGTTCAGTGGACTTAGTCTTTGCTGCCTACTGGCTCTGAAGAGGCCAGGCAGTCAGGAGGTGGTGGATTCCCCCCAGCACAGTGCACCGCTCCACCAAGGGGCAGCCAGAGTGCCATGTTAAGTGAGTGTGTGATCTCTTGCCTCCCGATTAGGTGAGACCCCCAACCGGCATCACGAGACACTTTATACAGCAGTGCTCCCATTGGCATTAGGTCACTGCCCCTCTGGGATGGAGCTCCCAGAGGAAGAAGGAGGGACCCAGGCGAATAGGGTCTCCAGCAGACTCCCATAAAACTGCAGAATCCCTATGGAATAGGAGTCTGGCTGTTAAAAGAAAAACAAACAAACAGAAAGCAACAACAACATCAACAAAAAGAGACCCCACAAAGACCCCATCCAAAGATCAGCCGCCTCAAAGACTGAAGGTGGATAAGCTCACAAAGATGAGAAAGAACCAATGCAAAAACTCTGAAAACCGAAAAAGCCAGAATGCCTCTTCTCCAAATGATCACAACACCTCTCCAACAAGAGCATAGAACTGGACTGAGGCTGAGATAAATGAACTGGCAAAAGTAGGCTTTAGAAGTTGCATAACAATAAACTTTGCTTAGCTAAAGGAGTATGTTCTAAACCAATGCAAAGAAGCTGAGAACCATGATAAAACATTACAGGAGCTGTTAACCAAAATAACCAGTTTGGAGAGGAACATAAATGACCTAATGGAGCTGAAAAATATAACACAAGAACTTCACAATGCAATGATAAGTATCAATAGCCGAATAGACCAAGTGGAGGAAAGAATTTCAGAGCTGGAAGAATATCTTGCTCGCATAAGACAAACAGACAAGAATAGAAAAAAAAAAAAGAATGAAAGTTAGTATACAAAACCTCTGAGAATTATGAAATTATGTAAAAAGACTAAACGTATGACTGATTAGTGTACTTGAAAGAGAGAATGGAGAATGGAGTCAAGTTGGAAAATATACTTTAGGTTATCATCCAGGAGAACTTCCCCAAACTAGCAAGACAGGCCAATATTCAAATTCAGGAAATCCAGAGAATTCCTGTTAGATATGCCATGACAAGATCAACCTCAGTACAGCTAATTATCAGATTCTCCAAAGTCGAAATGAAGGAAAAAGTGTTAAGGGCAGCCCGAGAGAAAGGCCAGATCACCTACAAAGGGAATCTCATCAGAATAACAGCAGCTTCTCAGCAGAAACCCTGCAAGCAAGAAGAGATTGGGTCCCATATTCAACATTCTTAAAGAAAGGAATTTCTAACCTAGAATTTCATATTGGCCACACTAAGCTTCATAAGTAAAGGAGAAATAAGATTCTTTTCAGACAATCTATTGATGAGGGAAATAATCACCACCAGGCCTGCCTTGCAAGAGCTGTTGAAGGAAGCACTAAATATGGAAAGAAAAACCATTACCAGCCACTAGAAAAACACACTGAAGCACACAGACCAATAACACTATGAAGCAACTACATTAACAAGTCTTCAAAATAACCAGCTAGCACCATAATGACAGGATGGGTCAAATTAAAATATAACAATATTAACCTCAAATGTAAATGGGCTAAATGACTCAAATAAATAACACAGAATGGTAAGCTGAATAGAGTCAAGACCCATTGGTGTATTGTCTTCATGAGACCCTTCTTACATGCAAAGGCACACTTAGATTCAAAATAAAGGGATGGAGGAAAATCTACCAAGCAAATGGAAAGCATAAAGAAGCAGGGGTTGCAATCCTACTTTCTCACAAAACAAACTCTAAATGAACAAAGATCAAAAAAGACAAAGACAGGCAATATATAGTGGTAAAGGATTCAATTCAACAAGAAAAGCTAACTAATCTTAATATACATGCACCTAATACAGGAGCATCCAGATTCATAAAACAAGTTATTAGAGACCTACAAAAATACTTAGATTCTTACACAAATAATAGTTGGAGACTTTAACACCCTACTGTCAATATTAGACATATCATCAAGACAGAAAATTAACAAAGATATTCAGTACTTGAACTCAGCTCTGGAGCAAGTGGACCTGATTTTATAACTACAGAACTCTCCACCCATAAACAACAGAATATACATTCTTCTCAGCACCACGAGGCACTTACTCTAACATTTATCATATAATTTGAAGTAAAATACTCCTCAGCAAACGAAAAAGAACGGAAATAATAAGCAGTCTCTCAGACCACAATACAATCAAATTAGAACTCAAGACTAAGAAACTCACTCAAAATCACACAACTACATGGAAATTGAACAACCTGCTCCTGAATGACTCCTGGGTAAATAATGAAATTAAGGCAGAAATCAAGAAGTTCCTTAAGACTAATGAGAGCATAGAGACAATGTACCAGAATCTGTATGACACAGCTAAAACAGTATTAAGAGATATATTTATAGCACTAAATGCCCACAGCAAAAAGTTAGAAAGATCTCAGATCAACATCCTAACATCACTTCTCCCTAATTCATGTTATGAGGCCAGCATCATGCTGACACCAGAGCCTGATACCAAACTAAAAGAAGTAGAGAACCAAGAGCAAACAAACCCCAAAGCTATCATAAGACAATAAGTAACCAAGATCAGAGTGAAAATGAAGGAGATAAAAACATGAAAAATCTTTCAAAAAACCAACAAATCCAGGAGCTGATTTTATGAGAAAGAAAATAATAAAATAGACACACTGCTAGCTAGACTAGTAAATAAGGAAAAAAAGAAGAAATTAGACACAATAAAAAATGATAAACTGTTTATCACCACTGACCCCACAGGAATACAAACAACCATCAGAGAACACTATAAACACTTCAATGCACAAAAACTAGGAAATCTAGAAGAAATTAATAAATACCTGGACACATATACCCTCCCAAGACTGAACCAGGAAGAATTTGAATCCCTGAAGAGACCAATAATGAGCTCTAAAATTTAGGCAATAATAAATAGCCTACCAAACAACAACAACGACAAAACAAACAACACAGGACCAAACAAATTTACAGCTGAATTCTACCAGAGGTACAAATAGGAGCTACTACTATTTCTTCTTAAACTATTCCAAACAAGAAAAGAAGTGACTCCTCCCTACCTCATTATGAGGCCAGGATAATCCTGATACAAAAACTTGGAAGAGATATAACAGAAAAGGAAAACTTCAGGCCAATATTTCTGATGAACATTGATGTAAAAATCCTTAACAAGATATTGGCAGACTGAATCCAGCAGTACATCAAAAGCTTATCCACCATTGTCAAGTCAGCAGCATTCCCAGGATGCAAGGCTGGTTCAACATACACAAATCAATAAACATAATTAATCACATAAACAGAACTAAAGTCAAAAGCCACATGATTATCTCAATATATGCAGAAAAGGCATTTAATAAAATTCAACATTCCTTCATATTAAAAACTCTCAATAAACTAGGTTTTGAAGGAACATACTTCAGTATAATAAGAACCATATATGACAAACCTGCAGCCAGTATCTTACTTAATGGGAAAAAGCTGGATACATTCCCCTTGAAAGCCAGCACAAGACAGGAATGACCTCTCCCACCACTCCTATTCAACATAGTATTAGAAGATCTGGCCAGGGCAATCAGGCAAGAGAAAGAAATAAAGGGTATTCAAACAGAAAAAGAAAGTTAAATTATCTCTGTTTGCAGATGACATGATCCAATATCTAGAAAAAACCATCATCTCAGCCCAAAAGCTTCTTAACCGATAAGCAACTTCAGCAAAGTTTCAGGATACAAAATAAATGTGCAAAAATCATAATCATTCCTATACACCAACAATAGACAAGCAGAGAGCCAAATCATGAATGAACTCCCATTCACAAATGCTACAAAGACAATAAAATACCTAAGTATACAGCAAACAAGGGAAGTGAAGAACTTCTTCCAGGAGAACTACAAACCACTGCTCAAGGAAATCAGAGGAAACACAAACAAATGGGAAAACATTCCATGCTCATGGATAGGAATAATCAATATGGTGAAAATGGCCATACTGCCCAAAGTAATTTGTAGATTCAATGGTATTCCCATTAAATTACCATTGATATTCTTCACAGAATTAGAAAATGCTATTTTAAAATTCGTATGGAACCAAAAAAGAGCTCGCATAGCCATTACAATCCAAAGCAAAAAGAACAAAGCTGGAGGCATCATGCTATCTGAGTTCAAACTATGGAACTGGCTAACCATATGCAGAAAATTAAAACTGGACCCCTCCCTTAAGCCTTATACAAAAATCAAGATGGATTACTTAAAAGTAAAACGCTAAACTATGAAAGCCCTAGAAAAAAAATAGGCAATACCATTCAGGATAAAGGCACGGGAAAAAATTTCATGAGAAAAATTTCAAAAGCAATTGCAACAAAAGCAAAAACTAACAAATGGGATCCAATTAAACTAAAGAGCTTCTTCATAGCAAAAGAAGCTACCATTGGAGTGAACAGACAACCCACAAAATGGGAGACAATTTTTGCAATCTATCCATCTGACCAAAGTCTAATATCCAGAATTTACAAGGAACTTAAACAAATTTACAAGTTAAAAATAACCCCATTAAAAAGTGGGCAAAGAACAGAAACAGACACTTCTCAAAAAAAAGACTGTTATGCAGCCAACAAACATATGAAGAAAAAACTCAACATCACTGCTCATTAGATAAATGAAAATCAAAACCACAATGAAATACCACCTTATGCCTGTCAGAATGGTGAGTATTAAAAAGTCAAGAAACAACAGATGCTGGTGAGACTACAGAGACATAGGAACGCTTTTACACTGTTGATGGGAATGTAAATTAGTTCCACCATCGTGGAAGACAGTGTGGTGATTCCTCAAAGACCTAGAACCAGAAATACCACTTAACCCAGCAATTCCATTATTGGATATGTACCCAAAGGTGTATTACTCATTCTATTATAAAGATACATGCACGTGCATGTTCATTGCAGCACTATTCACAATAGCAAAGACGTGGAATTAACCCAAATGCCCATCAATGATAGACTTGATAAAGAGAATATGGTACATATACACCACGAAATACTATGCCATGATCAAGACTGCTTCATCTCCGGGATGCAAGGCTGGGAATGCATATAAAGGAACGAGATCATGTCCTTTGTAGAGACATGAATGCATCTGGAAGCCATTATCCTCAGCAAACTAATGCAGAAACAGAAAACCAAATACTGCATGTTCTCACTCATAAGTGGGAGCTGAATGAGAACACATGGACACAAGGAGGGGATCAACACACACTGAGGCCTGTCAAGGGGGTCAGAGGTCAGGAGAACATGGGGGAAAATACCTAATGAATGTTGGGCTTAATACCTAGGTTATGAGGTGGTAAGTGCAGCAAACCACCATAGCACACATTTACCTATGTAACAAAGCTGCACATCCTGCACATATACCCGGGAAATTAAAATTTAAAACAGAAATACAGAAATTAGAAAGTGATTATTATAGGTATATCTGGTGTTATTGTGCTCCCCCCCCAACCTTTATTGAACTTCACAGATATAGCATATTACAAATTAAAGGTTTGTAGCAACTCGGTGTCCAGCAAGCCTACAGGCACCATTTCACCAACAGCAAGTGCTCACTTTGTGTCTTGATGTCACATTTTGCTAAGACTCAGAGTATTTCAAACTTTTTCATTATTCTTGTGTCTGTGATGGTGATCTTTGATCAGTGATCTTTGATGTTACTATTGATATTTTTCCTGACACACCACAAACCACACCTATACAGGATGACAAAATTAATCACTAAATTTTGTGTGTGTTCTGACTATTCCAACTACCAGTCATTTCCGCATCTTTGTCCCTCTCTGTGGTCTCCCTACTCCCTGAGACACAACAATATTGAAATTAGGCCAATTAGTAACCCTACAATGACCTCTAAGTTTTCAAGTGAAAGGAAGAGTCACACATCTTTCACTTTAAATCAAAAGCCAGGAATGATTAAGCTTAGTGAGGAAAGCATGTCAAAAGCAGAGAGAGGCCAAAGTTAGGCTTCTTGCATCAAACATTTAGCAAGTTTTAAATGAAAGGAAAAGTTCTTGAATTAATTTAAAAGTGCTACTTCAGTGAACACACACATGATAAGAAAGTGAAACAGCCTTATTGTGGATATTGAGAAAATTTTAGTGATCTAAATAGAAGATCAAACCAGCCACAATATTCCCTTAAGTCAAAATCTAATTTAGAGCAAGGTTCAAACTCTCTTCAATATTATGGAGGCTGAAAGAGGTGAGAGGCTGCAGAAGAAAATTTGAAGCTAGAAGATGTTGGTTCGTGAGGTTTAAGGAAAGAAGCTATCTCCATAACTTAAAAAGTGCAAGGTGAAGTAGCGTAGCAAGTGCTGATATAAAAACTGCAGCAGTTTAGCCAGAGAATCAGGCTAAGACCGTTGATGAAGATGAAACAGGCTTATATGGAAGAAGATGCCATCTAAGAATTTAATAGCTAGAGAGAGGAAGTTGACACCTAGCTTAAAGCTTCAAAGGATATGTCCCTTCTTAGGGACAAATGCAGATGATGACTTCCAGTTGAAGCCTATGTTCCTTTACCATTCTGAAAGTCCTAGGGCCTGTAAGAATTTTTCAAAATCTACTCTGTTGAAACCTACTGCTCAGAAAAAAAAGATTTCTCTAAAAATATTTTTACTCATTGACAATGCACATGGTCACCCAAGAACTCTAACAAAGATTAATAAGGAAATCAATGTTGTTTTTATGCCTGCTAACACAGCATCTAATCTGCAGCCCCTGGATCAAAGAGTAGTTTCAACTTTCCAGCCTTCTTACGTAAGGAATACAAAAGATTCACCAATTTAGATGTCATTGAAAACATGTGATTCATAGGAGAAGGTCAAAATAGCATCATTAACAGGATTTGAAAGGTGTTGGTTCAACCCTCATGGATGATTTTGAGGGTTTCAAGATTTTGCTGGAGGAAATAACTGCAGACATGGTGGAAATAGCAGGAGAACTGGAATTAGAAGTATGGCCTGAAGGTGGGACTGAATTTCTAAAATCCCATGGTAAAATGTGAATGGATGAAGAGTTGCTTCTTATAGATGAGCAAATAAAGTGATTTATTGAGATGGAATCAACTCCTGGTGAAGATACTGTGAACATTGTTGAAATGACAACAAAGGATATAGAATATTTCATAAACTTAATTGATAAAGCAGTAGCAGGGTTTGAGAGGATTAATTCCAGTTTTGAAAGAAGTTCTACTATGGATCAAATGCTATCAAACAGCATCACATGCTACAGAGAGATATTTCTTGAAAGAAGAAGTCAATCAATGTGGTAAACTTCATTGTTGTCTATTTGAAGAAATTGCCACAGCCAGTTCAACCTTCAGCAACCACCACCCTGATCAGTGAGCAGCCATCAACATTAAGACAAGACTCTCCACAAACAAAAAGATGATGACTCAATAAATAAATAAATTTATAAATAAATAAATAAACAATAAAAGATGATTGCATTTTTTTTATCAAGGAAGTAATTTTTATGTAAGATGCGTACATTGTTTTTGGACATAATGGTATTGTATACTCAATAGATTACAGCATAATGTGAACATAACTATTACATATACTAGAAAACCAAAAACTGTCTGTGATTCACTTGATTGCTATATTGGCTTTGTCACCGTGATCTGAAATGGAACTTACAATGTCTTTTAAGTATTTTAAGTATTTTGTGTATGTAATAATACAAATATTGGGGAGAGGGGCTATTTGCCAGAGTAGTTTCAGTCGTATCTCTAAAGAGACAGGCAGATTTGAATAGCTGAAAGAATGTGGATGTAGTAAGTAAAGAAATAACTTTCAAAAGTTTAGCTATGTAAAGGAGAAAGGTTAGCAACCAGAGGATAAGTTATTATTGCTGAATTGAAAGTTGAGCATATTAAAAGCCATGAGGGGGCCGGGCACAGTGGCTCACACCTGTGTTCCCAGCTACTAAGGAGCCTAAGGCAGGAGGATCTCTTGAGGCCAGGAGATTGTGGCTGCAGTGAGCCATGACGGTGTCACTGCATTCTAGCCTGGGTGACAGAGTGAGACCCAGTTACACACAAAAAAACAAAAACAAAACAAACAAACAAAATTAGAGAAGGATGCTTTAGAAAATAAAATATTGAAGGTAAAGACAAGGGAGGGGATGATCTTTAAAAAGTTATCTGAGGGCCAGGCGCCATGACTCACGCCTGTAATCCTAGCAGTTTGGGAAACTGAGGCAGGCAGGTCACTTGAGGTTGGGAGTTCGAGACCAGCCTGGCCAACATGGTGAAACCCCGTCTCTACTAACCCCAGGAGGTGGAGGTGATTACAGTGAGCCGAGATGGGGCCACTGCACTCCAGCCTGGGTAACAGAACGAGACTCCCTCTCAAAAAAAAAAAAAAAAAAAAAAAAAAAAAAAATATATATATATATATATGTTATCGTGAAAGCAGAAGAGAATAATTTCTAACTTATACTTCAGAAAGGTATTAGCCTTACACAAGAAGAAAGAAATCCCTTACAATGTGACAGAAGAAGATACACATATGGATGCAGACAAAGATGGAAGTCTGTTTGCAAAAAGAAAGTGAGGTCTTTCTCACTATTGTAAGGGAGAAAAGAAAGGAGTAGGAAGTTGAAGCAACTGGTAAAGGTTTAAATCACTGCTATGATGAATATGAAAGAACTGAATAGAGATGCATAGGGGAGTTATTTATAGGCACAGGAAAATCAGCTGAGATTAAAGAATCTGGATGTATGTGGCATCAGACTACATGATTATGAGATATCTCCAGCAGTGATGAAGTGGTCAACAAACAAGATTTAGAAAAGAAAAAAGATAGTTGGATTGATATATGTTAGAGAGATATGATAAAATGTGAATATACTAAGGAAGTTAGAGCAAGCCTGTATGTGTATTTATGGGCACACATGTGTTATTCCAAACCACCCATTTGACATATATATATATGTGTGTGTGTGTGTGTGTGTATGTATATATGTAGAGAGAGAGAGAGAGAAAGAATGAGAGATGGAGTCTCGCTCTGCCGCCCAGGCCTGAGTCGCGATCTTGGCTCACCGCAACCTCCGCCTCCCGGGTTCAAGCGATTCTCCTGCCTCAGCCTCACGAGTAGCTGGGATTACAGGCACCCACCAAGGCGCCCAGCTAACTTTTGTATTTTTAGTAGAGACGGGATTTCGCCATGTTGGCCAGGCTGGTTTCAAACTCCCAACCTCAGGTGATCCACCCACCACAGCCTCCCAAAGTGCTGGGATTACAGGCGTGAGCCACCCAGCCCAGCCCTATTTGATATGTTTATGGAGATGTTCCATGGGCATCTCAAAGACAACACGTTTGAAAACATCATCTTCCAAATTCTTGCTCCTCCTGATGTATATTTATGTCTCCATCTAGTTTTTCAAGTTAATAACATTTTAGCCATATGGAACTTCGATTTACCACATTTGCAATGTTTTTCCATGCTTTGTGCTTTTATATTGTTTATGTTTCTGCTTTAAACTTCTTTCCACATTTTCTGTTGTTAAACTCGTCTTCATAGTTTGAGGTTCAGATCAAGTATTCTTTCGTCTATGAAGACTTCTTTATACCATTTTTAACCAGAGTTAGTCACTTAATCTTCTTGCATTCCAATATGCATTGTAAAGTCTCCATTATAACTACTATAATTTATCTCTGAGGCTTTTTAAAGTAACTTTTTAATGTGACTTTTTTTCATGACTTTCTTGATCTGATCAAAAGCTTGAACGAAAGAAATGGTGTATTTTCTTCTTTATGCTTCAGGAGTCTAACAGAATGCATGTCATATAGTATTTGATAGATTTTTTGAATAAATAAATTTTAGTAAATTAAGAAATCCAAACTGAATACATGGTGCCAACCTTTGGAGAAAGGCATAGCTAAGAAAATTGAGGTAAAATAAAATAATTAACTTTTCTGCTTTAACTATTTGGCATGTCCACTTTACTCAGAATAACAGAAGTATTGGACATATTTAAATGAAATACAATAAAACTAATGTGTATCAAGTGTCATTTGTGATTGACTACCATCTTGTGCAAAAAATAAAATGCTAATCAATTACTTGTTAGTAAAATCACTTTTGCTCATGAAAGTAATATGGGTCCTTCTTGGAAAAAAAGGCAAATATTAAAAAGCGCACGCACATGCACACACACCCCCCCCCCCAAATATTAACATTTTGACATATATCTATTTAGTCCTACTTAACTGAAACATATAATGAACAGGATAAGTATTCTCTCAGTTTCTGAGTCTTGAAATTTTAGAATCATATATGATAACATGGAAGACATTTCTTTTGAAATATTTTTTATGTTCCCTTCATATTTATTTCTATGTACAACTCCAGAAGACCAGACTCTCCTTGACCTTATGTGTGAGAAACAACCACACCTGTCCTCACAGAATCTTCTGCAATGCAATCTTCAGACTGCTGGTAGTCTAATCATCTCTTACTGTTGCTACCACTCATTTAGTACTTATATGTAATATATTATTTAACTTGTCAAGTGTTTTACTTATTTTGTAAAATTTTCATCACCACAGTCACTTACTGTAACTCTATATTACTCCTAGTTTTTTACAGCTTATGAGAAATTTAACATATATCTTATGGGTTTATCTTTTTATTTACATTCTCCATGAGGATAACTATCATATATTTTCCCTCTCTACATCACCAGAGCTTAGTTGTCTATATTAGGAGTGGAAAATGTTTAATTATGTCATTTCTCTGAACTTAGCTTCTTGAGAGCAGAAAACATATTTTAGGCATAAACACTCCCCCTAATTCTTATCATACTCCTAGGCCCATAATAGTTATTTAGAACATCTTGATTTGATCATTTATAATTATAAATTGGTAATTATTTTCTAGTACTCAAAGTTTTTTTGCATTAAAGATCATATAAGAACTAGGGAATTATATGACAATAATAGTAAGCAACACTTCTATAATGCTTACCATTAGAGAATATTTTAAATGCTTTTTTCATATAAAGTCTTAGTTATCACAACAAGCTTATAAGGTAGGACTACAGATACCCCTACTTATAGATAAGGATACTGACATAGAGAGTTAAATGACTTTCCTAGGGTCACCAGAACTGAGTCTTGGGGCCTTAGTTCTGACATAGGCAGCCTGACTCTACGCTTTACACTCTTAATCACTATGCTTTACTGTATCAGATGTACATTTTCAGGTAAAATGTTTCTGACACACAATTATTCTATTATTATCATTTGTAATCTCTTATGGACACACATAAAGAAGAGGCCAAGTATCATGGATTCTAGATGGATGATGTATAGGAAATTAAATGCAATGAGTTGTAATTCTCAAAGGAAGTTTTTTGCACAAACATTTTCATGTAACATTATTTTCGTATCAGAAATAATTTAAATTCCCATAGTGTTTGATGGTTAAGCCAATTAAAGTATGCTCATAAAATGGAAAAAAAAAAGATATATAAAACACTCCAGACTTCTGAATCATTATGGTACAATGGAGTTATCTTTATAATTCCATAGCTAGATGCTATAAATGTCATTACTGCTATCAGCAAGGCACCGGGCCTGCAATGTTTCATATTTGGATTGGTTAGAAAAATGCATAACCAAAGTAAACAGAAAATAATATATAACAAAAATGTGTTTTGCACTGCAGCTCCTGGTAAAAGGGTGAGTTGAACAGGAGAGGAGTGCCATCCTCTCTCCATGTATTTCCAGAATCCTAGCAGCAGGAGACTGCACAACCCCCATGGACACTTGAGCTGACAGGGAGAGTTGCTTAGACAAGTGGTAGGGGCAGGACTCCAGCCTGTGTAGAGTCCAGATGGTTTGGTACAGAAATGTCTGCAGTGGAGCACAGCGAGGGACCTTCATTCCCCCAAGGCTTGTCATGCTCCTTTAGGAGATGCTAGCCTTAGGGTGACTGTTGGACCTGGAAAGAGCAGAGTGTTCTTGCCCGTGAGACAGGGCAAGACTCATTGTCTCCATGATTGCTGGCCTCTCTTCAGATCCCAACCTGGCTGTGTCTGCTTGCAGCACAACTTTGGATGCCCAACCAGGGTGCTTCCCAAGGGTCTTCAATACAGCTGCTTTGCCAGAAGACCATGCCTGATCATTGGAGAGCTCCAGCAGAAAGACCCCAGCCAACACACACCAGCCCACTCACACACACTTCCCTCACCGTAGCTTCTGCTCACCACTTAGCCAACACACACTCTTCCACAGCCACCTCACCCACTGGTTTCCTAGTGCACATAAGCAGATCTCACTCCAATCCCTGGCCAGCGTACATGGGCATGCCCAGTCTGCCATATCACTACTACCAGTGTGAGCACATCCCACTACACCCTCCCCCACTGACATGCAGGTAGGTATCTAGGCTCTGCTGTGATTGGCAGTGCGAAGAAGACACTAATGCCAGTGGCCCTGCCCTTCCACACTGCCACTGCCACTGGTGCAAATGCACACACAGAGGCCAGCAGCTTGGCACTTGCCAGTGTCCTGCACCTGCTGCTACTGCCACCAGCACAAATGCAGACACAGACACCATCAATACTTTCCACAAAAGTGTTCCACTTATGCCATTATGACCCTGCTACCACCAGCACAAGAACACAAAGGAATGTCTCAGCCCTGCTCCTACCTGGACCCTACTACAGCCAACATGCATGTACCCTGCCTCACTTCTGTGGTGGCTGACACATGTGAGCAAGCATTGGCTCGCATTGCCACTGCCCCAACAAAGCACTTTGGTTGGCACCACTCACCAGAGTGTTGTGATAAGTGGACTGGGAACACCTTGGTCCCTCTAACACAGCAGGTTCTTAATCTTGAGGATTCAGAGAACAAACCTGGGGGTCTGATACCAGACTCCAGAGTTACAGCATGCAGCCCAGTAGCCGTGAGCTGAGCCTTGAACCCTTAAAAATCTTCCAGGCACGAAGCTAGTCAACTGAACCCACCCTACACCACAATCAAACCCACACGGACCTAAAATAAGATAAAAGAAAAAAAAAAAAAAAGTCAAAGGATAGCAACTTTCCAGAGTGAAGGAACCTTAGCCTGCACAGATAAGAAAGAATCAGCATAAGAACTCTGGAAACTGAAAAAGCTGGAATATCTTCTCACCTTCAAATGATTGCATTAGTTCCCCAGCAATGGTTTTAACCAGGCTAAAATGACTAAAATGACAGAAAAGAATTCAGAATATGGAGAGGAATGAAGATCACTGAAATTCAGGAGAAAGTCAAAACCCAACCAAAGGAATACAATAAAACAATACAGGAGATGAAACACGAAATGACCATTTTAAGAAAGAACCAAACTGATCTGATAGAGTTAAAAAAAAACTCACTTCAAGAATACTATACAATTACAGATTTAAGTACATAGACCACTGACACTATAAAGCAACCACACAATCAAGTCTGCATAATAACCAGTTAAGAACATGATGACACAATCAAACCCATACAAATCATATTAACTTTGAATGTAAATGGACTAAATGCCCCAATTAAAAGGCTTAGAGTGGCAAGGTGGATAAAGAGTCAAGATCCAACTGTATACTGTCTTTAAGAAACCCGTCTCACATGCAATGACACAGATAGGCTGAACATAAAGGGAAAGAGAAAGATATGCTGAGCAAACAAACAAACAAACAAAAACAGGAAAAAGCAGGGGTTGCTATTCTAATTCCAGACAAAACAGTCATTAAACCAATAATGATCAAAAAAGACATAGAAGGTCATTATATAATGATAAATTGTTTAATTCAACAAGAAGACTTAACTATCCTAAATATATATGCACCAATACAGGAGCACTCAGATTTATAAAGCAAGTTCTTAGAGACCTACGAAGAGAGAGACTTACGTAACCACACAATAATACACAGTAATAGTGTGAGACTTCAACACCCCACTGACACTATTAGAGAGATAATCGAAGTAGAAAACTAACAAAGATATTCGAGACCTAAACTTGACATTTGTCCTAATGGACCTAGCAGGCATCTAAAGAACTCTCTATTCAAAACATGCATACATCTCACATTCAAATGGCAAATACTATAAAATCAACAATACAATCAGACAAAACAATTTTCAGCAAACAACAACAAAAAAATCATACCAAACACAGTTTCAGACCATGGTGCAAAAAATATAGAAATCAAAAAGTGGGCAAAGGATATGAACAGACACTTCTCAAAAGAAGACATTTATGTGGCCAACAAACATATGAAAAAAATTAATCGTCACTGATCATTAGAGAAATGCAACTCAAAATCACAATGAGATACCATCTCATGGTAGTCAGAATGACAATTATTAGAAAGTCAGGAAACAATAGATGCTGGCAAGTCTGTGGAGAAATAGGAACACTTTTACACTACTTGCGGGAATGTAAATTAGTTCAACCATTGTGGCAGACAGTGTGGCTATTCCTCAAGCCTCTTGAACCAGAAATACCATTTCATCCAACAATCCCATTACTGGGTATATATCCAAAGAAATATAAAGCCTTCTACTATAAACACACATGCACACGTATGTTTATTACAGCACTATTCACAATAGCAAAGACATGGAACTAACCCAAATGCCCATCAATGAAAGACTGGATAAAGAAAATGTGGTATGTATACACCATAGAATGCTATGCAGCCATTAAAAAGAATGAGATCATGTCCTTTGCAGGAACTCGGATGAAGCTGGAAACCATCATCCTCAGCAAACTAACAGAGGAACAGAAAACAACACCGCATGTTCTCACTCATAAGTGGGAGTTGAACAATGAGAACACATGGACACAGACAGGAGAACAACAGACACCAGGGCCTGTTTAGGGAGAGCATTAGGAAAAATACCTAACGTGTGCGGGACATAAAACCTAGATGACGAGTTGATAGGTGCGACAAACCACCATGGCACATGTATACCTATGTAACAAACCTGTATGTTCTGCACATGTATCCCAGAAGTTAAAGTAAAATAAAAAAAAAAAAAAAAAGAAGGACATTCTGACACATGCTACAATATGGATTAGATATCTAAAGTAGTCAAATTTCATAGAGAGAAAATGTAGAATGGTAGTTGCTAAGGGCTGGAAGAGGGGAATGAGGAGTTACTGTTTAATGGGAACATTTTTTCAATTTTCAAAAATAAGAAAGTAGTGGTGATAGAAGGTGATGAAGGTTTCAAAACAATGTAAATGTACTTAATACCAATAAATCGAATATTTAAACATGTTTAAAAAGTAGAAATCAATACTGAGAAAATCCCTTAAAAGCATATAATTACATGGAAATTAAACAAGCTGCTTCTGAATGAATTTTATGAAAATGATAATATGAAGGCAGAAATCAAGAAATTCTTTGAAACTAGTAAGAAAAAACATACAACATACCAGAATTTCTAGGACACATCTAAAGTAGTATTAAGAGGGGATTTTATAGTGCTAAATACGCACACACACACACACACACACACACACACACACACACACATTTAAAGATTTCAAATTAACCACCTAACATTACCCCTACAGAAAATAGGGAAACAAGAGTAAACCAACCCCCAAAGATAACAGAAGACAAGAAACACCCAAATCATAGCTGAACTGAAGGAAATTGAGACATGATAAACCGTGCAAAAGATCAACAAATCCAAGAGGTGTTTTTAAATAAATAATAAATGAGATTGATTGACAGCTAGTTAGACTAATAAAAAAAGACAATCCAAATAAACACAATTAGAAATGACAAAGGGGACATTACCACTGACCACATACAAATGCAAAAAAAAAAAAAAAAAAAAAAAAAAAAAAAAAAAAAAAACTCAAGAGACTATTATGAACACCTCTATGCACACAAACAAGAAAACCTAGAATAAATTGATTAATTTCTGAAAGCATAAAACCTCCTAAGATTGAACCAGGAAAAATTGAATCCCTGAAGAGACCAATAATGAGTTCTGAAATTGAGCCAGTAACAAAAAAGCCTCCCTACCAGAAAAAGCCCAGAATCAGAAGGATACATAGCCAAATTCTACCAGATGTGTAAAGAAGAGCTGGTACCATTCCTACTGAAACTATTCCAAAAAATCACAGAGAATGAGGAGGCTAGCATCATACTTACTCCAAACCTTGTAGAGACACAACAAAAAATGACAACTTTAGTCCAATATATCTTTGATGAACATAGATGCAAAATTCCCCAATAAAATACTAGCAAACCAAATCCAGCAGCGTATCAAAAAACTAATTTACCATTATCAAGTAGGATTTATTCCTGAAACTCAAGGTTAGTTCAACATACACAAATCAATAAATACGATTCATCACATAAACAGAAATAAAAGCAAAAACCACCCAATCATCTCCATAGATGCAGAAAATGCTTTCTATAAAATTCAACATCCCTTCATGTTAAAAACCCTCAACAAACTAGGAATTGGAGGAACATACCTCAAAATAAATAGAGCTATCTATGACCAATCCATAGCCACATCATACTGAATGGACAAAAGCTGGAAGCATTCCCCTTGAGAACCAGAATAATACAATAATGCTCTCTCTTACCAATTCTATTCAACAGAGTACTAGATGTCCTAGTCAGAGCAATCAGGCAAGAGAAAGAAATAAAATGCATCCAAATAGGAAGTGAGAAAGCCAAACTCTCTCTCTTTGCAGACTGTGTAAATCTATATCTAGAAAACCTCATAATATCTGAACAAATGCTCCTAGATCTGATAAACAACTTCAGCAAAGTTTTAAGATGCAAAATCAATGTTCAAAAATGAGTAGCATTTCTGTACATCAACAACATCCAAGCTGAGAGGCAAATAAAGAATGCATTCCTATTCACAGTTGCCACAAAAGAATAAAATATCTAGCAATACAGCTAACATGGGAGGTAAAAGATCTCCACTATGAGAATTAAAAAATACTGTTGAAGAAAATCAGAGATGAAACAAACAAACAAATGGAAAAATATTCCATGCTCATTGATGGGAAGAATCTATATCATTAAAGTAGCCATACAGCTCAAAGCAGATCCAGTGATATTCCTGTCAAACTACCGAGGACATTCTTCACGCAATTAAAAAAAAAAAAAAAAACAACTATTTTAAAATTCGTATGGAACCAAAAAAGGGCCTGAATAGCTAAGGCAATCCTAAGAAAAAAGAATAAAGTCAGACACATCGCATTACCTGTCTTCAAACTGTACTACAAGGCTACAGTAAACAAAACACCATGGTACTGGCACAAAAACAAACACATAGACCAATGGAACAGAATGGAGAGCCCAGAAATAATGCCTCACACATACAACCACCTGATCTTTGACCAAGTCGACAAAAACAAACAATGGCGAAATAACTCTCTAGTCAGTGAATGGTGCTGGGATTAGTGGCTAGCCATTTGCAGAAGATTGAAATTGGACCCCTTCCTTAAACCATACACAAAAATCACTTCAAGATGGATTAAAGACTTAAATGTAAAGTCTAAAAATATAAAAACCCTGGAAGGTCATCTAGGAAGTACTATTGTGTAAGTAGACCCTGGCACACATTTCATGACAAAGATGCCCAAAACAATTTCAACAAAAGCAAAATTGACAAATGGGACTTAATTAAACTAAAGAGCTTCTGCACAGCAAAATAAGCTATCAACAGGTAGACAACCTACACAATGGGAGAAAATATTTGCAAACTGCATCCGACAAGTATCTAATATCCAGAATGTATAAGGAACTTAAACAGTGTCACAAGCAAAAAGCAAACAACCCCATTACAAAGCAGACAAAGGACATGAACACTCACTTTTCAAAAGAAGAAATACACTCAGTCAACAAGCATATGAAAAAATGCTCAAAATCACTAATCATTAGAAAAATGCAAATTAAAACCATAATGAGATTCCATCTCACATCATTGAGAATGGCTGTTATTAAAAAGTCAAGCAATAACAGATGCTGCTGATGTTGCAGAGAAAAGGGAACACTAATACACTGCCAGTGAGAATGTAAATTAGTCCAGCCATTGTGGAAAGCAACTTGGAACTTTCTCAAAGTACTTAAAACAGAATTACCATTTGATGAAACAATTCCATTACTGGGTATATACCCAAAGCAATATAAGTTGTTCTACATAAAAACACATGCACATGTGTGTACATTACAGCACTATTCTCAACAGCAAGGACATTGAATCAACCTAAATTCCCATCAAAGGTAGACTAGATTAAGAAAATGTAGTACATATATGCCAGGGAATACTATGAAGCCATAAAAAATGCGATCATGTCCATTGCAGCAACATGGATGGAGCTGGAAGCCATTATCCTAAGAGAACTAATGCAAGAACAGAAAACCGAATACTGGATGTTCTCACTTATAAGTAGAAACTAAACATTGGATATACATGGACCCAAAGAGTGGAACAACAGACATTGGGGCCCACTTGAGGGTGGAGGATTGGAAAACTACCTATGAGTTATTATGCCTACGATTTGGGTGACAAATAATCTTTACACCGAAACTCTGTGACAGGCAATTTACCTATATAACAATCCTGCACATGTATCCCTGAACCTGAAATAAAAATTAAAAAGTAAAAATAAATGATCTCACTTGCATGTGTTGTAGCTAACAGACTGTTTACCAAAGTGTGTATGTGTGTGTGTGTATATATATATATGTGTATATATATACATATAGTTTCCTAGTTCTATCTTCTTCATATGGAAGTCTCAGGATTCCAAACACAGCAAGAAAACAAGACCTAATATGACAGTGCTTCTTAACTTTCTGCTTATGTTATTTTTGCTAATGTTTTCTGGGATCATAGAAGGTACATGACTATCCTTTATTCAAAGGATAGAAAAATAGTCCCTGCCACTTGACTTCAGAAGCTGTAACATTTTTGTTGCTATTACTGCAATGTACCACAGAGCCATCAATTGCAGTGAAATTATGTAAGAGAAAATATATTTGAAAACACTTTAGAGTAAGAGGCTTTACAATATTGCCAAATGTAGTCGTTTCTATTTACAATGCCCACATATAGGTCAGTCTTGAGTATTATTTTAGCTCATATATTATCAAATATTTTAAAGCAACTATGCAATGCTGGATGGTGATACTTTCCCTCTGACATACTGCTTTATTTTTATTTTTATTTATTTTTTATTTTTATTATTTTTATTTATTTTTTTATTTTTTAAATTATATTTTAAGTTCTAGGGTACATGTGCATAACGTGCAGGTTTGTTACATATGTATACTTGTGCCATGTTGGTGTGCTGCACCCATCAACTCGTCAGCACCCATCAACTTTTTAAAATTAGAACCATTTTATTAATTTATCTTGTCAAATATCAAAAATCTTATAACACTTTACAGAAATAAAGCAAATATATAATGGCTGTGTCTCAAAAAGATGATAAACATATGTGTGGCTTTGTTATAATTGATTTGGGGTTATTACAGTAATTTATCATGTTCTATGGAATTTGTAATGCATGTTTTCTTCTGAAAAGCTCATCTTAGAGACACAATTATGATTTAATGTAAGAAATCTAATTTCTTTATATTAGAGAACATTATTGTTGAACATTAACAGTAGTCAATAGATTAATTTTATTGTTAAATGAAGAATAATTCTGCAAGTGAAGAATAATTCAATCATGTCATGTAGCACAGCATGGTGAATGAAAACATGCATTAACCCTGGAACCTTAAGAGGGCAGATTTAGTTTCTGATAATTGTGATGGTGGGTTGGATGGAATATTCTTTTCTATCTCTTAACCACATAACCCTATCAATAAGCCCAACTGAAAAGGTTCATCAAATAGATGCCTTTCATGTTTGATGTTTGTAGAAATGTTTAAATGGGTACAACAAAACCTTAGTTAACTGTTAATTATTAAAGAGTGTGGTGAAACATTTCCTTGTTAATGAAAGATTTCCCAAATGTCTTTTTTTGTTAAATCTTGAACAAAAATATTAATTATTTTTTCTAAATTGTGTAAGTCATGCTTTCTCCCTAAAATTTTGTTCCACAGAACTTCACTTCCAGGGAGGTAGCATGTGGAGCTCTGTGGATGCATTCCCCTGTGAAACAAACAAGGCTGCTGAAAATTATGAAAATAAACAACAATTTCAACTTTCTAGAAATTATCATAAAAGTATACAGCAAATGAGGAAGCATTAATTCATGAAAATATATTGTTATAGATTAAATTGTCTTCTCCTAAAATTAATAGGTGTAAGACTTAACACCCTTACGTCAGAATGTGACCATATTTGGGAATAAGGTTGTTGAAGATGCAATTACTTAAGATGAATTCATTAGGGCATCCCCTAATCCCAAATGATTTATGTCTCTACTGAAAGAATGGTTGTGATTTTGGACACAGACAAGAACACATGTAAACACTACCAGCAATTTAGGAGGCCAAGGTGGGTGGATCACTTGAGCCCAGGAGTTCAAGATCAGCCTGGGCAACATGGTGAAACCCCATCTTTACAAAAATACAAAAATTAGCATTGTGGCACCCACCTGTAGCCCAAGCTATTTGGGAGGCTGAAGTGAAAGGATTGCTTAAATCTGGGAGGTCAATGCTGTAGTGAGCCGAGATTGCACCACTACACTGAAGCCTGGATAGCAGAGTAAAACCCTGTCTCAAAAAAAAAAAAAAAAAAAAAAAAAAAAAAAAAAAAAAAAAAAAAAAAGAAAAGAAAAAGAAAAGAAAAACATTGAAGGCAGAGCTTCAGATGAGATGAAGCTTCTATATGGCAGCGAGTGCCAATGATTTCCGCAAACAAAATATGAGAGGAGAGGCATGGAACTGATTATTTCTCACAACTTTCAGAAGGAAATAACCCTGCTGACATCTTGATTTCAGACATCTAGCCTCCAGACCTGTGAGACAATACATTTCTTCTAAGGCATTCAGTCTGTGATACTTCGTGGTACTTTGTTACAGCAGCCCAAGGAAAATAGTACTAAAATAAGTTATGAAAAGAGGAGGTCTGTGGCATTTGAGTCATGATCCACCACATCCCCTGCCCCCCAGCTCAAGTTGATTAAACTACCATTCTGGGAAGATGGGACCAGGAAGGCAGGGCTCATTCTCCTCTGAGCTCCCAATAAAGGGCATCCCCCATATCTCACTGAGAGGGGTAATCTGTCAGCATTTCTGATTTCCTAAAAGTCCAACTTGAAGAAGCTAAATTCCTGGTGAGTACAGCTGAGAGTTCAGGGTCTCCCTTTCTTTACCCTTATCCATAGGACAGAGGCTCTACTCAATGTGTAGTAGGCAGAGAATACTGGGGCCCCAATCATCCTTTGTCCAGCTTACCTGTAGGACAGAATTTCCATTCCAAGAAAAGAAGGTCAAAAATATCAGAAGCTACTACCTGGCCCAGTGCCCAGAGTAGTGGCTCAAGATTTTTCTCACGGGGAACAGTCATTTCATTTAAAAAGAGCTCTGAAGCTCTTTAACTTTACAATTTATTTTGGAGAAATAAATCTAACAAGAGGAGTCATTTTCTGAAAATGCAAACACGGTTATTTTCATATTCGCTTTTCACTCCTTCTCAAATGTAAGAATTATTCTTTAAACAGTTTAATTACTATATTTCAATCTTTAGAGAATATTATTCACTATCCATTCAGATCCATCATGAGTTGTTCAATTCAGATGCATAAAATAAATAAGTTTCTGATACTCTGATTGAATTTTCTGAAGAGTGCACAAGAATAAATATTAGGAAGCACATTGTATTTTCAATTGCTTTCTGTCTTTCGCCACTCTGAAGGAAGAACCTCTAGACATAAATACTCTTTAGACTTATGATCTTCATCATTTGTTTTTGCAGCTCTCTGTATGCATGAAGGGTATTGTTTTGCCCGGTACAAGTGACATCAGGTTTCTTCACTTTGTTTTGTAATGTACAAGAGAAAAAACAAATACATATATGTCAAAATAACTGATCAGTGTGTTCTTCAAAAGTGTCAATGTCATGGAAGGCATAGAAAGATTGAGGAAGTATGACAGACTGGGAGTAATGAAGCACAAGAAGAAATCTTAGAAGAGAAAAGCACATTAGTTAAAACAAGAGTAAAATAGAAGTAAGTTCTGCAGTTTAATAATAGCATTGTACCAATGTTAATTTATTGGTTTTGATCATTTTACTATTGCTATGTATTATGCTAATTGTAGGGGAAGCTGGTTGAGAGAAATTAAGGAACTCTTAATGATTTTATTAGTTTTCTCTAAGTCTAAAATTATTTCAAAATAAAAGAGTAGCAACAATAGCAGCACCTAAAACCTCTCCAAGTTCTAGATTGAGTAGCAGAGATTCATTAACAAACAGTTGTTTTAGTAGCTAATTAACTTTATTTTACATTAATTTCACTCTAATAATGCATGTGAATGACATTTTAAAATATATACTCACATCGTATTTTTCATCTAAATCATAGCCACATAAACTATATAATAGTTGTGTCTGAAATGGCTGAAATTATTCATAGAAATAATCAAAATAATTAGGCCGTAACAGAATGATGGGATTAACTGTTACAGGCATGGCATTAGTCTCAGAGGAAAAATGAATTCCCTCCTTTTCTTTTTGTTTAACTATTATGTTCTTCAATTAGTCAATATAGGAAATCAAATACATTCCTTAAAATGTAAGTATTGACTTACCCTATGGCCCGGCAATTCCACTGCTACCCAAAACGAATGAAAACAAATGTCCACACAGAAACCTGTACATTAATGTTCATAGCGATATAGTTCATAATATCCAAAAATTGAATGAACCCAAATATTCAGCAACTGAGGAAAGAATAAATAAAATCTGGTATATTCATGAAGTGTAATACTAGTCGGCAATAAACAGAAATAGAGTATTCATACGTATTGCAACAAAGATGGACTTTAAAAACATGCTAAGTGAAGGAAATCATTAGCAAAATACCACATATTATGTAATTCAATTCACATAAAATATCCAGAATAGGCAAATCCATAGAGACAGAAATTAGGTGATTGTAAAGGACTGAGGGCAGAGAGGAACGGATAATAAATAGCTGCGAATGGGTATGGTGTTTTTCTTGGGTGAAAAAAAATTTTTAATGAGTGGTTATGGTTGTATATCTTTGTGAATATGCTAAAACTTCTGGAAAGGACACCGTAAAGGGGTAAATTTTAGTATATGTGAAAATATATCAGAAAATGTTACATAATTAAATAATCAGATCTTATTGGACAACATTGAAAACACCAGAATTAATGATAATGTATAGCATTTTTCTTCAGAGGGATGGTTAGTGTCATGAAAACCTCAATTTTTTCCACATTAAATATACACATTTTTCTCATTCTAATGTTTTAAAATTGAATGAAATAATATAAATTTTACATGGAACAATAAATATCATTAAATACCAATACAATTATATTAAAATTAGCAAAATAGAATTACTGATTTAAGACCTTCTATATCAGATAGCTAAGTTACTCATAAATTAGGTGGATAAGAATAGACAGATTAGTTGTGGAACATAATAGTGTAAAAATAGATCTAAGAAATATTGAAAATTAAAATGTGACAAATTTGACATTTCAATTCAGCTGGCAGCATAATTTACTTAATGGTGCTGGCAAAATTGACTATTCATTTGAGAAAAAAGTATGCTACGTGACATAATCAAAAAACTAACTACAGATAACTAAATGTAACAAGTAAAATAATTAAAATATTTTGCAAAAACTTAGGAAATGCTCAGACCACGGAAAGGGTAAAAAGTACTTAACACAGAAAAATAAAAGCTATTCATTTTAATTGAATTAACAAATTCAATTTCCTAATTGTTTGGGAAAAAAATCATAAAATTCAAATAACAAACTGAGTAGTCTTGAGGAATCCCAGTTTAATTTGAATTTTAGACAAATAACAAATGCTTTTTAAAGTATGTCTCAAATATTTTCTAAGTTTGGTGTTAATGAGTTAATATGACTAGTCAAAAGATCCTGTGCTTATTAATAAGGAAACGACTAATTACCAATTAGAAAAATGCATGAAGATTTTGGACAGCCAATTCAGAGAAGAAAATCAAAAATGCGAACATTTATTAGAAAAAAGATATCCAATATCATGAGTGATCAGGGAAAATCAAATTAAAACAATGTAAATTTTGCTTAAACCTAACCGATGGTAAAAATTAGCCATTTTTGCTGGTGACATTGAGAAATGCATGACTTAGAAAATCTTGCAGTAACTAATAAAATAAATATATACATATTATTTGGCCCAGCAATCACTCTTTTAAGAATTTTGCCTACAAGAAAAACAAAAGTACTAGTATGTATGTACATATAGATATAGATATACATGTAGTGCGTGTGTAATTTTTTTCAGCATTTTGGTAGCCCGAATGTACAATAGTGAGTTGGTGGAATGAACTGTAATTTATTTGGTGGTAATATTCAAAATATTTAGCAATCAGTATAACACAGGTATTGATAAGTCTTAACAGATACAGAATATTAGCCCTGAGTCTTTCTATTGAATAGAATATTGTACAACTAATAAAAAGAGTGAGTTGTATGTATATGTTGATCTGGATATATGTCAAAAATTATGTAATTAAAAATCAAATTGCAGAGTAATGGGAATAGTATATTCCCATTTGAATTTAAAATAAAGCAGCAAGAACAACTTTTGTGATCAGGTGTATTTGTGTGTGTGTGTGAGAGAGAGAGAGAGAGAAAATTAGTAGAAAAGGGGTATGAATGGATACCATTACATTTTTATAATTAGTTACTTGTATTCTGTAATTGGTTACTTTTGGGAGGATGGAATTAAAAGGTAATAAAAGAAAACAATAGATGCCCATGGAAATACATTTTCAAAAGTACAAAATGTGTTAAATCAAAAGTTCTAAAAAATTCACCCCCTTCTCACATCACCAGTCTTATCATTTAATAAGTTTTCTGTTGCCAGTGATTTTCTTTTCTGTTGCTGGTGATTTTCACAATAACTATAAATAATATTCCAAAACTTATATTTTAATATGAGTGATTGAGCTGAAGTGGTGTACTAAAGTCTTTTGATCTTCCAGTATCTGTTAACTATCTATCAGTTTATAATTCTCCTACTGCTTATCTTTATAAAGCCCTATTTCTTAATTTGCTAATTTTAAATGATAACCATTGACTCCCTAATAAGTCAGATGAGAAAGTCAGTACAATCTTTATCCCGCCTTTTACATCTCTATTTGAGTCAATGTGAAATTTTTAAATAAATTGTTGATTTATAACCTATTAATCCTGCAATTTAAATAAAATTAAAGTGTTCATATTTACCTACAGATTGTGAAAAGTATATAAATATGTATATTACACTTTTCCATATTATAATTATGTAAATAGTATTCACCATAGAGCCAAGTAACGTGACTGGTTCCACAAAAATTGGATATAGCTGGCTGGGCGCGGTGTCTCACGCCTGTAATCCCAGCACTTCGGGAGACCGAGGCGGGCGGAGCACGAGGTCAAGAGATTGAGGCCATCCTGGCTAACACAGTGAAAACCCTGTTTCTACTAAAAATACAAAAAAAATTTAGCCGGCAGGCGCCTGTAGTCCCAGCTACTCGGGAGGCTGAGGCAGGAGAATGGCGTGAACCTGGGAGGCGGAGCTTGCAGTGAGCCGAGATCGCACCACTGCACTCCAGCCTTGGCGACAGAGCGAGACTTCGTCTCAAAAAAAAAAAAAAGAAAAAAAACAACAAAAAGAAAGAAAGAAATTAGATATAGCTTCTTAAAAGCAGATGCTTCAAGCATCAAAGTCAAATGAATTATTGTATTTTACACCCCATCTGAGGGTCAGAATCACGCCACATTTTAGTTTCCTTCACATTTGGATTATTACATCTTTGTAGAGCTTCTTTTTTTTATGTCATAAAAGACCAGATTTTCTCTTCCTTTTGGGTTGTTGACATAATGAATATATGCCTTATTTGCCTAATGACCAAGATTATCCAAATTCTTAAATCATACTATTCTAAGACTTCTTTATCCATATTTTAAAATAAACTTTGCTTACATTGAAAACACTTAAAACATGAACCAAAATTTTGTAGTCATGATAAAAATGGAAAAGGTTTTACCGAGGTTTTGTTTTGGAAAAGAAACCTAAAACATTTTTTATTTAATCTTTTATTGAACACAATTTATGGTTTAATTTTAAATATGCATTTTTTTGAGATAGGGTCTAACTCTTGTTACCCAGGCTGGGGAACATGGCTCACTGTTGCTTCGACTTCCTGGACACAGGTGATTCTCCCAACTCAGCCTCCCACGTAGCTGGGACTACAAGAGTGTGCATCTTCTCCAAATTAATTTTTTTGGAACAAAAAATGAATGAAAAAGCATTGATTTATAAGGAGAAATTTGTGCAGAATTTTCCCAACCGAATTATAAGATGATATTCTACTATATTCCTCACTATACATTTAAATTCCACCGCACAAAAATAAAAAAGGCAATTTTGCAAAAATATTTATGAAGGCTTCATCTGTTTCTCAAAACATCTACCTAATAACTTGATACATAAATTATCTTCTTGTAAAACGCCTATCATGCACTATATTTATTTATTTTTCTTCGATTTTTAACAGATACTCATTTACCAATGACTGTCACGCAATTCTTGCTATTTTCCAATAAAACTTTCATCGTGATGTCCAATATTTTTGCAACTTATATTCCATTTAATTCTAATTTATTCTAAGATATTCTAATTTTAATAAAATTTAAACTTCTATTTCCTGCTTTTCAATTACTCTTTTCTTATAGCAGCCTATTCTTTGTGAATGTAGGGATCATTTTGGTTCTCCCAAGAATATTAATTAGAATAAATTTTAAAAGTTATTTTCTTCCAAGTTATCTCCGGATTAGTTGTTTTATTGTGTGTCCTTCTAGTTTTTCTCAAATGTCTGATGATGCTTGGTTTTCCATTGATACTCATAAGAGATGCACTTGATGTATTATTACTGGTAGCTACCAAGCAATTTTTCTGACATTATTGAGGTAGTCTTTTCTCACAGGCTTCCATCCTGAAAGGAAGTCACATATAACTTCAAACTAGTGGGTTATATTTTAGTTTTTATGGCAGAAATCAAATGAGGATGGCTCTTCTCTGGAATATCAGCTACAATAATAAAAACACTAAACTCTTCCTGGCAGGTTTCTCATTTCTTTGGAAAATAGCACTTCAGCCTCAACCTGCTGCTACTGCATATATAGAGGTGATGCTGACCTACATGGCCATAGACATTTTACAGACGCTACCAGTCTCAAAAAAAAAAAAAAAATCAATGATTTTACTATATCCTTGTTTATAGTATTTTATTATATATATCATATACATAGATTACTGTACATCTGTTTATAAAATTTTGATAATCATAATGTATTTATTTTTGATAGAAAAAAAGTAAAACTGGACATTTTAACATATTTTTGTGTGCCATATGAAATATGGATCGCCTGGGATGATCACACACAACATTGGAGACCAATGCTGTAGACCATCAATCATGTTGTTTTATAATTCTATTTCCTTTCCACTTCTCTGATGATAAGCAACTCTCACCTCTTCTGCAGCATACTGTGCATGTCCTGAGCTGTGGCTGTCTCCATTCTATGTTGTCCAACAATATGGTCCCACCTTTCTTCATGTTCCAGAAATATGTCAAGGCTCTGGTCTTCTGATGCCTCTCACTGGGCATTCAGTGATGTCATTCAGTAAATTTATGGACTTACTGTCTTTAGTACTTCATTATTATTATTCAGAGGGGTTTTACAAAAAGAAAGAAAGAAAGAAAAACCAAAAAGACATATAAATATGTGCTGTCTGTCATCTTGAACCAGAAACTCTATCAAGTATTTTCATTCTTACTTCTCAGATTAGAGGGCTCCATTTGTATTGTTAGACTATAGGCATTCAGTGATGTATCTAAAGGGAAACTCGTTTTCTTATTAATTAACAAAGATAAATACCCTAGTATTATAACCTTGAATACAACTAGTAGGCAATGTCCCTAAATTGTGACATTTTTTATTTTAAAGAGATTATAAATGCTGAATTCAAGTAGTATTAAGAAAAATGCATGGTGTTAAGGAATTTTGTTGGATATAAGGAGTTTTATAATGCAGCATTTCTAGATTAAGATAGAATATTAATTATTCCGTCTATTGTTAGTGTCCTCTCACAGTTGCAGCCCCATAATAACAAGCATCCTCTTTCATGTTCAGGGCCTGCTGTGCCAATAGTACTTTTAACAAAACACATTGGCTTTAGGCTTTCTGACATGGCTTCACACTGAGATAAACACAATTAACAAGATCAGTCTAAAATTTGGCTCTTTTATAATTGTTTATTCATGGGATTTTGAGATTACTTTTTTAAATTTAATTTTTTTTTCAATTGGGGTTATTTGCTGTGTGTTTTTATTTTTAATGCCTGAATATTATCTGTTTGATCTGTTTCTCAATGGCAGGAAGGCAATAATTACCCTTGTAAAATGATCAAATGATAATTTTTCCTAAGATCTTTGTAGCAGAACAACTATGGAGAAACTATCTTAGTTACAATAGATTTGAAAAGCAAGTTATTCATAAATAAACTTAATGTTCAAAAATTATGTTAGCTTTTGTTTAGCATATAGGAGCACCATATACTTTTTATTTATTTATTTATTTGTAATTTTTGTGAGTGTGTAATAGGTGTATATATTTATGGGGTATATGAGATATTTTGATACAGGCATATAATGTGTAATAACCACAGGTAGATAAATGGGGTATCCATCACTTCAAGAGGGTATCCCTTGCATTATAATCTTAGTGTACTATTATTTTTTTATTTTTAATTTTTGTTAGTGCATAGTAGGTGTATATATTTATGGGGTATATGAGATATTATGATTCATGCATACGATGCATAATAACCATATCTAGGTAAATGGGGTATCCATGACTTCAAGAGTTTATCCTTTGTGTTACAATCTATGTATACTCTTAGTTATTTAAAACTGTACAATTCAATTAGTACTGACTATAGTCACCCTTTTTTGCTCTAATTTTAAACCATGCTGTCACTTGTCATTGTCATCACTGAACTCACTGTATGTGGCAAACCACATTATCTACCACAGAACTGCCATGGGATAGTGGAACCGCCATTGGTATTAAAGAGAGTTGGACCTCAGCTCTACTAATAAGCTGTGTGACTTTGGGCAAGGTTTAAACACTATAAGTTTGAGTTTTCTCATATGTAAAATGTGAGTAATAACTATCTCCAAATTGCTCTGGTGGTTAAATGAGATAATATATAATATATAAAGTGATACAAAATCTTGGTAAATTTCTGGCTACACAGCCATTCAATGTACTAGAATTTATTTTATTCTTCCTTCTTTAAGTGGTGTACTTGATTGTTCAGACATTTTTTTTAAGCCATGCCACCACGTAGAGTTTCCAAGAACTCAGGCCAGTGGTAGATCTACTGTTTCACAGTTTAAAATTTAGAAACTTTGGATTCCTATAGGTCATCTGGAAAAACTATATCTATAATACATCTTGTAATCCAGAGAAAAGGGGAAAAAAGATAAAATAATATCAGGTAAACATAATAATTTCATCAGGAGTGAACATACTGGATGCATTCTGAGGAAAAAGCAAATAAGGATGTTAAATAGTCAAAAGAACCCAAAAGGATTTTTAAAAATATAGATTCCTTAGCCCCATTCCAAACATATTGAAACAGTATATTGAAGAATCAGAATCGGACACATGTATTTTTAAAGACCTCCTGATTATTTTGATGATCGGCTTGGTTAGAAGTCACTGAAATAAGAGACATACAGAATATCTGTGCTACAGTACTCTATCAAATCAGATTGTCAGGCTGCTGCATACTTAAATAATACTATTATAGTTCCCCTGTGGAAATTCCTAGATAAATGCAAAGTTTTATACTTTCTATCTATTTTTCTCCATGGTCACTATTAATTGAAAAGTTTATAAAGTCTGCCCTTATGTCTTTGTTTAGTAAAATTATCCAAGACAGTAGTTTGTTGCCTAATACTTCTTTTTTGTTTGTTTGTTTCTTGAGACAGAGTCTCACTCTGTCACCCAGGTTGGAGTGCGGTGGTGCAATCTTGGTTCACAGTAACATCTGCCTTCTGGATTCAAGGGATTCTTGTGCCTCAATCTCCTGAGTAGCTAGGATTACAGTCGTGTGCCACCATGCGTCTAGCTAGTTTTTGTAATTTTAGGAGAAATGGGGTTTCACCATGTTGGCCAGTCTAGTCTCAAACTCCTGGCCTCAAATGATCCACCTGCCTTGGTCTCCCAAAGTGCTGGAATTACAGGCATGAGGCATCACGCCTGGTGCCTAATACTTCTTACACGAAGTATTACACTAATATTTATCTCAAAGATAAGGACCTAGTCAGAGAGGTTGCCTTATCTGAAAATCTGTTCTGCTTCTTTTATTAGAGAATTAGAGTTAATGCATTATTATTTTTAGTTCTTTAATTGCCAGTAAGCTAAATACCCCTCTGTTACCTCCATACTAACCCCCATCTATTATTGGCTGTTGCCATTTCCCTTGCTTTAATAATTTTAATACATCTGTAACTCTTTTTAAAACTCAGCTAGCTGAAAACTATTTTTGAAAGAAAATGTGACAGAAACAAAATATAAATGTAATGCATTGGTACTCCTAAGCACCACAAACCTCACTAGCTAAAATTTGCTCTGTAAACTCATGCCCCAATATTGACTTTTTTATGCTTTACCAATTTTCCGTATAGGCTGCTTATAAACAGATGCCCTAATGAAATTTTCTGATATCAGAGTCTTGTAGAACACTAACATGTTTAATTGTACCCAAATTTCTTTTGCTCTGAAAAAAACAGAATTTTAAAACTTACTTAAAGGAATTGCCTTTAGTATATTATGGTGCTAGCAAGTATGTAATCAAGATAGCTTTGGGAAGCAGTGGTAAATTCAAGAAGGAATATTGGCAAGTTGAGTATCTTTGCATGTGGAATCACAGGAAGTTATTTAATCTTGTTTTACATCCAATACTCCTTAACTGGCTTGAGAAGGATAATGGGGATTTCATGTGACAGCTTAGGCCATAACTACTTGCTACACCACAGTTCAAGAACGTCAGTGCTACTCTACCAGTCCATGCTAATGCCTTTCCCTCCTCTCTTCTCCTGTCCTCTCTTCTCACTTTTTCCCCATCACCATTTTTCTCTTGTTACTTTATGATTCTTGTTTATCTCCTCTTTTTTACTTTATACTCCATAATAATATTTATGTTACAAGATCATTGGGGTGTTGCTTTTCTGACCGGAAGCCTCTGTGGCCAGTGATGTCTTTGCCTGAGTTCTTGTCCTGAATCCAGGAAGAATGAGGTGCATAGACAAATGGAGGGCGAGCAACATGAAGAGAAGCTTTATTGAGGGTTACAACAGCTCACAGGAGACCTGCAGTGCACAGTTCCTCTCTGTAGGCAGGTCGTCCCATCAAGTGTTCAGCTCTTAGCAGAGAGGAGACTTTGGAGAGGGTGGATCCTCTCTGCAGGCAGGTGGTCTGAACAAATGTTCACCTTTCAGCAGAGAGGATAGCTCCTCTCTGCAGCTGGTCACCCCACCAACTGTAGCTCTCAGCAGAGAGGAGGCCTTGGAGAGGGTAGCTCCTCAGAGGAGAGGAAGTGTGTGCCAATAGGTCCATGGGGGGCCATGGGCAGACTAGAAAAGGCACCATAAGTTCCCACTCTGGTTGGCGGGTTTGACAACCCAGTCCCATGGTCTAAAGGTGGGGCCTTTACTGGGGACCCACACCCTTCCACCCGGAACCCTGCCTGCCTCCTGCCACCTACCATGGTGTGCAGGCTATGCATGCCAAGGGGCACCTGCAGACCAGCATCAAACTGCCCTCAGCAGCCCTCCCTTCCCCCTGTGCTTGTCAGGTCCCAATGTCTAGAGGGGGACAAGGTGGTAGGACCTGAGCATAGGCATAACTGGCTGGGCTGTGACAGTGCCCAGGCTCGGCCCCAACCCTGCTCTGAGATTGGAGCAGGCACTAGGAGTGGGCAGAGGTCATGCAGAAGGACAAGGCACCTCTGAACCTACAAGGCTAAGGGAGTCCTTCCCGGGCCCCCAAGAGCACATGGAGGCCCGGGTATAAAACCCTGACTTGGGTGCTGCAGCTCCATGGGGGAAGGAAGGCATGGTTCTTGCCCACTCCTGGTCCCCAAGAGAACAGAGTGGCCCCAGTCTACCACCCTGACTTGGGTGGCTGCAGCTATGCCTGCCTGGGGGATAGGGCTCCTGCCTGCTCCCAGCCCCCAAGAGCACAGGGAGGCCTGAGTCTACCATCCAGAGTAGGGTGGCTTCAGCTGTGCTCGAGGGGATGGGGCTGCTGCCTTCTTCTGGCTGCCACTGCTTTGTGGAGCATGCAGTTCTGGCTGTGCCCCCTCACCGCCTGGAGGGGAGTCTCGTGATCTTTGCTGGACCCATGCCAGCATGCAGGGCAAGGACAACATGCCACAAGCTACCTCTGTTACCCCAGTGCTCAGGGCCAGCCCAGGATGGTGCAAATCATGGCCCCAGCCCTGCCGTTGGAAGTGGCAGTTTTGGTGGTCACCACGACATGGGGCAGATCCCGGGAACGAAGCTCCAGGTGACCCTGTGCAGAGCCTCCTCCTGAGGCTCAGGAATCCAGCACTCTAGGCGGGGTGGGTACAGTGGCTTCCCTCCTGGCCAGAGCACCTCTCCCTCTTCCCACCCCAGCCCCCTAAACATGATCCCGAGTCTGCACTGGCGCCGCTCTCTGCTCAATGGCTGCTCCCTGATGCACTGCTCCCTCACCAGTGGGCGACGTGAGCTGGCCTCATCGTGGCAGCCCCCAGGGCAGAAGGCTGTAGGAGGGGCTGCCTCCTCCCTGCACCCTCCTTGCAGTGGCCAGCGTGATGGCAGAAGCCGCATCAGATGGCCCACCACTGTCATCACATATTATTTAATTAGGCTCATTAGAAACTTAAGGACAAAGAGGTGCCTAATTCTGAAAGGACTGCAAGTAAGCTTTCTCAGAGGCCTCAAAATTCGCATAACTGTTCCTGGCTTTACCTTGGATGTTGGAGCATTGTTGTTTCATTTCGTGTTACATTTAAATGTTTATAACATAAAAAGTTTGCCAAGTTTATAGTAAGCACAAAAGAAAATAAATTCATTATGCTCAGTGTGATTAGTTTTACCACAATGTCTACCACAGGGCAGATGTTTGTTTTCAATATTCATTTTCTTGGATCACTCAGGTAGGCACCTGTTTTTTTAAGGGTATGTCTGTTCATTTATGTTCCTTTGAATTGTAAATCTATCATCACATTTACTTTTAAAATTTCGGCCTAGAGCTAACAGTTCTATCATTTAAGGAAATGTTTACATTACAACATATTCTAAAAGCATATATAATTACCTGCTCTAGACATTTTAAACACATGCACAAACTACGCACAATAAATTACCTTAATTTATCAGAGGTTAGATAAAACAAGTTTCTGTTTTATGTAGCTACAGTATGTCCTCATAATACCCGTGCAAGATAAAATATTGCTACTGACACACCATCATAAAATTATACAAGCGTGCTTCACTTTATGCAAAGGGTATATTCCTGCCAGTATGGGTGTGGGTAGACATATGAATGTCCATCCTCTGATACAATCATTTTATAGTAAGTAGTTGAATACATTCTTAGGCTGTGTGTGCAAAATGCTAAAACATCTGGCCAATGCAATGGGGAAAAATCAAAGTGATAATTTGGCATCATGTAGCCTAAACAGAGGTTTGATTGAACTTCTTCATTTTTGCTGTGAGTTGTGTAGACTTGGCATAGACTTACTTAGAAGTAGTACAAAACATATTTAAGTTTTGTTTTTTAGTTGAGTGATGTGAAGCACAATCATTTAAACTAACCAGTGATTTTAATAGAAAGTTAAAGGAAATTACATAATATAAATAATAATAGATAAGTGATTATTGTTTTGCTAATATTTTATCTTTTTTTATTTTTTTTAATACTGGCAATGTCATGAAACATGATTTCATTTTCCTGGAGGAAGGAGTTGGACAGAATTTCAACCAACCTGTTCATACTTCCTGAGGAATGTTAAAAAGCAGAAAATTATATTCTTTTAGGTATTCAGATGCCTTCCTTTGTGACAACCAAATACTTGGACAGAATTGATCACTTGAACCCCATTATCATCTTATATAAACACTCACAGTAAAAGGAACAAAATCAACCTTAAAAAATAAGATGCAATTATGTGTGTCACAATTCAGATATGTCTGACATTAGACAGTATATGAAATTTTTGTATTTGATATGTAATTATAATTTTGCTATAATGCTTTATAAATACTGGGCATTTTCTTATTGCTTTCTCACAAAAAGTGGTATTACTTTCAGATTAGTCTGTTTTCATTGAAAAGAGGATAAATGGGAATAGTATGTAATACACAGAATCTGTTTCTTATAGAAGGCATATGCTAAATACTTGTTAAATTTATTAACTATTCAAAATTCTGTCAAAATAATGTGACCTATTAACCAAATAATTTATCAAAAAAAAATTAAGGTAAATCATATTACACCAACATACTGATAGAGGCCCAATGAAGGGGCCTTGTCCCAAGTCATATAAAAATGTTATAGTCAAGAAAAGAAAAATTCAAAGGAAAATAAATATATGTGGGCATATTAATGATGCTTTATGTGTTCTTGTTTTGTTTAAAGAGATTTCTGTCTCAGAGGAAAAAATAGATCAGAGCACCTAATTCCATTAAAAACCTAAACATATCTAAGCCTGTCAAACCAATGATATTTTCTATAATAAAAAATGACTTGAACCTTTTTGTTAAGCCTCAGTTAACTCCACGGTTAATAAAGACAAAGAAACTATCTCTAATCAATTTAGTCTGTTACTAATGGACTCATCATTGGAATAGAAGTACCATAATGACTAATTTCAGAATATAGATATATATTGTGTCAAAGAAGTCTTTCATATGTTCTTAGTTCCTTTATTTCTACACAATTACTTATTAGTACAGATTAGTACACATGTTAAACAATAGTTTACTGTTTTATCTTATCATATTTTTTAAGTGTGTAAGCCAGATGTATTAGGGTTCTCTGTAGGGACAGAATTAATGGAAAATATATATATATATAAATTTATATAATGGGAAGTTTATTAAGTATTAACTCAGACGATCACAAGGTACCACAATGGGCCATCTGCAGGCTAAGGAGCAAGGAGAGCCAGTCTGATTTCCAAAACTGAAGAACTTGGATCTAGTGTTCTAGGGCAGGAAGTATCCAGCACAGAAGAAAGATGTAGGCTGGGAGGACAGGCCAGTCTTTCTTTTTACATTTATCTGCCTGCTCATATTCTAGCTGGGCTGGCAGCTGATTAGAGCATACCCACCCAGATTAAAGGTGGGTCTGCCTTTCCCAGCCCACTGACTTGAATGTTAACTTCCTTTGGCAACACCCTCACAGACACCACCAGGATCAATATTGTATCCTTTAACCCAGTCAAGTTGACACACAGTATTAACCATCACAAGTCCATGCATGTCAACGTGAACCCATACACATCTTCCGAAATCATACATCATCTTCAATAAAGAAAATAATAAGGTCATAATTACATGTAACATAATACAACTGTCCTTCATACAACCGGAAATGCACCAATCCCCAACCCAAATACTACTATATAAAGTTAACAACACTTAAATATTGATGTGAAGTCAATAAATCTTATGTCACATGTTAAAGTAGGAAGGATATAAAATGAAGATATTTTCTTGGTACAAGTGTATACATGCACAAATGTTTTTAATAATAGAAGGAGGAAATACTCATGACAATTACAGTCCTTGTTTCTGCAGCTGGTCACGTAGTCATAGCTGGTATTGATGACTACCTACTTCTTTATTTTTTAATTTTTTTCTTTATACTTTAAGTTCTAGGGTGCATATGCACAACGTGCAAGTTTGTTACATATGTATACATGTGCCATGTTGCTGTGCTGCACCCATTAACTCGTCATTTACATGAGGTATATCTCCTAATGCTATCCCTCCCCCCTCCCCTCTCCCCACAATAGGCCCTGGTGTGTGATGTTCCCCTTCCTGTGTCCAAGTGATCTCATTGGTCAATTCCCACCTATGAGTGAGAACATGCGGTGTTTGGTTTTCTGTTCTTGTGATAGTTTGCTGAGAATGATGGTTTCCAGCTACATCCATGTCCCTACAAAGGACACGAACTCATCCTTTATTATGACTGCATAGTATTCCATGGTATATATGTGCCACATTTTCTTAATCCAGTCTGTCATTGATGGACATTTGGGTTTATTCCAAGTCTTTGCTATTGTGAATAGTGCTGCAATAAACATACGTGTGCATGTGGATGACTACCTACTTCTTCTGCCCATTCTGTATTCCCTTTGCCTTCAGTAAGCACTTCAGCACTTTGTGTTTGTTTGTTTGTTGTTTGTTTGTTTTCCTGGTGGAGTGACCCAAACCTTCATTCTTGAAGGATCTGGGTCATTTGTAGTCCTGCCTGAATTTGGCTGCTGTAGTTTCCCAGTGACCTTAATCACAGGTCATGGTAATACTAAGAGATACTCTGATGGAACTCCTGTATTCCATATATATACTTCCTTACCTCTGTTGTGGAGTAGTAGACTGATTTCATCTTGATAGTCTCTCTAGGTCTATCACCCCAGCCAACACTGTAACTCCTTTCTTAGTCTGTTGACTTAAAGGTAGGAGGAGCCTAAAGTGTCCAGGTGGCAATCTTAACTTCCAGTTTAATGGAATCGTTGTTGTGTCTCTTGGTGGGAGCATTCCTTGTTCTGGAACTAAGACCTCTAGGCCAGCAGAATGTATTGTTGTGGGAACAGGAAGCAAAAATTTTACTAGTGGATCACTAGGGATGATGGTGAGTGGTGCTACTTCCACTTCCACCCCTTGATTCATGGACCCATGAATCCCGGCTATGGGAGAAACAGTACCATATATTAGATGCTGACTCAGAGCATACGGGCCTTCTGGAGAACTTTGCCGCAGCCCTGAAAAGTATTGTTGCCTAGATGGCATTGTAATTGTGACTTCAAGAGGCCATTTCACCATTCTATCAATCCAGCTACTTCAGCATGATGCGGAGCATGGTAAAACCAGTGATTTCCATGAGCATGAGCCTACTGCCACACTTCTGTAACCATAAAGGGGGTGCCTTGGTCAGAGACAATGCTGTGTGGAGTACCATGATGGAGGATAAGGCATTCCATGAGCCACGGATAGTAGTCATGGCAGAAGCATAGTATGCAGGATAGGCAAACCCATATCCAGAGTAAGTGTCTATTCCAGTAAGGACAAACCTCTGCCTTTTCCATGATAAAAGAGGTCCAATATAATCAACCTGCCACCAGGCAGCAGGCTGATCACCCTGAAGAATGGTGCCATATCAAGAGCTCAGTGTTGATCTCTGCTGCTGGCAAATTGGGCACTCAACACTGGACATAGCCAGGTCAGCCTTGGTGAATGGAAGTCTGTGTTGCTGAGCCCATGCATAACCTCTATCCCTGCCACTATGGCCACTTTGTTCATGGGCCCATTGGGCGATGATGGGGTGGCTGGGGAAAGAGGCTGCATGGTGTCCACAGAATGGTCATCTTATCCACATGATTTTTAATATCCTCCTCTGCTGAGGTCACCAGTTGGTGAGCACACACATTGGAAATAAATATCTTCACAATTTTTGATCACTCAGAGAGGTCCATCCACATACCTCTTCCCCAAATTTCCTTGTCACTAATTTTCAAATCAGGTTTCTTCCACGTCCCTGACCATCCAGTCAAACCAGTGGCTACAGCCCAGGGATCAGTATCTATTCGCACATCTGGCCATCTCTCCTTCCATGCAAAGTGCACAACTATGTGCACTGCTCAAAGTTCTGCTCACTGGGAAGATTTCCCTTCACCACTCTCCTTCAGGGATGTTCTAGAAAGGGGTTGTAGTTCTGCATCTTTTCACTTACGAATGGTGCCTGAATATCATACAGAACCATCTATGAATCAGGCCCTAGTCTTTTCTTCTTCTGTCAACTGATCATAGGGAACTCCTCATGAGATCATTGGTGCAGGCTGGGGGAGAGAAGGCTGAGTCGCAGGAGTGGAGACCATGGGCATTTGAGCCACTTATGTAACTTACTTGTGCCTTCATGACCTGCTAAAGCCTGATCATGAATATACCATTTCCATTTAATGATGGAATGCTGCTGTGCACGACCCACTTTATTGCTATATGGGTGAGACAGTATTCAGTTCATGATAGGCAGTTCATGGTGACTTGACGACCCATAGTCGAAAGTTCAGTTTCCACCAAAGCCCAGTAACAGGCCAAGAACTGTCTCTCGAAAGGAGAGTAGTTATCTGTATAAGGTGTCAGGGCCTTGCTCCAAAATTCTAAAGGCCTGCGCTGGGATTCACCTATTGAGGCCTGCCGAAGGCTCCAAACAACATTGCTATCTGCACTAACACCTCAAGCACCAGTGGATCTGCTGAGTCATATGGCCCAAGTGGCAGAGCAGCTTGCACAGCAACCTGGACCTGTTGCAGAGCCTTCTCCTGTTTTGTACCACACTCAAAATTTGCAGGCTTACAGGTCACTCAATAAATGGGACAGTGTAACACACCCAAATTAGGAATGTGTTGCCTCAAAAATCCAAATAGGCCCATTTGGTGTTGTGTTTTTTTCTTTGTTGTAGGAGGGGCCAAATGCAGCAACTTATCCCTCACCTTAGAAGGAATATCTCAACAGGCCCTACACCACTGGACCCCTAGAAATTTTACTGAGGCAAAAGGTCCCTGATTTTTAGTCAGATTTATTTCCCATCCTCTGGCATGCAAATGTCTCAACAATAAGTCCAGTGTGTTTGCTACTTCTTGCTCACTGGATCCAATCAGCATAATGTCATCCATGTAATGAACCAGTGTGATATCTTGTGGAAACAAAAACGAATCAAGGTCTCTCTGATTAAGATTATGACACAAAGCTGGATAGTTGATATATCCCTGAGGTAGGACAGTGAAGGTGTATTGCTGGCCTTGCCAGCTAAATGCGGATTGATTCTGGTGGGCCTTGTAAACAGCAATGGAGAAAAAAGCATTTTCCAAGTCAATGGCTGCATACCAGGTAGGAGGAAATGTGTTAATTTGCTCAAGCAATGAAACCACATCTGGTACAGCAGCTGAAATTGGAGATACCACTTGGTTAATTGTACAGTAATCGACTGTCATTCTCCAAGAACCATCTGCACAAGTCATATTGAAGAGCTGAACAAGAATGTGGTGTGTATCACCACTCCTGCATCTTTCAAGTCTTTGATGGTGGCACTAACCTCCGCAATTCCTCCAGGGATATGGTATTGTTTTTGATTTCCTATTTTTCTAGTTAGAAGCGACTGTAATGGCTCCCATTTGGCCTTTCCCACCATAGTAGTCCTCACTCTACCAGTCAGTGAGCCAATGTGGGGGTTGTGCCAGCTGCTAAGTATGTCTATGCCAATTATGCATTCTGGCACTGGGAAATGACCACTTGATGAAACTGGGGGCCCACTGGACCCACTGTCAGTTGAACTGGAGCTAAAACTCCATTAATTACTTCCTCTCCATTAACCCCTACTTTAATTGGAGGACCACAATGACTTTTTGTGTCCCCTGGAATCAACGTCATCTCAGAGCCAGTGTCCAGTAGTCCCTGAAATGTCTGATCATTTCACTTTCCCCAGTGCACCGTTACCTTTGTAAAAGGCCAGAGGTCTCCTTGGGGAAGGATGGGAGAAAGATTAGTTGCATAAATTGTCATTAATGTAATGGGGTCCTTCCTCAAGGGCACCCAGCCTCCACTTTCCTCAAGGGGCTGTGGGTCTGTAAACCGGCCCAAGTCTGGAAATTGATTGAGGGGCCGTAATTCTCTGTTTTTGTAATTCAAATTTGTCTTTGGCCCATTCGACCTAGAAGTTTTCTGCTTATATAAATTAAATTGAAATGCAGTAGGATTCCTATCAACTTCACTTCTAGAAACACTGTGATTAATTAGTCAATGCCAGAGTTCTATACGACTCAGACAGTTCTGATGGCTTGTTTGCATCTGCTTTCCATTACAATAGCTACACCCACCTTGTCTTTGATGGTTGAGTGCTGCCACTTGGCCCCTGCCACATCGGATCCAATTATTTCCATTGTATTTAAATTTTGTAGTTGAATGACTGCAGTTCCCACTGTTACATTTGACATACATAATAGAACAACTACAGGACTCTTCAAAGATGCAGATATTGCCCTTTCAAATCTATTTGTCAAGGCATTGATGAAGGGTGTATCTTTTGGACCTTCCCAGCTGGAATGAGAAAGTCTGAAGTGACTAATTCACTCCACCATCCCCATTTTCCTCAGCTTTTGGATCCCTTCCTCTGCATTAAAACAAGGGAGATCAGGCATTTCCAGCATGCTTACAGTGGGCCTGCTTTTAATTTGTATTTCAACTAACCAAGAAAATAAAAGATTAGAACCTTTTTTTAACTCCCTGAGCTGCAACATTAAATCCAGAGTCCCTTGTTAGTGGACCCAAATCAATAAATTCAGCCTGATCCAATTCTGTGTTCTTTCTACCATTATACCACATCCTTAATATCCATTCCCATGCCTGTTCTCCAGGTTTCTGTTTATATAAATTAGAAAACTCAAGCAGTTTTTCTTCAAGTGTAGTGCACCTCCTCATGCTTCATACTCTCAACCTCACTTCTAAGGGCCCGCAGGGACTTTAGTCACATCATAGGTCTGGAAGCAAACAGGGGTTTGGGGTGTTGGGGGTGGCTCTTGACTGGAATCTACATTATCTTGCCTGGCAACTGTCTCAGGAGAGGCCATCACTGTTGCCTCGGGCAGCACAGGGTTTATCTCCTCAGACAAAGGTAGAAAGACTGATGGCATCATGAGTCAGGGACGAGATGTTGCCACTATTGGGGACGGGGAAGCTGTTTCTTCTGGCAAAAAAGGTTCATCATAGTTTACAAACTCAGTGTTCCCAGCTTCATCAAGGTACTCCTGCATGCCCCATTCCAAGTTGCAGGGTCCCATTCTTTTCCAATCAATGCTCTCACTCTAACAGAACTGGCGAGGTTCTGCATGCACCTTTCATTGCAGGTCAGCCACACGCATGATAAGAGCTTCTGTCTCTTTTTCCACAATTTCAGCGCTTTCTCTGCAGGAGATAAGACTCTCACTCAGGGCAATCACAGTAGATTTGAGGCTCAGTATCTGTTTCTGAAGCTGGGAGATAGAATCCCAGAGTTCATCATTTTCTTTCATCACTTTGTCCACTGAACTTAGGAGCAACCAACCAGCTTAATTACGTTCCTTGTTTCTCCACATATGGTCAAATGTAATATATACAGAGTCACTAAACTCCTTGCCTCTCATAAGTGGTAAATCAGGAGTGTCAAATGCATGTGTTTTGCATAAATGTCTAAAGAGTTCATGCCAAGGGCTATCAGTATTCTCCATACTATTATAAGTAGAGCCTTAGCATTTGAGGTCTAATCATATTAATCAGCCAACTCCAGAAACCCCAAAATCAATGAAAGAACTCCATCCTTCATATTTTGTTCCTCAAGAACCACTCCAAGTACCCAAATCTGTATTAGTCAGTGTTCTCTAGAGAAACAGAATTAATGGAATATGTATATATTCTATTAATCTATCTATCTATCTATCTATCTATCTATCTATCTATCTATCTATCTATATTCCAGTGTGTGTGTATATATATGCATATATATACAGACGTATATATTTATATATATACATACAGACACAAACCAGCATTATATATAGGAGTTTATTAGTATTATTAGTATTAACTCACAAGATCACAAGGTGCCACAATAGGCTGTGTGCAGGCTGACGAGCAAGGACAGCCTATCCGACTTCCAAAACTGGAGAACTTGGAGTCTTATGATCGAGGGCAGGAAACATCCAGCATGAGAGAAAGATGTAGGCTGGGAGGCTAGGCCAGTCTCTCACTTCACGTTTTTCTGCCTGCTTTTTATATTCTAGCCATGCTGGCAGCTGATTAGATTGTGCCCACCCAGATTAAGGTGGGTCTCCTTTTCCCAACCCACTGACTCAAATGTTAATCTCCTTTGGCAACACCCTCACAGACATATCCAGAATCAATACTTTGTATCCTTCAATCCAATCAAGTTGACACTCAGAATTAACCATCACATCAGACTTCCTAACTGGTTCATAAACTTCCTGATGGTGGTGACCAAATGAAACATATCTTTTGTTTCTTTTAGATCAATAGCAGTTCTGTAGTTCTACAGCTACATAAATTTTTAAAAGCTTAATAAATATTGTTAAATAGAATGACAATAAAATACATACTTACAAAATTTTCTGTTATTTATATTATTGTAAGAGCCATCTAGCAATTATATAAAATCAAAAACACTAGATCTAGTTTTGTCAATAACAAAGATAATTATTTTTCTGATACATGGGCACTAGCTAAGACTGAGATAATCCAAAATATCCATTCAGAAATTAATTTTCATTCTCTTCCTACAGCTTCTTTTTGAGATCTGGTGATGAATAATAAAACAACCTGATTTGATTCAACTAATTTTTGTTGCTTTCCATGTTCACTGTCTGAGAGATGTGCTAATGAACAGCAAAATTGTTGAAGAGCTAACAGTAGCACAATAGAAAAATAAGTCATGGACAAATTACAAAAATTGGAAGATAGATAACTGAGAATTATTATCATTTGGATGGGTATCATGTGGTAAACAATTTTGATATGCTATGATTTTGGTTCTGTCTATCAGTTCTCTGAAATGCAAATAAACAAGAAAATAATTGACCAAATTTTCATCAAGCATCCAGGTATATGTTGGTAAGTGGAAATAATACTTGCTTTAAAACCAACAATAGCAATGTTGTCTATGATTCAGATTTCACTTTCGTTTAAGAAATTCCATGCAGGAAAGAGTGAATATCCTGGAAACAGAGAACTATAAGGGATTTATAGAAGTCATATAATGCATTGCCTTTCTGGAGTGTACCACATCAAAAACAACCCAAACAGTTTAATTTTTTTAGGTGTTACTACAGCCATTACAATCAGAGATACACTAGTGTGTATTAATCCATTCTTGCATTGCTATAAAGAAATACCTGAGACTGGGTAATTTATAAAGAAAAGAGGTTTTATTGGCTCCTAATTCTGTAGTTTGTACAGGAAGCATGATGTTGGCATCCGCTAGACTTCTGGAGAGGCCTCAGGAAACTTACAATCATGGTAGAAGTTGACATGGGAGTAGGCACATCTTACATGGCAGGAGCAGAATCAAGGGTGGGAGGTGCTACACACTTTTAAACTACCAGATCTCATGAGAAATCACTCACTAGCAGGAGAACAGCACAAAAGGGATGGTACTAAACTATTCATGAGAAATCCACCCCCATGATCCAATCACCTCCCACAAGGTCCCACCTCCAACACTGGGGATTACAAATCCACATGTGATTTGGATGGGGACACAGATGCAAACAGTACCCTGGAGTTTCACTACACAAATCCTCATAAAATTACTCTTGTCAAGATCAACTATTGCCACCATGTTAGACAAATTTAATGTATTTTTTTAAGTTCTCACAATGAAATCTGTTTAAGCCTTTCACATGATTAGACACACTCTAGAAACTTACTGTATTTCTGGCTCAATATAATTAAAAGACCTTACATGATGTTTAAAATAACATTCAAAATTGTTTACGTAGCATATAAAGGGGCATGATCTAGCTCTTTCTTACATTAAACACCTAATCTTGTGCCACTTTCTCCCTTACTCACTACACAGCAGCCACAGCCACATTGGCATTTTAAAATGTTCTCTAATATACCAACCTAGGCCTTTGTCTATGATATTTAATATGTTAAAACATGTAAAACCCTTAGCACAGAATCTAACTTGTAGTGAGATCCCAATAAATAACTTCTGTTTTATTTTTTATTTATTAATAGTTAATAATCATAAAATATTATGAAGTGAGTCTTATTCCATTTTATAGTCTTTATCTACAAAAATGAATTAATGTATTACTTCATAGTCTTCTTGGGTTGTATTCCAGCCCCACCATTTTACCATCTATCAGCTATGACATCTTTGAAGTTACTTACTCTCCCTGTGCAGTAGTTTTCCATTTTATAGATGGTAATTCATTTTTGTAGATAAAGACTATTCAAAGCCAACTATTAAGTAATAGCTGTAATCAGGTGTGTCTGATTCTAGAAGTTAGGTTTCTTAATGAAAAATAAGATGATGAACAATATTTATTAGCCAGAAAATACTGTGTGACCACTAGCACAGTTTCACAAATGGATTTTAGATAAGGGGAAAGTTTGACAACCTGTAATAGCTGTGAAATAACTCTGAGGTTAAATAAAGGGCAACTTGGTAGAATGTACCTAAAGTAAACTGGGCCTTGGTGAGGAGGAAGAGGGAATTGCTTCTAATAGCTTCCATACAACATTCCTATCTCTACTTATGATTCCTTCGGAGATCTGAAAGTGGAAATGATATTTTGTGGTTGGAAGAAGAATTAAGGAGAGGGTAGGTATGCTGCTAATCAGTTTATCTCTGCCTCTGTAATCTATAATTCTAAATGAAGATTACTAAGTTCAAATCAGTCAGCTCACCATTTGGAAATCAGAAATAACATGGTCATCATTTGTCATTCTAGAAATTTGTAGATTGTTGCTTTCGCATCACCCCTGCCTTCCCCTAAATTGTACTAAAATTACTGTGGATCTCATAAAAAATAGTTGTGGACTTACGTAGCACATCCCTGCATCATCAATATAAACACACACACACATACACACACACACACACACACACACACACACACACGTAAAACAAAGTAATGTTTATCCCAATATTTAGGCTTCTATAACAAAATCCCATAAAGTGGGTGGATTATAAAAAACAGAATTTTATTTTTCACTGTTCTGGGGAGGCTGGAATCTCGAGATCATGATGTCACAATGACTAGGTTCTGGCGAGGTCAGTCTTCCAGTTTTGAAGATGGCTATCTTCTCATTTTATCCTCACATGGAAAAAGTGGTGAGGAAACTTCTTCAGTCCTTTTTATAAGTGCATTAATCCCATTCACCCTATGACCCAATCACTTCCTAAGGCATTACCTTCTAATACCATCAAAACAGAAACACATAGGAGTTGGGATTTCAGCATATCAATCTGGAGGGAAAACAAACATTCAGTCTATAGCAGGAACATTATTTTAAAATACAAAAAGTACTAGGGGGTGCATTTTAATGACGTCAACGCTTATTTCTGGAAAGCCACTGGAGGGTTTTGATCAGCACGTTCACATTATGTGACTTACATTTTGAGTTGACCACTATGAGTCTTCTCTGGAGAAGATTAGTTGGAAGCAGAACGACTAGTTAGGAGGCTATTGCAATAATCTATATGCTGAATGATTGTGGCTTGGACTAAGATGATGGCAGTGGAGGCAGTGAGAGTTCCTGGATTCTGGATATATAATTTTATTCTATTTTTTAGAAATGTGGGACTCTAAAGAGTTATTGGAAAAAATACCCACATACCATTCACTAGGAACTCATTATAAAAAAATTCAATTTATTGTCATTGTTATTCTTTTTTACGCCCAAATTATCTCAACTGTAACCTGTGGGAACCACCTCAAACTAGCTCCTATATCCATTTGGCATGACACCCTTAGGTTTTCAGTACTTACATTTGGTTACACGGTTTTTGTTTTGTTTTGTTTTTCCCAAAAAAGAAACACAGAACGGATAAACCAGAAACTAATTAAAATGGTAACCTATAGGATTAGGTGAAGAGTGTAGGAATAGAAAGGAAAATGTTCTGAGTATAAAAGTTTTGATTTTTGCACCATATAAAACTTTTAATTCAAGCAATAAAATAAATCAAGAAGATTAATAAATGAGACTCTAAAATTAAAAACAAATCCAAAGGTCATAACAGTACTCAAGTAAATAACATAAGCACACGGAGGAAAAAAAAACAAAACTTAATTCAAGTAACATTTGAAATTGTACCGTGGCAAGGATATAGTCTAAATACACACAAAACAGAAAGAAATCTTGAACTTTACTCATTATGTTTGTCTTTTGGAACTCATATTGGCTTCATATTCTGAAATTGTATATTGTAGGATAGAACAAATATGAATATTATTTGAAGGCAGGGTTCTCACAGTGAAATAAAGGAAATACAAATATTGAATGCGGGCAGGTTAGGAAGAACCCTGTGGTAGCTTTAGCCCCGACCACTGAAGAAGTCTAAAATAAATGACACCTCAGTAGCAATCAGTATATCTACTAACAAGATCTTAGTGCCTAACTTATATTCTCCACTAAAAGGAAGCAGAATTTCCTGAAGAAATGTTTGGATGCAGGTTTGAGGCAGAGAAAGTATATGGTTCTGGATATGTTTTGAAGCTTGAGTTCACTAGATTTACAGAAAGTTTAGTTTGGAGGAGGTAAAAAAAAAAAAAAAAAAAAGTCGATAATGACTTCAGGTTTGGGCATTTACTGAGTTTAAGGAACACTGCAAGAGGAGCATATTGGGATGGGGAATACAAACATTAATTTGGCCACATTAATATTATATGCCAATTATATCTTCATGTATGCATGATGTGTGGGAAATTAAATTCTGTCATGCAACACATAGCAATGTTTCCATAAATGAAGTACCACGAATATAGTGGTGGTTCCATAAGATTGTAATGGAACTGAAAAATTCTTATAGCCCAGTAATGTGGAAACCATCATAAATATCACAGCACAACACATGACTCAACGTGTTTGTGGTAACGCTGGTGTAGACAAACCTAATGCATTGCCAGTCGTATAAAAGTATAGCACATACAGGCCGGGCACAGTGCATCACACCTGTAATCTCAGCACTTTGGAAGACCGAGTAGGGCTGATCACCTGAGGTCAGGAGTTTGAGACCAGGCTGGTCAACATGGTGAAATCCCATCTCTACTAAAAATACAAAAATTAGCCGAGCGTGGAGGCGGGTGCCTATAATCCCAGCTACTTGGGAGGCTGAGGCAGTAGAATCACTTGAACTCAGGAGGCAGAGGTTGCAGTGAGCCAAGATCGTGCCATTGCACTCTAGCCTGGGCAAAAACAGCGAAACTCTGCCTCAAAAATAAAATAAAATAAAAAAGCATAGCACATACAGTTATGTATAGTACACAATACTTGATACTGGTAATAAAAAGCATCGTTATTGGTGTATGTATTTGCTGTACTTTTTATCATTACATTAGGGTGTACTCTTTCTAATTATATGGAAAAAAATTTAACTGTAAAACAGCCACAGACAGGTCCTTCAGAAGATATTCCAGAAGAAGACACTGTTATCATGAGAGATAACAGCTCCACGCATTATTGCCCCTGAAGACTTTCCAGTAGGATAAGATGTGGAGGTAGCAGATAGTGATATTGACCATCTTGAACCTGGGTAGGTCTAGGCTAATACATGTGTTTGTGTCTTAGTTTTTAACAAAAAAGTTTAAAAAATAAAGAAATATAGAAAATTTTAAAAATAGAAAAGAGCCTATTGAAAAGGGATATAAACAGAATACTGTATAACTGTACAATGTTTTGTGCTATAAGTGTTATTACTGAAGAGTCAGAAAGTTAAAAACAATTTGATAGTTTATAAAGCAAAAAAGTTACCATAAGATAAAGTTAATTTATCATGGAATAAAGAAAAATATATTTTCATAAATTTAATATGCATAAGTATGTAGTGTTTACAAAGTGTACAGTAGTACACAGTAACGTCTTGGGCCTGCACATTCCCTTACCACTCACTCACTGACACCCAGAGCAACTTCCAGTCCTGTGTGCTCAATTCATAGTAAGGGCCCTATGTAGCTTTAACGTTTTTGATATTTTATACTCTTAATTTTACTGTACCTTTTCTATATTTAGATATACAAATACTCCCCCTTGTGTTACAATTACCTCCCATATTCAGTATAGTAACATGCTGTACAGATTTGTAGCCTAAGAGCAATAGGCTATACCATATAGCCTAGCTGTGTAGTAGGCTACACTATCTAATTTTGTGTAAGTACACTTTATGAGGTTCACACAAAGACAAAATTACTTAATGCATTGCTCAAAACATATCTTTGTCATAAAACGACACATGACTGTATGTGAGTTCAGGTAACGAATGGGAGTTGAGCTATAAATTTTGAAATTATCCACATGTATATGGCATTTAAATTCTTGCAAGTCAATAAAGTCATTTAAGTAATGAGTTTAAATGGAGAAAAGAAGATTAAGAATTGAGCCCTGGGATACTCTAATAGCCAAGGGTTAGAAAGAGAATGAGTGCCTAGCTCAGGAGGAAGAGGAATAGCCATTAAAGTAAGTGCAAATCCAGGAAATAATATTTTTCAGAAACCGAGAGAAGAAAGTTTTTCAAAAAAAAAAAAAAAAAAAAAGCTTATTTCTTCTCTCATCTCCATTTTCTTCTTATTGATTTTTTTGATCTAATATGCATTTTCCATGTTTTTAAAGTTTTCTCTTACAGTTTTCATTGTTATCTTTTTGCAGTGTATTTCAAGAGAATGCTTTTCTACAGTGTTCTAAATCATAAAATTTTGCAGTTAGGTATGCCAATTCTACCATTTCAGCCCTTCCTACTGATTTATTTAAAATACCAGCTATCATGCTTTAATCTCCCTCCCATAATTAGAGCTTTCTGCTTGTTTCTTTATCATAGAAGCCCATTTTTCTTTTTAAAGTCACAATGCCCTCTTGACTTTAAGTATAGATGAAATGGTTCTATAAGCTCTCATAAGTTAGAAAACAAATTACTGGGGAACCATTAATGTGGTTTGCTTAGGGATTGATTTCACTTATCAATGTATGCTTTCCATTGTGATCCTTCAAAAGTCTAATGAATCCTTGTTTTCTGCAAATTTTCACAAATGAGGGCCTTATTTAATTGGAATTAGGAGGTGGGGTAGGTAGGGTGAGTTTTTCTAGTATTTTTGACATTAACTCTTTCACTGGTAGTGAATTGGACTGATGTTAAAGAAATAGACTACTGGGCAGGCCTTTAGTGTGCCAGAGACGTTGTCCTAAGGATATCGTGTTTCTGTGCCCATTGTACATATTCTGTAGGTAAGATACCCTCCAGCATCTTTAAAATCAATTATCCCTTTGGCCATCCCCATCAGCTACCTATCTATGCCTAATCTCTTACCTTTCGTATGTTGGGGTTTCTCCATGATTTCATGTGAAAACTCAGTTTCCTTCAGTGTCTTTTTCCACCTGTATTTCACTGTAGTTTCTCAGTCTTGCGGGTTTTCATGTTATACTGGTCTCATTTATGTGATAATATGTAGAAATTTCTCATAGTTCGTGACTCACTAATGTCACCTACTCAGTTTTCCAAGGTTGCTACTGATTTATACATTTTTTGTCTATTTATGCTATCATTTTGGTGAGATTTGGGTATATAGAATATTTAGCTACCATTTTAATAATAATAGCTAATACTTGTTGAGTACTAGTCTCCATGTATATTCCTAGGAGGGGAGTTCATTAAATCTCCTACAACTGTACACTGTAATAGTAATAACTAACCCTTATATAGTGCTCTCTATTTTCCAGGTGCTGTTATAAGTATGTGACATAAAGTAACTCATTTAACCTTGGCACAATCCTAGGAATTAGGTACTAATATTTTCCACATTTAAAAAATGAGCATGTATCTAAACAGATACATTTTATTCATTTATAAATTACATGCATGCACTGGTATACTAATTATTAAGTGCATCAGAAAACTCAACAAAAATATTAATCAAAAGAGGGGAATATAAAAATTAAAGATAAATTCTAATATTTTATTCCCACACTTTGATGGATCTTCTTGACCAGGACTTCAAATGTCTGTAAACCACTTTAGAGACTATTTCTGTTAGAAGACATTCAGTTTTTTACCAGACTGTGGCCCTAGAAAAGCACTGAGGCAAAATAATTGTAACTTGCATCTCTCAGGTCTTCTAGAATAGGTTGTATACTGGAATTGTTCTTCACAGGATTTGTTTCCTTTTGTTTTACCTTGTCAATCTCCGAAAAATATATGGATATTTTTATATGAAATATTTAGAGTAGTCTTCCATGTTAACTATTCTGAATGGGTTAACAACTACTTATGTGTTTGAATTCTGAAGGGTTCTCTAAGAAAACCATACTAATTATATTATCTGTGCCTATTCTACCTCCATATCTATATACCATATATATTCTCACAGGGCTCAATAATTGGTTTTGAGTATACTAATTAGTCAAGAACTAATGGCTTAGTGGCTACCAAAGGCATCTTATTCACCAGTCACATTTAAAAAGTATCTGTCAATCAGACACTTATTCCAAGAAGACAAACACAGTGCCAGGATGACTGCCAAGATGAACAAATATTTCATAGATGTCACTGGCTTGCTGACTGGCTGCCTGCCTGCTTTCCCTTGGATTCGTTATTCACCTAGGAATTTGTTTTAAAAAATCCATCAGACAGAGCTAGACAGACTTAAGTTGTAACTACTAAAATGTGTGGAACTACTGGACATGTTTAATGCTGCCACAGGTTTCCAGCTATGTACAGAGAAACTTTGTTTGTGTGTTGTTCTCTAAAACCAGAACTGTGAGAATATGTTTACATTTTATTATAGAAGTAGAAAATAACTATATCAACCTCTGGGAAAGAATGTAAAATATTTCTTAAAATTATTATGGTGCATATATATGTTAAAATTAACATGCCAGTGATACAAATACAGGACATCTAATAAAGAAAGAGTATACAGAAAAGTGGGTGAAGATTAAAAACAAAACAAATTAATCATTCTTTTTGCTTACTGGCAATCAGTTCTTCAATTCAATTCTTCTTGTTCCCTCAAGCCAAAAAAAACTCCAAGTGCAGGAAGCTAAAGATTTGACTGTTTTCTTGATTTTTCTGTAGCTGTACATTTTTTTTCTGGGCCAGAACTACCACTAAAAATAATTGAATAAAAACATGGAAAAGTAACCATCGTAACCATCCTGTCCATTAAGCTACTCTTCCCTTGGTTCCTTAACTGTTCTTCAGTGGTTTATTAGTTTGCTAGCTTTGCTATAACAAAGTATGAGAAGACTAGGTGGCTTATAAAGACAGAAGTTTATTGTTTTGTAAATCTGGAGGCTAGAAGTTTGAAGTCAATGTGTCAGTAAAACCATGCTTCTTGTAAATTCTGTAGACAAAGGGTCCTCCTTTCTTCTTTCAGCTTCTGGTAGCCCCAGACTTCCCCTGGCTAGTGGCAGCATAATTTCAACCTCTGCCTTCATTGTCACATGACATTCTCCCTGCACCTTTTCACATCATCTTTCCTCTACGCATGCCTGTGTCCAAATTTCCTTTTTTTTTTTTTTTTTTTTAATAAGGATGTCAGTGCCACAATAGCAAAGACTTGGAATCAACCCAAATGTCCATCAGTGACAGACTGGATTAAGAAAATGTGGCACATATACACCATGGAATACTATGCAGCCATAAAAAAGGATGAGTTTGTGTCCTTTGTAGGGACATGGATGCAGCTGGAAACCATCACTCTCAGCAAACTATTGCAAGAACAGAAAACTAAACACCGTATGTTCTCACTCATAGGTGAGAACTGAACAATGAGATCACTTGGACTTGGGAAGGGGAACATCACACGCTGGGGCCTGTTATGGGGAGGGGGGAAGGGGGAGGAATTGCATTGGGAGTTATACCTGATGTAAATGACGAGTTGATGGGTGCTGACGAGTTGATGGGTGCAGCACACCAACATGGCACAAGTATACATATGTAACAAACCTGCACGTTGTGCACATGTACCCTAGAACTTAAAGTGTAATAATAAAAAAAAAAAAAGAAAAAAAAGTAAGGACGTCAATAATATTGGAGTAAGGCCCACCATAATGACTTCATTTTAACTTGATTGGCTCTGTAAAGACTCTATATTTAAATAAGGTCACATTCTGAGGAACTAGAGGTTAGACTTCAACATATTTTTTTTGTGTGTGTTTGAGAAGCGACACAATTCAACCCATAATAAATGGTATGATCCTGCCCTCTTCACCATCCTAGCCACCCTTATCAAATGATCCTCCTAGAGCATGGTGTCTCTGTGACTGAACAAGCCAGTTTAAGTGAAGTCCAACTCATGCAGAAGACAGTGGACTGATACCTCTTATCTTTACTTTGGACACTAAATATTCCTCAGTAGAGCCAAGAATGGCACTGACTTTTTCTCCTTATCAATTTAGGGTCTTGAACTCCAGGCCTTTTGCACAGACTTTACTGTCAAGCCAGGTCACCCCCAAGCAAAATACATAATGTTGAATATTTTAATATAAACATATGATTTTACCTTTTACCTGACAAATTCCCTTTTATTACTACTTTTTAGTCTTTAGTTTTTAGTCCATCACTCTAGCCCCTTAATTATATGCAAATATTTTGTGTATAAAAGTATGTGCTTTCATCTCCTAATCAGAGAGTCTAGAGATTTGTAAATGTTGACTCTATGGTGTAACATCTGGTTACCATTGCGGCTTTGTATAACCTGCAGATTAGATAACCTAGAAATGTTGTGCTTATTTAAATTATTGATACAAATGTTGATCAGGATAGGTCCAAATCCAGAGTCAGGCAACATATCAGGAGATCTCCCCATAGATTGCCACTGATCCCTTGATCAGCAATTTTGAGGAGCAGTACAAATGCATCTTACTCTATTATTACCCATTTGTCACTGTATCCATCCCACAAACATCTATAAAGCATCTATATGTTCCAGTCACTGTGCTACCTGCTTTGGACCTCCTTATTGTAAAAGAAAACAAAAGTAGCATAGTAACTATGAACAAAATATTGTAAACTACAAGCAGGTAAGCAGCTTTTAATATGTGAGGAGAGGGTAAGATAAACAAAAACTAAGACTGGGGATACTGTCAAGAGCCAGATCTTTGTTAGTATTACAAACAGCAAACTTGTCAAAACTAATCTACATTTCCTGCTTCATTATATTCACCACATTATAGCTTCTTAATTGCTGACAAATTGTCCCTTGCCCCTTACAACTCTGCTGGATATGTATTATTGAAGACTATAAAAATCTTCCTTCTTTCCTTGTATAATTTACAGCTAACCATATCCTTCAAATTCTCTCCCGTCTCCTTTCATCTTAAACTGTAAACTATTTTGATTGTCTTCCCACTCCTTTGACCACATCATTCATGTTTGCCTTGTTGCCTGTTATTTATCTTTACACCCCTAAATATGAGTATTGATGAGTTCCATCCTCAATTTCCTTTTAAAACTCATAATATTGTAAAATAAAATATAGTAGAAAACTTAAGAGTTAATCTTCTCCAATCTCCTTATAACAGGGAAGTAACTTTCCCAGCTATCAAATAGAAGAAACTATTTCCTTTATTGCAGATTCTAAACTAAATTATGCTGCACAACTCTACTCCCTCTTTGTGAATGGATGTTAACCATTCAGATTCTCCAATTTACATACCTATATATATGAAAATTACTTTATGACCTTTATCTCTAACCTGTCTTTTCCAAGTACTACAGTTTCATATTTCTGTCCCATGGGAAGTTTTCATGTATTATCTTTTAACTCCCACATTTAGCAGTCCTCCTAAAAAAATCTATATCTCTGTCTACATAGGACTAACTACATCTGCTAATTACTAGGGAACAAAGCTTCAGATTATTTTAACTGATTGTATTTTTTCTACTTTATATATCTAGATATCATTGTTTCTTTATTTCACCTGAGGGTTCTTAACCTGAAATCAAAGAGCCCATGACCACAGAAAGGGAAATAGTAAGTATGTGTTTTCACTGATCTTTAATCAAAATTTAGCATTTTCTTCAACAATGGATGTAGGCATCATCTCTTTAATGCTTCCAATATACATTTAGTCAACAAACCTGACAATATTTTTCCTCAAGCTATTGGCAAAAGACAACTTAAGGTCTTCAGAATACATTGACTAAAGTATTTTTAATGTTCCAAATATTGAAGAATATTCCATTTCCCTCAAAACAGTTTTAGGGAAGTATAAGTATGGTAGGAATCCCTCCTGCCCTTGATAACACCCTCAGTAGCAATGAAAACAAGAAGAAAAAACCACATTATCAAGCATCCATGTGCCAAATGTTGTGCTAAACACTTTACTTGTATTATTTCATTTAATTATCCAAACAGTGTATAAATTAGTTGCTAAAATGATTCTAATTTCAAAAATAAAGAAATAAATTCAGAGAGATAAAATAGCTTGGGAAAGTGAATTGCCTAAGATCACATAGGTTTTTTCTTTTTCTGAACAGGTAAGTATTTTTTATCTTTGTCATTTCTAAAACATAAATTTTGGACATTTAAAAGTGGTAACAGTTAATATACCTGTGGATAATATCGCAGTAAAAATAATATAAACAAATCAGTGATAGTTTTTCATGAATGCTCTAATGTTCTGGCAGTATTCTCCAAATATATATATATATATATATATATATATATACACACACACACACATATATATATAGAGAGAGAGATGTATAATATGTTAGCTTATGTTCCTCTTCACAAAAGTTGGACCATTTTTTGTACAAAGTGGCAGGCTACATCTTAAGTACATCATGGATGATGTACTAAGTCGCAAATTGTATTTCTTAGGCTAGTTTGATTGTCATCATAAATAGAAAGCAGTGGGTATTGACAAATTATTTTCTGGGCACTTTGTAGAAGGTCAGAAATAAAACAAATCAGGGTACAATGAAAATACTGTTAAAAAACGCAGTCATACAAACTCAGGTAGGAGTATTTGTTACAACTGGAAATTGTTAGTATGAGAATTTTCATCCAGCTTCAGGATGTCACACAAAGCTGAAAGCAACATCAAAATGCAAAGCACCAAGAAAATAGGCTTTACAAAGGATCGTAAGTGCTTGAGCTGTGATCATATAGGTTTATAGGTTACAGAGCTTGGAACTGATTTTTGTGCCACTCTCTGGTTGCCTTCAGGTAACTTTTTAAAAATATATTTTTTAATGTGATAAAATATATGTAACATAAAATTTATCATTTTAAGACTTCGATTCTGTGGCCCATTAAGTATATTCACACTGTTGTGCAACCATCACCATCATCCATCTCCAGAACCTTTTCATTTTTCCTGACTGAAACTCTATACCTGTTCAACACTACTCTTTCATAGAGACAGAAAATAGAATGGTGGTTGCCAGAGGATAGAGTGAGGGTAGAATGGGGAGTTCACATAAGATAAAATGATATGATAAATCTCTCTCTCTCTATATATATATATATGTATATATCCATATCCATATAAATACACACATATATGTATATGTATTTCTTTATAGACTTGGAGAATACTACCAGTTATTTTGTGACTACCTGATTTCACTTAGTATACTGTCTCTCAGCCTCATCCATTTTGTAGTATTTGTGAAGATTTCCTTCCTTTATAAGGTTGAATAATATTCATATATATATAATGTATAATATTCATATATATTACATATATTATATTAAGATGTGGATATATATACCACATCTTAGTCTGTTCATTCTTGTATGGACACTTGGATTGCTTCCATTTTTTGCTATTGTGAATAATGTTCTTATGAACACAGGCATATAAGCACGTATTTGAGTTTCTGCTTCCATTTCTTTTGAACATATACTCAAAAGATAAATTACTAAATCATATAGTAATTCTATGTTTAATTTTTTGAGGAATAGCCATGCTGTTTTTCACAGCAGTAGCATCATTTTACATTCCTGCCAGCAATGCACAAGGATTCTAATTTGTCCACATTTTTGCCAGTACTTTGTATTTTCTGTCATTGATTTATTAATTGTTATAATAGCCATTCTAATTGTCATAAATTACTAATGAGGTTTTATTTTGCATTTCTCTAATGATTAATGATATTAAACATTTTTTTTCATGAGTTTATTTTCCATTTGAATACCGTATTTGGACAAATGTCTATTCAATTATTTTGTCTATTTTTCAATATAATTGTTTTCTTGTTGCTGAGTTATAGGCATTCTTCATGTATTCTGGGTATCAATCCCTTTTCAGATATATGATTTGAAAATACTTTCTCTGATTCCATGAATTGCTGTTTCATTCTGGTGATAGTGTTATTTTATGCAAAAAATGTTTTTAATTTTGATGAAGTCCAACTCCTTTATTTTTCCTTTTGTTATTTGTGCATCTTTTGATATATCTAAGGAGTTATTACTAAACCCAATGTCATAAAACATTCACACTATGTTTTATTTCAACAGTTTTATAGTTTTAGCTCTTACATTTAGGTCTTTGACCCAGCTTCAGCTAATTTTTTTATATAGTGTAAGATGAGGGTCCAACTTCATTCCTTTTTACATTTAAAAAAGTCATTTTATTAGTGAAGGCAATAATGTGAAATGAAACAGTTTGAAAACAGTTATATGGTTTCTTAAAATGATAAACATGTGCCTACTCTATAACCCAGGCATTCTACTCCTAGGTATTTACTGTAGTTACCCAAGATAAATAAAAATATATGTTCATACAAACACTTGTACACAAATGTTCATAGCAGCTTTATTTGTAATGGATGAAAATTGAAAACAATCCAAATGTCCACCAGCAAGTTAATGGATAAATAAATTGAGGCGTTTCCATTCAATGAAATTCTCTCAGCAGTAAAGAAGGAATAAAATATTGATTCACTCAATGAAATGAATGAATTGCAAAACAACTGTTCTGAGAAAAGGAAGCCAGACAAAAGAAATACATACTATATGATTTCATTCATATAAAATTCTAGAAAATGCATACTAATTCATGTTGACAGAAAGCAGATTATGGGTTACCTAGGGATAGAGTGATGGGAGAAAGGGTAATAAACAAAGAATTTATTATAAAAGGGCATGAGGAAAGTCCTTGGGGGCCATGAATATGTTCATCATCTTTATTTTATTTTTAACTGACATCTAAAATTTTTGCATATTTATGAGGTATGCAGTGATGTTTTGATATATATAATGGATAGTGAACAATCTAAGTAATTAGCATGTCCATCATCTCAAACGTTTATCATTTCTTTGTGTTGGAAACATTCGATATCCTCCTACCTGTTTGAAAGAATATATTGTTGTCAACTATAGTCATCCTACAGTGCTATAGAACACTAACACTTATTCCTCCCATCTGGTTGTAATTTTGTATCTTTTAACAAATCTCTCACTTTCTCCCCTTCACCCTATCCTTACCAGCCTCTAGTTAACTGTTTACTACTGTTTACATCTCTGAGATCAACTTGTTTTTAGCTTTCAGATGTAAGAACATACATAGTGTTTAATTTTCTGTTACTGGCTTATTTAACTTAACCTAATGTACTCCAGACCATCCATGATGCCATGAATGGAAGGGTTTCTTTTTATTGCTGAATGGTATTCTGTTGTGTATAACAGTTTTCCCAACACCATTTGTTGAAAAAAAACTATCTTTTTGATAGTCTCAAACACAATTTTTAAAAAATCATTTGAACACATATGCAAGGGTGTATTTCTGGACTCTCTATTCTGTTCAATTCATCTATGTGTGTCTCTATACCAGTAGTACACTATTTTGATTACTATAGCTATGATGTATGTTTTTAAATCAGAAAATGTGAGACATCCAACTTTGTTCTTTCTCAAGATTGTTTGGTTATTTGGAATCCCTTGAGATTTTGTTTGAATTTTAGGATGGATTTTCGTATTTATTCAAAAAGCCTCACTGAGACATTGATAGGAATTGGATTAAATCTGTAAATAGCTTTGGGTAGTATTGACATATCAACAATATTAAGTCTTGCAACCCATTAATACATATTTCTTTCCATTTATTTCTGTATTTTACAATATATTTTGGCAATGTTTTGTAGTTTTCAGTTTATAAGATTTTGCTTTCTTGGTTAAGTTTATTCTTAAGTATGTTATTATTTTTGATGACATTTTAAATGGAACTATTTCTTTAATTTAGATTTGAATTGCTCATTGTTAGTGTACCAAAATGGAACTGATTTGTGAGTGCTATATTTATATCCTGCTATTTTGTTGAATTTGTATTAGTTTTAACAGTTTTTTCAGTGTAGAATCTTTATCGTTTTCTATATATAAAATAATGTCATCTGCAAACAGAGATAATTTTACTTCTTCCTTTCCAATTTGGATGCCTCTGCAGGTAACTTTTAGGGGAAATTTATCATTAATCTCTAGTCTTTGGGCTTCATTTTCAAAAACCTTTCTGCAGAAATGTGTCTTTATTTGTTTATACACTGTTTTTTATTTTTTTACATTATTTTTATTATTAGTAACTCATTCCATTAATTCATCCAAGAAATAGTTCTTATTGAAAGCCTACTATGTGTCAGACACTGAGGTTCTTGTGATACACTAGTGATCCCTCTTCTCTTCTCGAAGGATATTGCATATACTCTATCCAGAGCATAGCACCACAAAATTTGAACAAGATCATCTCTTATGGAGACTAGAGATCCTTGAAATTCATGGTGGTTATTGTGTGATTGATAGTTTTTATTGATATATAAATAATAGAAACACAATTTTATTTATTAGTAATAAGGGCTCCTGACTGTATCCTGTTTTGGTGCTAAAATATTGTCAATAATTTACTCTGTCGGAACTCTAGCTGTATACTTAAAATAGATGAATTTATTGCATCCAAATTTGCTTCAACAGAGTGGAAGGAAAAATAATCTCAATAAGAAAAATATCCCATTTTAGTAAAGGTTAATGCATATTAGAAATTGCCAATGCTGAGTAATTCAAGCTAAAACCAATTTGAATTAGTAAGAAAGACTAAATTATAGCAATTTGAAATGAAACAGATAGCTAGGTAGATAGATAAACAGATAGACATAGTTATATGCATATAGCTTTCAGATATATATTTGTGTATATATATATAATTGCATCTTTATTTTAAAATTTTATGTATAAGTTATACAAAATCCTAGTTCAAGAAACAGATAAGACAGTTATGATTGACCTAATTGGTGACTTGCAAATAAATGATGCATTTAAGACAGCTTACTTTTAAGTAAGATAAATATTCTTTCTGTCTCATTTACACTTCTAGTTTGCTTAAACAGAATATTCATTATCTAAACACAATGTTAAATTTAGTTAATCTAACTATGACAGTATAGAGTGATAAATAAAAGCATCAGCTTTCTCTGTGAGAAATACTGAAGAGTCCAAGTGTTGCCTTTAGCACTTACTAGGTATTTGACCTTCGGTAACTTACTGACCTTATTGTGCCTCCATTGCCTTACTTCTAAAATCAGGAAAATACTAGCACCTTCGATACTGGGCCATTAGGATAAATAAATAGATTTGAAGCACTTAGGACAATAACCAATGCATAGTAAGTGCTCAATAAATACTAACCACTATTTGTAGTTATTTTGCAATCACTTGAGACTAAAGGATGCATTATCTTAATTTGAGTTTTAGTTCTGCCCAGAGAATGGAAAAGATACATTTTCAAAATCATTTGGTCAAATATCTTTACTTATTTTAGAAACGTTTTCAATCCAAGGAATATTGAAAAACTGCAAAGGCTTCTATTTTACTAGGTTTTTCTTCTAGTGTTTTCTTGGATACATGGTATATTGCTTTATGAAATTAGGATTGCCTTATCCTCCAGTTGCTTATAATGCAAATAAGACATTTGACCAAATATCTCAATTTTGCAGGCCACCATATGAATTTTGGGGCAACAGAGTGAGACTCTGTCTCAGAAAAAAAAAAAAAAAGGATTGTGCATTTCTATAAGTCTTTATACAACTACAGACACTCAGAATGTTAGAGCCAGAAACAGCTTAGGGCTTATCTAGCCTAACCCTCTTATTTATATTTTGGAATATTGAGATCTACAGAGGACAAGAAAAAGGTCTACAGAAAAATCTGTCTCTTAAGTCTCAATTATTTTAAATCTCTACCTTTTATTAGTACTTTTATTATGAAGCTGGAAAACATGCATGTGTGAGGGTGTGCATATGTGTGTCTGTTTTGTCTTCATAATTATTTTATAGATTTATAAAAGGTTTATGACTAGTGCGTAAATCCATTGGATCACAATGCAATGAGGGTCTCTGTATTAGATCCTTCAGTCCTAGACTTGACGTTTTTATAATTATATCACCAATGGGGTTAGAAATATAGAATAACAAATAATCTAGTGCCTAAATCAGTTGGCTCCTAATGCAATGTATTAGATCCCTCAGTCTCAGTCTCAATCTTGACGTTTTTATAATTATATCACTAACGGGGTTAGAATAACAGAAGCTTCAGCTCCAGTACACCACAGAAGGATTGAAACCTCATTCTGAACCCATCTAGTCTAGGTGTGGGCCAACTGGTGCACATAAGCCAGAATCCAAGCACTATGATTATTGTGCTTTACATATAAGCAAGCCCTTTTGGCCCTTACTTGGATCAGACTCACTTTCACTTTAGACACAAAGCAAAGGTATTTTGTTTTTGTTTTTAACTTTTATTTTAAGTTCAGGGTTACATGTGCAGGTTTGTTACATGGGTAAAGCTGTGCCATTGGAGTTTGTTGTATTGTTTGTTTCATCACCCAGGTATTAAGCCCAGCACCCATTAGTTGTCCTGATCCTCTCCCTCCTCAGAGTCTTCTCCCTCCTATAGGTCCAGTGTGTGTTTCCCCTCTCTATGTGTCCATGTATTCTCATCATTTACCTCCCACGTATAAGTGAGAACATGTGATATTTAGTTTTCTGTTCCTCCATTAGTTTGCTTGGGGTAATGGTCTCCAGCTCAATAAGTTTCCCTGCAAAGGACATTATCTCATTCTTTTTTATGACTGCATGGTATTCCATGGTGTATATGTACCACATTTCTTTATCTAGCCTATCATTGATGGACATTTAGGTTGATTCCATATCTTTGCTCTTGTGAATAGTCCTACAATGAACATAGGTGTGCATGTGTTGTTATAATAGAAATATTTATATTCCTTTGGGTATACACCCAGTAATGGGATTTCTGGGTCGACTGGTATTTCTGTCTTTAGGTCTTTGAGGAATCGCCATGCTATATTCCACAACAGCTGAACAAATTTACACTTCCACTAACAGGTTATATGCATTCTTTTTATCCCACAACCTCACCAGCATCTATTATTATTTTTATTATTATTTTACTTTTTAATCATAGCCATTCTGACTGGTGTGAGATGATATGTCACTGTGGTTTTGATTTGCATTTCTCTTGTGATCAGTGATGTTGAGCTTTTTTACATATGATCATTGACTACATGTATGTCTTCTTTTGGAAAGTGTCTACTAATGTCTTTTGCTCAGTTTTTAATAGGGTTCCATCGGAAAATCTTATGAACATCTCTATGCACATAAACTAGAAAATCTAGAGGAAATTGGTAAATTCCTGAACATACACACTCTTCCAAGACTGAACCAGGAAGAAATTAAATTCCTGAACAGACCAAAAACAAGATCTGAAATTGAGGCAGTAATAAATAGCCTACTAATGAAAACAAGCCCAGGACCAGACAGATTCATAGATGAATTCTACCAGATGTACAAAGAAGAGCTCTTACCATTCCTACTGAAACTATTTCAAAAATAGAGGAAGAGGGACTCTTCGCTAAATCATTCTATGAGGTCAGCATCATTCTGATACCAATACCTGGTAGACATCCAACAACAACAACAACAGAGACTTTGGGCCAATATCCTTGATGAATATTGGTGCAAAAATACTCAACAAAATACTAGCACACCAAATCCAGCAGCACATCAAAAAGCTTATCCAACATGGTCAACTAGGCTTTGTCTCTGGGATGCAAGGTTGGTCTAACATATGCAGATCAAAAAAAAAAAAAAAACAAAATGTGACTCATCACATAAACAGAACTAAAGACAAAAACCACACGATTATCTCAATAGAGGTAGAAAAGGCTATTGGTAAAATTCAACATCTATTCATGTTAAAAAAAAAAAAAAACTCTCAATATACTAGGCATTGAATAAAAGCAAAAACTAATAAAAGCCACGTAAGACAAACCCACAGACAATATCGTACTGAAAAAAGCTGGAAGCATTCCCCTTAAAAACTGGCACAAGACAAGGATGCCCTCTCTCACCACTCATATTCAAAATAGGCTTGAATTTTTTGGCCAGGGAAATCTGGGGCGACAATGAAATAAAGGGCATTCAAATAGGAAGAGAGGAAGCCAAACTATCCCTGTCTGCAGACAACATGATCCTATATTGAGAAAACCACATAGTCTCAGCCCAAAAGCTTCTTAAGCTAATAAACAACTTCAGCAAAGTCTCAGGATAAAAAAAACAATGTAGAAAAATCACTAGCATTCCTATACACTAACGGCAGTCAAGCCATGAGTCAAATCAGAAACAAACTTCCGTTCACAAGTGTCACAGAAATAATAAAATACATAAGAATACAGCTAAAATGGGAAGTGAAAGATCTCTACAAGGAGAACTACAAACAACTGCCCAAGAAATCAGAGATGACACCAACAAATGGAAAGACATTCCATGCTCATGGACAGGAAGAATCAATATCGTTAAAATGGCCATACTGCCCAAAGCAATTTATAGATTCAATGCTATTCCTATAAAACTACCATTGACATTCTTCACAGAACTAGAAAAAAAAAAAAAAATCAAAGTTCGTATGGAAGCAAAGAAGAGCCAGAATAGGCAAGGCAATCCTAAGCAAAAAGAACAAAGCTGGAGACATCACACTACCTGACTTTATACTACAGGACACAGTAACCAAAACAACATGGTACTGGTACAAAAACAGACACACAGACCAACGGAGCAGAATAGATAACCCAGAAATAAGACCACACATTTCCAACCATCTGATCCTCAACAAACCTAACAAAAACAAGCAATAGTGAAAGAATTCTATATTTGATAAGTGGCTCTGAGATAATTGGCTAGCCATATGAAGAAAACTGAAACCAGACCCCTTCCTTATACCATATACAAGAAGTAGCTCAAGATGGATTAAAGAGTTAAATGTAAAGCTGGACATTATTAAATGGATAAATTTTAAAAACAATGCATTTGATTTAGTTTTGGTTTTTCTGATTTCCTTTCCTAACGAGGTGTTAACCATTATGTATTGCTTAATTTGTATGCCTGGCTCTGGTAGTCTCTCCATTCCCTCTGAATTTGGCACTTGTCATCTACTGGTGACTGAAGAGTGCCATACAAAATACACTTGATTTTCTTCTAAATTTGTTTAAACTCCTTGTAGATACTGGATATTAGACCTTTGTCAGATACATAGTTTGAAAAAATGTTCTTCCATTTTGTAGGTTGACTGTTTACTCTGTTGATAGCTCCTTTGCGGAAGCTCTTTGGTTCCTTTTGCTGTGCAAAAGCTCTCCTGGAAGACAACCTAGGCAATACCATTGAAGATATAGGCACTGGCAAAGATTTCATGACAAAAACCCCAAAAGCAATTACAATAAAAGCAAAAATTGAGATACACGATCTAATTAAACTAAAGAGCTTCTGCACAGCAAAAGGAACCTGGAGAACACTATGTTAAGTGAAATAAACCTTGCACAGGAGGACAAATACCACATGTGATCTCATTCATATGTAGAATCTAAAAAAGTTTATCTTACATAAATAGAAATTAGGATAGTTGTTGGAGAAGGTAGGGTGTATTAGTCTGTACTCACACTGCTATAATGACATACATGAGACTGGGTAATTTATTAAGAAAAAAGGATTAATTGACTCACAATTCCGCAGGCTGTATGGGAAGCATGGCTGGGAGACCTCAGGAAACTTACAATCATGGCAGAAGGAGAAACTGAAGCAAACATGTCTTACCATGACGGAGCAGGAGAGAACAAAGAGGGAACTGCTACACACTTTTAAACAACCAGATTTCATGAGAACTCATTCATTATCACGAAAACAGCTAGGGGGAAACCGCCCCTATGATTAATCACCTCCCACTGGGCCCGTCCCCCAACACGTGGGGATTACAATTTGACGTGAGATTTGGGTGGGGACACAGATCCAAACCATATCATAGGGAGAGGGATGGGGAAAGGCTGGTCAATGAGCACGAAGTCACAGTTAGATAGGAGGAATAAATTCTGGAGTTTCATTGCATGAAACAGTTGGGTGAATATAATTAACTATAATGTAGTTTATATTTTTGAATAGCTAGAAGAGAAGACATGGGATATTCCCAACACAAAGAAATAATGTTTGAAGATATAAATGTGCTAATTATCCTCATTTTATTATTACAGAATTTATACATGTATTGCAACATTACACTCTCCCCCATATATATGTGCAATTATTATGTACCAATTAGTTTTTTAAAAAAAGAAAAAAACATGAAAAACTTCAACTTGGAAAAATGCCTTCATTTCCAATGATTCCCAATAAATATGGATAAATTGTGTGCTACTGTGAGTCTATTTTAATTATATATGTACATATTGAGAGGGAGATGGAGACTGATTATGTACACTATTTTACTATTTTAAATGGTCTTTCGAAAGAAATACACATAAACAAAAGATGAAACCATTAATTGTATATCATAGCCAACTTTTTTGATTCATAGGTCAACTAATTATGACTTGGATAAAACAAGTAAAATTGAAAGTGGATTCCACTTAGACTCAGTCTATGGAACAATAGGGGAATTAAGCACAATCTTGATTAAAGCCAACCCTCCTAGTTCTGCAAATGACAGTAAACCAAAAGAAGAAATAAGAAAGAAAAAAGTACTTGGTATTTACAAACATTTCTTCATGAATTCAAAGTAAACTGTGATTCTATCACAGCTATACACATGTGGACAATAACTATGGTGAGGAATTACTTTTAGACCTAATACAGTATTTGTTTAGCAAGAGAGGCTGATTCAGGTCAATTGGTAGTCAGATGTGTTGTGTAACCTACACGGAAGATGTATAGAAAAAAGTAATTTAAACAAAGTGATTATAAACTGTATGATTGTGACTTCCCACCATATCATAGCAATCAACTCTAGTCAATCTCCCCTCTATAATATAATTTTGACCTGTCCCCTATTTTCATTATTTATACCATCAATATCTTCGTTTAAGGTCCTCCTCATTTTTATTTGGAATTTGGAAGTAGACTCCTATTTTCTCCATCTACAGTCTTCCCCCACTCTAATTAATTTCTCTACAGTATTAATTTTTTAAAACAAATCTAATCAAATCACCCTTGTATACAAAAGTTTTCATTTGTTCTCCATTGACTTTTAAATAAATCTGTGTCTTATTTTGGTTTTCAAGAATGTGTACTTATTAATCCTAAACTACATTTGTTTTCACACCTCCCACATTTTCCTTTTTGTTCCAGCAAACACTGGTAAGATTTTCATACACACCACACTGTTTACTGCCTTCATATCTTTTCTCTTTTTGTTACTTCCATGTAAAATATTGAGCCTCCATCTGGCAAATATTTCCTCATCCTTTAAAACTCAGGCCACGTGTCAGCTACTTTTCAGACTTGTTCTTTGACTCTGTCAAGATATATCAGGTTCCCTGTTGGTATAATTACATTAATACAAACTATGATTATTGAACTTTCCATATTTAATTATAATTCTTGATTAGTCTCTCTCCTACAAGAAAATTACCTGAGGCAGGAGACTGTGTAGTATTTACCTTTATACTTTCAATACCCCATATATATTACGTATTCATTAAATGTTCATTGCGTGAATAAATGCAGATACTTTTGACATCTATTTATACAGCCTAAAACTCTCTGGACACCAGTTATACCTTTCCACATGCTTGCAGGTCATCTTTTGCCAGCACTACAAATTTAAAATAAACCAAATTTACCTCATATTCTCTTCTTTACCAAAACTAGTAGTTTATTTTTGTATTTTCCATCACTATTAATGATACTGCCATACTCCCAGTTCTCTAGGTTCAGCATTTTAGAAGATTGTTGTCGATATGATGTACCTACAGAAAGCATTTTTCACATTTGTTCTTTTTCATTTCTGTTGCTTTTGCTTGAATTCACACCTGTAATATCTCTCATATGGACCATCACAAAACTCCCTAATTGCCTCCATACCCTCTCCCTTCTTCATCTATTTCAAACTCTCAAATCTATCTTTTATACTTCTGAAAGATTAATCTTTCTAAAGCAAAATGCTATCATATCACTCCCTGCTGGAAAACTTCAGTGAGTCTTATTACCTAGGGTAAGGAGTTCTGTTTCCTTAGGCTTATATTTAAAGGTCTCCAACTGTCTATCCTTCAGGACCTACCTCAACTACAACAATACATGTATCAAATAATTTAGCTAAATAAAGCTGCCTACTAGTTTCCAAATATGCCCTGCAATTTCCTTTATTCCTGTGCCTTTTCATCTTTTCCCATGCAGTTTTCTGTCTGCCAAATATGTCGTTTGGTCTTTAATTGCCCAAAGCTTTAAAGACCTGCAGAAATTCTACATCTTTCACAGAACCTTCTTTGATCCTCACAGTTGTAAGCAAACATTTTTTCTTCTAAACTATTGTAACATTTTGCTCACTATGCTTCTTATTATACTCATCATATTCTACCTTCTCTTTTAGTATTGAATTGTCATCTCTCTTGCTTGACTGTAAGCACCTTGAAGGGAGAATTCATGTCTGATTTTACGTTTTTATTTTTATTTTACATGACACCTATAATATTTTGAATGATCAATAAGTATTGGTTGAAAGTAAATCTGAATGTGTTTATCAAAAAGCAAAATACTGTTATTATATTAAGATAATATGTTAGAGATAACAGCTAGAAGCAGAGCAGAGTTTCAATCATGTTGATAATCCTTTAGATACATCTATTCATTCACATATGACAGAATATATGCAATACAACAGCAGGTTATAATTGATAGAATGCACTTGAAGAAATATGTAACCTTCTAAATGCCATTAGTATAGGCTTTATATTTCTCTGCTTAAATGCTTACCAAGTAAATAGCCATTTTAAATCAGTGTGGCAAGGGAAAATAAAGACAATTTTTAAGTGTTTATACTCTATATCATTTTTCATTGTTTATGTTCACTACAAAATAGTAAAGACAGACACATAAAAGTGGCATATATTTATATAACATATTATGAAATATGATATGTATCTAATATATGCATACTTTAGTACATATGAAATTGCAATTGTAAAGCAATTACAAAGTAAAATAACATGCTTCTTAGTTAATCATTGCTAGCTTCATTAATATGTATGGATTGATTTGTAGTTGCTAAATTTGCAGTTGATCCCCACCACTAGATTCAAGCCCTTCAAAATACTACTTTTGCATGACTCTTAAGCAAAACTGGGTCCAGAGCTGCTTAATAATTGCTAGTTGACCAAATGCTTAATGAAGTGGTCTTTTAGATAGGATCATAAATCTATTATCTCCCTCAATGTGTCTTCTGTTTGTTTTATAGTGCACTTTAGTCATGTGCCTGGTATAGCCTATAACTCACTAGAAGGTTGTGTTCATGATTTTCTTTAATAGTAGCATTTACAATTAGAGTTTTCCAAGTTTCCAGAGATAGGGCATTTCTTTCTAAACTTTCAGCTTTGTGGCAGCTTGAATCGTTTAACATTGTGCCTTAGTTTTGCTTGGGTCATATTGAAATATCTCTGTAGTACTTCCAGGATTGCATTAAGCAACGTACTAAATATGTACTGTTAACATTGTAAGGAAACATGAAGATTAATGTTGACATAACAATGCTAACGTTTTGTAAAAGGAAAATTCCTATAGATTTTTTATTAATTCTTTGATACTTGAAACTTTGTAAGGGCCTGAATTTCATTAAATAACCTTAATATGGTACAACTAGTGAATTGTACATTTTGCAATTATGTCTATAGGAATCTTATGGGAGAAAATATTGGAGGCTTCTTAACATATATCAACAAAGTGTCTTCTGGGAAATGCATTTTATTAATGATTTAATTTCTTATTCTTACACAGGATTTGAGGTTCCAATTAAAACTGTTTGCACCATTGCATTACTGCCTGCTAGTGTTTAATCTTCACTGAAAATCTCATCACTTATTTTAAAACAAAAGAAGAACAAAGTAAGGAGAAAAGTAATGAAATGCAGCATAACACATCATTCAAAGTAAGGGGAAGGGGAAGTAGCTTTTTAAAAATGATCTAGGATCAGTGACATTCAGAAATTATTTGCTGAACACTAAATGTGTTCAAGTGTGGCATCTCAATTCCAAGGACTCTACGTCTTCTCTTATTAAATGAACAACATAGACTTATTTTTTCTTCTTTGCTGTTGCAGTAGCCTAAAGTAACTATTATTGATACTACTGATATACCTCAAATAGAAATGGGAATGGCAAAATGAATCTTCTTCTTTAACTAATGGAGATTCTGTGATGCTCTGTTGCTGAAATGATGAGTATAATCAACACTCTAAAATGCTATTCTTTAAAAATGTGCACAATTTTATTGTTATTCTCATGAAACACCATGTCCACATTTGCTTATACCATGGGGTCATACTTAACAGCTGTCTGTCCAATCCGTCACAATGTCCTTTAACTCTCTTGTTGCTAATCCATCCTTTTTGAAATAGTCTGACAGTTCTTTCCAGTGCTGTGTCTCACTGAGTAAAACTGCCTATATCAGAGGAATGATATAATCAGAGATGTCATTTATAGATACAATATCAGTCTGTAAATCCAAACACAATGAAACATATACATTTGAAAGGAAAGCATAAAAGTGTCTATGCTTTTACTTTGTAGTCTCTAATAATAAGGATGTTTTTATTAAAATAAAAACTTGAATACATAATTATTTGCAACAAAAGATCACTCCCAAATGAACTGATATGAAATGCTTATATTCATACCAACTGGGACTGACTTATGAAAGAATAAAAATACCTTATTAATTCTGAATTTTCAATGTATAAACAAGTACAGCTTTGTCTATAGTAATGGTAAGGTTATTAATTTTGTTGAACCTCTTAGTTTTAGAGTAAACTATACTTTTGGATTTCTCTATAAGTCCCATCACGTGCAAGAAGATTTAAAGACTATATATTATTCATTTCTATATCTCAACCCTCCCTTTAGGGTCTATCAAAGTGCCTGTGCTTCTTAAATGATGGAAAGGAGGAAGTGAGGGAGCAAGGGAAAGATTTACTGTATATTTATAGGAATTAAGGATTTTAATAAAATGTTTTCAAGTTTAAATTTTCTTTCTTATGCTAGTTTCCACTTAAGAGGTTGTTAATGAGCTATGCCCATGTTCATCATTAATTTATCAGCATCTTCTTTGGTATATTTAACTCTCATTTAAGCCCCAGATCACAGCTGCTGAGGGCACCAATGGGAAAAGTTTAACAAACAGCATTCCATGTTGATTTTTATTTAAATAAACATTTATTTTATTCTATTTTGAAAAGTTAACTTAAAAGAGATTCACCTTGTAAGTTCACTGTAACCTTTTTAGTTGTTCTATCATAAAATAAATCCATCTTCATACAATATAATTTACTATTATCAGAAATGTTATCACTACTCAGATGTTTACGGGGTATAATGGTAGCTGGTTTATGTGTTGCTTCTTTGTATAGAATCTAGTCTTAAGACTTCAAACTAGTATTTTGTCTTACTAATTCTCATAATTTTCTATAAGGTGAAAACAAATACAATGTCATTGTCCTCTCTTTAGGATGAAGTAAAGAACTATGTTGAGTCTATGTCTTCCATGGATCACCTTTCAAGTTAAGTTTATCAAATTTATATTCATTACTTATTTCATTCTGGGCAATGCTCCAAGGTTTGGGCTTTTGTCATCTTGAATCATACAACGATTGAGGAAGCCAAGCATATATATCATTTGAATACGATCTGTTGAGCATTCTGAAAGAGATCTATGCAACATGGTATTGGAAACTTAAAGAGGGAGATTCGACCCACCTTGGCAGGGAGGTTAAGCCAATGAAAAGATACTTGAAAAGATAATGCCTAAGCTATCAAAAAATGAATGGAAGACAGCCAGGAAAACACAAACAAACAAACAAATAAAAAACCCAAAGATGTGGAGTTTTATGGAACAGCAGGAAGAACAGTACAAAGGCACAGATATAATTAACATGAAGGTCATCTCTCTTGGTGTGTGATATGGCAATAAAACAAGAATACTTCCTGAAGAAAAACGAAGGTTTCCTGAATGAGTTAAAAGTTGATAGAAGTCTTAAAGCATCAGTATGAGTGACCCAAATAAAGATGTAGGAAAGAATGTTTTCTAAGTGGAAAATATAACATTCAAAACTAGTGTTTATAACCTTATTGGACATCCATTTGCAAGGCATAAATCAAAACGAATTTAAGAATCAATGGTCTTTTTTTCTTTTCTCTACACTGTAAGTAGATGATGCATTTATTCACAATTCTTTACACTCTTGGAAAGTCATAGAAACATAAAATTGTAAAGTGAAGAAAATTTACTTACTACCATATTCATATCCTCATTTTATAGATGATGAAACTAAAGCTCAAAGGGTTGATATAACTTGTTCAAGGGTAAGCCATTTGTTATTTGTAGAGCCTTGATAAGATCCAATATCCTTTATATCAGCTGGAATACTTGAAAACTGAAGCATTTTAATATTCCTTCCCTCAATTCTCGTGGATAGCCATTAGAGCAGTACAGTATACTGGTTAACAGTGCTGGTTCTAAAGTTGAAATATCTGCTTTTCACCACTTACTTGCCAAGTGACTTTAGGCAAGTGATATAATCTGTTTTTGCTTTAGATTCCTCATCAATAAAGTGATAGTTAATAATGCAAAGTGCTTAGATCAATGCTCAGCACATAGTAAGCACTCTATAAATGTGCCATTATTATGTGTATTTAGGTAGTCAAATATTAATTTATGTGCATAGACTATGATGTGGATAATCCTGCAAATGATTCCACTATCCAATTTTTTTAGAATATGTTAAAATGACTACCACATCCCCAATTTAATCAACACTTTTTTGATTTTTTTTCTTAATTTCCACTTTCATTTTAGATATAGGGGTACATTTGCAGGTTTGTTATATGGGTATATTTCACCAATCTAGTGAGCATATGTATTAGTCCATTCTGACATTGCTATAAATAAATACCTGAGAGTGGGTAATTTATAAAGGAAAGGGGTTTAATTGTCTCATGGTTCTGTAGGCAGGTTGCACAGGAAGCATGATGGCATCTGCTCAGCTTCTGGGGAGGCATTAAAAAAACTTACAATTATAGTAGAAGGCAAAGGGGGAGCAGGCATGTCACATGGCCAGAGCAGGAGCAGGAGAGAGTGGAGGGATGTGCTATAAAGGACCAGATCTCATGAGAACTCACTCACTATCATGAATACAGTACTATAGGGGTGCTGTTGCTAAATGAATGATGCTAAACCATTCATGAGAAATCCTCCTCCATGATCCAATCATCTCCCACCAGACCCCACTTCCAACACTGGGGATTACATTTAGACATGGTATTTGGATGGGACATCCAAACCATATCAGCATAGAAACCAACAGGTAGTTTTTCAACCCACACCCCCTTCCCTAACTCCCTTCACTAGTAGTCTGCTGTGTCTATTCCCATGTTTAAGTTGGCACGTGCTCAATGTTCAGCTCCCACTTTTAAGTAAGAACATGCAGTATTTGATTTTCTGTTTCTACATTTATTTGTTTAGGATTATGGCCTCCAGTTCCATCCATGTTGCTGCAAAGGAAATGATTTCATTACTTTTTGTATTCCATCGTGTATATGTACCACATTTTATCCAATCTACCGTTGTTGGGCACCTAGATAGATTGCACATCTTTGCGATTGTGTATAGTGCTGTGATGAACACCCATGTGTCTTTTTGGTATTATTATCTCTTTTCTTTTGGGAGTATGACTACTAATAGGATTGCCGGGTCAAATAGTAGCTGTGTTTTAAGTTCTTTGAGAAATCTCCAAATTATTTTCCACAGTGGCTAAACTAATTTACATTGCTTCCAACATTATATAAGCATTCCCTTTTCTCTGCAATGTGTCAACATCTGTTTTTTATTTATTTTTTGACTTTTTAATAATAGTCCTTGTGACTGGTATGAGATGGTATCTCATTGTGGTTTTGATTTGCATTACTCTGATGATTAGGATAGTGATCTTCTTTTCATATGTTTGTTGTCCTCTTTTGGGAAGTGTCTGTTCATGTCCTTTGCCCATTTCCATTTTTTATCGTGGTTCTTTGGTTTTTGCTTGTTGATTTGTTTAAGTTCCTTATTGATTCTGGATATTACATAATCCCATTTACAATAGCCACAAAAAATGAAATATCTAGGAATACAGCTAACAAAGGAGGTGAGAGATCTCTACAATGAGAGTTACAAAACACGGCAGAAAGAAATCAGATATGACACAAATAAATGCAAAAACATTCCGTGCTCATGGATCAGAAAAATCAATATCATTAAAATGGCCATACTGCACAAAGAAATTTACAGATTCAATTTTATTCCTATCAAACTGCCAATGTAATTCTTCACAGGATTCGAAAAATCTATTCTAAAACTCATACGTAACCCCAAAAGAGACTGAATAACCAATGCAATCTTAAACTAAAAGAAAAAAAGCCAGAGACATCACATTACCCAACTTCAAGCTATATTATAAGGTGATAGTGACCAAAGTAGCATGGTGCTGGTACAAAACAAACACATAGACCAATGGAACAGAATTGAACATTCAGAAATAAAGCCACACAACTACAACCATCTGATCTTCAATGAAGTCGACAAAAACAAGCAATAATGAAAGCAATGAAACTGGACCCTTACTTTTCACCATATACAAAAATTAACTCAAAATGCGTTAAAGATTTAAATATATAATTTTAAACTGTAAAAAGCTGTAGGAGAAAGCTTAGGATATACCTTTGTTAACATCGGCCCTGGCAAAGAAATTTTGGCTAAGTCCCCAAAAGCAATTGCAACAAAAACAAAAATTGACAAGTGAGACCTCGTTACATACTAAAGAGTTTCTGCACAGCAAAATAAACTATAAACAGAGTAAACAAACAACTTGAAGAATGAAAGAAAATATTCACAAACTATGCATCCAACAAAGGTCTCTAATGTTTTAGAACTGCCACATGCACAGTATCAAAATTATATTATTTCTCAATTGTCATCATTAATGGAAAACAGTAAATTCTTACAAATTAAGTAATATGAAATACTAGCTAAGGGATACTAGATTAAGAATTTGAAATCTACCTAATAATTTGAAATGTAAAAAAAAAAATTACTACTTTAAGCAAAATTGTCCAAAAACATCTATATTTATTCTATAAGGATATAGAAATGGATGTGTGACATTGTATCAGATCCCAGTCTTATGTTCCAAAAACCCTATTATTCAAACAATACAACAGATTAAATCTGAAAGCAAAATGATGTAATTATTTTAGTCTTGGAAACACGTATCAGTACTACCCTACATGTCAGATGGATGATGAGCTTTGTTCATTTGATAAAACAAACTTTAAGGACATCTTTATTCTTAAAAGTTTGGCTCAGATAGAAATTTCTTACCCAGTGGATTTTATACTTTTACTGCATAGATTTTGGATATTAAATAGCTACATATGACATGAGACACCTCAATACTTCCCAAGTCATTACATTCACCGCTAATGACTTGAAATTTTTAGATTTTTAATGTGGTTCATAAATCAAAACAACATTTTATGCACATTTATATAATTTATAGTTATGCAAACAAAAGTTAACTAAACAGAACTATTACCATTTTGGTAATAGAAAATTGAGTATTGAATAGAACATTGAATATTGAATAGAAATAGAAAATACAAATTTCCCTTGCAATTTAAAATATAAGGATTTTCTTATATTTGCTGTGCTTGGAGGTACAAGTAAGTAATTTACAAAATCCAGAGGATATGACTTTTAAAAGAGAGATTAATAGTATATCACCTATGAGTAAAACTTTTATGCAAAATACCCAGTGAGCAGGTTGTCACATTTCATAAGTCATAAGTTTCTGGGTTTGCTTGACATAACAATTTTAACATAATAACATCCTCAGTGTTCTTGCATTATGGTAAAAATTTCTGTAAGCTCTTATGAAAAGCTATTTTCTCTTTATTTGTTTTTCTCCTATTAAATACTAATATAGTGATAATAAATGTTCAAAGCTCATAAGGTTAGATTATGTCCCTTAGGAATGAGAATTTGTCAATTCCTTTGCATTTTCTTTTTTTTTTCTTTTAGAATGAATTGGAAAGGAAACCAGACACTATTGAAATTTGTTTTAGAAACCTGCTTTCAAGTGCCAGCCAGAGTTCTGTGAAGTATATTTTCTCTATCCACACTACTCTATGAGAACTAATATAAAAATCTATTGTTTTATATAAAACTAATATGTAAAAGTAATTTAAAACTAATGTATAAAACTATATTTTCTCCACACTATTGTGCTATGAGAACTAAGACATAAAAATATACTTCTCTATATAATGAAATAATTTTATAATCAGGCTAAAATTTACATTTATGACATGATTATTTTATGACTTCATGCCCATAATACCTTACCAAGACAAGAACATAGACAATTGAATTTAGAAAGGTCTTCAACATCTGAGATTGAAACAAGAAGTTTATGCTAATCAAGACAAAATAAACAATAAAAAAAACAAAAAACAGCAACAAACAAAACCGAAACCTTTGTTACTACCTCTTTCCCCAAGTGTTCTTATTAAGTGAACTTTTACTGTGTCCTTTATGCTCAGTGTTTTATTTTTAAGCATTTAAATGTGCATTTTCATATCAGAAGTCAGTCATCTATTTAAAAGCAGTCTACTGACATCTAATTTTCTGTTTACCATTTATGATTATTTAATTTGCTTTTGTATCATTTTGTAATAACCCTCCTAAGTTATTCTGCCACTGATTATTGAATTTGCATATGAAACTTTTTGAACTGGGATAGAAAAAGGATTATGTAAACTGTAAGTATTATCCTTATAGTAATTGGTTTTCTTAACACCAGATGTGTGTGGGGAGCATGTGTGTATGTTGCGTCTGTGTGTGTCCCCAACTGTGTTTATTGTACCTATATGTATGAGTAAATGTGTGTATGTCAGCATGCTTGATGGGGGAGAGAGAGAGCACATTCACGTTAACTTTCATTAAAAAGAGAATTCAAGAAAGTGAGGTATACTAAAATTATACTAAAATTGTTCATTGGGAGCGTGATTTCCCAGGAATAATTTAATGAGAGTTTGATAAATTTTAATTTGAGGCCAGGTTAGAATAAATTTATCTAGTAAATTTTCTTTCATACCTACTAAACATTAAATATTCTGACCTATTAAAGGTTTAGTTTCTTTCTAGCGTAACTGAATTCCTCAAATATGAAAAACTTTTGGCAACTGTCTTTGATATAATTTATGTAAAAATTATTTGAGTCTTTAAAAGCACAAGTCTGTTTTTGTAAATCCTGACCTTTCATTCCATTAAAAAACCCTTCAATGTGCATCCATTATATTATTATTATTGTCATCATCATTTTGACTTAGCTAAAGCAACATCGTAGCAAAGGCAAAATAACATTACCTTCCTTTTATTGGAAAACTAAAGATATAGCTGCATTCAAAATTATGGTAAGAAAATTCTCATGTTTTATCAAATATATTTTTGTTTGTACCATTAGCTGTGAGTCATTTAGAGTCACAGAAAATAAAATGCATGCCTGTCACATATTGATTATCAGCAAGGCCTCTTCATTAAGATGAAAAATGATTTTCAAAAATTCTAGTTCCCTAATTTTTTGTTCCTCTCAGTAAATAAATGCAGCTATCTTTCAATAATATTTTTCATTTTGCATATTCACCACAAGGACAGTAATTTGTACAAGGTAATTTTTTCAGTCTTTCTTATTACCTACTTCTTGGACCCATTTGACTTCTCAAGTACAAGGCAAAGATCACTGAATCACCATCATAGTTTTCTCCTGCTTTTCTGGCTTTAAGATTTAATATAAAATCCCCTTTGTATTTATACATGTTGTGCTTGACAGATATGTTGTGGTGATTGTTATACATGCAGTAGTGTGTTTTTAAAAAATTACTCACTTTGCTTATGAGCCAGTTTATTGTTCTTTGTGCAAAGTAACAAGCCATTCTGCCGTAGATGAAAGATCTTGATATGAATATTTACAATGTACAACTCCTTCATGGCTGAAAGCTTCCAGTGATTTCAATCTTTCTGTCACCCACACAAATCCCACATCTACATATATAGTCTTATTACAACAGATAAAGATTTATTTTTCAATTATTTGTTGTAAGAGTTTCCTGATTAAATGTCTCTATTACTAACCATGTTCCATCCCTTTGAAAACTCCATTTCTCCCCACAACCACCATTTACGCAACTGTCATCATAAAAATAATGTTACTTGGCCATAAAACATCGTTTCAAATTTTAGTACGAACTGAGGCTTTCTGCTAGCAATTAATGCCAAACAATAAGCAAAATTAAGGTTCTTTGGTTCGACAACTATTTTGAACAAATACTTTGATTTTTTTACAAATCACTGAAGTTTGAAGACATTATATATGACATTTCTCAATGGTTATACAAGTGCATAAATGCTTCATGCAAAATTTTAATGGTTAATTCTTGAAGTATTCTTATTGTGAATGAACAAGCCAGATTCTCCAAGTAGAAAGTCTGCTCCCTGAGAGTAAGCTATTTATATTGACATTTTGCAACTACTACAATTCCATTTAATAAAACGTTAACACAGTAGTTTAATGGCAGGGGAAAATCTGACTCAGTGCCTTTCTTAGCCAAAGAAACAGATGAGATCATGAAAAATCCTTATTGTCAATGGGAAACACTCTGATACATTTGCAATTACAGTGTTTCTCTTAATCCAGTATCTCACCATGTGTTACCACCTTGCAGTATGCATATTAACCTGCACTAATTGAAGTTGTTTTTGTTCCTATCTTGAGACTTTGGAAACAAAAAATATATATAATTTTTAAGGGCATGTATCATTTCTGTAGCAGAAACTGAAATAAAAATTTATCATTGTTGATGATGTGTTTCCTAAGCAATTTTTGTCATTATTGTCAATAAATTCTCTTAACCACTAACTAATAGTACTGACAAATCAATTAACATAACTACCAAGACAAATCTAACATAGAGAAAGCAATAATAATACTTAGCAGACTCATGATGCTTGCACTTTACAATGTATTTTCACATCCATTATTTCATTTGTTTCTCAGAACAACCTTACAAGCAGGTAAGGCAGGTATTATTATCCTTATTTTAAAGGTGTGGAATGTAAAACTCAGAGAGATGAAGTTACTTATCCAAAGTCACAGAGCTAGAATGTAGAAGAACCAGGATTCTAACATGGATCTTTTGCCTCCAAACACAATAATTTTAATACTAAATCATAGTGCCATCCCAGAACTTATAATTTGTCTCTAGACAATGGTATAGCCTTTCTTACAGAAAAGCAAAATCCATTTTTCAGATAATTGAATTTTAGTTAAGCACATCTTAGCAATACTCACAAAATTATGGATAGTATCAAGCAAAGTACTCAGAAAAAAATATTTGAGAAACTGTTTTATCTGCCTTCTATCCAATTATTTATACAACAATGAAATTTTATATCTTTTATTTAATTATTGCAAATGGATATTATTAGCCACATTTTATATGTAAGGAAAGAGATTCAGAAGTTTAATAATTTACCTCAGATTGCACAGTTTGTGGCTTGCTGGATGTAGCCAGGATTTAAACCATTGTCTGCTTGCCCTCCAAGACTTTGCTTTTTCCTTAGCTATGTAAAAATAAATAAATAAATAAATAAATAAATAAATAAATAAATAAATATGTTATTTGGGTATTATAAGCTTCCTTTGATTGTTACTATTCTTGTATTTCACATAGAAATGTTATGTTAACTATATAGCTAAACTCTAATTGAAGTTTCTCAGATATTTGAGAGCTCAAGATAGTAGGTATTTTGCAGAGTGTGAGGTTTGCTTATAAGGGAGGATAAGCTTAAGTTATATTATTATATTTATTCTCTTTTTTGGAATACATGTGGATTAAACATTTGCTGATGGTCTACGTTGTGTCAAATACTCTTCTGGTCTCTGAGGATCAAAAGATGTTTGAGACATGGTTCCTTCCTTTAAGAAGCTAATAGAATATCCATTCATTCATTATTCATGAAGTATTTATTGAGCATCAAATAGAATGGTGGGCACACATAAAAAAAGGTGTATGTCTGCTGAATTAGCTCAATGATTCATGAGACAGGAGAAGGGACTTACTTTATGAATGTCTCTAATCACTGTATCATTTTTAAAGTTCCATATCAAATTTAAAATATTTGTTAATGGAATCACTTTTCAATGCTCTCAAATCAACAGAGTGAGGAGAAAAGCCATAGAATGGAAGAAAATATCTACAAACTATACATCTGAAAAAGGTTTAATATCCAGAATATAGAAGGAACTCAGCAGCAAAATAATAATAATAATAATCTGGTTTAAAATGAGCAAATGATCTGAAGAGACATTTCTCAAAAGAAGATATACAAATACAATGATATTTGGGGCAAACATTGATAAGCCTGGAGGACATTATGTTGAATGAAATAAGCCAGGGACAGAAAGACACTCACTTATAGGTAGTAGCAAAAAAAAAAAAAAAAAAAAAAAAAAAAGTGCTTATAGACGTAGAGAGTAGAGTACTGGTTGTTAAAAGATGGAAAGGGGAATGGAAAGGGGAGATATTGAGAGGTTGATTAACAAATACTAAATTATAATTTAGATAATAGAAATAAGTGTTCAATAGCACTGACTATAGTTCAAAATAATTTATTGTATATTTTTAAACATCTAGAGGAGAGGATTTGAAATGTCCTCAACACAGAGAATTGATAAATGTTCGAGATGATGGATATGCTAATTACCCTAAATTGATCATATACATTGTATACACATTAAAATATCACTTTCTACCCCATCAGTATGTGCATTTATTACATGTCAATTAAAAATATTAAATGAAAAGAAAAAAACAATACTTCATGGACAAGTAAAGCTCACTATGACTGTAAAAGATGCTCCCACAGAGCTACAATATTTTCACTCATTCATGCTGCATATTGAATGTATACTGAGAGTCACCATCTGCCCCAGTTTTGCTTAATGGCCCAGTGTTGTCAAAACTGTTAATTACCAAGGTCTAAAGGGTTTGTGGATAGTTGAACTTCAATGTGGCATCTTGGGCTAATTTACACATTGCAGGAAATATAATTGAGACTTATGATAGTACATGAATGCAACAGTTTTAACTTGTTCCAATCATCTCTTTGTATCTGGTCAAGCAAACAAAATACTCTGTGAAGTTGCCTACCTTTATTTTCTGAGTTTTGCAAATCACTGAGTCAGTACTTCAGAGGGAATGAAATTAATCCATAATAAAAAAAATACAAAGCTAAAAAGACAAAAGTCTTCTCTCCCTCTCTCTCGTATATATTGACACACACATATGCAATGTAATATACACATAATATGTATATATAATGTAAATATAAAATATTTAACCTTACTTGACTGTTTTGTTGGTAGACACTTGTTTGCAAAATTAAATAATACTTGTCTTTATATACTTCCAGTAATAACATTCAAAACACAGTAAGTAAACCTTAGGACATTCTATCTTCTTTTTTTTACCATGGCTGGTGTCAATGTGTCAATGTAAGTTGGAATATCTCATTCCTCTTACTCCTTAAAGGCTTACAAAGTGACACATTTTATTTACACCCTAAAATGCATGTTTCTTTTCTTCTGTGAACATCAATATTTTTCTGCTCAGTGGATGAATATTGAGTTGGGCAACTTGCCAGTTCTCCAACGGAGAATTGGAATCTGGCACCCCTCTCCACTTTCAAAACACACTCAAGCAAGGTTCCCTGTTCACATAGGGCTCACATTAAAAAACAAACCCAAAATATCTTCAAATAACATGAGACACCCTTCTTTATGTACTTAAAGAAGGTCAGTAGTCTTTCCCATGCCAATGAAAGCATATGATTTAAATTTCAGAACATGATTTCATCTAAAATTTGCAAAATGTTTTTATTTGACTGGAAAGTTAAAGAAGAAAGGAGGGGTGTTTCCGTTTGCATAGGTTAACTCCATATGTTCAGTCACATTAACAACCACAAATTATTTCATTCTCTATAGTCTGTGATGTAATACTTTAAAAAGTTATTAGGCTGTCAAAATGACATTTTTGTACCTTATGTGATAGAATGGCTTTGCTGCCAACCAAGTCAAGAGTATTAGAAACTCCACAGCAAATAAAGTAGGTAGAAGAAAAGTCTTTATGAACATATACAAGAACAGCATGTTTAAGCCCTTAATTTTATCACTGTAAATTTATTTTGACCTGTCTCTGAAGCTCAGCAGGAACAGAAGAGGGAAATTTTATGCCAGAGAGCAAAAATAGCCCACTTAAGTGCATAAGATTTTGCAGTTTCAAAGTTTAGAGTATTTTAAATTAAAAAATTCGATTTGTCTCTTGTTACAAATGATATGTTTCCAACTATTACCTTGTTCATTTTTTCTATTCTTGTACATGCCAATTTGTACAAAGAGAAGAGGTAGAACCAAATTTTAAACACTTAATAGTTCTTTTCCAATTCACTGTGTGAACTAGAACTTTATACACAGTTCAAAAAAGAGGCAGGGTGTTAAGGTTTTGAAATACCAGTATAATCTGTCAGAGCTGTCAGTCTAGTTGCCTAGGAAATCTTTTTACAACCACAGAATAAGGCTTTAGTTATTAATACTTACCAACTCAATAGGTTGAAAAATTTTAAATGTTAGTAAATCATTAGTATTATCATTTACGATTATTGAGATTCAAGTCAATTTTTGACTTTTCCACAACACAATTACTCTGTTTCAATTAGAATATTTTCCTCCACTGTGCTTCCCATATTATCCAAATAAACTTCAAAGTTCAAAAAGGTCACATATCCTCCACAAATTCTTCTCTCCATGCCACAGGCTGCAGTAAGTAATCACCTTCTCAACTCTCCTACACATATAAGACAGTTTATGTCTCCTTTGTATCTGTTCATATTGGCACTTAATATTATAATCATAAATTTTAAAAATTATTTTTAATGTTAACATACTTCATTATATCATCCTGATGAAATTAGAAGCTCTTTGAGAGCATGGGCCATTATTTGTTACTCTTTCACATGCTCTACAGAATTAGCATATCATTACACACTTAATAGACTCTGAATGAGTATCTATCAACAGAGTTCATCAATATTTGCTGATGAGAGTTAAATAACTTAAATCTCATTTTGATTTTTTTTCTTGCTGCTTCTAGAACATCTACCCAGTAAAAATAAGAAAACTTTTCATCTATACCTTCTACTATCATTTTATTTAACAGAACAAAATGTTTCCTTATTTTATATAGCCTGCCCATTTGCAAAACTACCAAAATTGAGCTAATAATTTATGCTTTATTAAAACATACTTTGATGATTTTTGATTCTGCATACTGTGTTGATTAATAGTCATCATCTGTTTTGTACTACAGTGATTGTTAGATAAGATACGCCTTTTTTAAAATGTTACAAGTGTGGCCTTCACATTCTTAAATGCATGATTTACAATTATATGTAACATAGCTGCATTTTTCAGTTACACTCTTAATCGCAGACTTTCAGAGTAAAAAAGAGCTTTAAAGTTTATATAACTCAAATGATCCATCTGATTTTTGAATAGCCTATGTGAGATTTATTCATTTACTCAACATATATTCATTGAATATCTCATATATACTAGCCATTCAAGCACATAGTACTTGACTACATGGGTTTTGAAGTGTAAAGGCATGTCACTTCTACTTTATTCTTAAATGTTTTAAATATGCAGATACAACACATATTTGCATTAAATGTAACCATGCTAAATTTTGAACATTGCCCTAATCTATTGATATTTGTGTTGTTTCATATTCATTATAATTCTCAGTTTAATTTTATCTATAAACGTGATAAAAATTATTTTAATAACCTAATTTTTAAAAGACTAGGAGAGAGAAAACCCCTTATCAAACCTATAGGCAATAAACTGAGACTGTATAGCACAGTAGAGACACGGCTGTTTTAGAATGTTTACCCTAGAGTTACACCATAGAGTTCAAGTCAAAACTTTGCTACTTCACTGGCTGTGAAAACTTGTAAATTGTCATGCATCAGTTTCTTCATCAACCAAATGGGCTGGAATGTAGTATTACTTTGGAGTTGATTTAAATGACTAAGATAATATATTACAGGTCTGGTGCTTGATTAAATGCTCCATAAATGTTTTACGTCTCAAGAGCTCAATCCATGTAGCTGCTGCTCTGTGTTGCATCATCATTCTAGTCATCATTTTGGTACAATCAACTCTGCACAAATCTGGAAAATATTTTTTCCTGGTGTATAAGTTATTTATTGTTGTGGAACAAATTACCCTAAAACATAGTGGCTGACAAAAACAAATATTTATTATCTCACAGTTTTGTTGATGAGAAAATTGGGGCACAGCTTATATGGGAAAATGAGGCTCAAGGTCTTTCATCAGGTTGCAACCAAGATGTTAGCTGGGGCTTCCAAGCTCAATGATGTGACCACAGGCAGGCCTGGGGTCCTTGCTGACTATTGGCTGACATCATTTCTTTACCATCTGAGTCTCTACGTAAGGCAACTTATAACATGAAAGGTGGTTTACCTCAGAGTAAGCCAGTGAGAAAACAAGAGAGAGAAAGCACGATGGATGCCACAGTCTTTTGTAATCTACTCATAGAAGTGACATCTCATCACTTTTTTCATATCCTATTGATTAGAATAAAGTCACTAGTCTAACCTACACAAAAGGGAAGGAGATTACTTAAAGAAGGGCATTAACCCCAGAAGGCAGGGATCATTGGAGACCATCGTAGAGGCTGCCTACCACATCTAGCAAGATGCTGGCAGGACAAGGATGGAAACCATGTCTTTGCTGAGGTTTCCATTCACCCATTCAGATTTAGGGGAGCTATTCAAAACATTCAGTGGTCAGGCATTGAGACTATAGCATATTCGCTTATTTGATCCCATCCTCATGTCCTGTTCATCACCTATCTACGTATTGGCAAAGGTCCGAGAAAAAATATTGTAGTGGATACAGTGTCATGGGGGAAAGGGCACTGGCCTGGGTTTGAATATGAGCCCTGCCACTCATTAGACATTTCAGTTTATTAAACCTCAATGTTTTAATCTGTAAAGTTAAAAGAATGCCCTCTATTATGGAGGTTTATTTGTTTAGAGTAGAGATATTATATGTAAAACCTGTAGTGCAGCACAAGTTATCAACAAATGGAGGTTATAAATAAATATATGAAATGTACACATATAATAAACATAAATATATGCTACTATACGTGCACAATATATAATGTGGTATGTACTTAGAAAATATATAATCATGTAATATGCCCACAGGTGCCAGCAAAGGTCCTAATATATAGAACTTATTTAATAAGTGTGTGGTGAATAAGTCTGGCCTAATCTCTAGGTCTTTCCATTTTATCTTTTTGTCATAAGAGAATGACAATTCATTGAAGGGACAGACTTTAAATACCATTAATCTTTGTATTTCCTTTTTTTTCTAATGCCTACATAATACATCACAGGCATTTAATAAATCTTTGTTGAGAAAATACAATCATTAATCATCTGAATTGTCATCTACCTACTTGTCTTAGCATCTAGCCCACCTTTCTTCATTTTGTTTGTAATCATATCAGTGAGCAATTCAAATACATGTTCCATAGTTGGTCTTTTTAGTTACAGCACATATTGTAAAGCAGTTGTTTCTTCTTTAAGTTGCATTCCAGAGAATAGTATGATAAAATCTTCCTAAAACAAACTGAGATATAGACAAAGTCAGTGTTCTCTGTTCCTCCCCATTTTCCTTCTAAAATATTTTAAACATTTTCTTCCCTTCTTTTACTCTCCTTTTCAGGTCTTTGTCCTCTAGGAAACCTTTCCTATCTTTGATTCCATTTATTTTGATGATAAAAAGTTAATATAATATTTTAATATATATCTGTGTATTTACACCCCAAAAATCCAGATGGGAGAGGAATCCCTACAACGATCTCTAATGGTGGTATTTATGATATTATGGGACCAAAAGAGGGATAAACTTACAGAAATGTTACATGTTTTTCTCTGTGCCTTACATCTCAATATTCCCTACTACTTTACATCTGCATATGATAATTAGAACTTTAGGCTTTCTAGTGGTGATCATTTTTGTAGAGATTTCACAGATAATAAACTATTTGCAAATTTTATATACCTTATTTCCACAACTACTTGAAGGGGCTTTTAAGAATAAAATTCAAAATAATGAAAACTAGAATGAAGAAAGAGAAAAATTGTAAAAGTTGACATAGTTGCTATGATTAAGTATTATATTTGTCTTTGTGCTTCCCAGCAGCCAAGTCGAAAATAGAAACTATTTTTATTGTATACTCAGCACATATTATGTGCCAGGAACTTTGTGGTCACTTGGATATTATATCTATCTTCACTATATCCATGGAGAGTAGGAGTTATAATCTTCATTTTACAGATGAAGTTACTGAGGTTGCAAAAAAATACCTTGTCCAGGCTCACAAAACTGAAGCTCTAAGTGGAGCCAAAGTTCAAATCAAGGACTTTCTGGCTTCATAGCCTGCAATTCTATATAGAGCTCATAGTCAGAAAGGAGGAAATATAATAATTACAAGAGATAAAAGCTTTTTGGAATTAGATTATAAAATTAATTTGCTGTGTGACATTGTACAAAAGGGACATTGAGCAATATGATGACCAGTGCCCTTCATAACACATTTACAATAAATGCAGAAGAAATATTCATATAGCTATTTGGGTATTTTTAATGACCTTTGATAACTGCCTAAAGCATAAAATGAAAGTGCAAGTGAGTGAAACTGATTCAGCAAGTGCTAATATTATCTGATCCTACAATCAAGTCTTCTGGTGACCTCAGATGATTCAATAATAAAACTGAGAGTATGTGAATTCACTTTCAAAATGGTAAATATTATATTTTATTAACAGCGGTTTTGATAGAAGCCAAATTCATTTATTCATTCATTGAGTGTTCATTCACTCAATGTGTATGGGCTATGTGTATGTCAGGCACTGTGCTAGGTCTGAGGATCCAAATATATTTTTAAAAATATTTCTACCTCAAAAGGGCTTGCAGTTAGTTTAAAATAAGACAAGCCAGTGACTGAAATGAAGTATATTGATTGCTATAAGAGAAGTATATACAGACTGTAGAAAAGAAGATGCCCTTAAACCTATCTGACAGAGTCAAATAAGTTATCACAGAGGAGAGACTGTTCGAGATAAGACTTGAAGGATGAGGATGTCTTTGCTGGGCAAACAAGGAGATGGTGGACAATCTGGGGAAAGGGATGCCCAGATAGAGGCATTTTGGTTACATTCTCTGATGAGAATGAAGGGTAGTCTATGTTGTTAATTATGAGCAGGTCCAGAGGCTTGGAAAATCCAGATACGAATAATAGCTATCATTTACTAAGCATTTACTTGTATGAAATTGTAATAGATTAAAAAGCTAATTTTTCAGTGGGTTAAGTGAGACAAAGATTGCCTGAGAACTGAGAATACATACTTATTTATTTATTTTTAAAGCCCACATTATCAGCTACTGTTCTATAATGTGGTAAGGTTCTACATTATGAAAGCTTGGAAGCTTGATCATTATTCTCATCCAAATGAAATGGCATCCTGCTTTCTCACCAGTGTAGTATGTGGTTAATACCTGCAGGCAAAACCTGGTGTGGTTTAAGAACCACATTTAGATTACTTGTTGTGTTCTTGGACAAATGCTCCCCTCAGGCCCCTGAGTTCTTACAGAATATGGGATAGATGGATTTGGCCCCCCAAAATGATCAAAACAACAGTTACTAGGCATTTTCCATGAAGGTAGAAAATCCATGTGAAGTTTGATACAAAACAGTAGATTCCCACTGTTTTTCCTATGATGCATTAGTTACAAAATGTTCTCAGACTGTGAAAATAACTAAGTAAGTTACCATGTTGCTAGAAGTAATTTAGAATTGGCCAGTTGAATTTTGGAAGATAACTGGCAAAAACAATGACTTCAGGATTTCACATAAAATTATTGAGCCATTCTTGACACTAGTTTGTTAATGAAGTTACTCTAGTTCTTGACAGGAAAACTATGCCATCAACATATGCACAGACACTAAACTTTTTGTACATAGTAACAGCACAGGAAAATTCAATCTATCAGAAAGTACTATCAGACCACTAAATTTTATTTTAAAGACAAGGACAGCTAAGATATAACTATTTGATGCTACTTGAAACCAAGTTTCTTTGGGGACTGTTGCAGTCTTCTCATTATTACATGAAATCAAATCACCCATTTTAGATAAGCATTAAATGCTGAGGTTCTACTTTAAACGTATATTACCCTGTCCTAGCTGATGCTTTTCCTTAGAACAATAATGATAGACCAAAGCTGGAAGCAACCTTCTGTCATTTGGAGCAGATGTTTCCATAGCTAAAAGATAACACATCAGTGGTTGATAGTAGAGTATTGTACTTGCAATCTAATTGCAAAGTGTTTTCTGGAGCTGTCTGTCATATCAATCAATCCATAGTTTTGTAGGAATACAGGGTTAACCTTTTGGAAAATGGAGCATATTATATTTTGAATATATCTAACTAGAATCACAATTGAAGAGTAAACAATTTAACAAACTTTAAAATTTAATGAAGCAAAATTATTATTAACACCGGTTGAAAAGGAGAGGTTGTTTGTCAAATAGTGTGAAGAGTTTTGATGTACCAGTTGAACAAAAATTCAAGGTCTTTAAAATTTCCTTCAGTAATTATTCAGCAAATATCAATTGAGTATTTATATGGCATGCTAGACACGAGATAAGTAGTGGGCACAATGGACATCAACTTTGCCCTCGGGGAGTGTTTGTTCAAACGTTTGGTGGATATAGACATTAAACAAAGAATCACAGGAATAACTATAAAATTTCATTTCTGATAAATGCCATTAAATAATATTATGAGAATCCTCCCATGTACAATGGGGGAACAGAGATCTGATGTATTCTGGGTGGTCAAGGAGTGTTTCCCTAAGAAAGTGACACTTGACCTAAAATCTGAAGGATAAGGAGTTAACAAGCTAAGATATCTGTGGGTGGCGGAGGGTAGTGGGGACAAAAGGTGGAAAGACCTACAGGGAGAAAGCATTTCATGCAGAGAGAACAGCATGCAAAAAGGATTTGAGGCATGAAGTTATTTCACATCAGTGAGGAAATGAAAAAGGGCCAGTGTGGCTGGATCAAAAAAGTAATGAGAAATATTGACATGTGGCTGTAGAACATAAGTCACATATCATACTGGGCCTTGTAGGCTGCATTGAGGATTTTGGTCTTTATCCTAAGACAACAGGAAAATATTATCTTTTTAAAATCAGTTTAGTGACACGGGCAGGTTTGTATTTTGTGAGCATTACTCTGGGTACAGCCTGGATAATTGAATGGAAGAGGAAAAGAACAGTTTTAGGAAAATCACTTATGAAGGTGGCTTGGGAAAGGATGGTAGCTGTGGATATACTGACACTTAAATGAATGTGAGAAATGATAGAAGGTGGAATATTGAACCTGAAGATAAGAAATGTGTGTCAAGGATAGTTGTTAAGACTCCAGTTTGTACAGGTTGATGGATGGTGGTACTATTCATTAAAACAGGGGACTATATAAGCTCAAGTACATGGGGGCTGAAATCAAGACCTTGAACTTATACAGTCTGAATCTGAAGTTCTGTTTTGGTAGCCAAGATGTCAAGTAGGAAGTTGAATAAACAGGTTTGGGATAGAGATACAAAACTGAGATGCCTTGGCATATATTATACATTTAAAGCTAGGAGTAAGTTGGTATTGAAGGTTGGGAAAATAGCCACTAGGCATATATATCTGGTTAAAACATCTCAGAGCATGGAATAGAATGATTTCTCAATCAATTTTATGGACATAATCTCCTCCAGGTCTTCTTTTATGTAACTAGCTAATATTGGAGCATTATCTATGGCCTTTTCTCAGTCACCTCTATCCAATTTCACAACTATCAACTGATAAGAAATGCTCTCAATCTAAGAAAAGATCAGTTCTTTGTTTTGGGCACATATTTATATAGACAATTATTAGCAAAAGGAACCTAAGTCTGCTTCAAAAAATAAACCTTACAACTTCCACTTGGTGATCTACTAGCATGCCATAAAGTTATTCTTACAATACATTCTTCCCACACTAATATTCATCTTTAGGTTGGCAACAAAATAGACATTGATGAGCTGTATGTGAATAGATGAGTAGCTCAGACTACAAATAATTTATCCCCGTGTGTGCCAGTTTTCATAGTGGTGTTTATATGTGTTTCACAATACAGCGGACACTCACAAAACCCTATTAGCATTGCTACCAAGCTGTCTTTGTAAAGTTAAGTAGTGGAAAGGAGGGAAGGTAGTTTTAAGAAATATATTAGGTGCTTTATAATCTGCCAGGCACTATTCTTATTGTCATATATGTATTAACTCATTTAGCCATCAAAACAACCCCATAGAATAAGTGCTATTCTTATCCCCATTTTAAAAATCTGGGAATAATTGCAAAGGGAATATTATAACTGGTCCAGTTCCAAGGCCAACAAGCCCTAGAACCAGAATTCAAAATATGTTATCTGGCTCCAGAGCTGATTCACATAACCACTATACTGTAGTGTCTCCCACAAAACATATAACCAGCATTGAATCTATCCTCTCATAACAGAAAGCCCAAGCTTGAACTCTGACACACTCCCTCCTCTTAGAAAATATGGAGAGGAGTAGGGCATAGAAGAGGTCATGCAGTCAAAATTGCCTCCTTTCCTCTCATGCTCTTTATAGTAAATGTAATAATGTGATGTCTTTCCTATCTTACCCCATCTGACAGCATATGCCTTTAGTTGTGCCATCGTAGGGAGAAACAACCTGCTGAGTCATCTATATCACTTTCTGTGTCATGAAGTTTGGAAGAATAATCTGACTACGAACCAGGTTCATAGCTGCCTATCTTAAGAGACTTGAGAAGGTCACAGCTTGAAAATGTTATGACTGTGTTATAATTAGAGATTAAGGCAAAACTTATTCAATTTAATAATTCAAGAATATTTTGTCTTGTGTCTGGTATAAGTAACCATAACATTATCACATGTTATTTTAAAACAAGCTTAATTAACTATATTTCTTTTTTTAGTGTCTTATATTTATACTTGCTGATAAAGATAATGCAAAGGCTATACATACAAATGTAAGAAAGATGTCACAAAATACTTTTAAGGGCATCTTTGTTTCATGTCTATATACAACATATTGGAAATGACTATATGATCATCTTTCTGAACACAAATGCCTCTATACCTGAAAATATGCTCCAATCTGTAAGGCCTTATTTGTAACATCTATTTTTCTGTAGATTATATAAAAGCCACTTTCAGAATTTATTCAAACAAAATACAAAAAACTAGCCCAGCGAGGTGGTGGGCGCCTATAGTCCCAGCTACTCAGGAGGCTGAGGCAGGAGAATGGCGTGAACCCGAAAGGCGGAGCTTGCAGTGAGCTGAGAGCCGGCCACTGCACTCCAGTTTGGGCGACAGAGTGAGACTCTGTCTCAAAAAAATAAAAAATAAAATAAAAAAATAAGAATTTATTCAAACAGACTTGTTACTGATCCACCTGTCTTACTATTGCCCCACCTTTTTCTCAACTTTCAGTATATTTTTCCTGAGACTATTTTACTTTTGGACATAAAATCTAGCACTTTTAACATAATTTAAATCACGTTTAGACACAAGTTTATATTCATGATACCACGGGGAAATAACAAATATTCTGCCTTAATTTTTAATTGGTAATCTATCATGATTATTGGCTAGACATCTCATTTTTTCATTTATAGATTAGAAAGGTGGACAGACCCAGTTGATGAAATCACCCAATGGTTCAAGGAAACATATATAAATATAAATATAAATGAAAATAGATATAGATAATAGTATAACATAACTTGTTTGAAATTATGTATATACAGATATATAGGTCAAAATAGGTCAGCATAGGTATCTATGTAAATTCAAACAAGTTATGTGGCATTACTACAATTCAATTCAAGTCCCTCGGTTTCTCCACTTCAAGTAATTTAATTTCAGAATATCTGCTACTTGTTGGATATTTCAATTTATTTTCTCTCTTTTAGTTCTCTTTACTTATCAACAAGCCAATCCCAAGTTTTATAAACCATTTACTGCTTACCTAGAACGGTGTGATGGTGCTAAAGAAGTAGGAAACAAGTAACCTTCTGAGGAGCTTACAATCTGATTGGGAAAACAAAATGTAAATACATTAAGTAATTAGAGAACAGCATGAGACAGTGCCCTGAAGTCATTCACGTAAGACCCCATCCAATGGAGGGGGATCTAGGGTAGGGAGACAGGCCAGTCTAATACAAAGCAAAAACCTGTAATAAACATAGCAATATCTTGGTAAGTACTGACAACATATTCATACTCACATAGAAAGCGGCCCTCAGAGGTAACCTAAGTACCTAACTAGGATCCCAACACTCAGAAAACCATGCAGATACCTGACATTTTTATCACATGCCATTGCAGCTACTGTTTCAACAATAAATGCACTATTTATGATGTTATATATTAGCAGATATTGTATTTTCCTGAACATGGAAGTAACCAGATGCAAAGGAAGTTCAAAATTGCAAGTTCATATACAAAACTGTACATCTTTCAATATATCTTGCCTTTGGTCTGGAAGTTGTTTGTACAGCTTTAAAGAGCTTAGAGAAATTTGAAAGCCTAGCATAAAAGAAATCTGTTTCAGGTATAATATTCAAGATGAATGTAACCTAGTTCATTTATCAATACATGATAGTAATCTGACCACTCCCTATAGACATATTATTATATTAAAATATTACATATTTATATTGACAAAAAGTGGAGATTTATGTGGATGTTTTTACCAAACACAAAAAAACTTGTGAGTACATATTACTGCATCTCATAAGTATTAATTAAAAGAAATGTCTAAAAAATAGGTCCCAGAGATGATATATTTGCCTTTAAATATCATACGGACAGTGCTGTACATAATTTGCATTCAGGATTTATTTATTTATCAATTCCGGTTATCTTTAAGAAGCGCAGAAGACAATGCAGATAAAATTCCAACAATAGAGGTAGTTTACATGGTTTTTAAGAGAAGAAAACAAAAAAAAAATATTTGTTGAATAATATAGTCTTAAGTCATGAAAGTATTAGAGTCACACAGGGATTCACATCTTGACTTTATCACTTACTAGCTGTGTGACAATGGGGGAGTCACTACCTTTTCTGAGCCTCAATTTCCCTCATTTTAAAACAGGGCAATAAAAATAGAACCTACCTTATAAAGCTATTGTCATGCCAAATGTACATAAAGCATTTAGCATTTAAAGCATTTAGCACATCCCTCCAGCCCATGAATAGGTTTTCAATAAATAATAGCTGTTATAAGCATTATTTACTTTTACAAACGTGGTATTAATGCACAACGTAATACTACTCAGCCATAAAAGAAAGAAAGAAATGTCATTTGCAGCAACATGGATGAAACTGTAAATCATTATCTTAAGTGAAATAAGCTAGGCACAAAAAGACAAATATTCCATGTTTTCACATATATATGGGAGCTAAAATTTGTGATCATATGCAGGTAGAGAGTGGAAAGTTAACGGAAACTGGGAAGGGTAGTGGGGAGAGGGGAGGATGAAGAGAAAGAGTTAAAGGCTACAGGCATACAATAAGACTGAAGGAATAAACTCAATGTTGGATAGCAGGAAAGGGTGACTATACTTAACAGAAATGTATTGTACTCTGGTGATGGACACCCTAAATACTCTGACCTGATCACTAGGCATATATACATGTAACAAAATTCCTCATGTATTCCATATATTTGCACAAATTAAGAAAAAGTTTATATGGAGAAAAAACCATATATACATACATATATATATATAATAAATAAACCATATATACACACACATATACATATTTCAGCCAATTTGTTATACATATGTTATATATGACCAACTAGTCTGATAATAGCCTAAGATTTTTAGCCTATTTTAATTACCCCAACAGTAAAAATATATGCCATGAAGTCTTATATAATATCAAGTTTTCTAAGTTAGGATCATTTAGAAAAGAAAAGAAAGCCTTAAGATAGGTTAGGTTAAAGAAATTTGTAATCAGTTTTTCTCTAGTAATGTCACTTCCAATTATGAAATCGTCAACATTTTTTTTTTTTCATTGTCAGGTTACTCCCAATCCGTCACCCTCACCCTCCTCTTGATACAGCACTAAACGTGGGTAGGAATATTGAGGCGGAGAAGGGGAGTATGGGCACTAAGATGCAACAGTTGGACTGGAGTGATGTGAACGACCCATGGTGCACTCGGAGTTTCTGGGCTTGAGATAAGGTTGTATAAAGAGCAGGGAGAATGGGGAGGAAACAGCAACAAAGTAGTTTTCATGATCTCTGATCAAGGAAAGTTAACTCACCACCTGACTTCTGCAAACCCGCTTAACAAGCATTTTTTTCTTTTTCTTTCTTTCTTTTTTTTTTTTTTGTGGAGGACAATTGGGGCCTGTGCAGACTTGGAATCAGCCACCAGCATTTCAGTGCAATGTATTACTGTGGAATTGGGGGCTTGCTTTAGGATTGACTGTCCTAAAGCTTCAGAGCAGGTGTGGATCATGTAACTTCTCAGACTGCCAAACTCATGCTTTGAATATCCACACTCTCACCATTTTGCCATTTAGTCACTTTGCAAAGTTCTTTATCATCTGTGCCTGTGGAAATCCTGTGCATTCCTCTGAGTACTGTATCAATGCCCAAGGGGGCCCCCCACACCAAGACAGGGCTCTGCCAAGATTCCTATGACTAAAGGGTTGGGCTGACCTTTCCCTCCCAGGAGAGAGAGGGAGGTACCCCTCTCCTGGACCCCTTCCCCTTCACTCCACCCGCCCTGGGCTAAGTTCGAAAGAACTAAATGCCTTAGAGAAAAACGCTTCTCCTCACCCCTCACCCCATGTCTCCACCCCTATCATAACTGCGGCCCTGGATGCTCCTGAGGCTGCTTTCTGACTAAAGGTCCCTGATACCGCCTGGGTGGAAAGCAGGACCTAGGGACTTGCATTTGAAACGCATCCCTCAGGGATTCAGGCGCTCAAAGACTTCAGTTTGAGAAGGAGGAAAACAAATTATTTGGTTGAAACTGTTTAAGACATCAACCCAAGAGCTGAAACTGGAGAAGCTGCAGGTCTGACATGAGGGTAAAAGGTCTCGCTGACGCTGCTGAACCGCCCCCCACCCCATCCCTTGCCAAATTCAATGTCTAACCTAAGCGAAGGGTGTCCCAAGATGACACCAAGCGCACACTGGTTTCTCCAAGCAGACCGTGGCTCGGCCTCCTTCTAGCCCCATGCTTGATTATATCTTAGGTTTCAGATTTTATTGAAGTAGGGATTTTAAGAAGGGTAGTTAGCCGTTGTCCAGAGGGTAAACAACGCGTGGTGTCTGATACTGGGGACCTAGGGTGCCGGCCCTCCGCGATTCTGCCCCTGCAGCTCCGCTACCCCCTTCTCTCCTCCGCCCCCTTCCAGCCTCCACCCCGCGCGGCCTCCGCTACCCAGCAGGCACCCCACGCCCGCCCAGCAGCTCCTCCCACTGCCTCCGCCCTTCACACTCGGGCCCCAGCGTCGTCCTCCCCCCACACTGACTTCGCTCTCGCAGCCATCCAGACACTCTTCCCGCTCTCGCCCAGGTCTGCACCGCCACTGCCGCCCTTGCCGCCCCGCTTTGCCCGGGCTCGACTACGTCAGGCCGCGCATCTCTGGCCAAGTCCGCCGCTGCCGCCGCCGCCGCCGCGAAGCCTCAGACTGAAGTCTGGGAGCCCGCGATCGCACCAGCTTCTTGGTCTTAGAGATCCTGAGCTCTCGGCTGACGCGGAAGCGCAGCCATCCCCACCACCGCCGCCACGGCCAACACGGGTGCCACGCGCCGCCACCGCCGCCGGGCCGCCGCCGCAGCCGCGGCCGCCGCCGCCGCCGCCGCCGCGGATCGCCCGCCGCCTACCATGGCCCAGCAGCAAACAGGTAGCAGGAAACGGAAAGCGCCCGCGGTCGAGGCGGGCGCCGGGAGCTCGTCCTCGCAGGGCTTAGCGGCGGCGGACGGAGAGGGGCCTCTGCTACCCAAGAAGCAGAAGCGGCCGGCGACGCGTCGCAGGCTGGTGCACTATCTGAAGGGCCGGGAGGTAGGAGCGAGGGGCCCCGCCGGGCTCCAGGGCTTCGAGGGCGAGCTTCGGGGCTACGCCGTCCAGAGGCTGCCCGAGCTGCTGACGGAGCGCCAGCTGGACCTGGGCACCCTCAACAAGGTGTTCGCGTCACAGTGGCTGAACGCCAGGCAGGTGGTGTGCGGCACCAAGTGTAACACGCTCTTTGTGGTGGACGTGCAGTCAGGCCACATCACGCGCATCCCCCTCATGCGGGACAAGGAGGCCGGGCTGGCCCAGGCCCAACAGGGCTGCGGCATCCATGCCATCGAGCTGAATCCCTCCAAGACGCTTCTGGCCACCGGCGGCGAAAATCCCAACAGCCTGGCCATCTACCAGCTGCCCACCCTGGACCCCCTGTGCCTGGGCGACCGCCATGGCCACAAGGACTGGATCTTTGCCATCGCCTGGCTGAGTGACACCGTAGCCGTGAGCGGCTCCCGCGACGGCACTGTGGCGCTGTGGCGGATGGACCCAGACATGTTCAATGGCAGCATTGCCTGGCACAGCGAGGTGGGTCTCCCCGTATATGCCCACATCCGTCCGAAGGATGTGGAGGCCATACCCAGGGCCAGCACCAACCCCAGCAACCGCAAGGTGCGGGCCCTGGCCTTCAGCGGCAAGAACCAGGAGCTGGGAGCGGTGTCCTTAGACGGCTACTTCCACCTGTGGAAAGCCCGGAGCACACTATCCAGGCTCCTGTCCATCAGGCTGCCCTACTGCCGAGAGAATGTGTGCCTGACCTACTGCGATGAGTTGTCCCTCTACGCTGTGGGCTCCCAGTCCCACGTCTCCTTCCTGGATCCGCGCCAGCGCCAGCAGAACATCCGGCCCCTGTGCTCTCGAGAAGGTGGCACAGGCGTGCGGTCTCTGAGCTTCTACCAGCACATCATCACTGTGGGCACCGGCCATGGCTCCCTGCTCTTCTATGACATCCGAGCCCAGAAGTTCCTGGAGGAGAGGGCCTCTGCCAGTCTGGACTCTACGCCGGGGCCCGCAGGGAGGAAGCTCAAGCTTGCCTGTGGCAGAGGCTGGCTCAACCAGGATGACGTCTGGGTGAACTACTTTGGTGGCATGGAAGAGTTCCCCAATGCGCTCTACACCCACTGCTACAACTGGCCCGAGATGAAGCTCTTTGTGGCTGGGGGGCCTCTCCCTTCAGGCCTCCATGGGAACTACGCAGGCCTCTGGAGTTAAGGATGGACGCCTTGTTCTCAAAGTGCACAGGTTTACCTTTCAGTTCCGCCTAACTTTCCTTCTTCAGGCTTCATTTGTGCTTTTAACTTTGTGTGGCTTTTGTCTTCCAGGTGGAACCAGTCCAACTTACGTGTGCTTCGTGTATGAGGCAGAGAAAGAGAAAGCGGGAGCAAGCCAGTGGGAGTGAGAGCACAAGTGGTCTTTTCGACACTCAAAACTTTGGCTTTAAATCTCTCATTCACGTTTCCCAACAGCAGTATATTTTTGCCTTCTCATTCAAAGAGTTTTGGCTAAACCTTAATTGTATTCTGTCTTTCAGTGATTCACATACCCTCCTTCTTTAGGTTGATGCAGTCTTCACTACTATTCAGTACATTAGTTTTATCAATATTGCAATAGTGTTCAGATATTTTACACATGTTAGATGTGTGGTGTTTTGGGGAAATGTGTGCTACAAAGCATCTTTGGGGTTGTTTTGAGGAACTACCCATCATTTATAGCCTTACTCTAATTAGAAAATGCAGTTCAGGTTCTAGATTGCCACCATTCTACAGTGTCGTACACACTATTCTGCGGTGTGATTCATTTGGATGTTGGAAACTGAATGTCTATTGTTTGTATATTGTTGATGTGTAAAATGCTTTAAAAATATGTTCTCTTAGTTAGAAATCTTACAATGTTGTTCATACTATTAATCAACAATTTTGGTTATTCAGTAAAACTTTACTATCCTCAGGCCTTCCATGTTCTTATTTAAAGCTGCTGCATTATGGCCTGCTTTTCTATGCTACAGATTTTCAGAACTAATCAATTCTGGTCTATGTATGTGGTAGGGCAATCAAGGAGGTATTTTTTGGGGTATAACATCTCTTTAAATTCAGGTAGTTATTTACAGTGAAAAGCCAGTTGTGGCAGTTGTGTTCAGAGTAGGTGTTGCTGATTTTTTATTACTGTATACATGGATAATTCTGTATTCAGTATGTGTTGTGTTGCAGAAAAATAAATAAAATGTGTTCATCATCTTAGCAATTAAGTGGCAGACTTAAGTTCTTAATACTTAAACATATGCTTTCTTTTTTCATTTTTCTTTCTGAGAACGTATTTATCAAAGTCAAAACTTTCTGAGACAGAAGCTGAATCTGAAGCATTAGCTATGCAGACATTACTTTGTACATCTCTTTTTGAAAATGAAACTTAATCTTACAAGTTAAAAGATTAAACAACATCTTGAATACGTTATGAAAATATACTTGGTGTAAGTTAGGATGGCTAGGTGTTTTTTTAAAGTTGACTGAACAAATCATTTTTCATTTATACAAATATACAGGTACTTATAACTACTTACATATACAATATATTTGTATATCTGTTTGTATATGTTATTTCCCATGTGAGGAGAAAGCATAGATGTATATATCATTTTATATCTGCAGCTATTTCTTATATATTGAACCACATATATTAAGACTTACCACTTAGTCTTTGTGTTTTGTTTTATGTTAATTTAAAATAATTTTAATACAAGCACATGATCAAAAAACCATACAGTATAAAAAGTATACAGTTAAAAGTAAATCTCAAATCCCAGAGTCTCTAGTTTCCAGCCCATAGATTAGCATCAGTATAATTTTTGTCTATACACATTTAGATTTAGTCTATATATATATATACAAGAACACATGTATGTGTGTATGGAATTTTTATACAAATAATAACATACTGTATGTATCTGTGCTTTTTTTAATTACAAAATCTTAGAGATTTTCTCTTATACTTATCTACTTAATTTTATTGCATGCTGCTTTATTGTGTGATTGGAATACACTTGACTTATTCATTACACCTTTGATGATCATTTATGTTGGTTCCGGTTTTCTGTTACTGTAAACTATTCTGCAGTGATTACTTAAATGTATACATCTTTGTGTACAAGCATAAATATATCTGCAGGATAATTCCTAGAAATGGAATTACTGGTTCAATGAGTAAGTTCATTTTATATTAATAGCCATTGCTAAATCACCTTCCAAAGAGTTCTCACCACCTTAACCTCCTACAAGTAATGGATGAACACCTGCTTTACCACACCCCTGCCAACAGTGTGTCACCAAACTCTGTGCTCTTTGCCAATCTTACATCTACTTGATCTTGATCCTTTCTTTCTAAGCCACTGTGGCTGAGTTAATTCGATTTGTTGTCAGAGTACCAAGTAGGTTCTGAAACAAAGAACAAGAAAATGAGGGCAAGCAATAAAATTGCTGCCACACTGAAGGAAGACAGTACCCACCATTCAGGCTCATGTACCTGGAGATGGATTACACACAGCTACCTTCCTTAGATACTTAGCTGGACCTAGTAGGTTTCCCTGGTCTGTTGCACCCTGGTTTAAGTTATATCCAATGTATAAGATGTCACTGAAGAAAATCCAAGAAAGGAGACCACAAAAGTCTGAACTTAGTGGGGTAGGTGTGGAGAGGGAGAAAGTTATTCAAAACAATGAGGGGAAATAAAAGGAACAAACAGTATTTCAAGTGAAGGATGAGGAAAACCAAAAAAAAAATTAGGTGAACTCTCAGGCTCTGACTTGAATATGAATGGTGACACCAAATAAAAATAAAGAAAATAGGCATAGATAGTATGGGGAGAAGATGATCAGTTTAACCTGGGACTTACTGAATTTGAGGTACCTCTGTGACATCAGGAGAACATACCCCGTGAAGAATTGGCTGCGTATCCCAGGATGCAATTTATCACTTCTGGGAAGGTGAGTGCTATGAAACACTGGGAATCTTGTCCCTTCAGGGAAAAGTAGAACAGAAAAGCATATGAAGGATCTTTAAAACAATGAAAAGAGAGAAAGTCTGCTTCAGTGACTCATGCCTGTAATCCTAGCATTTTGGGATGCTAAGGTAGGCAGATTGCTTGAGCCCAGGAGTTCCAGAACAGGATGGGGAAAATGGTGAAACCCCATCTCTACAGAAAATACAAAACTTGGCCAGGTGTAGTGGTATGGGCCTGCAGTTTCAGCTCCTTGGGAGGCTGAAGTGGGAGGATGACTTGAGCCCAGGAGGTTAAAGTTGCAGTGAGTAGAGATCATGCCACTGCACCCCAGCCTGGGTGACAGAGTGAGACCCTGTCTCAATAAATAAATAAATAAATAAATAAATAAATAAAAGGATAATTTTTAAAAAGCTGGGATGGGGAAGAAAATGGTAGAGAATGATAGGGGCTTATTCTACACAAATGTTGTGACCTTACTATGAGACGACAATATATCTTTTCATACTAAAATTATAACGATTTTGAGTCTCCACCTAAAAGCCATAAAGGGCAGCTTTTCGCCCAGATAATCTTCCTAAATATTTACCTAGGACTCCTTAATACTGTCCACATTAGTCCACTAATTAGGCTTTTGAATTGCTCAACTGCTAGTTTCTTCTTGGAGAATGAAAAGTCAGACCTAGCTTACAAAGCAGGGCTTCAGAGTTAGTCATTTCTGGACCATTTATTCTCCTACTCTGAGACGTATCCAGTATTCCCAACACCCAACTGGCACCAGCATCCTTGACAGTCTCACAGCAGTGGAATATCACCTCATCAGCAGCTTCTGCTAGCCCCTGTTTAAGTTCTCACTTCAATACCACAAGTGTAGGCCTCTGCCAATTTTCCCAGTTTTGCAAAAAGCAAAGAAGGTGTCCAGAGGAGGATACTGCTTTCCACAGTATTACAATAAAAAAGCACAAATGCAAATTATTAGAAGCGAGAGAGAAGAAATAATTATAAGCACAGATTTCTTTATTAGACAAATAAATGTAAAATCTGAGTGAAAAAAATCATCAGAAAATACAAATAACTAAACTTCCCAATAAGAAATAAGGAACCAGATCAGACCATTAACTCTAGATATGTGAATATTAGTTTTTTAACGTCTATCTTTTTTATCCAAGAATATCATGCACATAAACAGATAATAGACACACAAAGTTGATTATTTTATAAGTAAATTATTTCACATTGTCAAGGAATATCTAAGTTTGAGGCGCTTCCAAGCATAAAGAGAAAATAATTTACTCTTCCTTACATCAGGCCAGCAAAATATTAACAAATTTGAGTAAAATTGCCAAAAATAAAAGGGACTGATTTGACTTAGATATATAGATCAATGCAACTTATTCTTTAAAACCACTGAAGGCAATCCATTAGTTCACCAAATCCGTTAGTTCACCAAATTCGTCCATCAAATTCATTAGTTCACAAAATACTACGGCAAAGTAAAGCTAGTTCCTTGAATTCAAGGAGTCTTCCCTATTGAAAAATCAATTATTTCAATGTATTATAATAAATCAAATTAGAAGACACACATGCTCATATCACTAAGTTATAATAAATGATTTAATAAAACTCTTCCGTTGTTTTGGTAAAATTCTTAGTAAACTATGTGGAAAAATATTCTTCATATGGTAAGTGTGTATATGAGTGCGTTTGTGTGTGTGTGTTTTGTGTTTCAAACTTCAACCGGAATCCTCAACATCAGAGAAACTCCTGTGAGGGTAAGAAACAAAACAAGGTCTCCTAAAATCACAACCAGCATTTAATGTTGTTATAAATTTCCAGATCCAGCAATTAGAAAAGGTAGAAAATATTGGATATAAATACTAGAAAACAGAAAATGGTTATATTTATTTGAAGATGATATATGATGGCAAAAATGATAAATTCTAGAAGAGGCAACTGAAAAAGGTTAGGAAAAATAAAATAGTGGTAAAATGTTCAGTTTTGAGATTAATATATTAAAAAATCAATACTTTTCTATTTTCACTTCTTTACTCATTCAGCAAATGTTTATTGAATGCTTACCATATATCACACATTCTTCTAGCTGCTAGATAGAAATGCTGCATAGAACAACACAAGCAAGCCATGTCCTCATAAGGCTTATAGTCCATTGAGGAGAGAGACAATAAACAGATAAACCAACAAGTGTATAGGTTGTAGGACGGTTATCAATGTTAATAAATAAATCAGTTGAAAGAGAATGGGGGTAGAAAATCAGGTGGGGATGAAATTTTAAATAAAGTGGTTAGTGAAAGTCTGTTTAATAAGTTGACATTTGAGCCGAGATCTGAAGGAAGTGACATAGTAAGTCATGCACCTACATCAGAAAAGAGTGTTCCAGGTGATCAGAAAGAAGTACAGAGGCTTGAGGTGGAACCATGCCTAGCATGTTTCAGGAGCAGAAAGGAGACAAGTATGGCTGGAGTAAAATGAATAAAGAAAGGAGTAGGGTCAGAGAGATAATGGGTGACCACATCATATAGAACTCTGTAGACAATTATAAGAACCTTGGATTTTAATCTGAATGTGTTGAAAGTCCAACGAGGGTTTTTGAGGAGCGATTTGTTGTTAAAATGAAATCTGGTCGCTCTGTAAAGGAGAAAAGACAGAGAAGGAGGGGGATTCGTTAGTAGGTTACTGCAATAATCCAGCTCAACGTTGACAGTGGCTATATTCAACACTAATCGGTTTAAAATGTCAGTGGATCTTGTAGTTCAAAATGGCATACATCTCCTTCTTAAGATCTTATGGAAACGACAGTACATAATAATTAAATTGAATAACTCCATTTCAGTGCTATAAATAAAAAAGGTGCCATAATCAGATCAGAAATTATGACAACATTCTAGAAAACCAGAAAGTAGATAGGATCTCTTTAACAGATAAAGATGAGTAGATCTCATTCCTTTTTATGTTTTCATAGTATTCCGTACTGTACATGTACCACATTTTATTTATTCGGTCTACCATTGATGGACAATCAAACTGATTCCACATCTTTGCTATTGTGAATAGTGCTGCAATGAACATATGCATTCATGTGTCTTTATAATAGAACAACTTATATTCCTTTGGTTAAATACCCAGTAGTGGAATTGCTAGATCTAAATAATGAGGACACATGGACAAAAAGAGGGGACCAACAGACACTGAGGTCTACTTGAAGGTGGAGGGTGGGAGAAGAAAGAGATTCAGAAAAAAAAAAAAAGGTTGGGTACCATGCTTAGTACTGGGGTGATGAAGTAATCTGTACACCAAACCAAACCCCCGAGGAACTTATCTGCCTGTATAAAAAAAACTACATATGTACTCCTGAACCTAAAATAAAAAGTAAAATGTTAAAAAAAAATAAAACTGAGTAGAGTTATCACAAGCCTAAGAAACGACTCTGAGAATGCTGCCTTTTAGATGGGAGCCTAAGTTCTCTTCATGCAGAACTTCTCCCAATGGCTCCAAGCTATGATTTAGCAAAAATTGATAGCAGAAGTGGTTTTTGAAGTGGAAAGCACCACTAGAGGACTGTCCATGAATGGGCTTGGTTAGTTGGACACTTACCCAAACAATGGAATACTATACAGTTGTTAAAATAGTGGTGCTAGGTCTTTATGTACTGACAAGAAGTGTCCTCGATATTACTGTCACATGAAAGAAGCACATTGCAAACCAAATACATATTATAATTCCATTTTTGTTTAAGATACTAGAAGGAGGAGAGGAAGAAGCATACAGTATATGTACGAATATATGCAAAAGTATTATCAGTATGTTTCTCTAAGGGATAAAGTAACAGTGAACTTTCTTAATATTCAATCTATTTATATAATGTTTAAACAGTCTAAATAACATGCATTTATTTAGTAAACAAAAGAGAAAGTAAAACAGGGAAGACACATTTTAAAAGGCTGATTGGGATGGGAAAGAGACGAGGGAGAAGAAAGGTGTGATTTTTTGTGCTGAACGTAGCATGGAGTTGAAATAGACTAAAACTGAGAAAGTGTTATCTTTATACAATATGGAAGTTCACGGAGGTCTTTTGCCAGAGTAATTGCAGTTGTGATCAGCTGCATTGTTTCTCCCCAAGAGGGGATAAATAATTCAGTGTTTCTCAAGATTGACCATGGAACCCTTTTTCCCATGAGCATCTGACAGGGCTGTGATTTTCTTTCTTCTCAGCTCCTCAAACAGGTTGATTTTAGAGAAACAGTGTGAGAGTTACATAAGCACTGCATCACAGCGTCTGTAGTATAATGAAATACATTTTCCTGAATCAAATGTGGAGCAAAGAGAAGACATGAACCTACACCTACAAATTTCAATAATCCATGTTGTTCTTCAAGCTTTCCTGATACGTATGTCTAGCAATTCACAGCCAGAAGCTAATTTGAAAAACCTGTAATACGAGAGATTTCCATGTTTTTTGATATTCATCTTATCTGAAATATTTCTGTTTAGTATATTAACATAATTTTGAGTTTTGACACCAAAATGTCCACTAAACTTATGTACTCCAAAATTCACAGCTATAATTCTAGAGGTGGAGAGGGAGATAGTATTAGTTGTAAAATAGGCCAAGGTGTATTCTTAGTCAGTCACTGCTATCACACATAAATCCATTCCCATCTCTGAGGTCCTGAGCTGACAATAAAGCCAGTCCAACATTGTATTAATATAACCTCTGAAAAAATGGGACTCTTAGTTTTATAATATATAGGGGATGAAGAGAAAAATAATAACTCAGAACTCAGCAAATGTATATTGGGTGTGTAGGAAGAGAGAGTGAAAACATACTTTATAAATTCTTCTATTCTCAATATTAAAAATTGAGCACTGTTAGTACATGGAAGCAAATTTGCTGTGCATACTTCCCTAGTGTTATACAGAGGAGTTATTTAATCTAGACATTATCATTTACAAAGGGTTAAAATCAATGTATGAGTCTTCAATTAAATGTCACAAATATTCAAACAGTTGGAATATAAGACTAAATAGATGTAATACCTAAAATTGCTCATTTGTCTTGCTTTTCACTAGTTTTATACAGTAACTAATCATAATGTTGGCACACACCATAATGGCTGGTTGATGTAGCTGGAAGTAGATGAGTCAATTCATTGAGAAAGAATCATTCAAACCAGCGATTTAGACTCATGTGGACAGCACCACCAATTAAGTAACAGAATAAACTCCCTCCTTCAACCCATCTAGCTGTTTTGACTTTGCAACCTGAAAATATAATATTGTTCTGGAAAGCAAAATATATATTTCCTATAGAATCAGATAAAAGTCTGAGATCATTGATGAAATAATCTCCTTTGTAAAAGGCAATTCCATAAGCATTGGAGCAGAGACATGATGATAGGATCAGAAACTTCTGCTTAGAAGGGACATTAGATAAAGATATATATTTGACTTTCAAAATCTCAATTAAATAATGATAAATGTGTCATTCATACGTGTGTGTGTGTGTGTGTGTGTGTAGTAGTAGTAGTAGTAGTAGTAGTAGTAGTAGTAGTAGTATCCGGTGTTTTATCTTCACCTACAAAGGAATTTTATTTTATGCCTCTTTACTGGGGTCTCTATCTTTATATGAGTGTTTACATATATAAACACATTCATCTAGACAGAGATAAATGGTTTTCAATGTAAGGAATTAAAGGTAATGTCTTATTAAAATCTTGAATCTTCTTGGTTTTACTTTATAACTCTCTGTGGGTGACTTAATCTCAAAATGAAAAACACAAGTCAAACTAATGGCAAAGTACTACAGTCACCTAGAGCATCTGTTATTGTTGTATTTTTTTGCAATTTGCTGAACTGAGTATTGAGTAATGAATAAGTACATTTAAACATTTAAAATTTACAAACTAAAAGCCATGTAAAAGCCAAGCCTTCATTTTATCTCAAGCTTTTGGGTTGCTTCTCAGATGAAAGCAATTAGTCTGACATTGTAAATGTCAACCATCATGGTACGAGGTCTATACTGTGCATTACGTAGTGCTTATGGTAAATCAGATGGGATAAGTAACTACTCTTCAGAATTTGGACTGCCAATTAAACTTCTTTTAGAGAAAAAAAAATGGTACATCAATCTGACAATTTATCTTTTCTTGTTAGTTTGTGTCTATAGACTATATGGCCAAGAGCAGGATTAATAAATGATGAAATTGTATAGATCTATAAAAACCTTTAAAAATCATCTAGTTGAGCACTTATTTTTAAGGATGAAGATATTTTATAGCGGTAATTGTAAGTGTGGTTCCTGACATTTAAAATATTTAAAATAATAAAATATGCATGCAATTTAACAAAAACTCATGTTTCTACCATCTAGAATTAATGATCACTTAGTCTTTTTCATATGAAGAAAGAAACTAAAATCATGTATAAAGTTAAAACCCCCTTTGGGCATCATAAGTTTCCTTCTCACCTGTCTTGAGGCAAGAAGTGACCATTAAAACTTCAGCGAGTATCTGTCTATTTCATGTTTTATACTGTCATATATTTATAGTTTCTTAACAAAAACTTTTACAGTGTTTACCATGTGCCTGGCACAGTTATTAACATTTTCCAAACATTTACTTATTTAATCCTCATAGTAGCCTACATTTTACAAATGACTATTTTACAAAAGGAGTAATTAAACAACTTGCCCAAGGACACAGAGCTAATATGATGCAGAGCTGCATCTGGAGTTCAGTTGTACATATGTATGTCTCCATCTATAACATATAGAATGATTTTTATAAATGTCGTATACTTAAAAAATTATACAAAAGGTATGCTGAACGTATTCAGTAATTTTATTCATTTTTTCATGCATTTGAGATCTATTCTTGATGATGTGTATGCATTTGTGCAGTTCATTTTAATCACTAGATCATCTATTGTATGAATATATCACAATGTAAGTATTTGCTATGGTTTAAATGTGTGCCTTCCAAAATTCAGGTATTAACAGATGGAGGCTTTAAGGTTATTAAAGGCTTTAATAACCTTTAAGAGGTTATTGGGCCATAAGAGTTCCTCCCTTGCAAATGGGATTGAGGTCCTTATAAGAGAGGCTTCATGCAACTCACTTTCTCTTTTGTCTCTTGTCATGTAAATACTCAGTGTTCCTCTCCTCCCAGAAGATCCGACAACAAGGCACCATCTCGGAAGAAATGTACAGTCCTCACCAGACAGCCAAACCTGCCAACACCTTGATCTTGGACTTCCTAGCCCCAAAACTGTGATAAAATAATTTTTTTTCTTTATAAATATCCCAGTCTGTGGTATTTCATTATGGTAGCAGAAATGGACCAAGACAGTATTCTACCAATTGAACAATTAGGTTCTTAGAAAAAATTTTGTGTAACAAACAATGTTACAACACACACACTTGTAAAAATATATTTTGTGATGCACATGTGGTAACTACTCTATATTTTTTAAAATGCAGAAGTTACCTTGTTCTTTTATAGACTGCACATTTTTCAATTTGCTTCATGTTGCCAAAAATGAATTCAAACCTTGCTGTGGTGGTAGAATTCTGATAATCCCTCCTTCCTTGGACATATATCTTCTAGCAATACCCACTATAACTTACATGATGCTGTTAAAAATTTTTTTGCAGATTTAATTAAAATCTCAAATCAGGCAATTTTAGAATTGGAAAATTATATGTGGCGGGCCTGACCTGATCACATAAACTCTTAAAAAGCACTAATCTCCTCCAGAAGATTTCTTTTTTAATTGAAGCATGAGAGGTATTTGATACAAAAGAGATTCTCTCTCAATGCCTTTGAAGATGGAGGGATGACACAGGTAAGACTTGAGGGCAGCCTAGAGGAGCTGACAGTGACCCTCATTTTTCAACCTCAAGGAACATAATTCTGCCTAGAACATGAACAAACTTGGAAGCATATTATTTCCCAGGGTCTCCAAATAAGAACACAAAAGGCTAAATTACTGATTTCACACTTAGAAGACTAAGACTGATCCTTGTAAGACTCTCAGTCTGGTCTCTAACCAACTCAATGAGTGAACTTCTAACTTATTGAGGTAATAAATGAGTATTATTTTTAAAATCTCACCAGTGGTGTGTAACATTTCCTTTTGCCTCATGTCCTCATAAACAATAATATTATTTCATATTTTATTTTTTGTCAACCTTATGGATAAGATATGCTGTTATTGTTTTAAGTTGAACTTCTATGTTTACTAGAAACCAGATCATTTTATAGATAATACAAATAACACCAAAAAGTGAATGTGTTTACCCATGTCACTAAGGTAATAAAGAAGCAAAATAAGGATGAAAAGTTAGAGTTAATGAAATAAGTTATGTCGTTCATCTTAAAACCTACTGGAACAATATTTATGTCATAATCATTCAATTAATATAAAGGGAACACGTGTTATATAGTATGGATATTTGTCTTTACCGAAACCTCACGCTGAAATTATAATCTCCAATGTTAGAGGTGGGACCTGGAGAGAGGTGATTGGATTAGGGGGGCGGATTTCTCATGAATGGATTATCACCATCCTCTGATTACTGTCCTATTGATAGTGAGTTAATTTTCACCAGATCTGGTTGTTTAAAAGTGTGTGGGAGGAGCAGCCAAGATGACTGAATAGAAGTAGCTCCAGTCTGCGGGCTCCCACTGAGAATAACAAAAACAGTCAGTGAATTCTGTATCTTCCATTGAGGTACCCAGGTTCTCTCATCAGGACTGACTAGGCAATTGGCACCACCCACAAGAGAACAAGGAAAAACAGGGTGGAGCAAGGGCCCGCCCAGGAGCCGCACGGGGCAAAGGGAGCTCCCTCCCACAGCCAAGGGAGGAGGTGGGGGATTCTGCTACCACGTCCTGAAAACTACACTTTGCCCACAGATCTCTGCAACCAGTGGATCAGGAGGTCGCCTCCCAAGCCCATGCCACCAGGGCCTTGGGTCCCAAGCACAGAGCTGTGCAGACTCACCGCAGCTACTTTGGTGGGCAGCAGCTGGGGCAGGCACTGAGACACAGGACTTTTTGCATACTTCAGCACCTAGAACTCTGGTGAGGCGGGAAATCCGTACACTTCCATGGGAAGGGGGCTGAAGCCAGGGAGCCACGCGATTTCGCTCAGCAGGCCCCACTCTCACGGAACCCCACAAGCTAAAACCCACTGGCTTGGAATCCCTACCGGCCAGTGCAGCACGCTGGAGACTGCCTAAGAAGACCAAGTTCTGGTGTGGGGGAGGTGGGGGGGGGGGGGGGGAGAGGGGCAGCTGCCATCACAGCCATTCCAGTCAGCAGCTTTCCCCTGCTTCTGGTGCCAGTGAGGCTGAGTGGTTTGGAACAGGATCAATTCCCCACAGCGCAGAATAGCAGCTGTGACAGTTTGTGGCCAGAATGCTTCTTTAAGCGGGACCCTGACCCATTCCTTCTCACTGGGGAGGCTCCCTGTGGGATTTTTGGCATCCCCAGCCTGGAGTTTATGGACAGATCTCTGATTTCCGTGAGGGAAACCCCTAGGAGGAGGGGCAGCCAGAGTATCATGGATGAGCAGTCTTAGTCTTTTCTGCCTGCCAGCTCTGGAGAGTTAGGGCAGACAAGACAAGGAGGATTCTCCCCAGTGCAGCACACCCACTCCTACGAGTGACAATCAGGCTGCTTATCTAAGTGAGTCCCTGATCCCGTTCCTCCTGACTGGTTGAGACCCTCCAACAGGGTTCATGAGACACCTCATACAGGAGTGTTCCAGCCAGCATCAGATTGGTGCCCCTCAGTGAAAGAGCTCTCAGAGTAAAGAGCAAGCTTCAAACTTTGCTGTTCTGCAGCCTCCACTGGTGATACCTCCAGGGGCGGAAGGGACTCAGGCAAATAGGATCTGGAGTTGACCCTCAGCAAACTGCAGCAGCCCTACAGAAGAGGGGCCTAGCTGAAAAAAAAAAAAAAAAAAAAAAAAAGCAACAACAACGTCACTGAAAAAGACACCAAGAAACCCCATCCAAAGGTCAGCATCCTCAAAGATCAAAGGTAGATACATCCATAAAGATGAGAAAGAATCAACACAAAAACACTGAAAACTCAAAAAGCCAGAGTACCTCTTCTCCTTCAAATTATGGCAACATGTCTCCAACAAGGTCACAGAACTGATATAAGGCTGAGATGGATGAATCAACAGAAGTAGGCTTCAGAAGATGGGTAATAAACTTTGCTGAGCTAAAGCAGAATGTTCTAACCCATTGCAAAGGAGCTAAGAACCATCATAAAACATTACAGGAGCTGCTAACCAGAATAAAGTTTAAGAAGGAAAATAAATGACCTGGTCTAGCTGAAAAACACAACATGAGAACTTCACAATGCAAACCTAAGTATCACTAGCTGAATCGACCAAGCAGAAAAAAAGAATATCAGAGTTTGAAGACTATATTGCTGAAATAAGGCATACAAAATTAGAGAAAAAATGAATGAAAAGAAAGAAACAAAATCTTCAATAATTATGAGATTATGTAAAAAGGCTGAACCTACAACTGATTGAGGTACCTGAAAGAAACAGGGAGAATGGAATCAAGTTGGAAAACACATTTCAGGATATAATCCAGGAGAACTCCCCCAAACTAACAAGACAAACCAATATTCAAATTCAAGAAATCCAGAGAACCCCATTAAGATACTACATGAGATGATCAACTCCAAGACACATAATTATTAGATTAACTCCAAGACACATAATTGTTAGATTATCCAAGGTAGAAATGTAGGCAAAAATTTTAAAGGCAGCCAGAGAGAAAGGCCAGGTCACCTACAAAGGGAAACCTATCAGACTCACAGCAGATATCTAAGTGGAAACCTTACAAGCCAGAAGAGATTGGGGGCCAGTATTCAACATTCTTAAAGAAAAGAATTTTCATACCAGAATTTCATATTCAGCCAAACTAAGCTTCATAAGTAAAGGAGAAATAAAGCCTATTTCAGACAAGAAAATGCTGAGGGAATTTGTCACCACCAGGCCTACCCTGCAAGAGACCCAGAAGGAAGCACTAAATATGGAAAGGAAAAACCATTATCAGCCACTACAAAAGCACACTGAAGTACATAGACCAGTGACACTTGAAGCAACTACATTAACAAGTCTGCAAAATAACCAGCTAGCATTAAGATGACAGGATCAAATTCACACATAACAATATTAACCTTAAATTTAAATAGGCTAAATACCCCAAATAAAAGACACAGAATGGCAAGCTGGATAAAGAATCAAGAGTTGTCGCTGTTTTTTATTCCAGAGACCCATCTAATATACAAAGACACACTTAAACTGAAAATAGAGAGATGGAGGAAAATTTACCAAACAAATGAAAAACAGAAAAAAGCAGGGGTAGCAATTCTAGTTTCTGAAATATCGGACTTTAAACCAACAAAGATCAGAAAAGACAAAGAAGGCCATTGCATAATGGTAAAGGGGTCAATTCAACAAGAAAAGCTAATTATCCTAAATATATGCACACCCAATAAAGGAACACCCAAATTTATCAAACAAGTTCTTAGGGACCTACAAAGAGACTTAGACTTGACAAAATAATAGTGGGTGACTTTAACACCCTACTATCAATATTAGATCATTGAGACAGAAAATTAACAAAGATATTCAGGACTTGAACTCAGCTCTGGATCAAGTGGACCTAAATAAGTCTCTACAAAACTCTCCACCTATAAACAACAGAATACACATTCTCAGTGCCACATGGCACTTACTCTAAAATTGATCACATAATTGGAAGTAAATCACTCCTCAGCAAATGCAAAAGAACTGAAATCATAACAGTCTCTCAGAACACAGCACAATCAAATTAGCACTCAAGATTAGGAAACTTACTCAAAACCACAGAACTACATGGAAATTGAACAAGCTGCTCCTGAATGACTCCTGTATAAATAATGAAATTCAAGCAGATATCAAGAAGTTCTTTGAGGCTAATGACAGCAAAGCGACAATGTACCAGAATCTCTGGGACGCAGCTAAAGCAGTGTTGAGAGGGAAATTTATAACACTAAATCCCACCTCTAAAAGCTAGAAATATCTCAAATTGACACCCTAACATCACAATTAAAGAAGCTACAGATCCAAGAGCAAACAAACCCCAAAACTAGCAGAAGACAGGAAATAACCAATAACAGAGTAGAACTGAAGGAAATAGAGACACAAGAAACCCTTAAGAAAATCAAAGAATCCAGGAGTTGTTTTTCTTTAAATAATAAAATAGATAGATCGCTAGCTAGAAAAATGAAAAAGAAAAGAGAGAAGAAACAAATAGATACAATTAAAAAATGATAAAGGAGATATCACCACTGACTCCACATAAATAAAAACTACCATCAGAGAATACTGTAAACACATCTATGCACACAAGCTAGAAAATCTAAAAGAAATAATAAATTCCTGGACACATAAACTCCCCCAAGGCTGAACCAGGAAGAAGTTGAATCCCTGAATAGACCAATAACAAGTTCTGAAATTGAGGCAGTAATAAATAGCCTACCAAAAAAAAAAAATTGCTTAAGACCAGACAGATTTACAGCTGCAGTCTACCAGAGGTACAAGAGAAGCTGATACTCTTTCTTCTGAAACTATTCCAAACAATTGAAAAGGAAGGACTTCTCCCTAACTCATTTTATGATTTCAGCATCATCCTGATACCAAAACCTGACAGAGTTACAACAACAACAAAAACTTCAGGCCAATATCCCTGATGAACATCAAGGCAAAAATCCTCAATTAAATAACTGGCGAACCAAACCCAGCAGCATATCAAAAGGCTTATCCACTACAATCAAGTCAGCTTCATCCCAGGGATGTAAGGCTAGTTCAACATATGCAAACCAATAAATGTAATTCGTCACATAAACAGAACTAAAGACAGAAATCATATGTTTATCTCCATAGACACAGAAAAGACCTTCAATACATTTCAACATCCCTTAATGTTAAAAACTCTCAATAACCTAGGTATTGAAGGAGCATATCTCAAAATAATAAGAGCCATTTATGGCAAACCCACAGCCAATTTTATACTGAAATATGCAAAAGCTGGAAACATCCCCCTTGAAAGCTAGCACAGGAAAAGGATTCCCTGACTCACCACTCATATTCAGCATAGTTTTGGGAGTTCTGGCCAAGGCAAACAGGCAAGAGAAAGAAATAAAGGGTATTCAAATAGGAAGAGAGAAAATCAAATTGTTTTTGTTTGCAGATGACATGATCCTTTATCTAGAAAACCTCACCATCTCCGCCCAAAAGTTTCTTAAGCTGATAAGCAACTTCAGTGATGTCTCAGGATACAAAATCAATGTGCAAAGCATTCCTATACACCAACAACAGACAAGCAGAGTGCCAAATGTTGTATAAATTCCCATTGACAATTGCTATAAAGACAATAAAATACCTAAGAATACAGCTAACGAGGGAAGTGAAGAATCTCTTCCAGGAGAACTACAAACCACTGCTCAAGGAAATCACAGAGGACACAAACAAATGGAAAAACATTCCATGCTCATGGATAGGAAGAATCAATGTCGTGAAAATGGCCATACTGCCCAAAGTAATGTATAGATTCAATGCTATTCTCATTAAACTACCATTGGCATTCCTCACAGAATTAGAAGAAATTATTTTAAAATTTATATGGAACCAAAAAAGAGCTTGTATAGCCAAGACAATCCAAAGCAAAAAGAACAAAGCTGGAGGCATCACACTCCCTGGCTTTAAACTAAACTACAAGGCTATAGTAACCAAAATAGCATGATATTGGTACAAAAAGAGAAACATAGACCAATGGAACACAATAGAGAACTCAAAAATAAGACCACACAACTACAACTGTGTGATCTTTGACAAACCTGACAAAAACAAGCAATGGGGAAAGGAATCCCTATTTAATAAATGATGCTGGGAGATCTGGCTAGGCATTTGAACAAAATTAAAACTGGGCCCCTCTCTTACACCTCATACAATAATTAAGATGGATTATAGAATTAAATGTAAAACTCTAAACTATAAAATCCCTAAAATAAAATCTAGGCAATACCAGTCAGGACATAGGCACAGGCAAAGGTTCCATGATAAAAATGTCAAAAACAATTATAACAAAAGCAAAAATCAACAAATGGGATCGCATTAAACTAAAGGTTTTCTGCACAGCAAAAGAAACTCTCATCAGAGCAAACAGAACATTTTTTTCATTCTATCCATCTGACAAAGGTCCAATATCCAGTATCTACATGGGACTGAACCAATTTACAAGTGAAAAACAAACAATCCCATTAAAAAGTGGGCAAAGGACATGAACAGACACTTCTCAAAAGAAGACATTTATGTCGCCAACAAACACATGAAAAAAAGCTCAACATCACTGATTATTAGAGAAATGCAAATCAAAACAACAGTAAGATACCATCTCACACCAGTCTGAATGGCAATTATTAAAATGTCAAGAAACAACAGCTGATAGTGAGGCTACAGAGAAATACGAGTGCTTTTACTCTGTCGGTGGGAATGTAAATTAGTTCTAACATTGTGGAAGACAGTGTGGCAATTCCTTAAATATCTAGAACTGGCAATACCATTTGACCCAGCAGTCTCATTACTGTATATATACCCAGAGGAATATAAATCATTCTCTTACAAAGACACATGCACATATATGTACATTGCAGCACTATTCATAATAACAAAGACATAAATCAACCCAAATGCCCATCAATGATTGATTGGATAAAGAAAATGCGGTACATATACACCATGGAATACTATGCAGCCAAACAAAGGATTGAGATCATGTCCTTTGCAGGGACATGGATGGAGCTGGAAGCCATTACCCTCAGCAAACTAACACAGGAATGGAAAACAAAACATTCTGTTCTCACTTATAAGTGGGAGCTGAACAATGAGAACACATGGAGACAGGGAGGGGAAAAACACACACTGGGGCCTGTTTGGGGGTGGTGGGGGCAGGGAGGGCATTAGGAAAAATAGCTAATGCATGCTGGGCTTAATACTAGGTGATGAGTTGATGGATGCAGCAAACCACCATGGCACTCGGTTACCTATGTAACAAACCTGCACATCCTGCACATGTGCCCAGAACTTAAAATAAAAACACAATTTTAATAAAAATAAAACAAAAAGTGTGTGGCACCTCATGCACTCTCTTCCTGATATTTCTTCTTTGGCCATTGAGGTGCCTGCTCCTGTTTCACCTTCCACTATGAGTAAAATCTGAGACCTCTCAAGAAGCAGATGACATTACACCTCCTATACAGCCTTTGGAACTGTGAGTCGATTAAACTTGTTTTCTTATAAATCAGCCAGTATCAGGTACTTCTTTATAGCACTGCAAAAATGGACTGATGCAAAATGTTTTCTTTCTACATCAATTTTCACTACTTCACCGTAAAGATATTCTATCACTGAAGAACAATCCGAGAAAAAAATATATATATATGGTTGAGTTAAGGAAATAGCTAATTGTGTATTTCATTGCTGTTCCATAAAATCTATCTTGACTACAATTTTACTAATCATCACAGCTGCCACTGTCAAAACAAGCATGCATTATTTCTTAATTCCATGTCTCCAGGCAATTGTGCTTGCTACACAATTATATATTTGCTATGCTTTGCAAATATATAATAGAAGAATGTACATCTTTGGAAAATAACGACAGGAGGAACTTGTAGATTACAAATTTGCCTGCTGAAGTAAAAGTCACATGTATCATTGGTTATTTCTTCAATATGACTATAGTACTAGCATCATGTGTTAAGTGTATTTTTCTACATGAAATAAATATTGACATTTTTATTAAGCAATATAACAAGAATTACAGATATTATACTTATGATGGTAACTATTAACATGTTCAAACCTGTGGTGAGTATACTTTTGTCAATGATTCCCATATTTTAACTAGGTGACTATTAGTAGAGATTACAAGGAACTCCCATATGTTGGTATCCATTAAAAAACAAGTTTATTCAATCTAAACTGAAGAAGAAACACAAAAGTTCATTCAAAAGATCAATGAATCCAGGAGCAAAAATCTTCTCTTATTCTGTAGGTTGTCTGTTTACTCTGTTGATACTTTCTTTTGCTGTGAAGAAGCTCTTCAGTTTAATTAGTTTTCATTTCTCAATTTTTGCTTGTGTTGCAATTGCTTTTGGTGTTTGGTCATGAAATGTTTGCCTGTGCCTATGTCCTAAATGGTATTGCCTAGGTTGTCTTCCAGGGTTTTCATAGTTTCGGGCACTACATTAAAGTATTTAATCCATCTTGAGTTGATTTTTGTATAAAGTGTAAGGAAGGGGCCCAGTTTAAATCATCTCCATATGGCTAGTCAGTTCTCCCAGCACCATTTATTGAATAGGGAATCCTTTCCCTATTGCTTGTGTTTTGTAGGTTTGTTGAAGATCAGATACTTGTACACGTGCAGTCTTATTTCTGGGTTCTCTGCTCTGTTTCATTGGTGTATGTGTCTATTTTTGTACCAGTATTATGCTGTTTGGTTACTGTAGCCCTGTAGTATATCTTGAAGCCGGGTAGCGTGATGCCTCCTACATTGTTCTTTTTGCTTAGGATTGCTCTGGCTATTCAGGCTCTTTTTTTGGTTCCACACGAATTTTAAAATAGTTTTTCTCTAGTTCTGTGAAGAATGTCAGTGGCAGTTTTATAGGAATAGTATTGAATCTGCAAATTGCTGATATGGTTTGGCTGTGTCCCCACCCAAATCTCATCTTGAATCCTCACGTGTTGTGGGAGGGACCAGGTTGGAGTTAATTGAATTATGGGGGCAGGTCTTTCCTGTGCTGTTCTCATGATAGTGAGTATGTCTCATGAGACTTGATGGTTCTTATGGCGGGGGGTGGGAGGACAGTTCTGCACAAGCTGTCTTTGCTAGCTGCCATCCATGTAAGACGTGACGTGTTCTTCCTTGCCTTCCACCATGATTATGAGACTTCCCCAGACACGTGGAACTGTAAGTCCAATTAAACCTCTTTCTGTTGTAAATTGCCTAGTCTTGGGGTATGTCTTTATCAGCAGCATGAAAAAGGAAGAATACAGTAAATTGGTACTAGTAGAGTAGGGCACTGCCATACCAAAAAATGTGAAAGAGATTTTGGAACTAAGTGACAGGCAGAGATTGGAACAGTTTGGAAGGCTCAGAAAAAGACAGAAAAGTGTGGGAAAGTTTGGAACTTCCTAAAGACTTGTTGAATGACTTTGACCAAAAGCCTCAGAATGATATGGACAATAAAGTCCAGGCTGAGGTGGTCTCAGATGGAGATGAGGAACTTGTTGGGAACTGGAGCAATGGTGACTCTTGTTATGTTTTAGCAAAGAGACTGGCGGCATTTGGCCCCTGCCCTAGAGATTTGTAGAACTTTGAACTTGAGAGGGATGACTTAGGGTATCTGACAGAAGACATTTTTAAGCAGCAAAGCATTCAAGAAGTGACCTGGGTCCCGTTTAAGGCATTTGGTTTTATAAGGGCAGCAGAGCATAAAAGTTTGAAAAATTTGCAGCCTTACAATGTGATAGAAAAGAAAAATCCATTTTCTGAGGAGAAATTCAAGGTGGCTGCAGAAACTTGCATAAGTAATGAGGAGCCAAATGTTAACCCCCAAGGCAACAGGAAAAATGTCTCCAGGGCATTTCAGAGGTCTTCACGCAAACCTTCCCATCACAGGTCCAAAGGCCTAGGAGAAAATGGTTTCATGGGCCAAGCCCAGGGTCCTTGTGCTATGTACAGTCTAGGGACTTGATGCCCTGTGTCCCAACCACTCCAGCCATGACTAAAATGGGCCAAGGTACAGCTTGGGCTGTTGCTTCAGAGGTTGAAAGCCCCACGTGGCATTGGGCCAGCAGGTGCAGAGAAGTCAAGAATTGAGGTTTGGAAGCCTCTACCTAGATTTCAGATATATTGATTATTCCCATCCATGAGCATGGAATGGTTTTCCATTTGTTGTGTCAATTGTGAATGGGATTGCATTTCTGATTTGGCCAGCAATAATGAGGGCATCCCTCCATAATGTCGGTGGACATCGTATGGAGAGTCAGAATACCTGTGCCCCAGGTAGTAATGTGGAGCCCTCCACTCAAGTATCAATAGAAGTCAAATGGGGAACCTAAATCTGTATCTCTACTTTTTATTAATGAAAAGTGCTCCCCTCTTTTCCTGCTGGAGTGGTGTCAGAAAATCCCAGCTAAATAGAAGTTCTAAATAAGATTCAGTATCTCATAACATATTATTAAAATATATAAGTGTCAATCAAATAATCACTCATTATATCAAGAACCAGGATGATCTCAAATTAAATGAAAAACTAAAATCAATAAATGCCAACATCAAGATGAAAGAGATGTTAGAATTATCAGACAAAAAATTTAAAGCAACCATAAAAATGCTGCAATGAGTAATTGTGAGCATGATTGAAATAAATGATGAAATAGGAATTCTCAGAAAAAATCAAGAAGTTTCAAAAAATAGAAAATATAAAGTAGAAAACAAGTGGAAATTTTAGAAATGAGAAAACACAATAAGTAAAATGAATATTTCAGTAGCTGAGCTCAACTGCATAATGGATGAGTTTGAGGAAATAGTGATTTGGAAAAAACAAAAAAACAAAAGAAATTATAAATATGAACAGCACCAAGAAAATAAACATTAAAAAACGAACAGTCTCTCAGGAACTTTTGAGACTATGATCAAAAAAATATAACTTTCATGTCATCGGAGTCCCAGAAGAGGGCAGTCCTACCTCCCTAAAAAACAGCTGGGCAGCACTTCAGCGTTCTCTGCCTGCACCTACCTGGCCCACAACCAGCCTGGTGCCTCCACCCCCAGCAAAACTAGTTATTGCCTTCATGAACTACCACAGCATAGGCAACTGAGGCAATTGTAGACTTTGTTGACAAGGATTACAGCTGAAGAAATTGTGAGACAACATTGTTGAGTCAACCCAGAAATAAAGTCAATGCACCATAACCAACCAACAACTCAGGAGCCAAGTATGGGAAAAAAGTCTCTCCCTGCAAATATACTACATAAAATTGGAAAAAGTAACTATTCTACTAGTTGCAGAGATATCAATATAGGGAGGGAAGAACATGAAAATGCAAGAAAACATGACACTCCACAAGGATCACTAAAAGTCTTCAGTATTTTTTTCAAGATAGCAGATGAAAAGCTTTAAATGTGTCTCAGCTACTTGGAAATAGCAGAATACTACATAAATATCAATTCTGTAAGCTTTAATTCAAAAAAGAAAGTGAGAATCCAATGGGTTAGCAAAGGACAACACAGATTCTGGGGAGGAAAAAGTGGACAAACAACCCCCATGACAGTGTCCAGCTGATAAAAGTGAGTGATCCCCTTGTTAGTGAGAGGGCAGAGTGTCTCCCTCTATGACTCACCTCTCCACTAGTGATCTGTGCAATCCAGGCTAAGGGAATCACTTTTTTTAAAAGACAATTTTCTCATTCACTTACTTTGTATCTCCTGGTTAACTGGGACATTGAGCTTCTTTCCATTGATTCTTGGCTGTTTGTATTTTTCCTAGGAGTTGCTGGCTTATTTTCTTTTCCCATTTTTTTCTTTTGGGTTGTCTTTTAATTATTGATTTTTAGGAACACTGAACATTATTATAAATGTGACAAAAATTTTATCTAGGTTTCTTTGATATATTTTGTCATTCAAAAGTTTTAAAAAATTGATACAGTCAAATTCATCAGTTTCTATACATGGCTTCTGAGTTTTGTGTTCTTTTTCACTTACAATAATACGGCATTTTATTATTTCTTCTAACATTTTATTTTCATGTTTAACTCCATATTCCGTCTGGAACCTATCTGCAGATGTAACCTGGGCTGTAACTTTTTATTTTTTTATTTTTATTTTTAATTTTTTAAATTTTACTTTAAGTTCCAGGATACACGTGCAGAACGTGCAGGGTCGTTACATAGGTATACATGTGCCATGGTGGTTTGCTGCACCTATTGATGTATCCTCTAAGTTCCCTCCCCTCGAACTGAACAATGAGATCACTTGGACTCGGGAAGGGGAACATCACGCACTGGGGCCTATCATGGGGAGGGGGGAGGGGGGAGGAGGGAGGGCTTGCATTGGGGAGTTATACAAGATATAAATGATGAATTGATGGGTGCTGACGAGTTGATGGGTGCAGCACACCAACATGGCATAAGTATACATATGTAACAAACCTGCACGTTATGCACATGTACCCTAGAACTTAAAGTATAAAAAAAAAAAAAAAAAAAAAGTTCCCTCCCCTCGCCCCCAAACACAGGGTGGGGAACATCACACACCAGGGCCTGTTGAAGGGAAGCACTTTCTCCCAAGCCCTGGAGCTAACTTGGGGGAAGGCTTAGAGATGTTGAGAAGGAAAGAAACTAGGACTGAGAGGAGGACGCCAATTTTAATCCAGGCTCACACAAAGAGAGTAATTCCTTGGCTAACCAGCAACGTGGCTGTGCAGTCATTTCAGTCTTATGCCAGAAATTACAGTGCTCACTCTGAAGCATGGTAAGGGCCCCCATATCCAGAATTGGGTGGCAAGTATGGAAAACTCCCCAGCAGTAGGTACTGGAATTGTGTTTTTCCCCATCAGAGGTCTTGATTGGGGAGAGAGTTGCTGCAGCTGCGGTCTCTCCTTGGCAGTAAGACTCTCACCAAAGCCAGCTTGGCAACCTGGGACTTGTCTGTATGTGTCATTGTTGGGTGTCTTGTTGACATTATGGTGCAAAGGGGCCCTCTCTTCTCCACTCCAAGAATATCTTCAGCAATTCTGAGCACCCTATTGACCAGAAAAGCCTCCTGAGTCACACCACCCTTCCTATGCATAGATAATGGTGCATCGGGGCCCTCTTCTACTTCATGTACAAGCAAATATTCAGGCATTTGAGCACCTGCTCACCTAAATCAGCAGCTGGGCCATCCCACTCTTTCTGTGCAGAGATTGTGGTGAAGTGGGGTCCTCTCTGCTCCATGCCCAAGCTTATCTCCAGGCATTTGGAGCACCCCCCCTACTTGGATCTGTAGCCTGAGCCGCCTCACCCTTCCTGTGCAGAGACTGTGGTGAAGCAGGTCCCTCCATGATCAATGCCCAGGCAGATCTCCAGGCATCTAGAATACCACCTCTTTTGTATTAGGAGTTTAGGCTGACCCCCTTCCTGCGCAAAGCATTTGGGCAGAGAAAGGTTATCAGTTTCACACATAGGCACACTTCTGGGTGCTTGGTGGCCACCAGTTGACGACCCACACCCCTGGAACTGGTTTTTGTGCCTGCCATTGCGGGATTTGTAGGCAGATATGTCCAGGATGGTCCTCCCCACCACCCCCTACCCCTGCATCCTGGTTGCCTATCCAGGCCTGTGTGGGTAGCTTAGACCACTGTGAACTCCATGAATCAGCCCATTACCTGAGGCAACAGTGAGCTTCTCCCAGTAAACAAGAATCCAGTAAATACCCATTTTCATTGGCCACAGCTGGCTATTACCCATGAGACCCACCTAGAGGTTGAATAGGACACAATGGGAAATCCCCTGACATAAGCATACAGCAGTGGGAGCAAGATGAGCTTCCTGAGGCTCACAGGAAAAAGGTGAACTTCCTGAGGCTTACCCCAGCCCCACAGGAGGTGTTCAGTTTGCTCACACACCCAGGACATTGCTACTACAACCACAATTTGGGAAAGCCACCATACAAAGGCTTTCTATAACCAAGAAACATATACAGACTCTTTGCCACTGAAAACATCCAGAAACAGAGATCTAACCCTCGGCATGGTCTGCCTCTAATTGAGGGGAGTAACTCAGCTTGCGAAAGCCCCCCTTGAGTCAAGGGAAATGTGGGAACCTGACTGCTGAAGTTAGCACCACCATGGCCCAGGAACAGATGTGGAGAGGAGGTCATCTCTTGCTCTTGCCCCCTCTTCAGTGCACTGTTGTGGATTTGGCAGCAGCTCTTCCCATCGGTGCCCAGGGAGCATGGACTGAAAAAAGACCCATTCTCAGGCTTCTATAGTGGTCCCACTGAAGGCTAATGCACACTGGGGAATGCAGCTTTTCACACTTCTCCATTGCCTCTCCACCCATTTCTACCGGCTGGCTCTTGCTCTTAAGTGCCACCTACTGGACTGCAGCCTAAGTTACACAATCAAACATAATTAAATTGTTACAACAAGCAACATCTGAGAAAGCCACTGCACGAACTTATCTACAATCAAGAAAGCAGTACGAAACCTTGCAACCCTGAAAGCACACAGAAATGGAGCCAATTAATCATACACGATATACACCATAGTCACATCCCTAAGGGTAAAAAGAATAAAAATTGAGGAAGCCCCATCTATATGATAATGGTTATTATTATTATTATTATTATTATTATTATTATTTATATATTTTTTTTGGAAGCTTCAGCTTTCTCAAGTCACAAGGAGCCACTGCAAGAACTCCGGAAATACAAAAATCCAGAGTGTCTTATCACCTTCAAAGGATCCAACTAGCTTCTAAGCAATAAATATTAACCAGAATGAATGGTTGAAATGGCAGATTTAAAATTCAAAATATAGATGGCAAGGAAACTAAATTAGATCCAAGAGAAAGTTGAAGCCAAACACAAAGAAAAATAAATGATCCAAGATCTGAAACACAACATAGCTATATAAAGAAATAAAAAAACAGGACTTCTAGAATTGAAAATTTCACTACAGGAATTTTAAAATACTTTTGGAAGCTTTAACAACAGAACAGAATAAGCAGAAAAAATAATTTCAGAGATCACACATTCTGTATATGCATGTTGGGTGCATACACATTTAGAATATATAAATCTTATTCTTTATTTGAGACTTTGAATCAACCCAGATAAAAATTTTTTTAAAAAGAATTTTTAAAAATAAAGCTTTCAAGAAATATAGGATTATGTAAAGCAAGAAAATATATTATTTATTGGCATTCTTGAGAGAGAAGAAGATAAATTAAGGAACTCTAAGAATATATTTGAGTGTATAATTCAGGAAAATGTTCCCTGTCTTGCTAGAAAGGTCAAAGAGCAGATACAAGAAATTCAGAGAACTACTCAGAGGTACTATACAAGATGACCATCCCCAAGACATATATTCACCAGATTATCCAAGGTTCATGCCAAAAAATAAATCTTAAAGTTACCGAGCAGTAACCTTATGTAATAGATGAGATTGGAAGTCTATTTTTAGCATCCTTTAAAAAAAAGCAATACCAGTCAAAAATTTCATATCCTGCAAAAATAAGCTTCATCAGTGAAAGTGAAATAAAGTCTTTCTCAGACAAGCAATCACTAAGAGAATTTGTCACCACCAGACCAGAACTCCCCATGCTTAGGGGAGTTCTAAACATGGAAACAAAATAGTGATACTTCCTACCACAAAGACACACACAAGCACATATACCAAGGACCCTATAAGGCAACTACAAATGGAGACTACAAAGAAATTAGCTAACAACACTATGCCAGGAATAAAACCTCACATATCAATATTAACTTTGAACATAAACAGAGTAAATGCCCCCATTTAAAAGAAAAAGAATGGCAAGTTGAATTTAAAAAATGCATTCTTATTCTGTCTAAAAGAGATCTATCTCTCATGTAATGACACCTATAAGTTCAAAGTAATGGGATGGAGAAAAAAGTATAATGCAAGTGGAAAACAAAAAAGAGCAGGGCTTACTATTCTTGTATCAGATAAAATAATGATAAAGAGTTCAAGTCAAAACGATGTATCTATTCTAAACGTATATCACCCAATGTTGGAGCAACCAGATTTATAAAGCGATTAGATCTAGACCTAATAAAAGACACTGATGGCCACATAATAATTGTGGAAGACTTAAATAATATAATGACATCATGAGACAGATCATTGAGACAGAAAACTAACCAAAAAATTCTGGAATTAAATTTGACATTTGAACAATTAGACCCAATAGACATCTAAGGAATACTCCACCCAATAATCCCAGAATATACATTCTTCTCATCTGCACATGAAACTTGAAGATTGACCACGTGCTTGGTCATAAAGTAATTCTCAGTAAATTCAAACAATAGAAATCATAACAAGCATCTTCTTAGATCACACTGGATTGAAAATGGAAATTAACACCAAGAGGAATCTCAAAGCTATACAAATTTGTGAAAACTAAACAACTTACTCCTGAATGGCTTTGGGGTAAAAAACAAAAATGAGGCAAAAATCAAAAAGTTTCTTGAAACAAACAAAAATAGAGACACAACATACCATATCCCCTGGAATATGGTGAAATTAGTTTTAGCAGATAAGTTTATAGCAATAAATGCCTACATGTAGGAGATAGAAAGACCTCAAGTTAATAACCTAAGATTGCACATAAATGAACTAGAAAAACAGGAAAAAACTGAATCCAAAGCTAGCAAAATCAAAGAAATAACTAAAAGCAGAGCAAAACTAAATGAAGTTGTGCCCCTTCCTCCCCCCTAAACCATGTAAAAAACCATGCAACAAAAAGTTAGTTTTTTTGAAAGGCTTAACAAGGTTAATAGACTACTAACTAGATTAACAAAATAAAAGAGAGAAAGTTCAAATAAGCACAATCAGAAATAACAAAGGAGGCATTACAACTGATCCCACAAAAATAAAAAAGTTCCTCAGAGACTACTATGAAAATCTCTATGCACACAAATTATAAAATCTAGAGGAAATCGATAAATTCCTGGAAACATGTGACCTACCAAGATCGAACCAAAAAGAAACAGCAATCCCAAGTAGACAAATAACAAGTAATACAACTGAATCAGTAAGAAAATCCTTTTAACTGAAAAAAAAGTCTTGAGCCAGATGGATTCACAGCCACATTCTAGCAAATGTACAGAGAAAAGCTGGTACTAATTCTGTTGAAACCATTCCTAAAAATCAAGGAGAGACTCCTCCATAACTCATTTTATAAGCTTGTATCATCCTGATACCAAAATCTGACAGACATACAAATCAATAAGAAAAAAAAAAATCCCAATTCCATTAAAAAGTGTGCAATGGAGATGAGCAGATACTTCTCAAAAAAAAAAAAAAAAAAAAGACTGGCCAGGCGGGGTGGCTCACGCCTATAATCCTAGCACTTTGGGAGGCCAAGGCGGGTGAATCACGAGCTCAGGAGATCAAGACCATCCTGGCTAACACAGTGAAATCCCGTCTCTACTAAAAATACAAATATATATATATATATTAGCTGGGCGTGGTGGCCGGCGCCTGTAGTCCCAGCTACTCGGGAAGCTGAGGCAGAAGAATGGTGTGAACCCAGAAGGCAGAGCTTGCAATGAGCCGAGATGAACCAAGATGGCACCACTGCACCGTAGCCTGGGCGACAGAACAAGATTCCCTCTCAAAAAAAAAAAAAAAAAAAAAGAAAAGAAAAAAAGAAAAAAGCCATACAAGTGACCAATAAACACATGAGAAAATGCCTAACATCACTAATCATCACGGAGATTTAAATCAAAAACACAATGAGATACTATCTCACACCAGTCAGAACAGCTATTATTAAAAAAGACAAAAAGTAACAAATGGTGGGGTTGTAACAGATAGGAAATGCTCATACATAATTTATCATAACGTAAAGTTTCTCAGCTCCTGTGGAAAGCAGTTTAAAGATTTCTCAAATAATGTAAAGTGGAACTACAATTTGGCCCAATAATCCCATTGCTAGGTATATATCCATGAGAAAATAAATAGTTCTACCAAAAAGTCACATATATGTTGACAGCATTGTACACAATACCAAAGGCTTGTAATCAACCTAGATGTCAATCAACAATGGATTGTATACATAAAATGTGGTTCATATGCGCCATAGAATACTGTGCGGCCATACAAAATAAAATTAAGTTTTTTTGCATCAACATAGGTGCAGGTGGCAAACTAACATAGAAACAGAAAATCATATATTACATGCTCTCACTTATAAGTGGGAGCTAAATTGGGTTCACCTGAACATAAAGATGGGAACAATAGACACCGGGGACTCCAAAAGGAAGGAGGGATGGATGAGGGCAAGGCCTGAAAAACTTCTTATTGGGTACTATATTAACTGTCCGAGTGACAGGATCAATATAAGACTACACCTCAGCAACACAATATATCCTTGTAACAAAAATGCACATATACCATCTGAATCTAAAATAAAAGTTTAAAACTTTTAAAATGTTTTCCTTAAAAGACCCCAAAGAAAAAACATTTATAACATGTCTCAAAAGGAATTCAATATAATTATATAAGGCAATTCAGTGAAATACAAGAGAACACAGACAAATATTTCAATGAAATTAGAAAAAAAAACTCAATAAGAAAATCAACACAGAGATAGATTAACAAAACAAACTTAAATATTTGAGCTAAAAATTGAATAAATGAACAGAAAGGTTCAATAAGAGAATAGAGCAAGCCGAAGAAAATATTTCTATACTAGAGGACAGGTCTTTGGCAATAATCCAGTGTGATAAAAATTAAGAATAAAGAAAGCCTAAAGGACTTATGGGACAACATTAATTAAACAAATTCTTGAACTACTGGATTTCCAGAAGGAAAATGATGGAGAAAAGCACAGAATCCCTATTTTTTAAAAATAAGAGCAGAAAATACCCCAAGTACTGGGAGATATGTGGACATCCAGATTCAGGAAGCTCAAAAATTCCCAATTAGATTCAACCCAAACATACCCTCTTCAGGGGGCATTATAATTAAATGTTCAAGAGACAAAGGCAAAGAGAGATTTCTAAAAGCAGCAGGAGAAAAGCAGAAAGCCAACATATAAGGGAATATGAATTGAGCTACTAGAAGAATTCTCAGTAGAAACCTTGAAGGCTGGGAGAGAACAGAATGATATATTCAAAGAACAGGAGAAAAAAACCTGTTATCCAAGAATACTATGTTTGCACAAAGCTGTTTTTCAGAAATGAAGTAATAATAAAGACTTTCCCAGACAAGTAAATGCTAAAGGAATTCATTGCCACTAGACTGACCTTAAAAGAAATGCTTACTGAACTACAACAATTGATAATGAAATTATCATAGTGAGTATCATGAAAACACATGAAAGCTTAAAACTCACCAGTAGAGATAAATTCGTAAATCAAGCCTAAAATACCCCAATGATGTAATGGTGCCATGTAAATCTCTTAGTTCTTTAGTATAAGGGTTGAAAATAAAAATGATCAAAAACAACAACAGTTGCAATTAGTACCTAAGAAACCCAGAATAGATAAAGAGGTAAATTAAGGCAACAAGAATATAAATTGCAGAGGATAGAGGAAAAGTCTAGGATGTTTACATGTGACCAAAGTTCTGTGGCTATCAACTTCAGAAAGCTTACTATCACTACAATATTCTTTAAGTTTGCTATATGCTAACTATGAAAAAAAATTTTTTTAAAGCAGATACACAAACAAAAAAGGGCAATGGGAAACAGATTAAAACCACTGAAACCACCAAACTACAGAGGTAAACAACAAGATAGGAGGAAAGGACCAAAGATTCTGCAAAACAGCCAGAAAACAATTAAGAGAATGGCAGGAGTAAGCTCTTATTAATCAATAATAACCTTGACTTCAAATGAATTAAATACAATAATTAAAATATACAAAGTCACTGACTATATAAAATAAAACCCAACTATATTCTGCCCACAAGAGACTCACCTCACTGTTAAATGCACATAGATTGAAAGTGAAGGAATAAAAAGCATATTATGTGCAAATAGAAAAAATAGAAATCAAAAGCAAATAGGAGTACCTATACTAATATCAGATAAAATAACTTTAAGTCAATAACTATGAAAAGGGACAAAGAAATTCAAATTATAGTAATTTGAATCAAGGGATCAATTCAACAGAGAATAAAATAATTAAATATATATATGCACCCAAAACTGGAACACCCAGAATCATAAAGCAAATATTAGAATTAAAAAGAGAAATACACTGCAATAGTAATAGGTATTACCACACACTACATTCAACAATGAATAAATCATCTACTCAAAATATCAGCAACGAAACATAAGACTTAAACTGCACCACAGAGGAAATAAATCTAACAAATATTTACAGAATGTTTCACCCAACAGCTACCAAATATACATTCTTCTCAATTTTACATGAAACATTCTTCAGGATAGATCAAGTGTTAGGCTACAAAACAAGTCTTAACATACTTGAGAAGCTTGGAACCATATTATTTATTGTTTTGACCACAATGTTATAAAACTAGAAATTAACAGCAAGAAAACCTTTGAAAATTTTATAAAATACATGGAAATTAAGCAGTGTGCTTTAATAACCATTGTTTCAGCAACCATTGGTTGTTCCTATGGGACACCGGAAAAGCAGTATGTAGAGAAAAAATTATAGCAATAAACATTTACAACAGAAAAGAAGAAATATTTCTAACAACCTAATGATACACATCAAGGAACTAGAAAAAACAAGAAGAAACAATGCAAAATTGGTAGAAACAAGAAAACAAATTTCTGCATAAAAACACATAAAACAGATACTAGAAAATAATAGATGAGATCAACAAATTATAGAATGGGCTTTTTGAAAAGATAAAATTGATGAACCATTAGCTACACTAGAAAAACGGAAGATTCAAATAATAAAATCATAGATAAAACATAGATATTACAACTTATAACAAATACAAAGAATTTTAAGAGACTATGGTGAACAATTATATGCCAACAAAGGCAACAGAAGAAATGGACAAATTCCTGGGCACATACAATATACCAATATTAAAATATGAAGAAATAGAAAATATGAATGGACCACTAATGACTCAGAAAATTGAAATAGTAATAAAAAGCCATTGATCAAAGCAAATCCCAAGGCCTAATGACTTCACTTCTGAATTCTACTGAACATATAAAGAATATCAAGTCTCTTTAAACTAATCAGAGAGTTGAAGGGGAGGGAAAACTTCCAAACTCCTTTTAAGATACAAGTGTTAACCTGATTTCAAACTGACAGGGACAAAAAAGAAAAGAAAAGAAAAGAAAAGAAAAAAGAAAAGAAAAGAAAAGAAAAGAAAAGAAAAGAAAGAAGGAAAGAAGCAAGGAAGCAAGGAAGGAAGGAAGGAAGGAAGGAAGGAAGGAAGGAAGGAAGGAAGGAAGGAAGGAAGGAAAGAAGGAAGGAAGGAAGGAAGGAAGGAAGGAAGGAAGGAAGGAAGGAAGGAAGGAGAAAGAAAAGAAAGAAAGAAAGAGAGAGAGAGAGAAGGAAGGAAGGAAGGAAGGAAGGAAGGAAGGAAGGAAGGAAGGAAGGAAGGAAGGAAGGAAGGAAGGAAGGAAGGAAGGAAGGAAAGAAAGAAAAAGAAAAGAAAAAAATCCCAGAAACTACAACCAATATCCCTCAGATATTAGCAAACAAAATTCAAAATCAAATTGAAAAGATCATTCCCTCTGACAAATTGGGATTCACCACAGGGATGTAGGGATGGCAAATTATTAAATGTGATACAACACATTAACAGAAAGACAAAAAGCATATGATTATTTCAATGTGTGCAGAAAAGCAATTGAAAAATTCAACATTAATCGATGGTAAAATCTCTCACAAATTAGATATAAATTTTGTATATGTCAGCAGAATAAAGACCATAACTGATAAACCCACAGTGAATGGAGAAAAGCTGAAAACTCTTCCTCCAAGATTATGAACAAAACTAGGATGTGAACTTCCACCATTTTCATCCAACATACTATTGACAGTCCTAGCCAGAGAAATTAGGCAATTAGGCAAGAGAGAGAAAGAAAAGACATCTGAATTGCAAAGAAGTCAAAGTGTGTGTGTGTGTGTGTGTGTGTATATATATATATATATATATTTTTTTTTTTTTTTTTTTTTGCAGAGGACATGTTCATATATAGAAACCCTAAAGACACCACCAAAAATCTGTTAGAACTAATAAGTAAAGTTGCAGGATGTATATATATATATATAAATCAGAAGCATTTCGACATACAAAAATCAGAAACATTTCTATACAATAATAGTGAACTATATGAAAAAGAAGGCAAGCAAAAAATTTCAATTATAACAGGTAAAAATAAAAGATACCTAGGAATAAACTTAACCAAGTAGGTGAAAGATAGCTTCACTGAAAACTATAAAACTTAGATAAAAGTTATTGAAGAGGATATAAATAAATGAAATAATAGTCTGGGTTCATTGAATGGAAGAATTAATATTTTGTAAATGGCCACACTATCTAACATAATCTATGGGCTTAATGCAATCTCTATTAAATGCCAATGGCATTCTTCACAGAAATTGAAAAAAAAAATCTTAAAATTTATATGGAACCACCAAAGACCTTGAATAGGCAAAACAATCCTGAGCAAAATGAACAAACTTTGAGACATCACACTATCTGACTTCAAAATCTACTATTAAGCAATGTATCCCAAACAGCATGTTTCTAGCATAAAAATAGACACACAGACATAAAAATAGACACTTAGACAAATAGAAGAATCAATAATCTTAGTTTCCACATCATGAAACTAGGAAAAAAGAAAAAAAATCTACCCAAAGAAATCAAAAGGGAGAATAATACAGAATTGAAAACAGAAAAACAATATAAAAAAATAAAAATAAAGATTTGATTTTTTAAAAGAGTAATAAAATTGTCCAATCTCTAGCAAGAATGAAAAAGAATATATATATATATATATATATATATATATATATATATATATATATTGAATGAAAGAGAAGATTTCAATATAGACCCTGAAGACCTCAAAATAAGGGAACACTGTAAACATAACTAAACACATAAATGTGAATAATTAGGTAAAAGTTATCCATTCCTTGAGAAACAAAACTACCACAACTTACTCAATTTGAAATAATATAATTTTAATATTTCAATTAGTTTATTAATTAACTTTAATTGGTATTTTAAATCTCACGAAAATTAAGTAAAGATAATTTTACTGGAGCAAGCTATTAAACGTGTACAGAAAAGTTAACTATTTTCAATATATTTTAGGAAGCAAATATTATCTTGATACAAAATTAAAACAACAAATACAAGAAAACTATAGATTAATATCCTTCATGAATATAGATGTAAAAATCCTTAGCATATATTAGCAAACAGAATTCAGCAATATAGAAAAGTGAATTATTCACCATGGCCAAAAGAAGTTTGATCAAGGTATGCAAGGCTAGTGCAGTATGAAAAAATCAATTAATGTAATCCATCAGATTAAAAGCCTAAAGAGAAAAGATCAAACATATCAATCAATGCAGAAAAAAGCATCTGACAAAGTCAATGCCCATTCATGATACTCTCAGGAAAATAGGAAAAGAAAATATCATATTTGACTTACTTTAAAATTATCTACACAAAACTACCTCTAACATTATTGTTAATGGTCTAATACTAAACATTTTCTACTAAGATTATGGATAATGCAAGGTTGTCCACTTTAACAATTCTCATTCAACATAGTAATAAAAGTCCTAGACAGTGCAGTGAGGCAAGTAAAGAAAATAAAGGACATACAAATCATAAAAGAAGAAATAAAGCTATCCTTATTTGGGATGACATTATTGTCTATATATAATACTCCAAGTAATCTACAAAAAATCCTCATAGAATGTATAAGAAATTTCAACAGGATTGTAGGATATAAGTAAAAGCAAAAATCAATTGTATTTCTATGTGCTAGCAATGAGCATGTAGACATTAAAATCAAAAATGAAATATCACTTACAGTTATCTAAGATCATAGACTTAGATATAAGTCTTATGAAGCAAGTACAGAATTTGTATATGGAAATGTACACAATGGAGAAGACAGAAATAAAAACTGTCTAAATAAACGGAGATACTTGTGTCTCAGTCTGGTTGTGCTGCTATAACAAAGTATCATGGACTAGGTAATTTATACATAACAGAAATTTGTCACAGTTCTGGAGGCAGTGGAGTCCAAAATGAAGGCATCAGCTGTTGAGGGCCCAGTGTTTCTGCTTCCAAGATGGTGTCATGTTGTCCTCATATGGTGGAAGGAACAGAAGGGCCAAAAAGGGTGAATGCCCTCTATAAAGCCCTTTTATAAGAAGAGCACCTCATCTCATTCATGAATATGAAGCCCTCATGACTCAATTGCCTCCCAAAGGCCACATCTCTCAACAACATTACATTGGGGATCAAATTTCATCATGAATTTTGGAAGAGGAAAAATACTCAAACCATAACACATATGCCCAATGATTGTTAGACCCAACATACTAAAGATGTCCATTATACCTCGAATTTTATGTAGGTTAAATATAATTACTATAAAAATCCCAAAATGTTTTATCATAAGTATAGACAAGATTATTCTAAATTGAATATGCAAAGGAAAAAGATCTAGAAGAGATAAAACTATTTGAAAAAGAATAGAGTGAGAAGAACCAGTGTTCTTGACTTCAAGGCTTATTATATATGGTGATAAAGTCTGTGTTATTGGTTGTGAAGTTGGTACATATCTGTAAAACACAATAGCGAACCCTGAAACAAATCTGGATTAACATACTCATTTGATTTTTCACAGAAGTGCAAAATCAATTCAATGGAGGGAGGGTATTCTTTTCAACATATGGTGCTGGAGAAACTGGACATTCATAGGCCAAAAAAGGAAATGAAATTCTAGCTGTCTCATACCTTAAGCAAAAATGAACTCAAAAATGGATCATAGACTTAAATGTAAAATGTAAAACTATAAAACATTTAGCAAAATGCATACAACATTTTTTTTGAGTCTAGGGCTAGGCAAAGGGTTTTTAAATTTTGTTCCAAAAACACACTCCATGAAAAATTGGTAAATTGGTCTTTATGAAAATTAAAATGTTTGCTTTGTGAAAGACCCTGTTAAGAGACGGAAAAGACAAGCTACAAGACTGGGGAAAATATTAGTAAAGCACATATATGACAGTGGACTAGTATCTAGAATAAAGAACCCTCAAAACTCAAAAATGAAAATGTAAACAATTCAATTAGGATATAGGCAAAAGTCATGAAGATGCATTTTACTGCAGTTATACAGATGATAAATAATCACATGAAGAGCTGTCCATTAACCATCAAGGAAATGCAATTTAAAGACACATGAGATATCATGAAACACACCTAACATAATGACTATAATAAAATATCGTGACAACATCAAAGACTGGCAAGGATGCAGAGAAACTGAATCATTCATCCCAACTGTTATTGGGAATAAAAATGTTATAGTCACTTTGGAAAAAAGTTTGGCAGTTTCTTACAAAATTAAACCTGCCTTCTTTTGAGAAATGTATATTCAAGTCATTTGCCTGTTTTTAAAACAAATTATTTACTTTTGTTATTGAATATTTTAGCTTTTTATATATACTGAATATTAATCCCTTGTCAAATGCAAATACACAAATACAGTTAATCCTTGACTAGCATAGGTTTGAACTGCACAGGTTTACTTATATGCAGAGTTTTAAAAATAAATATATTGGACACTCTTTTGGAGGCTTGAAACAATGTGAAAAAAAAATCTCAGTCAAACTGCAGAACCTAGAATAGTTATGTCACGAATGCATAAAATATATGTAGATATTAATCTAGTTTATCATGTACTACCATAAAATATACACAAATCTATTATAAAAGTTAAAATTTATCAAAACTTAGACACACAAACACTAACATACCATAAACAATATAATTTGCAGTTGAGAGAAATGTAAACAAGCATAAAGACGCAGTGTTAAGTTATAACTACATAAAACTAACTGTAGTACTTACTGTACTATTGTATTAATCTTCTAGTTACCTCCTGTTGCTACCATGGTGACCTCAAGTTTTGAGATAATCCCCTTTAAATGCAGTGTGATGCTAATCATCTACATATGAGTAGCTCATCTCTCCAGTAAATTGTGTATAGCAGTAAAAAGTATCTCTTATAGTTCTCACATCTTTTTTTAATCATGTTTAGTGCAACACCATAAACCTTGAATATCATCATGAGAGACCCATATGAAGTGCAATTAGTGATGCTGCAAGTGTTCTCAAGGATCAGAGGAAAGTCAAGTCATTATAAGACAAAGTTGATTTACTTGATGTACACAGCAGATTGAGATCTGCAGCTATAGTTGCCCACCATTTCACACAGATGATTCATCTTGTAAAAACAGAAAATGTAAACTTCCAGTATCTATAAATACAATACAGTATTGTAAATATATTTTGTCTTTCTTATAATTGTTTAAATAAAATTTTATTTTCTCTAGCTAACCTTGTTGTAAGGGCGCAGTATATAATACATATATCATATGAACTATGTGTTAATTGACTGTTTATGTTATCAGTAAGGTTTCTGGTCAACAGTAGGCTATCAATCTTCAAGTTTCAGGGGAGTCAAAAGTCAATTGAAGATTTTCAACTGCACAGGAGTTGGGAGTCTGGCATCCTTAATTGCTGCGTTGTCCAAGGATCAACTATATTTTCTCCCATTCTATAGGTTGTCTTTACACACCATTGATAGTTTCCTTTGCCAGTCGGATGCTATTTAGCTTGATGTCATTTCATTTGTTCAATCTTGCTTTTGTTGCCTGTGCTTTTGAGGTCTTCCTCAATAAATCTTTATTCATAAATAAATGTCCTGTAACATTTCTCCAATTTTTCTAATAGTTTCATAGTCTGCGGTCTTAGATTTAAGTATTCAATCCAATTTGAGTTTATTTTTTTTTGTATGGTAAGACATAGGAATCTGGTTTGCTTCTTCTGCATATAGTTATTCAGTTTTTCTGGCATCTTTAACTGATGAGACTGTCGTTTCCCCAATCTAAGTTATTGGTGTGGTTGTAAAAAAAAAAAAAAAAAAAAATTAGGTGGCTGGGTTCCCTGTTCTGTTCCATGGACCAGAAAGACAAATACTGCATGATATCACCGATATGTGATATCTACAATATTTGATCTCATAAAAGTAGAGAGTAGAATAGTGGTTACCAGTGGCTGCAGAGGGAAAAGGTGATGGGGAGGAGAGATTGGTCAGTGGGTACAATGTTACAGTTAGATATAAGAAATAAGTTTTCAGGTTCCATTTCACAATATGGTGAGTATAATTAACAATACCATATTGTAGATTTCAAAATAGCTAGAAGAGAGGATTGTGAATGTTGTCACAACGAAGAAATCATAAATATTTGAGGTGATTGATATGCTAAATGCCCTGATTTGATCATTATACAATGTATAAAATATATAAAAATATTAAATACAATGTATAAAATACATTAAATACAATGTATAAAAATATTAAAACATCACACTGTATTCACACAGGGTGTGGCTACAAAATGGCAATATGAGGAATTCTTATCATGATGGAACTATTCTGTATGTTGACTATAACCATGTCCATATCATAGTTGTAATATGGTAGATTTGCAAGATGTTACCATTGGGACAAACTTGGTAAAGGTTACATGGAATCTCTCTGAATTGTCTCCTAAATCTGTATGTGAATCTACACTTATCTTAAAACTAAATGTTTAATTACATATATTTTTAAATAGTGCTTAACTCAAGGGTTACATGCTGCACAAGCATTATTATTTTTCAATTGACAAATGATTGCATATATTTATGTGGCATATGTGATGTTTTAATATATGTACACATTGCAGAAACATTAAGTTCGGCTAATTGACATATAAATCACCTCTCCTGCTTGTTACTATTTTTGTGATAAGAATGCTTAAAATATACCATTTTTGATTATGATTTTTTGATATAGCATGTGCCTCCTCAATGAAAAAGAAACTGAATAGTAAGGAGGTATATTTCAAATAGATTGTGTAGAAGAGAATACCAGAATTTATCAGAGAAGTGTCAGGAAATTCCAGAAGTGAAAGGAAGGTTTGAGGCAGCTTGCAGGGTCAGGGAATGGCCGAGAGCCAGGAGAGGCTCCTGGATGCAGGAAAACAGTAAGAGAGGACTCTCCAGGGATCCACACTCCAAAACGGGCTTTTGCAGTGTTGGCTATAAGAGAAACCCTTGATCCACTAGGGCCCCATGACTGACATATGGAGCTGCCTAAATATTGCACAGAGACGTATCTCTAGTAAAAGAACCCACACAGAATCCCACAGGCACCAAAACTTAGAGCAGCTTCAGATTGGTGCCATTTTGAGATCCTAGCCATAGACATGGCTGCTGGCACTGCACTGCTCCAAGGAGGGAGCGGGAAGACTAGGTGCTCCCACAGACCCCTGAGATGATTCCTACCACTTTGCTGCTGTTGAGACTGAGACATGAGTGGACTGCATTTTCGAGATTTCTGCCCAAGTTGCTTGTCTGGGAAGGGCCTTAACTCCTTTGGTCCCAGGCCCAAGGCATCCTTTTGAGAGTTTAATGTTGTGTTGTGCCTTACCGTCAGGCTTGTTTGGGTGGACACACCTGTAGCCACCACATGGCCAAGGAGGGACAAGGAAATCTGGCTCTCCTACACATATTCAGGACAACACTCACTGCCTTCAATGGGCTTCTGTGAGACAAAGACACAAGCAAACCATTCTCTACATGGTTTCTTGCTCATTCTGCCTGACTAGCAGGGGCCCCACACTCCTTGTTGCAGGCCCAAAGCACCATTTTGACAGTTTAATACTGGGCTGAGCCCACCATCAGTCCAAGTTCAAGCCGATATGACTATAGCTGCTGCCTAGCTGTTGCAAAACAGGAAAACCAGTTGTTGTTTTTTGTTTTTGTTTTTGCTTTTTTTTTTTTTTTTAAGACATATCTAAGACAATACCCACTACCCTGCAACAGACTGCTGTGAGACTGAGATAGAAGCATACTGCACTCCCCAAAGCTTCTTGCCCTTGCTGATCACCTGAAAAGGCTGTGCTCTCTATGGTCACAGGCCCACAGATGACACAAATTGGAGAGTTTATTGCTGAGCTGTGTCCCTCCCTTGGGCTGACTTTGAGGTGATATGGCTGTAAGCACCACCCAACTGGGGAGAGACAGGAGATGGTAAGCTCTCCTAAGGACACTGAAGACAGTACCCACTGCCTTACTACAGGCATGTGTGGGACTGGGGACAAGTCTGACCAACATATCACAACTATCAGCAACACCAGCACAGATTGCTTGCATACCAGTGGATTGCTCCACCACTGTTACTGCCATTACCCACACCACACTACCTACTCACGGACCTGAGATATTACCTACGCTTCAGTCCACCACTCCCACAATTAAATGACTAAGCAAGCAATCTGGGGACCCAGTAATCAGCCCTCCAGGACCCACTAACATCAGAGCCAGCATAAGTTGTTTTTGGTATTAAAAACAGGCACAGTTAGCTTCCTGATGCCACCACCAGGGCACAATAACCAGCTCAGTTGGCATTCAAGTTGCCATCAAATCTTCACTACAGTATCAAATAAATGTACTGTTAGCTGCTGAAAAAAAGTCACAGACACCACTGACCCCATGTACTGCTGAAGATTACACTACTGCAGGAACCCAAAATCGAAGCCAAAGTGTCCTACTCAACCAATAATTATATACATTTTCAGAAAAAATTCTCTCCAAGAAAAGCAATTTTAAAGAATTGGAATAAACAATAGCTACTACTGATGTGCAAATGTTAATGAAAGGACACAGGAAACATGTAAAAGTAGGGCATTATGACACCACTAAAGTATCACAACAAGTGTCCAGCAATAGATCCTAATCAAGAATTCCTCAAAATGCCAGATATAAATACAAAATATTGATTTTTAAGAAGTTCAATAAGATGTAAGAGAAACATGAAAACCAATACAAACACAAAATCAGAAAATTAATTCAAAATATAAATGATAAATTTACCAAGGAGATATCTTGAAATACAGAATTTCTGAAAATAAAGAAAAATCATTGAGTTGAAGGACATACAAAATACATTAGAAAGCTTTCGTAATAGAACAGAGCAAGCAGAAGAATCTCAGAACTTGAAGATGAGTCAGTCAGAATTATTTTTAAAGCCAATAAAAATAAATAAACAAAGCCTTCAAGAAATTTGTGACTCAATAAAGTGAACAAACTTGCAAAATATTGGTATTTCTGTGGGAGCAGAGTGATAAAAAGTTTAGCAAATCTGAGGAAATAATCAACAAAAGTTTTCTAAGCCTAGCAAGGGAGTTAGACATCCAGAAACAGAAGGCCCAATGATCTGCAATAAAACACATTGTAAAAAGATCTTAAACTTGGCATGTTATATTCAGAATGTCTAAAGTCAAAGTGAAATAAATAATTTTAAGATTAGCAAGAGAAAAGTATCTGATAACATATAAGGGAAGCTCCATCAGACTAACAGCAGACTTTTCAGCAGAAACTTTAAAGGTCAAAAGAGAAAAGCATTACATTTTGAAGTGCTAAAAGGAAAAAAAAATCTGTCAACCACAAATTTTAAGTCCTGCCAGAATAAGCTTCACAAATGGAGGGAGAATAGTCTTTCCCAGGCAACCAAATGCTGAGAGAAACTGTCACCATTAAGCCAACATTAAGGAAATGATCAAAAGGGTCTTCAATATTAAAATGAAAGGTTGATATTCACCATCACAAAACATATAGAAACATAAAACTCATAAGTTTTGTAAAACAGTAACCAAAAGGGAAGAGAAAGAAATCAAATGGTGGCATTACGGGATATGATCAAACCATAATGACAAAAAGAGAAAAATAAACAAATAATTTACAAAACAATTGAACACAACCAGTAATATTATAGGAAGAAAGCCTCACATATTAATATTAACCTCGAATGTAAGTAGATAAAATAACACACTTGAAAGATATAAATTTGCAGAACAGATTTAAAACACATGATCCAACTATATGCTGTTTAGATAAAACTCACCTTTCTTCTAAAGGCATATATATAGAATGAAGTAAAGGATATAAAAAGATATTCCATGCAAATGAAAACCAAAAGCCAGCAGGAGTGTTACACTTATATCAGGTAAAACACACTATAACTAAAAAATACTACAAAGAGACAAAGAAGGTCATTATACAATGATAATGCAATCAATCAAATTAGAGGCAATAACAATTTTAAATACATATGCACCTAATATTGAAACACCCAAATTTCACAAAACAAGTATTACTAGGCCTAAAGAAAGTGATAGACAGTAATTATAAGACTAATACGGACCTTCAATGCCTCTCTCACAGCACTAGACAGATCACTGAGACATAAAATTAACAAATAAACATTGGACTTAAATAGGACTTTAGACCAAATGGACTTAACAGACTTAACAGTCATTTATAGAATATTCTATCCAAAAAGTATAGAATATACATTCCTTTAATCAGCACACAGAACATTCTCCAAGACAGATCAAATGGTAGCCTATGAAATAATTTTTAATAAAAATTATATCAAGTATATTCTTAGGCTACAGTAAAGTAAGTAAAGAGGACTTTGTTTTGCACTTAATTCACTAGCTTGGTCACAGGGGATTCTTACCCTGGAACTTGACTCTTGGATAGCATTTCTGGATCTTCCCTGGTCAGAGGAAAGCCTGATACCCTTAAGGGTGAATCCAAGGCCAGGCAACATTCACCAGAAGCTGACTTAAAAGCCCCTTGACCTTAAGGGAACATTGCCAGTAGTCTAGCACTACTCATGGCTATGGGTGAGTCTCTTCTGCTCTTGGAAAGTAAATGAAAGGATGGAAAGAACTGTATCTTGTGGTATGAGTGCCAACTCAACCACAATACAATAGAAAACCAGGTAGATATTATGTCTAAGGCTTTAGACTCTGGACATTGACTTTCAGACAGCATGTTTTGATCCACCTGGGGCCTGAGAGAACTCATTGCCCTGAAGGGAAGCCAAGGGTGTTTCTGGCTTTGCCCTCTATTGATTGTAGAGCCTGAGGGCTGAGGGCCTCGAGCAAACATAGTCAGTGGACAGGAAATGGTTACAGCTGGCCTTGGGTGAGACCCAGTGCTGTGATAACTTCAGGTCTTACCCAAAGCAGTCATAGTGGTGATGGCAACAGGGGTGCTTGTGTCACACCATCCCTAGCTTCAAGTGGCTCAGGAGAGAGAGAAGGAGAGAGAGAGAGAGAGAGAGAGAGAGAGAGAGAGAGAGAGAGAGAGAAAAGAGAGAAGAGAGAATCTGGGAGAAAGTAAGGGAAAAGAGCAAGAGTCTCTACCTATAAATCCACAGAATTCTCCTTGATTTTGTTCAAGACCATCAAGGTGGTACCTCTATCGATCTGCAAAAACCACAACATTGCTAAGCTTGTGGTGCCCCCAAAACAGATACAGTTAAACTACAGCACCCAAGTCCTTTCAAATATTTGGAAAGCCTTCCCAAGAAGGATGGGTATAAACGAGTGCAGACAGTGAAGACTACAATAAATACCTAACTCTTGAATACCAAGACAGTGAAGAACATCTACTAGCCTCAAGACCATCCAGGAAAACATAATTTCACAAAATAAACTAAATAATGCACCAGGGACCAATCCTTGAGAAACAGAAATATGTGAACTTTTAGACAGATAATTCAAAATAGCTGGAGGAAACACAAAGAAATTCAAGATAACATAGAGAAGAAATTCAGAATTCTATCAGATAAATTTAACACAGTCAATGAAATAATTAAAAAGACTCAAGTAGAATTTCTGATGCTGAAAAACACAATTGGCATACTGAAAAATACATTAAAGTCTATTAATAGCTGAATTGATCAAGCGGAAGAAAGAATTAGCAAGCTTGAAGGTATGCTATTTGAAAATACAGTCAAAGGAGACAGAATAAAAAAAAAAAAGAAGCACACCTATAAGATCTAGACAATAGCCTCAAGAGGAAAAATCTAAATCTGCATATAAATAGAAACATCAAAAAGTTAGAAAGGTAAGGGACAAAGTTGAAAAGTAGAATTGTAATTAGTTTCGTTTTCTTTTTTGTTTGTTCATTTTTGCAAACAGTGCTAGGTTTTTATCAGCTTAAAATATTGGGTTTTACAATAATATTTCCAAGCCTCATGGTAACTTCAAATCCAAAAACATACAACAGATATACAAAAAAACAAAAAGCAAGAAACTAAATCTCATCACCAGAGAAAATCATTTTCACTAAAAGAAAACAGGAAGGAAAAAAAGAAAGAAAAGAAGACCACAAAACAACCAGTAAATAAATAACAAAATGACAGGAGTAAATGCTTATCAAAAATAGCATGAATGTAAAAAGACTAAATTCACCAATCAAAAGACATAGAAGAGCTGAATGAATTAAGAAACAAGATCCATTGATCTTTTGCCTTTATGAAACACACTACACTTACAAGAACACACACAAACTAAATATAAATGGATGAAAAAAGATATTTCATGCCAATAGAAATGAAAAAGATAACACAAATAGCTACATTGTATTAGACAAAATGGATTTCAAGACCAAAAAAACTATAAAAAGAGACAAAGAAAGTCACTATAAAATAATAACGGAGTCAATTCACCAAGAGGTTATAATTTTAATATGTATGCACCCAACACAGGAACACCCAGATTATAAAGGAAATATTTGGCACTAATGAGAAAGATTGACCCCAGTATCTGGAGATTTAATGTTCCACTTTCAACACTAGACAGATCTTCCAGACAAAATATTTCAACAAATAAATGTTGGACTTAATTTTCACTGTAGACCAAATGGATCTAAAAGATATTTAAAAAACATTTCATCCAATGGCTGCAGAATATACATTCTTTTCTTCAGCACATAGATTATTCTCAAGAATAAACTGTATTTTAGGTCACACAACACAGTTTAAAACCTTTGAAGAATTTGAAATAATATCAAGCATCATCTTTGATCACAATAAAATAAAACTATATAGTAATAATGAGAAATTTTAGAAATTATATAAATACACAAAATTTTAAAAGACATATATTATTCTGAATAACCAATGGGTCAATGAATAAATTATGAAAGAAATTTTTAAAAATCTTGAAGCAAAAGATAATGAAAACAAAACATATTAAAATCTATGTGATACAGAAAAGCCATAGTTAGAGGGAAGTTTATATCTTTAAGTGCCTACATCCAAAAAGATGAAAACCTTTAAATATAAACAATGTAAAAATGCATCTTAAAATAATAGAAAAGTAAAATAAAACATCCACAATTAATGAAACACAATAATAAAAATTAGAAAAGAAATAAATGAAATTGAAATGAAGAAAATAATACAAAAGAATAAAACAAAAAATTGTTTTTTTGAAAAATGACACAAAACTGACATTTAACCAGATGAACTAAGAGAAAAGAGAGGAGATACAATAAAGAAAATGGAAATGAAAAAGGAGACATTACAACTGATGCTGCCAAAATTCAAGGATCATTTGTCGTTAATGCTTTCAACTATATGCAAACAAATTGGAAAATCAAGAAGAAATAAATGAATTCCTAGACATATACAACCTACCAACACTGAACCAGGAAGAAATCCAAACCCTGAACAAAGCAATAACAGGCAATGAGAGTGAAGTAATAATAAGAAATATCTCAGTAAAGCAAAGCCTGGAACTCTGCTACTGTACTGCTGCATTTTAACAAACATTTTAAGAATAACTAATACCAATCCTCCTCAAAGTATTCAAAAAAATAGAGAGGTATGGAATACTTCCAAACTCATTGTATGAAGACAGTGTTACCCTGATATGCAAACCAGTCAAGGATACATCAAAAGAAGAAATCTATAGACCATTATCTCATACCTCAACATAGTGTAAGCCATAAATGTCACATCTACAGCTGGTATCATGCCGAATAGGGAAAAACTGAAACATGACAAGGATGTCCATTTTCACCACTGTTATTAAACAAATTGCTAGAAGTCCTACCTATGGCAATCAGATAAGAAAAAATAAATAAATAAAGGGCATCCAAACTGGACAGAAAGAAGTCAAACTATCCTTGTTTGCAGATAATATGATCTTAAATTGGATAAACCTCAAAACTACACAAGAAAACTATTAGAACTGATAAACAAATTCATTAAAGTTGCAGGATATAAATCAACATACAAAAATCAGTAGCATTTCTATACGCCAACAGTGAACAACCTGAAAAAAATAAAGAAGTAATCTCATTTACAATAGCTAGAAATAAAATTAAATACCTAGTAATTAACTTAATCAAAGAAGGGAAAGTACTCTGTAATGAAAACCACAAAACACTGATGAAAGAACCATCCCAAATGCCCATCAATCAATGAGTGTAAAAAGAAAATGTTTATATATATATATATATATATATATATATATATATATATAATATATATGCATACTAATCAGCCATAAAGTAGGAACAAAATAACAGCATTCACAGCAACCTGGATGTAGTTGGAAATTATTATTTTAAGTGAAGTAATTCCTATAATGTGCTCTCACTTATAAGTGAGAGCTAAGCTATGAGGACACAAAGGCATAAGAACGATAAAATGGACTTAGGGGACTCAGGGAGAAGCATGGAAGGAGGGTGAGAAGTAAAGACTACACATTGGGTACAGTGTACACTGCTTGGGTGATGGGTGCACCAAAATCTGAAAATCACCATTAAGGAACTTATCCATGTAAGCACACACCAAGTGTTCCCAAAAAACTATTGAAATAATTACTGTTTTTAAATTAACTGTTTTTTAAAAAAGAAACTGAAGAGAACACACAAAAATTTTTTTAAAATCATATTCATGGATTGGGAGAATCAATATTATTTAAAATGTCCCTACTACCCAACAAAATCTACAGATCCAATGCAATCCCTATGAAAATATAATATAAATGGCATTCTTCACAAAAATAGAAAAAAAAATCTAACATTTTTATAGAACTACAAAAGACCCAGAAGAGCCAAAACTATCATAAGCAAAAAGAACAAAGCTGTGGGAATCACATTACCTGACTTCAAACTATACTACATAACTGCAATAGTTTATTCTCATGCTGTTATGAAGAAATACCTGAGACTGGGTAATTTATTTTAAAGAAAAAAGTTTTAATTGTCTCACAGCTCCACATGGCTGGGGAGGGCTCAGGAAACTTACAATCATGGCAGCAGGTACCACCTCATGGGGTGACATGAGAGAGTAATGAGAGTCAAGTGAAGGGGAAAGCCCCTTATAAAATCATCAGATCTCCTGAGTACTCACATGCCATCATGAGAACAGCAAGAAGGAAATTATCCCCATTATTCAATTATCTCCACCTGGTCCTGCCCTTGACACGTGGGGATTATTACAATTCAGGGTGAGATTTGGGTGAGGACAAAGAGCCAAACAACATCATTCTGCTCCTGTCCCCTCCCAAATCTTATGTCCTCACATTTCAAAACACAATCATGCCTTCTCAACAGTCCCCCAAAGTCTTAGCTCATTCTAGCATTAAACCAAAAGTCCAAGTCCAAAGTCTCATCTGAGACAAGGCGTTTTCCTTACACTTATGAACCTGGACAATTGAAATCAAGTTAGTTACTTCCTAGGTATAATAAGGGTACAGAGACATTGCATAAATACACCTGTTCCAAATGGAATAAATTGGCCAAAACTGAGGGGCTACAGTCCCCATGCAAGGATGAAATCCAACAGGACAGTTATTAAACCTTAAAGTTTCAAATGATACTCTTTCACTCCATGTCTCACATCCAGTTTATGCTGATTGAAGAGATGGGCTCCCACAGCCTTGGGCAACCTTGCCCTGTGGCTTTGCAGGGTACAACCCCCTCCAGGCTGCTTTCATAGGCTGGCGTTGAGTGTCTGTGCCTTTTCCAGGCAAATGGTGCAAAACATCAGTGGATCTATCATTCTGGGGTCTGGAGGACAGTGGCCCTCTTCTCATAACTCCACTAGGCAGTTTCCCAGCGAGGACTCTGTATGGGGGCTGCAACCCCACATTTCCCTTTCGCACTGCCCTAGTGGAGGTTCTCTATGAGGGCTTTGCCCATGTAGCAGGCATCTTTTTTTGACATCCAGGCATTTCCATACATCCTCTGGCATACAGCTGGAGTTTCCCAAACCTCAGTTCTTGACTTTGTGCATCCACAGGCCCAACACCATATGTAAGCCACCAAAGCTTGGGGCTTGTACTCTCTGAAGTAACAGCCCAAGCTATATATTGACCCCTTTTAGCCACAGATGAAGCTAAAGCAGCTGGCAAGCAGGGCACCATATCACAAGGCTATGTAGAGCAGGAGGGCTCTGCACCTGGCCCACAGAAACCATTTGACCTCCTGTGCCTCCAGGCTTGTGATGGGAAGGGCTGTTACCAAGATCTCTGACATGTCCTGGAGACATTCACCCTGTTGTCTTGGTAGTTAGAATTTGGATCCTCATTACTTATGCAAATTTCTTGAATTTCTCTCAAGAAAATAGGATATTTTAAAATCACATAATCAGGCTGCAGATTGTATGAACTTTTATGCTCTGCTTACTCTTGAACACTTTGCTGCTTAGAAATTTCTTCCACCAGATACCCTAAATTATCTCCTTCAAGTTCAAATTTCCACAGATATCTACGTCAGGGGCAAAATGCCACAAGTCATTTGCTAAAGCATACCAAAAGTCACCTTTGCACCAGTTTCCAAGAAGTTCCTCATCTCCATATAAGACCAACTCAGCCTGGACTTCATTGTGCCTATCACTATCAGCATTTTGGTCAAAATAATTTAACAAGTCTCTAGGAAGTTCCAAACTTTGCCACATTTTCCTGTCTTCTTCTGAGCCCTCCAAACTGTTAGAACATCTGCCTGCTACCCAGTTCCAATGTTGTTTTCACATTTTTTGGTATCTTACTTCAGCACCCTACTCCTGGTATAAATTTACCATACTAGTCCATTCCCATACTACTAATAAAGACATACCCAAAACTAGGTAATTTATAAAGGAAAGAGATTTAATTGACTCACAGTTCAGCATGGTTGGAGAGGCCTCAGGAAACTTACTATCATGGTGGAAGACACCTCTCCACAGGGTGGCAGGAGAGAGAATGAGAGTCAAGAAAAGGGAGAAGCCCCATATAAAACCATCAGATCTCATGAGAACTCACTCACTATCACAACAACAGCATGGGGGAAACCATCCCCATGATTCAATTATCCCTACCGGGTCCCACCCTTGACACATGGGGATTATAATAATTCAAGGTCAGATTAGGTTGGGGACACAGAACCAAACCATATCGAGAGCTGTAGTAAGCCAAACAGCATGGTACTGGCATAAAGACAGACACATAGAGCAAGGGAACAAAATATAAAACCCAGAAACAAATGTACACACCAACAATAAACTCATTTTCCACAAAGATGCCAAAAATAAACACTAGGGAAAAAACAGTCTCTTCAATAAATGGTGCTGGGAAAATTGGATATGCATATGCAGAATAATGAAACTTGATGCATAACTCTCACAATCAAAATAAATCAAATTAATATTTATTAAATCTAAGACCTGAAACTATGAAAATACTAGAAGAAAACATTAGGGAAACTCTCCAGGACTTCAATCTCTGTAAAAAATTTCTTGAGTAATATCCCACAATCATAGGCAATGAAATAAAAATGGACAAATAAGATCATGTTAAAATGCTTCTGTACAGTGAAAATTCAAGAAAGTGAAGAGAATACTCACAGCATGGAAAAAAAATATTTGCAAACTACCCATCTGAAATGAGATTGCTAACTAGACCAATTAAGCATCTCATATAATTCTATAAGGAAAAAAGTGATAATCTAATGAAAAATGGGCAAAGATGTGAATAGATATTTCTCAGAAGAAGACATACAGTTAGAAAACAGGCATATGAAAAGGTGCTCCACATCATTGATCATTAGGGAATTAAAAACCAAAACTACAATGAGATGTCATCTCACCACAGTTAAAATGGCTAATATTGAAAAAAGAAGCAGTACCAAATGCTGGCAAGGATTTAGAGATACGGGAACCCTTGTACACCGTTTGTGGGAATGTAAATTAGTATATCTGCTATGGAGAACAGTTTGGTGATTCCTCAAAAAAAAAAAAAAAAAAAAAAAGCTACCAAATGATCCAGCCATCCCTCTTCTGAGTATATACACAAAGAAACGGAAATCAGTATATCAAAGTGATATCTGCACTGTCATGTTTCTTTCAGAAAGGTTCACCATAGCTAAGATTTGGAAGCAACCCAAGTGTCCACTAACATATAATTGAATAAAAAATGTAATACATATACACAATGGAATATTAGTCAACAATAAAATAATGAGATCCTGTCATTTGCAACAACATGAATGGAGTTGAAGATCATTATGCTACGTGAAATAAGGCAAGCACAGAAAGACAAACGTCACATGTTCTCACCTATTTGTGGTATCTAAAAATCTAAACAATTGAACTCATGGACATAGAGAGTAGAAGGATGGTTTCCAAATGCTGGAAAGGGTACTAGGGTTTGGGGAGGGAGGTGGGGATGGTTATTGTGTGAAAAAATAGAAAGAATGAGTAAGTTTATTTGACAGCACAACAGAGTGACTATAGTTAATAATAATTGTGCACTTTCAGATAACTAAAAGAGTGTAACTGGACTGTTTATAACACAAAGGATAGATACTTGAAGGGCTGGATACCCCATTCTCCATGATGTAATTGTTGCACATTACATGCCTGTATCAAACATCTCCTATACCACATAAATATATATACCTACTATGTACACACAAAATTTAAAAATAAAATTAAAAAAATAAAATAAGCAAATAATTGTGCAGAACTTAAGTACAAATATCAGCACTCACAATGTGGAAAGTGCTCGTTTGGATGAAAAGAGTAAATTTTTCTTCTGGCCCTAGAAATGAACATTGTACATTTATTTTAAAAAATATGAAAATATTTAAAAATAAATTACAGTTAACATTGCATGGTATTTGAAATGATTCAATATTTTAATTCCATTTGTAGTAGAATCTTCAATATACCTTTGAATTTTTAAAATTTGGTGTATTAGTCTGCTTTCACACTGCTATAAAGAAATACCTGGCTGGGCATAGTGGCTCATGCCTGTAATCCCAGCACTTTGGGAGGCCAAGACAGGCAGATCATGAGGTCAGGAGATCGACACCATCCTGGCTAACATGGTGAAACCCCGTCTCTACTAAAAACACAAAAAATTAGCCAGGTGTGATGGTGGGCACCTGTAGTCCTGGCTACTCATGAGGCTGAGGCAGGAGAATGGCATGAACCCGGGAGGCGGAGCTTGCAGTGAGCCAAGATCATGCCACTGCACTCCAGCCTGGGCGACAGAATGAGACTCCGTCTCAAAAAAAAAAAAAAAAAA